>NC_133667.1:20777918-22032918 GCF_048934315.1 Petromyzon marinus | reverse complement strand
TTGTTGTGTGATTACCAGCCCCTAGCATGCGGCTCTTTAAGTACCGTTTCGTGACCGTTATTTACACGCATTGGGGGCTCTTGAAATATTGAGGGTTTTTTTTTTTACCAAATTCGAAAAAAATATTCTGTCTCCTTGTTATTTTGATTGTCAACCCCTGCCCTAGCACAAAGTCTGCCCCCCCCCCCCCCCCCCCACTTCTGCCACTGTGGCATACGCACAAACATGAACTCTTCGTCCATTTAGGAGGTAAGTGCCGTTAACGAACACATACCAAGACCATGTCTCCCCATTGCCGATGCATACCGAAGCACTGATTTAAGGTTAAGTTGACATGGGGAGGTTCGGGAAAGATTCAGATACCACTCGCCACTTGTGTGCATAGCAATTGCATGTCAACTATGCCACACAACTATGCGTGTGTGCGAATCTATGCATACACAAAACATATCTCCCGTCAATGCGTCATATTCTTATACGTAACACTTCTATCATCCATCGGGAGTCGGAGAGTCTGTGATCACGGGCTGTTCACGTGGGATTGGCAGATTAAGAAGCTGATATGTAATACAGCTTGCTGTTTGTGTGTTTGTGAATGAAGCCTCCGAAGTTTGTTCTGCAAGCTAAAGGAAAATTTGTGAAAGAATTGACAACTGGCCAGCTTCAGATAACAGTTGGTTTGAGATGTCCAGGTGATGTGGTTGCGAATATCAAATGAATGTCGAGCTGGCAAACAATTCTACCGCGCAGTAATAAGTAACACAAGTTTTCTCAATAACTTTTTCAATCTCGTTTCAGAGCCTCTTTTGCATAATTTTTCACGTTCGTTATCTTTTTTCACGCAGTTCGGTTTACTCATTTACCCCAAACGTAACATTAGCATAACATTGACGTATACGTTGCGTAGATCGTGAACGAGGTAAATCTCTCGACAGCGCTTTGACGCGTGTCAAACCTCGTCTCACAAGAGAAGCGATTTCAAGGGATGGATCCGTGCGTCGGTGCCTGCACGTACGTACGTTGAACGTCTTTCGCACCGTACGTAGCCGACCGCGCGAATCGGAGGTGCATGCCGAGTGCTGTGCATCGTCGGTGGCGCCGCACACGTGCGATGCTCCACACGGCGTCACGTGGGCACGCGCACGCACGCACGCACTGCCGGCTCACGTTACACAGGCACAGCGGGTTGTTTGAGATTATCCAAGGGCAACCCCCATTTTTTTCTGCTCACGACATTCTCTTCGCCACAAATGCAGCCGCACACACTAAATCGTGGTCAAGAGTGTCACTGTGCTGTTTGCTTGCGATTGCAGTTAGACTTTTGGCTTTGTGTCGGGTGGGAATTTGGAAAGGGGGAAAGGGTTGAATGGATTGGTTGCTGGACGAACTTGACATCTGGACTGTACACTGTATGTTTGTATCATTTCCCCAACTCGTGTTTGTTTAGTTACGGTGCAGTGCTGCTCGTGATGACGCTTCGTGTCCTCGAGGTGAAAAGGCACTTGAGGACAGAAACATTTTACGAGACTTTAACACGAATCTCGACATTGCACTGTCTTGTTCTTTCAGTATACAACTCAAGTGTCACCTTCTATTCAACGAAATTCTACATTCCATGCGGAGGTGGTGTCAGTCGAACCAAGGTTTAAAAAAAAAACACATTCATAGTTACAGCCATACTCTGTCAGTCCCAAGGTCACAACATATTTTCTCAGGATTCCTGGAAGCAAAGAGCATAAAGCGTGACAATCCATCAAAACGGAACCAATTAAAACATAAACTCGGTCTTGTATGCACCATTATTGGCACTTTAATCTTATTATGCACAGTACTAAATAATTGAACAGATACAGGCTATGAGTGCGTTAAGATGTTGCGAGCAGAAACATTAATAAAGTTTATAATAATGTTGACGTTCACAAGTTTTTAATAGATATTCATAAGCAGCGTATTTTTTTCTCTCTCATTAAAATGTCTCAGTTTTCTCAGGATCACACCTGATATGGCGGAATATCCAATGTAACGCATTATGATCAGCCTTTGCTCTGAAGAAGGCCCATGGCCTGAAATGTCAATCGACTAAATGTTTCAGAATCAGAATCTTTATTGAGACTGGAAGAATCCGATGAGCTATGAAGCTCTTTTCCACAGATGTTCATGATGAATACGGTACATGTTTTTGTTCGTGCACCGCAAACAAAATCGTCTCTTAGTTTTTTTTTACTTCTGCATCAAATATACATGCAGACTCTCCACTGCTATCGTTTATGATCAATACACGATTCAAATGATGTATGGGATTTCAAATCTAGCATAATATATAATCATCTGATTGTATCCTTCAGAGCATTTTTAAGTGTTGTTATCGAAATGTATTTGCTTCCCCATGTGATTTTGTTACAGTGTAGGGAAAATGTCACTTGTTAGCGGGAGCCTCTGTGACATTTTAGCGTAGAGTCTGCATTACTGGTGTCATTGCTTCATGCAAGTCGTGTTAATTATGCAGAATGGGGAAGCTACTGTTGACATCCTGGGGAATGTGTTTTTTTTCTCTTCCTCAGTACCAAATCCATGCACTAAAACCGAACGCTATGACAAAGGGTTTAAGGAAATCCATTCACAACAAAAGAAGAAATCCAATCATGGAAGGAATGAGAAACCAATCAAGCGTAGAG
The DNA here is from genome assembly GCF_048934315.1 of Petromyzon marinus. Lineage (NCBI taxonomy): Eukaryota > Metazoa > Chordata > Hyperoartia > Petromyzontiformes > Petromyzontidae > Petromyzon > Petromyzon marinus. The sequence goes on along the minus strand of NC_133667.1, from coordinate 22,030,243 downwards.
CTGGAACCATTATTCTATTAATTCGATTACTTGGGAAAAATAAAGAATTTTTACTGCTTATTTTTCGTAGACGACTCGAGTGCACACAAGAATTGCACCTCTCCCTCTGCCACATCCTGTCAACCGAAGGCGAGAAACGGCGACCAGAATGATGCGGCGGATGATGTTGCTGACGTCGCGGAGCCCCACCGACCACCTCCCGTCCAGTGGCACATGTGGGGACAGAGTTGATACCTCATTATTTTCTCAAAACAATGTTCCCGTTATGCGATTAATTAGTTGAGCACTGGAACCGTAGGGTAACAGTAGAGTCCCCTCGATGACTTGAATAATTATTGAAGTCATCGAGGGGCAATGTTTCCCTCGAGCCAGTGAAGCGTACAGATCATCCCATATCCCTTCGCCTGACAGAATCCTCCAGGAATAAACGGCGTGGCATATCGGCAAGGGGCGCACGCCTGCTGGGCGTCTGCGCAAGACGGCCGTTGTCCTGTTTGCGTCCTAATATATATATTTTTAAAGGCGGTAATTAAACCTCTCCATCTATGTCCCGAGCTCTGGGTATTATTAATTACAGGCGCCGGTAGTTCACTTTAGCTTCTGTTCCAGGCTGCTGGGGAAGGGGCTGGGTTTCGGCTCGTATGTGAGCGCGTGCTGTCCATTCAGTGGGGAGCGGTGGTGTAGCGGTCAGCGCGCTGCGCTACGAACCCCGGCGTCCCGAGTTCGATTCCCGCTCACGGCCAACACCAGTGACGATTATCTGAACCGGTCCTGGGCCTCCCCTAGGTCGACTCAGCCTCAAATGAGTAGATGGTGCGAAGTGTAAACATCGCCACTTGGGAGACAAAGGCGGCCGGGCGTGGTGTTGGTCACCCACCCACCTCGTGTGCTATATCGGCCTTTATGGGTGCTCGCTAACAGCACTTGCCCCTACAGTCTGTTCAGGCTACACGTGGGATCTTTATCTTTGTCTGTCCATTCAGCGAGGCCCGTCAGGACAATAACTTTCAGTTCAGTACCGACAGACCCACTATAGGCAATCCGCTACCAACAACCAGGTTATGAATGTTCACTTCCCCATGCAATTAATTATTGTGTATTAAATCGTTTTTTAATTGACACTAGTTTGAAAAGACACGTAGAGTGAATGTTAAGATGAAGCCCTTGCAAGTGCACCCTCTTAGTACTGCTCACGGAAACGTCGCCAATGGAGAGGACGAGAGGGACGCCCCGATAGACGGTGTACTTGGCCTACTCTTCTACACCGCGCAGATGCCATTTACACTGCTGGGTGGACATAGCCGGTGTGTCGCGCTCCGGAGATTGAACCCGAGTCCTCTACATTGCGAGTCCAGTGTGCCGATTAATCATTGACACCACGGCAACATCGCGAAAAGTGCAGTACTTTCACATGCGCGTGAAATGAAACCTACTATGGTTGATATCATATTATAAACGGATATATACCCGAAGTAGTAAAAAAAAAAACCACTCGGGATAACACATCTCTTGTTTTTATATCACGTGTCGTACATTGGATTAATGTTGTTTTTTTCACGTCGAACTAATATCACGTTTCCAAGGCAACGTTCCTCTTCGTATCAAAAGAAGAGTCACGTGATCCCGATGCCAAGTGACAGCAGTCACATTGCAGGGAAGTCCTTCTGCTGAGCATGAGCATGAGGACCCTTCGGAGTTTCCACTACGGTGAAGCGGGCGGGTGGGTCGTTGGAAGTTGATGCTCAAAATGAAACTGACAATGTTGGGACGAGGAGATGATGGAAGCGGCTTCACAACGATCCATTTTGGTCGGAGAAGGTGGCTCTTAATCTTTGTTTTTTTTTTGGTAAAGTCACGTATAAATAAGAAATGATAAAATAACATAATAGCGTACGACGTTTTGGTTGCAACACAAGCAGCCATCATCAGATACAGAAGAGCTAAATTTAAGAGAGAGGGGAAACACAAAACCCCAGATGTATACACAGACACCCAAGTAGGGGGAACTAACACCGACACAATAGGGGACACAAATTTAGCTCTTCTGTACCTGATGATGGCTGCTTGTGTTGCAACCGAAACGTCGTACGCTATTATGTTATTTTATTATTTCTTATTTATACGTGACTTTACCGAAAAAAACAAATATTAATTCCTGCAGTCACGAAAGCTTTGAACCAAGTTAAAGGTGGCTCTTGTCCAAAGGTGGTCGGGTCATACGTTACCTTCCATATTTCCCTTCTTAACTTAGCAACTCTAACTGTAGAATCACACGTTTCGGTAACACACATAACGTGGGATGCTGTCATTGTGTAATGGTTAGCACACTGGAATTGTAATCCGAAGGCCTTTGAGACCTCCGAGCAGCAGTTGAAACAATGGGCATGTTTTTTTGGTTGGGGTCAGCAAGCAATTGCAGGGCTGCACCTTTTGCCTGTGCGTTTTACATCCAATGTGTCCACCTTCAGTTAATTTGTTTTCATCGAGAACAGAACAGAACAATCCAAGGTATGCCTGAAATAATGTTGAATGCTTGCAGCGGTTGTTTTAACTCTCCTTTAGGACAAATCTAGAGATATAGTTGGAGGTGCGTGACGTACCTAACCACACGCGATCATCGTCGCTGAACGTCTCCTAACCCAAGAGCTTTGCGGTCGTGAGCGTTACTCCTGGCATTTTGCAATGCAGTCGGTGGTGGGACAAGCGAGAAAGCCAAATCCTAGGCAGATTTTGCATGCGAAGACAAATGCTGTCTCAAAACCTTGGTTGAAAATGCCCCATATACCTGAGGGCCTACATTATATTTGAACTTTGTGTGAAGAGACGGACTCCCGTTAGTTTATTCATTGTATTATCAACAATCCCTCGCAGTGGCGTATGGGCTGCGCTAATCAATGTTGGAACAATACATAGCAGGTGGAAAATTGTAACTGTGGTGATCTGTTCATCACATAACCGACCACTTGCCCATTATACGCTCATGGAGAAGATACAACTGCTATACATCGCGCAACTCCTGATGCCAGTGAATGGATGACCAAATTGAAGATGCAGTTACAGTATTTACAATATTATATTTAGTCAATTGCCCCTCAAATGCCATATGAAAGAGACAGAAAAAAACAACAGTGCATGACGAATGTTCGTACAATTTTACTGTTTTGTGCAGAATTGACCAAAGAGCTTTGGTGGGAGACTCTTAGCTGTTACACCGGACAACCCAGCAGTATTTGTTGGCTGATCAAGATGCAGAGCAACATCTACAATTTCACGATAACTGCGTCTGGAGCAGCAGCGCGTTTCGCTTTATGTTCGTGTGATATTCGTATACTTCGCCCGGGAAGGTCCCTCAATGTTCAGTTTGGAGGATCCTTCTCCCAGGGCCTATCTGGCGCGTTGTTTGGTCCTGAACAGGGCCGTTGGCGTGGCCTGTGGTGTTGTTGTTGCTGCTCTGGAGACCGGGAGATCCATGTTCGGTCGCCGCGTTGATGGCGTTCGTCGTGATTTCTCACTTAACAGAGTGGGCCCTTTTGAAGGCTGCCGGCTTCCAATACGCTGATGAGACACAGCAAGTCGAAGCCGTTCCAGAGCTTTTCTGATTTAAAAAATCCCGCTGGAAAATATGTACAGTATTAAAATGACCATTTGGGCTCATAGACTAATATCGTGGTTTTACATGGGCGGAATCTTGGTTAATCATAAAATAATGATCCGCAATCCTTTACAATGATGCGCAATTAAATTGACATGTCCAGCCACTGTTGTTTATCTCCACCCCCGCCACCACTACTCTGTCAAGGATAGAATAATATCACGGTTCTCGTCTACAAAGTAATACAATGCCCACGTTGTCCCAGTTTCAGACAACAAAACAGACGGATAGATCCGCGAACTCAAGAGCGGCCCTGCAACTCACACAATGTAAAGTGTTGCAGATCGTTCATAATGGTGGAGAGAAGGAGGGACGGAGGGAGGGAGGGGAGAGCGGCGGTGACATTTATATAAAAAAAAGCTTTTAAGTGAGTCCTGTACAATTACTTTTTCACTCACGTCATCACCGATATCACCAAAACTTTAGTGTAGAACAAAAACCAGTGCATGTGCTGTAGAGGTGGAATGGAGACATCCTGCAGTCTTCTCACAACCGGTGGCATGCCTATTTAGCTAAAGGTTGCAACAGTCTGTATTGCTGTACAGAGGTATTCGCCAACTCCTATGTCTAAACCTTGCAGATGGACGAAATCAGGACCCCAGTGCAATGAGGTTAAGATGATGCCAGAGATCTGGTTGAGAGGACACAGAGATGCCTGCTTACAGAGGTGTAACAGCTACCAATGCATTTAATCAGCAATACTGGATGTCATTTATTCAACGATGCATTCACGTTTTCGTCTCGCTCAATAAAATACGTATCTGGTTAGTCTGTCTTTTTTTTCTGAGGTCGCAGTGTAATATGCTGGGGACAAAATTATGCAGATTCTTATAGTTTTTTGTAGATGTTAGAGGTATGTGTAAAAAGTTAGCACTGCTTTCTGATCAGGATGAAAATGTAGATGCCAGAAAAAAATTGAGCAGTCATGCATAGGGTCACCTTGTCTTGATGAAAGACTGTGGTCAATCATAGCAGAAAAATGCTTACAACGTTGTTTTATCACTCTGCGCAACACGGTGATCACCACAACAAAGACATTCTTCAGCTTCGGATTTGAATAAAGAACAGGATGCTTGTAGCTGGAAATATGTTTCTAGCAAGTGACCCGTGATGAAAGGGATGACTCGGGGCCTCCAGGTGACCTCTCTTGTCGCATTGAAATCCAGAGAGTAGGTTAATCGGTTGTATTTGGATGGTGTCACAGTAGGTCAAATCAACCTCCTCTTGCACATCTCACGTGGACAAATGCTTGATACAAATTCAGTTGCTGAGATTCTCGTAGACTCTGCTACATCGCGGAAAATGGGATCCAGGTTTCCTCTGGCAAACAATCTCCGTTGGGTGTTTTAAATCCTGTTTGTTGACATCACAAATTCAATATTAACTGCTGGCTGTGTGGCGAAAATTTTGGGTTCTCAACGGTGACCACTGTTCTATATCTGGACTGTTAAGTGAGAATTTTTGGTGTCTTTAGAAATTATGCTTTTATGACCGAGGAAGTTTCTGCAGTTGTTCTGAAGGAATCCATCTCTAGTTCTTGTAAGCCAGGGACCTGTGCCCAATGGGACCATCTTTATCTCTTTTCCACTGGACAACCGAGCCATGCCGGGGCCATGCCGAACCAGTTTGGCGCAGCTCTGAAAGGTACCTGCCGTTTTGTTTCTTCTACAGAAGCTGAGCCATGCCATTGTCGTCACACACAAGACTTGGGTATGCTGTCTTCACCGTGTACTGACTAACTTTGCAAAAAATGAACAATTCAAGGCTATGTAGATGACACAGTGAGGCTGTTTGAGTTGTGTACTGACTGACTTCACATACAATGAATGAGTCATTAGGCCCACCCCTAGCCTTGCTTAGCCCCTAGCCAGATTCAGATTTCTTGCGAGGCCAGTTTTGTTCTCCCTCGGTTCGGCAAATAGTCAGTGGAAAATCACCCATAATGTCAGGATCCTGCACTGGTTTGGCTCGAATGTTCTAGTGGAAAAGAGGTACTTGATTAAGGATAGTTTTGGCCTTTTCTCTCCTTGCCATCCCCAGTATTCTGGGTATTGACAAAAATGAGGAAACATCCAGGAAAGTTTGACTCCAGTCTTGCTGACTCGCTTCAGTCACGGACGCTTCTGCACAACGGTATCATGAGGGACGAACCTTAGGAGCTTACAATTTTAAGTGGAGGCAAAGAGATCAACTTTTGGTGACCAGAAAGAGTAGAACGTATCGTTGAAGACAGTGATTTAGTTTCCAGTAATTTGGGTGCAGTCTGCTTTTACTCAGGCTGCCCAACAATTTAAATCCTTATCCTTGTGAAGTGTTATGCATTAGACAGCCATCTCCTATGGCCACACGAATAGGAGATCCTTTGCACGAGGTTCTTGTGGTGTGCAATGGTAAACATGCCCTGATTGTAAACAAGCCCCCCTGCTTATTTACCATTGCAACCACCAAAACATCGTTACATCTCATTAGAATGCACATCCCCATGACATACATTTTAAAAGCTTTTAAAAGCAAGTCGAATTGCCCTTCACTCTTCTCTGTTTATATCTCAGCCGGAGTCTCTTGGGAGCCAGGCTCCTTTGGCCAGTAGACCTCGCAGCTGAGTGTTCTAACCCCAACATTATACAATACAGCTCGATCATATATATATGAGAATAAACATATCTTTTACATGTGGACTCAATCGTTGCCAAACGTAAGTCTCTGTCTGCATCACTTTGTTTTCTGAGCACTAGATCCAGAGGCCCAAAATGCCAAGCAGCTAACTAGACACAGCGCTACTGAAGGTTCAATATGTAAAGACTGTGTCAGCAAGTCTCGATGTGAAGACAAGGCGCCAGCAAGTCTGGAGGATCTTGGTTGGGAAATTCCCCAGAGGTCCTTGGTTGGAAAATTCCCCAGATTGTCCAAAATAGACGGCTGGGGAAATTCCCCCAGAGAATCCACGAGGATAAAAGCAGAGCAAGAAGGGATGTTCGGGGCTGTCGAGAGGGAGTCGGGCCGTCGTCGCTGTCTTCACGTCGTCCCTGTCTGCTCGGTCACACGATCTCCACGTCGGCATTGTCTCATGCCGACGTGGTCCTAAGCTACATTACGTGCAATGAAATAAACCTCTACAGCTCGAGTCTGGAGTCGTTACAAATATAAAGGAAGTCTGATCCTGGTCATCTACACATTTTCTAAGGATTAACTCAGACATGACTGACTTTCTCCTAAATGGCAAAGTCTTCCTAAAAGATTAAGCTTTAATGAGCTTTCGATTATAATTCTCGTCCTTCCAATGTGAAACCTGTTTCTTCCATTAAAAAAAAACATAACAGAACTGGGTGTATTTTTTAACGAAGAGCTGAGATTTGAAAAGCACAATCACCACTTAACAAAAGTCTATTTCTCTCCGGCGAACAGCGTTGCTCTGCTATGACTATCATTGGTTTGTGCAATGCTTTTATGGTAATACATACCTTCATAAGTTCATATTAGGTGGCAACGCTCTTGTCTTAATTTCCCTGATAAAATATATTCACTTCCAACAGCTGTCATATCTCTACGTGCAATGTCCTTTCTCAAATACGTCAGAAATTATGGCCTTTCATTTAGCATTGTTCATGTTATTACGCAAAAACTTGACATTAGAGACTCCCAGTTGTATTCAATTGTTCAAATTGAATAAGTACTTAAATTGCTGTCTTTCCAGGCTTGTATCTAGAATTTTCCCAGTCAATATATGGCCATATGTTGTGCCAAAATACTTTACCGGGGCAAAGGCATCGCATTATATTCCACCTGTCTTAAGACTGCTCCATTGGCTTCTCGTTCGAAACTGTGTACAATAAAAATTATCCTCATCATCTTCAAAGTAGTTCAGACTGCAAACTGGGAATGTTTGAAAACACAACATGGCTGGTCAGCTTCGATATCAAAGGTCTGCGAAAAATTATTAGGTTCAGGGATATTTGTTTCAATCACACTCCACAACTTTGGAACAATCTTTCCCTAGCCATCTGACCTATAGATTCAAATTACATTTGAAATGAAGTTTAATACGGCAATCATGTCCAACCTTTATTCAGAATGTTTGATTATAAATTTCACTATGCGTGCATTTTTAAGTAAATACTTTTATAGAAATGAAGTTCATTTTATATTCGTCGTAACAGGTGCTAACAATTATCCAGTGAAGCCCTTTGAGGTGGTCCTCAATTAACAGTGTTATTAAATAACAATATCCTGAATTCAAAATCCTTCATGCATCTTATTTGCAATTCCATAAATACGAACACATGGTTCAGAAAATATGTCCAAAGACATCATATTAACTGTTAAGACATGCAAGGTTGATTGAACAGGACTCTGTCATCAGTAGCCTAGAATGATGATAGAGTGGCAGCCAAAGGAGAGAACACGCCAAAAGATGCCCAATGCGATCAGCTCACGTGCTACGTACGTTGTTATATCAGAAGACCGTGAGAGATGACGATGACTTAGGGGAGGCCTTCATCCAGCAGATGACGGCTGATGCTGATGATGATGCTGATGATGCTTAACATATATATTTATTTTTAGTGACTTTCTGACCTTTCCTATACTTTGCATTCCTGTCGATTGTCGTATTGTTGTTGTGGCTTTCTGACCCACCCTTGCCACGGTGGCTATGAGATGTTAACTACCTTGCCTGGTATACAGGAGGTCATGGGTTCTGTCCCGATCCTGACGCCTGCTGTACATTTGGAGTTTGCAAGTTCTCCCTGTAATCGCGTGGATCTTTCTCTGGGTCCTCCAGTTTGTCCCTCGACATTCAGAGACATGCGTTTTGAATATATGGGTACTATACATTTCCACACGATAAGCCACTTTTTTGAGCTATCATTTGTGGCCAGGTCGCTTCTGAAAAAGAGCTAAATAGCTCAGTAGGCCATACCTAGTAATATTAAAAAAAACTAGTTTATTTTTGTTTGGTGGATATCTGTGAAAAAGTGCTTCATAGCTCATCGGATTCCTCCAGTCTAAATAAAGATTATGATTCCGATTTATATGTCCAACACTACATATTTCTTTTCCCTGCGTTATCTTGCACATGCTATATAATTTGAATGGCTTTTCACAACTGTGATGCTTAAGTATTTGGAAATAACTAATGATAGCTGTCAGTTGCGATCTAAAAATTGACCTTGACCGAGAGGCGGCGGAAGCCAAGCGTTTTAGAGAGCAGAGTCGGCGCTTTGAGAACGATTGGGACCCGAGGCACCTGCAAGAGATGACACAGCTCCACTGCATAGGGAATACAAAAATGCGCCACTCATTCAATTTAATTAATGACTCTGATTTTAGGGGGCCGCAGTGTTCAGGCAAAAGAAGAATAATAGTTGGAGCATCTAACCAGGATAAATAATAGGCTCGGCCATCTATGAGTATAACTGCATCGGAGAAATTGACCTTCAGTCAGAGGATATCTTCTTTCCCTTACTCGAATATTTGCATTGATCCACTCAGCAAATGTTGATGCGGTATATTTATTTTAACTTAAACATATCTAGTAAGTAAATATGTAAAGCCTCAAATAAAATGTAATGCGAGAATAATACTTTGCCCTCCACTCAACAGTTCAATGAATTGTCACGATGCAGGATGGCGATCCAATTGAAGAGTTAATAAATACATATTTATTTTTTCCTCGTTTTTTTCCATCTTGTTGGCACGATTTGTCATTATTTTCCCGTCTTGTTTACACAATCATGTTCACTCCTCCAGCCTCAATACAACGTTCATATAAAATTTTCACATGTAAAAAAACAACAACAACGCATTGATTTTGACACGTCCGATTCCGTGCCGCTATTGTGAGCCTTGCGAATCAAAATTAATCAAGCGAATCGAAGCACCTTTAATCCCCAATAACGCGATAACGGCAAATCATAATATTAACATAATAACCCATTTAATAATGTAACGTCTCACAGTACCAACGTCTCGCAGCACGAGTAGAGGAGGGACCAGGGAGCGATGTGAAGCAAAGGCGCGATATAAATCCGACGTGGCGTTAATGGTACTGGCGTAATGCAGGCGTCTCCGAGTGCTGCCCGGCTTGACTGCCCTGACCCCTTTCCTGACTTCGCGAAACGAAACGACTGTCTGGTCACAACGGGCATTGCTTAGAATGTGGCACGCGCGGGTGTGTTGCATGAAGCTTCCACCGCAGTGCTGTTGTTCACATCACTCTGTAATGGGGGGCCGGGGAGATGGATTATTGATGTATGGGCCTTGTTTTGTTGTTGTTGTTGTTATAATAAAGTATCGTCGTCTGAAAAAAAAACACTCGTGCTTTCTTTTTATGCCCAGTAATTTGTGTCATGTTGTAAAACGTAGTTTACATATAGATGAAAATTAAGTGATGTATGCACGTAGAGAACGTACGTTTTCCGATGTGGTAACGTTTTAAATATTAAAGAAACCATTGGTTGAGTTTAGACCCCAAATTGGGCTTTGAATCACGAAGTTCTGAGTCAAATGCTCTTAACTTTAGCACCACCAGCCATACGACACTCTGTCATAACAACAACAAAAACTCAACACATTCGTCGTCAATTACATCGCCTTGACAGGAAATAAATATAGATAATCCGTGACGTTTCAGGCAATGGACCATCTTCGTAGCACATCAATTGCATGTGGTATGAGCATGGCCATTGCCCAAAACGTTGCCTATTTAATATTCCTCCTTTTAAGGTCACAGCGCGATTGATGATTGTGTCGAGTTTTTATTTAATTTGTGCTTGTGAAATACTGCCAAATCGCCAAGGCCATGTTCCATTATAACAAAGTGGTAATAATTAATATTATGACCATGGGGTGGAGCGATGGCACAAGATAGCGGCATTGTAATTCCCAGCCATATCTGACGTCAGCGGCGAGTGTGACGTCTGAAACTGGGAGGAGATCTCCCTCCATCTTACCTTTGCCCATCCGTCCTATCCCCCCTATTTTGGGGCAATTGTTGACTTCAACGTTATTGTGCCGGTGGAAACCTGATGTCATCCCTGTTTTCTTTACCAAGGGGTTAACTGCTTGGTGAAGTGTGGTCAATCAACTGCCTTGGCCGACATGATGTGGGGAGCTCTTCATTCGGCAGTGGATTGACAAAGGCCTGTAAATTATCATCAGTATTATTATTCGTTTCAAGAAGTACAGGACTCATCCTAGCAATCTGGTCTGCGCCCTGGGCGGCCAGCGCAGATGAGTGCTGCCCTTAGACAGATGTTGACTGTAACGTTGTTCTGCTGGTGGCAACCTGGTTTCATGTCCGTTTCCTCCATGAATCGATACTGACATTGTGTAATGGTTAGCACACCAGACTTGCAATCTAGAGGTCGCCGGTTCAATGTCCTGTCCCAGAAATCTCTTCACCTCCGTCCACCCAGCAGTATAAATGAGCATACCACAGCTGGTCTATTTGCAGGGCGCGTCGGGTTGGATCAAATGCGGGTACTTCCTCTTCCAAGACGTCCGGCGAGCGGAGAAGAGGAAGAGACCAACATATCCTCGAGAAGAGCTCTATTAGAGCTTCCTCTAGTGGAGGACCTTCTGTGCAAGCTGTAAATAAGGACACAAATTTGCATGGCTGCACCGCCACCTTTGTTTTAGCACGAGAGGTGTTGCATGAGAGAGACTCTGTCATTATTCTTATCCAACCTTCTATCACGCACTTATTCTATTATCTGTAACCCATAATTGGAAATCTTATTATCCACGCATCGAGCCTTGATATTATCTGCGCTCATGTGCAGATAAGAGTAACCCAGAAGTGGCAGCTATTCTCTATTATGCGCAATTATCCATGGATCAATCACCCAGAAAAAGTGAATGAATTTTCTTATCCGTGGCTTTCCATAGATGACAGTGAAACATAAGTGGTGGATAACGCATCCTATCATCTACATGATGTCCACAATAACAGCAGTAATCTCTACAGATGAATGTGAATATTCACATTCATCCCCATATAGCCTTAACAGATTGTTAGGGCAAGTGCTGTTAGCGAGGACCTGTGAAGGCCGGCACGGCACACGAGGGGTTAGGTGGCCAAACTACGCCTGGCCGCCTTTGTCTCCCGAGTGGCAATGTTTACACATCGCATCAGGTACTCATTTGAGACTGAGTCGTCTTAGGGGAGGCCCAGAACCAGTTCAGATTATCGTCACCGTGTTGGCCGTGAACGGGAATCGAACTCAGGTCGCAACTTGCTAACCGCCGTGCCACCGCTCCCCAACTAGTAGCACCAACCACATGAGCACAGGCAACATAAGTTTCATCCGTAGGTTTATTGCCAGTGTCGGTTTTTCTCCAAAAATGTATTACAATTGCAGATTTAGCACCGCCCTAAATCCTTAGTTAAATAAAATGAACATTACATTAAACATATCTCAATTGGCTTTCCATCGGTGACATCATGCACGTGGAGTTGGACTGAGGCAGGGCAGTGACCGCCACGAGCAGGGATGATGGTAGACGGTGAAGAAGCGTGATGGCAGTGGCAGCCAAGGAATTAATCGTGTGCGAGAGAACGTCCAGCAGGGATATGGAATGATGAATTCAGCTTGTGTGCAGGAGAGGTGAGGTGGGTAATACCACGGTAGGATCAGAATCAGAATCTTTATATTAGACTGGAGGAATCCGATGAGCTATGAAGGATCTTTTTTTCACAGATGTCCATATAAGGGCCAGTGCAGAAAGTTACAACAATACAAAAAATACCGGTTCATTGAGAGATGGCTGTGGCTTGGGTCGGCCTTCGTCCAGTAGGGGGTGATGGGTAATGATTATGAATAATCGTGATATTACTGCTGGACTCTGTATTATGCAGTGGGGCACCCGCTAATATATGAGGGACACCCATCCCGACTCCCTCAATGTAAAATTCTGTATGTGGAATAGTCTTAGATCAGACTTTGGAGGGCAGGTGTCAAATGCAGCTACCTTGGGATCTGGCAGAAGAATAGAATGATGACGAGATACGGTAGCATCAACGGCATTGGCCGTAATGACCTCTTCTTTAACTTGACCTTGAGCGCCTCCCCTGTCACCCCAGGAGGCTGCCTCAGAGTCGGGCATCATGCAGAAAGAGGTGAGAGGCAATTCCCTTTTAAAGCCCTCCCATGAATACTCATAGAATCCTCCAATGAATACACCACTGAAGTGAGTTATTGCGACATTATTTCAAAAGTCTCATAACTTATACGATAAAACACAAGTTCAAATCTTAAGTGTTTGCTAACGTAGTGCAAGAACACAACGGGCTCGAGTTTGTGTTGCGAGAGAAGATATTTCGTGAAACGGTTGTAGCACGTTTGGCCACGGTCCAGCAAACATTAGTCAATGGAATGCACCTGGGACGAAGACATTAAACCCACCGTCTGTCTAACTTCACCGTGAGGAGAGGAAGTGAATCAGTATTGCAAGATAGAAGGCGCACAGTGCCGGAGTGCCACAGGAAATCAAGAAAACTTGGGTTTATCCTTACATTGGGGGTTGTCTCGAAAAATAACATCATACGCACCCTCATCATCCTGCTGTGAAGTTGGCTCACTTCGACGCCCTGCGAGGCTGCAGTGTTGTCAGGCTTGGATCGGGACAGAGTGACCATGGATTGTGTGTGGATTTTTATCTGGGGGGGAGGGGGGAAGAAAAAAATATTTGGGGGGGGGGGGAGGGGAGTAAATGTGGCCACCCTGCCCGCATGTTTATACCCAAGCGAAAGAAAAAAGTGAGTCGTGTATGTAACTAATGGTGGAATTTGTTTATAATAAAGAAGGGAAAATAGAAGTTATTATAAACTGCACGGATGACGTATTTTCTCAATATTTGTTTTCATAAATAGGTTAATTATCAACTGTACATCGCATACCTGAAGTGACATTTTTTTCATCTCCATTATTACACTTCAAACAGCCACGACAAAAAAAGGGAACACTATTTCGTATTTTGACAACAACATTCGCAAGACTGAAAACGCTTTCTCTGAAACGTCGGTAGGCGCACACACTTGCCAAAAGGGGGCACGGTTTGTTTTCAAGAGATTGTGATAAAACACTCGGTGAGAAATGTGCCCAAATAAATTGTGTGCACGTGCCACTTTGGGTGATGGAGGGGGGGAGGGGGGGTTGGAGCGGTGGGGGGACGAGGGAGCGGGATTTAGAATGAGCAGGGAGGAGTGGAGTTGAGCCCAAAGAAATATTATACAGTGTCTTTATATGGTCGCAGGGCTTTTTTTTAAAAAGGCCAACAAAGTGTACGTTACAGATGTTTCCATCCATTCAGAAAACATGGCTATTTTAGGGATTTAAACAAAGCTCTGACAATCACTGGAAAACAGCCCCATGACATTGCGAGCACAGCGGCCGTGCCATTCATTGTCCAATAGAATCGCTTTGACTCCGGTTGCTCATTTCAGAAATGCCCCTGGATGCTGCTTGCACATGCTCATTGTCGCCGCCGCCGTTGCTGCCATAGGCGACTGTAGCCACCTGCCCGAGAGTGGCCTCCACCTAACGCAGTCACCCTCTGTTTGCGAGATGACCCCGAGGAGTGTTTTTTTTATTTCTTTCAAATCTGCACTGCAATCAGCGTACCCGTTCTCTCTGCTACACACACACGCCTATTCATCCACTTTTGGCAAGGCATCCAATTGCGCACACGGACAAATATGGCAATACATAAACAACAAAACCCCGAGAGATTGTTAAATTGGTGCATTATTTTCTCAATGGAATTATGGCCTAAATAATGCCATTCCAATGAATGTCTCTTTAAAACCGATTCATGATAATTCTTTAAATACTAGCCTTTGCCCGTCCAAGGGCGGGTGTATTGCAGTAAATCTGAAACTTGCAAGTGAATATTCATTGCATTAATGCGTGTGCAGTTTGTAATGGCGCAGTGACACAGACCTATTGCATTTTAAGATTATCATCCCCTGACGTCACCTGCTCATGATTATTAATGAGGGGGGCTGGTCGATATGGAGTGACGTCACGAGCGTTGCACACAGACATTGTTGGCTCATTATAGTAAGTAATAATGGGGGGGGGGGGGGGGGGGTGTCCATTTGGAGGACGTGACCTGCTCATGATTATTAATGAAGGGGGCTGTTCGATGTGGAGTGGCGTCACTTGCGCATGATTATTAGTGAGGGGGGGGGGGGGGGGAAATACTCCATATTGAGTGACGTCACCCGCTCATGAATGTTAATGAGGGGGGCTGATGTGGAGTGTCGTCATGAGCATTAAGGACATTTCTGGGTGATTAAAGTAGGTACGGCATTTATCGTCCATACAAATGGATGATTGGAACTTTTGAATGTGCCATTTATATACTCGGGGGGGGAGGGGGGTGGGTGTTATCAGCTTGAGCGATGTGACAATTCCATTTGACCTGTTTAAGACTGTGATTATATATTCTGAAGCGGCTTATTTTGTGCATGCTTAAAACTACACAAAGGGTGTCTGGGAATGCAAACACTCACGATATTTTTGTTGCAGAAAAGCCTTTTAATTAGCAAGTGAAAACGTGTCCGACTACAGCAAGGAATCTATAGGCCTCATCTGCAGTCATTTACCCAAATTAAAGGCTGGTGTGCTGCAATTTATTATCATAAGTTCTCAAAATTGTAAAAAGTGTACCTTGTTAATTCTAAAAAAGTAATAGAGCTTACTGTATTTTGTAATTACATCTACATCAACACCGTTGGGGAAAACAATCAATCATACGACCATTGATTTATTGAAAGATGTTTGTGTCCCTGCTGTTTGTAACCCAAGGGCCAAAGTGGTAGAAGGGTGAGCAATACACCACAGCCAAAATTTCCTTTTGTCAAAACACGTGCTTGTGTGAGAGGACATGACCTGACCTATGGGGAGCGGTCGTGTAGTGGTTAGCGCGCTGCGCTACGAACCCGACGACCCGGGCTCGATTCCCCATCACACCAGTGACAATTATATGAACTGGTCCTGGACCTCCCCGAGGTCGACTCAAATGAGTACCTGGTGTGGTGTGTAAACATTGCAACTGGAGTGTGGTGTTGGTCACCTACCCCCTTGTGTGCCATGCCGGCGTTCATAGGTGCTCGCTAACAGCACTTGCCCCAACAGTCTGTTAAGGCCATACGGGGGTTATTTGTCTTTGCAACACTGTTTAATGGTGAGAACATCTTGGGGACCAGACCACCACCTCACTGCTGCCTACAAGCGGCGAAGCAATAGATGCTGAGGGAATTGCGATGATTGTACATCAGTGCACGTTTAGAGAAGGCGAAGACAGTCGGACATCGTCATCCAGCCATTGCAGACAACAGATGACGACTCTGTGGATATGGTCGTTTAAGTCTATCGTCCTCTAGACTTTACAGGCCAATTGATGAGAACAATCGTGATGGTTGAAACCGTTTCAGAGTTTGGTTTCTTTAACAATTGTTGCTCTATGATATTGTTCTGAAAAGCCCCATAGGATGATAGGCGAGCACATTTGATCTGTTTATGCCGTGAGATGAATGGAAGGTCTTAAAAGCGGATGTTGATCAGTACAAGTAGCCACACCACAACGTAAAGATTAGTCAGCTCCATTTCGGCTCGGAGAGCATTGCAAATAGTTTCATCCTATGCCACATCCAACTTGTACAGTTCTTGCTTGTTTGTATAACTGTTCATCAGCCTTTGTTTACAATATTATTGTTTAGAAATACAATACCAATGGCAGCGGATGTTCCAAAGTGATTTTTTTTTACTGTAATATATAGTATTCAGTGAAACTAGTTATTAAAAATAAACTTCTTTCAAGCTTCCAATTTGATGTGAAGAACTTCTTGACCTAAAACTTGGGAGACACATTGCTGACGATTAAAGAGAAAAAAATTATTACATTTTCAGTACCAGAGAATTGAGTTAATCTGAGTCAGTTGGAAAATACTGTAACGAGATGGAAGCGCTGGGAGATAATGATGAATATTGTATCAATATTTATGATTCATGAATTGAATTTTAAATAATTTATTTTAATATTAATTTTCATTCAAGCAGCGTAATAAAAAAATTTTAATCTGAGTTAACATGGACCAGATATGGCTTATTTCGTTGATTACATACATTGAGTCATTTTATATGAACAGTAATTTTACATCTGGTTATGAAATAATTTATATCTTCGTAAATAATAAACAGGCTTGAAGTGATGGCAGAGTGGTTAGTGCACTTTAAAATTAACCAGCCAACCTAGGTATGATTCCTGACGACAGCTAACGTCATTGTGAGTCATATCTAAAACCCTTCACCAATTCTCACTGAACAGTTTGGCGAAGTATGATCAGAGTACGGTAAAACAATCCTCATGACCGGCCCGGCATGGTGAGGCCTTCACTCACCAGCGGCTTGACAAGGCTCTGTAAAACAACATCAATGAACATGTTATATTTTATATAACTGAATTCATTAAGGCTGTCGACACTATATGACAGGTCTTGACATTAGACTGTGATGGCATTTAAAGATTATGATTCCCAAAAGGTTTTGGCTGTTCCACGCAGAAATTCGAAAGTTAATGTGCCTTGCTGCTCCAAAAATAAATGGGGCAGCAATCATTTTGTGTTGGCAGTCTTAAGCCAGAGGTGGAAATTCCACATTGCTATGGTAGTACCCAGTCTCTCAGTAAGACCACCACTGTAGGATGAGTTGACCCCTAGTTAAGGACATCACGATAAGCATTTTTATTTCTTCGTGGAAAACTTTACTACTTATGTTGAACAGTGTTAACTTAATGCATAAACGTTAACATTAAAAGAGGAAACAAGTAAATGTATCTTCCACTCGTTTATTTTATACAGTCTTAAGCCGGTCGTGGATATTCCTCATTCGCGTGGTGGGGGTGAATATCCTATAGGACAATCACAGTTGAACTTTCCCACAGCGTGGTAGAGTACTCAATTTGTATTATTGCTGTGTCATGTGGCAATTAAATTGAAAAAGCATGAAAGCAAATTTTAAGTGGAAAATTTTACTGAATAGTACGTGAAAATTTTTAAAGTGACTCTAAGAGTTGTTTTTAACAAGGGATATCTAGTGCAGTTGTTGTCGGGCCTCATAACATCATTACTCGGCTGTGCCATGAAGGTTATGTCAACAAAAGAAATTGTATGTGTGACAACTGCCTCACAACTGGTTCAAAAGTGCATCCTGACAAGTCCTTTCAACAACATCAAGAGCATCCGCACACATTCAGTAAGTGGCCCGTCCCTTCATCGGTTTACTCAAAAGTCTTTGAAACCTTTAGTTGCATTCAGTGGGGGGAAAAAAGCCCACTGGTTACTTTAATGGCTTTCACTCTTAATGTGTACTGGGTAGTTGTGTGCTCGCACATTGTCTTTAATGTATCATGATATGTTTATCAATGTTGACAGTTATCTTTAGCTGCTTGCAGTATGCGCACACCCCCACACACACACACAAGCGTCAACTTTGTTACGGTAAAACCTCGTGACGGGATGTTTTTTTTCTTCCCATTATAACAATTTGCTGCGGTTTTTAGAATTTGGCCTTGCGTACACTAATGACAATTATCTTACTCTATATTAACTATTAATGAATTCGAACGTCTCATTACTGTGTATCACACAACAAATAGTTGTCTAACCTAAGCAACGTATTGTTTTTATTTTATTTTATCAGGTAAAGCCCAGCTGAGCTATATAGCTCGTTTTTCCGAAGTGACCTGACCACAACTGATAGCTCAACAAAGTCGCTTATCATCATCATGTGGAATTTTATAGCAGCAGACGAGTAATCTAAACGCATGTTTATAAATCTGGAGGGAAAACCCGGAGGACCCGGAGAAAAATCCACGGGACTACGGGGGAGAATATGCAAACTCCAAATATACAGCAGCAGGCATCAGGCTCGGGATCGAACCCACGACCTCCTGCGTACCAGACGAGGTAGTCAACATCTCGCCACCGTGGTGTCTGTATTTATTCCCCACACATAGTTCCTTGATTCCACTCTGGAGGAATTCATTGCTGCGCTGTACAGCTCACCGATGTGTTTTAGAGTTGTATCTTTAGCAGTTCGGCGTGATGTCCAATGTTTCGCTCCACATGCTGGGAGCTTCTTCAGGATTGAAAACATCGGACATCACAATAAACAACTCGTGGTAAAAGCCGAAAACACATTGGACTGGTGACCTTGAATATCTTGGCTTTTAAAAAAAGATCTAAAATCGGCTATATTGTTCTTAGCTTTCCTATTATTTCCATAATAAATTTACAGCCCTTTGTTAATCTACTGCTGGATTAAGATTTCCCCATACAGTGAAGGCCAGACAAGTTATTGGACCATACGTTACACACTGTGGTGAGGCTCAGCTCAGGACCAGTTCAGATATCACTCGTCACTGATGTTAGTCACCGGGCAGGAATCAAACTTACCGTAGGCCGGTTTAGAAGTGCAGTGCACTAACAACCACAATAATATGTCATGCGTGATTGAACATGTCCATTCAGCAAAAGTTACGCAAAACTGCTATGCAGATGACAATACAAAACACCCACATATTGCAATGTACATTCCAGAGTGTCAACCCGAGTTGGAGCAGTTGTTTGATGGTAGATCAAAACTCCTCTTATCTGTGGCTTACTTATCCATGACTCCTTTTTTTGGGGGGGCACTGAGAGATCCAACATTTTTCATACTACCAGTGTATGGTGTTGTGCAGTCACCGCAGTTTGCTGCTGAATTCACCATAACTTCAACGATTAATCGGGGGATAATAGATCATGATGAATGACAATGATTACGGTGATAAATGACGATAACGACGGCTGTCATTTCCGTTTTTCTTCACCATTCGGCCGCTCCTGCTGATGTTGTTGCTGTCATCGGTGATGGATGATAATGACGACGACGATGATGATGAAGGGGACGATGAGGGTAATGGTTGTCAATTATTGCCGCTGCCGTAGCCATTCACTTCCACTGAAATGGCTTTACCTGGAGAGGCGATGGAGTGGCACCCAGGGTTTGGCAGTGACGCGAAACATTAGCAGTGCACCGGTGTCACGGCATGACTAACAATACGGGCACTGGCGCAAGGAATGGAATTGGCGCTCCCGTTACAATTTCCCCACTTCTCCGTAGCCTGGCACCTGGGTACCCCCCCCCCCCCGCCATCCCATCCCATGGGTCCTGGTTCAGGCGCCACCTCATCCACACTCAATAGCTATGCCACTCGCAGTATATTGTGCCGACATGGAGCGGTGTAAGAAACAAAAACAACGAGGAACCTTGGGAAATGAATGCGGATAGCGTAACAGCTGTGGGTTACAAGAAAGATTACCGGAGGACGATGATGGTGATGCGAATGGAGATTGACGGATGAAGATTCCACCGCTAGTAGCCAGCGACACCACCAACACCGCAAACAGTAATGTGTGCTCACCTCGTCCTGTTATCTGTAATTGTTGTAAATTGTAGTCATATATCAACCATGAAAATCCACAATCGTCGCAGATAAGGGTTGCAGATAAGAGGAGACTTGTCTTCTAGGGATATATGTGCATACAGTCCTGCATGAACAATAACAGAAAATTGTATCTATATTGTGTCTAAATACAATTGCATATCAAGATGTTGAACAAAAACAACTACGTTTATAGTAGCTAAGGGGCGCTAAACTATTATCTCAATCACAGAGATCTGTGAGTGAAATGGGCAAATTAGGCACTAAATCCATCCCATTATGCATGGTTCCCTTCGTAAATGCCCTGGCCTGGCTGGAAAACATAGTTTAACCACATGTTTGACAAACTAATCATGGTCAAATAGACTACGACGATGATGAAGATGATGATGGACACAATTAATTATGACAGAGTTTTTAATATGGTGATGCTAGATTATAGCTTAAGTTTTGTTTATCTAAGTTTGTTTCGTCCATTGCCTGGCTACTTGAGAAAGGGAGATTCGTGATGCATGAGAGCAGCAGCAGCAGCAACAAACACGAAAGAGAACCCCCCCCCCCATCAATATCGCAGAGAACGAGTACTGGGTGCTGTAGGAATATTGCACAATTAACAAACAAGGCATTTATTGGTTATAAATGAAAACATCGTGAATCTAAAACTGTGCAAATATAATAGAAGAGCAAGAAGCTCCAGTAAATGTTATGTGCAAGTGCAAGTAAGCTGTATCTTTTAGTCTAGCAA
Source organism: Petromyzon marinus (assembly GCF_048934315.1). Taxonomy (NCBI): domain Eukaryota; kingdom Metazoa; phylum Chordata; class Hyperoartia; order Petromyzontiformes; family Petromyzontidae; genus Petromyzon; species Petromyzon marinus. The sequence continues at coordinate 22,009,355 of NC_133667.1, read as the reverse complement.
AGACATGGATCCCCGATAGAGCCTATATAACAGACTGATGAGGCAAGTACTCTTAGCGAGCACCTACAAAGGCTGGCATGGCACACAAAGGGGTGGGTGGCCAGCACCACCTCCGGCCGCCTTTGTCTTCACAGTGGCGGTGTTTACACACCGCACCAGGTACTCATTTGAGGCTGAGTCAACCTATGGGAGGCCCAGGACCGGTTCAGATAATCGTCACTGGTGTTGGCCGTGAGCGGGAAATCAAACTCGGGTAACTGGGTTTGCAACGCAGCGCAGCGTAGCGCTCACCGCTCCCCACAACAGTCGAACAGTGACATAAACAAGCACTGTGGGAGGAAGCCGATGCTAATAATCAAGTAACATATCTTATATTCTTGGTTCTTTCGCTAAAGTCACGTAGAAGGGAAACAATAAAATAATTACAAATATAAAACAATAAAATTATCACGACGTTTCGACTGCAACACAGGCGATCATCATCAGGTGTGAAAACCACAGCAAGAAAATTTGAAAAAAGTGGCTTTTTTTTAAACATATCTTAGTTATAATGATAGACGACGACGACGAATTATTAAGATGATATATGATGATAGACGATGTACACAAGAATGAAAACATTGCACGAAATCAGTGGCAGGAGAAACGCCACCCAATTCACGAAAATAACTCCGCTAGAAGGGTTAATGACCAATGGTAAAGAATGTAGCGACTGACGCGTACCATCCCGAGGCTGTGATGAAATCAGCTCGCCGTGCAGGAGACGAGGCAGGATTCTGAACATCGCAGGATCGTGAAGGATGGCGCCGGCTTGGGGACACCTTCATCCAGCAGTGGATCAATCATGGATAATGATGATGATGTTGATAGTCTGCTCGAAGTTCGCAACGCTACTCACTTTACCGACTTCTACAGGTACCCCAATGTAGTTTTGATGTATGTTGACCTTTTTTTGTTTCGCATGTAGCCAACCGTGCTAATTGGAGGTGCGGGAGAAGCACAACAAACGAAGCACAAAAAAGCAATTCTAAAAAAAATAAGTTTTCAATCTTTATTTAAAAGTGCATAGCTCCAGTGGCTTCCTAATATTGAAAGAGGGTTCCAGGCGGCCGCAGAAGCTCAGCTTGAAAGCGCGCGATGCGGTGACCGTCTTTAATCGATGATGGTTAGCTAAAAGCCGGAGCTGTGATGGTTTTCTGCTCCTTGACGGGATCAGCGTGTTAATATCGCATAGGCGTTTAAACAATTGGTTTGTGCGAAGCGAATGTTATACCAGACTATGTAGTTCTAGTAAAATGCAGACTGGTCCCCCAACATAGCCACGCGTAATTAAGCAACGCGCAGGGTTTAGTCTGCGCACCATCAAGCGAGCCACCACTACTGGAGCGTGGAGACGTTAACCTTTTGTGCCAATTCCTGTAACTCACGGTTATTTTAAGACTTACAGTATCATCACACTGGCAACACGCGGAGGCAATAGAAGATGCGCGTTTTACTTATTCTGCATCGTCTACTGCGCGATAAGGGACATATCACGCCCATCCCTTTACCAATCCGCTGCTGTTTGAAGGCCTCCCGATGCCATGACGGACATGGGCGAGAGGAGGGGGGTTGGTGGACCATACGTCAACACGCTGGTCAGTGACAACGTTGGTGAAGATGTATGTACAATGAACTTCTTTCGCACCGTACGTAGCCAACCGTGCTTATCGGCGGTGTGGGGGGGGGGGAAGGACAGCAAAACTAAGCACAAAAAGCGGATTGCCTTATTGTAACAACAGCACCTAACTTTAAACAATCAGCCAACATATCAACATACAGTGTTCACAAAAACGAGCAATGCGTGTGCCCCTTTGGGTTTGTACTAGGCTGCCGTAACTAACTTAACGTAATACACAGTTCTTTGTTAGACTGCATCAGTACATACACACACACAAAGGCAATTAGGCTCGCAAAATTGAGCCGCAGATGGGTTCACTGATCCCATGCGCGGCTCGCCGGGGCCACGTGGACTCAGGCGTGACCCTCCCAATGGGACACACTGCGAGTGGCCAGGCGGGTCCACACAAACCCTGCTCCATCAACACAAACGCTTGAAACTCGCCAACTTCGCAATAATTATTATTCACACTTGTACGACGCCACACTCTCGTAGAGAAAGAACGACTCAGTGGCACAGGTAGGAATCCGAGACAAAGCGGGAAGGCAGCAGCCAAGCAGTGACCCAACAATTTCCCAAGCTCTGCGGTCCTCTATCTAGAGAGGTGTTATCGGCCAATAAATCATTGTTTACATGTTGAAGGAAACTGGAGCACCCGGAGAAAACCCAAGCGTGCGAAGGGGAAACACTCTATCCCATACAGAATGAACAGGGAGGGAATCCACATTTCTGCTGTACCGCCTTCTCCTGGCAAGCCATGGGGTAGCATCTCAGACGCCCAAGGGGAGTTTCACAACAATGTGTGTGATCCACCCGGGCAGAAGTCCTTCGACTTGCGATGCCAAAGACGCCTTCTTGCCATCCGATGGCTCGGCTTCGTCAGAAATGTCACCATTGCATCTGCGAGCGGTATCCTAGCAATTGAGAGTTCAGTTCAAGGGAGGCAGCTGCCACTTTTTGGACACGTCGCCCCGTCTTGATGCGCAAACTACAGCAAATTGCGCACCTTAGTTGGTGATTGACGTTCGAAGTGGACTTGCGACCCTAAAAGGAGTGGTGCCTCCCTCGTGGTCGCCCCACGTGATCTGTTGATCAAACAAAGCACTTGAGACGACAGTACGGCAGCAAGAGCAGTCTATGCGAATGCTGTCGAAAGGGTCACACGTTTGGCGCAACGGTCTTTCGCTGACTATGTGTGATGAATGAATGATCTACCAACCCTCGCTTACAAAAGTGCTAGATGACAGGCGTGCGCTACCACGCCTGTAATCTTGCACTGTGTTAACAAAACCGAGTAATGCGTGTGCCCCGACGTGTTTCAGTTTGAGTTTTCAGTTTCTTTATTTTGGTATAGCCCTGTGAGCCATTCGGCTCTTGAATCGGGTGCAACCGCAACAAACAAAAAAACAAAAACACGAACAAGAAAAACATCTTAAAGTGACTATGTGACTGTGCAAACATAAAATCCATGAAAAAAACCCAGCAAAATATTCCTGAAAAAAGCACCGTACACCAACGCTGTGTGCAAAAAATCCCAGTGGGATGCAAGTCAAACAACAACAACCACAAAAAAACTTATATTAAGGCCATCAGTCTAACTCTGTACTACAACAAAACAAGCATGTCCAAACCAACGTAACAGTGATCACAGGGACTGTGACCGAATTTTTACAATAAACTACATAAATAACATGTAACACCAAATCCTAGAGCCATAGCTGGCTGCATGAGTTACTCCACAACAACAGAAGCATCAGTCGGAGTATCAAATTTTTCAATGCACCTTTAAGATCAGCACGCTAAATCAAAATACAGATAATACTTTGCAGCGTCATCCGGAGCGAAACATTTTATTTTATTTTACGCCAATGAATAGCAGTGGCAGCTAGGGGTGTACAACTCTTCTAGAGCAGTTTTGAGAGAAGATCTCATTGGTAGCAATTCAAGTTGCAGTTTATTGGCAATAGCATTCCAGACCCTGGGGGCATCAATGGGAAAGGCCCTTCCTCCAGTTTTTGTACGGCAATAGGGAATGTGAAGCTGATAAATGAGCGAAGACTGAGGTCAATTTTTTTCTTTGAAACAGAGAGGCGATCCAGCAGGTAGTCTGCGGATTTTTTTGTAAGTACATCGTGAATAAATAAGATCTGGTGCACAAGCCGTCGAACATTAAGAGATGTTAAGTTTGACCCAATGTGGATATGACAGTGGTGAGTCCTTTATCAGCAGTTCAATGTAAATCTTAAGGCCAAGTGATAGATGGAATCAAGCTTCTTCAGTACAGTACTTGGGGCTGATTTATACACGATGTCACAGTAGTCAAGTAGAGGCAGTATGGTAGCTTTTATCAATTCCAAACGGAACATTGAGGGGAAGCAGTGCTTATGTCGATACAGAAAACCAATTTTTATTTTTGTCTTTTTACCAATATAATCAATGTGATACTCTTTGGTTCTATTCGGTAAAGTCACGTTAAAAAAATCACGACGTTTCGGCCACAACACAAGTGGCCTTCATCAGGTGAAGGGAGCAGACTGTCTAGAGGACAGCGCTGGAGTGAACACAGCCAAGCTCAGACTGCGACCTTTAAGCTGTGTGAGAGGAAGCAGAGCGCCTTGACAAAGGAATTAGCATAAAAAATAGCATTTAATTGGCGGACTTAGCATGATGAACGATGTACAGGGGGGGAGCAAGTGCAGACCGGCGAGGTGGGGAGGGGAGGGGGGAGTTTACATATTGATGGTGTGAAAAGGGAATTTGAGCAGCTGCGAAAGTTTTGGGATACCACTACTTGAAAAAATATACTGTACCATTGAAATATAATTTAATGTTTGGTTTGATTCAGAACATCTTTCCAATGGTTGCTTAATTTGAAACCATCCTCTCGGTTGAAATTGTGTCTGTGTTTGTAAATCTTTTTTTACGTGACTTTACCGAATAGAACCAAAGAGTATGGATCCTTGCAGTCACGAAAGCTTTAAATCTAGAATCAATGTGATCTTCAAAATTCAGTTTTGAATCCAGGATGGCCCCAAGATACTTATAGATCTTGACTTGCTCTATTTGATAATTATTTAATGAATGTAATTGGGGAAAACTAACTTCCTGCTTTATTCCTGGTAAAAAGCATAGCACCTTGGTTTTGGAGGTATTCAGGACTAGTTTAAGAGCAACTAGCTGATGTTGTAGTTTGTTGAAATCACCCTGTAGCTTAGCAATCACGTCATCCGGAGAGCGGCCAGCAGTAATCAGTATCGTGTCATTTGCAATAAGACTTACCCTGGAATGATCCAGGTCAGTGCCCAAGTCATTGACATAAAGAGAGAACAAAAGGGGGCCGAGGATGGAACCCTGTGGAACCCCTTTTGTTATCTTAGCACTGTTTGACCTCCAACCATCTGTGAATACAGTTTGGGTGCGAGAAAAGAGGTAATTTTGTAACCATTTTACTGCGTTTTCGGAAAAACCGAGGCAACTTAGTTTACTAAGCAGGGTGTTGTGGTCTACTGTATCAAAAGCTTTGGACAGGTCTAGAAAAAGACAGGCACAGTACTGCTTATTATCAAAGCTACTGTAAATGTGATTCAGAGAGTCTAATGCAGCAGATGTGGTGCTGTATTTTTTTCGGAACCCAGATTGTTTTAGATGTAGTAGATTGTTGGTGGACAGGAAACTGCTAATTTGGTAGGTCAATAATTTTTCAAAATTTTTCATCAACGGGGACAAAATTGAGATAGGTCGGTAGTTATTTGGATAATCTTTAGGGCCCCCTTTGTGAAGTGAATGTTTCCATTCTAGAGGAACTGATGCTTCTTTGATGGGCAGGTTGAAAATATGGGCTATAGGTTTGTATATTAGGTGACCAACAGTTAGTAGAGCAAAGACGGGAATACTATCTGCTCCGGTAAAGGAGGGCCCTTTGAGGTAGGACAGTTGTTTCAGAACATTACTTTCGTGAATTGGCTGGGAACTAAATTTGTTTAACGTTTGGACAGGGGTGTAGGAATTTGCATGAGCAGGGGTGACTCCCAATATATTATCAAAAAGATTACCAGCTTCAGAAAAATGAAGGTTAAAATTGTCAACTATTTTTTTGGGATCTGAAAAATGTTCCCCATTTCGGTTAAGCTCAATGGGCAGATTGTCTGTTTTGGATGCCTTTTCGATACATTTGATTTTTTCCAGAAATTCCTGGCATTTCCTTGTGATTCCAGGAGAGTGGATGAAAAGTAGGCATTTTTTGCATGCCGTATTTTTTTCACACATCTATTCCTTAAAATCCTGTATTCTAGCCAGTCATTGACCAAATTACTTTTCTAAGCACATGTCCAAGCCTTGTCCCTAGTTTTCATGAGCTTTATAATCAAAGGATCAAACCATGGTGGGCGGTTGCCTTTAGTTTAAAATCTAAACAATAGAGCATGTTTGTTAAGAATTTGGAGAAACGTGTACCTGAAGGTCTCCCAAGCCATAGTCAGGTTGGGGATATCACAGACCTTGTCAATATCCGAGTGAAGCACATCATTAGTAAATGGCTAAGTGCTGAAGTGTCTCATAGAGTGCTTCTCAACCAATTTAGGGGGGGGGGGGGGCTTTGGGTCTGGCTGATGATCTCACCCCAAAAATGAAGGAGTGATCACTAAGGTTATTACCCAGAACACCAGTCAGTGTGAAATTGTGAGGGGCATTTGTCAATAGGACGTCAAGCAGAGATGACTGTCCCGGATTTTTTAGGTTGGGTCTTGTGGGGACATTAATTAATTGGAACAGATTAAATTCATCTGCAAAATTTGTGGCCACGGCCGGCGGGTTTAGCCAATTCCAATTTAGATCACCCACTAAAACTATTTCACCTTTAGGGAGGCCCCCAAAAAGCTCTCTCAGTGCAGATGCAGCTTCAACATCCTTCCGACTAGGCGGTCGATAGCAGCACACTACCAATATCTGTTGATTATTTGGGAGAGTTATTCTGAGAGCCAGACCTTCAAAGCAACATTTTTTAAGCAAGGAGTGAGCTAGTGAACATGCAATAGTATTACGAACATAGATGGCAATTCCACCTCCTTTAGATCCTCGGTCAAGCCGAAACAGTTGTAGTTGTCAATCGCAATCTGCAAGTCATTGACGGCAGGAGTGAGAAATGTTTCTGTTAGGCAAAAAATATCCGGGTCAAGATTTGTCACTTCTAATTTTAGTTGACTTAATTTAACCACAAGCCCTCTGATGTTGACATGTAGAACACCAACACCTTTCCTGCCAGAAAAATCTACAGAATTATACGAGTTCTTTTCATTTGGGCCAGGATGAAGCTCAATACCACCCAGAAATAAGAAAAGTAGAATTAATAGTTTGCACAAGTATTTTCTGTGAAAGGATGAAGAGCGGCGAACCTTGGACAAATAGCAGTAGCTCGCAGATGGTGTTATTTTTTAAGAGCAGAATGATGGTGAAGTAATGGGATGAAGATAGGGTTTAAAAGGATACAATGATGGAGTGTATAAGTGTCTATGAGCTGTTTCATTAGCAGGTGTAGTGGCAAATCGAGCAACAAGTATGGACGCACGAGGCTTCCACACCTCAGACTAGCGCGGTTGGCTACGTACGGTGCGAAAGAAGGTCAACATACATACATACATACCACAACCAGGCCAAATATGTGCAGTCTATACCATTGCTTTGGCTAATAATTCCAATTATAATAGTAGTAATAATAATGAAATCTGTAAATGACAAGAAAACCTCATTGTAAAAAAATACTAGTGCAGGCTGAGAAAATAATACGTTTCAAACAATGTGCAAAAACATGTAAAAAAACACTTAACTTTTGTGCTTTCATGCAAAAATACCCCAACAGCAGCAGTTTGCAAAGAAGTGCACTGTGGTCCTGCTATCAAAAATAAATGTGAGTAAATGTGACCGACTGAGGCTGGCAGCAGTGATCTAGTGATAGACAACTGTGAACCGGTTAGATTTGATTATTGTTGGCATGAGCCTAGCCAATTGGTCCTATAGTGTGAACTCCGCATGGATGGTTTCCATAGGCAGTCTTTACTGCAGTGAGCGTTGGTGACCTGAACTGTGCTGATGGATGTACTGTATGTGAATTTCTTTCGCACCGTACGTAGCCAACCGAGCTTGTCGGAGGTGCGGGGGAAGGACAACAAACGCATACCAGTCAACCCCTTATCAATGCCGACCTTATTACAGACCAATTCAGACCTTCATGGTCACCCCGTGCCCTTATAAATCTCAACGTGCATCCTACAAAGTCGCAACACAAGGCAGAAACAAACAGACAACAAATGCTCGCCCATATTGAAACGTCTGTACGCCCTATGGACCTGGAAACTCAATTTCCCTGTACAAGAATACGGGTAAACCGCATGGGTTGACACGGTATGCAAACTAAACACAAGACGCAGTTCTAAAGAAATGCCTTTTCAATCTATATGTTAAAGTGCAATTGGTTGCCTATCGCTGTATCACACTTGCTCTGCCCGTCGATCTTCACATTTTGCTCAAATTAAGTTTAATGTTGACCCACACCTCTCTTTTTGGTGACCTCCACCAAGCAGCTGGGGGGCGGTAGGGGGGGGGGCATTGCATATAACCCCGCCCCTCCAAACAGCCAAGGGGGCTGGGCTCAATGCAAGGGGGCGTGGCTCGGCGTGGTAGCCACACCCCTCAAGCACCCGGGGAGAGAGGTTGGCCTGAGAGCGGGGTAGGGGAGGTAGGTTGGTCCGGCGGGGGTGTAGGGGGGCTAGAGGGGGTGTGGGGGGGGGTAGGGGGTAGGGGGTAGTGGTCAGCGCACTGCGCTACGAACCCGGCCTCCCCGAGTTCGACTCCCGCTCACGCCCACCAACGCCAGCGACGATTTATATATGAACCGGCCCCCGGGCCTCCCCTAGGTCGACTCAGCCTGAAATGAGTTTCGTGGTGCGAGTGTGTAAACGTCGCCACTGGGGGAGACAAAGGCGGCTGGGCGTGCTTGCTGTCCAGCCCCACAACCCCCCCCCCCCCCCCCGTGTGCTGGGCCCCTTCAATCGGTTTGCTCCTCGCTAACAGCACTTGCCCCCAACAGTCTGCGCAGGCTACACGGGGGATCTTTGTCTTTGGGGTAGTGGTGGGAGGGGCGGGGCGGTAGTGGTGGGAGGGGCGGGGCGGTAGTGGTGGGAGGGGCGGGGCGGTAGTGGTGGGAGGGGCGGGACGGTAGTGATGGGAGGGGCGGTAGCGCAGCCAGGGGCGGGGGGGGGGTTAGTAGTGGGAGGGGCGGGGCGGTAGTGGTGGGAGGGACGGGGGGGGGTTAATGGTGGGAGAGGCGGGGCGGTAGTGGGTGGAGGGGCGGGGCGGTAGTGGGTGTAGGGGCGGGGTGGTGGGGGGAGGGGCGGGGCGGGGCGGGGCGGGGGTTGTTGCGGGGCGGGGCTGCCCCGCTCAGCTGGGAGAGGCGGCGCGCGCTCCGGATGAGTGCGCACGGGGCGGAGGGGTTCGGGAGCAGTGGGCAACCGTCAGCTGCGCGCGCGAGCCGCTCGTATATAACCACCGTCCTCCCCTCTGCACGTGCAGATCCCTCACGCACGCCACACGTGCAGATCTCTCACGCACGCCACACGTGCAGATCTCTCACGCGCGCACTCACGTGTAGATCCCTCACGCACGCCACACGTGTAGAGCTCACAGCGCGTTCGCAAAGGAAACCGGCGCCGACCGTAGCGACTGAACCCGCGTCTTGAAGTGTAAATACGAGTGCTACCCCGCTGCAGTCTGTTTGCACATTTCTATATATATATTTTTTTTCAGCGAAGTTATTTGTTGGGTTCGTGCATATTCAATTACATCAGCACTGCTTTATTAGCGGCATTACTTCTTCTTCTTCTTCTTAGTCGTCAAGCGCAAGCTTTGAGCGGAGTTCACGGCGTCACTTTTGGCGGTGTTGAGTCAAGAGCCGGCAGTGTTAGCAGCAGCGGCAGCGGCCACCGGTGAAATGAGTAAGAACCACTCCGAACTTGAGACCTGCCTGGTGGTGAGCAGCCCCCACGAGGACGAGGTATGTTGTGAACGCTTGGTGGTCACGAAGTGCTGCTGATGCTGATGTTGTTGTTGTTCGTGATGATTGTGGTGGTGACGATTGATGATGGATGCAAGCGCCGTCGAACCGTGCCACCCGGGAACTTGAGAGTTCCCTTAAAGCCGTGAACTCCGGTGTAAGAGACGGACTCAATTGTAATTGTGTCCCCCTTTGTAAATTACGATTGAGATATTCGCAGTCGCATACATTTACGTGCTTTAGTTAAAATACGCAACTTGGCCATTCTAAAAACCGACCACCCTAATGCCCTTTCAATGAATATAGCCACACCTGTGTTGCTGTTGTGTTTCAATTGCCAGATCACTTGAAAAGAGTCGCAAATAGATGAGAATGACTACCACCAATTTGTTAGACTGCACTACACTTGGAGGGAGGAAGTGGGTCAGTGTTTGTCTACGGTCGACACTGGCTCCCCGCTATAGACACGTGGAATTGTGGTCATTGGCTCAGGTTCGCCAAAGTTAGAGAAGCTTTGCCCACAGTGACTTTACTCTGTATATGAGGAAGCAAATAACGGGATGCCTGCCGTTAAACCAGCGGGGAATGGAAACTTACATGACTCTTAATATATTTTCGGTGGCTTTGAAAGTGCATTGGTATGAGAGTGAATATGAAAATAATTGCAAAAAAATAGTTCCCCACTGTGTTTAAAAACTGTGTTGTTTGTTTCTCTCGTAAAGACTGATTGTGTATCGAGATTTTGCATAATTTTTGGGGAAAGTTATCTGCGCACACCGAAGTTTTAAAAATACATTTGTGAAAAGCGAATGATTTATGGTGAGCCAGAGATCTTAACGTGTAATGTGCACATGACTTATGTGAAATGTAGTATTAATGTTTGCCACTTGCAACACTTTTTTATTATCTCATAAAACAGCTGAAGGGAGAAGAGCTATAAAAACTAAATGTGACATCTCATAACCTTCGCACAGCGGAGCATTTCGGTCTTGCAACATCAGCAAACAGTAAATAAAAAGTAGTGCCTTAGACGTTCCGTGTAATTTTTCTCTCTCCCTTGAATGGAGTTTTTTATCGGACCATTTCAGTCCAGTTTGCGCCAATTTCTGCTCATTAGTCAGACTACAGCTGTTCCACAATGTATGTATGTTGAACTTCTTTCGCACCTTACGTAGCCAACCGTGCTAATCGGAGGTGCGGGTGAATGGCAACACGCTTAACACAAAAAAAGCAGTTTTAACGAAATGAGTTCTCAATTCAATATCGGAAGGAAGAGCGTTCCAGACGGCCGAAGAGAAACGCACGTGATCGCGCGCAGTGCATTCATTGTGTACGCCAGTACCCACAATATAGATAACCAAAGTGTGTGTGTGGTGTACATTATGAAGCAGGTATTGGCAGGTTTGCTCTACTATTAACATAGTCCGATGTGTGGCAAGTGACGATTGTATTTCCTTCCATAGCACTTGGCTCACATTTTTATTGGGCAAGTTAAACGTTTCAAATAATTGCATTTGTATTCCTGCATTTGGGTACATTCGCTTTGTAACCAGGTGCATTTGCAATTTAAAAATGACCACAGAATATTAAATAATGTAATGCCATAAGCTCTCCGATGAGTTTTGGGCTTTTGCACTGCCCGTTGTCCGGCATGCAACTCGACATTTCGCTCCACGTTCCTGAATAATCCTCCAGCCACTTGGAGCGAAACGCCAGACATCATCCCAAACAACCCGAAAACACATCGGAGAGCTGTCAAATGACCTTTCCCACTTGTAGACTCTACGATGGCAATCAGCCGTGAGGCATTTCAAACTTTTGACCGTCCCCAACATTGGGAGTATAAGATTCATGCATTAACGTGCACAGTTCCTGCAATGGGTCTTTCCCAAGTTAAGACTCGTACTGTGATTGTGCTGCCTGCTTGTATCGTCGGCGTCACGACTACTCGGAAGACACCGCTGTTTGGTGCTGATTTCCTCTCTTCCTCCTTTATCTTGAGAGGTCACCATTTGTGTAAATAGCCCGAGACATTCTGTAAGCAATGCCTCCGAGATTAAGTGAAACAAAGGGAAACGAGTATAAAGCCACGAGATCCAAGATTCGCTAAACAGAACGACATTTGTTCCAACAATTTCAAGCGTATTCTTAGTTTATTTTTAAATTTCCAGTTAATAACAGCTTGAGTCATCATTTCTTTTGAAACATCAGCTGATAGAATAACAACGCAAGCGCCTGGTTTTTGTTACTAAGCATGATACCAAATATATTTCATATGTGGGGGTCATTAATATTCCATCGCAACTGCATAGGGCTTTGCTTCCAAAGCTCTACACATAATGTTCCAAATTAAGCAAATAGGTTCTTGTTACATAATAACATAATTTGAGAAAATGTAAAAATAAACGTAGCAAATTGGTCTATTTTATTTCGGAAATGTTACAGTGAATGTTTTACTCCTGTTTTGTAAATGTAAAATTAGGTTTAGCACAAGGTAACGTAACATGTAAAAGGGTGAAGTCACTACCGTAGTGGCAAATAATGTTATTGGTAGAGCAGTGGTGTTTGTTACTGAAAGTAAGTCATCTTTCCTTTCACATTTATTTAATTGGTATTTAATCCTCTTAAAATAAAGGCACTACTTCATACGTACAAACCCAAGTATATTAAGCATGTATAGCGCATTTAAACTTGTATTTACATTTATGGGCTTGGTATAAATTAATGGGCTCCTATTTTAATATTTATGATGTCACTAATGTGCTATCATAAAATCACTTCCTGGCATGGTACGCAAACTGATGCTTGAATGCACCGGTTTCAGAAATGACCATTTTGCAAGAATTTCAGGTATGCATCTAAAACCCTGAACAAGCACACAATGAGCATTACACATCTGCATGGTTTACAGTTCAAGTCACAACATTCCATTAAATATACGCACACATAGACCAATTCATGGAGCATAGTTTCATAAAGAGTTGGGGGTTTCGGACCAAAAGAAGTCAAGTATATACATATATCCTGTTAACAATGTTATCGATATGCTATGAACTCTATATGCTATATGCTATATGTGTGTCAAAGACCTGGCCATGTAGGCGCAGTGGTACAAGGACTTGTCTTAAAATTAGAAAGTTAAATAATAATGTAATACTCTTTTGATTATTTCGGTAAAGTCTCCTAGGTAGAAAAAAATAAATCACGACGTTTCGATCTGCTGAACTTGTTCAGCAGTTCTACGGCTGTGTCTTTCTACCTGATGACGATTGCTTGTGTTGCGATCGAAACGTCGTAATTTATTATTGATTTTTTTCTACCTACGTGACTTTACCGAAAGAACCAAAGAGTATAGATTCCTTGCAGTCACGAAAACTTCAAATCTGGATTAAATAATGAGATGTTAACTTCGCCTGGTGTACAGAAGGTCGTGGGTTCAACCCTGACCCTGACTCCTGTTTATTTTGAGTTTGCATCTTCCCGCCGTGGTCGCATGGATTTTTATACGTATCCGGTTTTTCTCTCCACATTTAGAAACATGCGTTTAGAGTATTTGGCTGCTATAAATTTCCACACGATAAGCCACTTCGTTGGCGCTATCGTTTGTAGGCAGGTAACTTCTGAAAAAGAGTTATATAGCTCAGGGGGCGTAGCCTGGTAAATAAAAAATAGTTTAGTTTGTATGTTGAACTTCTTTTGCACCGTACGTGGCCAACCGTCCTTTTCGGAGGTGCGAGTTTGAAGGCCTCCCTATACTGTGCCGCTCATGAAGATTAATGCTGCTGGTTCGTGTGGGCTGGTAAAGGAGGTGCCCAGTACTGGTTCAGATTTCACTCGCCACTGATATTAATCGTGGTCAGGAATGACTGAGTTCATAGCAGGCTGCGCTAATCACTGCACCACCACTCCACCCCGTAATTAGATAGTTGCGAATTTGAATATTGAAGTTTGGCGCGGCTTATCCCTGGAAGATCAGTAAAATTGCTATCCCACGGAGGGCTACTCTGTGGGATAGCAGTGGTAGTTCAAGTTCATGTTTATTTTGTCTAACCAGGTGAGAACTCAAGAGACCAGACCAGGATAGCTTTCTCGTTTGCAAAAGTGACCTGAGAAAAAAAAACTTAATTAAAAAGGAAAACAAAGTACAGTCGTCCTCTTAATGGGAATGTCGAGTTTACACCACTGACTTAGGACCATCAACAAATATGCTGACGCTCGCTTAGGCAGCGAGACACTTTGACTTTTAACTTTCTGCACGAAAGCCTTTTGAGAATGAGAAACAGTTACAACAGGCCAATATCAAGGTGTATTATATTTTGTTGGTGTATGCAGGAGCTCGTGGGCTTCGATCCGGACCCTGACGCCTGTTTATTTGGAGTTTGCATACTCTTTGGTTATTTCGGTAAAGTCACGTAGGTATAAAATAAAATGGATTAAATCACGACGTTTCGGGCAGCAACACAAGCGTCCCGTCATCAGGTGGGACAACCACAGCAAGAAACAATTCTGCCCACTTCAGCAGTTGTTTCTTGCTGTGGTTGTCCCACCTGATTACAATTCTGCCCACTTCAGCAGTTGATTTAGTAATCTAAAATGTGCCATGTTCATTGATGGTAGTGGCTACTTATTAAAAATGTGTACTCCAAAAAAACCACGAGGTTAAACAGAATTGTAAAGTAACATTCTCACACCATATACGTACCACCACCACCTTTTATGGTTGAATTTTGAATGTGGTAACATAATGTATAGAGTATAATAACAATATTACTACGTGCCTATACTTTATCATGTACAGCGTTAATACCACGATTTGGTTTCGTCTTTAAAATATCTTCTACCTCACGAGTCCTGTACAGAATGTCAATAATGCTTCTTATTATGGTTCTCATTATTTACCCAACAAAGCCTCAGTCTCCAGAACTTTTCAGGAGAGGATTCTGGATATGCATATATTTGGCCGAAGGGGGGTAAAACACTCTTAGGCTCCGTACACAGAGAGATTCAATAATTAATTGCTGTGCTGCCATCTGTTGGCCAATTTACAGCTCAAGCCTACAACATTTGGTATTCCCAGACAGTCTCCCATCCAAGTAGTCGCCAGGCTAAGCCCTGGCGAGTACTTTCGCTTCCGAGAACTGACAATAATGGGTTACATTCAGGGTGATTTGGTCCTAGGCAATGTAATGTTTACGAAGCGAGATTTCACACGCAATTTTTTTTTCATGTGTCACATCGTTACATATGAATGATGGTCAGAATAGTTTTTTTTGTAACAAAATGCCTTTGTGTGTCCCGTTGTAAAACAGGCTGTGTACCGTTCTTTGTATGCACACCGTACAGCATAATCTGCACTAGCATGTAAATATATTTAGGAAAATTAACTCAATAAGTCATACATACATTCATATGTGTTGGATCTCAGGTTCACCTCCTTATCAACAATCAAAGTTTTGATACCAAGATAATAAAAAGGGCAACTTCAAATTAATGTTAAGCATGAGATACTTTATGTGTGTGTGCCTTAATAGCATGTTCTCGGCAAGTGTTAACCACAACTTATGTATATGCGCACTCTCACACATACATTCACAAAGGTCTCTCAGACTGTTGGGAGCAAGTTATGTTAGCGAGCACCTATTTAGGTCAGCACGGCGTTAGTGATCATGCTTACACAGCTCACCAAATGCTAATTTTAAGGCTAAGTTCACCGTGGGGAAGCCCAGGGACTGGTTCAACCACGACTTGCTCATTCATGCATCTATGTCTGCAATCGAGCTCAGGTAGCTGAGTTCGTAGCGCAAGTGTCTGAACCACTGCACCATCATCGCTCCACACTCGCACAAGCACACACACACGCGTGCGTGCACGTGCTCACGTACTCAAAAGTGTGCTCTTTGGTAGTGAGCATTACCTACAGATTGTATGGAAAACATTCTGGGGCCTAAGTCGTGTGTTGGAATGTTACTGAAAACAAACAAAAATGTATTATTTCTCTCCACCAATTTGACCCTTTTCCTGCCAAAATAGGCAGAGGCTGCCGTGCCACCGCTGCGCGAGGCGGACCTTCTGTGTGCGCAACCTTTACGTCAGGTGAAACATTGTGCTCACTTTTCAGCGATTGTGTTGTTTTTTTCTTTTTTTTACAAAAATGTGCCGCATTGAATGTCATTTAAACAGCAACAACAACAACAAAAATTCGCCTTCAATTTAATGGAAAAGAACGCAATGAATGCTTTTGTGCTTTAAACAATGGAATCGTTTCACGTAGTCTCATGATTGAATTAAGCGTGTGGTTCCGTGTCATACATGCCATCACGTACGGCGTCATCATCGCAACATGTGTGATACCATAATGTCACATCTATTGTGCTTCGCATTTTTATAAAGGTACTTGCTCGGTTTTTACTTCATCTTGCATTCAAGTATAATGGATTGAACCCGAAATATAAAAAACAGGCTATAAAAGCCCTATGGTGTATGCCAGATGCTAAGTTCAACGAAGGCAATCGTGTTCATGTAAAATCCTCCCACTTACCCGAAATAAGATTTCCATGAGTGTGCGCCTAATGGCATGTTTTTATAAAAGTGTATGTAAGCACATTCCAGCGAGAAAAGAAAACACGTTGAAAAACAATGAGGGAACTCGCTGTCCATCGTATGGGGGGGAGTTTTGGTCATTTGACCCCTGCGGTTGTTTGAAAGACCCAGTTCATTTTAAAAAGCCAATTTAACACTACCACTCTTCGAAGTGGACAGCATGACGTTGATAAACATTTTCGTAATGATTTTAGAAATACTGCTGAATTATTATTGTTTGGCGTGCGTTCACAGATATCCCTTGTGTCATGTTTATATTGCAAAATCCCACTCTAATTAAGTCACTGCCTGGTTTAATCATTAACCGTGGGAGCTTTTAGTCTGCATGCAGTGTCTCTATGTGTATAACCTCTGCAAACTACACAGTGCAGGGTTTGAGTTGATAGTCACAACCCATGCCTGCATGGTTACAAACTAAGCTTGTTCCTTTATAATCTTCTTCAACTCAAGTTACCGCTTTATTTGTATGACATTGCTTGTTTACCATGGAAAGCCTCAGATACCCACGACTCCTTTTTCCGGAGCGTACTGCCAAGTTTCCACAGTAGTGAGCCATGATAGAAATGTATAATCCCAATTGTGTTATTTGCAGGTATTTTTTTCTTCAAATTGTAATGCTTTTTTTTTCAAATATGAAAAATTTGGACAGACAATCTCCTGCTCTTGCAAATGCGTCACAGGATCTTTAACGTCCATTGCACCTTTACGGTGCATACACCCGCAGTAATAACCAGGGGCGGCCACTCATTTCGAACCGTGAACCTCTGCAACAAGCAGTAAATGCGCTACCTCTGGGCCGTGCCACTGCCTTAAACTTTCATCCATGCTTTTTTAGTACGGGCTAAGCTTAGTTTTTATTATTAATGTAGAAAAATTATAAAACTAATCCCGAAAGGCAGTGTTTTATGCACTGTACCTGGCAACCTAAGTTCAATCCCAGCAACGGCTAACGTCCGAGGGGAGATATCTCTGAACCGGTCCTGGGCTGTCACTTCCCCAACCCGCACTGACCAACGTGGCAGGCCTTCATCTATCGGTGGAATGATAATGGACTATAGATAAGATGAAAATCTATATTTTCCACGACCACACTTTGTTTGATTTTGTAGCCTAGGCAGTCAAATGCAGTGAAGCATTTTATTTACATTAAAGTAACCTACAAAACAACACATGTAATGCATTCATTCAATGAACAGTTAAACTGCGTAGACATGCATTAGATTGCGGTAATTGTTGGAAATAGCATTGGGAGTGCCATCGTGAATACAAACATTGTTATGAAATAATTAGTAACCTAATTTTGTTTACAAAAGTGCAATTATTTTGATTTCAATTAAAATAAATAAATGAACCCAACGACAAACACATTGTGGAGTGCAGAAGCACAGACGCATGGTTGCATAACTGTGCGTACGGCTACAAGACTTTCTCACGGTCAGCCTTGCTCGTAGACACGTCCACGACTGTTCGACACACACGGTGCAGCCTATTGTATTTTTATGACATTATTTAACAGTATACTTTATGCATACTCTGTATGCGTGCGGAATTAAACAAAGAAAGTACCTCCATTCAATGTATCTACGACTGATTCGGTCATTGGGGTGTAGCAGCGGCCCATTTGATCAAGGTACTGGGCTAATAGCCCAGCAAAGCTGAGTTTGATTCACAGACATGGCTCACGTCAGCGGCGAGTGACATCTGAACGGGTCATGCGCCTCGGTTCTTTAGTAGCTTGCACTTGGCGAGCATGGGAAAGTCTGGGTCAAATGACCCCCCATAACCAACACCGGCAGGAGATTGACAAAGGGTTGTGTACAACATTATGCATCTATTAATTTATTATATCGGTCCTTGGGTCCACAATACAGCCACCGATTCGATATCTACTTATAGCTTGTGTGCAATGGGTTCCTGTGACTTCCGGTGGTATAGGAAGTCGCTAAATTCACCAAAATAGGAAAATAAGAATACATTATTGAATCAAACTTTGACTCCAAATCATGACAATTAATCTGATTGAGAAGGCAGCGAAACGTGACAAAGTACTTTACATATGGCGCACATTCACACAGTGGATACTTAGCCTGTTAAGTGGATTAATCAACTGAAAACTTCAATCGACTATTTTGCCGTAACGGATTACTCGAGCCCATTTTAAAATAGCGACCGGCCCCACTCATCCTTCTTCCTGAAGGCAGGAAACCCCCTACTACTACAAGCCACACTCGGTGCGACGCAACTAATGATGCCAGTGCCATCGTTAAGCCCTCACCCATCACCTTCTGTCTAGTGGCACACGTGGGAAAAAGATGTGATACTTTTTATCCCCTCCAAAGTTTTCTGTCCGATTATTCAAGTAATCCAACCGATACAACACGGTGAAGTCATTGATGACATTACTCAAGTAATCAGATAGGCGAGCTCCAACTCTATTCAAATCTATTTCAATCGATTCACTGTGGCAGGTTTAACACACCTCCCGCGTACACACCCATGCGTGTGTGCGTATTAAAAGTGACTTGACAAATATGCGTTGGAGGTTTTGTTAGTTCTTTTTAGGTGCTTATATCTGCTGTCATGAACTTGTGTAAACAAACTAATAAATGGCTCAGTCCTGGTGAAACTTGAAAACCATTTATGGGCATTATGTGTGAAGCTCATGAAAGCCCTTCTATAAAACCTCCACATAAATTACTCTTGCAAGGGCAAAGCAATATACACGGTGTTCCGAATGAAGCAAAAAATTGCCCAACATAGGGAATAGTCGAGATTGTGATAAATTGTTGTCATCATCGGTTTGACAGCCCCGTGCTGAATTATGATGAAGAATATGCACCTTCAACTCCGGTAGGACTTAGTTCAACATTTCTGGTGCTATTTTTTGCACAGACCGTTCGTTTCCATGCTGTTTTAAGGTTACGTTATCTTTCTGGCACTGGCCTGCGTTGGTATTGGCTGCCTCCCTTGGTGGTATTTTGCATTGTTACTACAACAAAGGTACACGCTAAATGACGATAGTTCCTGTTAAATACAGTAGAACGCCTCATATTCACGGCCTCGTAATCCTCAACGCTTTATTATCCCAGCGGCCTGTAATATTCACTCCCAATTATCCATGCCACCTATTCTTTCTAATAAATGCGATTATCCATGTCTATCCCAGATTACCGAATGGCTTCCTATTACAATATCTGCGAAAAAATTTTCGCAGATAAGTGGAGGCGGGTGCAAATTCATCATATCTCACAATAATTATCCGTGAGATTTTTTGTTCTTGGATTAGTCGAGTGAACTCGTGAATAACCCCAAAGGGTAACAGGATCTGTGATGTTCGTCCCCCACATCTCCTTGGATAAGAGAGCTCTGTTGTACCATTACGATTTTTTTTGGGGGGGGGGGTAGGTGGGGTGGGAGGTTTTGGGAGGTCATTCCAATATAAATAATGAGTTAATGAGTCCTTGGAGAATAAGCACCTTGGTGCTGAGTACGAGTTGGTGATGTGCTACAATCGGAATGTGAGCCATGCAGTGTGCACAACATTGCGTAACCTGAACGCAAAGAGTTAACAAAGAGACTGTAGTAGCACCTGCAGCCCGTGGCCTATTTTATAGTTTGTCGGGTGGCATCATCCGCATTAATAGTTTTGGAGATGTTAAGTGCCACGCTGCATTGGGGAAATCTGAATATAAGTACAAGTTGTGTATCTGAAAACATTTGTTATCCAATGTCACATCCTGTCCGTGACAATTACACTATTTTTAATTCACAATTGTGTGAGCCGCATCTGACCAAATCACCCAGAATAGGTCCGATGTCATCATATCTCGGAAGCTAAGCAGGATTTGAGTGTGCCGAGTGCTCGGATAGGTGACAACCATGCACAAAGATAGGTGTCAACGGCGTTTTACAAGTAAGGGCAGTGCAGGAAATGTATTATCGTTCTACCCCCCCCACTAGCTCTCCAATGTACTGACTAGTGTGATGAACTATTGTCAACTAATCCCAACGATCAACACAGCGTACGGGGAGGCCTTCATTTAGCACCGCAAAGTTACAAAAGCGCACAATTGTGCAACCTCAACTGCCCCGCAAGAGTCTCGTGCTCCTGCCACGAATGAGCAGAGTACAGGTACACAGGTGCACGCCTGGATGTCACAGCCTCGACTGGTAAAAGCCACCATAAACGCGTCGCGACCGGAACAGTGGAAACTAGAAAAAAAGGTCGCTGCTTCAATATGCATGCAATTACCATAAATTACAAATTCAACACAGTACACATTGAGCATATACTAATGTAACGTATACATGAGCTTTAACTTGAATGCAGAAAAAAAGTTAAATGTTGTATGGGTTTACTAAACGTACTTACATTTAATTTCTATAACGACAATCGTTTAGGAGTTGAGCTATTGCGAGGCGTGCTTATTGTTTGTAATGCAGGCGTGGGGAATTTTAACTGCTGCACTTGGAATGGCATCACAGGGTCTGTACCATCCAGTTTTCAGCAATAATTAATCATGGGATGTATCAGGTGGTCATGGGAATTAAACTAATGTTGACTTCGTGGCCAGTTGGACTAACCGTTAGATTTTGGTCTGTCAACAATTTAAATTAGCACGAGACAAAACAGCAAGCTAACGGTGATATTGTCCAATTGGGATGGGTTTTGTCAAGTGATGGCAATATTTCCAACGTCAGAGTAAAGTGGTAACCGAATGCTATTCCAATGAGCAATCGGAGACCATACAGTGTTGCACGGTCTCTTGAGTAACGTTGACATAAAAGGTTTAGTGAGTGTTGTCATGAACTGTGGAAGTAATTCATGATCCACTTTGAAAACTGTGATTTGAAATCTGTTTTGTAGTTTTTGTTTTACGGTACTGAAATAGGGGTGCATAAAAAATTGTGAACAATCCGATGATACTCGTTGGTTCTTTCGGTAAAGTCACGTAGAAAGAAACATAAATTAAATAATAGCATACGACGTTTCGATTGCAACACAAGCAATCATCATCAGGTACGAATGAATGAGAAAACAAACCTAGTAAACTAAGAAATATAACGCAATACAACACAGAGTGTCGGCTAACATAACAGTCACCACCCTACCTGTTTTGATTACGTTCTTCCAAAGATTGCTAAATTTGAGAGACAAAACACATTGACTTTATTTTCTCTTTCTACGTGACTTTACCGAAAGAACCAAAGAGTAATTCCTGTAGTCACGAAAGCTCTAAATCAAATCCGATGATAATGAAGCTAACAGCGGACAACATGCTTTATTCAATGCAACGCTGGAAACGTTCGCATGATCTGACACTGGTACATCATCCTCAGTTGGGCGATAGGTCGCAACGGCGCGACTCTTCCCCAGTTAAAACGGCACCGTGTAATCAAAAGGGTAATCATAAATACAAAAAGGCGCTGACATTTGTTTACGCTTGGACTTTCCTCCTTGCGCGAGAGATGTTAGTTGTTTCCTTACGGGTGGCCGAAGGAATTGCCATAATTATTAAGGAGAAGAAACACAAATATGAACGTTCAATTTGGGGGGGGGGCAGTGGTCAGATCAAAAGAACGAGTCGCTGAATGTTCATCAGCACACTCTGCTCCCTTTTTAGCCCGAGTGGCACTCATTAGTGCACGCGGAGCCGTCCTTGAGTCTCTGAACTCGAGCATCTGATACCTTTCAGACATTGTTCTTTTCCCGTGGGGATGGAGTGTCATTGCCTTTATGTTTAATGTATAGCTAATAAAACACGAGGCAATGGTTATTTTTGGAATGAGGCTAAGTATGGAACCAGTGCGCACTACTAGTTTCGACATGTGGTGCAGAAACACGGTCGTTAATTGGGAAAATATCGAACGAGAACGGAAACTTGCGCCAAAAGCGGCGTGGCAAAGACAAATGCTTGGGGAAACAAGAGGCGATCGTGGATTCGAGAACATGCACAGGTTCACGACATCTTACAAACTCTCAAGACGAGCCGGCTTGGACACGATGTGTTGCTAGAAGGGATGGTGGACGATGGTCAACAATAACAATGGGAAGTGGCCGCCAAGGAATGGAATTTGTCTGGGACGATGCATGCAGTGTTAGATGGAATCATGAAATCAGTTTGTGTGCAGGTGCGGTGACAACTTGGGAATGCTTACCGTCCAGCAGTGGATTTAAGCATGATTGATTATAATAAGAGGGTTTTTCCCCTTTTTTTCTGGCAACAAAACTGAAACCTTTTTACAAGGATTCATGTCTGCATTAACCACAATAACTGCAGTCAAAATGAAAACAAAAAAACATACTCTGATAATATATGCACTGTCCTTGAAACTGATTGGTCCACACCAAGGGACATTTTGGTACTGGCAAAGGAGGTCTAATGATGATGATTGATTATGGTGATGGAATTTGTATGTGGATCGCAAGGAAGTAGAATGTTCGTCGTAGTCTACGGTCTTGTAAGTCAACTCGGGCTGCTGCAGCAGCGGTTAGCCAGAGCTGTCTATTGTTTTTTGATGATGTAGTAGCAGCGTGGCACTCATTAATTTGCAGTGGTTTCATGTGTTTCACTCCTTTAAACGCGTACTCGAGTGTGACAGCCCACACATGCCACTTCAAGTGCAGAAACTAAACTCTTCACGGTAACATAATCCCAGTTGCTTATTTCAATTGAATTCAACGTCCTTTATGTGGAGATATGTTTAGAGGCAGTTAACAAAATATATTTTTTTACGGGGAAAATGTTAATAATTAAGGGTCAAGCAAATTGCCTATTTCGATAAGTTCGTCATGATTTAAAGTAGCGATTGAATTAATTAATCTTTTTTTTGCTTTACGGTGATGTTAGTAGTCTCTAGTGGCTGGAGGGGGTCACGTGAACCCATTTTGTACAACATGAATCCAGAAAAGTTTACCCTTACACAATATGATGCATGTATTGTTAAAATAATGAACATTAATGGATGATTAATGAATTCATTACAACCCCTATTGAAAAGGCAAGATGTGTTATTATGTTTGCTAATTATTTTCTTTGTTTTCGCATTTTTACCTTGATCATAGGTCGCATGCGCAATGCGCATACATTTGCTGAAATGTCACGATGTCTCACTGCGCTGTGATGTGACATTTATTCGCACTTAATTCACTCAGTTTGACGAAATTGTCACAACCGGAACAAATATTCGACGGTGGTTGGTTTATATAAACTGTGTGTCGGTGTCGAGAAATCTCACATGTTACTGCAGATTTTGAGGATTTTGAGAGAGTTTAATCACCCAGCCCCCAACATCATCCAGAAACCCACAATAATCAAATAAAATGCCAACGATACTTATATATCAACAATCAAAGGGTGTCACAACAATACTCATCCAGGAGGAATAATGTTTCAAACAGATTTTACAACCAGTCTTACAGTAGCACATTCACAGAATATATTTTTTTCACAGTGGTAGTGTTTTTTTTCCCCTCCATCACCGCCACCCTCATAATTTTTACACAATCGCACATTCATCAGAGAGTGACATCCCCTTCGAGGTTAGACTTTTGTCTCATGTTAGCGCGACTCGACTTTGGTTGCTTCCCACAGCATCAACTTGCGTGCTGTATCCAACAAGCTTCGACTCAGTCCTGGGGACCCGCTTTGCTCGGCCTGATGAATCTTGCCCACCAGACACGGGGACCCTCTTTAGTGTCCTGTTGCCCGATTTCTGAAAGGCTTAAAACAAAAAATATATATATTTCCTTTGCTTTATGCGGGTTCGTTTGTGCTATTTCTGCCCCAAAATGCATTCACACGTGGCTATGACGTCGGAGGTGGGACAACAGTGTGTGTGTACTGTACGCGCTACTGGGCAGGAAGATGTCTCGTGCTGTTTCACTTTGTGCTCCCTACTACCGTATAAAGCGAGGGAAACTTATTCGACATATAAGTATATTCCCTGTAATGGGCTCCCTCTGACTTACTCAGGTATTGCTTGACAAGATGCCCATGAATGCTGCCGGCTTGCCTTGGAATAAACAAAGCTGTATTTGCTCCATCGCTTCGCCATGATCTAAAGATAATAATTTGTCATACCTGGTCTTATATTTAAAACCTGTCATCCCCTCCTCGAAATCGAGCTTGGGTAACTATTCCCATAATTTCTTCAATTACGTCATCCCATTATCTTACTGCGTTGCATAGTTTCTTGTAGAATTTGCAGATATCGGTTTTTTTTAATGTCTACTTTGGGGTTATCTCCCGGTCAATCAACAAGCCATAAAATCCAATGACCTTTTGACCCCAGCAACAAAAGTAAAAAAAATTCAATCCGACGTCAGAGTTTGGCAGAGAAACCACCCGGAATGCTCCCCCCCCCCCCATGTCATCAGATCTGGGAAGCTATGCAGGGTTAAGCCTGGACAGTGTTTGGATGGATGACCACCATGCTAAAAACTATGCGGACATAGTTGGCTGTGAGGCTACGTGGTGGGCAGGGTTTCGAGGTGAGCAGTAGAGGGCATTTCCATAATATCAGAATCAGAAACGTGAATTAGACCTGGAGGAATCCGATGAGCTATGAAGCTCTTTTTAGCAGATGTCCAGAATGGGCGGGTCAACAAGTTACAACAGCAAACAACACCAAAAACACGATAGGAGTGCAAAATAGAGAAGGCAATTATTATTATTTAAGTACGATTTATTAAACTTGGGCGAGGTAGCAAAAGCAACAAAAGAATCCCAGACCACACAGCATTGCTGTACAGTAATTCTGTGTTCCCATATCTTTGCTCCTTGTCTCACGTTGACCAGCCCGGTGAAGTATTATTTAGTCAAAATAACTCCTACGACCCGTATGGCATGTGATGGCACGGCATAGGGAGGCCCTC
The DNA here is from genome assembly GCF_048934315.1 of Petromyzon marinus. NCBI lineage: Eukaryota > Metazoa > Chordata > Hyperoartia > Petromyzontiformes > Petromyzontidae > Petromyzon > Petromyzon marinus. The sequence continues at coordinate 21,984,173 of NC_133667.1, read as the reverse complement.
ATCCTGCAGTGAATTGACCAAAGGGCTGTGTGTTTACATTCACACGGTTAAATTGCTACAGTTCATCTAATTGTAAATCCTTGTAATTGTAAATTATTTAATTTGCAAATCTGCAATCGTATTGAAAGAAATGTTTCCACAAATCTGACGCCTACAGTATTTGGAGTTTGTATGTTCTCCCCGTGGCCTCGTAGATTTTTCTCCAGGTGCTCCGGTTTTTCCCTCCACATATAGAAACATTCGGTTATGTATATTGTATGTACAGTGAACTTCTTTTGCACCGTATGTAACTAACCGTGCTAATTGGAGGTGCTATAAATGTCCACACTTCGTTGAGCAATCATTTGTTGCCAGGTCACTTCTGAAAAAGAGCTATACAGCTCTGGTCCTCACCTGGTAAATAAAACATTAATAATGGAAAGCTTGAGCCAATCATATCAGATTATTGGTCTTAACCATGCATTTTAAACAAATGTATTTTGGTGGGTAGGGGGGGGGGGGAATTTCAGATCAATTTAAAGGCTGTTTTAAAAGTGATTAGCTCATAAAAAGCACACATTACATCCACGACCGCGGCTAAAGCTACATTTAATTTCCATTTTAAAGCTGTGAAAAATGAATTTGACTTAGCCTCTTAAGCATTGTGATAATTAAGCACCCTGGCACTTGTTCGTTGCAGTATTTGACCACAGTAATAAGTGCTAATCAATGGATAGCTTCAGTGCCAAATGGAGCAGCAACTCGTATATAGGGCACAGTGTCGAATAGAAAGATGGGTTTCGGAACATGCACAAGGCAGGCGCTGTGGTGCCCTTTCGTTGCCGTAGTTTGAACTTTTGAACACATCGGTGCTATTGAGGAATGATGTGCAAGTGCCAACAACTCAGGGGCGTATTGATGCATCAATTCATTGATCGTTACCGATTCTCTGGGCCCACGATGCACGCATAAAATCACAAGCCTGATATAATCAATGTGCTTAGATTTGTATATATTTTGTATGTAATGGGTTTTTTTTACATGACCCCTTGGCCTGGAGCTGCTAGGGGCCGCTACTTTCACCACAATGTTAACAATCGATTTTTGAATCAATTCTTGGCCCCTGAATCATGAACATTTATCAAATCCCTGGGAGAGGATGATTTGTCACAAACCTATCTGCAATCCCCCTCCCTTCCCTCTCTCCATTCCACCCTCCCGTCCGCCCGCTCGCTTGCCCACCTATCAGCCTGCAAAACTTGAAAAACAAAATATACAGTATCATTCATACACTGAAAATATATGTACAGTATACAAATTCTACGTGTGGGAATGGATTATTTCAGATTTGTGCAAAGTAAATACATGGCAATGTTACGTTAAGGCTCATTGGGTGAAGAAAACAGTACAAATGAGACTACAAGCAACAAACAAAATACTGCAGTGAAAACAGAACTGGAGAGTAATTGATTTTTTTTCATCGAGTCTCTACCCCAACATTGTGATAATTCGTCGAATTTTTAAAAAGTAGTTTTTGCAATGCAGGTTGAAATGACAAAACTTTTTTTTAAATCTCCAACCTGCTAACTTGGCTAATTCAGCTTATCGCTCTGGTGCGTCTTATTGGCTCCACTATTTACAATGACCCCCTATTGCAGGAACCCCTGTCTGAAAAATCATATAACAGCATGGATGGATGCGTGCAGGGGACAGGAAAAAGAATGTATTCCTGTTGATTCTCAAAGGACTTTCCACTCCAGCAGGTCATATTGCCCGCAGCAGCTCTAGGGTCCAGTTAAACTAATCCACAGGCTCTTTTTTGCCTATCACCTGCGATTATTATCCGTGAATTTTCCCACAAATTTTTGCGCATCGTCATCCTATTATCCACACTTTTTTTATGTGATAAGAGGAGTCGCATGGCAAATTCATCCTGTTATCCGTGGGATATCCACAATTTTTACCCTGTGGATAATAGGAGTAAAATTGCAGATAATAGGATCTGTGATATTAGTCCCCCATATTTCTGCAGATAGGAGTTTTCCTGTAACTAGAATATAAATGTTATGATTAGGTTATGAAGTGTCACCATGTTGACATATATGTACACGTACATTTATTTCAGAAGCTTAAGATTATGTATTATATCACATGATGTTAAATAGATGCTCAATGTTATATTTTCAATTAAATCATTACATACTGTATTACAGCACTGCACTAATTATGTTATGCATGATGCATTGTATGGACTTAAATCCTGAAGGTGATAAATGCTACAATATTACGAAGCGAATTAAATGAGTATATGTGATTACACAATAAAATAATTGTGTTCCCACTGGTAATGCTCACAGAACTGTAGTCCCTCGTTTATCACAAACTTGCTATCTGCGATTTTGGGTATCTGTAAATAGCGTCCGGAACTACATGACTGAATCGAGAGAGAGAGAGAAAGAAAGTGATGACATAAAATGATGAGATACTTTGTTATTTTAATTATTTTCTGTTATGATGATTTTAATGTATTTCATGGTTTATGTATTTATTTAAGGTAATTCAGAAAAAAAGATGCATTTTCGTAGGCCAATGTCATCCTCGACATTTTCTGCTCATGAGCATCTCCGGAATGTATCCCTCCCGAATGACGAGGGCATGATTGACGCGATATAAAAGGAAAGTATTAACTATTATTAATGATTTAAAGCTTTCGTGACTGCAGGGATTCATATTCTTGGTTCTTTCGATAAAGTCACGTAGAAGGGAAACAATAAAAAAATATATTGTTTTATATTTTTATTATTTTGTTTCCCTTCTACGCGACTTTACCGAAAGTACCAAGAATATTATGAATGAGTGAAACCTGCACTGTGAAACAACGCTGATCCCGCAAGCGAACCTGAACCGAACACTTAAAATATAACCCCCTCCACTGAGTACCTCCACAGATCCACTGTGGTTCTCATTGAATGAAAGGTCCTGAAGGTGAAGCTCTGCCATTGCCGGCTCACGCCACTCCTAGAGGAAGGACCTTCACCACAGATCATCTGGAGGGTGTTTTGGCCCACCCTCCCACGCTGGCCAGGCGTCTTGTAAGAGGAGGTGGGAGTGTCCACAATTTACCCCACCACACTGGTGAACGGCGGTATTTAAAAAAAAAACATTTGCCCATTGTTTCAACTCCCATGTGGGGATCGCGAGTCCGGGGGGGGGAGGGGGGACGCTAACCATAACGCCACCGTCTCTCATCGAGGAAGAACAAGGACATAAACGGCCCCCCCCGAAGTCAAGAACCCAGTGACCAGATGTATTGCACGCAGAGGCGTTATACTTATGGCAGTCGCTCGTAAGCGGGGCTGTATTGTCGAGCATCTTCAGGGCTTCCTGCGGTGTAGCCAGGTTTTGTTCCTCGTGGGTACGAGCAGGGGGGGGGGGGGGCTTCTTTTTTTTTTACTGCGTAAGTGGGTCGGCATGCGTGCTGCTGCAGGTGGCCGGAGATGGATTCTGTTTGTGCTCGGGCCCCAATTGCGGCGGTGCACCAATTAAGTCGGCAGTAACTTTGCACCGCTAGGCTAATTGATGTGAAAGGGTGACTGTGGTTGTTGGGGTCCGTGCTGTGTTTTAATTGGGAGTGTTTTTTTGAGTGTGCTCACGGGTGCTAGCGCTTGATTGCGGGCTCTTCTGCCAGTACTTCTAAGCAGTGTAGCTTGCTTAGAAGAATTCCCTCATTGACCACGGGATGTGGTTTCAGCATTCGAGCATACTGCGTTTTGTACATTTCTTAGTTTGCGGGTACACAGATTCGGATAGCTCTCTTGATGTCTTTTTTCCGGGTTCGAGCACAAAAACGTCGGAGATAATGCGGAACAACAGGCAGCAGAGCTGAAAAAAAACCCCACCAGAGAGCCGTGCAGCACAACCTTGGGTCAAGTCTCGTTTATTCGTTTCACCAGTTGAGAACTCAAGAGAGCGGCATGAGTCTCATTTGGAAGAGCGATCTGGGTCGTCAAAATGACACAAAAAGGCAAAACAATATAAAGTCAACAAAAATAAGTAAATGGAAAAACTAAAACTTTGAAAACCTTCGTAGGATGAGATAAGTAGAGTACGTTGATTGGCTGTTCACTTGTGCTAAGTTAAAGTGTGGGTGACACAAGCCACTCTTAATTCACCACATGCTAGCCCCTCCCGGTGAGTTGGAAGAAAACCCGTCGGTTAAATAGTTTGGCACTGCTTGCTTCTCTACCACTGTATAATTTAAGGTATGTATATACAGCTGTGCACACTCCACGTGTGAAATAAGTACACCTATTGTGCAAACATGGAGCGGTTTAATTAGCGGTATCCCGTGTACACCGTATATTTTATTGTTAGTTTCTAGCCGCACTTGGTGTCACTCGTCTAATCAAGTTTGAAGTTTCCCCCTGCTCAACAGAGCAACGGGGGAATTGCTCACTGTGTGTTAGTCGTCTTCAGACAACTGGTGAAACTCTACATTCTCATGATGGGGGGCCAGATGCGTTTATAGACAGTCCACTGAAATAATAAGAAGACATTATCGTGACAATAACATTTTCACTTTCAAGCCTCTCTACATGTGGTTCACAAATCTCAATTCACTTATTAAATATTTTAACACTCTGCCAATACATATTGTCCAACACAGCTGCTCTGCTTTCACGTATAACATTCAATGATGCGTAGGCTCAGGCAATTGACATCCAAGTCTTATATATGTATGGTCATTTAGAAATTGGTGAGGTGTATTTAAATGGATCGCCCAGTATTATTCGCAAATTTCAGCTCTCTAGCCCTTCTGGAACATCACAAAAATGTTCACGAATTGCTCGGCCACATGCATCTAGAGAATAACTGTAATCGGTACCTACCCAGTAATAAATTCCTGCGAGTCGGTTGGCTATCCACCCTTAAGTGCTCCTCTCTATATTAGGACAACTGTGAGCCAGCACTGCTAAAGTTTGCATCGGTCAGTTGTTAAGGCACAATCATCGTTGTGTAATTGGGTACGTACCCACTAATCAAACCCCTAAGAGTCAGTCTATTGGCTGTCCCTTTCTAAAGCGTCCTTCTCCGTTAGTGCAGCTGCGAGGCACGGCAGGCAAGCCTCTTCACCCAGTTGGAGCGAGAAGGAAATTGTCCACACAGTGGTTGCCTGCCACCTCGCCTCGAGACCCAGCCTGCAATTCGGCAACGATGAATGAGATTAGTATCCCCCATACAGGGCAGCACAGTGGTAACACTTGTGCCTCACGGCAAAAAGACCCTGGCTTCTATTCCCGACTCGGGTGCTCTTCGACACAGAGTTTGTTTTCAACTTTGTTTCGCATGGGTTTCCTCCAAAGGTGAAAAACCCAAACATGTAACTGGTATTGGCCAAAAATATCGCAATGATGAAACGTTACCTGCAAATGACTCTTTATAGATTAGACATTGCAACATTGTCCCCGACTGGAAAAAAAAAAACTTGGGAGGATTTCCTCCTGAAAAGGATGAAACACCCTGGAGCTTTCTCGAGTAAACGAGCCGAACGTAATGATGGAGCAAAATGTTCAAATGCAAATGTGTACAGGGAAGGAATTAATTACTAATTGCTAGTGGATTTGAATAGCTATTGTGTAATTTGGAAGTGAAACTACAGTGCAAAAGTTTAAAAAAATGTTGTATTAATTAATGGTGGAAGATGAAAATAAGTGTTTAGAAACTACATTCCCCCTGTCCTCCATATGTTTCAGGTTTCTGTATTTACAAATGAGCACTTGCATGCGGCATAATTAATGTGATTTATTTCGTCATTACAAAGATTTGTTATGAAAATAAAACACGACTCAGAGCTGTAAAAGACATTGTTTCCTCAGGACAGGAAGCTGACAGAAACATTTGGAATGAAATTTCGGAAATTCCAAAATCCACATTGTTCATTTCAACATCGCCTGCCGCTAAATTATAAACAAACGGAAAATAACAACTGAATTGTTGTTAATAGTACCCACAACACTGATACGCAGATCTGGTAGATGGCTTAAATGGTTTGTATTTTGTGAAACATAACTAAGTAAACAAACACATTTTGACTTAAACCGATGTACAGGTGTTTACCATGTATATGTGGCATGATGACACTCATTTACCAGCAAATAATTCGTGGCAAGCTGCAGAAAAATTGGTAAGACTGATCATTCGTGAGTCCACGATGGCTCAGCAAGGAGAACCATGGTTTTTACAAATATTCACGTGACAGGAAACAAACTTGCAAGGTCCTCAGTCAGGCAGTCCGATGACATTGTTTCCGATGACATTGTCAGCCCATGACATCGTATCTGTTAGAGAATTTTTCAGGCATGAAGTAAGGACAGCTCTTTGATGTGTTTTTGGTTTGCACCCTGTGTTGTTCGGGCATGATGTCTGGCATTTCGCAGCACGTGCTGAGAGCTTCATTCTTAAATTCCTGGAGAAGCTCCCAGCACATGGAGATGTGGGGAGATGTTATCTCCCTTCCCTGGTATGCCCGAGGTTGTGGGTTCGACCCTGACTCTGATGCCTGTATATTTGGAGTTTGCATGTTCTCTCTGTGATCGTGTGGATATTTCTCTGGGTCCTCCAAATATTCCCTCTAAATTTAGAATCACTTTGTATTTGGCTGCTATAAATTTCCACATGATAAGCCACTTCATTTATTTATCATTTTGTGGCCAAGTCACTTCTGAAAAAGAGCTATATAGCTCAGTGGGCTTTGCCTGTAAAATAAAAATAGTGCGTTACGTAGTTTTTAGTTATAAATGTCAGACATCATGCCATATAATTGGCGGTAGTTTCGTCATAACTACACATTGGAAAATTATACAGCACAAGTGCGAAAACCTACGCTGTCGTATTACGTAAGGACCTGTGTAACATAAAATGAAACCGAATCTCCAAAATGGCATATACACAGTACAGTAGTATGTATTACAATACTGTAATTCATTAAACATCTAAATAGAGGAACATCTCAAGACACTTCACCGAGTGAACGTAAACACGGCACGCGCAAAAAAATAATCAAAGCAAAAATAAGAATGGCAAATAACAATGTATGTGAGATTGGTGTAGTGGTGAGCATAAAGCATATATTTACGGACAGCTCTTTCAGATGAGATGCAGTTTGTTTATTGCACCAGTTGAAAGGTGTGCTATATTGGGCCCTCTTTTCTTGGTGTGATGGTCCAAGGGTGAGATGAAGGCGCAGGTGGCAGTTAAACACTTGAAAGGATTAGCACTTCCTTATTGCACCCCGTGGCATTTATGATCACAGCATCTTTGAATTTTGTTTATTATAAATGAAATGCTATTCATAGTCTGCCGGCTTTTCCGCGTGGACAGTTTGGTGTGTCTTGTGGGCATTTTATACTGTATGCCGTATTTACTTTATATTGATAATTAATTAGCCGGCTAGTTATAGCAGTTAGCCAAAATGTAATTACATCTTCACCCGAGTGGATTACAGCCCTTTGTCAACCCACTGCTGGATGAAGGCTTCCCCTATGTCGTATTGGTCATGTGCAAGGGGTCGACAACCAAAATTAAACAAGAAGATCCATTTTTTGTCCGAATTCGGTTAAAAAAAAAACCTCTCAATATTTCAAGAGCCGCAATGCATGTAAATACGAGACGGTGGTCCTTAATAAAATAACGTCACGAGGAAGCAGTCCTTATAAAGAGCCACAGCATGCGGCTCCGGAGGCTCGGGTTTTGCCGACCCCTTGGTCATCGGGGTTCGATTGACCAAACTCCCCCCACACTGGTCAGTGTGAGTTGGTGAAGGAGCGGGGCCTAGGACCGGTTCAGATATCGGTCTCCACTGATGTTAGCCGTGGCGATAAATTAAACTTCAGTTCGCCGAGTGCACAGCACAAGTGCGACAGCGACTTACATTTATGCCTCGTTTAAGCCAGATTGCCTGGGAGGAAATGGGTATGGTTTTCGACCGACTCGCTTTTGCTTACCACTGAGCACCCTATGACCTCCAAGTAAATTATGAAACTTTTTTTTGTTTACCAGGAAAGGCCCACTGTGCTATATAGCTCTTGTTCAGAAACGACCTGGCCACAAATGATAGCTCAACGAAGTCACTTCTCATCACGTGGACATTTATAGCAGCCAAATACTCTAAAAGGCATGTTTGTAAATGTGGAGGGAAGAACTGGAGGACCTGAAGAGAAATATGTGATCACGGGGAGAGAAAGGGACATGCAAACTCCAAATATACATATTCTACGGTTCTTTCGTCACGTAGATAGAAAAAATTATAACACTAATAATAAAAATAATAAAAATGAAAATAAAGTGAATAAAAATAATAAAAAATATTACTGATATTTTTAAATAATATTTTATTCACTTTATTTTCATTTTTATTATTTTATTGTTATTATTTTTTCTTTTATCTAGGTGACTTACCGAAAGTACCCTAGAATATGAATTCCTGTAGTCACGAAAGTTGTAAGTAAAAATCTAAATATACAGGCATTAGGGTCGGGATTGAACCCAGGACTCATCGAGGGAGTTGCATCTCGCCACTGTGTACCCTCATCACAGCCCCCCTAAGACCCAAGAATATATAAACTAAGTTGGGAAACCCTAGAATCTAGTACAATATATGGCTTTATTTGAAGCCTTAGTTCATAGAAATGGAAACATCTGATAATAGCCAATACTGTTTTATTGAATCATGCAAATAACTCTCCAAGTGAAACCTTTCATCAAAGGTAGTGTATGGCATTGTAAACGATTGTTATAGATTCCCTCCAAATTGTTTGTTTTATTCCATTTAGTTAAGAAAATTATATCTAAATAATAAGTAGGTTTTTATTTTGTAAAATAACAATTTGATATTTATGTATTAGCTATTTCTTCTGAATGGTGCATCTTACGCTGATTCATAGCACTTTGCATGAAATGCCCAGCAATCATAAGATTGTTGTTGTTTCGATTTAAAGCTTTCGTGACTGCAAGGATTTATCTTCTTTGGTTCTTTCGGTAAAGTCACGTAGAATGAGAATAAAATAATAAATTGATAAAATAAAACAACACAATAAAATTATCACGACGTTTCGGCCACAACACAAGCGGCCTTCATCAGGTGAAGGGACGAGACTGTCTGGAGGACAGCGCTGTCCTCCAGACAGTCGTGAGAATTTTATTATTTTATTTGATCAATTTGTTATTTTATTCTCATTCTACGTGACTTTACCGAAAGAACCAAAGAAGATGTGTTATTTTATTTTATCAATTTATTTTATTCTCATTCTACGTGACTTTTTACGAAAGAACCAAAGAAGATTGTTGTTGTTGTTAGCCTCTAACTTCCCACTGTTGGGTACAGGTCTCCCCCGATGCTATCCCTTCCTTCCCTCCGTTGTTGTTGTCTGGTAGTGGCCTCGGAAATTATTTGATCTCGCTGCTGCCATCTTTTGCCGCTGTCTGCCTTCCAGTGCTTTTCTCTCGGCATGCAGTCCGAAGTTAATTTTGTCTGTGGAGATTGATATGACGCTTTAAATATTCATGTCACTTTTCACCAGCTGTACGTTGTTGTTGTTTTTTCTTCCCTTGGACATTTTTGTTAAAACGATCTACGCAGATTTCCGCGTGCGTGAGTTAAAGAACCCCTCGGGGTGGTTGCAGTTGGCTTTTAGAAGGAGCGCTTTAAAACATTTTTTTTTAAACTCCCGTTGTTTAAAGGTCACGCTCGCTTACAAAATGCCAGCGTGCTGGTGCTGAGGAGTGCGGATTAATGTTTAGCAAGTTGATGGGTTTCTGTTCGCGTTAATGGGAATCACACGGGCGCTCGGCACCATTATTGCAAGTGGATCATTTACTGGACTCCAATTTCCTGGTATGATTCCTAAGGGCAGTGTTGGGCAACATCATCGTCATCCAATCACTGCATTACAGGCACAACCATTTTGTCAGTCCACTGCTGAATGGAGCACTGCCCGAACTGTGCATGTCATGGAGGTTATTTGACCATACTTCACCATCCTGATGAGTGCAGAGCACTCTTCTCTGCCAACCACCACGGTAGCAAATTTACGTAAAATGAGCATTTTCGCAGAGAGCAACATGCATAATCGAATGTGTTGTATAACATAGTCGTGCCATTTATTTACCAATGACAATGATTTACCCAGGAAAGCCTCGCACAGTCTCAAGACACTCACTTTTTTCAGGGATCTTTGGCCCATTGCGTTTGTGAGTGTCACGTGGAGAAAACCTGGGAACCCAGAAAACCCCCCACACATACGAGGAGTAACATCCAACACTGACATCTCCTAGCCATCTCGTAGCCCTGGCACTACCTCACCTGGCAAGCCCATATATCGTCCTTGCTAGATTCTGAGTATATGTTGGAGGGATTGACATAAAATAGCTCAATATTTTTTTCAAGCAGGGCTATAAAAATAACCGATTGCAGATGATTGGTTCATTTACTCAGATATGTTTACCACCTCTGTTCCCACGTGTGCCGCTGGAAGGGAAGTGATGGGCAGGGCTTGGTGAAATCGATATCACCGTTCTCGTCACGCTGGGCATGTCTTTGAGGGAGTTTCGTGCCTTTGTGAGGAAGAGTCTTGGGGTGACCACCTTTTTCAAGAGGCCCCAGTAATCTACCACAAAAAAAATAAAGTGGGCTATTAAAATGTTTAGTCCATGCAAATCACTTAATCGAATAATCACCGCAGCTCCAAAGATGTTGTTGATGACCGTAGCCTTTGCTGAGCTCATCTAAGAGGTATGCGTTTCCAAAGCAATTGCTCACAACACACTAGCAAGTGCCTTAAAAGGGCGACCATGTGAAGAATGATAAAAACACCTCTTGGAAGGCCTTTATCTAGGAGTGTATTGACAAAAAGGCTGAGAATTATTATTCATGTATGATGTGCATGGTTTTTAATACAACTTGACCCTGATTTTTGACAGTTCATGGTGTCAGGCCCAGTCATGTTTCTCATCTGTAATTTTTTTTATCATTGTTTTTTATAATTTAGCTTTGTCCATTCACTTTAATAGAATTCTAGAGTAGCATTTTCATATAATGTTCATAAATGGTAAAGAAAGCAACACATGTTTACGTGCGTTATTCAATGCATACATTGTGAGTGTATAAATACACTTCCATTAAATTTTTTGTTAAAAAATAAAAAAAAATTATATCTACGTGACTTTACCAAAAGAACCAAAGAGTATGAATTCCTGCAGCCACGAAAGCCACAAATCAAGATTACACTTCCATTGCCGAATCGATGCGTTGGTTCACACCTAATTGTCATGGTAAGAGTAATGGTAAACGTACATGAGAGTGTTTTAACTCTGCTCGATCGCTTGCCTAGTCTTGTTGCTACGCCTTGTGCATGATTTAAATATTGACAGGGGAGCCTTTCAGCAGGAATGTGCCTACGAGCGGGTAAACTTTTAAAATCTTTAATAAAATGTATACAGTAAAACCTTGTATTGCGAGCATAATTCGTTCCGGAAACGTGTTTGTAATCCAAAGCACTCGTATATCAAGCACTCATATATCAGTTGTGATCACGTGACGCTCGGCAGACAAAGCGTATACGTGCTACTCGTATTGCCAAGATCTCTCTCGTTTATCAAATTAATATTCATTTACATTTTTTGCTCGTCTTGCTTGCAAAACACTCGCAGACCAAGTATCTCGCAATCCAAGATTTTACTTTATATTACTTCAATCGTGCTGTTTGTTCCTGGCCGCTTGGCAATTTGAGTCTGTGCTCAGTGCAGCTTTGGTTTGAAATGAAATTAAAAAAAATCTGAACTCTGAGGCATTGAAGGTGAGATCTAGGGCTGTCTGGTTGAAAGCAAGGCGGCTTCGCTTGAGGCGGATCGTAGATATCACTTGACGTTTCACTTTTTAAATAAAATTACAAAAAATATATAATGTACTTTTCTATATATATAGTGTCATTCATGCTAATTGTATCTCAAAATGCTTAACATTTTGATCCACCATACAAACGTCTTAAAATAGAAAAATTACTTCATTAAAAAGGTAAAAGAACACCACGGATAAACAAAACAAAACACGACCAAGAGCACGGACCACGTGGGGCAACATGGAGCACTCAAGCTCCCGACATCGAAGAAAGTCCAGGCCAAAAAACCATCGCATTTATTATATTTCATAGAGCATTATGCATGCAAATAGCAACCCAACACACTGAACGTCATGGAGCCCTTGCACATATCAGCTTCCTCTTTCCGTGCCCATCCACCAAAGTCAAACGTCCTTCAAGTGGCAAGCACATTCTCGGCGCTCGCAGGTGGCGTGCTGCGAGATCTCACACGGTGCAGGGGTCTTCCTTGGACAGTGGGCAGACCGAGATGAGTCGCACGGTCGGCCTCTCATAGCCACAGTAGTCGTAGCTCTCTGGCTGTATGGAGCACCGCCACGTGGCCAGGTTGGATCTTAACCTGTCAACTTGTGTGCGAAGTCGGTTCAGAGTTTTCCATGGGGTCCACTTCTGTGATTCCTCCCGTGGGGAGTTCACTCGACCTTGTTGCCCACGCTGATCTGGGCTATAAGCGACTGTTAACAAGAACGCCCTTAAGTGTGATTTGAGGGTTGAAATGGAGATGATCAGACGCCGTACGTGCATTGGGAGTGCATTTCCATGCAGATGACGCCGCAAAAGAGAAAGCACACCACCCCAAAGGTCGTGCACTTGATTTTTGGTGTGACTAGCAGCTCAAGACTAGATGAGCAAAGGAGTCTAGTTGGGGTATTCAGAGCAATTGGAGGTAGAAATTCTTTGAAAGGCAGTGCAATTATGACTTACATATAAAGAGATGAGCAAAGGAGAAACTCACACGTAAACCATCATTCATTGTGTAATTTATAACCTGTATCAATTTATTCTCATACATCGCTATTCAGGTGCATAATTACAATTTACGGTGGTGACAGACGTTGATGATTCATATAATACTGATAACATTGGAAAGGTTCATTCAGATAGCGATGCAACATCTGTCATAACATAGTGTGCTCGACATGGGACGTGTTCATAACCAATGATAAAAGTATAACTGTTGCATTAAACTTACACACCGAATTTCAATGTGATATTTTTTCCCATGTCAGGTTCGCACCCTGTTCGTGAGTGGGCTGCCTATGGACATTAAGCCCAGGGAACTCTATCTCCTCTTCCGACCTTTCAAGGTAAAGGACTTCTCATAATGATCTTATGCTGTTACTTCCCGTCCCTATATATTTTTTTCTTTACCCCAGGCACCAGTTTCACTTGAAATGGAGCAATTAATTGAATAATAATAATTCAATATGCACTGGTATTGTTGTACGACATCACTCTTTCTTCAGGTCTTTGTATGTCTCTCTGCCTCATTCCAGCTTCGTGTCTCATGTCTATGACTCTCTGTGCCTCTCTTATTCATTGCTTTGTCTCTCCCCATGTCGGTTTCACCTCCATATTAGGGTTGCCACTTTTTTTCACAAACCAAACACGGATAGATTTCTCGGTCGGCATAGGTCTATAAAAAAACCAATGCGCTACACGGCAATAAAGTTCAACACAATAGCGGCACCAGATCTCGGTACAAATCAATTCCTGCCGCCCGAAACACAGATGCCAATTTCACTGTCCCAAGTCAAACCCAGACAGGTGACAACCCCATTCCGCATCTCAGTGTTTGTCCCTCGCTATATATGTGTCTTATTTTCTCAATGTGTCTGTGTGAATGTATGTATTCCTTTCGATCGTGTAGCAGTTCGATTCCCGCTCACGGCCAACACCAGTGACAATTATCTGAACCAATCCTGGGCCTCCCCTAGGTCGACTCGGTTTCAAATGAGTACCTGGTGCGGTGTGTGAACATCGCCACTGGAGAGACAAAGGCGGTCGTGTGTGGTGCTGGCCACCCACCCTCTCGTATACCGTGCCAGCCTTCATCGGTGCTCTCGAACAGCACTTGCCTCAACAGTCTGCTGCAGACTAGATGGGGGATCTTTGTCTTTGTCTTATTCCTTCTTGCCTCTTTTTGTGTCTGTTTCCCTCCTCTCCTGTTTTTGCTGCTCGCCCGGTCTCTCTGTGTTTGTGTCTCTTTGTCTCTCCCTCGTTGTGTATTCTGTCTTGGTGTGTCTCCTTCTCTCTGTGTGTCTCGAACAGTGACCCGCCCCACCTTATCCGCTGCCCCACCCACTTTCGCTTTTTGCCTCTCCCACCACTCCCCCTGTCCTGCATCCGCCAAAGTGATTTCACTCCAACACCTATGACAGGAAGTGCGCTTTGTTGTGAGTTCCAGTGATGGAAACACATTACACTCTGCAAATGTCACAAGCGGCACTGACAGAGGGGATTTTATTGTTTTTCGATCGTAATAAGGTTTAAAGTAAAAGAGAACCTACCTTTTTGAATTTAATGAAACATAAATAATAATGCCAATCTTGCAGCTACCAGGTTTATGTTCTACAATGCTATCTCCAGTGATTAAAGCAGTGCAACTGATGGTTTAGAAGTAATCCATGTGTTGTATTTGAGTCGTTTTGCCTTCCACTTGTATTCTACAGCATTTTGTTGCAGTATCCATTACCAATGGGCAATCTAATACTGTATTTATAGTGGTGTACCAGCACTAACTACTAGACTATCTGATCATATTCAATACAAGTGATGTGTTGTTTGAAAAGGTATATGTCCTATGTACGCTCATCCACAAACTTAAAGGCTTCCAGTGATCTCCAAAATGGAATAAACCAGTATTTTATGGATCTATAAAAAAAGGGGCACAGAGAGTTATGTGAAAAAAAGCCTTTGACACTGTCCACATTTCCTCCACCCATGCTGTTTATTCTGAGACGCCTCTCATGCTGTCGATTCTTTGTTAACTGTTTCTTAGGCACCACAGCCTCTTTCCTCCTCGTGCTATTTTTGGTCCAACTCGCAGAGCGATTGAATATTTATGAGGTATTGTATAGTACTGTGCCACAAAGATTGAAGTGTATATTTCGGAATTATATTATTATTGTCTTCAATATATCACCTGCTTTTGGATGTATTGTGTTTTGATTTGTCGTGGTCTGTAATAGAACATCTTCAGTTTGTTACCTTTTCTTATTTTCCTTTTGTACACATTACTCTGGTGTCCGTGTTAAGAATCAAAACCATCTGGCTAACACTTTTGCAAATTAAATGATAATCTTAAGAGAAAATATTGGAGAAACGTAGAATTGTAAACTGTTAGTGTAGCACACATTTGCACTTGTCAGGAATTGATGATGTCTGATTAAGTTAAAGTGTAACGATAGTGTGTGATACCACCTCACGTCATCATTTCCTGTAGCTATACCCCCTCAGCTCTTTCCACAATCAACAGCCGATCTCCAAGGCCTGCTCAACCATTTGGTTGTACAACTCCATTGTGTGTCTTTTGTACCCCTTTCCCACTGGCACATCGAGCTACGCCAGCACACACAGAGCCCTCGCGGTACGATTGTGATTCTCCCCCCCACCCCCTTCATCGTTGGCTATTTGCCATCCCAACCGAGAATCAAATCGTGAATCTCTCACGAGCATCACAAGACATTCTGAATGTGACTCGAGGCCAAGCAGAGGCAGAGCTAGGGGGCCGGGTAGCGGCACCAGCTCTGGTGTAGGAGTGGGGAAAAACAAATCCTGTGCCTCCCCACCCTTGCCGGGCTGGCTCGGCATCAGCCCAGGCATAGCTCGGTTGTGCAATGGAAAAGCGGTGTCAATTGATCCACTGCCTTGCTCCATCCTGCACATGGTGCTGCACCCACCCCAAATTGCACCTCCTGATTATGTCCACAGTGCTCCTGTTGCCACTTTTCTATTCTGAACTTCCAAGTTTATATATATATTTTTGCTCTGTTCTGCCATTAAATACCATGGGATCCATAATTAATACACTGTGGTATAATCATGGCCGGGTTAAGGCACGGGGGGGGGGGGGGGGGGGCTTTGGGGGCTGCAGCCCAGAGGCCTCTGCCAGCTGGAGGGCCTCCAGAGATGAAGTGAGAAGTGATTTCATTTGTGAATGCTGACTTTTTATTTGTTGTTAGCGTTGTAAAAAATAAGTTTTATTTTTCTTTAATTTTGTTTTTAAAATATTACTGGGGGGGGGGGGCTCACAGTACCTGTAGCCCAGGGGCCTACAAACTCTTAATCCGGCCCTGGGTATAATTGAGTAAGCTTGTTTATAGAAGATAAAGCTGTTACGTGATTTAGCGCTTACGAGGAAAGTCCCCCCCCCCCCGTCCGCCAATGCTGAGAGCACCACATTTTGAATAGTAATCATAGTGTCCACTAATGCTTAACCACTTGTAAGGCATTTACTGATGGCAACACAAACGCTCATGCATAGCTGGAATTCTGTATCTTCCACATGCAGGCTATTTGATTCCCCATTGCTCTGCCTCTTATTTGTTTCAACTGATGTGCTCTCATTTTTTCTTCATTGATATTTTATCCTTTGTAGCAAAATCTCCACGATTATTTCTTTGGTTTCTAATTTAAAGTTCAATTAATTATAATCTAATCTTTGGTTTCGACTGAAAAATGTTCGTGCTAATGTTTTATGTTTATACAGAATTTATGTGTAATGGTAAAAATTATACATGAACAATAACGTGTACATAACAATAACAATAATCCGAGAAAAATCTGAAACTCTTCCATAGATATGAAAAATTTGGATAATCTGGGAATTTTTTTGTATTTCACATCGATTCAAAATACTACTGCATTACGTTTATATGACATTAATCCTTTCCTTTTCCCATTAAAAGTGGTGTCACTTGGCATGGGGTGATGTCACTTTTGTTCACACAAAGACGCATTAAATGATTGCATATTGTAAACGATAAAAAATTAGAAATATCTATTTATATCCAAAACTCATCACTAGGACTGACCAAAATGTGATTGCTAATATTGATTGTCATAACAGTTAAATTGGGGATATATATTTGCCTGGGGCTAAATTCTTAGGTCGGCAGAAAGTTACCATTCACCAATTTGGCTATGTTCTCCTAACAAGGTACAGGATATAATAATTTGAATCGAAACCTATATTTAGACCGGAGGAATCCGATAAGCTATGAAGCTCTTTTTTCAATTATGTCCAGTAGGGGTGGGTCAGAACGTTGCAACAACACACAATGCAAAAATAAATGATAGGAGTGCAAAATAGACAAAAGGTAAGCAAGTCACTCTAGAACATAACTCAGTTCCTTGGTTTGATCCTGACACGTGCAACATATCAGCTCACACATTTCAAATCTGAAGAACGTTTGGAACAAACAAGACAACTTCTTTCGGAGGATTCATTATGTCAGGGAAGAAGATAAGCATAAAAGGCTTGTTCAAAAGTTAACTGTAATTTAGTTCAAATTGGTTGTAGTTATACCATAGTGCAGTTCTCTACTGCTTTTGCCAAGGACCCTGTCATGTGGATCCTGCCACACACACTAGCTCCTCCCATTTTCGTTGGAGCTCCTCCCACTCACCTTGTAGCTCCTCCCACTCTGAATGTAGTTCCTCCCACTCAACCTGCAGCTCCTCCCACTCTGAACGTAGCTCCTCCTACTCTCAAGTGTTGTGAGTTGATAGTCTCAGCCCGGTCTCCATTGCCGGAATGAAAAACCATCACGTTCATTTTTTGGGGTTTTAATTTAGCTACATTTATGCTCTCATAAACAAACATTACTCTATGGCAGGGCATGTATGTGTGTGTGTGTTTTCCTTACTTAGTATGTGTGGATAAAACTAGGTCTGTTAAAGCTATCTAAGAAGTATTTCTATATCCGCTTCTGTGGACCATTCTCTAACAGATGGGGTGAGAGTTTGGAATAGACAGTTACTTAATTTCATGACATAAACCATAGAATGAATATCCACTTGATAAAAGATGCATATATTTTCTTAATTCCCATAAAAATAATCTTACTTGGCAAAAACAGTAATCTAAGTGTTGAACTACTGTAGTATGAAGTCCTTTGTGCTTATCTTCTGAAGTATGGGAGGAGAATGTATGTTTCATCGTAGCTGATATGTTTTGGAACATGATCACATAGTTGGAGGAACTACAAGGTGTATTTTGGGGCGGGGGGGAGGGGGGGGTATGGATTATGCAGACACACTGGCACGATCAGAAGCATTTGGTGATTGTTGGCACAGTACAGCCGTCGTGACACAGTGTGTACTTGAAATATATCAATGATCAAATGAGACGGGCACTAAATTATGTTCTTGCATATGGCAACATGTTCAGGAGCCAAATGCAAATGCGGAGGTCTGATAGCCATGTGAGGGCTTCAGGAGAGAGAGAGAGAGAGTTGGTGTAGTTGTGCTATTCCTCCTCCACTGAAGGAGAGCACACAACGTGGTTTGCTATATGGTCTATAACCGATTGGATGAGGTCTTCGAGACTTACAACTATGAACATTGAAGGTCTCTCAAGACCTAAATGTCACTTCCTGGCCAAAAACCTACGGGAAGACGATATAGATGTCATTGCCTAATGGAGGGGGGAAAAACAAAGAGTCGATGAACTTTGTGTTTGTGATACTGTTTGCTCTACCTTCACCCGTGACCTCGAGTAATTGTCCCTGTTTTGTATCTTTGGTAGACACGGTGAAAGGATCCCTTAATTCTTCCAACAAGTGGCAACATCTTTCTTCAGTCAGTGTAAATTTTCGTGGGGATCGATGGCGAAACGTGGAGCGCTCTGGGTAATATAACGTCTAACGCCACTGCTGGCATTAGGGCCTCAAACCGCAGGGAGCTCTGTAGAGCGCACCCCCGAGGGGATATTTGGCCCTCCTTTTCCACTTTGGCCAGACTATCTTGGAAGTGATGGGAGTGCACCCGCACTTTATCCCACCAACCACGGCCTACTGATAGACCAACCTGCACCTCCAATTAGCACGGTTGGCTGTGCACGGTGCAAGCTACATACATAACAGAGTTTTTTTTTGGGTTAGATCGCGTAAACATAAATGTGTTGTTAAACCCACCGCCACCCGACACCGCCAATTAGTAAGGTGTCTCACGTAAACAAAACATGCCAATTCAAACCGGTGTGTTGGAGAGTAAACCCGCAACATTTACAATTGGCATGTTTTGTTCACGTGAAAAACCTTACTAATTGGCTGTGTCGGGTGGTGGCGGGTTTAACGACACATTTATATTAATGCACTCTACCCCCCCCCCCCAAAACAAAAAAAAAACCTCTTATGGATAATATTGGTCTCGAAAGCCTACGTGTTAAACATATATACATGCATCTGTTGTGTTCCCATTCATCCTGCTTGCTGAACAAAGATGCGGTGGTGGGGGGGGGTGGGGGCTAAAATATACTTTTTCCCCTATTGTTTCATTTGCCGTGCCGTGGGGTAAAACAAACCGGTGACCTCTGGATTGCTAACCATTTCACCACGGCAGCCACCCCCCCCCCACTCCACCACCTTCCTTTCTTGATCACGACATAGAAACAGCTTGCCGTTGAAAGCTTGTTCCATTGAAAATGAAAGAGAGAGAAGAAACGTGTCACAAACATTTGTGATTTATGAACAGGTTTGGGTATCGAGTATGGAGAGTATTTTTGTTTGCACAACAATAGGAATCTCCCTAATTAAGATAATAATTCTGTAGCTATGGGCTGATGAAGTATTCAACTGAATTGCTTTCTAATCTCATTATATAGTTCATAAGGCTAATATCTGAACACGTTGCAGAAGATTTAATGAGGTTAATATTATACTGTAATTTGCAAGTACTGACAACATGCGATGCAACTGGAGATTAATGTTGGTTTACGTTTTGTAAATTTCTATTTTATCATGTTTTTTTACTGACGTAAGCACACAAGCCCGATAAATCGCGCCAGTGGTTTCTAGGGAGCGGGAGTTATGAATTGTAACTTAAAAAAACATTTACAGTGTAGTATAACATCACATGTCCGACCATAAGGATTTAGTTTGCCACAGGTAAAACCCAATGGGCAATAAATCGTCATCGTCAATGGGGACCTGAGTACACCATAGAAACCTGGTGACAGCAGAAAAAATTAACGTGAAAAAAACAAACCAAAAACAACTGTGCATCGTCAAGTTCCGGATGGCAAGGAACCGTACATCGACGTGGTACAACCAACAACACAACATGCAAGGCTAATAGAACAACATCGCATCAGCGGTATAGGCGGATATGTGAAAAGGCGGTTACTCTGTAAACATTGAGCATTGAGCCAACGTTGGGCCAACGTTGGCCAGACGGTTCCAACCACATGCCAACGTTGGCACGTTTTCTGGCTAATTGGTCAGGACACAGATATGTGGTGGTCAGCTATGCGATGTTGTTGCTGCACTGCCGTTATCAATAAGGCTACAAGTAACACTAGAGTAAGCCTTTCATGCACGTGTGCAACATATGAATCGCTGCATATAAATAAAATAAAATTTGGTGGTTAAATCCCATGAATATAAATGTCGTTAAACTCGCCACCACCCGACACAGACAATTAGTGAATAAAGCAGAGGCATTGTATAATGATTTATTTTAGACAATTTAAATCGATTCTGATGTTCTTGATACACACATCATATTGCCGCTGTAAGAATGGATTATTTAGAATATATTTAAGTGATATGCTAATATAACATTTAGGCTAATGGAAGAAAATAACTGTACAAACTAGGCAAAAATATAATAATAAAAACAATACAAATGAGGAGGCAAAAAAATATTCATTAACCATTTGCGTAACCAAATTGTGACAATTCATCAAATCGCTGTGAGCTTGAGTTGTTACACTCCCATTAAAGAGATGAACACAAATAAACAGTGCTCGCAAGGTATTTAAATCCTGCACCGGTAGACAGATCAACCGACAACATATTAAAGAGAACAGTCTTCTCTTAAAAGCGTTACCAGCAGTGTACGACTCGCAGATAATGGTACACTCCCAGTGCCGTGCACAAGGCAAAGGTGCAGCCCTGCAATTACTCCATGAGAAGAGCCTCACCGCTATACGGGGGCTCTAGAAAGAGGGTACTGTGCTTGGATTACTTTTCCACACTGTGCAGGCGACTTGGATAGAGGTGGGAGTACCGTCAACACTTTGCTCCCAACACGCACGACCTGCCGGTCGACCGTGCCATTGCGCCGCTGCGGATGACGAGAATATCACTCGAGTGAGCGTGCCTCAGAGTTATACTCCACGTGCATCGCTTCCAATGGGAACGATGGCCTCTCTCGTCCTTACCCCGTCTGATAGCGAGAGTGGAATATTTACACATTTACTCATTTTGCACTGACAGGCTCGCGCCTCCGCCGTAACAGCACCATTACTGAACCAGGAATGAAATTCACTTCTTTTGGCCAAGGTCATGTGTGCTAGAACAGACCTGTCCTGATTATAATGAAACATGTTTCACGGTGACCACCGTTTTTATTTTATTTTTTTTTGTCTTCAGCTTATACCGTACTGTACTGGTAAATTACGTACACATTTTTTTTATAGTTTTTTTCTCACGGTAAATTATATCTTTGCTTTCGTGCAGTGTGTTTCATATTCACGTATTATTTTGGTGATTAATAGGTTGCTTTTAGGGTCACGATGAATGCGTCGAATCGCAGATGTAAGAATTGACGTGTTGTTTTTTTAATTGTATATATTGTGTGTAATTGGGTCACATCCGCTCTGCAGCAGCCACTGGAGGTGCTACTATTCACCACGATGTAATGAAAATAATTGATACTTGATTTGAATCACAGCCGTGAACCGTGACAGTCAATCGAATCGCTGGGAGGCGAGTCTCCACCTCTCTTGGTTTACGTCAACGGGTTTACGTTCCACTCGCTTGTTTTTATTAAATGCTGCCTGTGTTGTGTTTTACAGGGATACGAAGGGTCTCTTATCAGGCTCACATCTAAACAGGTACAACATGTGTTTTCTTTACCCTTTTTAAACTTTCAAAGCATTCAAGTGTAATTTGCTTCCAGTGTGCCCTCCTTGAACGTATGGATATGTTTTAATTTAATAATTTGTATTTTTTTTGCTTTTATGCAGCCAAGTTGTTTTTCACGAAACGTAAATCCAAGACGTGATAATTTCATTTAAAAAACCAAATGACTTTCAATAACTGAACAACTTGTGCATTATAACCTTCCAATGGAAAAATAACTTAAAATAGCCATGAAGTTGTACTTTTTTATATCTGCACTCTGAAATTACACACGCACAGAGTGCTGTATATCGTGTTGATGTACCCAGTTCACATTCAATATGCTACACATGATATTACTTTAAAACATAACTGTTGTCCTGACTTTTAGCACACAGTCAGATGGGGATGGGAAGGCAGATTACTTTTTGGAGAGGCTGCAGGAAAACGTCCTCCGGCTATTCCAGACCTGGGCATATGGGCAATTACGACGTGATACGTTATGCAGTTTGGACAGGCAGCAATGTAAACTGAGCAAGCACTTGCAGAAACAAGGCATCTGCCACAGCCCTGCTGTGGCACATTCCCTTGTAAGG
This sequence comes from Petromyzon marinus, assembly GCF_048934315.1. Lineage (NCBI taxonomy): Eukaryota > Metazoa > Chordata > Hyperoartia > Petromyzontiformes > Petromyzontidae > Petromyzon > Petromyzon marinus. Next base: position 21,961,595 of record NC_133667.1, on the reverse strand, counting down.
CAAGACAGGGTAGGAGATGAGTGGGAGACCGGCCTGAGTCAAACCCAAGGTACGTCATCCCAACATTTTCACGGTTTATCTTCTCTTCCCCCCTCCCGTCCCCTCTCCCCCGCAACCACCACATTTTATGAGATCTAAGGCCGCTTGTGTACAGCGCTAGCGAATTTTTTTCATTGGACACACTCTCTCTGTTCATCGCAGTGATAGCAAGGCAGTTGCTGTCCCGTGCTTTTGAACCCAGTTTTGTTTGAAACCAGTATTGAGTCCCTCAGCAGTGAACGGCGTAGTTCATCATCACCATCACCATTGACTATGTGGTATGGAGGGAATTAATCTAAAGGCTCATTAGCACATCCGCAGAGAATGGCTGTACCTTCCTTACGTCCTATTTATAAAAGCACGGTGACATATTTGCGCTCCATAATTCAGTGCACTTTCAAATCGGCCCCACATTCCTGGTGTGGAGGTTTAGAGGTCTCGAGAATTTTCCACTGGCGATAGCCACGGATTTTGCTCTTTACTCATTTTCCTGCTCCCTGCACACCACCACCCCCTCCCCCCCCCCCCCCGTATATCCCTGCACCGTTCAAGAAGCAGCCACAGTGCCCAGCTATCATTTGTCTTTTCAGTAGTCCCGCAGTTCTAAAATTTGCTACAGGTCATTTCTCGCGTACCCCACACATGGGCGACTCGGAATTGAACTGCCTTGTTACGTTTTGTCACTCAGCTGTTTTGTCGACCTCCTATATAGATCCCTACCCCAGTCAGGGCCAGCCTGCCAATGTCAATTAAATTCCTTGCCACTCGTGCCCTGGCAGGTTGTTACAGCTAGCAGACCTGACCTTAGATGTGGTAGAAGGACCTTTGCCTACAGGCCTGCTCTGGCTCTCTCTCCAAACACAGCTTCCCTGCCCACCCGGCTACAATCTCCTGTTTATAACAAAAACTGCCCTGCCAAATGTAAACTCGTATACTACAATTGTCTGTCACTTAACAGACCAGCGGTAGTAAATTATGGGGCGCTGAGTGCAGGCAATGTCAGGTTTCGTGATGTTTGTCAACACTCTCACCCTGCCGTCGGTCTTTTGAAAAGCGAAGCAGTGGGCATTGCTCACGGGGGTAGAGAGGCGCTTGTAATTTTGCGTAGAGGAATAATACCAAATTAGGTTAAGCACTTGAAAGCATCTTTTTGGTAGGCTCCCCTTGGTTACTTTCCAGAGTTGTAAATGTGAAAAACAAGTAAGAGTGGCAAGCACTAAGAAAACAGGCAGGCCAGCGAGGAAAAAGCGTGGGCTACGTGGAGACTTTTTATACGTCTGCTTATATTGTGTACGCTATAGATACACAGCGTTAATGCTATTCATTGATACCGGTTACGTAACTGAAATATTTTACGATCATCTTTGACAGAGCAAATTGGATATTTACACGTAAATGTTACACTTTGTTTATGTTATATAAGCTAAGCGTGTGTGTGTGTGTCACTTTGTATTTTTAAGTAAGCCGTTGAGTAAACCGGTCTGTAACTTATTCAGTGCAGGCCAGTACAGTTAAACAGTTTCAGGCAATTTCGCAGTGTTGTATGAGCTTGTGTATTGGTTAACGGTGGTGCATTGCTTCGCGAGCTGCGATATGAACATCGCCACCCAAGTTTGATCCCCAGCCACAGATAACATCAGTGGCAAGTATGGTCAAACAATATACCACAACTAACGCAGCATATGAAGACCTTCATCTAGCAGCGGTATTGACACAGAGCTATACATTATTATTTTTGTGATTTCTTTTTTAAATGCACTTATCAACCTGAAAGTCATTTTGATACATTACATCATGGGGGTTTGATAATTTTAAAATATTCTCTGAAACATACGTTTTCATACAGAGTTAAATTCCATAATGTTTGACGATGATGCTAATAATACTGTAGTGTAGTTGATGTTCAGTCCAGCGGTTTAAAATATTGCCACCGTGGGGCTCATCTTATTCTCAAATCTCATTTGTTTATCTTCTACAAATGAACCGCATCGCATTATGAAAGGCGAACTCGCTTTCACGTGGGTGCTCTGCTGATGTCAGTGATTACAAGTAAAGTCAGGTTCCAAAATCTAAACCATTGAATCGCAGGAGAGTGTACACATATATATAATCGAGTTGAGCTATCGCAACGGTGACGGAGTTTGCTCTTTTTTACCTTGTTTAAAGTTTAGGGAGAAACAGTTTTTGTTCTCAGAAAAAAAACGCAAGTTTGTCTTATGTTACTTGCGTAAAAAACTGAAACGTAATTCGGTGTTCTGTTGTTGGTAAAGTATGGTATTCGGGTCATAATTTGCAAAACGACAATTTTAATCTTAATCTGAGTCATCCGATCTACTCTTAATGAAATGTTGGTCTCAACGAATTGGATATGACAGGTATTACACATCATCATAGCTATCATATATGATATTGACAATAAATTTACCTTCAATGTCGTGTATGCTTGTGCACAGGCCCATTGCGAGTAACTGTACCCGCTGTTATTATATAGTACTTGGCAAACACATGCTCTTGCACACTTTCAGTTTGAGAAAACACCCCCACGAGATGCTACTTGTTCACTATTTTACACTGGCACTATTTAATGCTCACCAAATTTTCGCGTAATTAAAAAAAAGTTGTTTTCTTAGGAGGACCATACCTTATGGGCCTGCGCGTGCGAGATTGTGCGTGTCTAATTGTACATGCACACTCATGGGTACATGCGCAAGCTTAAGACATTCGAATGCATGTCCTTTTAACATAGGTAATTAAATTATCTCGTTGATAATTGGATAGCTGTATCCACTCAACTCCCTCTCTTTCACATGGACCTTACTTGGCTGTGATGCGGGGAGCACACAACACTAGGGAGGCACAACAACGTCTCCGTTATTTCTGTACATTGCAAAATGATGCGTGTTACAGCGTAATGGTCGATTAAAAACTGAGTGTTAGATTGGTCCTAAAAACAATGTAACACGTGACTTAGAAAAAAGGCAGTGTGTGCGTAATCGTGGCATTTACACAGTGTGCATGACCTCCCTGAGGTGTATCAACATGAAAGAAAGGTCTCGCGTATAGTATTTTAAGAGACTGTAGGGGCAAGTGCTGTTAATGAGCACCTGTGAAGGCCAACACAGCACACGGGGTGGGTCGGCCAACAGCACTTCCTAGTGCTGATGTTTACACACCGCACCGGGTACTATATTTAAGTCTCAGTCTACCTAGGAGAGGCCCGGAACCAGTCCAAATATTCGCCACTTTTATGGTCGTGAGTAAGAATCGAACTTGGATTACCGGGTTTTTGGCACAGTGAGCTAACCACTGCACCACCGCTCCCCACGCACACAGAGACACGTCTCAGGCAGCGTTAACCATAACTCTAAACATGGTATCTAGTGGTTCATGCCTTTTATCCATAAAAGATAACAGAAAACCCTTCCTGTGATCTGTTACAATTGAGTGTTTTTTCCATATTTTTCCTATTATCTGTATATTGGCAGATAATAAAAAGTGCAATCGGATGTCAATTCAACCATATATCACCATAGAAATCGGTGCAGGTTGGTAAATATACCTACCTGCAATTACAGTTTACTCCACCAATTATATTACGGTCACAACTATACAGCAATGCGATGCTACCTTAATAATGCAATCATAGCCTACTATACTAATTACTGCTAAAATCACATCCATTGTATCAATGTATTGCTATAACGTATCCTGCAACTAAAGTTTTAACCTATTGATCAGAAACGTGTGCACTGACAAGGAAGATGAAACAATAACTGAACAAGTACACAAAGAAGTGGGGAGGGAAGCTTGCTTGGAATTGCTGAGAGAGTGAAACCTGAACACGTGGATCAAAGAACAACTGCAAATAAGAAACATCTTACGGACTATTTCTAAAAGTAACTACAGTCTCTTCTATCATGCGGTGGTTGCATTCCTGAAGAACAACACCACGTTATGGAAAGATCGTGTTATAATCAATAATATATAATTTCGGATAAAACACCGTCTGTGAGATGCGTGTGCAGGCTGAACAAAGACTGAGGTGCGTGGGTAGCATCTAGAAGCATCCAGCAGCATCGCTCCTTGTGGGATGCTGCACCAAGGCAGCCATACAAACGCTTGTTCCTACGCGTGCGGCATTAGTTCTGTTCACCCAATCGCGTTATATCCAATTCGCGTTATGAAAACATGTGTAAGAGGTGAACAGACTGTAGGCAAGATGCATTACTAGCAGGGATGACAGCTGACGGATGAACCTGATGATGTAATGGCAGCCAAAGAAGAATACACCCGACAGGACCACCTCCAGAGAGATGGAGTGATGAGATCAGCACACAAAATAAAAATATATATTATAAACTAAAATCTTTTTTCATTTTACCAGGAAAGGCTCACTGAGCCATATACTTGTTTTTCAGGAGCGACCTGACCATAAAGGAGAGCTCAACAGAGAGGCTTATCCAAATAATAAGCCAAATAATCAGCCAAATAGTCAAATAATCTGTAGCATGCTGACCCAACTCTATTAGAAATCTGTGAAAAATAGCTTCATTGCTCATCGGATTCCTCTGGTCTAAATCAAGATTCCGATTCTGTTTCGCTCCAGTCTTCGCGCAAAAATATAGAGGCACAACGAGGTGGCATGGTGGCTAAAAGGTCAGAGCGCTGAACTGCCACCACTGAATCCTGGGGTTCAAGTTCAGGCAGCCACCTGTGATTAAGCGAGGTTCTTAAGTGCAGTGAGTTGTTCTGAGCCCAGACTGCTCTGCGGGGGATCCATCATCTTTACGACGTGACGGCAATAGCACGGTTGTTTTTAAATTGGATAAAGAGACCACAAAGACAAAGATCCCCCGTATAGCCTTAACATACTGTTGGGGCAAGTGCTGTTAGCGAACACTTTTGAAGGCCGGCATGGCACGCAAAGGGGTGGGTGGCTAGCACAACCCCCTGCGGCCTTTGTCTCCCCATGTTGATGTTTAGGCAACACACCAGGTACTCATTTGAGGCTGAGTCGACCTAGGGAAGGTCCAGGACCGCTTCAGATAGTCGTCACTGGGTGTTGGCCGTGAGCGGGAATCGATCTCAGGTTGCCGGGTTCATAACGCAGTGCACTAACCGCTACACTTCTGCTCCCCACAAGAAAAAGACCACACACACACATTCATGGACGCACCTTTTACATGCGCAAGGACGCGTGCATACAAAGCCACACAAACTCTATCATGCAATGGCACATGTATCCTCTCACAAAAACATGTGGCTTTCATGACATCCTGCTGTATATCGTCGGACAATGATGCTGCATTTTGGGACATTGAATTTTTTTGTACCAGGGCTGTTTTTTTTTTTGACACATGACCACACTTGATGATGAAGCTGAATTTGATATGAAAGTAGTTTCCTGAAACACCTGTTAATTAGCTGGAGGAATAGTAATGCCTATATGCAGAGCCCAGAAGTGATGATCTAGCACGAAAGAAAAGTGGCCCAGACAGTTGAAGTTCATTATTCTTGCTCTTGAATACATAAGTAATGACATCAAATGCAAAAATTCGTGCCTTTTTTTACCACGATTCTTCAAAAATGTGCATATGCTCAAATATAATATTTTTTTGCTTTTGAAGGGTTGTTGCCAAAGCTGATTCAAGTGCAGTTGAGTTTCAGAGGCAGATAGGCAGAGCATTGCATGAATTGCAATCCTGTGGTGTGAGTGAGGTCGTATACAGGCCCGGGAGATGACATTAAATAGTTTCATATTCTTTGGGTCTTTCGGTAAAGCCACGTAGATACTGTAGATACCCTGCAGTCACGAAAGCTTTAAGTCAAGATTAAATAGTTTGTCTAGGTAATGAGCTTTTCTGCAAACAAATTGATAGCGATGGGCACCCATGTTTTATTGCAGTTATGATTTTCATTATACGGTATTAGTAAATGCGTGTGTCTTTTGTAGTTGGGAGTTGTTTGTTTAAATTGAAAGGTATACTCGTGCACACACAATCTAACTTTGAGGCATTGCTCACGCTCACATATTTTGTTGTGCTTCCCCATTGATCTTTTGTTTATAATTTCATAGAACAGAGAAAAATATAGAAGTGCCTCTGTTCATAGCTTTGGAATATTACAGGCACTCGATGTTAAATATTGTTTAGCTGTATTCAAAGCGTTTTATAATGACACGATTGTATTTGTGCTCAGTTATAATAGATTTTAAAACATACGTTATTATTTTGTTTCTTATCAAAGTGTTTATATGGGGCGGTATAGGCGTCGAGAATAGCCAGCGATGTAAAGGTTAAACCGTCACGTGGTTTGAGCAGCTGTGAGCCGTCTCTAGGAGCACTCTGAAGTGCAAGCCCATGCTTCACTTGTAGGAGGAGAGCAGGTTGATTCATTTTGTATGAAAAGAGGGGGAGAACACCCCCACCCCACCTCTAACACAAAGACAAAGATCCCCCGTATAGCCTTAACAGACTGTAGGGGCAAGTGCTGTTAGCGAGCACTTTTCAAGGCCGGCACAGCACACGAAGGGGTGGGTGGCCAACACCACGCCCGGCCGCCTTTGTCTCCATAGTCGAGATGTTTACACACCGCACCAGGTACTCATTTGAGGCTGAGTCAACCTAGGGGAGGCCCAGGACCGGTTCAGATTATTGTCACTGGTGTTGGCCGTGAGCAGGAATCGAAAACGGGTCGCCGGGTTCGCAGCGCGCTAACCGCTACACCACCGCTCCCCACTAGCACACACTGACACAGACACACACTCACACACAGCGACACACACTAACACACACTGACACACACAGACACACACTCACACACACCGACACACACTAACACACACTGACACACACAGACACACACTCACACACACTCACACACACCGACACACACTAACACACACTGACACACACAGACACACACTCACACACACCGACACACACTAACACACACTGACACACACAGACACATACTCACACACACCGACACACACTAACACACACTGACACACACAGACACACACTCACACACACCGACACACACTAACACACACTGACACACACAGACACACACTCACACACACCGACACACACTAACACACACTGACACACACAGACACACACTCACACACACCGACACACACTAACACACACTGACACACACAGACACACACTCACACACACCGACACACACGCACGTTACACAGGGGGTTGGGGGTTGCTTGTTGTATTACACAGCACTTAACTGACCTTCCACATTTATAAGAAATGTTCCTAACAGAGGAATTTGCCAGAGCACAAACTGGATTCTATTTTGTAAATACCGCACTGTATCAACGATGTTTATGCGAGTTTGTACCACCTCAAGTTGGTTTAGTTTTACTACATCGAGTGCAACGGTCCTTTGAAACTCCACTGCTGGATGAAGGCCTCTGCCCCGATGCTGTGTCACTCATTAAGGGGGGGGGGGGGGGGTCGTTGACCATACTTTGCCACGCTGCTCAATGCGGATCGGTGAAGGGCGGTGCTCACGACCGGTTGCGTTGTCAATCGCCACTAATGTTAGCCACCACTGCACCCCCATCCGCACCCCGCCCCCCCCTACCCCCAAGTTGACATGTACACACTGCGGTCGAACTGGGCCAGTATACGACGGCACTTACACCAAACATGTGTAGAGGGGTATTGTGAGTGACCATGAGGGGGCCAAGGGAAGGAGGTGCGAGGTTCCTTCGGGAACAAAGGGCGGGTCCGAGCTAGGGGGAGGAGCCGCCAAAGGGGCTCTTAAGGGGGGCCCCCGTGACGAAGGCGAGGTCGTTGTGGGGGGCCAGGGCAAGGATCGCCTGCAAGGTGTCTCTCCCTCCTCGTCGCCGGGGCGGTGTTGGCTGAACCCCCGCTCCGGGCAGTCGAGTGAGAGAGCCCCAAAGGATAGCCGAGGGCAGGACCCAGATGACGTTCAGTATCCAGGGTAGAGCACCAAGATCGAGAGCCCTTATAGTATTCCTCGTCTCCGCGTGGTTCTAGGGCACAGCACATGTACACCGGTGACTGTCACAGCAGTTCCTCTTCCCATACTGCAATAGGAGTTACCATGGGCTGCTACGGGATGTGAATAGGTTTCATATCAGTATATTTAGTTATACTGGAGGAATCCGATGAGCTATAAAGCTCTTTTTCACAGATGTCCCGTACTACAAAAACGCGATAGGAGTGCATAGTAGAGGAAAGGTTAAGCAAATCACTTTATGCAAATACAAATAAAGATATTTTTTTTATCTTACCAGGTCAAGTCCACTAAGCTCTTCGCTTCTTTTCCAGAAGCGACCTGGCCACAAATGATAGCTCAACGAAGTGGCTTATCACGTAGAAATTTATAGCAGCAAAATAATCTATGCGATGGTCACTCATGATATAGGGTCTTCTACAATTCCATTTCTACCGCCGTGTACATTCTATGTGTGTGTGTATATATACTGGGTGGGCCAAAAGTCAGGACACAGGGTTATTTCATGGTATTTACCACTGGAATTAAAACAAATTAGTTGTTTCATCTTTAAGTTCATATTTGATCTGTTATCATTACAGTATTAATGTCTGTGTTTCTTCGTCCCGTGAGGTTACCTCAAATTCGTCGTTTGCAAAACTCGACCAAGAATCCTGAATGATATCCATAATACAGGTTTTTTTTGGGTGAGATCGCGTAAATATAGATGTGTCGTTAAACCCGTCACCACCCGACACAGCCAATTAGTAAGGTTTGTCACGTAAAAAAGAAATGTCAATTCATTACTAGTACAACACACCAGTGTTTTGGAGAGTAAACCCACAACATTTACAATTCTAGTTTCGCCAATAATTACAACTAGTATCATCAGGCGACAGCCAGATTTATTGAGAAATCCTCCTGTTTCATTCTTAAATATTATGGATAACATTTGCCGCGAAAGCCTACGTGTTAATCCTGATTGAATTGAGACAACACATGAGTACCAAATGTTCAAAGATTACACCTGGAATCTTCAAACAAAAGTCCTTAATCTATTTAAAAAAGAGAATGCATGCATGAATGGTAATGACAGTCAGTTTGGACAGTTATTAAAAAATTAAATGACCCTATGTGATTTAAATTTCGATTTAAAGCTTTCGTGACTGCAAGGATTCATCTTCTTTGACTTTACCGAAAGAACCAAAGAAGATGACCCTATGTGATTTATTAAAACAAATTTAATAACCTTACATGTCTTGACTTTTGGGCCACCCTGTATATGGCGCCACGGTGGCGAGATGTTAACTACCTCGCCTGGTATGTAGGAGGGTCGTGGGTTCGATCTTGACCCTGACTCTTATGTATTTGGAGTTTGCATGTTCTTCCAGAGGTTGCGAAGATTTTTCTCTGGGACCTCCAGTTTGTCCCTCCACATTAGACACGTGCGTGAGGAGTATTTGGTAGCTATACATTTCCACGTGATAAGCCACTTTGTTGGGCTATCACTTGTGGCCAGGTCACTTCTGAAAAAGCAGCTAATAGCTCAGTGGGCTATACCTGGCAATATAAACTAAAATGTACAGTATACCATGCATAAAGAGATGGGTAGAGTAGACATAACCCATGCAACAGAAAGGTCAAGCTGGCTGGCTGACTGAGCATTGTTTTGCTCGTCCAAAAGCCCCCTGTTGGTTCTCATGCTGCCCTTTCCTATAAAAGCTGGCAGGAACCTGAGTGCCATATGTGCATTATGAGTGTGTGCATGTGTTGTGTGTGTGTGTACATGTGGTCATCTCTGTGTACATGTGGTCATCTGTGTGTGCATGTGTTAATCGGTGTGTGCATGTGTTGTGTGCGTATTGTGTGTTAATCTCTGCGTGTGTGTGTGCAGCGTGTCTATCAGTGTACATGTGACGATGTGTGTTCCTTTGTGTGTGCTCTTTTATGGGGAGCGGTGGCGCAGTGGTTAGTGCACTGGGCTTCAAATCCGGCGACCGGAGTTCAATTCTCACTCACGGCCAACACCGGTGACGATTATCTGAACCAGTCCTGGGCTTCCGCTAAGTCGACTCGGCCTTAAATGGGTACCTGGTGCGGTGTGTAAACATCGCACTGGGGAGACAAAGGCGGTCGGGCGTGGTGCTGGCCACCCACCCCCTCGTGTGCCGTCTCGGCCTTCATAGGTGCTCGCTAACAGCACTTGCCCCAACATTCTGTTAAGGCTATACGGGGGATGTTTGTCTTGTTTTTTTGTTTCCCTTTGTGTGTGCATGCACGATTGTGCGTGGCATACATGCGCTTGTGCCAGTTATAGACCCTCGCTGTCGGCACCTTGGCTGTGTTTTCTCTCCTGCCAGGCCTGTGCAAGCGATAACAGAGGCTACAGATGTCACTTGAGACACAATGCAGCTTGCCTCTCGTCAAATAATGCCCTCTAATCGGCCATGGTGGGGGGGGGGGGGTACAATAGGTGGGATGTGATTCATAGCTTACGCCATCAGCACAGGGCTGATTCTGTCACTCTGAGACTGTACAGGACACATGACGCGCATCCATACAATTAAAGAATTATTCATTCTCGAACAATGCCTGTGTTTTTTCTTAAGCATCGCTCCAGTACGCGCTCTATATAGAAACGTCGACCTACGTAGTTCTCCGCAACGCAAAGTATCCGTTATATTCTTAATTTAATGTTCACGTAAATTTTACACGTTTCACGGATTGCCCCGTTTATCCAGTTGCCCGGCTATTTTACGAGCGAGATCCGTGGCGCGTGAATGCAGCATCAAAACAAAAAGACGAAAAAAACGTGAATATTGTGGAGAATGAGCACGGGGTCCTGAAGGCATATTGCACTTTGTGGACGCAATTAAGAATATTGTTGAGCTTTCAAGTGTTATTGTTTTGTGTGTGTGTGTGTTTGGATTCAGTACTTTGGAAAGCAGATTGAATTTCTCCCATCTGACAATCGTTATACAGGGCAAGTGTTTATCAAACGTCGACTATACAACATTACATTTGTCAATAATTAAAGAAAAGTAATTTAATGTGTACGCAGACATTGTCAACCAAATTATGTGACATGAAAGTTATGTTTAAGTTAAGTTCTGTCGTGTAAAAAAAACGACTCGATGTTTCGGGCAGTCGCCCTTCTTCACAGCACATGTACTGCAGTAGATGATTGTCAACTTACCATGGGTGATATTCATATTTTAACTTTCAAGTCTTCTAGCATTTAACTTGTACGATGTGACGTCAGAAGGCAAGCAGGCTTATTACATCTGAGCTCATGGCTATGTGTGTGTGCACAGCAGTAGAGTCGAACTCGAATGTGCTGCGGAGCGGTGGCGTGGTGGTTAGCATACCGCTATGCACCAGTACAATTGCAGCTCATGACCAATAACAGTGGTGAATATTTGAACCGGTCCTGGGCCTCCCCTATGTTGACTTAGCGTTAAATGAGTACCTGGTGCGGTGTGTAAACATCAGCATTGGGGAGACAAAGGCAGCTGGGTGTGGTGTTGGTACTCGCAAACAGCAGTTACCCCAACATTCTGTTAAAAGGCTAAATATGAGGTCTTTGTCTTTATAGTCTATCCCGAATAGATAAGTTGCCCATCCGGACAAATGCTTGTGTCTGTCCTTTATTTCTTAAGGTAAAATGTGACACTCTAAAAGTTTCCAATGACATCGTTTAACATCCACCCACTTCCTTCCCTACATCTTGCGCTGATAAAACAATGCTAAAAACTTAAGTCTGCACCTCTTTTCAGTCTTGTACACAGCACCTCTCTTGCCCAAGAAAGTTGAGTAACATTTAAACATTCCGTACCATGCTTGCCCGATAGCACGGGTTGCAAACGGAACCATCTGTTAGTGAGACATCACACTTGCGATATCGCTTTTGTCGCTAATGTAGCATTGTATATCCTCTCTGTGAATAGTAAAACTACAAAGTCTTGCACTGCCTCGCACTCAAATATAAATATTCAAAACCACGCTTGCAGCCAATGCTGAATTATTTAATGACGTATAAAATATGCATCGGTGAATGTGTTTGTTGTTTTCTGCGTTGCAGCCCGTAGGATTTGCGATGTTTGACAGCAGATCGGAAGCAGAGGCAGCAAAAAATGCTCTCAATGTGAGTATGGTTGGATGCACACGTCACATGCACTTGGGACGTTCCTTTATAAGGTCGCGTCTGTTGGCCTTGACGTCAAGTGATTCGCTGTCGAGTAAGGTGCTTTGCTGGGACTTTGGCTCGTGATTAAAAAGAGCTTCTTTGGGTCTGTTCACACTTCATTTACGCCGACCCAACTTCTGAGCGATTGGCGAAAGCTGTGAGACGTGGCCAAGCTTTGCCATGATTTTTTTTTCTTTCTCGTGAGACAGAGCACAGAAAACAACGTTTACACAGTTGGTGGTATCACTGCAGTAGAATGCATTACCACTGGTGCACCCCGGCATATGCGGACTCAAGTGATGATTAATTTGTCGCTCGATTGATGTTTGAGTGCACTCAACAATAAATTCCTTGCGGCTTCGGATGACAATTCATTGAGGCACCCATCGTTGTGTTGGGGGTCCTAGCGGGCATTGATAGTCGCTTCGGTTTTTTACAGTTCAACAATTGAATGTCAAACGAGCAGCCAGGTCTTGATCGTCGGTTGTTCGCCGTCGGATTGATTTTGGGCCGAGCACTTTGAGCAGCGGCTGTCGCTGCCAGCTGCACTCACACGAGCTGCTTGACGCCGCGCTCGTCTGAGTGCTCGGTGCTAGCGCTCCAAAATTGATTTGGAGCTTTCGTGACTGCAAGGAATTACTTTTTGGTTATATCGGTAAAGTCACTTAGTAAGAAAATAAATTAAATAATAGCATACGACGTTTCGATTGCAACACAAGCGATCGTCATCAGGTACGAATGAATGAGAAAAAACAAACCTAGTAAACTCAGAAATATAATGCAATACATCACAGAGAGTCGGCTAACATAACACCCTACCTGGTTGATTAACGTTCTTCCAAAGAGTGCTAAATTTGAGAGAGAGACAAAACACAGACACGGAGACACACAGACAGACACACAACGCTCGGTGGTAGCGTCCGGTGCTAGCACTCGGTGCTTGTGCGCCGAAGGCGATGGTGAGCACACCGTCAACTCGACGGGTGCCGTTCATCAAAGCGCCCCTGGCGAACGCCTTGTATAATTACCCCTTTGCGAAAATGTTTACATTTTTACTACTGAATGAAGGTTTCCCCATGTCGATACCATCCACTCTTTATTGACAATGGCCACAATCCATGTCGCTGCTGAACACATGGGGTGGCGATCCTAACGCCCTCGCCTGGTATGCAGGAGCCCGTGGGTTCGATCCCGACCGTGACGCCTGCTGTATATTTTAGAGTTTGCATGTTCACCCCGTGGCCACATTTTTTTCGCCGGGTGCTCCGGTTGTCCCCGCCACATTTAGAATCGACTTGCATTTAGAGTTTTTGGCTGCTATAAATTTCCACGTAATAAGCCACTTCGTTGAGCAATCATTTGTGGCCAGGTCGCTTCTGAAAAATAATCTAATAGCTCAGTGGGCCTTACCTGTTTTAGGTTGTTGTTGTAACGTTCTGACCCACCCCTACTGGACATCTGTGAAAAATAACTTCATAAGCTCATCGGATTCCTCCAGTTATACATAAAGATTTTAATTCTGATTTCACAACGCCCACGTGATAGGGGGGGGGAGGGTTTTTTTTTCTCCCTGTGACGTGCCATTTGTTTTTGAAGTGACATGCCCACCTCGTTTGCAAGACGAGCCGTCGACTTTCCCGGTAACGATCCTGCGTGTGCGTTTGTAGCGGACGTTTGTAGCGGCTTGTGGAGTTGCCGTTGTGAATTTGCACTCCAAAGTAACGTTGTTTCGCTCTGTTGAAATCAATGAAGCTTTATCGAATATGCCACCATTCGCAATCAAATCGTCACAGAGCATTTCACAGGTAAACGTAGCATTGCGTCGATACAATTAAAGTTACACAAAACAATAAAAAGCATAAACATACCTTAAAAATCTATAAAAGAGATTATAAAATGCATCTTTAGCCTGATTTTGAAAACCGCGACACCTTCATTGTGTACGCCACATCAACAAAACGTCAACAAGCATGTTTCACCATGAGCATGCTTCACGCAGAGACACGTAACCCACAAAACCGGACTAAGATTCCTCAAACTCAGACTTGGAAATGTTAAGGTCACCATGTCTACTGATGAGCAGACCCTTCCCCAGAGTTCACCATAGATGTTCACCACCAACGAGTGTGAACATGTGCTCGATCACTTCTCATCTAAACATGTTAGTACGTAAACGACTGCCTTAACTCATGCATGATTACATATTTGTGGTCCGATGATAGTTACGTCACAAAAATGAGCATTCATTAACGTGTAAGATTAAAAAAACATTCAAAATAATACCCTTTGATTCTGCATAAAATTCTTGCTGTGTCTGGAGACCATTTTTTTTAGTACGGGGGGTGGAGGGGAGGGTCCTGATTGAGATGTTTGGCCGATTTATACATTTGGGTTTGGCTTTTGTGGGAGGGGAGGTATAGGGCCCAGAGAAAACGCACACACGTACGAGGGGATAACACTGAAAGTTTCCACACAGATGGATTTGGTACACTTTGTTTTGCTGCCATCTCCTGGCCACGTGGCAGCCCAGCAGGTTTGGGAGATCTACCGAGAACGACTGCCCTCCCTCCTCGTGCTGAATTACAGCACGCCCTCGTCAAATAAATATAGATTGTTTTGTAAAAATAAATAAACTGTTAAGTATATTTTTAGTTTTTTTGTTCAGTCTTAATAGCTATCCATTTCATTAAACAAACAAAAAACATTACGTTCCATGAATTGCCTTGCATGATGCAATGTGTTTCAATGTTTAAGTAGCCACTAGTCATGTTGGAAAAATGCTTCAATGTTTTCCTATCTCATTTGTACCCATTTTTTTATATTCGGTTTTGCATGAATTTTGTGAAATACGAAAACTCACAATTTATGATTAGCGCTATTACAATATAGAGTGTGTTTACAATTAGGCCCTGCTCAATCATGTGGAGAGCTTGAACACAAAAGGCTCATCATATTCTTTATGAATGTGGCCCTACCTGGCATACTGTCAACTCATTGATTTTTTTTTGTTTGTTTTCTGATCCTTTATGAGAAGGTGAATATTGAGGATGAAATTTGGTCTCAGCGCAGAGTTTAAAATAACCTGGAATATTTGCAGATGTCCACTTCATATTTGTCTGTTTTTTTTTTCTTTTTGAAACAAAGAAGTGGTGTGAATGTCATCACGAATTCTACATTTGTGTGGGATCATTAATAGTCATGCCCTGATAGCATGTGGCTTGATGTTTATTTATGTGATTAACAATTAGATTGAGTACGCTGAACCTATGTGCACTTATGAATTGCATCTGTGGGCTTATTTTATTTATCTTTCAACACGAGCAAAAATATACTCATAACACCCTGGCAGACCATACTGACAACATAAAAAAACATGTAGTTCATACATTTCGTTACTTCCATGCATGAGGTATCATTTACTGAAATCTGTGAAAAAATGACATCGTGTGTGCAAGGAGCTAGGTGATCAATCATCCCCTGAATAGGTCACCAACCTGCCGCGAGATGTTTTAAAACCAGCCTCCAATCACAGAGTCCCAAGTGGCAAGCAGACGGGGACAGTTGTTGCACAATTATTTTAAGGGCCTCTGTGACAGCCTGGAAAATCAAACCTCTGACACCAAAAGAACCCAAGGCCACTCTGAAGGTGACTGGGTTCATTAATGTAGGCATTTCAAAAGTAATTTATAAACTGAAATACTTCCTCTAACAGAACATTATTACCTGAGTTTTATTGTGGTTTAGTGGCTCAGTGGGATAACCCTCCTGTGCCTCTGCGCCGAATCAACAGAACCTCTACGCTTTAAGCTTGAATTCAGCCAGGAAAAAGATCGATTGAAAAGCTGTGAACTCTTGGAGACCCATCGAGTGCAGTGCTCAGGTGCATGGTAACTTTGTGTCCCTGCACAAAAGCAGCGTCCCCAAATACAGTGAGGGAAAAGATTATTTGATCCCCTGCTGATTTTGTATGTTTGCCCACTGACAAGGAAATGATCAGTCTTTAATTTTAATGGTAGGTTTATTTGAACAGTGAGAGACAGAATAATAACAAGAAATCCAGAAAAACGCATGTCAAAAATGTTATAAATTGATTTTTTTGATCATTTAATGAGGGAAATAAGTATTTGACCCCCTCTCAATCAGAAAGATTTCTGGCTCCCAGGTGTCTTTTATACAGGTAACGAGCTGAGATTAGGAGCACACTCTTAAAGGGAGTGCTCCTAATCTCAGCTCGTTACCTGTATAAAAGACACATGTCCACAGAAGCAATCAATCAATCAGATTCCAAACTCTCCACCATGGCCAAGACCAAAGAGCTCTCCAAGGATGTCAGGGACAAGATTGTAGACCTACACAAGGCCGGAATGGGCTACAAGACCATTGCCAATCAGCTTGGTGAGAAGGTGACAACAGTTGGTGCGATTATTCGCAAATGGAAGTAAAACAAAAGAACTGTCAATCTCCCTCGGCCTGGGGCTCCATGCAATATCTCACCTCGTGGAGTTGCAATGATCATGAGAATGGTGAGGAATTAGCCCAGAACTACACGGGAGGATCTTGTCAATGATCTCAAGGCAGCTGGGACCATAGTCACCAAGAAAACAATTGGTAACACACTATGCCGTGAAGGACTGAAATCCTGCAGCGCCCGCAAGGTCCCCCTGCTTTGAAGTTTGCCAATGAACATCTGAATGATTCAGAGGACAAATAGGTGAAAGTGTTGTGGTCAGATGAGACCAAAATGGAGCTCTTTGGCATCAACTCATCTCGCTGTGTTTGGAGGAGGAGGAATGCTGCCTATGACCCCAGGAACACCATCCCCACCGTCAAACATGGTGGTGGAAACATTATGCTTTGGGGGTGTTTTTCTGCTAAGGGGACAGGACAACTTCACCGCATCAAAGGGACGATGGACGGGGCCATGTACCGTCATATCTTGGGTGAGAACCTCCTTCCCTCAGCCAGGGCATTGAAAATGGGTCGCGGATGGGTATTCCAGCATGACAATGACCCAAAACACACGGCCAAGGCAACAAAGGAGTGGCTCAAGAAGAAGCACATTAAGGTCCTGGAGTGGCCTAGCCAGTCTCCAGACCTTAATCCCATAGAAAATCTGTGGAGGGAGCTGAAGGTTAGAGTTGGCAAACGTCAGCCTCGAAACCTTAATGACTTGGAGAAGATCTGCAAAGAGGAGTGGGACAAAATCCCTCCTGAGATGTGTGCAAACCTGGTGGCCAACTACGAGAAACGTCTGACCTCTGTGATTGCCAACAAGGGTTTTGCCACCAAGTACTAAGTCATGTTTTGCAGAGGGGTCAAATACTTATTTCCCTCATTAAAATGCAAATCAATTTATAAAATTTTTGACATGCGTTTTTCTGGATTTTCCTGTTGTTATTCTGTCTCTCACTGTTCAAATAAACCTACCATTAAAATTATAGACTGATCATTTCTTTGTCAGTGGGCAAACGTACAAAATCAGCAGGGGATCAAATACTTTTTTCCCTCACTGTGGCTCCTTCCAAGGGCTTTACTGTCTGCTGGCCTCTTGGGAAATTTCTGGTAACTAAATATATAAATACGCTTCTTTGCTGGTTGTGTAATTGTACAATTAACTTGCGATTGCTCAAATACATTGACCCGTCATGACAAGTAATGTATCGTGTTCGTATAAGCTATCAATTGCCTTGAAAAAAACATGAATTAGCTTTTATTGCAACTGTATTTCAATCCTGCGATTTGCATATTGTCATAAAATGAATAAATTAACGTCAGAACTCTGCAGCTAACAGTGCACCATCCTGTATGAAATCGCAATTTTTTTTATTCTGAAGTCCCTTGGTCACACCTCGTTATCCACACCAGGGACACACATTTTATTTCTTGGCGATGACAGTTCGTCACGTGTCAATTAAACCTAATTTTTTTTTAAGTCTAAGATGTTGGAATACGCCATACTAAGTGATTTTTAAATGTGTTTGGTTCGGGTCTTTTTTTTTATGCTGCCTATTGGTGATTGGGATGAAACTATCGACTCATGACAGACACCTCACTTTGATCAAGGGTGTCTGTCCGTATTCCAACCCAGGATCTCAGTCAGTGGTGCTGGCTCACTGATCTGATCCCTGAGCCACCCGGCTACCTTCAGCTAATTGACTTTTGAAGAGATTTACTCTTTTATAAATTCTTTGCAATGGCACACACTGCAAGCCACGGCGTGTAGCACTGTTGATACTGTATATGTGTTATTGCAAGGTCACAAGAACAGTGCCGTGCACTGTCTCAACCACACGAACGATTGTATGATATTGTAGACTGCACAAATATATACGCATTTTTCTTTTTTATATTGTAGTTGCTAAGAAGAAGCCGAGACATATAACACAATGTGGTCGGCGTTAAACGGCAACTGGACGGAGGATAGTGGGTGAGAGATGATGGACCTCTTTAATCGAGTTGGGTTACATGAGGGTTGTGACGAAAGTTCCGAAGTTGAGCTGTGAAAGAAAATAAAAATTGAGGTACCTCTTAATAATATGTTGAGCTTTTGCACCGTACGTAGCCAACCATGCTAATCGGAGGTGTGGGGGACAACACACTAAACACAAAAGCAGTGCTAAAGAAATTCGTTTTCAATATAGATTTAAAAGTAGATAGCCGCAGTGGCTTCCTAATATCGGAGGGAAGAGCGTTCCAGACGGCCGCAGAAGTGCATCTGAAAGCGTACGATGCAGTGAGCGTCTTTGTTCGATGCCGAACCAAAAGATTCAATGGCTAGTCAAGAGATAATGATCATCAAGCATCTCAGCTATTTTTAAATACTGTACACGATTACATGATTGTTTTTAAACTCATTCAATTAATTCATGTGTTGATGTAATTATTATTTAACACCAGGTAAGAGCACATTTAGACATTGTGTTTTTCAAGGGCAATCTTTGAGAAAAAATAGATCGAAAGCTTAATTGTGAAAGTTTTTTTTATCCACAATATCATTGTCCTCATTGTCCTCATTGTGCCATCAGAAATTGTTTCTAACAGGTGGAATATTTTTTTACATTTCTTCAGAGTTTGACTTTTCTTTGCGAAGCGCACAAATAGTCTTTGTCAACTTTGTAGATTAATCGATAAAATAAATAATACAACAATGATATGAAAACACTTTGGATGGAGGGAATTCGTTCTGGCAATATAACTTGTAAATGTGGAAACAGTGAACATCAGCATGTGTGGTTTGCTAGCCCTGTAAGTCAGTACGGAGAAAACATGGCTCAAGCCTTTCTGATGACTCACAAATTCATCGAGTAGACCTTTACGTTTGAAGGAAATATAGCGATGACTATAGCATTGAGTCTTGATACAGAACGTAAAAAAACCCAGGAATAATGTACTTCTTAAGTGTCATGTGTGTACGTTAACAATTGAAACTGAACGTCATGTAAGAAATTAACAGTTTTACAGTTGCAATAAATAAAGTAAAAAAGTGCCGTTTACAATAAAATTAGAGAAAACAAGACCATCTTTTGAAATCCAATTTTTATACGCATGAAAACACTACAAGCAAATGCCTGGGATACATGGGCATTAGAGAATACTTCGTATGTTGGAAAACAATGCGAATCTGTGGGCACACTTAATATCCTGTTCAGAAAATGTATTGATTGTCATTCTCTTAATATATATTGTATTTTTTGTGTTTAGTAGATGTATGTGCAGGGAAAGTTGTGCTCTTATTTGGAATTACCCGGCTGCTTTGCGTCCACGTAAACAGCCTCGCCATCTGCTACCGATGCCTTATTTGGGTGTAAATGCCAGCACGAGGTGGAAAAAAATTCATTGAAATTCCCCAACCCTGAACGGTGTCGGGCACACCAGCGAAACCCTCCGTTGGTGTCGCATTCCCCACGCGCGCTGCTGCTCCTCCCCATCATTTGACACGCAGACTGAGCTCGACACAGCCTCTGGGCATGAAGTGCAACGTGGCCAGGAGACGGCAGCACAGCAGTGGATTCTTGACTCTATCTGTGCTGAGCTTTGAACGTTCCCCTCTCGTATTTGTGAGGGGGTACACCCCTGTCCAAACATTAAACAAATGTAGTTTCCAGCCAATACACGAAAGTAACGTTCTGAAACAACTGTCCTACCTCAAAGGGTCCTCCTCTACCGGAGCAGATAGTATTCCCGTCTTTGCTCTACTAACTGTTGGTCACCTAATATACAAACCTATTGTCCATAGTTTCAACCTGTCCATCAAAGAAGCATCAGTTCCTCTAGAATGGAAACATTCCTATGTCCGTCCACTTCACAAAGGGGGCCCTAAAGATGATCCAAATAACTACAGACCTATCTCAATTTTGTCCCCGTTGATGAAAATTTTTGAAAAATTATTGACCTACCAAATTAGCAGTTTCCTGTCCACCAACAATCTACTACATCTAAAACAATCTGGGTTCCGAAAAAAATACAGCACCATATCTGCTGCATTAGACTCTCTGAATCACATTTATAGTAGCCTTGATAATAAGCAGTACTATGCCTGTCTTTTTCTAGACCTGTCCAAAGCTTTTGATACAGTAGACCACAAGACCCTGCTTAGTAAACTAAGTTGCCTCGGTTTTTCCGAAAACGCAGTAAAATGGTTACAAAATTACCTCTTTTCTCGCACCCAAACTGTATTCACAGATGGTTGGAGGTCAAACAGTGTTAAGATAACAAAAGGGGTTCCACAGGGTTCCATCCTCGGCAGTCTCTTTTGTTCTCTCTTTATGTCAATGACTTGGGCACTGACCTGGATCATTCCTGGGTAAATCTTTTTGCAAATTACACGATACTGATTACTGCTGGCCGCTCCCCGGATGACGTGATTGCTAAGCTACAGGGTGATTTCAACAAACTACAACATCAGCTAGTTGCTCTTAAATTAGTCCTGAATACCTCCAAACCAAGGTGCTATGCTTTTCACCAGGACTAAAGCAGGAAGTTATTTTTCCCCAATTACATTCCTTAAATAATTATCAAATAGACCAAGTCAAGATCTATAAGTATCTTGGGGTCGTCCTGGATTCAAAACTGAATTTTGAAGATCACATTGATTATATTGGTAAAAAGACAAAAAATTAAAATTGGTTTTCTGTATCGACACAAGCACTGCTTCCCCCCAATGTTCCGTTTGGAATTGATAAAAGCTACCATACTGCCTCTACTTGACTACTGTGACATCGTGTATAAATCAGCCCCAAGTACTGTACTGAAGAAGCTTGATTCCATCTATCACTCGTCCTTAAGATTTACATTGAACTGCCCATAAAGGACTCACCACTGTCATCTCTACATTGGGTCAAACTTAACATCTCTTAATGTTCGACGGCTTGTGCACCAGATCTTATTTATTCACGATGTACTTACAAAAAAATCCGCAGACTACCTGCTGGATCTCCTTTCTGTTTCAAAGAACAAATTTGACCTCAGGTCTTCGCTCATTTATCAGCTTCACATTCCCTATTGCCGTACAAAAACTGGAGGAAGGGCCTTTGCTATTGATGCCCCCAGGGTCTGGAATGCTTTTGCCAATAAACTGCAACTTGAATTGCTACCAATGAGATCTTCTCTCAAGACTGCTCTAGAAGAGTTGTACACCCCTAGCTGCCACTGCAATTCATTGGCGTAAAATAAAATAAAATGTTTTCGCACCGGATGACGCTGCACAGTATTATCTGTATTTTGATTTGGCGTGCTGATCTTAAAGGTGCATTGAAAAATTTGATACTCCGACTGATGCTTCTGTTGTTGTGGAGTAACTCATGTAGCCAGCTATGGCTCTAGGATTTGGTGTTACATGTTATTTATGTAGTTTATTGTGAAAATTCGGTCACAGTCCCTGTGATCACTGTTACGTTGCAATTATGGCTTTATTTTTTGGTGATTTCGAAAAGTTTTTTTGGTTTGGACATGTTTGATTTGTTGTAGTACAGAGTTAGACTGATGGCCTTAATCTAAGTTTTCTTGTGGTTGTTGTTGTTGTTTGACTTGCATCCCACTGGGATTTTTTGCACACAGCGTTGGTGTACGGTGCTTTTTTCAGGAATATTTTGCTGTTTTTTTCATGGATTTTCTGTTTGCACAGTCACATAGTCACTTTAAGATGTTTTCTTGTTCGTGTTTTTTTTTGTTTGTTGTGGTTGCACCTGATTCAAGAGCCGAATGGCTCACAGGGTCATACCAAAATAAACCAACTGAAACTGACTTTGTCCCACAAGCACTCAATCCAAACAGCCAACGTGGAATCTTTCGGGAAAAAGTAGTCTTTAGGCTCGTTGAGGCTCTGCTAGGTAAATACAGGCCGTTGCTATTATCCAGATTCATGTAATTTTGTTTCATCTTGTCTGCACATTAATCCCAGCGTCACGATGTCTGAATACTCACGCTCGCGGTGCGGTTTACTTGTTCCCCTGACAGGGGATTCGTTTTGACCCGGACATCCCTCAGACGCTGCGGCTGGAGTTTGCCAAGGCCAACACCAAGATGGCCAAAAACAAATTACTGGGGACACCAAACCCCACGTTGCCGCATCCCGCCCTCGGCCCGCACTTCATCGCCAGGGATCCTTGTAAGTGTGCTATGTGGCTCGAGGGAGTTAAGGGTTTGTGGCATGGATGCAGGAAGCAGGGGGATTTTAATTGCGGGAGGAAAAGAAAGTAGTGGCGTGATGGATCGGGAGGATGGGATGGATGGGTTTAGGGTAGTTGGCAGGAAAATAAATAAATCGTTGGGTAGGAGTGGAGGGGGTGGTTTGCAGGGAGGTTAAAGGGTTTTCTGGAGGAGTAGGTGGGTGAGGCTGAAATGGGGGAGGTGGCGTAAGCACAGGCTGGTTCTGCCGGCCGACGCAGTGTGTGTGTGTGGGTGAGTTTTTGAACTACATGTTAACATTCGACTTTGTGCAGTCACGCGCTTTGCACATTGTTTGCAAATAATTGTTGGCAGTGGGCTCAGTAACACACCGGGTCGCGTGCTTCTTTCATGTGCGGTGTGTAGCCACTACCAGGGTGGAACAAGAGGAAGTGAAAAAATAAGAATTTGCCCTAAAAAAAACAAAGGGGTTAAAAGATGTTGCGTTCCCACTGTCTTGGAGAACACCAAAGCCTTTTGGTTGCATTTCAACTATTTGTCTTGAATATTACGAACGTGTACAAATCACTCAGCTAAGTCTGATTGGCCTTCATAGTCTCAGGATTTGCAGGTGAACCATCACACAACCCTGCGGTTATGTATGTATGTTGAACTTCTTTCGCGCCGTTGGTAGCCAACCATGCTAATCGGAGGTGCGAGAGGACAACAAACTGAACACAAAAAGCACTTCTAAAGAAATGAGTTTTCAATCTAGATTTAAAAGTGCATAGTGGCTTCCTAATAACGGAAGGAAGAGCGTTCCAGACGGCCGCAGAAGCGCATCTGCAAGCGCGCGATGCAGTGGCCGTCTTTGTTCATTGGACAGCCCAAAGCCGGTGCGAGGATTACTGGTGTTCATGTAATGGTTTATGTTCCTTGACGATGATGCCTGATCCGAAAATCCATTAGCGTCCGAGTGTTTACTCTGCTGTGATGCGTTGTCAGAGGCTCGCCTGAGCTCTATCGCTCGTTTCCTGCTGAGCCAACTTTACAACCTGCCCAGGGACTTGCCCACTCATGGGAAAGGATTTAGTAGAGGGGAGCGCACAAAAATATTAGGGCAGAATCCCTGCCGGCCCAAAACTGGGAAAAACTGGGGCCGTCTCTTAAATTAGGATTATTGCCATGAAGTAAAAATGTGTGGGGCTACACTAATATGGAAACATTGAAACTCTGGTCACTTGTTGGTCTTATGATTATTAGTTATACCACAGTATCCTTTATGTATCAACGAGACTATATAACCCTATTGAGACCGTGAAATTGCCTCTTTTGCAAGAGTCACCTTTGGGTGGAAAAGACTAAGTTTAACATTTAGGAAAATCTTCATGGCCTTATTCAAGATGAAGTCTGGCAGAAAAGTATTTACACTACCATCTTTATGCATACAAGTATTGATTTGTAAACACTGGAATGAAGTTTCCTTACTATTTGTTGTTCGAAATGATGCGGAGACATTTTTTTGGGTTCGGTAGAAATTAATGACTAACTTAAAAAGCCGAGCTAAACCGTCAGATGTCTTTTGTTGTTATGACAGGCAATTCATGTCACATATTTCCGCTCTTAACCTTAGAACTCACAACTTACAGCTCCACTTTATGGTGCCGTTATAATGCTCATCACGAGGGCCTGTCGAGAAAATCTGCAGGTTTTCAACTTTGTTCTTGGCGCTCAGTGTCTAATTAGCTCTTGCTTATATGGTTGACACCGTACTACCCTGTGGAACTGTTGCAAGGCTGCTCCTTAAGCAGTGACCTTTGCTCCGTAACTTAAAAGCCTTGTGCCCGCGGGTCTCGTCTAAATGTGTGGGCATAAGCTCCTTTGACGGTTCTCCTCATCACGGCTGTGTAATGTTGAGATCTTGTGTCATGCCATCGCCAATCCCACGACACATTTTCCAGTACTCTATCACAATTTACGTGTTTCCTTCCATCATCGTCATCGTCAGAATCAGGCACGATTGATCCACTGCTGGATGAAGGCCTCCTTAAGCCGCCGCCATCTCTCATGATCCTGCGATGTAACACTTCACCGAGCACCTGCCCACATGAGCTGATTTTGTCACTCCATCTCCCTGGTGGACGACCCCTCGGATGCGTACCATTACTTGGATGCCGCTCCATTTTCATTGACCGTCATCCCTTGTAGCCACGACGTATCCTGCCCAGGCCCACATACTTTTCTTAACAGTTTGAATGTTGTATTTTAACTTGATCAGATCTGTTGCTGTGTGCGATCTCTGTTGCAAAGGATATCCGAGTACATGTAGCCACCTGGGGTTGGTTAAGCTTTCTATATATATTTTTTTTCAATTTAGTTTCTCTAATTATCAACATTGTGGCAATCAACCTCAACATTCATACGAGTAGCTCATTCAGTGTTGGCAAGCCACACTCTAATAATTATCTAAATATTTATAGGCTGCTCAGAGCCTTTAATCAGTTACTATTTGCAAACTTTCCCTGTAGTGATGTTGATCAATAGAACCTCAATACACACTTTGATATATATTATATAAAATTGCCTTTTGTAGAAATATGGATTTGTCCTTTGGAACGCAGTTTATTCGTATACATTGTATGTAACGGGTTCACTTGACCTCTGGTGCACCTCGAAGCCTCTTCATTCACCACAATACAAAAAAACCCATTAAATTCCTCAATCAAATCCAGATCACTATGAATGGTGACAATTCATCGAATTACATCGCGATAATTGTCCCCTGGCGTGTCGGATATGTGCTGTGACCGCACGTGTTTTAGATGCTTTTATAAATCTAAATTGTGACCATGCTTAAAGTGTTGATCATGAGCCACTTTCAGGCCACTGCTAGATGATTAAGGCCCTTCCACGCTGACAGGGCCAGGTGGCTGCAGTTCATCTATCCTTGCAGCGGCTTTTGGCTAACCATCGAACAAAGCCGGTCACCGCAACGCCCGCTTTCAGATGCGCTTCTGCGGCCGTCTGGAACGCTCTTCCTTCCGATATTAGGAAGCCGCTGGAGCTATGCACTTTTCGGTCATCTAGATTTAAAACTAATTTCTTTATAACCGCTTTTTGTGTTTAGTTTGTCCTTCCCCCGCAACTCCAGTGAGCACGGTTGGCTACTTACGGTGCAAAAGAAGTTCAACATGCATACGTTCGTCCCCAACATATGCCTTGGCTCCATTTATATCCATCTTCTCTCCGCTCGCCCGTCTGCACTTCTTTTCTCCCCGTCACCTCCCTTGCACCGGCATGCTCTACCAAATTACGTGTGAAACGCAGTCATAATAGCGATCGTGATGTTCGTCCATCCAATTTCACATGTCTCTTCTTGTCCTTTTTTAAAAAATATTCCAAGCAAGCATGCGTTCACCCCTCCGCGTGCTTTTCCGATTTTGTCACAGTTTCGCTGACAATTAGCAAACCTTTCCAATAATGTCACTACGCACAAAGAGTGAAAGTGTTATTTTCTATCGCGGTATATTGCCATGAAGCTAAAGATGAGAAATGTGCCCTGTTATGAGGGAGACACCGTAACATCAAGACAAATGTCCCCCGTATAGCCTGAACAGGCTATTGGGGCAAGTGCTGCTTGCGAGCACCTATGAAGGCCGACGCAGCACACGAAGGGGTGGGTGGCCAACACCACGCCCGGCCGCCTTTGTCTCCCCAGTGGCAAATGTTTACACACCGCAACCAGGTACCAATTTGAGGCCGAGTCGATCTGGGGCAGGCCCAGGACCGGTTCAGATACTCGTCACTGGTGTTGGCCACGAGCGGGGAGTCGAACTCGGATGGCCAGGTCCGTGGAGCAGCGTGCAGGCCGCTGCCCCCCCCCCCCCCCCCACAGGGTTGTAAACACAAACAGCCGTGCACACGAGCTCCACTACTGCACGTACAGCGTTCATGTTGACCTCAGAATAGTATGTGGCCTTCGAGTCGAATCCAAGAGAAGGGGGGGGGTTAGGCCATTCGGTTGCCACGGCTGTCTCATTGTTCGGCCAAGTTGTGACTCTGCAAACTGTGGGAGAATTTGGTTTTATCAGCCGTTGACGAGCTCGGCATGTCTGGTAATCGTGTCATCATAACGGATGCGCGAATCCCCTCGGAAGGGCAAGCAGCTGCAAGCCCTGTGTTAGGTTTTTTGTTTGTTGTGTGTCTGTGTCAGTGCCGCTGGATAATAGTTCATTTTGGAGAGAGTAGAGCAAAAAAAAAGGGAGCTTGGTGCCTGCCTTTGAATTTGACTTTTGACATTGACATTTGTTATTCCCTTTTTGTGCAGGGTTGATGGACCTTTATTGAAATATTCATACATTACTGAGAGCATTTATCATAAAAAAGCCAAATTAGTGGCACCCGAAGCCCTCCTGTTATTTTCGTTGTACCGTGGGATATCGAACGTGACCAAATAAACTAACCGCCCCTCCCCTCCCGCCCGCCCGCCCCCACCCCCCCAACCGTCTATATTGTGAAAGATTTCAAATCCAAACACGGCATGATCGTCCTGTAATTATTCTATCCGCAGCGCTGTTGGTTTTTGTGGGGTTTTTGGGGCCACTAGACACATGCCCGCGGTGACAATTGAATAACTGAAACACAGCTGAACGGTGGCAAAGCATTTCAACGTATTCATCGTAATCGACTCTCAGCCCCTCGCGTGGGAAAGTGCAAATGCCACACTTGACTAACATGGTCACGCGGTACTGTGTGGGGAGTGGGGGGGGGGTTGTCCTGTGAAATTATATCTTTGCGTTTCTTCAAAGCGATTATGTAAATTAAGACCTTCAAATTCGTTTTAACGTAATCCTCGCGAAAAGTGCACGAGTTGAGTTTTTGACAGCGTGCGTTATAATGGGGGCTTTCACAGCTGGTATCTTGGACATGGGCCGTGCCTGCCTCGCCCATAACTCATCACAATATTGGGTACGTTTTATTTGCTTTCATTCAGGGTTAGCTGAGTTTATACAATGTGCAATTTGTGTATTTCCTCTCAAACACTGCTTTATAGAGGAGAAAAACTCATTTTTCCAACATTATTTCACCCGGAAAAGCCTCACCTGAGTCTTAAGATACTTTTTTTCAGGAGGGTCTTGCTAATTCTGAAATTTAGGTGGTAATGTTGCCACGTGTTTTCCCAATTGAGCAGTTTGCTGGTGACTTTTTAACTGCACGTCGAACCTCTTTCACACCGTACATAGCCAACCGTGCTAATCTGGAGCCGCAGAGCCCAAGTGCTGATCATTTCAGCACACGACCAGCGTGTTGGGATAGCAATCCACAACATTTAAATGATGCGGTAGAGCGCGCGCCCATCGGTTTGCACTGTTGCCGGGTCATAAATATGTGCTCGCTCACCAACAGATCCGATCGAACCAAGATTCTTGCGTACGTATATGGCCTACTCTTTTTCGAATAATGCTGCGAGCCCTTTCACACCCACTGCGAAGTGAAATCGCAAGCCGTGTGCCTCCCGGGGTTCAAACCTCGGAAGATCTGCAACAAAGGGGCAAACGTGCTACCACTCGGCCATGTCGATTCCCCATGGAAAGCCAGTTATTATTCGGGAGTCTAGTTTTTTTTTCCGTGTGTCTCAATATTCAGATATTGCAGAGGCGTTAGATGAGCAACACATTCTGTGACTCTCATTGCAGAGTGGCCATCCCAGGGCATTTATACGGTTGTGGACAGTATCGTAGCATTAACTAAATTGGAATGCTCTTCCAAAAGCATTTGATTTTTCCTTTGCAAGAAATTGTGTTGACATATTTATCAAAGCTAAGCTCACATATAGACGTTAATGGGCGGAGTGGTGGTGCAACGGTTAGCGCGCGACTCTGAACCTGACAGCCTAAATTCGAATCCCTGCCATGGCTAATATCATTGGCAAGTAATATGTGAACCGGTCTATGCCCCCCATCACCAACCCACACTGACCGGTACGGTGAAGTATAAACAAACAATGACCATGGCTAGGGGGTGGCCTTCATCCAGCGGTGGAACGATTTCCATCACAAATTTTAAATGTGTACGTCACCATTGTTATTCCTGTTATGGTGGTCAAAATAGAGCCTTCCTTAATTCTTGGTTACTCCTCCGTTTTGAGCTCATAATGAAATGCTTTCCACACACTTGTGTGAAATCGCAAAGGACGTCGTAATTGGAAGACCGCACATGTTGATCTCCTGCTTTTGTCTCTGTGTGCGGCTTGACACGCTCACCCTGTGTTCGTAATATTTGGTGAGTTTGGCTCTGGAGGGGAGATTAGCAAGGAAGATATTTTTCATGGGTTTTTTGCTTGTTATATTTTTGTATAATATTTAGCTTTTTGGAAATACTTGATTGCAAAACATCTCAATGAAACCAAACCCATATGTTACACCGGAGAGAACATCTTCACAATGAAGTCGTATTTGGTACGTCGTGCTTGTAATGTGTACATGTGTGTTGTGTTGTTATGTTCTTGTTTGTATGTATGTATGTTGAACTTGTTTCGCACCGTACGTAGCCAACTGTGCTAATCGGAGGAGCGAGAAAGGGTGATGACTGCAAACACTGAATATTATAAATCGAGGAGTATTGTGAATATTTATCTTGTCGCGTCTTTTAGCAAGTAAACCAAATAATTGTTGTTTTCTGTCGTTCTTTATTCACGTTGTCTTGAATTAAAGTTGATATTTTCTATCACGAAAGTCAGCCACATCTGCGAAGCAAGGATAATTGTTTCAATTCATCAGCCTAAGAACGTCACGTCCATCACAGTGGAAGCTGGACATCCCCCATGTATGATGTGCAAGTATCTTGTTAAAGCCTCGTTACGTTTCGCCATCAATCCCCCTGTCACTCTGCTGCCTTGTCATGGGCACCATCACTGCTCGAATAAGTGCCACCGATAGTAGGAAACGTGGCTGAAGAGGAGGCAGGCAAGGGCAGAGATTCGTGAAGAATGCAGTGGCTGCGATGGTTGGCTAAAATAGCAGCCTTATCGGAATTCTTCTGTCATCTTCACTACCACTAGAATTAATTCGCTTTTGGAGAATGTTGGAAAGTGTTGCTTACGTGAGTTGTTTTTTTTTTCTCCACAAAGTCTCGTGGCATTGAACCCAGTAGGGAAATTCCACATTTATATGGCGGTGACCAGTCTCTTAAAAAGAAAGAGAGCCACTGCCGACTGACCTTGGGGTGGTGACCAAAAAGTTGAACGATTGCATTGGTATTATTGGTCCCCCGACACAGACAAACCGCCCCCCACCCCCCACCACCGCATTCATCATTAGCAATTCCTTGCAGTACAAACGGCTGCTCAGAGCAACACAATGCCCGTTGCCCAACACATCAGCCCATTTTGTATTGTCCTGTTATAATAATTCAATGATTTTGGTGAATGTGATGAGAATGTTTTACGCACGAAGTGGTGTTCACCAGTTGGCTCTCATATGATACCTCCATGAGATATATATGTGTATATACTGTACTGTATACTCATATGTGCGCACCTAAATAAAGTATATAGTATATACAGGCATCATATTGACTCGAAAGAAAAGTTAATCAGCTAACTCACACCCACAACTTACATTTAATTTCTCTCTTTTTTTACTTTATAGAATTGTTCATTTTCATGTTTACATGTCTAACGATGTGATGGCGCTTTGGGTGGCTGAATTGTACCAGCACGTGTTAACCAAAAATAAATTGACTTTGACTCGACTTAGCACGGACACGTCGCTAGAAGGGTCGATGTCCAGTGATGAAGGCTACCGATAGAGTGGCTGCCAAAGGAGGGAACACACGCGAGAGGGCGATGAAATCAGCTCGTGTGCAGGAGCTCAATTGATTGTTGCATCACAAGCCCAATGGAGTTGTATTGGAGAAGCCGTCATCCAGCAGTGGATATAGAGCATGGTTGCTGCTGCTGCTGCTGATGATGATGATATATGTGTTAAAATTATTTTGCACCGTACGTAGCCAACCATGCTAATCGGAGGCGCAGGGGAAGGACAATAAACTAAATGCAAAAAAAGCGGTTCTCAAGAAATTAGTTTTCAATCTAAATTATTTAAAAGTACACAGCTCCAGTGGCTTCCTAATATCAGAAGGAAGAGCATTCCAGACGGCCGCAGAAGTGCATCTGAAAGCGTGCGATGCGGTGATCGTCTTTATTCAATATAGAATATCCTGTATGCTGTATCTTAGTCAAGTATGCTAATATGCAGCGTTGTGGATTTTGATATTACGTCACTTTATTGTTAATTTCCAGTCATCCACAATGGGCATCTAATCTTCATGGACCACATTGCAGATGACCTGTCTGGGGCGGCTCTCATACCGGCGGGGCCGGAAGCGTGGATGCCTTACCCCCTGTACGCGGCAGAGTTCGCCCCGGGCCTGCCCCACCACGCCTTCGCCTACACGCCGGCCGCCGCCACCGCGGCCACAACGCTGCACACACAGGTATCTCAATCCTAGAGGGCCATCGGCTATCGGTACACACACAGGTATCTCAATCCTAGAGGGCCATCGGCTATCGGTACACACACAGGTATCTCAATCCTAGAGGGCCATCTGCTATCGGTACACACACAGGTATCTCAATCCTAGAGGGCCATCTGCTATCGGTACACACACAGGTATCTCAATCCTAGAGGGCCATCTGCTATCGGTACACACACAGGTATCTCAATCCTAGAGGGCCATCTGCTATCGGTACACACACAGGTATCTCAATCCTAGAGGGCCATCGGCTATCGGTACACACACAGGTATCTCAATCCTAGAGGGCCATCTGCTATCGGTACACACACAGGTATCTCAATCCTAGAGGGCCATCTGCTATCGGTACACACACAGGTATCTCAATCCTAGAGGGCCATCTGCTATCAGTACACACACAGGTATCTCAATCCTAGAGGACCATCTGCTATCGGTACACACACAGGTATCTCAATCCTAGAGGGCCATCTGCTATCGGTACACACACAGGTATCTCAATCCTAGAGGGCCATCTGCTATCGGTACACACACAGGTATCTCAATCCTAGAGGGCCATCTGCTATCGGTACACACACAGGTATCTCAATCCTAGAGGGCCATCTGCTATCGGTACACACACAGGTATCTCAATCCTAGAGGGCCATCTGCTATCGGTACACACACAGGTATCTCAATCCTAGAGGGCCATCTGCTATCGGTACACACACAGGTATCTCAATCCTAGAGGGCCATCTGCTATCGGTACACACACAGGTATCTCAATCCTAGAGGGCCATCTGCTATCGGTACACACACAGGTATCTCAATCCTAGAGGGCCATCTGCTATCGGTACACACACAGGTATCTCAATTCTAGAGGGCCATCTGCTATCGGTACACACACAGGTATCTCAATCCTAGAGGGCCATCTGCTATCGGTACACACACAGGTATCTCAATCCTAGAGGGCCATCTGCTATCGGTACACACACAGGTATCTCAATCCTAGAGGGCCATCTGCTATCGGTACACACACAGGTATCTCAATCCTAGAGGGCCATCTGCTATCGGTACACACACAGGTATCTCAATTCTAGAGGGCCATCTGCTATCGGTACACACACAGGTATCTCAATCCTAGAGGGCCATCTGCTATCGGTACACACACAGGTATCTCAATCCTAGAGGGCCATCTGCTATCGGTACACACACAGGTATCTCAATCCTAGAGGGCCATCTGCTATCGGTACACACACAGGTATCTCAATCCTAGAGGGCCATCTGCTATCGGTACACACACAGGTATCTCAATTCTAGAGGGCCATCTGCTATCGGTACACACACAGGTATCTCAATCCTAGAGGGCCATCTGCTATCGGTACACACACAGGTATCTCAATCCTAGAGGGCCATCTGCTATCGGTACACACACAGGTATCTCAATCCTAGAGGGCCATCTGCTATCGGTACACACACAGGTATCTCAATCCTAGAGGGCCATCTGCTATCGGTACACACACAGGTATCTCAATCCTAGAGGGCCATCTGCTATCGGTACACACACAGGTATCTCAATCCTAGAGGGCCATCTGCTATCGGTACACACACAGGTATCTCAATCCTAGAGGGCCATCTGCTATCGGTACACACACAGGTATCTCAATCCTAGAGGGCCATCGGCTATCGGTACACACACAGGTATCTCAATCCTAGAGGGCCATCTGCTATCGGTACACACACAGGTATCTCAATCCTAGAGGGCCATCTGCTATCGGTACACACACAGGTATCTCAATCCTAGAGGGCCATCTGCTATCGGTACACACACAGGTATCTCAATCCTAGAGGGCCATCTGCTATCGGTACACACACAGGTATCTCAATCCTAGAGGGCCATCTGCTATCAGTACACACACAGGTATCTCAATCCTAGAGGGCCATCTGCTATCGGTACACACACAGGTATCTCAATCCTAGAGGGCCATCTGCTATCGGTACACACACAGGTATCTCAATCCTAGAGGGCCATCTGCTATCAGTACACACACAGGTATCTCAATCCTAGAGGGCCATCTGCTATCGGTACACACACAGGTATCTCAATCCTAGAGGGCCATCTGCTATCGGTACACACACAGGTATCTCAATCCTAGAGGGCCATCTGCTATCGGTCACACACAGGTATCTCAATCCTAGAGGGCCATCTGCTATCGGTACACACACAGGTATCTCAATCCTAGAGGGCCATCTGCTATCGGTACATACACAGATATCTCAATCCTAGAGGGCCATCTGCTATCAGTACACACACAGGTATCTCAATCCTAGAGGGCCATCTGCTATCGGTACACACACAGGTATCTCAATCCTAGAGGGCCATCTACTATCGGTACACACACAGGTATCTCAATCCTAGAGGGCCATCTGCTATCGGTACACACACAGGTATCTCAATCCTAGAGGGCCATCTGCTATCGGTCACACACAGGTATCTCAATCCTAGAGGGCCATCTGCTATCGGTACACACACAGGTATCTCAATCCTAGAGGGCCATCTGCTATCGGTACACACACAGGTATCTCAATTCTAGAGGGTCATCTGCTATCGGTACACACACAGGTATCTCAATCCTAGAGGGCCATCTGCTATCGGTACACACACAGGTATCTCAATTCTAGAGGGCCATCTGCTATCGGTACACACACAGGTATCTCAATTCTAGAGGGCCATCTGCTATCGGTACACACACAGGTATCTCAATCCTAGAGGGCCATCTGCTATCGGTACACACACAGGTATCTCAATCCTAGAGGGCCATCTGCTATTGGTACACACACAGGTATCTCAATCCTAGAGGGCCATCTGCTATTGGTACACACACAGGTATCTCAATCCTAGAGGGCCATCTGCTATCGGTACACACACAGGTATCTCAATTCTAGAGGGCCATCTGCTATCGGTACACACACAGGTATCTCAATCCTAGAGGGCCATCTGCTATCGGTACACACACAGGTATCTCAATCCTAGAGGGCCATCTGCTATCGGTACACACACAGGTATCTCAATCCTAGAGGGCCATCTGCTATCGGTACACACACAGGTATCTCAATCCTAGAGGGCCATCTGCTATCGGTACACACACAGGTATCTCAATTCTAGAGGGCCATCTGCTATCGGTACACACACAGGTATCTCAATCCTAGAGGGCCATCTGCTATCGGTACACACACAGGTATCTCAATCCTAGAGGGCCATCTGCTATCGGTACACACACAGGTATCTCAATCCTAGAGGGCCATCTGCTATCGGTACACACACAGGTATCTCAATCCTAGAGGGCCATCTGCTATCGGTACACACACAGGTATCTCAATCCTAGAGGGCCATCTGCTATCGGTACACACACAGGTATCTCAATCCTAGAGGGCCATCTGCTATCGGTACACACACAGGTATCTCAATCCTAGAGGGCCATCTGCTATCGGTACACACACAGGTATCTCAATCCTAGAGGGCCATCGGCTATCGGTACACACACAGGTATCTCAATCCTAGAGGGCCATCTGCTATCGGTACACACACAGGTATCTCAATCCTAGAGGGCCATCTGCTATCGGTACACACACAGGTATCTCAATCCTAGAGGGCCATCTGCTATCGGTACACACACAGGTATCTCAATCCTAGAGGGCCATCTGCTATCGGTACACACACAGGTATCTCAATCCTAGAGGGCCATCTGCTATCAGTACACACACAGGTATCTCAATCCTAGAGGGCCATCTGCTATCGGTACACACACAGGTATCTCAATCCTAGAGGGCCATCTGCTATCGGTACACACACAGGTATCTCAATCCTAGAGGGCCATCTGCTATCAGTACACACACAGGTATCTCAATCCTAGAGGGCCATCTGCTATCGGTACACACACAGGTATCTCAATCCTAGAGGGCCATCTGCTATCGGTACACACACAGGTATCTCAATCCTAGAGGGCCATCTGCTATCGGTCACACACAGGTATCTCAATCCTAGAGGGCCATCTGCTATCGGTACACACACAGGTATCTCAATCCTAGAGGGCCATCTGCTATCGGTATACACACAGGTATCTCAATCTAGAGGGCCATCTGCTATCGGTACACACACAGGTATCTCAATCCTAGAGGGCCATCTGCTATCGGTACATACACAGATATCTCAATCCTAGAGGGCCATCTGCTATCGGTACACACACAGGTATCTCAATCCTAGAGGGCCATCTGCTATCGGTACACACACAGGTATCTCAATCCTAGAGGGCCATCTACTATCGGTACACACACAGGTATCTCAATCCTAGAGGGCCATCTGCTATCGGTACACACACAGGTATCTCAATCCTAGAGGGCCATCTGCTATCGGTCACACACAGGTATCTCAATCCTAGAGGGCCATCTGCTATCGGTACACACACAGGTATCTCAATCCTAGAGGGCCATCTGCTATCGGTACACACACAGGTATCTCAATTCTAGAGGGTCATCTGCTATCGGTACACACACAGGTATCTCAATCCTAGAGGGCCATCTGCTATCGGTACACACACAGGTATCTCAATTCTAGAGGGCCATCTGCTATCGGTACACACACAGGTATCTCAATTCTAGAGGGCCATCTGCTATCGGTACACACACAGGTATCTCAATCCTAGAGGGCCATCTGCTATCGGTACACACACAGGTATCTCAATTCTAGAGGGCCATCTGCTATCGGTACACACACAGGTATCTCAATCCTAGAGGACCATCTGCTATCGGTACACACACAGGTATCTCAATCCTAGAGGGCCATCTGCTATCGGTACACACACAGGTATCTCAATTCTAGAGGGCCATCTGCTATCGGTACACACACAGATATCTCAATCCTAGAGGGCCATCTGCTATCGGTACACACACAGGTATCTCAATTCTAGAGGGCCATCTGCTATCGGTACACACACAGATATCTCAATCCTAGAGGGCCATCTGCTATCGGTACACACACAGATATCTCAATCCTAGAGGGCCATCTGCTATCGGTACACACACAGGTATCTCAATCCTAGAGGGCCATCTGCTATCGGTACACACACAGATATCTCAATCCTAGAGGGCCATCTGCTATCGGTACACACACAGGTATCTCAATCCTAGAGGGCCATCTGCTATCGGTACACACACAGGTATCTCAATCCTAGAGGGCCATCTGCTATCGGTACACACACAGGTATCTCAATTCTAGAGGGCCATCAGCTATCGGTACACACACAGGTATCTCAATCCTAGAGGGCCATCTGCTATCGGTACACACACAGGTATCTCAATCCTAGAGGGCCATCTGCTATCGGTACACACACAGATATCTCAATCCTAGAGGGCCACACAGGTAGTCAAATGCAAAATGGTATCTTGTATCATTACATTCTGGAAGTTAAATTAAAAAAAGCTCATTCAACAGAGTAATAAATTAGTTTTTCAGGCTGGTGAAAAAGCTCATGTAATTTTCTTCTAGATCTAAAACAAATACATTTGTCAGCTTATTTTAAGAGGTATAGTTCGTTTCTTCTTAACTAAGTAAATGGTGAATTTATTCCAGTCTACAACAAACTTAAAGTTATAGTCTGGTCACTAATTAGGTCAAAGTCTATTCATGAACACCTGAACTTGAAATATAATTGGCAACAGCATTGGTAGATTAACCACACATATCGTCGGTTTATTTTCTGATGCACTTACCTATTAAAACCTTTAGAGGTA
This sequence comes from Petromyzon marinus, assembly GCF_048934315.1. Taxonomy (NCBI): domain Eukaryota; kingdom Metazoa; phylum Chordata; class Hyperoartia; order Petromyzontiformes; family Petromyzontidae; genus Petromyzon; species Petromyzon marinus. The sequence continues at coordinate 21,924,481 of NC_133667.1, read as the reverse complement.
ATCCTTTTCGTGCCTTGACAAGTCGGCTGTAGGGCACTATGACAAAGTCCAATGCAAGGTGGCACACTCATTTGCCCACCATCTCACCACATGGTCACTCGGTGGAGGCTCTGTGCATCTTCACAACGACAATTGTTCATATAATTTTTGATGCCAACATTAAGACTCAGCCCAACCACTGGGCATGCTTCCTATTGGGTCAGCACGTAGGTCACCGGTTGGATCTCCCAAATCGGTAGTTTTCTTAAAATCCTCCCGCCTCTATTCACCCATCGGTATAAACCAGTAAATCACAGGCCGATCGGCAAGTTGTGTGCGGTGGGGCAAAGTATGGCCGCTCACCACATCTACCAAGGTGTTTGGTGAGCATGGAAGAGTAGGCCAAAGAACCCTCTAAAGCTCCATCCAACAGAGGTCCCTTCTGCCAGTAGTGACGAGACCAAGACATTGCAGGGATGCACCTTCACGTCTTCCCAATGCAATCAACAATGAGGTGGATCATTCCAATGAGTTAGGTCATTTTATCAGCGTAAAGCCAGGCACAGAATCGCGTGGTACTTTTTCCTGGAAAGTTAAAAGGCAACCATGTGCGTGCGTTGGACTTCTTTCGCACCGCACATAGCCAACCGCACTTATCGGAGGTGCGGGGGAAGGGCAACAAACTAAACACAAAAAGCAATTAAAATAACAAACTAATTGTGACTGCCCACTTCAAATTCCATGCTATCCACATAATTCATTGGCACAATCACCCCATATGACACCACTAATATGGAGGGATACAGTGAATATTTCGTTCTTAAGGAATATAAATTGATCACTTAGTGTGGACCGCTATCAACTGAAGGTTGAAGTATATATGCAGCACGTCGAGTATTCGTATGTCCTTTTGTGTCTGTACCATGGCCTAAATCTCAAATTCCAAATTACAACCAAACTTTGAAAATATGGATTCCTTTCGCAATAAAGTTAGAATGGCCCACCTTGAGAAAGGAATATTGTATCTCAATTCAGTCTCACCTCATTTAAAAAGCGATCGATGCACATAGGGTGTATGCATGTCTACGCCTTTATTGTGGACAAATGTGTTTGTGATACTGCATTGGGAGTGGTGCACGAAAACAAATCACAAAACAACGGAACACATTGGTCAATAACACTGCTCTAAGAAGAACTCGTATATCATAGGCAACGTTCCGGTCAATGGCCCTTCTTAAGCTCTGCAGTGAAGAAGCGCCATTGTCCAGAAATGTCATCTACGACATATTTTTTTCTTCTTTCTCCTCGGGCAGTGTCGTTGATGAATGTGCAGAGTATTGTAGCGAAACACTCAAGCAAAAAAAAATACAATGGCACATCATCCACAGCCGTACGTGCATCATTTGTCAGTACAGGTAAAACATTTTTTTTAATGAGGCCGTTCTTTACACGAGAGCCACTCGCGTTGTGTTGCCGTGTAATCGCAGCGACACTTACAAGTCACAGGGCTGAGTACTTAGCAGAGCCACGGGGGTGTAAGGTTGAGATCCAGCCTGGCAGGCTCGTGCATGTTTCATCATGCCTTGCCTCCACTCGGCCTCCTGGACACATTAAAAATCTGTAAATTTTTAACCGCATGAATGTTTAACTGTTCCCGCTTAATAATTGTTGACTTTCATTTCCTTTAAACAGCCGTTGAATGCTTAGACTGGCACCGCATTAAAACGACTTGAAGGGGGAGAAAAAAACGAGACTGATGTATAACTCAGATGTAGCACTATGGAATTAAAATTACGATTCAGCCGTAGAGATATTGAGCTTTACTTAACTATGATGCCATTCCAATTAACTTAACATCTGATGTGTGTGGCGGTCGGCTTGCTTATTTAGCGCACTGTAATAGCAGCCCTCGCCTGCGACAGTTCTGGGTGAGTGGGCAGAGCTTTCAGGAACAGTTCACCACAAGTTTGTCCAGAAGACTGATGGTGAGGTGGATTTTTTTAAATTGTATTTGCAGGTTCGCTGGTTGCCACCCCCAGCAGAGACGGCCCCACAGGGCTGGAAGGGAAGGCAGTTCTGTTAGGATGAGGGTGAGTGCCTCCTTGCCATGTCATTGCGCGCTTTCTCCTCCTCATCCCTTTGACCTTTAAAACTACACCACTCTTTCTGTCCGCAAGCAGATGTCACAAGTGGGCAAAATATAACAGAATGGATCGAGATGTCATGTTATTACCGCTCGCTCGCTGTGTGCAACTCTTCCACAAATGGGAAATTAAAGATGGCCCACAGTGTATTCACCGTGGCCACCCTAACCAAACAATGGACCATACAGCGAACAACTGTACTCTTCCGCCCACTCTCCGGCAGATCGGACAGTATTGGTCACGCTACTCACGAAGCTATCACATGGCTCCCAAACTTAAACCTGGATGTATAATTTACACGTGCTCGCCATACAGTAGAAGAAGATTACCGGTATTCCGCATCTGCCAAACACCGTGGTGAATCCAAGTTTGTTGCTGTCATCATTTCCCGACTATGATCCAATTGTCTCAGCCGCTGCCAGCATTGGCGATGAGCGATATATCTGAACCGGTTCCGGGGGGGGGGGGGGGGGCTCCTTCACCAACCGGCACTGACCACCGTGGTGAAGTATGAGTCAATCGACTCCGATGGCCAACACAGCCTGGAGAGATCTTTAATGCGGAAGTCGCTTAACAAAAAGGCTGAAGTTATTAATAATAATAAAAAAATATTAAGATAATCACAATTATTTAGTTTTCACGTCCCGCCGTGTATTCGTTTCGTTTCCGACACTTTCTCTTCCTCTCTCACAACCTCTCGTCACCGTTTTCACTGTTTCCGTAAGATCTACTGTGGCCCGTCCCTTATAACCAATTTTGGTAATTTTGTTAGATGAGTGGTCGGGGCGGTTTACATAGCTTTTGAACTTTTTCAATCTAAATAAAGCTCCAGCCATTTGGAAAATTTCATGATGTCATGCAAGAAATCAAAACTTGCTCGCTACTTCTGTGAAGTTTTGGCACGCTATGCCATTGTCCACGTGTAAGCAATTTACTCACCCAACGGCTGGCTCCTATGACGCCAATATTCGCACTGCTTTACCCGAGGTGCTTGCAAAAACTTAATCGATCTCGCTCATTGTCAGAGCACCTATGTGAAAATAGTTATCTGTGAATGGTTTTTTTTCTCTCCCAATTTTTGGGGCTGTGATTGGCACCAGTGGAAATCCACACAACGTTCGACCTGCATTAAACCAGATGTGCATCACTTGTGTCGAGGAGCTGATAATGTACAGGTCTTTGTCAATCGACTTGTGGATGAAGAGGCCTCCCGCACGCCGCTTGGCCTCTGGGGGTTGTATGACATTACTTCACCACACTCTGCACAATGCTGGTTGATAAAGGGGGTTCCCACGATCCGGTTCAGATAACAACTGGCTGGGCATCAAACTCGGGCTGCTGGGTTCATAGTCCAATGTGCCAACAGCCACTGCTTTCAGCAGCAATAATACCCGGGAACAACAACAACAACAACAACAAAAAAACCAACCAGCCTTCACTCCAAGTTGCACTTTTTAATTGTTAAAAAATGATCCATCAGAACTACGTTCAACAAATGTGCATTTTATTGCAAGAGCAGCCAACAGTGGAAGCGAGACGCTGCTGTAGCTGCGCAGCTCCCCATTGTCCTCTGCCATGACCCACCGTGGGCACATTTGTCCTTCATGCTGCCTGAGCAGGATCTGCCCGGTGCTGTTTGGCATTCACACGGTGAAAGAAAAAAATGCCACGCCGGCAAACACAGAATACGTGAAGTGCTCCAGATTGACTCCACTGTACCCCACTCTGCCGAATGACAAAAGTAGACTTGGTGTGATTTTTCTCCCGTCGCTTTTATATTTAGAACCTCTTAACATATTCTTGCACGTGTGCAGCTGCTTATCGTGGGGGGGGGGCGGTAATGTCTTTTGTTCATCACCTGTGTGTGTGTGTGTGGCTTTGTATGCCCCTGTGTGTGTGCGGCTTTGTATGCCCCTGTGTTTGTGTGTGTGTGTGTGCGGCTTTGTTTTTTTGCGGGGGAGCGGTGGGTTTCAACGGTTCGTGCACCGCACTACGAACTCGGAAACTTAAGTTCGATTCCTGCTCACGCCCAACATCGGTGGCGAATATCTGATCCGCTGGCGGGTTTCCCCAAGGTCGACTCAGCATTAAACGAGTACCCCATGCAGTGTGTAAACATCTGCAGTGGGGAGAAAAATGTGGTCAAGCGTGGATTCTTGCACCCCCCCCCCAACCCTCTTGTACGCTTAACTGGCCCTTACAGGTGCTCGCTTAAAGGACTTGTCCCAGCAGCTTTGACAATTAATTGTCTTTTGCTGATTTATCGCCTTCAGGGGCACATTAGTGGTGAGATGTTAAGTTTCCCGTCTGGTGTGTAGGAGGTCGTGGGTTCAATCCCGACCCTGACGCCTGCTGTAGATTTCGAGTTTGTGATGTCGCTCTCTCTCTCTCTCCCCGTGGTCGTGTGAATTTTTCCCTGGGTCCTCTGGTTTTTTCCCTCCACATTTAGAATCAACGTGCGTTTAGAGAATTTGGCTGCTGTAAATTCCTACGTGATAAGCCACTCTATTGAGATATTATTTGTGGCCAGGTCGCTTCTGAAAAAATAGCTATATAGCTTAGTGGACCTTACCTGCTAAAAAAGTAAATAAATAGATTTTCCATAGTTTAAAAATGCGATGGGGGGGGGGGGGGGGCGGGAGGGTGTAATTATTACGACAACGTAGTCAATCACAACTGTTATGCGATGCAGTAGCTTGGTCGACCATTCGTACCCAGCTTTTGCCTGGTTTTGCACAACCTTATTCCTGACAATTGACGTGTGCCTCACTGCTGTCCCTGTGCAGTTTGTTGGATGTGCGATGTGGCGTGTGACCCTGCTCGGGCGGCTCCCGGGCAAGATGAATTGTGGGCGACGCGTTGTGATGGGGCAGTCAGGAGCCGCATGGCCGTGGCAGGGAAAGGCTCCCAACACGTGAGTAATACAATCTGTCAGGGCTTTTTGCCGAGATCTGGTTACCGAATGTTCACCAGCGCCGTTTAATGTTAGGGGGTGGGGGGGGCGGGCGGTTCTTTCGAGTGTGGGAATGGTCGCGTGCTTGCCTTTGGGAGTCAACGGTGGGATTATCGTAGCCCGACGTGTTCGATAACGCAGGGTATTTTTCAGCGAAGCGCAAATGTTGGTAAAACGCCAGTTTCATCTTCACCTTTGTGTGCGCTGTGCCACCAAAACTTTGGTTGTCACTTTCATCACCCTTATAATATGTGTGCACTGAGCTCTGAATCACGCGTGCGCACGCACTCTGAAATGAACTTCCACGTTTCGCGCTCATTGCTACCGATTGCATTTTCGTCGCGCGTTTATAACTGCAAAAAAAATCATCGCCGGAGCGATGCGCATATCACGATGATAATGATGAAGGATGCGACGTTGTGGTTAAGACAACCGTTGACTCGCCGCTGCGGGCTGGGGTTTTGCGCACGTGCCATTGTGAGATGGTGAGGGGAATGACGCGCCCTAACTGTCGGGAACCCCTTGGCCATAATGGTTCCTTCCCATACTCATCCCCAGGGCACGCAATGACCTCTACTTGTCCTTAAAGGGCCAAGTTATTCTTCATTACATCTTTACCTGCCGTTTATAATCAACCACAGTAACAAATCAACATACTCAGTGTAAGACTGTTCGGGTCTGCGTACTGCATCATATTTTTTTGTAGAAAAACATCTTTTTGGAAGCCCATATGATGGTTAACTTTATACGCGAAGGCATGTGAGTGTATTTGTATGAGCCTCTCGCATACATGTGTAAATTTCTGCTTTTTGAATAGCAATGGCTTGGCAGACAAAGGAGTAGAATGCGTCCGAGAGGACGTCTGCTGACCAGACGGAGCTCTTTTACATCAGTTTTGAGTGCGGGTGATCGGTAGAAAATTAGGTCGCATGATCTTTACAGTTGGCGGTGGCTCGTGGGTATTCATCCAGCAGTGGATTGAAAATGGCTGATTGATGATGATGATGCTTATTCTCAAATTATTCTCAAAATTGTTTTAACCTTTTGAGAGAAAGAGTTACCATGTAATACCCTAACCATTAACACACGAAAAATCTAATCGTGCAATCTGGTTGATGTTGCTGTCTGCGCCATTGTAGCTTTACAATTAAGATTGTCTCCTAAAAATACTCCTAACAGCCTGCATCGAGTCAACAACAACAACAACAACCTGCCCTGCATTGTTTGTTTCTTTCTGTTTATCAGACGAAACGCGACCTCACATCTGACGCCCTGCATCATTCCCCGGGGGCTACCAACAGCATCACACATCCAACAAACGTAGCACTCATCACTCATTTTTTGCCTTTTGATACCTTATTATTCAATTTATTTAAGAACAACGACGAAAAAAAAGATGATCTTTCCAATTGTATAAAGTAAATCGTCATGCTAAGCAACAAATTGTCTATGATATTTTTATATCCAAAAAAAATGTACGCTTCTAATCCGTTATTACGTTTTGGATTTTGTGTGTTTCTGTTGCATGCTCTTTATTGTAAAAATAATAATGAATAATAATAAAAAGTTAATACCGTATTAATTATTATAGATACATAATTGCTGTAACAATTTAATTAGAGAAGGAATTGTACTCGGATGTTGAGAAAAAATATTTTAAAAGTGCAATGTCTTTTGGTAACATTCTAAAATAATAATAATGGTTTTTTTGTTAGTTTTGTTTTTGCTATGGAATACCTTTTCATGCAATATGTTCATACAGGTATACAATATACTGTCTGGTGCCATTGGTAAGAGTAACACAGTTGTATCGCTGCAGGAGATGTTATTTGAAAATTGTGTTTTAAGAAATAAGGTTATTTGTGCTCCATACAATTTTTTTTTGGGGGGGGCGGGGGAAGGATAAAGTATTTGCTTTTCATTTTGTAAAATATTTCTGGGTTGTGTCCGGCTACCCATGCTAATATTGTAAATGCTTTATGAGCATTGTACTTTTTTCTTCATTAAAAAAACTGTTAAAATCAACGTCTTTTCTTGTTGCTCTGACTCTTTCAATTCGCTGTTGGTATTACTCTGAGTCGGTACATTTGTCTGGCCAAGTGACCTCAACACTAGGGCCAGCGACTTAAAAATCGAAAGGTTGCGAGTTCATACCCTTGTTGGTGGGGGGGACGAGGGCATAGATTCAGCCCATCACCTCTCTGGGGTCGATAAAATGGGTAACCTTTTTTTGGGAAAGTCAACAATGGTTGTCCTATGGATAGACTCACCCCTGCCATAAGAATGAAGAAATTTCACCACTGTGTCCCAGGTCTAAATACAGGAGATGAGCACCAATGCCTCAATGCTTCATTGAGCGATAGTGACTGCTGGCTTTATCGTCTATAGAAGGTTAAACTTAACAAAACCACGAGTCTTGATAAAAATGCTCTTAAAACTATTCAACATTTTTTTTTATTATACCAGGTTCGGCCCACTTAGCTATATAAATATTTTTCAGAAGTGACCTGGCCACAAATTGTAGCTCAACGAAGTCGCTTATCACGTGGAAATGAAGAGCAGTCAAATACTATCAACACATGTTCCTAAATGTGGAGGGGAAAACTGAAGGACCCAGAGAAAAATCCACACAACCACTGGGAGAAAATGCAAATTCCAAATATACAGCAGGTGTCAGGGTCCGGATTGAACCAACGACCTCCTGTATACCAGTCGAGGTAGTTAAAATCTCGACACCATGGCACCCAAATACCCACATGGGGCTTAATGCCAAGAGTCATCCAAGTAATGTGAACTATAGTAGAATTTTTCTGGTAAAACCACGTTTAAATGTAAAAACAGCCATCTAAGTTCTGGCATATATCTGATATTCGTTTATAACGAGATATTGGGACGGGGCCTTTGAGCTCTTCCAGTCATTGCCAATGATTAAAGCGAGGAGGAGGAGGAACACAGCACAACGGAGTTTATCTGAGCCTCCTTGTGCTCCCTGGCAGGGTTTCCCCTGTTGTCAGCTTTCCGCACTGGCCAAATGGTGGCGCATTCGCCATTTGTTGCAGAGGTTTCACGGTGGCATTCCAACGGCCGTCGTGATTAAGAGGCGCCACGTGATGGCCGAGATGTTAAGTACCTCGACGGGTGTACAGGAGGTCGTGGGTTCGATCCCAACCCTGATGCCCGTATATTTGGAGCTTGCGTGTCTCTCTCTCTCTCGCTCTCCGTGGCGACGTGGATTTTAATCCGAGTCCTCTAAAGTTTCCCTCCGCATTTAGAAAACATGCGTTTCGAGTATTTAGCTGCTATAAATTTTCGACGTAACAAGTCACTTCGCTGAGCTCGCATTTGTGGCCAGGTCGCTTATAAAAAATAATCTGTATAGCTCAGTGGGCCTTACCTGGTAAAATAAATAAATATATAATTTTGTTTTAACAGCGGTTGTAATAACTGTGACGACACGCGCAGCCGTCTGCTTCACAGTGGAGGTAAAAGTTCCCCTGGCCGCCATCCACAAGACGAGGCCATTGTTTGCCGATGTCACGCTCCAAATATTCCGGATTCGAAAATTCCCCACAAATTACTAAATTGGAACGAATTGATCGTCGCCCACGCTTGCAAATGAAACTCATCCTGATATCTTAATTCATCACCTGGTTAAAAAAAAAACTGTTTTAATGAAGAAAATGTACAATAGATGCCGGATCTAAGCACACCCTGTGTAAGCATATTTCTCATAAAAAAAAACACACATCCTACATTACGCTGGTGGGAGGAAGGTGATGGGTAACTTCTGATACAAGCACACGGCAGAAATAAGCACAGCTCGACTTTCCCAATGTATTAACAGCAATGATAATCAGGAAGTATGTTAGGGATGGAGTTGGCACTGCACAGAGTGACAGGAAGTGGTGAGGTTGCAACAATCGCACACACCCTCATACTGTTGTTCTCACTGCTAAATTCAAACACCTGTTTCCACATCCATTTGAGGGCGGGGGGGGGGCGGGGGATACTAGTTTATTCACTGAATGTTCGCTACAATAGGCGTAACATTCAACATCACGTCATAACAATTCATGGAATGGAACACTGCCTTGGAGTGGTGAAGACTGACCCCTGCGGTTAGCATGTTCTCATTTTGGTCACGTGGATTTTTCCCAGGGTCGTCCACTTCCCCCCCCCCCCCCCCACGTTTAGAAACGTGCTGTTTAGAGTATTTGACTGCTCTCCATTTCCACATGATAAGCCACTTCGTTGAGCTATTATTTATAACCAGGCCACTTCTGAAACACAGCTACAGCGTATAGCTCATTGGGCCTTAACCTGATAATAAAAAATTAAATAGACTAAACAGGACTGTCCGGAAGACAGCGCTGTCTTCCGGACAGTCCTGTTTCTTCACCTGAGGAAGGCTACTTGTGTTGTGGCCGAAACGTCGTGAGAATTTTATTGTTATATTTTTTATTGTATTCCCATTCTACGTGACTTTACCGAAAGAACCCAGAAGATGAATCCCTGCAGTCACGAAAGCTTTAAATCGAAATTTAGACTGAACACGTTGCTAGTCAAGGACTCCCACAGATCTGTGTTTTGGTCGTGTTGCGTGTTGCTCGGCATATTTGATGTTTGGCCCCACGTTCAGGAGAGCTTCTACAGTAACATCGTGGCAAACAACACAAATAATCGCAATAGGTATTGCGAATTTTTGGGGGGGCAGAATGTAATACACCGTCTAATTGCGTGCCTTTACAGGTCACCATACGTCGATGGTGATTTACTGTGAGTAGCCAATAATGGGTGTTGCGATTTTTGAGGCCCAGAAACGGCAGAATGTACATACATATAATGTGAATAAGCCAACCAAGAATAGATATCCATTGTACTGTAATTTATATGAATACACTAGCTCCCGGCTTCGCCCGAGACTTCAATTCTTGTCTTGGATTAATACACGGCCTACGCGGAGGGTGGGGGGGGGAGGATGCGTGACGTCAGCATGCGGGGGACGTCACAGCTGTCACAGATGTGACGTCACCGCTCAAATGCCAGATTTCAAATTTGTTGCTTGTCGGGAAGTATGCTCAACATTTCGAACAGACATTCACAAATGTCCCTTTTATATATATAGATTAACCCCCCTCCACCCCCCGTATGGTCTTCCCACGTGATTGATTCGCAAATGACGACATCACAGTCACCCCTCTATTTAAGACCGAAACAGGAGGAGTTCTCCACAACTCCGGCTATCGCCCGATGAGGCTGGTTATAATAACCGGCGAAGCGTCGTACTCCGATTGTAAATGTTGTGGGTTTACTCTCCAATACACCGGTGTGCTGCGCTAGTAACTAATTGCCATGTTTTATTTACGTGACAAACCCTACTAATTGGCTGTGTCGGGTGGTGGTGTCAGGTTTAACGACACATTTATAAACTTGATTTGAAGCTTTCGTGACTGCAGGAATCCATACTGTGGTTCTTTGGGTAAAGTTACGTAGGTAGAGAAGTAAAGTCACGTCTAGCTACGTGACGTCTACTTACGTGACTTTACCGAAAGAACCAAAGAGTATGGACACATTTATACTTAAGCGATCTAGCCCCAAAAAAAGGCTATCATGACAAAGGAAGAATGACACGGCCACACTCGCGAACACCTATGCTGCATATTCTTGGTTCTTTCGGTAAAGTCACGTAGAAGGGAAACAATAAAAGAATACAAATATAAAACAATAAAATTATCACGACGTTTCGACTACTTACGTGACTTTACCGAAAGAACCAAAGAGTATGGACACATTTATACTTAAGCGATCTAGCCCCAAAAAAAGGCTATCATGACAAAGGAAGAATGACACGGCCACACTCGCGAACACCTATGCTGCATATTCTTGGTTCTTTCGGTAAAGTCACGTAGAAGGGAAACAATAAAAGAATACAAATATAAAACAATAAAATTATCACGACGTTTCGACTGCAACACAAGCAATCATCATCAGGTGTGAAAACTACAGCAAGAAAATTAGAAAAAGTGGCGGGTTTTTTTTAACGTTAGCACCACGGAGAGCGATTTGACAGTTTGTTCAGATGGACGAGTCCATCTATGTTCGGAAAAGAGGAGGGGGGAGACGAAAAATAATGGATGCGGTCTGAAAGCCACCTTAAGCGTGATCAATCAATTAAGACCCGAAATGGGTTATCAAACCCTTCCAATGATTGCTAAGCCAGAATCTATCTTCTCGGTCGAAATTGTCTCTGTGTTTGCATATGTGGATAGCCTCATGAACGAATCTCTCATGGTAGCCAGATGGCTTGCAAACCTATGCTGCAGTTATGTACATCCATGGCAGCTTCCGCAGCAGGAGGCAACGGTAATACCCTGAATTACGTCTCCCGCTTTTACGTAGTTTCGCAAATATACGTCGTCACGTGATTTGCGTCGCCTCAACCCCCTCCTCCCACACTTACATCGCTGACAGCATCGTCCGACCTGTCTCGTATCCATCGCTTCCACCGTGCCATGTAAAGCGCCTTGGGTTGACGTCGTTTCGATATTCGTCGTCGCACCTCGCAGGAACGCAATCCCCGACGTTAAACCGGGGTATCGCCGTTCCTGAAAATCCACTTTAAATTGCGCGTGATCATTTTGGTCGTTGCGGTGACATCTCCGTGTTTTGATTGTCACCCGTGCAAATTGCAGCACGCGCGTTATCGGCCAAATGTAGTGCAGCTGCGGCGGACTTGAGGATAATGCCATCCAACACTGGCCAACATTTTACTGCAATCTGTCAGTGGGAGGAAAATAGGTCATGAAGATGGCGATTACGAAGCCAACTGTGAAGATTATTAACGAGATTTTTTTGGTATGTTTCATAATTGATTTCTTTGGGTGAGATTACGTGAGTAAACGGTGAGTCGTGACGTCCTCCTCCACCAGCCAATAAAGATGTCACGAGCACAAATGTGCTGATTTATTACCGCTTCAGCTCAAACCTGCGTGTTTGGAGAGCAACACACAACACATTTGACAATGGTATTGTGGATTGCTCTCCAACGCATCAGTGTGCCGACGCAGTAATGAATTGGCACGCGTATCTACTGGACCTTCTTGCCAGTATTAAGATAATAAAAAAAGGCTCTACACTTTCTGGCAATAATAAAGGTGTTAAAATATCAAAACACCAAATAGACACCTATTACAAGGCATCCCGTATGCATGAACCACACATAGCTGTGATAAAACATGCAAACAAATAAGGTTTGAAAATGTCCACATTGCCCTTGAAACTGATTGGCCTACGCCAGAGACGGCCTCCTTCGCGGCTTTGTCTAACCGGCCCTCGACCGAACAATGCCAAAAGACGAACAGCACAATGCCAATGCAAACGCCAAAACACTGATGAAGTAGCTCGGCTAAAGCAGTTTTATCTACGGGATCTTTGCTGTCAGTTTTTAAACAAAGGAAGGAAAGGCTTTATTTAACGATTCTGGCAATAACACTGTACAGTTGTTAAGATGTTAAAACACCTAATAGGCACACCTATTACAAGGCATTGAGTCTGCATTAACGATACATACTCGTGGTAAAGCATGCAAACAAAATATGCTTTGATAATGTATGCATTGTCATTGAAACGGATTGGCCTACACCAGAGTCGGCACTTGAAAACTTTATTCGGGCTTACGACACACATTTTACTCACCAAAAAATAAATCACGAATCGTAATATTGCTCATGGCTTTTCATTTAAATTATTGGCACGGCGATTCGTGCCGTTTCGGGCCGGGTAATGCCAGATCTGTCTTGGAGGATGCAGCTGTGCCGGTGGCACTGACACAATAAGGCAGTTGGATGTGATTCATCGCTTCGGCAGGTCGCACTGCCATGCAAGCCAGAGCGATGATTTACTGGCTGCTTGCAAAGAATTCTTCGGTTTGTTAATGCTGTGAGCAGCACCCAGCGTCGGAATGTAAACCCATTCAAGTCTGAAGCCGACGAGCAAAGGCACCGCGGGAATGCACCCAATCTCGGAAGCTAAGCAGGATTTGAGGCTGGATCGTGCTTGGATTTGGTTGACCAACACGCGCATAAGGCAGGAGTATTTGGAGCTGTGGGCGGTAAAGTGGAGTGCAGCGAAACACATTGTTGTTCTGCACTCCCCCCCCCCCCCCCAACTTTCACCAACCCGCACTGACCAGCGTGGTGAAGTTTAGTCCAATATCCAAGGCGTGGAGGAGGCCAACATCCAGCAGCAAATTGACGGGCCTAAAAAATAAGTTTCCTGCTCAATTGAGCGCGAGAGAACGCCCATCTTCTGTCTGCAGCCTCTGCAACCGGTGTTGAAAATTTCACATTCCTACGAGAGGATTCAATTTTTTCTATAGGAAAACCTTTGCTGACATCCCACAAAGCCGCAACCTTCCAATTTCAAGCCCACTGGCTGCGTTCAACTTTCAGAATGAGCCTACGTATGCAATTCAAAACGTCAACGTTTAATTTAGAACTAAAACTGTTTATCATTATCGGAAAAAGGTGATTTTATGCCTGAAATGGGCTCGGCTGATGGCCATGAGCATGCCAGTGCTGCGGACACTTTGCTCCACAGAGGGCCAGCTGCCGCTGGTGGAGTGGGGCTCCCTTTTGCTAAACTGTAAGAGGACATCAGAATGGGTTGAGATGAGATGTGATGTAAGGCACTTTGAGTTGCCAAAGCATTTAAGCACTCTAAATGCAAATGCTTGCGAATATTCTTTCATGTGTGTTCAATTTATTATTGATACAATAATGTAAAAAAAAACGTTGACCCTTTGGACTTATAAAAAAAAGAAATCCACCAGTGAAAGGAAAGAAAGCATTTCAGTACTTTTACTTGGGGGCCCTTAAGGAGCCTTAAAATAAGTCAAAATGCTTGTTCAAGCCAGGATACAGGCTTTTCGCTGAACATTTCTCTCAAAAAGCTTTTAGCGATCTGTGTAACATCTGTTCAATATACGAACGGAAAACGGTTCCATTTGAGGATTGTTTTAAAGCATCGTGTTGTGAATGTTTTGGCAGCTGGTGCCAAATGTAGCAATATTGCTCACGTAAGGTCTAATTTTGCAGCTCATTCTCACAGTTGGAAGCGTCTTACCATAGTCACAGCCAAGGTTGACGAAATCGATTTTTTTTGTTACGCAATGAATTACAACAACCAATAAATTCTGACATAAAGCAGAAAATAACACGAGAATGTGCCTTTATTATTTTATTCAAATACACAGTACAATTATAAGTGCATATTTATGGATCATGGTCATAATAAAAATCCTAGCAAAGGTCAACTCAACCCATCATCTCTCCAGGGTCGACAAAAGAAGTACCTATTTATAGGTGTAGGTTTTTCGAGGTTGTGCTGTATAGCGATGTCTGACGTTGCACACCAAGTGCCAAAGTATAATCCAGCGACATGTTGGAGAGAAAATAAGTGTCGTACCTTATGGGACCTTTCTTGCCAGTATTAAAATATAACAATAGATTTTACCCTTTCTGGCAATAAAACAGGTGTTAAGATGTTAAAACACCAAACAGAATCCTTTTTCAAGGAATCCTCTCTGCATTAACCACACGTACTTGTGGTGAACATGCAAACACCAGAGCATGCTCTGCGAAAGGTATATATTTGGTTCACCACAAGTTTTTTCCCGTCACTGGCTTAACGATGCTATTTGATAGAAGCCCTGCCGCATGCTTATTTAATGAGCGGATACACTTATCATTTGTCTACCATAATTAAACAAATAATTTGCTGATACTGCATTGGCAGTGATGCACAAACACAACTTACAACAAAAAAAAACCACCCTGAACACAATCAATAACACTGTAGCCTGAAAAGGGAAAAAAAATATATTAATAGATTATAATTCGGGGAAATGGCCCTTATTCACGGCACATCACAATTAAGAGCAACGGTATACGGGGCAGTGCAGGAGAAGAACAAGAATATTGGTATTAGCAAGAGCTCAGGGGAATCCACTTAATGTCACCCGTTAAGAGATATAAATAGCCGGTGGGTGATAATCAGTGGGTTCTGTCCACTTATTTATATCCTCGGGATATAAATATGGGGCTGGGCACGTTGGGTTTAACGTCCCCTCCGAAGGGCGATGGGCACCCACAGCACTGTACCCATGACAGCGCAGCGCGGGCTGAGGCATTGGGGATGTTGTGTGGCCCCCGACAAGAAACATCAGCTGGGAGGCGCGGAGACAACAGCCAGACATGCAATACGTGGCCTCATTAAATCTCACTGGGATGTACACGGAAACGTTAACCCATCGAAGCGGTGTTTATACAATTCCATCGCTTTCCAATTGTATGTATGTGTGCACGTTGAACTTCTTTTGCACCGTACGTAAGCCAACCGTGCTAAATGGAGGTCTGCGGGAAGGACAACAAACTAAACACAGAAAGCAGTTCTAAAGAAAATGAGTTTCCGATCTAGATTTAAAAGTGCACAGCCCCCAGTGGCTTCCTCATTTCTGGAAGAGCGTTCCAGACGGCTGCAGAAGCGCACATGAAGAGAGCGCGATGCGGTGACCACCGTCTCTCTCCGATGGTTCGCCGAAAGCCAGAGTTCGCGCGAAGATTCATGCTCCTTGACAATCGAAGTGTTCCGTGTGCATTTTGCTTTCCCCATGACATTGTTTGACGGTGATCGCATTGGCTGAACCGGGGTTCTCGGGGACGTATTTGCTTTATAAGCAGGTATAGGAAGGGCCCATTGGGAACGGAAGTCGCCTTATCAAGGGAAATGTGAAGAATAAACAAAAAGCGTTTCGGCGTGAAGATAAACAAATCGTACGCGAACAAAATGTAAACGGATACTGGGTCAATGCAATAATCGCACAAACCACCTCGGCTTCATTCCCAACGTAAACGAAACACGCGCAAAATTATCGAAAAACAGGAAACAAAATTACGATGAAATGAAAATAAACCGCGATCAATGAGAAGCAAAATATAACGCAATGCAGCCATGAAATGCAGCAGCAACGACAACAAATATGAAATACAATTTTGATTTGAAGCTTTCGTGACTGCAGGAATCCATACTCTTTGGTGCTTTTGGTCAAGTCACGTAGGTATAAAATAAAATAAATCACGACGTTTCGGGCGCAACACAAGCGTCCGTCATCAGGTGGGAAAGCATGATCTGCTGCTGAGGTAGACTGTTTACAATGTTGATGAGATTAGCGGCTTAAGATCAAGTTGCGTTAAACGCTTCATTAAAAACGCACGTGCATTTCTACCGAATGGGCGACTTCAGCAGCCTGTCCAAAACGTGACCATCAAGGTTTGCCCATTGAGCTCAATAGTCTGGACGTGAAGTTGAATACACTTCACGTTATTCAAAGCGCCACCACGAAATGAGACATTGTTTGATATGTGTATATGTGTATGGCTTTAGGGCTTACATTTGCATCCCGTAGCTTGTGATGTGGATCTCAGTAAAGCAATAGGTATGTTCCGTGCATCATACACAGGTATCGCAAGAACCACAGCAAACAAGGCCCTCCCAGTGCCATCATTATTGTTGCTGTCAACATCATTGACATACCGATGGCATTGGTGCCACTCATTGGCAGATTAAGTTATTCCGCACCTTGGGCAGTCAGCAGATCCAGTCATCCATAATACAGGTTTTTTTTGGGGGTTAGATCGCGTACGTATATAAATGTGTCGTTAAATCCGCCACCACCCGACACAGCCAACTCGTAAGGTTTGTCACGTAAACAACATATCAATTCGTTAATAGTGTAATGAGCGACTTCGGTGACACGTCGTGGAGAGGGTACTTCTTCTTTTATTACTCACACTGGGCACAACACAGGCCAACACTTATTCTTCCTCACACTGAGTACAACTCTTGATATTAACGTTTCTACTGGCTACACGCACAGCCGATCACTCGGCGTGGTCCCATCGCCCTCACTCGGCTGGCGGCGTGACGATGACGGCGGTGGAACCCACGCAGGAGATCTTCCACGTGGCCCGACGACGGAGAGAGCTGTCAGTGAACAGCGACACAGCCAGGACCTAGGACCTCACTCATGAGCCCCGAGCTCCGGGTCCGCTCCCCCTTATATCCCCCCAGGTGTGGCTAAGCCCCGCCTCTGGCCACGCCCTCTCGTGGAACCTTCGAGCAGGTTCCCGAGCATCTCGGCTAACCCCACCTGTTACCTTTGCCCTAGAATCGCCTCCTTCCCTGATTGGTTGTTACGTCTGTGCCTGTACCCGTGAATCCCTTCCCAGGCCAGCAGGTGTCACCCTGTCATTACAATAGTATAGCACACCGGTGTGTTGGAGAGCAAAGCCACAACATTTACAATCTGAGTACGACGTTTCGCCAGTAATTACAACTAGCTTCATCAGGCGACAGCCAGATTTGTGGAGAAATCCCTCTGTGTTAAACCCACTTGTGAGAATATGGGTGTGTAGGGAGCGGTGGCGCAATACTTAGCGCACTGCGTACAAGGCCAACACCAATGACGATTATCTGAACCGGTCCTGGGTATCCCCTAGCTCGACTCAGCCTCAAATGAGTACCTGGTGCGGTGGGTAAACATCGCCACAGGGCAGCCAAAGGCAGCCGGGCGTGGTGCTGGCCACCCGCCCCCTCGTATGCCGTGCCGGCTTTCATAGGTGCTGCTCGCAAAGAGCACTTTCCCCTAAAGTCCGTTAAGGCTACATATGGGATCTTTGCATTATTAGCCCGAATAACATCCGTAGCGTGAACAGATCCTGGGCGGTGCCTGGAAGCTGCACTTACCCGGCTGGTTAAGTATGACCAAACAACCCCATGACTTACACGGCATGGGTGAGGCCTTCATCCAACAGTGGATTAATATAAAAGCTCAAATTTTTGTTTTACTATTTGGTGATGCTGCTGCTGCGTTGGCAGTGGCGCACACACACAACAAACCAAAACACAAACTCAACACACCCGTCAATAACATAGCCTGAAAAATAGATTGTATAAATATGATCAGTGACATTTTAGACAATGGCTCTTATTCATAGCACATCACGTGCTTGAAGGCTGTGTTGTTGACGAGCATGTTGAGTTACTTCATTATGAATTTCCATTCTCCTCCCAGTCACGGCATTCTTCATCTTTAAAAGTCATTCAAGCCTAATGACTCAATTGGGATGACAAGTAGCAATCATCGCTCGTTCAGATATTCGGAAGCCACTGGAGCTATGCACGTTTAAATCTAGATTGAAGACTAATTTCTTTAGAATTGCTTTTTGTGTCTAGTTTGTTGTCCCCCCCCCCCCCCCCCGCACCTCCGATTAGCACGGTTGGCTACGTACGGTGCGAAAGAAGTTCAACATACATACATAATGCCCACATGCAGGGTGGTATTGACACCTCGTGCTGCACAGGGAGAGTTGCCATTTGGGGGGGGGGAGGGGGGGGCTCCCTTCAAATTGTTAATTTTAACTGTGATGTAAAGCCCTTGGAGTTACCGCGGAGTTCAAGTGCCATATTAATGTAAAGATCGCTATCACATATGGCACAGCAATGCAGAACAACTTTCAGCAAATTTTGTTTCCCCTTTTATGGCTGGAAAAACACTGAATGTCCCAGAGTCCTCTTCTCAACACTTGGCCATTGCGTCTTGCTTTCAACATGCAACAAATTCCGTTCATCGCAGCAAAATCAAGTTCCATTGGCAGTTGGTGTGCCGGTTAATGAGAAACCATGCCACTTGGAGGAATTTACAAATATAAATAATAATTTGCATCGACATTTGTCAATCCACTGCTGTGTAATTCTCGGGGGTCGTAAGACCACACGTCAGCAGCATAAGCCGTACTTCACAATGCTCCCTCGTTCACCACTGGTGAAGTATGCAGCCCAGAACTCGTTCAGATTGGATTCGCCACTGATGTTAGCCGTGGCGGGGAATCAAACTCAGATAACAGGGCTCGTAGCGCGGTGCACGGGCCACTGTACTACTGCTCAACCAGCACCAGTCCATGGGGAAGTTGTTTGACCATACTTCACCACGTCGGTCAATGCTGCGTTAGCGAAGGCAGGAAGGCTTAGGACACGCGATTAACCAATGTTAACCACATGGCCAGGAATTTAACTCAGGTGGCTGGATTTATAGCACCGCCAAGTTCAGAGAATGAATAAGGGTGATGAGTTAAGGAAGGTGAAGGCATGGAGAGACCTTCGTAAGTTCGTCCAGCAGTGGAGTGATCATGGCTGCTGATGATGACGATGAATAAACGAAACTGCACACTGTGTATGTTGACTCATGCAATTGTGTTGCTGGTTGGGATAATTGGATTCCATGTAATATCTAGTCAATTAAGATGAGTCGGAGGCAATCCCTCGGTGGTTATCAGCTCACCGAGCGCAGACCCTCATTTGATGAATTCGCGTCGCGAGAAGGAGGTAAAATATATGTTTTATGAAATGTCTTGCACGGAATTTTAACACGGCGCATCTTGTTTATCAATAATTGCGTTTTGTGTCGCGACTAATGACGGAAGCCAAACAAATGTATCCAAAGTAATCTCTGTGTTTATTTATACCTTACATTAAACAAAAAATATTAATCACTGACAGTTTCTGGCGGTTCCCATTTGAAATAATTGCTTTGGTTTTTTTATACTCCTCCAGGAATATATCCAAAATCCATTATGGTAATCGCGAATTATAAATGTTGGCTGCGTATCCTGAAGGAAATCTTTTTGCAGGGAAAACAGTGAAGTGCCTCGTTTCTAAATATAACACGTCGACACGCTTTAGAGGATTATTTTGTAAGCGAATTATGCAAATGTTACGCTTGTATTATTAAGTGTACTGATGTAACGAAGTATAATTATTACATAACTTAGGATACACCTTTACAGCCAATTATTTATGTATCTGTCATTGTATATTGTCCTGTCCAATTGAAATTCTAATTGTTATCGATGAACAAACGTGCTCATTAGTTTATCTCCTGATGGAACGAAGGCGTTTTTTTTCGAACATATTTTCGGAACGGGGCTAACCTATTTATGACTTCATTTGAGCAATCAAGTTAATGTGGAGAACACCAGCTGGAGCAAAAATAGTTCCATAAAAGGACATGGCGAACATACATTCCCTGTGCTATATATTTAGTCGTTACGTCGTGAAACCGTGGGAGATTGCGACAGTTTTTTTTTTGGGGGGGGGGGGGTGGAGGAGGAGGAGGCCTTCGTCCACCAGCGGATTGATCATGGATGATGACGACGTTCATGCTCATGGCTCTATCTGGCGTGTTGCAATTGGTCCTCGGAGCTCGGCGCCGTCGTCGCGAGCACTGAGAAAAGAATGCCGATTGCTAGAAAAGTGATGCCGTCCGACGTCCGGTTATTTTTGCCCCGGCCACTGGGGTCTCGTTTTTTAGTGGGGCCTCCGGGGGTGGGGGGGTGGGGGGGGGGTTGGCGTCATGAGCCGTGGAGGAGGCTCCTGCACACATGACAAAGACAAAGGTCACCCGCATAACCTTAACGGACTTTTGGGGCAAGTGCTGTTCGCGAGCACCTATAAAGGCCGGTACGGCACACGAGGGGGTGGGTGGCCAACACCACGCACGGCCGCCTTTGTCTTCCTAGTGGCGATGTTTACACATCGCACCAGGTACTCGCACACACACACGCGCGCACACATACACACACGCACACACGCGCACACACACACGCCAGCAGTGGAGGCTTCCTGATTGATGCGACTGCGTCGAGGGGAACATTCCCACAGTCGTTTTGAGTCGCACGGCTGCCTCCCTCCCTCCCTGCCCTGCCCGCGTGTTGTGGGAAAGCGGTGGCAGCTCGACACAGAGTGGGGGTGGGGGGGGGGACACGAGGTCCGAGAGCATGGGAAAAATAAAATTTTCTTCTTTTTATACTTAAGCCCCTTATTAAAGACGCATTTGTGTGTGTGTGTGTTTCACGCCATCCGTTAATTGTTTGGGTGTTGATTTATTATGTAAATGTACAATCTAGATTGAAAACTTTCGTGACTGTAGGAATTACACCTTGGGCTCTTTCGGTAAGGTCACGAGGAAAGAAAATAAATTAAATAATAATTGAATTCGACGTTTCGATTGCACCACAAGCGACCATCATCAGGTACGAATGAATGAGAAAAAAAACAAACATAGCAAACTTAGAAATTATTTAACTTATTTTCTTTCTACGTGACTTTACCGAAAGAACCATGGATGAAAATGTACAATTGTAAACAATGCGGGCGATTGTTGTGCTGTTTATATGAAC
Organism: Petromyzon marinus; assembly: GCF_048934315.1. Classification (NCBI taxonomy): domain Eukaryota; kingdom Metazoa; phylum Chordata; class Hyperoartia; order Petromyzontiformes; family Petromyzontidae; genus Petromyzon; species Petromyzon marinus. Next base: position 21,903,110 of record NC_133667.1, on the reverse strand, counting down.
TTGTTGCCGTTGGGTGCACCGCAAGATGAACGCGCTGGGTGTTGTTCTTGACAAATGTGTAATTCGGTTAAAGCAAGCCGCTGAGTGTCCACGAGCTCTTTGCCAGTCAACGCCGTCGGCAGAGCACATTTCTTGTGAGTGTAATAACACGCGCGCCCGATTTAGCGCGGTTAGCGACGTACGGTGCGAAAGAAGTTCGGCACGCATGCACACCGCACCTGGGGCAGCGGTGGTGCAGTGGCGAGTGAGCACGCTGTCGCACACACAGCACTCGAGAGTGATTCGCAGCTGCGGCTGAAATCAGTGTCGAGTTGCATTTAAACGGTCCCCGTCATTAACGCCAGTGTGGTGAAGAATGCTCAAACTGGCTTGAGACACTTCGAGTTCGCATAGTGTTGGGTGGACAAAAGGGGGCTTCGTTGGATTTATTTTACAACGGAACACAAAAAAAAATAAACACCCCTATAAAGGTGCGGCCCCGCAAACTCCCTGCTCGTGCAACAAGAGGGAACCTCTCTCGAGAGAGAAAGACAGAGATAGAGAGAGATAGATAGAGAGATAGCGAGAGAGAACGCTCCAGAACAAGAGTGTTTGGCGAACCACGGTCATGTGTTTCGTGTGCGCACGCGTTTCACGTGACGCGGACGGCGTTCATTGCCCAGCGCGTGACGTCTGACGTGTTTAACAATCATCGGGCGCGTGCAGCGTGGAACGAGTTAATTTGAGTGGTGGCGGGGCAAATTTGGTAAACGCGGAAAGAGGGTAGCGTGGTGGGTGGCGAGGAATTGAGTTTGGGGATCGCTCCCTCTAGAAGGTGTTTGGCCTACTCTTCCACCCTGGCCAGATGTTATGGAAGCGGTGCCGGGGAGTATACTGCCAGACGGGCAGATGCGGTGGGAGAGGCGGAGGGAGGGTGTGAGCAATCAAACCAGCGACCCATCATGGATTTCAAAATCCAGTGCGATAACCAATCACCCCACGGTCCCCAGCATCCGAGGATACATAATTAATAATTTGCACACACACAGACATTGCTTTAATTTAAAAATCACTTAGATTAATAATGACTCATATTTATATGCAACCGAATTCGTCTCTGTAACGAAGGATAATTAGATGATAATTACATTCAATGTTAGCCCGCTGTATTTGACAAAGGTGATAGTTGTTTTGGTCTGACGCACTCATTAGCAGAGACCTACTTTGTGCAATAAGTGGCTCTACATCTATACACATCGTTGGATCAGTAAAAACCTCAATAAACCCTCATTGACCCCTCCCCTTTACGAGTCTAGGGTATACTCCTCTCTTCTCGACTCCATGGCAAGGCACCCGTACTTACTCATTGTCCTGATTCTGTGAAGCAAATCCCCCCCCACCCCTCAGGTGAAATAATTACGTATTTTTCCAATTAACTGTGCGGTCTGCCCAAACATGTATTTTTTTTTTTTTACAAAACCACACGGTGCAGGGCTGGTCACTTGCAATTGTACACGTCCCTCGAGATGGCCACGTGCCATTCAGTGCTGCACCTGAGGACGTTTAGGCCGAGCAGAGATGCGGAGGGAACGCTTTACGGCATCGGGTTTGGCTGCTCACAGAATTTACAAAATAAAACCAGACCAGGGCCTGCAAATGCTCCATTTATCAGCTGTAGGTGTCAGCCTTCCCACCGAGAGTAGATAGTCGCAGAATGACTTGATGTACGAGGATCATAGTGCATCTTCTTCTTGCTGTGGTATTTATGATAAGTGCTTTGCCAAAAGAAGCGAGTGTCGCGTAGAAAAAAAAAGTTGGGTTGCAGTCAAAGTCAATACACTTCGCCTTTTAGCACATTGTCATTTTGACTTGACTTTCAGCGTTTTCTGATGACATTTTCAAACTATAGCTTTCTGACCGCCCATGTCTTCTTCATTCTTCCCATAGCCTAATGGGATGATTTTGCTCGCTTGGTTAACATTGGCCTTTTCAAAAGTACCTGCTGTTCATTTGTAAGGCATGACTTATAATTTGCTAGAACAACAATCGTTACTGTTAATAGTCTGTTACACAAGGCTAAATTAAAATCCCCAATCTCTGGGTGTGAAGAAAAACAACATTTGAAACGTAAAATATATTTTTTTAAATTGGCTTTTGTTAACGCATCACTGTCAAAAAGCCATCTTACATCACCAGTATAAATTCATGCCCAATGTATTCGCACAAATGTATTACTTCTATTCTCAGAAAGTTCACCATAATGAAAAAAAAAACTATGATTGACGGTGCTTTGAAAATCCACTGCTGGGTGGACGCCTTCACCCGACACTGTCTCAGGCAAGGGGGCTGTTTGACCATACTTCACCACGCCGGGTAGTGCAGCTGAGCGAAGGGGTTGGGAGGCACGCGCAAGACCGCGTCAGATGTCACTCGCCACCGATGTTAGCCATGGTTGGGAATCAATCTCCGGTTGTGGGGTTCATGCTGGGTTGAACGATTAATCGATTTCAAATCGAAATCGCAATTTGAAACAATGCGATTAGTAAATCGCAAAGGCTACGATTTTTTGCGATTTGAAAAGTCCTATTACTTATTGGAATTGTTCATTTTTTGTATTATAACTTTATTTATTTAACTTAACAATTGTTCTATATTTGATTGCTCTATTTCAATTAAAATGTTTTAATAAATACATGTTGGAATCAATTCATATATTTTAATTTCTCATCCTTGCATTAGAATATATAGAGCAGTTCATATTTTCATGGTATCACGTGGTAATGCTCCATCACATTTTAAATCTATTACACAGTGAATATTGAATTGAAGCTTGACTTTAAAAAATTTGATCGCAAATCAAATCGCAATATCTGTCAGAAAAATATCAATCAGATATTTCCCCCAAATCGTTCAGCCCTCGTTCATGCTACGTGTAGTGCGGTGCACGAACACATTCCGCCACTGCACTCCCAGCCGCGTAACGATGGTGGTCAGTATGTGTCACTTTCCAGACTTACTAAAAAATTGTGATTTTTTAAAAAAAATTATTATCTTCCAAGCACAAGAAACGGCGAGGAGGTGGTTGCGTCGGTACTCGGTGCTCTCGGCAATGTAGTCGCTGTTTGACAGGGTGAGGGTTAATCGACTGCGGGGCCGATGCATTCATTTAGAGGTCCGTGGGGATCACAACCCCCCGAATTTTTTTTTATTCTGAGCCCTTTTTTATTCACAGTCGCGGGGCCCCTGGTGTGACCATAAATAATTGATGCGCCTTCCCAGTAATCAGCGCCTAATGGTAATTCCTTTCTGCTCAGCTGCTCCTGTCCTAAGGCTGAACTCGACGTGGAGCGGAAGTGCGCGCATCGAAGGAACGAGACCAATTAGTCGGGAAGAGAAGGTGGCCCATTATTTTGGGTGGAAATGTATTTCCTTTTTTTAATATTTCGCTTGTTACAGCACAGTATGAAACCTGAACTTTGAACAGATCAAGGACAAGGGAGCCTCAAAGTCCATAAAAGTCGTGTGTGTATATTTTTTTGCTTGAACGTATAAGCCTACTGTACCAAGCACTTCCTAAGAATAAGTGGCACAATGGTATTCAGGGCGCTTGTTAATTTTTTACAATATTTTTTTTTACTGCATTCTAATAACTTTGTAAGTGGCTTTCTCTTTGAAATGGAAGGAAACATTTCTGAAATGCGAGGTTTTTTTCTCCCTCTAAACATATTGCACTATAACTGTGTTATGAAGAAATCTCCCAGTATCTCAATTATTGATCCACACAGTTGCATTCTTGCACAGTTGATGCATTTGATTCAGTGCTGAGAGGATTAACAAGAATGGCAATTATAAAGAAAATGTGGTAATTATTGTATATTGGCCCTGACCACCAACTGTTCCTTTGGCCCACAAGTTCACTCTCCTCAGCGCTGCCAATCACTGTTATGGTGCCCCCCCCCACCCACACACAACACAGCTCTTCTGCCCCCCCCCCCCAATCCGAGAAGAGCTGAATCCAGGCCAGTTATTCAATAAAGATAGATTTCAGGATGAGGGGGCTAAAGAACTGCGTTTTATGTTTAGTTTGTGGTCTATCCCCCTGCACCTCGGATTAGCACGGTTGGCTATGTACGGTGTGAAAGAAGTTCAAAAGACATACATCCAGAATACGTTTAGAAAGGCTACCGGATATATGCAGTGTTTGAGTAACTATTTAGAGCTCCATTTTTAAGCTTGCCCTAATTTACTGTGAATTAAATATATACGTTTAAAACATTCAATGTTAACCAGAATCTGCTACACATGTCCCGCTAAATAAACATATTTTTTTTAAAAACGAGCGTTTGCTGTTCTCTAATTTGTTGTTTACATTTGAATATAAAAAAGTGATTTGTTTTGTCTGCACTCTAAATTCTCGAAAGGCTTCAGCCAAATTTGTCCCCAGAGTTATAGGGTGAGGGCTGGTCAAAATAAGAGTCCCTCAGGCACGAGTGGCAGCAGTAGGCAAAGATGGCTACAATGTGCTGGTGAGTTACAGCGATGATGAAAACCAGTAAACAATTTCCGTGTCCTTTCACCGCCTCGATAAAAAAAAACAAATCCACAGTTTAGGCCCATTTGAGCAGATGGCTTTTGCGGCAGAACCGTGCACACAAATTGATGATGTCATCGGTATCTGCAAAGCATGCTGGCATTGCTGCGATGGTTTTATCTTGAACAAAAAACTTATTTTGCACGTATATATGTTATTGTGCTAGCTGTGGTTCACCATGCAATGGCATAGATATTTAATATCGACTTCTAAACAAGAATTAAAATGTAACCCTATATAACCCGCGGTGTTTTTTTTTGTGTTAGATATGTTTCAAAATAGAAAAATAGGTTTTACTTACTGAAATCATTTTGACTTTGTTCGTCAAGATCAGCGAGACTGGCCGAGCAGTAACGCAATTACCGCTTGTCATAGACGTTCACGATTCCAATGGGCGCCACGTTGGCGAGATATTAAATACCTCGCCTGGTATACAGGGCTACAGGAGGTCGTGGGTTTGATCCCGACCCTGATGCCTGTATATTTGGAGTTTGCGTGTCTCTCTCCCCGTGCTCGCATGGATTTTTCTCCGGGTCCTCCGTTTTTTCCCTCCAAATTGAGAATCAACATCATGCGTCCATAGTATTCGGCTGCTATAAATTTCCACGCAATAGGCAAATTCGTTGAGCTATGATTCGTGGCCAGGTCGCTTCTGAAGAAGAGCTACATAGCTCAGTGGCCCTTACATGGTTAAAAAAAAAACATTTGCCGCGGCCACGCCGGTTAACACTGCGGGTGTCAAAACCATAACATTTTGCGCCATCTGCTTCACAGTGGACGTTAAAGATCCCGTGGTGTCATTTGCAACAGTAAGCCGGCTTCGTGGTCCCAATGTTCCAATAAACAGCAAAATACCCGCAAATTACTCAATTGGAATTTGAGGAGCGATCGTCTGCTTGACTGGGAAAACTTTGCACGGCTCTCCTGATAAAGAGTCATGAGGCTCAGTGAGGCTTTCCTGGGTAAACAAAGATAATATGCATAGTACGTTTTATACAACGCTGTCATTATTTTTGTGTAAGTTGCCATAAATGCAATTGAGGTCACTGGTTTTGTTTTTAAGTTTTTGCCGTCAAAAAATTGTCACTTGAGAATAAACTGAATGAAACTTTTTTTCATGTATATTTGTTTTTAAATATCATTCATAATTAAAACGAAACTCATTCCTTTTCCATCTTGAGACTGAGTCACTGTCATTATTTTTTTTAACAGGGCGAGGGCATTTAGAGACTTTTAAATTAAGCCCGAGAACACTGTTGCCTTGGCTATTTGATCCATTTTCCCGAGTTGCCTCTGGGGCTAGCCTGGAGCCGATGTGTCTCCGTGACTTTACCTATGCTGTCATGAGCACGTATGAGAACTCCAGAATCAGCCCAGAACCAAGCCAGGTTGCCCTGAGGAGGATCTAAGTTTCCCTGAGCAGTGCAGCCTCATCTCCTCCTTTTACGTCATCCAGATCATTTATCTTACTCTATCTGCAGCCTAGAGATTGACCCGAGGAAGAACACATCTTTTCACGGCTTTATTATCTACGGTAATATAGAACGAATCAGGTAAGGAGGAGGGGCGGATGATTTTAAAGTCGGTAAAGACAACGCTCACGAAATTTAACGTACACTCGTAGCCTGCTGCTTTTTTTCAAATGCCGATTAACACGTTTGGATATGTACGGTGCGAAAGAAGTTCAACATACATACAACGTACATACAAAGGATGTCAGTATTTCAGAATGTGTGGTATTATTGCCTTACTTAATGATTAGTGAATAAACAATGCTTACACTCAATGTATACAGTATTTAAAATTGAATGTGCAAATTTACTGATCACGACTTACACCAAACATGGTAGGAAAACAAAGTTGCTTCTCTAAAACATAATTTTGCCCAGCTTACATATTATCGCCAGCACCCGCATAGCTTGTTTATCGTCCGATAAAGGGAAATGGTATGGGTCACTGAAGCCCACACGGGGCAAGGAGACATTTGGATGCTTGTGAATACGTCTGTGGGAGAACTGTGTATCGGTTGTGTTCAGATACAACACTGCAGACCCGTTCAAAACTTAGATGCACCAGCTAGGGGTCTTAACAGACAACGTTGGGCACATTTACCGATAAGCCTCGTTATAAAAGTTTTCAACTTTTCGTGCCGGGTATTTTATTGCAAAATGTGACAGAAAATAGCTGTGACACTTGACTCTAGAACTCTTACAGAAGTTGGCTGTTTCTCCTTGTTACCTGCAAGCCGAGTAATGATCAGATGCCCACAAAGGTTACTCTCAGGTGCATATTTTAAGGACTTGCTAAAATGGACGAAACGTAATAAATGCCCGTTGGAAACACTTGTCCTGATCACGAGGTTAAAAAGGGAATAATTAACCAACGCAGCACGTTGACTAACATTGTGATCTATAAAGTTAGCGAAACGGCATCAATACATTGTGAAATATGCAGGAGATGCAGGAGCATGAATACGCACATTGTGATAATTGCCTTGGATTCAGTGAATTCTTCTGGGAAGACGACACTACATCTGTGTTCACTACAGAGATTATATTGTTGTTTTGCCTAATTCTGTCAGTTAAAAGTGAATCGCCCAACACAAAGGCAGAAGTTAAAAGAGGGCTTTCAACCATTTCACAATTGATAGCGGGCTTTTGGGTAAGCAGTGGCAGAGGCCATTTGGCCGAAGAATCTCCATACTCAACCGATAAATGAGTGGGCTGTGGCACATCTTCATTGTTGGCCCCTAGGGCAGTAGTGGAAATTCCACATTTCCATGGCATGGGCCTGTATCTCTGTAGGAAAACCAATGGTAATCACCCACAAAGTAGTGCTAATTTAATCCACTCTTGAAGATAAAAGGCCGAATCGACCCCCACAAGGCATTCAAACTTGCAATATTCTCATTTTGAGTCGAAAGTTATAGGTAAGAGGCTCTATACATCCAAAATCCGTGCTTGTAATTACATTGAGAGACATAAAGAGGAGCGCATGGAATAGAGGACATCTTGAGCTATATTTAATTTGGCTGTACAGTCTTTAATATGGCTATACAGCAGGGCCGGATTTAGGTGGTGCTGGGGTGGGCCCTGACCACTAAACTGTTCCTTTGGCCCACAAGTTCACTCTCCTTGGCGCTGCCAATCACTGTTATGGTGCCCCCCCCCCCCACAACAGCACAGGTTTTCTGCCCCCCCCCCCAATCCGAGAGGAGCTGAATCCAGGCCAGTTATTCAATAAAGATAGATTTCAGGATGAGGGGCTAAAGAACTGCGTTTTATGTTTAGTTTGTTGTCCATCCCACCGCATCTCCGATTAGCACGGTTGACTATGTACGGTGTGAAATAAGTTAAAAAGACAAGTGTATAACATCAGCTGTAAAAACATCTAAGTGCGCCTGGGCAGAACACATCATTTCTAGGGAGGGTGGCTGATGGTAAAAAAAAATGATGGAATGGCAGCCAAGAAATAGAGAGTACCAAAAGGGATTCCCACCAAAGACATTGAGCAACGAAATCAACTCGTGCGCAGGTGCTGGGTGGATTATTGAATCGCAAAGCTGGAAGGGAGGCTTGAGGAGGCCTTCAACTAGCAGTGGATTGGCCATGGCTGATGATGAAAATTCCAAATGTTATTGTGAGCCCTCTAGCCATAATACGAGCTGGCCAGGTAGATATTATGTTACCATACTCTCATATGAATGCCTACCATAATTTTGGGGGCCGTCCATAAATGACGTCACGCACCTGGGAGCGGGGGGGGGTCAGACATTTGTGACGATGTGTGACGAGGAGGGGGGGGGTTGAGAAATGTGACGTAACATCAAAATGCGCAACTTTAAATAAATATAGACAATACGTTCTACTTAATGAAATAGACTTTTTAATCAATGTTTTATCCTACAACATCAGAGTACAGCCCCACATTAAATACGCACTAAAATGACAATAGTTTCAAGCGATTTGAGGCATGTTTTAGTTGGGGGGGGGGGGGCAGAGCTTTGTGACGTCATATTTGAGGGGGGGACTTTTTGTGACGCCGTGTGACGATGGGGGGGGGGGGGGTCAAAAATCGTCCAAAATCGCGTGACGTCATTTATGGACAGCCCCTTGTAAATTATCGAATAATTTCTATGCACTTTCGTTCGTGCAAAAAAAAAGTCAGAAACTGAACACAGCTGACCAGAGGTGTGTTCTTGGAGAGAAAGATACGGTGGACCTGCGACCAATTCAGGTTTACGTTTAAGGTCAGGAAGCAGTGATGACTGGAGTCAAACCGACGATGCCACAAGGGACGGCCATAAAAAAGAGCACCGACCACAATAGGTGGAGCTACAAGAGGGGCCGCAGGGAGGAGGATAACTGCCTCCCCCAGCACCCCCACCAACTTGGCAGACTTAGAGCAGAAAAACAAAGACACTTTAGCTCCCCTGCTCAAAAAAAATCATTTGGACAGGCGCAGTAGAGAGAAACGTAATTCATTCTAACAGTAATAGTATGTGTTAATAAAAGAGTAATGTAGTCGGGAACACTAACGTTTGCAAGAGTGTTACTCGGCGAAGAGACACTGTAGCTGAGGGGATGAATTAAAGAGAGTGCTTTGTTGTGTAATATGAGGCCCCCTTGATGCATACAACTTAGCCACTGTCCCAGAAAGTATTACTTTTTTCAACACTCGGGGACCCCCACGACCCAATCCCACTCATTGCAAATCTTCCATCCCTCCACCACTGAATAATAAGGTCAAAGGTCAAAGTGATTTTCCTGCTCATATGAGCATTGCCACAGTGCCCATATCAAGTTCGCAGCACTGAGGCAGCGGTGAAAATGCTACGTTCCTATGGCAGGGGCAAGTTTTATCCGTAAGAAAGCAATTCTTGACTTCCCCACAAACTGGTACCAATTTTATCGACCTGACACACCTTCCCTTTGCGAGCCGCTCACTCTACCGCTGAGCCACCGAGCTGGCTGGAAAAAGTTATCTCCCCTGCCGAGTAAATGATATAATTGCCTGTGCCAGTCACTATCAAGCGCATTGTACAAACGATTTAGTGCTCTCTCAAACTTTTCACATCGCTGCAATAAAATTGACCGACTCCATTTTTTTTCTAAATCCTATATATATAATCAGACAGCTCAAGCGTGGCCTTGTGTAAAGTAAATACAATGCAAATGTGTTGCTAGAAAACCACGAAGGTGTGTGTTGTTACCAACTTAAGGGTGTTATGTAGAGTTTCTTCCCGTTAAGGTCACTCTCTGTCTATACTTTTATTAGTTTAACACGTAGGCTTTCACGACCAATATCATCCATAATAGAGGTGTTTCGGTTAGATCGCGTAAATATACGAATGCGTCGTTAAAACCCGCCACGACCCGACACAGCCAACTAGTAAGGGTTGTCACTTAAACAACACGTGACAATTCGTCACTAGTACAGCACACCGGTGTGTTGGAGAGCCAAGCCACAACATTTGCAATCCGAGTATGACGTTTCGCCAGTAATTACAACTAGCTTCATTAGGCGACAGCCAGATTTGTGGAGAAGTCCACCTGTTTCATTCCTTATATAGAGGCGTAGATGTGGTGACCACACTTCTGCGCTCTTGTGCCAGGTGGGAGGAGGGGGGGCGATTACTGAGACAACGTACATTATGCATGTGCATTATGCGAGCCCTTTGAACTTGGATTCCTGCAGTCACGAAAGCTTCAAATCAAGATTGTCCTTCCTGTCTATTGTGTGCATTAAAATAGCCGTACCAACGGCAATTCCTATTGAAGTATGCTGCCCTTTGTAGGCATTATTTGATTAGTCACTTCCACCCAGCACTAAGGTGGTAGCTATCTGAACGGTTCAAGTTCTTTTTTATCAATTGAGTGTCCTTGTTGGCACACGTGTTCTGCTACTGCTGACAGTTGCATTTGGGAGAATTTTATATTTCTCTGATGTTCTTTTAGTCTCGTGCTGATCATTCGTCTTGTTTGCCCAACATAACTTTTACCACACGTGCAGTTAATCCTGTACACACCTTCTGTTGATAGCTTCGGTAATACATCTTTTGTACCTCATATTAATTCCTGTATTTTATGTACCATGCCAAATCTGACTCGGATGTTTTGTTTTTCCAAACATCTGGCTAGTTTATCAGTTACTCCCGCAATGTACGGTATTTTGACCGTTTTAATTACTTGGGCAGTTTCAACGCTTGTGTTATTTTATTTGGTTTTGGCATTCAATGCCCTGTTACAATGATGCACAAATCAACAGGGCATTGAATGCCAAAACCAAATCAACGACACATTTTTAACGACACATTTACGTATTTAACGACGCATTTATATATTTACGCGATCTAACCCAAAAAAAACCTCTATTATACTTTTATTGCTGATCGAATAAACAACCAGAATGGACTCTTTGAGCATTGACTACTCACGCGATTGGTTTGATTTTCACGGGTGTACCAAAGTATGCTCGTGAATGAGAATTTTTTTTTAAAAGTTAATACTCGACTTTTATGACCTAAGCTCAAACGGAAACTAATTGCGCAGACATGCGACACTTGCAATAAATGTAACTTATTTGAATGCAGTTTGTAATTTGGACATGTGTGCACAAAACTAAGATTGCCCTTAACCAGACAAGTGCGGCACATGATGCCCTACTTCAGAAGTTTGCTGTGTGTGTGTGTGCGCGCGAGGAGTTTTTTGTTGTTGTTGCACACGTCTGCCGGTCCTGGCTCTTAAGCAGTCGAACCGAATTTTACACAGCAGATTGCTCACAGCCACATGAGTGTTATTGCTCTTTATTATGCATGAGGGCAGGAACTCTGTAAAAGCTGCACATTCTGCACTGTCAGATCCTGTTAAGCCACGCTCCGTTCGCTTGCTCAACTCACTCGGGCAGATTATCATTGAAGGCTTTGCAAAAAAACGGATTTGTGCAAGAACAACACTCCCAAAATATGACTTTAGACCTCGATGTTTAGCATTTTCTGAGGTACCATTACGCTCCTGGCACTTAAATATTATATTTTTTCTGTTTTTTTACTTTTCATCCATAGTGGACTGAACATGTTCCATTTATTCCTCTTGGAAATTGATCAAGAGTGAACAAATAGTGGCAAAGTTAGAGAACTTTTTTTATTAATGTTAAGCAACCACTGCTATCATCTTGGTTCTTGCGGTAAAGTCACGTAAAAGGGAAATAATAAAATAATAAAACATAATACAATAAAATTCTCACGACGTTTCGGCCACAACACAAGCAGCCGTCCTCAGGTGAAGAAACAGAAGTGTCGGAAATACAGCGCTCCAATGAACACCGCTAAGCTTGGCAGCGTATTTTAAGCTGGGTGGGAGGAGCAGAGCGCCTTGACAAAGGAGTTTACATATCAACAGAAGAATTTAGCATTGAAGTAGCTGTGTTAATGTGAGAGATCACCAGGATGTTAAAGTCAGAAATTAGCATGTAACTGGCAGATTAGCATGATGTTGTGGCCGAAACGTCGTCAGAATTTAATTTTATTACGTTTTTTTATTTCCCTTCTATGTGACTTTACCGATAGAACCAATAAGATGAATCCCTGTAGTCACGAAAGCTTTCAATCGAAATGTAACCACTGCTATATACAGAAAATAGATGTTATACAACGTGCTTATTTTGCTAAGTCGTTTGTTTTATTTGTAGAATCCTAAAGGACATTTACAAGACTTAACGAAACGTTTTAACGGTTGTTTTACTTCAAACTTTCAGCTGCAATTAAACACGTTCATGACGTACAAAAACACAACTACAGCAATCTCCTGAATAGACTTTAAAATGCTGTTTACTCAAAAGATAATGGCGAGATGTTTAGCGATGCGGGGGAAAATAAATAGTTTGTTTTGTCAGTTGGAATATAACCTTCTGGAGAATATATCAGCAGCTATATCCTCTCGTGAGATCGGTACAGCACACAGTGTGGTCCTTTGAAGCCCTCAGGCCTCCATTGTTTGTCTGGGAAGAAAACGGTGGATTGTCAGCTGTAGCAGTTGAGTACATCTCATATGCCAACCTGCCCACTTCTCACACCCTTTGACTCACTCACACGTTCATCCGACACTGTCCGATCCTTAATGCGTTCCCCATCGGTGAACTCGAAAGTGTTCTTTCCACAGCGTCGAAGTGTACGTTAGAAGTGTAAGTTTGTACAGTCGTACAGGATTTCCCATTGTGTCCACGGGGAATCCTTTGGCTTCAAAGGGCTCCTGTGGAATTCCTGTAGGACACCATTAATGGGAGAAATTAAGGCAGCAACAGCCCCAGCCAATGGCCTTTGAAGTGGGAATTTCTGCCGATTCTTAAAGTGCATAGGTCTTGTACAAAAAGAAACCAAGCCATTTTTTTTGGGGGGGGGGGGCAGGGGGGGGGGATAAAATTCGCCTTAATGGATCATCGTTACTGCTTCAGATGATAATTCATTAGGCCAACAGAAAGTAAGTAATTAAATAAACAGATACGTTTGTGAAATGAACAATGAAACTTTAAGGCTCCTGTAAAATGCAGGGAAAATTTTACCATCACGTTGAAGGTAAATTATTAAAGAAACTTCAGGCTGAAACAATCTTGAGGAAAGGGTATTGGATGGGAAATTTGCCCCGGCCTCTTAGAGCATGAAAATATTTTTCCTCAGGGGTTGTTACAACAAATGCATCTTACAAACACCAAAGGTAAAACAAAAAAACTTTCTTGACTTGAGCTCATTTCTTATTAACTAACCTATAAAGCTTTATAAAGAAATGATGACGTGTTTATATATGTATTGATATACAGTGCGAAGTGCATATGTGTATACATAATTAACCAAATTGTCTATTACTGAATGCATAATTACTGTAGTTACATGGTTAGATGCTTTTATGCTCAGCTCTTGCTTGGCAAACTCCTGAGACCAAACTGACAAAACAAATCAAGGCCGCGTATTTGATGCTCAGTTATTGTTATTATTAAGTTACCACACGTACTCGCATGTAATACCCAAGTCAATTTTACACTGATTAACTTTATCAAACCTTATTTTGCTTGAAAACTAAAAAAATACTGAATTCTACATTCCACTTGCTATTGGTGCGAACGCCATTAAAACGTGTGGTTAAAAATCCTGTAAATATCTTTATATCGATCAGCAACATCAAAACGTGTAGCTGTGTGGCTCTGTTGAGTTTTCCTTTTTGCAGCGCCACATTTTGTTTGGAAAGTACCGTTGTGCTCCTAATGTGTGCTGGGAGCTCATTTAGTTTGTGAACACGAAGGTTGCATCACGAAAACACACCAGTGGGTTACACAGCACCACTGTGAAAACCTTCTCAGTCGTACATATAGTGGACAAGTTGAAAATGGTCAGTGGAAATGTCCATATTCAAATACAAATGTTTTTTTTACTCCATTTCCAATACCTCTTTGTGGTCATCTTACCCGTATTTACCAACATTAGAGGAAGCTGGCTAGCTCAGAGGTCAGAGCACTCAGCTAGAATATTGGTTTTAAATTCAGTTTCAGCCAACTGTGATTAAACTGGATTCTGAAAAGTAGCGAGTTGATTTGTTTCAGCCTTTTCATTAATGCCCGCACACACACAAAAAAAAACATATTACATTTGATTTTGCAATTACATCTTATTAAATTCCACAAATCTGAGCATTTGGCTTAACGGTTTGACTGTCGTGTGACAATCTCATAGCAGAATGGGGAAGTGCGACCCTGCTGTACAAAGGATTAAAACGGATAACTGAATGATATTTCAGTTGTGTTGTCAGAAATCTCTCCCCCAACTCATTCTCTGACACGTAGATTGATCTATATTCTTTGGGTCTTTCGGTAAAGCCACGTAGATAGAAAACTAACACTAAATATCGCGACGTTTTGATCGCAACACATAGCAATCGTCAGCAGGTGAAAAAAAATAGCGGGAGAGCTGCTGAAGCAGGCTGTTATATAGGTTTGAGATGGGCGTAGCCCAAGGGTGAGTAGGCGGGGTTAGAGATGGGTGTAGCTCAAGGGTAAATGGGCGTGGCTAGAGATGGAATTTGCATGTAAATGTAAGATTGGGGAGCTGCTGAAGCAGGATGTTATATAGGTTTGAGATGGGTGTAGTCCAAGGGTAAGTAGGTGGGGTTAGAGATGGGTGTAGCCCAAGGGTAAATGGGCGTGGCTAGAGAGGGAATTTGCATGTAAATGTAAGATCGGGGAGCTGATATACCTCCACGACGACGCAGCTGTCGAGGTGGCCATTGTATTGTGAGAGATAAGCATGTCAATGTAAGCGAATAACCGCAAAGGTGGCTGTGCGAGTCAGACATCCAGCTCGTTAAAAAGCGAGGGACACCGCCAACTCGAGGACAAGGAGCATATTAACCAATTGGAAGAAATTCAAGTCTCGACTGGGTGTCGGGTACAAATAGGAGTTTACAAATGCCTGGTTTATCTAATGTAATCATGCTACTAAGTCCAGAATAACATACAAGCAGTGCTACATGTACATAGTGAATGAGGTGGCATTAAGTGGATAAGCAATATTCAGCTGGAATAATGATATGACAAGTTCTGTTGCTTTGCTGACCCAGGTGCCTGATGTGAATGTGGATAAAAAAAATTCCAATTACAGAGCCCAAACACTGTAGGCCTACTACAAATCAATCAATACATACATTATTTATCTGTCTGTATTCCCCAAGTATACACTAATACGTATTATTCATGGCCCTTTGTCAATCCATTGTCGTCGATCGTAGGAATTATTTGACGTTGGTCAACCCCTACAATTGTTTATATTTATAATTAGATATTTTAATAGTACTATGAATGAGTAATAATTTGCAGCTGCAGGAATTGTAAATTCACGGCTGTTCAAAGGTGTCCCTATACTTTTGTCAGTCGTAAGAGTAGTTTGACCATACTCCACCACGTTGGTCAGTGCGGCTTGCTGAAGGGGTCACTGATGATGAATTCATAAAGCAGTCGCGACTGATGTTAGCCATGGCTGGGAGCCGATCTCAATTTTGCCAGGCTCATAGTGCAGTGAGAAACGCACGCGCTGTGCCAACTGAACTACTCATCCACTACTCCCTGATGTCGCTATAATTTCACGGCAAAACAAAAAACATCGCCGCCAAAGCATCGGCCTGCACGTGCTGTGATGCATAGGCTGTGGCAAAACGTTCGTTTTGGAAATAATTATCTGGACAATAAGAACTTTTTTTTGCTTGTTGATATTCTGGAGTTCACTGACCCTGTGGGGAGAGGGCTGTTGCGGCCATCCTTGTAGGGGGAGTGGGTCAAGCGTCCTATAGGGGTCAGTGTCAGGAGGTCCACATTAAGCAAATAGCGTTGGCATTAGGTGGTCAGCAAGAGAAAGGAGAGTATGTGCTGGTGGCGGATCCACACACCAACAGCGCCCAACTGTGATGGAGGAATGTAATTATACTTTTCTGAAGTGTTCAGATCAGATAACTACGAACATTTCCACTGGGCTGCTTGTGAAGTGGCAGACTCTGGCAGCCCAGGAAAGTTACTGCACTGTGACTTGAGCTTGCAATGTTGTTTATTGTACAGTATTAGTTTAACAAAAACAATGTAATCGTGTTTTCTAAGCCCGTGTGTGAATTGATGCTCATTAATGTCTCGCTTTTACCATTCGAGCTTGCTTATATCAATGTTCTTATAGTCCAACACGGGCCACATCACACGTGAAAAGATGGATAAAATATAAAATGCGTGCCACGATCTCCTCCCCCCACCACTCCCGCGATTCAATTGCTGGGCTTGAACATCGCAAATTGATCGCATGATTGATAATTATATGTTAAACACGAGTGAACGTAGAAGCTCTAGTGGCTGAAGGGGTCACTCCACTGCTGTGATGTGGTAATCCACCAGCACCTGCCCATGAGCTAAATTTTATCGTTTTATCGCCTCCCAGGATGCATCAATTTGCGATGTTCAAGCCCAGCAATTGAATCGCGGGAGTGGTGGGGGGAGAAGATCGTGGCACGCATTTTATATTTTATCCATCTTTTCACGTGTGATGTGGCCTGTGTTGGACTATAAAATCATTGATATACGCAAGCTCGAATGGTAAAAACGATTCTGATTCATTCCAAACACCGGCAATGATTTCTCCGACCGATATGTCCTGCGTCCTTAACAATTATGTCATGAACATGCGCATGTTTTCTCAATTTAATTCCAAACGTGCACCGCTCACTCCACGCATTAACATATAAACAAAGTACAGGGATTTGAAAAACAACCACATTTCACACGCAATTTATTGCATGCATCTTGCGTTCACTAATCGATATTAGTTGATGAAGTGATATATACATATTGTTGCATCCTCACAAGGACACGTGTGGTATGGGCTAAAGTCCTGGGGTCGGCAACCTGCGGGCTCTGGAGCCCAACGCTGCCCTTTAAGGACTGCTTCGTGGCGTTATTTATTAAGGACCACCGTCTCGTATTCACATGCATCGCCGCTCTTGAAATATTGAGTTGTTTTTATTACCGAAGAAAACTTGGCCCTTCCTGTTACAATGTTTTTGTTGGCGACCCCGATGGTAGCCACTAAGTGAGAGGATCACAAGCAAAATCCGCAATTGCCATATATTGCCAGCAGAGGGCGTAAAGAGTCATCGGCACAATTTTGGCTTAAAACTTTCGCCACTGCAGGAATTCATATCATTTGGTTCTTTCGATAAAGTCACGTAGATAGAAAATAAAAATATAATTAAAATTGTATTACATTTCTATGAATTTTATTTTTAATGTTTTTTATTTTCTATCTACGTGACTTTACCGAAAGAACCAAGGAATATAAGTAATTGGCGCCGTCAGCATTGACATCGCGAGACGAGAACTGACGCAAGGAGCGCAGGGAGCGTGGCGCCATCTCGCGGCCGCACGTGGTAACTGCACCGCACACTCGAACTGCCTTTCTCAATGAGGCAGCAGGTGCAAGTTACAGACGCACTCTCAGCACCATCTAGCGGTGGAATCGTTTATTGCAATTGCAACGACTCGTTAGGGGCTGCGCACAATCAGTCGGGGTTAAGTTTATTCATCATCATCATCACGATCCATGGGCAGAGAGGTGTCCACTGCGCATTGCGTCATTCATTTCCACTTAAAAATGAGTTTATTAGTCGCCTTAAATTGTAATCGACTACTCTTTTTCGTGATCGCTTCTTCGGCCCCCTCTCATTATCCTGCCTCTCCGAAGGCAGGAACCCCCCCCCCCGACACAAGCGATGCTCAACGTGACGCGCCTGATGGTGCCAAAGACATCATCGGAGTCATTGTTACGCAACTGACAAAAACCGGGAACTTTAAAGTCACGGGAATATTTACAGATCCAAAAACAGCTGCCCCACAAAGATGATGGTGACCCTGTCCTGGCTCCATTGAAGTGTGCTGGAGGATGCCACGGTGGCGGGATGTTAACTACCATGCCTGGTGTATAGGAGGTCGTCGGTTGTATCCTGAACCTGACGCCCGCTGTATATTTGAAGTTTGCGATGTCTGTTTCTCTCCGTGGTCGTGTGAATTTTTCTCCAGGTCCTCTGATTTTTCCCTCCACATTTAGATACATGCGCTTCGAGTATTTGGCTGATATATATATTTCCACATGATAAGCCACTTCGTTGAGCTGTAACGTATGGCCGGGTCGCTTCTAATAAAAGAGCTATATAGCTCAGGGGGCCTTACCTGGTAAAATAAATATACTTTGACGTAAGATTGTAGTACTAGAAATATATAATCGTTGTCTTTAAATGCTTACATTCATTTTCTTAAACCCAGTGTACTGGCTAAGATATCATCACTGGGTAGTTGATAAGATTCTTTATGCCAAAATGCCCATGCCCGGCTATTTCTGATAAATGATGTTATTTTTCATGTTGGTGGAACATCCATAAATTTGCAAGATATCTTAGTTAAGCTCGTTTAATAAAGATGTCCCACGATATCAAGGATTAATTCATTTCTGGAATCCTTGTTTCAGAGCCAACATTTTGCATTGAAAAGGAACACAACGTGAATACAGTGCAGCATTCAAAGGGAAAACAAACGGCAAATGCATCGTAAGTTCAGAGAAACAGTTGCACTGTAGGTGCATTTTGGAGGTGATTAAATTGCACTTCTTATCTTATCTAAGCGTTTTACAAGAATTATAAATTGTACATTAGTTATTGGCTGATGAAGAAAAGGGATGGGGGGTTGAGTGTTGGGGAGGGGAAGGGATGGCAAGGAAGGGTGATGATAGGGAAAGGGAGGGCTAGCGAGGTTAGGAAGGGGAAGGGGGAGAATGGTTCAGGTTTTAAGGATGTGCACAGGAAGTAGTGGACGGATACGCTAGTGAAAAAGATGGGTCTTCAGAGAGGAACTTGAAGATATTTTAATTTGTGGCCTCAAGCAGTGCCCTGTTAACATTTGAATTTTGCAGTGTGGTAGGGAGGGGAGGTGGTTACTGAGAGCTGTGATTCATGCGCCTGCCGATCAATAATCCGCACTCGGCCGCGTCCAGGCCTTGTTTACATATGGGACGAGGAGCAGTTGTGGTCCTATTTCTCTGGCAGCCATTTAGCGGGCGAACGTGAATCAGTTGTCATGACAGTTATGGTGCGCAGGCTTCTTATCTGCCAGGCGCATGTGTAGAGCATGCTCATTCTCTGCTGCTGCTGCAGGGTGGTTGCAAGTCCTGAAGGTAGTCATAATAAAGGGCACAGGGCTGAGTTTTAATAAAACTGGAGGAATTTGTGGGCTGGAGATCGTCACGCTTTTCACGTTTCACCTGCGAGCCTGCTTGGGCCGAATCATAGGTCTGACTCCCAATGACACGATGATGATTCCACGGTGGAGAAATGTGAACTACATCGCTTGCTATACAGGATATCGTGGGTTCAATCCCGATGTTTGGAGTTTGCATGTCTCTCTCTCTCTCTCCGTGGTCGCGTGAATTTTTCTGCGGGTCCTCCGGATTTTCCCTCTCTCTTTAGAAATAAGCCACTTCGTTGAGCTATCATTTGTGGCCAGGTCGCTTTTGAAAACGAGCTATATAGCTCAGTGTGTAAAATTAAAAAAAAATAGTTTAATTTATATTTTAAGGAATGAATTGTCATCAGTCTGCTCTTCACTGCGATATGTGAGTACTGTATGTTTAATTTTCTTCGCACCATATGTAGTCAACCCTGCTCTGGTATGCCCTAAACCATAGCCCAAATTACATATCTGAAAACTGTTGCCAAATAATTTGATCAATTATAACAATTACATTGAATAAATAATATGGATTAACTCAATGGGTTATCAAGAATTTTAATAAACAGAAGAGGCTGCATTCAAAATTAACACTCATATTAAAGAATGTAATTAACCGCAATATAAACTGGCATGTAATTAAGATTGCTTACTCGCAAAACATTCACACATTTAGCATACATCATAACGCCATATCAGTATACAATTTAATTTGAAGACAATAACAAAATTAACCAAATTTTATTGAAAATGTAAAATTCGTGCAATCGTGTTCTCAAGGCGATTCATGGAAATGATCAATTTTGCATTACAATAATTGGCTTTGAAATCAATACCGTGGATGCTAAGAAATGATTGTTCATTGTCAACTTAACACATGTCGTACATTATCTGCAAGGCGAGCCATTTCTTAGAGCGACTTCAATGTTTGCAATGATTTCAGTTTTAAGCGGAGGAGATTTTTAATGTGAGCATCCCACACGCCGCAGTATTGCATGTGCTGCAGTGTCCGTGCAAGCGGCGCATTTTCATCCGCTGACGAGAGACGTACCACCCGACTATTCCACGTGGAGCGCCCACCCGAGAGGACGAATCGACAAGAGTTATTGGGCTGTACCATTGAAACAGCGAAAAGGCGGATTCCTACCAGTCCATGCAATCATTGCAACATCCAACGCGTGCGATAGAGGAGTCAGTAACTGCCCAGTCAGAGTTGGCGAATGACAGGGTGCATTACTAACCAGTGCGACGAAGTGCATGGGTGCACGGCGTGCCTCCCTTCAACGCCACCACCAATGACCGGGGTAGAATGCGCCAATGCGCTGCTGCTCCGCTCACCCCCTTGATCCGTGGTGTGCTTTGTGCATGCGCGCGGGCAGAATCAGCTGGCGGCAGAGACACCGCTGGGCGAGCACACAATAGGAAGATTTGTGCATCCGTGCAAATGACGGCTCGTTGGATTTGAAGGTGACTCTAAACAGCGTATGCGTTCGTCGCCTCTGATGATGACTTTTGCCGTCAGTAAATCGTCCATAATAACGCGGCTCACGATCCGTGCGGATTCTGTCAAACCGTGCGCCGCACTGCCGGCGGTGCCTCCCTTCGCGTCGTGCTTGGTGGCTTATCAGCCGCGCGTGTTTGTGTGTTTGTGTGTGTGTCGCTTGTTCTTCCCATTGCAGGTTTTTTTTTCCTCATTATTCATCTTTTTTTTAAATCGTTCTTTATTTTTGCTCCGAGCGATTATGTAAACATCAACCAAACCCAATATTTATCCTGATATTTGTAATGCGAACGTCGTGTTTTCTATCAAAATACATCTCAGGTATATATATATTTTTTTCTTTCATTAATATCGACACGTTTCGGTCCTCTAGTGTTTCTATTTTTTTTAAATGTACGTTTTTTTTTGCACCAAGCTCTCTTGTGTTTGTCAGCCGTGAGATAATATTTCGTGGTGTTGTTCTGAGAGGCGCGGTGACCTGCAATGTCCAAGAGGCCGATCTGTCTATGACACAGCATGGCTGACAGGGCTCGCCTGCTCACTGTGGTCGCTAATGGTTTAAGAACGCGTTGTATATTCTACGATTGCGACATGCAAATTAAGGCAGCCCTCACAGACACACCGTTCTTTCCCATTTAGGTTATGTTATTAACCACCAAATGAGTTTGCGGTAGTAGCCCACATTTGTCATAATGCAGTGTATTCCAATAAACAAAGGCAATTGCTTGGCATGCTCACATGAATGTGCTGTGTTTTTTTGTTGGTTGATCTATAAGGGGAGTGTGCAAATTGCAGCGCAGTGCACGCGGGTGTGAACACATTTAATGGTCGTTATTTTTTAAAGTGTTTTAGTACAATTGTTGTTGAGAATATGATTCAAATTGTCTTAAATTAAGCATAGAATGCGTATTCACTTTTACTAAATTTCAGAACTGGTTTTGCCCTTGAATGTGTTCTGCTTCAGAATGCGAGGGGATTTTGCGGCCTTGTTAAAAATTGAGCCGTGTGCGTTTTACAAGCGGTGCTGTTCTGTTATTGAAACTATGCCAAAATCAGCACGGTACTCAAATGAACCACACACACAGAAAGTAGATAGAGAGCTTTCAATGCTCCCTAGATTCCGTTTACATCACGAATGGCAACAGATTGAGTGGTAATTGACCTATTGACATACCGATGTATTATTCTTGCTTATTATTCTTGCAGCAAGAGAGGGGGCGATTTTGCATCTGATCTTGGTCGAGAATGTACAGAACACAATTAGAGTATAACAATGTTTATTAATTAAAAGCTGCGATTCATTACAAAGATTGTTCTATATTTGGTTTTGTTTACAATGATGGTATGTCATTTAACCAGGTTACAGCTGAGCGAGATCAACAGAAACAATTTTCCCGAAAGACTTAGGTAAGTGGGTAAATTTTGTTTGCATGTAGGTTTTAAAAAGTTTTTCTTCTGGACATTTTGAAGGCTCCCAACAGAGGTGATGAGCAATGCTTGTTTGAACATGGAGATATTATGCGTTTGAATTTTCACATATGGGCTTTTGGCTATGACATTGTGTTTGTAAGATCACACAGGACCCTTAAGGTCAACATTGCAGGAAACAACCTCCATTGGCAATACCATCTCATGGAAATTACTGGACAACATCACAATTGGAACTGTTTACTCTGCACACACTGGCTCGGAGGTGAGGAGCCCTACCCATTAAATTGTCCTGTGGCACACACATGCTATATAAATGTTTACTTTATTTCTCATAAAAATGCGTATCTATTTTGTAACAACATAATATTGCAAGTTTTTTTTGTTTATATTAAAGTATAGCAATGATTCGAATCAGCTGCTGTAGCTATTGTACTGTATGCACTTTTACTAAAACATTATTTTAGCCATGTTCTCACTGTTCTGTGATCATTCTATGCATTTCATTTGCAGCCGAACTCAACTTGCGAGAGCCAAGGCAGACATGAACAACACCACCGTGCTTCCCGCCATCATAGCAGGCATCCCTGACGGAAACGGAGTCATGGCCAGGTTTTTCACAAGCCCCCGGTTTGAGGCGTTCCGCGACGGCTGGAACATTGCCTGCTTCACCGTGCTGCTGATATTCACGCTCACCGTGCTGTGCCTAGCTCTGGTGGCCGTCCTCTACGACAAGATCGTACCCGTCGACCAGGACAGGGTTGAGTCAGTTGACGGCCAGGAGAAACGAGAGGAGGGCAAGCCGTGCAGGCTGCGAAGGCTGCTGTGTAGGATCTCCCCAGACGAAAACGAGGTCGTGTGAACGTGCTGCTGCTAAAGCTGTGGTCATCATCTACCACCCGTAGACTTTTACGTCTAGATTATATCGCGGTTCGCCAGTGCAAGATAAAATGATGTATATGGGCGACCATAGCCAGTCGCATGCAATTTCTTAAGCGGCGTTTCCATTAGTTCACACTGACTTATATTGCAAACTTAGGATAAATATAACTTAAGAAATGTTGTGCCACTGCTGTCCGAGAGACCCCCAGTGGCTCACAGTTTATGTGGAAACAGTTATATGGTGATGTCTATAGACTCCATATGCAGAACCAATTTGCTGACTTGTAGCGTACATTTTACAAAGGTCTCATTCAGTCTAACATACATTTCCCATGGACCCCTGAATAAAAGGACCCCTTAAAACAATTGTGAGACCCTGGCTTGTACCATGACATTTTTTTTAGTTCAAACCTAAAACTCTGGTATTTATGTGCATGTGTGAATGTACACTAACAAAGGTGGTGAAGATATTTAGAGAACCGAATGCAAGTATGAAGATTCACATTCATTAATTGCTTCTTCAAATGCAGCTCAAATAGTCACCCCCTTTGAAATACCACATTATCATATATTGTAATTCATATGGTTAGCACACAAAGGTCAAGATTCAGAAAAGCCGACAGTTGGTCAGTGTTTTCGTCTCACTTTGAAACCTCTACGCATGCAGTGACTGCTTGATTCAGAGGTCAGATCAGTAAACCAGCACCACTTGGGTCCTGGGTTTGAATCAGGGTGGCCACCCACGTGATAAAACCCGGTTTTCAAGTGTAGTCAGTTGACGGTCTCAGCCCAGTTATCAATTACTGCACACAAAAAATACAATTTTATGTTTACATATATAAAATGATGTCATTTTCACGTAATTTGGCTACATTGTCATCAACATTTAAAATATCATATTGTCTGCCATGCAACATACCGATCTAATACCAGTGTGTGGGAAAGTGCAACTCCTTACATTGTGTAAATCTAAAAAGATGAAAATCTCTTGCACAGCCATTCTTGGACACAAGGAGTCACACTCCTCTGAGATTTCAGACGTTATTAACAATTATTTATTTACTCGTACAATCAAATGTTTAAGAACGTGTTTCTAAAACAAACCGATTTATTCGCGATATTCTGAAAATGTCACGTGGAAATATGTGTAATTAAAAGGGCACTCGTGTTAGGGGTACACACTGAAAGTGTGAATCTGTATTGCATCCCATCGTTAAAGTGTTCTACCTTGCCACTCATTCATAGCACATAGGGTTATAATAAAATGAAAACTCGTGCAGTGTTTCATTTAAAAAGGTATACCGCAATTCGTAGTCTGTTGAGGACCAAAGTATACTCCAGACCGTAAGCCCACAAACAGTATTTTTCTCGTTTAAGCGTGCAATAATACATGCAGATGTTACATTTACTTGGTCGAATACGTGGACATGTAATATGTATTGCTACACAGTACATTCCATAAAAAAATAAATGCCAGGCAGGTTATCCCAATGGCTATGATAAATCAAATGTACACAGTGCATTTTCTTAAGCAAAAAATATTCCGCTAGAGGGCGTGATCTGTCAATCATGCCACCAGTTTTGGGTGGCAAATAAAGTTTTCGTCGTCCGGACTGTATTGCATGTTCTTCTTCCAACTGTTCAGATTGCTCAACCACAGTAATCGTACAACACCATTGAAATTTCCGTCAAATATTCACACGTTATTGACTTAACACAACCGTCCTTGTAGATAGTATTGTTTTGTTTGATCACATTGACGAGAGTGTTGCAAGGTAAATAATTATCACGAAAACAGGTTTGTTACACATTCAGTTGTACATCTAACCAGAATTATGCTTTCATGAGTTCTTCAATAAACTCTAGTGAGAACCGCCCGTGCCTTTGTGTGCAAATACAATGTCTGAATTAGCCACTCACATGCTAACCGCACCTCCGATTAGCATGGTTGGCAACGTACGGTGGGAAGGAAGTTCAACATTCATACGTCAAAATAAAACTGAGCGATGATCATGACAGCCGTCCATAATTATTCCAAGCTTCACCTTTTAAAGACATAACAACTATCTGGCTATATGGCGGTCGCCGACGGATACAAATCTACATATGTACAGCCTTGCAATCTACAAATAACATAAACTAGTTGAACGTGCAAGGCAGTCCACACGAAATCCTCCTGGTAAAGGGGACTTGTCAATTGTTGGCACCAACACGAACACTTGTGCAGTAGTACTCCGATGTACGCCTCCCCCTTTTTTCGCGGTTTCGTAAATGCGTCGTCGCGTTTATTAACACCGCAACCCGATCTGCTTCACTTCAACACTCGTCCTTGGCTCCCGTCCATCGCCTCCACCTTACCCCGCAGATCGCTTTGGATGGACGTCGTTTCAACATTGACGTTTCGTTTCGATTGACGTTGTTGCACCTTTTCAGGAACGCATCCCCCCCCCCTGCGGACGTAAACCGCACCTCCGATGAGCACGGTTGGCTACGTACGGTGCGAAACAAGTTCAACATGCATCACATGCAAAGAGGTTCGACTTACGTACAAAGAAGTTCGACATGCGTACGTATGACCCTGCGTTCCAAGGTGTACGCTGGCCTCTGTGTTTTCGATCGACCATCGCCTTCGTACAGCAACTCCCCCCACACTCCACTATCCGAAATGATGTTAGTCGTTTGTTTCCACTCCCACAATTTCGTGATCATCGACCAACTTTCATTTTACAAAGTGTGACATCTGGGCCCACCCGACGGACTTCTTTATTTGCTCGGGGTTTCAGATGTGTGTGGGAAAACAAGCGGCTCTAGTCGCTCGAGTTAAAGTCCAGGTTACTATTAGCCATTCTTATTTTTTATTTTACCAGGTAATGCCCACTGACCTGGCCACAAATGATAGCTCAACAAAGTGGCTTATGGTGTGGAAATGTATAGCAGCTAAATCCTCTAAACGCACGTTTCTAAATGCGGAGGCAAATACCGGAGGACCCGGAGAAAAATCCAGGCGAGCACCCGGAGAGAGACACCGTAGACTCCAAATATACAGCAGGCGCCGGGGTCGGGATCGAACCCACTACCTCCTATAGACCAGGCGAGGTAGTTAACATGTCGGGGCGAGAGACACCGTAGACTCCAAATATACAGCAGGCGCCAGGGTTGGGATCGAACCGACGACCTCCTGTAGACCAGGCGAGGTAGTTAACATCTCGGGGCGAGAGACACCGTAGACTCCAAATATACAGCAGGCGCCAGGGTTGGGATCGAACCGACGACCTCCTGTAGACCAGGCGAGGTAGTTAACATCTCGGGGAGAGAGACACCGCAAACTCCAAATATACAGCAGGCGCCGGGGTCGGGATCGAACCGACGACCTCCCGTAGACCAGGCGAGGTAGTTAACATGTCGGGGAGAGAGACACTGTAGACTCCAAATATACAGCAGGCGCCGGGGTCGGGATCGAACCGACGACCTCCCGTAGACCAGGCGAGGTAGTTAACATCTCATCACCGCGGCTGTCGACACTCCGCTCCCTCCTACCTACCCCTCAAAGCACAATTGTTTCGATTTAAAGCTTTCGTGACTGCAGTAATTCATATTCTTGGTTCTTTCAGTAAAGTCACGTTGAAGGGAAACAACAAAATAATAAAATATATAAAACAATAAAATTCTCACGACGTTTCGACTGTAACACAAACAGTCATCATCAGGTGTGAAACCCAACGGCAAGAAACATATGAAAGAAGTGGCGGTTTGTGCTTATTTATTTATTTTTAAACGTTAACCGTGGCTCTAACGTTTAAAAATAAAAAAAATACGAACCGCCACTTTCAAATGTTTCCTGCCGTTGGTTTTCACACCTGATGATGACTGTTTGTGTTATAGTCGAAACGTCGTGAGAATTTTATTGTTTTATATATTCTATTATTTTATTGTTTCCCTTCAACGTGACTTTACCGAAAGAACCAAGAATACACAATTGTTTCGTTGAGTTTATGTTTGGGGGGGGGGGGGTGCATTAATTATATTTTACAATGAGTTATTATGAGTGTAGGAGAAGCGTGACCCCCCTGGGGTTTTTAATTCTGACTGCTACGTCTCTAAGATCAAATGTGGCTCACACGAGGAGAGGGGTTTGTGAGCCCCCCGCCTGTCAAATGGTTTAATACCTGGCGCAGGATGGCGGTCACACGTGCAGTGTGGAGCGTATCGGGGAATGTTTGGCAATGCTGTTTCACTTGTGTGAGATATTGTTACATCTGTACCGTAGATGCCGCGTGATTAAAACATACAGAAAGGCACGCACAAGTACATTTCAGAGAATCCGATATTATTTTCCAACAGGTGGCAGCAGATATCTTCCACGTGTACATTGATTAGTTCTTAGTGGTGCCGTAATGCAGAAAACGTGATGAAATGTTAAAAGCAATTGATCGAGGATGATAAAACATTGTCTGCATTTTGGAATCAATTTACAACCTTGCTATCCCACTGGGTGCTGTTTAAGAAACAATTTGGGTTTCTTTTCGAAACAGTAGTGTATTGTGAGATTTGCAGAGGCCCCACGATCAATCAATGGGAGGGCTTCTCAGTGACTTCTGAACAATGGCATAGATCTGTAATCAATTTAATTTACGATTCATTCTCGGGGTTAAGGTGACGTTTAGCGTTCATAATTTTTTTCATAGATGCAAAAACAGAACGCAAAATTAACTGTCATAATTTACCGTCCTTTTGCCAATCCACTGCAGTATGAAGGCCTTGCCCACACTTATCAGTGATGCGGGTAGTTTAACCATTGATTGGAATGTGTAGATATGTGAGTTGAACATCTTGTGGGAAGCGGTAATGTAGTGGTTACGAACCTGGCGACCCGGCTTCGATTCCCGCTCACAGACAACACCAGTGACGATTATTTCAACTGGTCCTGGGCCTCCCCTAGGTCGATTCAGCCTCAAATGAGTATCTGGTGCCCCAACAGTCTGTTAAGGCTATATGGGGGGGTCTTTGTTTTTTGTTGAACTTCTTTCCCACCGTACGTAGCCTACAGTGTTATTCGAAGGTGCGGGGGGAGGACAACAAACTGAACACAAAAAGCAGTTCTAAAGAGAAGAGTTTTCAATCTGGTGAGATGGGCAGGCGGGGCAGCAAGAAGGCAAGATCGGTTCAGATGTCTCACATCCCTGATGTTAGCCATGGCCAGGAATTGAACCCAGGTAGCTAGGATTACTGTATCGCACAGTGTGTCTATCACTGTGTAACCAGCTCTACCCCCTAAGTTTAAGCAGTGTTAAGGAGATATATATTCATTTTAAATCGAAATATGGATGATTGATATAATTCATGGGAACGTTAAACGATTTAAAAAATGTCAGCCAAATAATAAAATTGCTACACCCTCAAATCTTCATCCCCCAGGTAAAACAACAACAACAGTTTTGCACCTGCAAATTCGAAGAGAAACAATACGAGGAAGCAATTCCAAAATGCAGTAAAATTATTTTCGTGTATCATCCATCACATTTCAGCAATTTGCCACTTTTTGCATTGAAGAAGGCCAACAGGTCATAAACACCAATGCCTTTTGTGTCACTACAACTCACCATCACTTCTTTTTGATTAATTATGCAGGAGATACACACTCGACAGCTGCCATCAAAATATATATATACTCTTACAATATTCAACTTTTTTGTGATGCTGGATTTCTGCCTGTGCTAACCTCTGGGTGCCCACTCCATTTTCTGTTGTGGTAAAAAACTGCCTTCCTTCATCCTGCACAGTTAATGGCAAATTATTAGGAAGTGAGAACTACAGGTGAACAGCGACAATGAACCCAAAGGTTCAAAATATGTGCTTGCAATATTAAAAGAGCAAGAATGGTAGGTTTTTGAAAATCCGGTTAATTCACGGATATGTGTGTGCGGGCATATTAGCCAAGTTGCAGATTCACCCTGTGTTGTATGTATAGGCCTTTTTCAGCCGAAACTTGAGGACAGTTGATGGTTCATGATGGAAAAAGGCATTTATTTTGTTTAAAAATAACCCGTGGCCGTTTGACCACTGTTCATTTTTAAAAGGGCAGATTGTTGTATATATAGGCCTTTTTCCAAAATTGATATTAACAATACTCTTTGGTTCTATTCGATAAAGTCACGTAGGTAAAAAAGTTAAAACAACAAAAATCACGATGTTTCGGCCACAACACAAGCGGCCTTCATCACGTGAAGGGACCAACCTGTCCAGCGGACAGCGTTGGAGTGAAGAAAGCCAAGCAGTAATTCATATTCTTAGCTCTTTCGGTAAAGTCACGTTGAAGGGAAACAATAAAATAATAAAATATATATAAAACAATAAAAATTCTCACGACGTTTCGACCATAACACAAACGGTCGTAATCAGGTGTGTCGGTTCGCATTAATTATTTTATTTTTAAACGGTGTATTTATTTATAAAAAATCGTCAGCGCCACGCGCAGCGATTTGACAGAACATAGATGGACTAGTCCTTCTAAATAAACTGTCAAATCGCTGCGCATGGCGCTGACGATTTTTTATAAATAAATACACCGTTTAAAAATAAAATAATTAATGCGAACCGACACATCCAAAATTTTTATAAAATAATAACTCAAGCATAACAGCACAGATCCCTGGATTCAGACGGGGAGCAAAAGTTAATAAAACCCTTGAAATACCGGAGGTAACATCTAATGATGACAATGTTAAATCACAAATCTTGGGAAACATAAACCAAAAAATATTTGTGCAGTGTTAAACCGAGAGGCAGCCAGAAGAGATGAGGCGAGATAGGTCGATCACGTGACCAAGATAAATGTGTCCCAGAGAGAAAGAGAGCTTCCCGGCCGCCTTTGTCTTCCAACAACACGTGATAAGAATTTGCACACGCAGGCAGAGAACATCTCTTAAAAATAAAAATCAAACACCACGATGGAAACACTGCCACAACATACCTCGAGTCACGTACAGAATCATAACTGCAAGTGGCACGGTATCAAACTATGAGGTAAAATAAATGTTTAAACTTCAAAAGCCTCAACACACCCTTTGTGCGAGACAGAATCTCACACCAGGAGGAGGCAGAGGACTCGACCGGAGGGGACACCCCCCTCCTTCCAGATGAATTAGTACAGAGGACGAGACAGAAGGACGCACGCGGGGCAATCTGAAGCATCTGCTTCCTTTTGATGGCGGGATGGCTTGAGGAAGGCGACAGGGGACCATGCCTTGATGAAACTAATATTACCTCAACAAATGACACACACACGGACACGGACACACGACAATTCATCCCCCACCACACCTGCATAACTTCATACGATTAATTGTACGATCCCGATTGATAATACTACCCTCTTCAGCGAGGCAGGGCATAATTATCATAACGGGTTGCATTAGCACAATCGCATACATTCGCATAAATTAATACTATTATCTCTCGAAATAGCATAATTTGTGCGCATAATTGCATTAATTAACATAATTTCGGATAATTACGCAATTTTGTTAAATTTAATTTAATTTGATTATTTTCATCAAATTTTCATTACCCTGATATACAACACCTGCATGCAACAAAATTACTTGAACACGTAAAATCTGGTATTTCACACCACTTTATATTTTACAAGCACTATATCTATTGTTAGTGAGACTTCTGCCTCCTGACTCAGTGACCCAATACACGAGGAAACGATAAAACCAGATGACACACATTCTACGTCTCCAGCCCCATTCTACATCGGAAAATGAATGGTTTAATAGCTTTATTTGCATATGTTTTGCATTATTGGTAGTTTTGTTTTAAACCGGGGTATCCCTCTCCCCACAATTACTCCGCGATAAATGAGAGTTGGCTCAGGTCGCAGCTGGAAACACTGTAATAAGGGTTTGCAAATAATGTGGTTGAGGCAGCAGCAGCAGAGTTGCTTGGCCACATTGAAAAATAAATAAACATGGGAAATTGCTCAAACCAAAGAAGCCAAATATGAGTTCCGTTTTCCAGACGGCTACTAACGAAGGGCAGGGAAGGATGAAGGCTAAGTTGATAGAGCAAAAGCAAGGAATTAGATAGAGCCTATATCAGTATTGGACTAATTGCTGCCATGAGCAGATGGAGGTGATAGACGATGCTAAGTTTTCATATTTAAAGTGCCTTTTAAACAAAATGAAAAAATCAGGGTTGCATCTCGCATGAAGTCCTTTCAAGAGAACATGCTTTTTGATCCACGGAGTCACCCCAGATGATGAAAAGCCACATCCACAGAGTTCAACGGCCTTTCATCCGTGGAAAGAGCTAAATTATATGTAATTAGGTTGGATCACGGATATTATTCCAAGCATGATTTACCTTTAAGACTCAATAGCACCTACAATTGCTTCTCAAAAATACATGCGCATACCTGTACACGTATATAGATATTTACAGAATGAAGTATTGTTTGTATGAAAACGTGATATCATGACAGATTACTGACTAGAATGTTTACCTTCCTGCTATCTGTATAGTGCTTGCCTAGGCAAGGGCAATTGAAGTCACCTTGCACTGTCCACCCGTGCATAAATTGCTTCACTTATACTAAACGTATTTTTCCTGTGCTGCTACATGGATGCTGATAGGGGTGAACTATCGTAGGCTACAGAGTGAGAATAGAAGAGGGACTTTAATGAAAAATGGGAAGCAGATCTATTCGAATAGAACTATGATCTCAGTAAGTGGTGAGGCGTATGGATTGTGTATGTATGTTGGACTTTTTTCACACCGTACGTAGCCAACCATGATAATCCGAGATACGGTCATGCGTGTTGTATCACTGTAGATGATGTAAATGTGACTGCAGTACACCATTCAAAAAGGCTGACAATAACTACAACATTTAACGGCAGTGTGAGTATGAATATCAGACCACGTCAAAACATCGTTTTAGATCGTGGAACGTCCTTATTTATGTGAGCATTATTACTCGGTATTTCAAACCAAACCTAACTGCCGTGGGAATATTTTACGTTGAAAAGACTCCTTCGTTTTATGAAGCATTATTCTGCTTATATTATCTGACTGCGAATTATCAAACAACAAAGTAGACTTCTCACAACATGAAACGAGGGGTTAACGTGTAACTGGCGGTGGGTGGGTACGCACGCTACATTGTTTATAGAAAAATGGGTAAAAGTACAGCCCTGCAAGTACTCGCTCACGCCACTGCTGGTGGAAAGGCCCCCACTCGATAGCCCCTCCACAGCCCTGCTTGTCCACGTTGGCCAGACATGTTTCGTTGTCCTTCCCCATGGCACCTCCGATTAGCACGATTGGCTACGTACGGTGGTGCGAAAGAAGTTCAACACACGTGTCGTACACACGCGTCTTTGAAGAGGTGGGAGTACTCACATTTTACCCCACCACGTGACATCTGCCGATCGACTCTGATGTTACTAATTTACACTGCTGGGTGGACAGAGGTGGGGAAGGGTTTTTTTTTTTAAATAAACTTGCCCAATGTTTCAACTGCGGTGCGAGGAGAGAGAATAAATCTGGCTGTGGATTGCAAGTGCAGTGTGCTAACCCGTTACTACACCAAGGGTAGTTGGAGCAATATGTGCTGTGCATTCTTTGCAATGTATCCATTTATTACCTCTGACAGGGTGCGACGAATTGCACGGGAAGTTACGATAATAACACACACTGTGCCTTAACTGTGAATAGTTAGGAAATAATGCACGCCTGCCGTGAGTGATGAGTAAAAGAGGGCTACAAACGGGCAAGCAGCTGATGCGGACAGGAACATGGACGAGGTGAAACGCCTTTCTCGAACTTTAATGACATTGTTAGAATAAATTGCGTTTAAAAACATTTTTTTTTCACGAAGCATGTATCGATTTCTCCCCTGCCAACAACCCCACCGTACTTCCAATTTTACATGTACGCAATTATGGGGTCGTGATTCTGGCTGATGCAGCGCCTCTTAACTGTGACTGCAGAAGTTGCACCAATTACACAATTGATTCGATACAACAAAACAATCTTCCACCATAACTTCTCTCAATTGCTTTTTTAAACATTTCAGTACAATACAATGTACGTTCCACAGTATTCTTTGTTTTTTTATTGTTTTGCAGAAAACGTGATACCATCGTATGGAATGGACTGAAGAAACCTGCCAAATGGGAGGAGGCAAAACACATTTTTTGAGAAGAGAGAGCTAGTCCAGGAGGTATTTTTCTTCGTCTTGTACAGTGCATGTATACTGAGTAACATAAATCTGGAATGGGCTCACGACTCGAGTTTGGGTGCTGTCCAGATTTACTCAACCTTGGGGGTTCAGCATCATCAGGTGTATTGCAAGCGGTGTGGAAAAGTTACGTGTCGAGATGTCATGCGTAGAGCATTCATCTAAAGCAAGCAGTGTAAGCTTCGCAATGAATGTCGAATGAGTAAATGTCCTAAGTGGATTACCGTTGTAGGGATGAAGCGATAAGATAATCTCCGGTACAGGAGCTCGATGAATTGTGGCACCATGTGACATTGAGGGATGGCTACAACTTGGGGAGGCCTTCATCTTGCAGTGGCTGATGATGATGATGGATAAAAAAAACATCAATGGTTTTTATTATTGGGCTAGGAAGCAATTTTAAAATTATGGCACATCACTTTATGTGGTAAGTGGGCTTGTATACATCATGTGAGACATTCACCCTATTTAAAACTGTTAAATATTTGTATTTCACTAGGTCAGGCCCACTGAGCTTTATAGCTGTTTTTCAGAAGCGACCTCAATGAAGTGGCCTATCATGTAGACATTTACAGCAGCTAAATACTCTAAACGCATGTTTCTAAATGTGGAGGGAAAAACCGGAGGACCTGGAGACAAATCCATGGCACTCCAAATATAGAGGCGTCAGGGTCAGGATCGAACCCATGAACTCCTGCATACCAGGCGAGGGAGTTAACATCTCGCCACCGCACCGCCCCGCCCCTACCCACGATATGGTAAACTCCAAAACAATATACTCCTCACAATACTGTACTACAAAAACAGTATAAGCATAACTGTTCTGTTCTGCAGAAGGGCTATTATACAAAACATTGGCTGACTACTGTATTTGTATACAGTGTTTCTCTTACAAGGTATGCTACTAATGAGGAATGCTTTATTTTAAATTTTTACCATAATGAGCTCTTTACATGATCCTTATGGCGGTACCCCGGGGTACCAAATAACACGAAATGGCCGAGACAATTAAATATTGTATTTCTGGGACACTATTTTTACCCAGGGGTGTACTTCACTCCGCGACTGGGGTTACCAATCAATCCGAAATCGGTGCCACTGCGCGATGTCGAAACGCAGCGAGGACGATTGTGCCGAAACCCTGAACGCTCGCGACACACACCGTAGTGGTGCATCGTGACTACAGCTCGTCGAGATGAGTCGATTGCCGCATCGCCGACCATCAACAGACTAAAAACGACTGCATCACGGACATTGTGCGAGAGCCGGGGTACTATGGTACCCTGGGGCACCGACAAAAGGTTCACATAACAATGCAGAAACAAGATGTGCTCAGCAGCTCATATTTTAACAAGCAATGCAGACAATAACAGAGCTCATAATATAGGTTTTTGGGTTAGATCGCGTTTATTTATAAATGTGTCGTAACCCTCCACCACCCGACACGGCCAATCAGCAAAAAAAGTGTCACGTTGACAAAAGACAAATAATTCACTACTTTAGCCCACCGGTGTGTTGAAGAGTGAATCCACATTTACAGTTAGAGTACGACGTTTCGCTGGTAAATACATCCAGCATCATCGGGCAATTCGCCAGAATGGTAAAGCCTTCGCTTGCTCCTGGTTTTATATAGAGCAGCAGGGTGACGTCATCACTTAACTCACTCTATATAAAACCGGGAGCAAGCGAGGGCTTTACCATTCTGGCGAATTGCCCGATGATGCTGGATGTATTTACCAGCGAAACGTCGTACTCAAACTGTAAATGTGGATTCACTCTTCAACACACCGGTGGGCTAAAGTAGTGAATTATTTGTCTTTTGTCAACGTGACACTTTTTTTTGCTGATTGGCCGTGTCGGATGGTGGAGGGTTACGACACATTTATAAATAAACGCGATCTAACCCAAAAACCTATATTATGAATAATATTGGTCGCGAAAGCCTACATGTTAAACTGAATAACAGAGCTGCCGTGGGCAAACTTTCTATATTTTTTAAAATTAAATATGCATGCGAATAAAAATCCAGATTGGCCACATGGGACTATAAAATAGCCTTTATTTCCTTAACTTCTAGCTATGACGTGTGTAGCAGCAGCAGAAGTTCAACTGCTAGCACTTTGTATTCACCAGACAAGCCATTCTGTTTGTTGGTTTACCAAACCAATGCTGAATTAATGTCGATGACTGATGCTGCTGCATGAAATGCACAGCTAACATAACAATGTTCAAGAGTGCCGAGTGTGGTCTTTGTGATAATGAAATTTGATTATGCAGGTTATATCCTTCATAGCTTAGTGCTGAATGAGGACTTATTATTCTAAAACCTAGCAGCCATGCAGCATGGCTGGGCCTTTTCTTCTACAGTTGACCTCCTCTTATCTGTTATTAAATTAACCCGCAAATCCTATTATCTGCAAGACTTATTGGGTTCGAATACACCACGATTTGTTGGTAACTCCTGCGGGTGTAATAACCATGATAAGATGCGGCTTTTGTTTAACCATGGATGTTAAAGATTCCCTGACGTCATTTGCAGGAGTAGCCCATAGTCTGGTGGCGTCAGTCCAAGTTTTACAAATTCGAAAATTATTTTCAAATTACGCAATTGGGACTATACATGACAATCATCGCCTCCTACTGGAAGATTCATGCCCCAGGTGACTCTTGCAAATGAGACAAATTCTGGTCCACTGAGTTATCATCTGGTTAAATAAACAAAAAAAACAATGTAGGGTCTGTAAATATCATAATAGCCATGCCCCTATTCATCCAATTATTTGGTATTTCTCCCCGGACCCTCCCCGGACCCTCCCCGGACCCTCCCCGGACCCTCCCCGGACCCTCCCCGGACCCTCCCCGGACCCTAAGTTCTACTGCGTTACTCTTTAAATCCTTCGTATGTTTTCATATAGCGAGGCATATCTGTGACATCTCGGACACGTGCGACGACATCATGATGATGGTGTAGGTCGCCACGGCAATATCACAGCGTTGATGTCATGACGCTGATAACGACACCCATGCAACTGTAAATGATAGGCTCCAGCGCCTGTCGTGGTCAGATGTTCAACTTGTCACATGAGCTCCTTTTCAGTATAGCATGGGCACTGGCAATGTAGGAATGATGGCAAATGGTCAAGGATAATTACGGAGAGGATGTCATAGAATGGAACGCGTCCGAGATGGAAACCATGGAGATGGAGCGATGAAATCAGCCCGTATGCGGGCGCGAGGCGGATTATTGCATCAACCCATGGCACCGGCTGGCTCTGTCCCTTGGCCTCCTGTCAGCGAGCCTCCGACGCTTGACGTGGCCTCAAAGTGCACATGGCCTGGCACGGGCACCGTGGCGACGTCACCGCCACCAAGTGGCGAATAGCGGCTGTTGATGTTATTGCATCACATGATCATGAGAGGTGACGGCGGCTTGGGAAGGCCTTCTTCCCAGTAGTGGATTGACCATGGTTGATGAACACGATGATGGGTGTAGATGTAAGAGAATGACATTATTAGCGAGATGGATTCGAGGCGGCGTGAACAACCGGGGCTGCCACCCGTGATTTGACCAATTAAACAAATACGGCGAGTTTGTGGTCTCAGCCCAGCACAAAACACTTACTACTAAAATGTGGTTCTTCACTTAATTTGGCACATGCCAGCCCCTGAGGACTAACACTATTTACAGTGTATAATGGAGCAAGTATTTTTCTGCTTTCGTATGGCAATGTGTAGTTTTCAGAATTATATGTGTATATCGAGGTTAGTAAAGCCAGTTAGTAGCCTCTGTGTAGGCTTCA
Organism: Petromyzon marinus; assembly: GCF_048934315.1. Lineage (NCBI taxonomy): Eukaryota > Metazoa > Chordata > Hyperoartia > Petromyzontiformes > Petromyzontidae > Petromyzon > Petromyzon marinus. The sequence continues at coordinate 21,865,890 of NC_133667.1, read as the reverse complement.
TGGAGCAACTGTGACAATGTTTACAGGGCTTAATGCCAGTCATATCTGTATGCTCTCTGATATACCTCTGACAATGTCATGTAATGCTTTGTGTGAGAGTTCCATGAGGGTAGTTCTTCATCTCATAACGTGATGTTGATGATCCATTTTTTACATACTTGAGTGTGAAACCAATTAAGTACTGTACTGAAAAAAACCGACCGACATACTATTTACATTGTTATCGTACACAACGTTTTTAACATAAACGTGTGTTTGATTATTGAGGTGTAAATATGTATTAAGGCAATTTGTTAGCATGTTTATGAACTCCGGTGCCGAGCAAGGCAGAGATCACAGCCCTTTGTGATAAACACTGCTACGGTGACCCTTGACATCATCACCATTTCTGGGGTTCTCTCCCACTCAGTGTTGCTAGCATTCATCTACAGGGGGGCTACTACGATCTCATGACATCATGGGTCAGCGTGTTTAAAAAGTATTTTTGGAAACCTGCATACGTGAGTGAAGCCAGTTAAAATTAGTTGTGGAAACAGGGCTGCAGCTGAACATGAACAACTTGTGGTGGGTGATCAATCTCTTATAAGTACTGTAGTTGTGTTTCTTATGCTTATTTGTAATACTTTTACAACCTTCCTTTGTCAAGCCATGTCGGTCATGGGTCGAGTTGCCACCTTTTCCAGAGACCAAACTCAGTTAGCCTATGTCTATCAAAACAGTGCAGTATATTGTGATAAAGTTCAATACATTCCACCATGCATTCCTGCCATACAAACACAGATGCCAATTCCTGGATTGTCTAGGTCAGTGGTCGGCAACCTGCGGCTCTGGAGCCACATGCGGCCCTATTAAGGACTGCTTCGTGACGTTATTTATTAAGGACCACCGTCTCGTATTCACGTTCATTGTGGCTCTTGATATATTGAGTTTTTTTGATCGAATTCGAATATTTTTTTTATTTTTGTTGTTATTTTTCTTGCCGACCGCTGGTCTAGGTGACACTCAGGTGGATTTTTTTTTAAATCAAACTCCACAGAAAGGTCAATAGAATATATATTTTGTAACCATACTTAACCATGCTGGTTAGTGTGGGTTGGTGTAAGAAGGGGGAAGGGAGGGGGGGCAGAAGGGAGATGTGGCATAGCCACAACTGATTCACAGTTAAACATGGAATTCACTTTTGGGGGTTACTTTGACTTTTAATCATTTTGTCTCTTTTTAATGTAAAACAATTGCGTACTTTAAGTGGTTACCCCCACATTGTGAGATGTGTAATATATAACGATGTGTAGTTACTTGGTGCATGCAACATGACCGGAGTCCATGTTAGGCAATCTCAACAGTCCTATTTCTGCAACGACTCATCTTCTGCTTAGGGACCGTCCATAAATGACGTCACGCGATTTTGGACGATTTTTGACCCCCCCCCCCTCGTCACACGGCGTCACAAAAAGTCAGACCCCCCCTCCCTCAAATATGACGTCACAAAGCTCTGCCCGCCCCCCCCCCAAACCCATATTTCCATTTAAAAAATAAAACATGCTTCAAATCGTTTTAAACTATTGTCATTGTAGTGCGTATTTAATGTGGTGCTGCACTCTGATGTTGTAGGAGAAAACATTTATTAAAAAGTTTATTTAATTACGTAGAACGTGTTGTCTATATTTAAAGTTGCGCATTTTGATGTGACGTCACATTTCTCAACCCCCCCCTCCCTCGTCACACATAGTCACAAATGTCTGACACCATCCTCCCCCCCCCCCCCCAGGTGTGTGACTTCATTTATGGACGGCCCCTTAATCACGATTAAGATAAATATCACTGTACAATTATATAAGCGCACAACTTTATCTCTCTGTGATGAACGCTGCACTTTCCGTCGTTTTCATGCAGGGGGCGCTGCAAACCTACTCACCCCCTGCATGAACGACGGAGGTGCAGGGACAGACGTTCGACTACGTTGGAATCGATCTGCAGACAGACGGCGGTCTTCTCTCACGGCCAGCAGCTCGATGTCGCCTTATCTCGACCCTGCAATCCCAAACAGGTGAAAGTCAGCATCGAACCGAACCCCCAGCAAGGCCATCTTCTCAGCGACGAGAGAAAATTCACACGAAATGTCCTTTTCAATTAAGTCTTCCGCATTGTAAAATGATATAAGCTGTCAATGAAGAAATAAAATGATCTAATTCAAAACATTATACGATTCAAAGATGTTTCATTTTAAAACTTCAAAACGGAGCATCGGGTGCTTGCGTGAACGCGTCGTTCGTGTGCCATTTTTTTGTGACTTTCCTGGCCGAAGGCCGTAAATGGTTGTGAGGGGTGCCACAGGCGCCCCCGAACAACCCCTAGTATGGATATAATGCAGTACAGCAGTATCAGATATCTCTTGACTAAACTAAGTGTGAAACCATATTCGTAAAAATATTTTACCAGGAAATTTTCTACACTGTTTGAATGCATTTTCAATGCATTTTGTACCTGAATCATATCAAGAGCGATGCACATTAAATTCTAAAAGAATTGTGCTTCCATCGAAAGGTTGATTGCCAGCAATGCACACGTTTAAAAAAAATCTGATCCAAACTTTGATCAATAAACATTTTCAGTCTAGATTCATTCTGCCACAATAACATGATTTACTGCACCAGCTTTAACATTATGCGTCTGAGTTTTCATTGTCTTGTTTGAGTTTGGTGAGGAGTAATTCACATCTACAACATACACAGTTGCTGCCTGATGGAATTAATTGCACTGCACTGGCACTCCAAACTTTGTACAAAATGCCATTGGGTCACGTAATGTTAAGTGGTTGAATAAATTAAAATTGACGATGCAAAAAACATCACGAGACCATGTGACTTGAACAATAAATAAAGTTGAAGTGAACAATTAAAAAAAGCAATTATGGGAGGCTAATGTGACCGCTGCGTGTTCTTTGCAATCTTGCTTGGCAATGGACACCCCTATAGACACACCTGCAAAAATATATCATGGTAAGTTCTCGACAGGCACAACAACACCTGAATGAGTAAACATTTTTGAATCCAATTAACGTCAGTTTCACTGACTCAAACAATTAAATATGAATGCAGCCAATGCTGCCGCGAGCGAGACAAACACAACTCGGTGCACTTAAGAAGCTGATTTGACCTCACGTGGAATTCTGTCCTCATATGGGTATTGTCCTCCTGGATCACCTACCCACCTAAAACAGGTTTATGTGTATTTTTCTTATGTCGTAGAGCAGTACCGCAGTGGTTAGTACACTGCACTATGAATCTGGTGAACAGAGTTCGATTCCCATACACGGTTGACATGAGTAGCAATTGATATCCGAACTGGTCCTGGTCACCCCCATTCACCAACCCACATTGATGAGCATGGTGAAGTATGGTACTGTAAAAACATAACAAAAAGGTGTTGGGAGGCGTACATCCATCAGTGGATTGATGAAGGGCTGTACATTCCATTGACTTGCTCATGACAACAAACTTAGGTCCACCAATATTTTTTTAACAAGTCAGACGTTTCAATTACACAAACGAGAACGTCGCCATCGAAATTCCTCACGGGGTGAACAGTCATGTGTATAGGATGGTCCAGATAGATGTCTTGTGACCCCCCAATTACATTATGAGACCTCCTTTGTCAGTAACAAGATATAGTAATAGGTTTTACCCTTTTAACTGGCACAAAAACTGACACCTTTATTCAAGGCATCATGTTTGCAATAACCACAACACAAGCAGTCAAAATGCAAACAAAATAGATAACTCTGATAATAATATGCACTGTCCTTGAATTTGATTGGTCCGCACCCGAGACGGCTTTTCTTAGAGTTTTTCTTAGAGCCGTCTCGGGTGTGGACCAATCAAATTCAAGGACAGTGCATATTATTATCAGAGTTGTCTATTTTGTTTGCATTTTGACTGCTTGTGTTGTGGTGCTACCTCGAGTCCTAGACCAGTCTCTGGGTGGCCCCGTTTCCAAACCCCATACTGACCATGGAGTACGATAGAGTCGATTCAAATACCTCCCCTGACCGATCGAAAGGTGTGGGGAGGCGCCGTGCAGGGTGTAAATACACAATAGCAAGTACAGTACTTGCTGTCCCCATTAAAGTTCAATAGACACGTGTAAAGAATGTGAGATGTCAGAACCTAGTGTGAGCTGTACAGAGTGGTACAAATGTCTTGTGACTCCCGAGACGGCTCTAAGAAAAGCTCTAAGAAAAGCCGTCTCGGGTGCGGACCAATCAAATTCAAGGACAGTGCATATTATTATCAGAGTTGTCTATTTTGTTTGCATTTTGACTGCTTGTGTTGTGGTTATTGCAAACATGATGCCTTGAATAAAGGTGTCAGTTTTTGTGCCAGTTAAAAGGGTAAAACCTATTACTATACCCCCAATTAATTCACCCCTAACATTGTTTTCCTGTGCACATTGTCTGTTTTAAGAAAACCTTACTTGAAAAAAATATAACATTTTAGAGGCTCAAATGGGGTCACAAGACATTTGTACCACTCTGTAAAGCTCACACTAGGTTCTGACATCTCACATTCTTTACACGTGTCTATTGAACTTTAATGGGGACAGCAAGTACTGTACTTGCTATTGTGTATTTACACCCTGCACGGCGCCTCCCCACACCTTTCGATCGGTCAGGGGAGGTATTGGAATCGACTCTATCGTACTTCATGGTCAGTATGGGGTTTGGAAACGGGGCCGCCCAGGGACTGGTCTAGGACTCGAGGTAGGACCCTCCACGGACGTTGGTGGAACAAAGCACTCAGGTAGTTCGGATCGTGTTCCAGTGTGTTGACCACTGTGCTACAGCTTACTCTTATGTTTTTTTTATCATTGTATTGACGACATTTGATAAAAACAACATTTGGATCAGCACCTGCTATGAGATATGGATCAGAAACATTGACAAAGTGACAAATTAAAATTATCATGTACATGTAAGGTACAGCCCGTTTGTCAAACCACTACTGCATGAGGGCCTCGGCATACCGTTCGCCAAGAAGCATTGAGAGCCGCGTGACTAGAATTACACATTACGCGTAAATTCGAGAACTTACGTAAGTTTGATATACATATACTGACTGAAACGTAAATGCTTGTTCGAAGCCACTCCATGGATTGCTCTGTTGCATGACCGTGAGCGATGGTGGCGGCTCGAGATGGCCTTCATCCAGCAGTCAATAGGTCATTACTAATTCTGATGATGCTGAACTGCAAAACAAGTTATAGTGTATGGGATGGTGAATAAATCTTGTTTGCGTGTACCCCTATTATCAACTCCTATATATATGAAAAACACCCCTATTCTAATTCTGGAAAGAAAGAAAAAAAAACACAAATTTCAAACACAATGCGGTCACCCCCCTGGGCTCTTGGAGGAATGCCCTTGCAGCCTACAACAAACACAAAAGGCTGCCCTGCGGGTGAGTGGGGGTGAAGTACGGACGGAGAGGGCCGATGGGTGGTGGGGGTGTGGGTGGCACGGTGATACAAGCGGGTAAAGTATTGTGCGGGGCTTTCGAGAGGCGATGATGAGACATTGAATCTTCTGGTGGTTGAAGGGTGGGGGGGGGGAAGGTAGGCGCTGTGTGGAGGTAGTCGTACATGGTTATGGGGGAAGGGTCGCTGTTCGTGTGTGATGGGGGATTTGAGCTGTGAGGGAATGAGGGTTAGGGGAGGGAGTGAGATTTGCTATGGTTCGGGGTTACAGTGCAGTGGTCATATTGGTGGTGTGATTGGTGGTGCAGTCTCTTGGTACTGGTGATTGTAAAGTATTTTTTTTAGTGATAGAGTTGGTTATTACTGCTTTATCTTAAAGTCCAGTGCTTGTTGATGCTTCATTGTGAATTACTTTAGAGTCTGGAATGTAATGGAGATTACACACAGCAGGAACATCGCCTCCTCCTGCGAAAAAACTTGGCAAGACCCTACCTGAAACTAAATTTCTTGAGACTCGGTGAGGCTTTCCTGGGAAAAAAATTAATCCATAAACGTAGTCCAGTAGTTTGTCTATTGTAGTGCACTTGTTATGGCAGTAATGGTTGGTGTTGTCTAAGAGAACTGCTTGTTATGTACTGTAGTCCAATAGTTAATATAGTTATGGTAGTGGTTGCATGGCACTAGTCACAGTATAACTTATAACAACAAAAAACGAAACATGTTTGTCAATAAGGAACATATAACAGGCGACGTTTCGGTGAATGGCCCTTCTTCACGTAAACAAATAACTCAAGCAATATAACGTGTTTACAGTCCAGTAGAAGTCGAATTACTATTGTGTTGTATTGTGGTCTCGTGCCGCGGGCCAGGTGATGGAGCTTGGTCGCAGGTAAAGCGGAGAACGGTTGGGCCACGTGCGGTGCGAAAGAAGTTCAACATACAGCACGTGATATAAGAATAGGTTTTACCCTTTCTGGCAATAAAACAGTTGTGTTAAGATGTTATAAACTCAGCAATCATTGGAAAGATGTCATCAACCACTTTGGGTCATGACTTGATTTGTTTTCTTGTTAACCTCCACCGTCAGCAGTGTGGATGTGTGTAGCGAGGTGCAATGCCCCCTCCCCATCTCTACCCCCCTCTCTCTACCCCCCCTCTCTCCCTCTTTCTACCCCCCCTCTCCCCCTATCTCTACCCCCCTCTTTACCCCTTTCCTCCCCTCATCTCTACCCCCCCCCCATCTCTACCCCCCCCTCTCTACCCCCCTCTCTCCCCCTATCTCTACCCCCCTCTCTCCCCCCATCTCTACCCCCCCTCTCTCACCCCCCATCTCTACCCCCTTCCTCCCCTCATCTCTACCCCCTCTCTCCCCCTATCTCTACCCCCCATCTCTACCCCCCTCTCTCCCCCTCCTTCTCTCCCCCCCTCTCTCCCCTCATCTCTACCCCCCCCCCCCCACTCTCACCCCCCATCTCTCTCCCCATCTCTACCCCCCCCCACTCTCACCCCCCATCTCTCTCCCCATCTCTACCCCCTATCTCTACCCCATTCCTCCCCCCCATTGTCTAACACACTTTGACTGCGCCCTCCTACTCCTACGTGGGTTTTTTGCTTTTATTTTCAATTTATTATAATTTTAAATTTTTATTTTATTATTTTCTATCGACGTGACTTTACCGAAAGAACAAAGAAAATGCATATACTATCAGAGCACGTTTTTTTATTTGCATGTTCACCACAAGTATATGTGGTTAATGCAGACATGGTTCCTTGCAAAAGGTTTCATTTTTGGTGTTTTAACATCCTAACACAACTGTTTCATTGCCAGAAAGGGTAAAACCTATTGTGATATTTTGAGAATGGCAAGGGAAGCAATGTGATACAGTGCGCTCACTGTACACGATCGTGCGTGAATGGGGCTGAACTCAGTTGAACGCATCACCTGCGATGGGCGTGGCCTCTGTTGGTGGAGGCGTGGCCTCAAGGGGGGGGATAGGGCGTGGCCTTGATGGTTGGGGGGGCCTGGCCTCAGGTAGAAAAAAGACGATGGGGTGGGGGGCTGAGGGCGTGGGATAGGAGGATCGGGGCGTGGTTATAGAGGAACGGGGGGCGTGGCATCGACTGGTGGGGGCGTGGCCGCGTAGGTGACACCGCCTCCTCACCTGCCTGCCGCGTCGTCGTCTTCCCCCAAGCGAGTGGAGAGGCGGAAGCGAGTCGAGCTGTCGGGAGCGCAAGGTGAGCGAGCGAGCCAGCGAGTGAGCCAGCGAGCGCGTGTTGCGGGTGCGTGCCGGGGGGGTTAACGCGTGTTGCTCGCTTCTGGCGTTAACAAAGTATGAAGTTGCCTTCAGAGCGCGAGAGGGGAACGGCGCGCACGTACGCGGCGTGAACAGGTGTCCCTCCACCCCCCTACTCCAACCACCGGCGGCTCGGCTTGGGTTGTCCACGCAATGGCCGTGCGTTAACCAGCAGGTCCGCGCGTGCCGAGAGCACCAGGGTTGCGTTGTGTAAACATCGCCGCTGGGGGGGGGGGGAGACAAAGGCGGACGTGCGCGGTGTTGTCCACCACCCTATCCACCACCCTATCCACCACCCTATCCACTCGCTCGAGTGCCGTTGTTTGTCCCCAAAGGTCCTCGCTAAAAGCCCTTGGGGGGGGGGGGTCCCGGGGGGGGGCCCCCCACACAACGGTGTTCAAGGCTACAAACGGGGATCTTTCTCTTTGTGTGTGTTTATTGTTCTAGATTTGAAGCTTTCGTGACTGCAAGGATCCATACTCTTTGGTTCTATTCGGTGAAGTCACGAATAGAAACCAAAGAGTATGTGTTTATTGTGTTTGGCGTGCACGCGCACGCACGCACGCGCGCGCCTTTGTCTCCCTCGAGCGACGGCCCTGGGGGCTTTAAACGCTTGTGTGTGTACCACGCACTCGTGGTTAAACGTACACGTTACGCACGTGAATGCATCGTGTAACTATTAATAGGTAACGTTACTTGTACAGCTCTTTATCAGGCCACTGCCGGATGGAGGCTTCCTCACACGGTGGCGGGCCAAAGGGCTGTTTGGTCATACTTCACCACCCTGGGATTGATGATCAGAATCTTGAGTCTTGAGGAATCCGATGAGCCATGAAGCTCTTTTTCACACATGTCCAGTGTGGTGTCATCCATTCGACGCTGATGTTAGCCGCGGCCTGGAATGTAACTTTGATGTGTGAGTTCAGAGCGCGGCGTGTTAGTTTGTAACCACAGGTGACCTCTACTACAATGGCTGGTTGTATTCCGCAGATCGGTAGTTGTTGTTGCCCAGTAGCTTGTTGTAAGAGTGCTGGTTATAATCCATGATTTATGGTTGTTGTGTTACTAGTTGCGGTAGTTGTGGTTGTAATTCTATAGTTACGTTAGTGGTTGTTTTGTATCTAGTTCAGTACTGTTGGTGGTAGTGGTGAATTGTATTTCAGTAGTTGTATTTTGGTCCAGTAGTGGTGTTCTGAGTAGTTATGTTGCAGTTGTGTTATAGTTCAGTATAAATGGTAGGCTGTTATGATAGTGGTATTGTAATACCGTGGGTCATGGGAGTGGTGAAGGTTGTATGATATAATGTACTATAAACGGTTGTTTGATTACATTTGTTATGATGGTGGCTGTCATCCTGCAGTTAATATCGTGGTAGTTGCTGTTTGATGTTGTCCAGTGGTATTGGTGTTGTCTTGTATTTGAGTGGTTACGGTGGTGGTGGCTGTGGAATTTCAATGGTAGTGGTGTTGCGTTTGAGTAGTTATGGTCGTTGCATATTAATTATGTCGTGATGGTAGTGGTGGTTGTATTTTAGTCAAGTTGTAGTGGTCGATGGTGACTTATTCTGGCGCTTGGTAAGATACTTCAAAATAATACATATGCTTAAACAAAGGTAAACAATCCTCGTTTATCCTTTTATTCTGTTGTGGCTGCTCGAAATTACTAACTAATGCCAACAGGGCATTTGAGGAATTGATTTGGCCAGCACCATGGATCAATGTTTTTGTCTTCCCACTGCACAAGATTGTTAAGGTTGTGTCGATCTGTAGTAGGGCAAGGACTGATTCACCTATTTCGTGCCACCTTATTTTCATGGCTAGGAATGAAATCCATCATGTCACTGGGTTCATAATGCAGTGCACTCGCACACATGCAGCGACACATACAAATTGCAGTACTATACATTCGAACCCCTTCTTATTCGCGGTGATGTTTTCTTGTTCATGTTTTTGTTTTTTTGTTTGTTGCGGTTGCACCCGATTCAAGATCCGAATGGCTCACAGGGCTATACCAAATAAATGAAACAAATAAATGAAATGAAACAAATAAATGTGGGGGGATGAACATTTTGGATCCTATCTTTGAATTTGCTCAGTGGAAAAAAATGTGTGGATAATAAAAAAAAAGTCGTTCTGCAATACTGGATGGGAAAGCTGTGGATAATTGCGGTTAATGGGAAGGATAGGGCTGTGGATATTTTTTGCAGCCCTATTCTTTTGTAACATCCAGGCGTAATTTCACCTGGGTCTGTCTGGATCTGTGACCTGGAAAATATGCACCTGGCACACCACATTGAGGAGACCTCTCTCTATAACCCTGGCTGAAAGTCACGTGCCACCTTCTCGCGGACAGTGACCAGAATAACATTCAGTGATCGATCAAGCATTGTGTAGAATATATAGTATGCACGTCAACACAATGCATTATATCATATGCCATGTATATATTCTGTATATACTCAAACACTGCTTGCCGTCAGGGACATATCTGTTTCTACTCGTACATCATAACAAATGATTCACATGTACCAATGCACCTTACACTCATACACAGCACCACTCCAACAACTATTACTCACTCACACTAACCACCTGTTCCGCCATCGAAGCAGAGGCTACTAATTTGATTCGATCCTTTTATTCCCCCAACAGGTGAGACACATCAGGAACGATGTACAGACAACCTCGGTCAAATGATGACCCTCCTCCATACAATGGCTCCCAGCAAGGCTATGCCCAACCAATGTTCGACAGGCAGCTCATGTACGGCTCTCGTGGTCCCACGGGAGACTTCAATGCGGAGCCGGTGATGTTGCCTCACTCTCAGGCTGCCTCCTGGTACCCAGACCAAGCCGATGCCCGCTCCAGGGTACCTCCGGGTTCGTACTACGTAGGCAGCGAGTACCCGGAGGATCTTGGGCCCATCGACTTCAAGTCTTGGCGTTCCCCACCGGGAGTCATCCGCATCCTGCAGGGAATTGCCCTGCTAATGTGCGCTGCCATCTTCGCTTGCGTCGCCTCCACCCTGCAATGGGACCTTGACACGGGTACTGGATTGTCCGGTGGGATGGGTGGCTACGGAACGGGCTATGGCGGAGGCAGCTATGGCGGAGGCAGCTATGGGGGTGCATACGGTACCGGCTTTGGAGGATATGGCACAGGCTACGGAACCGGGGGAATGTACGGGATCTATACCGATCCCAAGGCTGGCAAGGCCTTCATGATGGCCATGGTCCTGATATGTTTTGGCGTAGTGGTCGCCCTGTTCATCATGAGTTCCATCAAGTCGAAGATGGCTCGAACACGGCGCTTCTACCTCATCACCATCATCTGCTGCGCTGTGCTGGCTGTGCTGGTGCTCATCGCCACCATTGTTTATATCATGGCGGTGAATCCCACGGCCCAGTCTACTGGTTCCATCTACTACACACAAATTATGGCGCTTTGCAACCAGTTCTACATGCCCACCACCACTGGGTACTACTGGAACCAATATCTCTACCACTACTGCGTTGTTGACCCACAAGAGGTAATACTGCAGTGACAATAAGTTGGAAGGCACCCGGCTCTGTGTGTCAGTTTAATTATGCAGGGTGATCCAATTAGATATTCCCAACTAAAATGATAATGAGATTACTCCGTTGGGAAAACATTTTAATTCAAAGCCAATTCATGTGTCAATCACATTCCTGAAAAATATTGAGCCATGATTTTTACAATATTCAATCACTTGTTGAGAAGAAAGTAAAATGGTCATTAGAAATTAGTGGGGTATCTATAAATTAACGATCCTGTCCTAACGTCTCATCTTAGTTTTGTGACAGTAAGGTTTACTAAAACTCAAAACACAAAAGCTGACATCACGTTACCAATTTAAATATTTAGCAGTTGGGCTCAAGGTTTGGCCATGAAAAGCACAATATTGAAATAGTGCCACATTTTATCACATTTTTTAAAGCACAATAATTGTGCTTGTCAATTTCGTTTTTACATGCTTTCTTTTAACTCCCTCTGTTGTCGTTGTTGTATCCTCAAATCTTGTAACTCAATTTTAACCCACTTCACAATGTGGTATCGACTGCAAACTTGGTATACTTATGTCATACTGATGACAATACTATATTCTATCATAAAAAATCTATATTTTTAAACATTTTCTATATGTTATGTTTCGGCTTGGGTCTAATTGTCCACGGTCAACTCACGTTGGGGCCACTTCCTGGAGTCGTGGAGTTCTGACATTACTAGTACATTTAATGAAAGCGTGTTTAAAAAAAAGTTTTTAAAAATATTACTTATTTTACAACGTGAATATCTGAAACCTCAATTAGATCCTTAGCTCCCCACGATTTGTACAGACGGAGTACAATAATGTAGAGACCGCAAGTGAATAAATAGAAATTAGGTTTTAGCTGATGAATCTCTGGAGAAAGATCTAATTTTACCATACAATAAACCACTTTAGGCCCTTCTTTGGTATATTCTTTGTGGTTATGATATATTTGCTTCATAATATTTATTTTGGCTTTTTGTGGGCATAACCATATTCATACCACAACAAAGATGATAATTTGGTATGGGTCAACATGTGCTTGCTCTTTAAAGAATAATGATATATGAAGTGATTTTTTTTCTTAAGATACAACTATTTTTTGTAATTAATAAAAGCTGCTTCTCTTAATACTGGGTTTCATATATAATTACATGACAGTATTGATTTGATGAATAGACCTCGTGTTCACCTTAAGTATACTGCAGCAGTGTCTAGATTTATAAGGTGAGGGAATGACCAAAGTTTCATAGGGGGAATAAAATCATGCCACATGCAGGAAGTAAGATGAATTGCAGCCGTCTGGTATGTGATTTTGATACACCGACGTGCCTGGTGATAATGGACATTACTTATACACTCATATTTTATCCATACAATTAATTGACATTGAATTCTCCTTAACCGCTAGATTTTCTGTTAAATTATTGACGTGTACATATGTGCGTTTCTGTGTCTTAGGCCATTGCCATTGTGTGTGGCTTTATGCTGGTCATTGCCCTGCTTCTCATGATCTTCTTCGCCTGGAAGACCAGACGCCAGATGAACAAATATGGGAAGCATAACGTCATGTGGGACAAAGCTACTGTGCCCGATGTGGAGGAATGGGTAAGTACTTATGAATGTTGTGCCACTTATGAAGCTGTATAGAAACCCAGTCCAAAAGTAATGCAAGTCATACATTAGTTTCCATTAAAGAGTAATGTTAAACATACTCATCACAGTCATATTTTATGCCAATATGGTTCCTATATCCTCTTGGTCATGTGTAGTGCAATGAGGGAATTTTGGCACTGACTAGCAGTCTAAAGTATTTATATTAAAAAAATATATCTTAATTTTCCCAGGAGATTGCTACCCACTTAAATCACTAGGTGTTGGAAAACCAAACTTGTGCGCTTTGAAAATACTGATGATGGATTATAATTTGAAGCCTAATGAGGTAATATTATACAGCTACGTGGAATTGTCCACCTTTAAGAAGGATAGTGAAGGTAAAAAAAATTGGGAACTGAAAAACTAAAGTGGAAGTCATCTGTCATTGGCATATCTGTGAATTTAATTATTCTGTAAATGCCAGGAGATGCTTGATTTTTTTTCATCCCTGCATCTGCAAATGACCAGATATTTGATAAAAAAAAACTGGACAATGGCTAAAGTATATATGCACGACAGGAATATCATTACTTTCATCATAAATTGTAAATGATATCCTCTGCGGAGTGAGCCCTGATGGATGAATACATAAGAATGGGCGACGCAGCTTACTTTGAATTGCAGAAAAGGCGGTTGCTTTGCTTATCTCCTGCTAAATGAGACAGCTGGAATGTTAGAATCAGTTTCTGATAATTAAGCGTTGTGTTTGTCTCCCGTATAGCGAATACACCTTGCGCTAGTCACGGCACCCAGACAAGGGGGGAGCTGCTAACCTCTTCGGAGTTTGCCTGCAAGTGAGAAGGGAATAGTTGTCAAATTCGAATCCCCTGCATCTGCATGTGCTAATGACGAGCCCATTCTTCCTGTTGTGGCATCGCATTATAATCACAAGACTGGGTCCTGGAGGATCGTAGGTTATGAGAAAATGGACTGCAGCAGTGCTCTCCTCTTTTCCAGTGATGGAGATGAACTTTGTGTTAGTTTAATTATCAGTAATGTTTCTAGTGTAATAATTGGTATTGGGAGGATTTATGTTCACACAAGTTGTTTATTTTTGGACACTTCTCATTGCAAGCACGTGTGTGTGCATGATCAGGAATAGTTGTGGTTCATGCACCTCCAATTAGCACGGTTGGCTACGTACGGTGCGATAGAAGTTGAACATACATACAGCATGGCCTACAGATTAATTTAAATAGCATTTGAGGGTGATCACATTAAGTGGGACATATTGTCAGTCTGTCCAAACAGAAACTGCTTTTCTGTGGCTGAACAGGCTGGAAGTGCAAGAGTCACCCATATATTACCCCACCACAAAGACGTGGCCATTGAATGACTCCAGTGTACTTTTTGAAACTGATATCAGTCAAGTAACGAGTATTTTGTACCTAAAAAAAAAGCTTCATATGGTTTTTCACGGTTCGGGTATAACAATGTTGCTGCTGATGTCAGCGGTTATATAGATCGTTATCAATGGCTTTCTGATAATCTTTTCCAATTTTAAAGTTACTGTCCAATGTCCGTCCGCATATTCTCACACTGATATGCATTCATGTTTTTTTTCTCACTTGACATGTTGCAACAAAAGAGGTTTAATGTCATCTGGTTTCTTTGTTTTATTAACCATACTGACAGAAAAGCACCTGTTACAGTAGAAACACTCCTTTCAAGTCGTGCTCTTATCTGAAGATCCTGTTGTCCACAGTGGCCATAGAATACACACACTGTGTCAAGGATATTCACAGGAAATTTAAAGAAGAAACTTTGTTGCAACTACAAATATTGGAGCTGTGCCTCGGCACCTTCATTTAGGATTTCCTTGTCACTCAACTCCACGGGTTCACGTATCCGGAGCGATGTTCCCCTTCCTCCTTTGTCCATGGTTCAGGGGTCCCAGTTCAGTAACCTATTTAATATTATGGGTAATGTAGAGGTCTCTAGTAACTGGAGTAAATTTTATCCATTAAATACAACATATATGACCATTGATTCCTATGCCACTTGATGTATTGCGAGGTTAACGATCAATATTAATCTAACAATCACATCTTCACAGATGCTTGTAATCTAGGAGTGACTTGGATTGCATGTTGAGTATTTATTTGAGAGCTTTTGCCACGCTTGAGAAAAGAAATGTCCAACATGCGGCCAAAACTGGAAAGCCGGCTTAAATCTATTATCATCGATAAATCGAGGCATTGTTATGCCCCTAGTTTTCCATTATAGTCGACCCTGTAACACATGATCCCACGTTGAAACAAGTGTAGGTGAAATATCTGCTGTGTTCAACAGCCTGTGTGGTTGGGTGTTTTCCGACCATGTGACGTTGCTCGTGCAAACGTGACCATCCTTATCTGTAGCCTGCATCTGCTTCACAAGTCCCCTTAAGCTTTGTGGTTTTTCTGCAGTAAAATGGCACCTTATGTGTTCTTACAGTGAGGGGAAAAAAGTATTTGATCCCCTGCTGATTTTGTACGTTTGTCCACTGACAAAGAAATGATCAGTCTATAATTTTAATGGTAGGTTTATTTGAACAGTGAGAGATAATAACAACAAAAAATCCAGAAAAACTTATGTCAAAAATGTTATAGATTGATTTGCATTTTAATGAGGGAAATAAATATTTGACCCCTCTGCAAAACATGACTTAGTACTTGGTGGAAAAACCCTTGTTGACAATCACAAAAGTCAGACGTTTCTTGTAGTTGTCGACCAGGTTTGCACACAGCTCAGGAGGGATTTTGTCCCACTCCTCTTTGCAGATCTTCTCCAAGTCATTAAGGTTTCGAGGCTGACGTTTGGCAACTCGAACCTTCAGCTCCCTCCACAGATTTTCTATGGGATTAAGGTCTGGAGACTGGCTAGGCCACTCCAGGACCTTAATGTGCTTCTTATTGAGCCACTCCTTTGTTGCCTTGGCCATGTGTTTTGGGTCATTGTCATGCTTGAATATCCATCCACGACCCATTTTCAATGCCCTGGCTGAAGGAAGGAGGTTCTCACCCAAGATTTGACGGTAAATGGCCCCGTCCATCGTCCGTTTGATGCGGTGAAGTTGTCCTGTCCCCTTAGCAGAAAAACACCCCCAAAGCATAATGTTTCCACCTCCATGTTTGACGGTGGGGATGGTGTTCTTGGGGTCATAGGCAGCATTCCTCCTCCTCCAAACGCGGCGAGTTGAGTTGATGCCAAAGAGCTCCATTTTGGTCTCATCTGACCACAACACTTTCACCCAGTTGTCCTCTGAATCATTCAGATGTTCATTGGCAAACTTCAGACGGGCATGTATAGGTTCTTTCTTGAGCAGGGGGATCTTGCGGGCGCTGCAGGATTTCAGTCCTTCACGGCGTAGTGTGTTACCAATTGTTTTCTTAGTGACTATGGTCCCAGCTGCCTTGAGATCATTGACAATATCCTTCCGTGTAGTTCTGGGCTGATTCCTCACCGTTCTCATGATCATTGCAACTCCACGAGGTGAGATCTTGCCTGGAGCCCCAGGCCGAGGGAGATTGACAGTTATTTTGTGTTTCGTCCATTTGCGAATAATCGCACCAACTGTTGTCACCTTCTCACCAAGCTGCTTAGCAATGGTCTTGTAGCCCATTTCAGCCTTGTTTAGGTCTACAATCTTGTCCCTGACATCCTTGGAGAGCTCCTTGGTCTTGGCCATGGTGTACAGTTTGGAATCTGATTGATTGCTTCTTTGGGCAGGTGTCTTTTATACAGGTAACAAGCTGAGATTAGGAGCATTCCCTTTAAGAGTGTGCTCCTAATCTCAGCTCGTTACCTGTATAAAAGACACCTGGGAGCCAGAAATCTTTCTGATTGAGAGGGGGTCAAATACTTATTTCCCTCATTAAAATGCAAATCAATTAATAACATTTTTGGCATGCATTTTTTTGGATTTTGTTGTTGTTAGTCTGTCTCTCACTGTTCAAATAAACATATCATTAAAATTATAGACTGATAATTTCTTTGTCAGTGGGCAAACGTACAAAATCAGCAGGGGATCAAATACTTTTTTCCCTCACTGTATTTTAATGTAGACACCCCCCCTCTCCCCATGTTATGTCTTGAGAAACAGAGATTTCCCTGTAGACCTTTCAGTAAGCAGTGCATCACCGTGTGTTCAGAGAATGCCCCCGAGAAGATGACAAGCTACTTATGACGTCCCTTTTTATGTGCCTATTAATTATTCATCCTAGTTTGCATACCTTTCATATGCGCTTGGAAAAATGGTGAGTGCATGGCAATCAAATCAAAACGTTAAGCCCTCATGATGGGTTTTGACGTGATTGGGGTCAAAGATATTTCTTTGACCTGTTTGTAAAGACTATACTGTCGTTTTTGAGATGTCGGCTTGCAGAGGTCAGAGTGCTGCAGTGGCACTGCTGGATTTGAATTCAGGCTGCTACCTGTCATTAAACTGGGTTCTCAGGGTAATAACCAAAAAAGTGTAATAAGTCTATAATCTCAGCCTGATCACCAATGACTGCAAAATATGGTCACGTTAAGTTTAGTTATGCATATATATAAATTTAAAGTTCTAGAAGTTTTTTGGGACAAATGAAGGCTCTATATAAATCTATACTGAATAAGATAATACCAAGCCTAACCCCCCCCCCTTTGCAAGCAAAAACTTCCATGCCCTCTGTTGTCAGTAATATTTATATTTTAGCTTGCTTCCTGTTATTAGTCCTATACCATGCTGAGGTTAATATGCTACGGATTATGATGGTCAGCAAATATTTCTTTGGCGGCTGATATGTGCTGATAAAAAGGAAATTCCAGTACTTGTAGTATGGCCTTCCCTTGACATGACGGTCTGCTGACTCGAAGAATCACAAAAAAAGACGTGTTATGTGGCTGCATGTTAATGGTGATAAAATCCTACGATATTGTGTCGTTAAAACAGTGTTTTGAAATGGCAATGTTGTTGAAAAGGTAGCTTGCATCAAATATTCATGTCACATTTTAGCTGCTGTCAGATAATTACTAGCTTTAGTTTATTTGCTGTATTATATTCTTTGACTTCCTTATGCTCTGCAACCAGAAACCCCCTTGTGTTGTAATCTTGATCAACCAAAATATTAAACTGATAATGTTTCTTTTCTTCTAAAGCTAACATTTCATTCGCCGTCTCTCGGAATAAAAATTGGAGAGCATTCACCACTGGTAAATAAATAACGGTGCGAGACGCCCATGAATCATTTATAAGCCAGCGTCTGCCGTCCACATCTGGTGCACAAACGAGAGCTTGGCCAGGGGCACTTGGGGACAGGCATCGGCACACACGAGCCAGGCGCTAACGGTCACTGCTCAGGGGACTCATGCATATTTATCCAATTACAACATTAATATGCATGATCTAGAACTTGTATTATTCATTGCATGTATGTTGAACTTCTTTCGCACCGTACGTGGCCAACCATGCTAATCGGAGGTGCCGGGGGGGGGGGGACAATAAACTAATTGGACGTATGATTCCCAAGGTTTATCTGGAAGCGTTCACGGCGTGGCGAGTTAAAGTTAGGTGAATTCATTCTGTTGCCGCCTTTTATTTATGGTTTTTTATGATTCAAGAACTCAGGACACAAACATCAACGAGGGCAACGGTGTCACGAGCGCGTAACACCCCCCCCCTACGTGGCAATACACCCACAAATCGGGGACCGACTGAAGGCACTTGGGTTAAGTGCCCTACCACTGTAGGCACTTGGGCGACGTGCAGGAGGAGCATATTTGCAGAGGGGGGAGGAAGGAGAGGTGGGGGGACTGCCTTGTTTTAAATTGCATTGCACACGAGGATCGTTTTGCTAATGCTGTACCTGCCTTAACTATATTCGGAAGGGAAAAAAAAAGTTTTGCTGGCTGGCAAGCGCGCGTCTACATTATTTGCTTGGTGACGTCACCGCGCATATGTCTGCGTGATGACATCGGCCTCATGCCACGACGTTGAGCCGTCTTCATACGCGCAGACGTCACCCTCTCCCGCCCACCCTCCGACCCCTGACGTGCATCTGGCGCAAATGCGTGGGCACTGCTAGTTTTAAAAACAACTATTTTGTGCACACCCTTGCTACAATTGAGGTACATGATACATCGCGTACTTCTGATGTCATAGTACTTGGTATGCTTACGTATGACATACTGTGCACTTCCTCGTGCATTGTGTTATGAATGATTATAGATGGCTTAGTTGTTTTTGTTTACATTTTGAGCATTACTCCAATTGAATTGATCAATGTCCTTCGCCAGGTAAACACCCACTAGAGTTTGTTTTTACGAGAAAGATCTCTCAGTAATGTTAAACAGGATCATTTATTTTTATTTTACGATTGGCCACCAATGTTTTGATGTTGGGATTTTGGGTAAAGTAGGCTACTTTTGTGTGTTATGCCACGGGACTTCTACCTACCACTTTAAAAAAACAGCACAATTTGGTGATCTTCAGATGACAAGGTGGCTCCAGAATGAGACCAATTTAAGCCATGTTTGGTTTTTTATAGTCTCCAAAATTATTATTTTTGTTATAAAATGTAGCATTAATTGAGAACCCATGTCTTTAAGGGAGGACCCTTCTTGCTTGTTACTGTGCACTGATGTTGATTCTCTTGGGCCTTACTGCTGGTGAGATGCCGCGCTATGTAAAACTGACCAGAGTTTGCGTGGACTGGATCAAGGCTGCTGAAATGATGCGCCTTCAGAAGGCTGTGTGGTTGACGGGTTGTACTAAGAAGTTAGTTTTTATGTGCACAGGCAGATCTGAAGGAAACGGGTTGTCGGCTTTCTATATTTTGTTTTTTTTTACCACACATGGGGGTCAAGTACAATCGTAATGGTATCATTCGTAATGAATTGCAATCGCAACGTAATTTTCATCTCGACCAACATTGGTGCTGCTGTAATTGTAATTATAATTGACCTCGAGGTCTCTTTGCTTATCAGTCCAGTGGTAAATGCGCTTACCTAATAGTATGGCATTTAGAATTGTTTACATATGAAATAATGTACGTGTAAAAAGCAGTGTACTTAAGCATTACAACCCAGTATAAGTGCATCTTAAACATGGATTACATTAGTTTTAAACTATAGTGGTTAACAAATCTACATTTGTTGAGGACTGCTGAATGGTTGTAGAGTAATATAAATAAAATGTATTCCAATCATATCGTTTGACTTGGGTCAAGGGTCATTGGTTAAACAATTCATCACCAATACCTTAGGTTTTCTGGTTAGTTCCAGTCAAAACGAGCAATTTTTCGACTGTACCTGTCCGGCAAAAAAAAATAACTAAGTGCTGTGACAGAAGACGTTGCTTATATATGACAAATTTGATTTCTTATTATGTTTCTGCGTAATAATTAACAGGCTGCAATCATTCACAGCATAAAGGCAGGCTGGCTAAAAACATCGACTCAAGTGAAAAAAATATTTTAAAATAAGTTTAGAAAGTGTGACGATGTATTTCAGCACGTTGTAAAAGGTGTTGCTAATTTAATTCACACTTGTTTTCGAGCTGAATGGCAAGCTCAATCTGCCTTACAATTGTGCACCGAGTCAAGATAAGCTACGACTGAAAATAAATCTATTCTTTTGGAATGAATACTTGATGGTGGTAATTGGGGTTGTCCTCTGTCATTGATGACATTTAAAAGTATGCATAACTGATATAATAATCTCTTATGAATTAATTAATCAACCGTACAGCTTTAAGTGTTTTTCAGCCTGCCAGTGCTTTGAATAAGGTCCGTTTCAGTCCATTTCAAAGTTCAATCTACAGGGTTGGTACAGACGTCTTGTGACCCCCATGCAATGCTCTAAAACGTAATATATATATTTTTTAACTTAAGATTATTTAAAACAGAAATTAATATAGAATGGAAACAAATGTTAGAGGTCAATTAATTGGGAGTCACGCGACATCTGCACCATCCTGTACTTTTGTAGTCAAGTTGATCAAGCACTGATCACATACTAATACTGTACTATTTGAATGGTTGTGGTAATGGAAATGCTGTTACGGGAGTTTTGGGGTGTTCAAATTCAACTTTAACTGGAGTGAAGTCTACACAAGGAAGGCCTCGTGACAGGAAACAAAAACCCACTGCAATTTAATGTCCCAGCACTTCTTAATCCTTGAATGAAAACAACAAACGCATCAGCATAATTCACCCCCAGCCTGTTTCTTTGGTCCTACCAAAGCTTCTGCTTTTAAAGTACAGTCTGGCAGTTAGCCCACAGGGCATGCAGTCAAGAATCGCCCGAACTGTAAGACCCCCCCCCCTACTAGTTACAATTTTTTTAAAAAATCTGAGGTTTTTTTTTTACAGAATAAATAATCCTACCTTTCATTGTTAATGGTTTTTTTTAATCACATACAAACATTTTGAAACACGGCATATAGAAAAATGTTGTTTAAGAAAGGGTTTCCGTGGACTTTGTTTGGCCCTGTTGACTCACCTACTAGGGTGCACTCACTCATCTTTGTTTACGCAGCTTAGGTTGGGCTCCTCGTGCCAAATAAAAACCAGAACTTCAGGTTCGCAAAGAATGACGGCATTAAACCCACGTGGTATCCCCCCCCCCCACACTGCACCTGGCGAAGCCAGTCTACCAAGTTACTGCGTTGCGGGGCGCTGTGGAATGTTTCATTGTTTTTCTCACCTTTAAGATGAGTTAAGGCCCTGTGTCCCATCTGCATTTTTCAGCTCTTAAGCCAGAAATGAAAATGTCACGTTCCTTTTGGCAGGCACCCATTAACGTTGCCAACAGTTTCGATACATCTCAGCCGAACCTGTGTGATACGCATAAACTGTCAGCGTCTTAAATACGACGCGCTGGCGATTGAGGTATAGGTATGAATACAATTAAATGCCACCATATCTGACCATATGTTCTGTATATCTAAAGAAAAAGACAGTTCCATAAAGAGATTACTATGGCATAAATAAAGTGCACATTGATACGGGGAGATACTTAAAGCTGCCTGATAACAGTACAATGCGGTTTACAATGTAAGTCAAGAAGTCTCCAAATAAAACGTTTAAAATATATATATAAAACAAGTGGTACTGAATGGACACTAAATTACATATATTGACTTTTTAACACTTAAATCTTTAATGGTTTTCTCTTTCAATGTTCTCTGTTTTGCAGGTATGTCAATGATGGTATTAGGATTAATAGTGCTGGATCTGGCTCACTTATGTTACAGTTGGATATGGGGGGATGTTTTTTTTGTATTCTAAGGCTCAGTTTTCTTTCTAAAGTGAACTTGATATCATTCTCTGATTAGCATGGTTGGCTACGTACTGTGCGAAAGAAGTTCAACATGCACCCATAGGTTACAGGTGCAAAAGGAAGTATAGAATGTCTATGTTTAGGTGGCGTTGCATAATACAGGGGTATGTAAGATGGTGATCAGGAGACATAAGCAGGATGGGTGTTTTTATTCCACAAATTTACTAAGAGCAGATATGTCAACTTCACTGTCAAAATATGGACGTTTGATGCAGAAGTCATGTCTGTGGTTTTTGTACACATCAGAAAGTTGGACTTGAAATCAACTAGAACAGACGTTTCCGGCCATTGTATATAGCTGCATGCAGAGGATTCTAAGAATTTCATGAGTCGTGTTGGCCCCACATGAAACATGTAACTGCATTTGGGACCTTATCTTGTCTGATCTAGGATTTTATACAGCGCTTTTGTCAAAGCACTTTATTATTATTATAAATTGTATATTGCTATTGGCTGATGGGGAAAAGGGAATGCCGGTATTGAGTGTTGGGGAAGAGATGGCAAGGAAGGGTGATGATAGGGAAAGGGAGGGCTGGTCAGGTTAGGAAGGGGAAGGATGGCGAGGGAGTGTGATGATAGTGAAGGGGGGGGGCGAGGTTAGGAAGGGGAAGGATGGTGAAGGTTTTAAGGACGAGGACA
This sequence comes from Petromyzon marinus, assembly GCF_048934315.1. Lineage (NCBI taxonomy): Eukaryota > Metazoa > Chordata > Hyperoartia > Petromyzontiformes > Petromyzontidae > Petromyzon > Petromyzon marinus. The sequence goes on along the minus strand of NC_133667.1, from coordinate 21,842,977 downwards.
GGAAGTCGTAAAGAGATACTCGAGTGAAAAACAATGAGTCTTAAGGGAGGAATGACATTGGTTAGTGAAGTTGTCTGTTTCATGTGAAGGGGGAGTTTTCCAATGGAGGGGATGCTAGGAGGGATAAGGAGCAGAAATGTAATGTAGGTAACAAATAAGGATTAATACTAGTAATAAAGCAATAACGTTGCTATTATGGAGAATATGACAGGGGTACAGACTTGTTATCACATTTATCCTTTCCTGGAAATTTCGTGAACAAAAAGCCAAAAGTCTCATTGTTCTGGAGACCGCCATGGTCTTCAGAGGGTCTGAAACCGTCGTGCGGTATGTAATATCAGGGAGTGCAGCTTTCCCCGTCCAGCCATGAAATCTATGCATTGGATGGATCTGGTTTTGTTTATTCAATGTTCACCTTATTTCTCTCGTGGGCCAAGCCTATGATGGCAAAGAAAACCCCTTCCATGGCAATAAGTGGTACTACAATACACATCCATAGGGGTGGGATGATGCTTCTAACTAAAATTTGGAATAGACGGCACTACCAACCATAGCTCTACAATGTGTTTTTGGTTTCGACCGCATGTTGAGGATGATGGGCCACGTTTCGCTTCATCTGCTGGAAGTTCCTTTTCGCAACTGAATTCTCACCATCATGCAGAAAAACACGCGGTACAGCCCGAAAAACTACACGGTAGCATTTTAACCCCTTTTTCACATTTGTTAACACAGGATTGGGCAGAAATTAGACATTGTAACAAAGCGCACTGCCATGGAACCACAAATCTACTGGACAGCAAGAAGACATTGTGAAATCCCAACTGATAGATTTTCTTTATTTCGGCAGGAAGAGCCCAATAAGCTGTTTGGCTCAATTTAATGGGCGTCCTTCGATGGTACAGATGTTATACAGTGCAGATCTTAGTTATAATCATGGGTACCTAGGTCACGTGCTTCACATGTTACAGAAATCGGGAACTAGTCAAAAATGTTAAAAAGCAACAAATTGCGACATTTTTTTCTGGAAAAAAAAACTCAGCCGCAATCCTGTTGGCAATGCAGACTTTTACAAGAACCCTATGGTATATATACACAGAAAATAGAATTTGCTGATTAGAGGATAATGGATAAATGGAGGTTCCCTGTAATATTATATTCATGCATGAAACTGATGAGTGTATTGCACAATATAATTCCCCTGCCGATAATCTTGAGCCAAACTGCTTTGCTGTTCAAGTTTTGGTGTATTATATTTTAGTAGAACCCTGAAGTATCCAGAGCTGCCCATGTAATTTCATCTTCAGTCTTCAGAACCCCCTATGGTGCAGTTTCCATGAATGACCACCATCAGATGTGTGTCAAATGTAGCAGCCTAAATTGTTTGCGAATGGAAAAGATTGGAAAACCTGGGAAGGCGGTACTGACTGTGGCAAGTCACGGGACTGGGATGTGAGAGACTTCCAGAGTTCGACTGTGCACGTTTTCGCGGTTGTGCTTTTTATTGTCTCCGACATGTTTTTAAGTTGTACAGCCCAATCATACATTGAAGAACTATTCTGAAATAATGCACTTTAATGGCTCGGTATCAGTCATATTTTTACCCGGTCTATGGTTTTGTTTCTCTTCATACAAATACTATTTGTGACAATGAATACAATATACTATATACAAATTGTAATATGCTTAGTCTCACCTGGTTTTTCCATGTAAAATGGTAGATATTTTCAGATGAAAAAAAATATTGTATTGGAGTCGAAGCTTGGGATCTAGTTCAAGTTTTGCTGGAATTTATTGTATGAAAATTTCTGCTCCACAATTTATCACTGTATACTTTGCACTACATTTGGACAATATTTAGCAATCCATTAAGCATGGCAGAATGTTTCCACTGATTGGAGTTTGGTGTGGCATTTCCACCAAGTCATTATAGCCCCACTCTGTAAAGAGCTCACTGATATTATGATGCTCGCCTCCATGAAGCAGATGCATGATTTTGTAGAAACTCCAAAGTTTTAACTACCAGTTGAAATAATCAGCTTACAACTGCCAGTTCAAACTTTGTTCTACAAAAGGTGCAAGAGGAATTGTTTTTATATAAAAGGCAGATCACAAATGCTCCAGGTACATTTAATGTTTTTTGCAGAATTTACATTGCTAACTGCTAGAAAGTCTTGTTACATGACATAATGAGTAATACAGAAAAGCTTTGAAATCCACAATGCCAATAAAGCGATATACATTTTCTGAGGTGGAAATCCATGTGAGTGCTTGGTAGAAACCACAAATGTTGTTACACAGCAAGACAATTTCGTTTACATAGGAGGGAAACTTGTTTTATGAGCACATGTCAATTCCTACTAATTCTGCCACACATGAGTAGATAAGGTTTTTTGGTAAAACAAATTTCAGGCACTTCGAGTCAACTTTTGAGAATGGATTCAGAAAGCACCATCACTCGGTGCCACCTTTGTCAGCATTGAAATTCAACACCAAGAGTTGAGTTTGCAAAACTGACATTTATGTCACACTGTGTATGTGTATTATACTCATGTCCACTTTAAATGTCACGAAGTCTAATGTGCACATTTAATGTGCTTACTTGTTGCATTACGTATGCATAAACACATTTAAAAATTTAAAGCCGATTATGGAAGCAGAAATATTGACATTTTCTCCTGCCCTGACTTTTTTGGCCTCGGGCCTGAACTGCCTGTTCTCAAACTTGATAGGCTGCAAGCTGCCCTGGCTCCATTGGCCCACCTACTCTGGGATTATTTTTTTCCTGAGGCCATGGTGCAACGTTTTTGTATCCCATGTATTCCCAACATTTGGCTCTTCCCTTCCCCAGTGTGTCCCTCACTCCTGTATAGCATGTTTAGATAGTTAATAAGGTAATCTTTACACGTGCATAATAAAGGTTTTTGGGTTAGGTCGCATAATGTACTGAAATTATTAATATAATCAGCCAAGAATGTGTCCTGCGTGTGACGTCACTCCACATGTCGCACCCCTCATTAATAATCATGAGCTGGTGACATCACTCCACATGGGGCAACCACCCCCCTCAATAAGCGGATGATGTGCGGCATCCATCAATAATCATTAGCGGGTGACGTCACTCCACATGGGGCACCCCCCCTGCCTCATTCATTAACATGAGCGCATGACGTCACTCCACATGGAGCTCCCCCCCACATCAATAATGAGCTGATGACGTCACTCATGTGGACCCCGCCCCCACCCCCTCATTAATAATCATGAGCAGTTCATTATTTTCGATTGAATATTTCAGATTAAGTGCAATATACACCCATCCTTGGACGGGCTATTGGCTAATTGTAAATGTTGTGGTTTTACTCCAACACACAGTTTGTTCACCTGACAAACCATACTATTTGGCTGTGTCAGGTGGTGGTGGGTTAATGACACATTTACGATATATTTATGCGATCACGAAAGCCTATGTGTTTGAACTTGATTTTTACATTGATTTGAAGCTTTCGTGACTGCAGAAATCCATACTCTTTGGTTCTTTCGGTAAAGTCACGTGGGTAGAAAAATAATAGATCACGAAGTTTCGATCGCAACACAAACAATCGTCATCAGGTGGGACAACCACAGAAAGAAAAAACAGCTGAAGTATAGAAGTACTTTAGTAGAAGTACTTCAGCAGTTTTTTTTCTTGCTGTGGTTGTCCCACCTGATGACGATTGCTTGTGTTGCGATCGAAACATCGTGATCTATTCTTTTTCTACCTATGTGACTTTACCGAAAGAACCAAAGAGTATTGCTTATTACATTTTATTATGACTATATACAGTGTCTCAATTAGACCCGATAACCAAATCACTCAGAAGTCAGAATGCACCCAGTGTCATCAGATGTGAAGCTAATTAGGGTTGAGCCTGCATATTTCTTGGATGGGCAACGCCCATGTAACAAAGTCTGCGAGGGTGTTATACGTTGAGGGCAGTGTAGCAAAATCATTGTAGCACTATACTTCTATGATCTCACATCTTTATTGCCCGCCTTCACCAACCTGCGTCTTACCATGGGCATGTAATCCCCACGACCAACATGGCGTGGCGAGGCCCTCATCCTGCAGTGGATTGACAAAGGACTATATATATTCTTGGTTCTTTCGGTAAAGTCACGTAGAAGGGAAACAATAAAATAATACAAATATAAAACAATAAAATTCTCACGACGTTTCGACTGCAACACAAGCAATCATCATCAGGTGTGAAAACCACAGCAAGAATTTTTTTTCTTGCTGTGGTTTATTATTTTATTGTTTCCCTTCTACGTGACTTTACCGAAAGAACCAAGAATATGAATTCCTGCAATCACGAAAGCTTTAAATCAAAAGGACTATATGTATGCGCGTATTATATACGGTACACCTATTACTGTAGTCTGCCAAGTTGCGATTTAAACCTTGGGGAATCTTGCCAGACTTACAAAGGGGATCCTTACCTTGACGATCAGAAAGGACTATTGTAAGTTATACGAAGGGCGTGGTTTAAATACATTGACGAACATAGAACAGGCTGTATCTGCCAGTAGAATGGTACACATTGGATAGGTTTTTAAAGCCGTCAGCATGTTATTGCTCTTCCCTTGCTTGCTGTGGCATGAAGCGCTTCTGGCGGTGGGAGAAACACCAGTGTACCCAGTATGGTGCATGAAGCGGGGCACATTTCTTGAATGACTGTTTTCAGCTTTTTATGCAAGGTTATCATTTTCTGCAACTGAGTTTAAATACACAGCTTGGGTGTTAGCAAAATGTCATTAACCTATTGGCAAAATTTTGGACAATGCTTTGCATCAAAAATGTCATGCTGTAGAATTAGTAGTGTGCATCCCTTTGCGAGGTTTTTACTTTAAAAATACAATTTTACCTGCACAAGATTGATATCGATTGACTTTATTTTAACCAGGTGATAACCCAATGAACCTTCAAGTCTTAATTCAAGAGAGGCTTTTTGTCAACGACTCAACCAAAACATTACAGTCCAGAAAAACCTCGCCAAACATGGTTTGATCGAACGAGTGTTGAGGCCAGTGTCCTTAATTGCAAGGCCCACGGGGCCACTAGTGGCCCCTGGTGGCCTTTAGTGCGGCCCCTCACAATGCACACATTTGAGAACACTCATCTTGCTGCTGTCAAACCCCAATGGTTTAAAATGTGTGGCTGGCCTCACACTGCTGTCTTATCGGCGAAAGTGGCCCCCCTCCGGTTTAGGCTGTTCACGGTTTACTTAATGTGGCCTTTTTCAGAACATGGGGTTGATGTTTCGGCTCACACTGCTGTCTTATCGGCGAAAGTAGCCCCCCTCTGGTTTAGGCTGTTCACGGTTTACTTAATGTGGCCTTTTTCAGAACATGGGGTTGATGTTTCGGCTATGTGCAGTTTGACATTGCTAAGATAGGTAGGCTTACGGGTGAGTGCTGCATTGGTTGGATGGTAGTATGGCGTGAATTAATCGACGGTGAGAACGATTTATACACATGTTTTTTGTGTGATGCAACGCATGCAGTACTCAACATGCTCACGCACAATGCAAATGTTCACACACGTTGCCACATGCATCGAGCTGTCCGCTTCGGACAATAATTTTTCACAATACAAAATTAACAATAAAGAACATGCATATTAAAACGATTGAATAATAATTTATTTAAAACAAAAATAATTAACCTTTTAAGGAGTGATGTGGAGGCGTTATTGTTGCACTGTAGGGATGCTGTGACTCGCGGATGGATGACGCTATCTCGCATGTGCTTACTGTTTGATCTCATTACACGTGCTATGTGAAATTTCGTTCACGCGGAAATTTGATTTCGTTACTCGAAAATTGTTTATAATTTGTCAATTGCGTTAACACGAAATTTCGTAAATTGAATGTTCGTAAATTGAGAGATACCTGTACAAGCCTGACATGCGCAATTGAAACAAAACATTAAGAAAATGTGATTGTACCTACTGTGACAATACATCTTAATTGTAAACACTAACCATTACCAGAAAAAATACATTTAATTAAAACTGATATATTACAATAGCAACACTTAAGATTCAGAGTAAATAATACATTGAAAAACTCCCCACTATTCTTGCCTCTGTCACCTTTCTCTAATATTTCGATTGCTGGATTCCTTTTGGTTTCCATTCTTCTGATTCATCCATTGTGCATCCATATGTGTGGAGGTGATATAACAACAACGATCAAAAGTGGGTTGTACAGTTTTTCAATGAAGATGGGGCATGGGTATATCTTACAACATTCATGTGTGCGAGTTATCAAATTTTACCAGGACACCGGCTCAATTGTTTAAGCTTGGAGCAAATGCAAATTGCTGTCTGTGGCACGGAGCTCGTTGTGTATGGTCAAGGTATGGCAAGGTTTTTTTTGCGAAACAATTTTTTTATTTAGCAAAAAAGATTTATCTCATGTAAATGGAGACTTCTCAAGCGTCCACACCCAATTTCCTCCCATCGCCTCTGGATTGGACATCATCTGCTGAGGAGCGCCTGAGCGGTGGGGGGGAGTTAGTTATGCTTCAGATTTGCGTAGTTTTCGCTCTTTATAATTTCACATGCTTTCCCCCCTCCCTTTTCCCCTCTCGCTTACCAGCCTTATCTGTATGTTGCTACCGTTTTGTATCCTGATAATGTACTCTTTTTCATTTAGCTTTGTCGGGATTCATTACTTTTTGGTGCTCCAAATTGGTTGCAGGGTTGTTCGAATTGAAGTGATTCCTTAGGAGAGAAGTTGTTATGGCAGCAATCGATGCAAAACATGACCCAGCAGCTAACATAAATTAGCAATGAGAAATTATTACACCGCCACCTTACAGTTAAGACTGGACATTTAAGGGTAGAACGACGCGTACATTTATATATAAAAACATGTATTCATCAGCCTGCAGTGTGTCCATCGCATTGTCTGGAATCCCTTGTTTTTAGATTCGTATATGTTGTAAGTGTAAATGAAAAATATATATTTTCTCAAATCGAAACAGTACGGTGAATCACGACAGTCCATCAAATCGCCAAGGGGTGAATCGTTAGACCAATATAATTTGTAACTATTGTAAAAAAAAAAATTACACAAGTTATACTCCACTATCAGGTGACCTTGACACAATACATTTGTAATGGTTGCCAAAGTATGTAATTGATATTTACAAGATTTAATGCACATTAAATTCTAAATGAGTTTTTGTTTAAGATTCATCATAAGGACATTGGTGGTAATTGGTAAGCAGTAGCTTTGTTCTGGTGTCGATAAGTCATTGAGCCTTTTTAGGCATGCTTTCTTAATTTTTCTGTTATGTTGGTTCCACACCGTTGTGTACTTTGTACATTCAGCATCACATGGTGCTTTTAGGATTTTAGGATAGCTGTGCAACGAAAAATAATGAAATTTCATCTAATCTGGATTTGAAGCTTTCGTGACTGCAGGAATCCATACTCTTTGGTTCTTTCGGTAAAGTCACGTAGGTAGAAAATAAAATAATAAAAAAATCATCTACTTATTTAAATGTATATTTTACTTCAGTGCATGTTAATTAAATACAACACGCAATAATACCTCATTAAAAAACTTAGTTATAGCTCTTATCTTTACAAAAAAACAATTGTGTCCCTTTATTTTATTAGTGAAAGGGATTGGATTAAAATGTTTCGTCTAAACTCTTTCTCCTGTGAATCATTCATGCCCCTTCATGTCCATTATAAGTAGGGGTTGCTGTATACATAATGTCGATTACAATCAATACCCCAGTCTCTGCATTTGCAATGCTATAAATGTTATTGCTGCAGCCAGCTTGTTAATATGTTTACTTTATTTTAGCGCATATCGGTTGCAAGTATGAAACATTTAATTGGGATCAGTAGGATTTTTAAGCAAACTTCTGATTCATTAATTGTAACCACAGTTGATAGCTCATCAGCTATGTTCTCTAAACGACTCTATGAAGGCAATCCAACATCTTCTGTATCCTTCATGGTTCCTGTAATCCCACAATCCATCTTGCTCCTGCCCATAATCTCATCTCATTACTGTCTCTAGCGGTCATCCTCTCAGCAGTGTTACCACCTGTGGCTGCCATTCCATCACGAGGCTCATCTTTTGGCTAGCACCTATTCTAGCAATGTGTCCTTCCCAAACCCACTTGACAGTCAACAGGATGTCTTACATGTGTTGGTTCTTTGATCCACCCGTTCGTCTTCCTGTTTCATTGTAATTCCAAGCATACATCTCTCCATGCTTCCTAAGTATTTTCAGAAATTGTTCCATATTATTTTGACACATTTTCTCTGTCAATTGTTATTCATCAATAACCTTGCAAACGACCGAAATCGACAATATATGGAGACTGCTGTGTAAAGCATAGCAATATCTGAATGGTCATTGTTTACAATGGGATAAAACATCACACGTTGGAGACAACATTGCTCACTTTTCAGCTTGCACAATATGGTACACTTAACCAAACAATACCGTGGTGCTTTTAGAGATGCACATGAACTGACAATTAATGTGGTAGTGCTGCGATTTTTCACTTGAATGCCCTCATTTTTTCTCTCATTTCTAAGTGCTCTTGAGGAGCACAAAAGACAGGATACTGTATCGGCAGCAGATTCCGATTTTGCTCGAAGGTTTTATTTTAACGCGTACATATGGAACAAGAAATGTTTCGAAAAAAATTAGAGACGTTATTGCAAATGCTGCTCAGAAGTAGCCCCCAGACTAAAATGAATAAAACGATTATTTGCTCTTTGATTTGTGTGGATTATGTTTATTTCTCATTTTAATTAGATAATTGGTGACAGTTTATGGAGTGTTAAAAAAGTAGGGAAAATATTGAACTACTAGCCTTTTGCCCGTCCAAGGACGGGTATATTGCAGTAAATCTAAAACTTGCAAGTGAAAAGCAGACCGTGACGCGATATTTATTGCATTAATGCGTGTGCAGTTTGTAAGGGCGCGGTGACACAGACCTATTTCATTTTAAGGTTATAATCCATTGTTCTTTGGGTCTTTCGGTAAAGTCACGTAGATGGGTTCAAAAAAAACTACGACGTCTCGATCGCAACACAAGCGGTCGTCATCAGGAAAAGGGGGGTTAACATCACCTGCTCATGATTATTAATGAGGGGTCTGGGGGGGCTGGTCGATGTGGAGTGACATCACGAGCATTAAGGACAGACATTCCTGGGTGATTATAGTAGGTATCATGCTGTATATCATGTATAGTCCAATTGACGTTCAACATATGTGGTTTGCCTGTTATCAACACCAAGCTGTCATTTTCAAGACATAATAAAATAGGTTCTAGGGCTTTGACATTTAGACTGAGTTGGGTCCAGAATGCAGTAAGCAATTTCTTACAATGGTTGGAAATGCTTTTTAAAAACATTCTGATTCATCACACTACAATAATAGTATTGAGATATTACAAAACCTAATTATCATGTGGGATGCATTGCTTGCAGATTTCGAATGCAGTTAATAGTGGCACTCGTCGTGCAGCTTAGAATTGAGGGTAGCATCCCAAATAAATGAATCTATTCGAGACTGTTAGACGTTTTGATGTGTTGCACTGACGTGTTTCGTGAATCATTAATAATGAGAAGGCAAGAAAGATTTTAATCATTACCTTTGGTGTTTGCCCCCTTTTTTTTCCCCCGCAGGTCAACAATCTGGAACCAGTGGAAGGAGGAGAGGGGATGGACATGAAAGGTAATGGCCTGATGAAGCAAGGAGATGGGAATGAGTCAAGGTTGGAGTCTGCATTGCCTGTTAACGGCATGTCCTACAGTCCTGAACCCTCGTAAGTGTCATCAGCAAGGTGGAGTGCACACGCGGGACGAGCTCCTGTTTTAGCAGTCGCGACTGTATTGGACCTTTTCTGGTGCTTTTCTTCCAATAAATTCTCCCAACACAAGTGCAACAGCTTATTTTGTACAGCACGGGCACTTTTTCTTTTTTTAACTTGTCATTTTGCTTCAAGGAAAGCGAAACCTAAAAATGTACGTTGTTCAGACACGCGTAGGCTGTCTGGGGCTGTCAAAATGTTTCATTCAGAGCCCTTTGTTAATAAGAACTAGTGCACATTAATGAGATCCCAATGTTGAAATGTGTGCAACCGTCTTCACCTTGTCATAATGTCAAAGGGGTATAACTTTTTATTATTATACAATAAAGTGAATGGCCCGAGTTGATACGAGATCAAGATATGCTCCGCGACCCATTTTGAAACTTAAACTCGCGCCTGTTATTGAATTCAGCTGATTGGTAAGGCAGCTTGTAATGTGGAACCAAAAAAGGCAGATCTCCTTACATAGCCTTTAACAGACTGTTCGGGGGCAAGTGATGTTAGCAAGCACCTCTTACAGCCGGAATGGCACACGAGGGGATGGGGTGGCCAGTACCATGCGAGTGCTAATGTTTATACACGGCACCAGGCACTCATTTAAGGCTGAGTCCACTTAGAGGAGGCCCAGGACTAGTTCATAAATTCTTCATTGATCTTAGCCGTGCGCGAGAATCGACATTGGCTTGCTAGGTTCATAGCACAGTGTGATAACCATTGCTCCACTGCTGCATTGTGGGATGACCAACTCGAAGGCACATATACCTTAACAATGGCATGGCGGCATATTGTTCAGCTGGATGCCACGCAAGTTTTTTTTCTTTTAAAATGTACTCCAACTGCAGTATGTTGAATTTACATCATGATGCAGGGGTGGGACACCTATGGCCCATGGGCTAGATATGGTCCATTATTTCATTTTGAAACAAACCTGCAGCCACACATTTTGAAACGGCCAAAACAAGCATATTTATTGTTAGAGTGAATATTTTTTGACCTGCCTAAAAAGGTTTTTCTAATTTTAGCATGCTCAGTCACTTCTCTTGCTGCAAGGACCTCACTATGCTGGTCATTAATACACTGAATGCTGGTAGAGCAACAATCACTGTCTGTACCCATCCACTCTTTTGTGTGTCTGTGTCAAGGCTCCCAGTTATTTGATTGATTTGTGAAATATTGAAACAAAAAGCAATGTTTTTGGATGGTTATGGTTTCAGACAACGTAGGTTTATGCAATACAGTATAGTATATTGACACTGTATCGGGGTTTGTGTTTATCACAATATAATTGATGTTTCATATTAATGTCATTGTTTAGGTCCAGTTTTCTCAAATTCCATACCTTATAACTCATCTACTTTTCAACATTTACGAATGCTGTCCAAGTACAAACTAAGTGGTTACACAGTGCACACGCCTTATGAATGGTAAACATATCTCATGTAATAGAATGGTGATTCAAGTTGAGATACAGATCGTGTGTTCCACAGTGAGATACAGCTCTTAATTTGATTTGATTTGGCACTGCATTCCAGTCATATATAACAATCATCAGGTATGTGCAGCATGTAATGACTTAAATTGTATTTGAACAGATAAGGTGAACAAACGTATAAAGGTTGGACCCCTTGCAGGGTCGTGAGGATGGTGGTTTTGAAAACCTTTATCTAATCGTGACAACTTGTGTGTTTAAGCTCTGCATGTGAATTGCGTTTCTGTCGTGGCAGTTCAATTGAGTGCACAAAGTTTGAAAGCAAGTCTTTAGGAAAGATGACGGCTCTTCTGGTGTACAGTAAAACAATCCCCCAAACCTGAATCCTCAAAATTGGGATTCTTCAACCAACATAGGATGAAATCATTTGGTGGAGGCCTGGAAAGCTGCTTCAGCAAAAAAAAAAGACTTATCCACTAGGATATCAATAATAGCTTCTTGTGTGTGGTCTAGAGACTAATACAGGGTTGTGGAATAACACTGTTATTCATTATTTATTTTCTTTTAAAGGAACATTTCTGCCAGTGTTTCTTTTGAAAAATTAATTTGAGCCACAATTAATTGAAGGCATGCCATTTTCCACGTATGGGGCGGGGCTGGGAGGGGCGGGGCTGGGCGGGGCGGGGCTGGGCGGGGCGGGGCTGGGCGGGGCGGGGCTGGGCGGGGCGGGGCGGGGCTGGGCGGGGCGGGGCGGGGCGGGGCTGGGCGGGGCGGGGCTGGGCGGGGCGGGGCTGGGCGGGGCGGGGCGGGGCGGGGCGGGGCGGGGCTGGGCGGGGCGGGGCGGGGCGGGGCGGGGCTGGGCTGGGCGGAGTGGGGCTGGGCGGGGTGGGGCTGGGCGGGGTGGGGCTGGGCGGGGTGGGGCTGGGCGGGGTGGGGCTGGGCGGGGTGGGGCTGGGCGGGGTGGGGCTGGGCGGGGTGGGGCTGGGCGGGGTGGGGCTGGGCGGGGTGGGGCTGGTCACCCCGTGGTGCCCTTATAAAACTCAACGTTTAACCTACTCACGCCGGCTTGTGCCCGCCCTCAAAGTCGGGCATATTTGCGGAATACACCACCTGTTGACCCTGGCCACTAACCGAGCAACCAACGTTCCTCCCAGCCCCCTCCGCCGGAATGTGTTTTATAGTTTATTATTTTATTTTTAGTCTTCGCCGCTCGTAGGGTTGTGGAATGTTATGGAGGGGGGGAAGCAGTTAAAAGCCACTGACATAGTTGTCCGTTGTCAGATGTTACAAAATCCTTGAGTCATCTCGCCATGGCAAAACCAGGTTGACTCAACTTCTGAAGAAGTTGAAACCTGTTTCACTTTGTTTAATGGACAGTACAATATTTAGCAGCTTTTAAAGAAAATGCCTTTTTCACCTTACAAAATCCCCAAACAAATTATATCCCGATTATGGCTTCTATCTAAAAATGTAGTTTTTTCAGACAATGATGTGGATATGTACTGTAAATAATATTTTCTACTTTGTTTAATGTCAGATTTTAAAGTGATATAATTCATGTTAATGTAATATATATGCAGCAGTTCTTAAACAGTATTTTTATGCGATTTACCTTATCTAAAGGCCATTCCTTTTCTGAATACACACTGGATCATTGGGTTCCTTAGGGTAGATTTTAAATTGAATCTCTTTGTGGATCTAATGCGAAAAAGATTATGAAAAGACCTTAGAGAATTACGCCTCATTTAGGTCCACGAGTGTCCTTTTTTTGTGCAAACTACTTGGTCTGGTTTCCATCCCTAATTAGCAACATGTAAGCTTTGTCATAACTAAAGTCTGAAAATCCAAGCACCACATGCAGCGATGTAGCAGCTTCACGATTGGCCGCACACAGAACATGATTAGATTCCTCACATTCCTCAAAAGACCACTTATATTTTGTTGATTGGATTTGTTTAAGCCTTTCCCTTAATAGTCTGCTCCCTACTGCGTTTTTCAGCCCACTAGCCATTGGCATACACATCATTGCTCCTTCCTTGTGCAGAAGCGAAATGCATGTTTATATGCACGTGTTGCAACTTCTTTATGCGTGGAGCTGTGGCGCAATCATTAGCGGCACTGTGCTATGAACTCCATTCTCATCAGTTTGATTCCTGGCCATGACTCACATAGTGGAGAGTGATATCCTAATCGGTCCTGAGCCCTTGCCACTCCTTTACAACCAACACTTCATTTACCAGTATGATGAAGTATGGTCAATCAACCCCCACAGCTAACACGGCGTGGGGGGGGGGCCTTCATCCAGCAGTGGATTGACAGTGCTTGACATTTACAAGTGATTATATATTTTACTTTAAGCGCAGAAGATCCCTGGTTTTGATCTTGCACGAAGTTCATGTTCCACCCTCGCACAAACCATGGCGGATGCAAATCCCTGATGTAAAATAAAAATGCTCCAGTGTGCGACTGTGTTCATCCACAACAGACCATACAACATATAATAACGCGATGCCTGATCCACATACGAAAGAGACTTGTTGAACTTCTTTCGCACCGTACTTAGCCAACATTGCTAATCGGAGGTGCCGGGGGAAGGACAACAATCGAAAACATGATACACTCTGCTGCTCCTGAGGAAGTTGTCTGGCCTGACCACCTGAATGTGAAATGTATACTTGTTGCTCTCTGCATCTACATCAGCCATACAAAAGAAGATGCTTTTTAAATGCACAATAATGTTTGGTTCTCGTGGTGGTGGTGGTGGTGGTGGTGGTCACGTGTGCTGCTTAGGGCTCCGTCTCACGCGGTCCCCCTGATGAACTCGCAGCCCTCCCGGCCTCTGAGCAGCGACTCGTCAGAGCCGCGCCAGCCCCCGAAGCGCCGGCCGCGGCGCAAGCGCAAGCCCAAAGCACAGCAGCACGACGGCGAGGAATCGTACTATGACACGGACTACACAACCGGCGCCGAGTCCTGCGAAGAGCTCGACGAGCAGGATGATGACCTGGAGAGGTAGGTGACCCCCCCCCCCCCCCCCATTATCCGCGTACCCACGTTTACGTCGTCATCCAGCTTTCGTGCCAGCGACTGTTATTTTAGTCCTCGTGTTAGTCTGGTTGACGACGACCTGTGGGATATCAGCCAAGTGTTTGGCCACGCCATTTAATCTAGTATTTTTTCCGAGAGTAGTCGATGTGAGTGGCCAAAAATATCGTCCACTCTTAGTCATTACTTGTTGGAATAATGGGCAAGACATTTTATTCCCCACCAATTAGATCAGGTCAGCCCATTAGTGAAGTTCATACTTGTTTATATAGATATAAATAAAATTACCATTTCTGTTATTCATTAGTCCACTGCTGTCTCTTGTAACATTACTACATTATTATCGTATCTTCATTCAGAGTCATTAATTTAATCTCATTAGTCTTTGGTGTGCAGGTCTTGGAGTAGTCATTATCATGCTTTGATGGTTATAGTCTACCCATAATCACCGTTGACCAAAATAGAAAACACTTTGTTGGGAAATATTTTAATCAATCACGAATTTCTCTCATGGAGTAAAAACGACTTGTGAGCTGGCCCTTGGAAATATCCCGAGTATAATTATCTCTGATAACTTTGACACCATCCAGGTTGTTGTGTGGAGCTCATATTCGCCATCAATTGGCATGCTTGTTATGGATTAGCCATAATTCCCAAAGTCGAATTCTATTCAGCAAGGGACATATCCTTATTTTATCAATGTCATATTTGCCAAGTAATGCCCTAACATATACATTTATGGATGATTTCACAAGAATTTCTCTGATTAAAACATTTTACGTGACAAGGTCCCTTAGGTTTTTTTCATTAATTGCTTACAAGGCCAAGACCATAAACGTCTTACCCTTCAGAACTTGGTTTAATCACAAGGTGGCTGTAATTCAGATTTGAAGCCAGGATCTCAGTTTTGCTGGCTATGTGCCCTGACCCCTGAGCCACCTGCTGGAACAGTAGCGTAGTGGTTTGTGCACTGCACTACGAATATGTGTTCGATTCCCAGCTACCTTCATTGGCGAGTGATATCTGAACCGGCTCTGGGGCACCCCTTGACCAATCTTCACTGACCAGCATTGTAATGTATGGTAAACAAAATCCCATGGCTTAGGGAGACCATCCAGTGGTGGATTAACAAATGGATGAAAATAATTAAATTATCTAACATTTCAGTGCCCTAAAACAATGCACCAGATCGGGTCCGTTCCTCATCCACCTCTGTCGACTACATGACTTTTATTGTAACACCACGTGACCCAGATGCAATACCTCAATCTTACGAAATCTCACTTGGTGAATGAACGGATCTTGCATCTGGCACTTCTAAAGACAAAAGTCGATTGAAACATCATTGGAAATTTGCAAGTGAATAAAAAAATATGACCAAATATATTCTAATTATATATTCTAAATGCACTGCATAATAAAAAAAAAGTGTAATCAGTAGCAAATAAAAATAATCACCGCAGTGGGTCAGTGGCAGGCCATGCTGGCTCATTGAATTGGCAAACATTAGCAATGAGGTGGACGAAAGAGCTGAAAGCAAGGGACATTGTGAGCTGTTCTTTGCACACTACACCTACATGTTTTGCGCCGTAGTTCGTTCGTTCTGTGATTGCCCGCATTCTGCACGCTGCAGACAGGCCGGCCGCCCTGTCCTCCCACATCTCTCGAACATGGGCAGTTCTGTGATTTGGGATGTACATTTCAGACACTTTAAAGATGTTGGTGATACTTGGTATAGTCATAGAATGGGTATATTATGCAAAGCAGTTAGGATTGTAATTCTGATAGAAATAATTAGTTCAACTTGATATTGATGAACTGCTCATGAAACAGCACGTTATCCGACATACTCAGGAAAACTGTCCTTTTTTTTGCCATGCTGGGATGGTGATGGTGCATTTACTTTTGTCTATTTGTAAAACCATTGACTTAGTCAATACATCAGCTGTATCTTCGAATCCCGTAGATATTTATCTTCAAATATCAACCCATGATTTTAAACCTTTCACTTTGAAGTTGCCTAATGTAGAGAAACACCTAATTGTGACAATATCGTGGCATTATGGGGTAAATAACATTTATTCTTAGCCAATTACAGGTTAGAAAACTACTTGATTTTTTGGACGATCACGAGCGGAAATATTCTACCCAACAGGCCAGTTAACTTGGAACTCGGGTTTTCCATTACACCTCATGTGAGTTTCAGCAGACCTTGGCACTCATTAACAGGGACAATACCCCCTAGATTATGGAAGTCTGAGTCCTGTAACATTCCCCTGTACACCCTAGAACAGGAATTGGCAACCAATATAATAAGAGCCAATTTTTTTCAAATTCGGTAAAAAATCATATTTAAAGAGCCGCAATGCATTTGAATAAATAACACCGTGAAGCAGACCTTAAACAGCCGCATACGGCCCCGCAGCCGCAGGTTGCTAACCCATAACCCTAGAGGGTGGACTGGTGAAGCACAAAGCTAGATATCACATGGCAGCCATCACACCGGCACCTTTATAAGCAAGTCCCTGGTAAAGCCACGAGCACAGGGCAGTGTTTTGTTTCGCCAACAGGTCAAAACTTGCAGTCCACAGGAATGTATGCGCAGCAACGCATAGTGTATACAAGTAGCCGTGACATATGCACTTCCAAACTAGGGCTGGCTCTGCCAACAGATAAAAGGCCTGCAGTCTTTCCAAAATGACCTCCATGATAAAAGACATGTCTTCAATAATGGCCATGACCCACACATCTCTAACCAAGTGCTGGCATTGCCAGATGGTAGATATATAGTCATCTTAGAATTAATGGTGCAACAGAGAGTGTGAACAGAGTAGTGTGCTATGATCTACGTACCCTTTGTATAAGTGCTGGCTTTATCGGGAGGCTTAGGACATAACACACCAACTATAATTATGGGCCCAGCACAATAACTACATGAACTCGTGGCCATGATATTCAGAACGTTTTTCGCGCAGTTAGCATTAAATGTGTAGAAACAAATGCCTCTGCGCCGGTAGGCATCTTATCGATTGATCTATTTAATTGGTTCTTAATGATAATTTTTTATTACCCTTTTATCTGGCAACAAAAATGACGCATTTTTTTACAAGGAGTCATGTTTGCATTGACCACAATACCTGCGGTCGGAATGCAAACAAAAAACATAACTCTGATAATGTATGCACTGTCCTTGAAATTGATT
Organism: Petromyzon marinus; assembly: GCF_048934315.1. Taxonomy (NCBI): domain Eukaryota; kingdom Metazoa; phylum Chordata; class Hyperoartia; order Petromyzontiformes; family Petromyzontidae; genus Petromyzon; species Petromyzon marinus. Next base: position 21,825,416 of record NC_133667.1, on the reverse strand, counting down.
GGTCCACACCCGTGACAGCTTTCCTTTGAGCCTAGTCTCACATGGTGTTGGACCAGATGACGCCAAAAGGCGCACAACTCAAAGACAATGCACCATCAGAGTATGAGGGCTCGGGGTAAGCATTTACACCATTGGCAACAAAATTGACACCTTTTTTGTGTTTTGTTTGCATTCCGGCCGCAGGTATTGTGGTCAATGACTCCTTGTAAAAAAAAGGTGTCATTTTTGTTGCCAGATAAAAGGGTAAAAAAAAAATTATCATATTTTTGCTACTTGCAAAGTAGGTTACAATGGTGGTTCTTAATGCTCAGGATACATGTATGTAACAATTACTATGGTTTATTGTTATGCGTTGCTATTAGTTCACGTGACCCACTGCAGCCGCTAGAGGTGCTACATTCAACGTGTAAAAATAAATTGTGAAACGAATCATGATCCCAAATGTAAACAGTTTATTGAATTGCGAGGAGGCGAATCATTACATGCCTATGGCTTTGCCTTCAAAGTGAGGACCTGCAATGGAGGTCTCTTCAAAAGCTGCTCTTGTCCACATTTAGAAACATGCATTTCGATTATTTAGCTGTTATACCTTTCCACAAAATAAGCCACTTCGTTGACTCATCATTTTGTGGCCAGGCCGCTTCTGAAAAGGAAGCTAATAGTTGTGTGGGCTTTACCAGGTAAAATACAATAGTTTAGTTTTATCAGTATATATTTTTTTAGTGATTTGCTTACCTTTCCTATACTTTGCACTATCGTGTTTTTGTATTGTCGATGTAAGTTTCTGACCCGCCACTACTAGACATCCATGAAAAATAACATTTGCTTCGATAAGCACGGTTGGCTACGTACGGTGCGAAAGAAGTGTTCTACGTACAGTAAAACCTTGGATTGCGAGTAACTTGGTCTGCGAGTGTTTTGCAAAACGAGCAAAATTTTTAAATAAATATTAATTTGATAAACGAGCAAGGTCTTGCAATACGAGTAGTACGTATACGCTGTGTCTGCCGAGCATCACGTGATCACAACTGATATACGAGTGCTTTGATATACGAGTGCTTTGGATTACAAACACGTTTCTGGAACGAATTATGCTCGCAATTCAAGGTTTTATTTTACATACAAATATTCTGATTCTGTATATTCCCACTGCTGGGCAAATGCCTCCCCCATGTATGTACAGTACCTATATGAGTTCCATTACTTCCTTTCCTCATGTTATTTCCTGTTAGTGGCCTCCGAATTCTTAGATTTTATCCCGCCATCTCTTCCATTGTCTTCATCTGCTTCTTTTGCTTATCTCGCTATCCAGTTAATGTTTTCGCTCATCTCTGGTCTGTTGTGATGTAGCCTGCCCATTTCCACTTGATTTCCTTTTGCTTTAACGGCTGTGGCTCGCATGTGACGAGAGGCACAAGGAGGGAAGTGGATATTATTGGAGCTGATTACATTGCATGGGGGAAATCTCGCGGAAATGTTGGTAATGATTAGGAACTGTCAAATGCCCTATGGTGCCCTATACAGGCTGTTATATAGAATACAGTCAATAAACAGCAAGGCTGTTGGACAGTATCACTTGGTGCTATGAAGCCATTCGTCTTCAGATAGTCTAAATTATGAACATGTGTAGGAGTTTTCAATTTATGAATTTTAGAATTGAGCTTGATCCAGTACATTCTACGTAAACCAGACAACATCTGGTGGTATATTTAGAACTACTGATCAGAGCTTCTGGAACTTGTCAAACGATGCAGTTCTGCAAGCAGAGTTAATATTGCCGCTTTACCTTGGTGATTCCATGTAGGAAAGTGTCCAGAAGATTATATGTTTATGTAGATAAATTAGAGATTGTGATGCTGCAAAAAAATGTGAGTACTGTGCCGTAGGTCTGTAACGATTTGCCCCCATCCAAATACAATGAATGGTCATGTTTTGGGGTTGCGATTCACTTCAACAATCTATTTTTTTACTTTGTGGTACATTAAAGCCCCTTCATTGGCCGGAGAGGTAATATGACCAAAACAATATACTCAGTGTACAAATTGAAAATTACATATACTTACCCTCGATTCAATGCATATATGTATCTTGAGCATAATACATTTAATTTTGTGCATCATTGAAGGCCTACTAATTGTATTCAGATTTTATTTATTTTGGCAGGAAGGGTCCAATACACTGATATCCATTTTGAAACTCGAGAGATGTCGGGTATGGAACATTCTGGGTTACTAAAATGAACTATCATTTTTCCGAGAATGTGGATTGATAGAATAACGTAATGCACATTCACCTTCCTTAATGTAACCCGAGGTCATTATTGTTAATTTACAAGGGAGATGCAGACACAATACAATTGCCCCTGATGGGGCTAAGAGAGCATTGGATTCTGACTGTAGGGTCTCAGAGGCCATTCCTTAGAGCATGCCCCCCCGCTTGCTAGAGCCCTCTTCCGTGCGCAGTAACACAACGATGCGGTGCACGCAACTGAAACGTGCCCTGCAAAAAGATTGGGACAGTTTTGCTGATGGTGTAGGGTGTTGTACGCCACTCTTTTAGTGGTATCCTCTGCATGAGGTGCCACTAAGATGGGGGTTATATTTGACCATCCGTATGGAAGTACGGTAAAATTACATCCACAACCTGCTTGGAATTGGGTGGGGGGGGGGAGACCCTTATCCAGCAGTTGATTGACAAAGCGCTGTATATGTTACATGTGCAATGTTCGTTCTAAAGGATGGGGCAGACATGGAGCTCAGGTAAGCACCATTCATCTTTATGCATTTATATTCCCACATGAACAATTGAATCATGCTAAATGTATTTTTCATCATGCAATAATTACATTGTTTTATTGTAAAAAAATATATTCAATGTTGAAAATAACAAGTAAATTGTTTGTCCAGCTAAATTTGAAAAACACATGTTTTTTTGTGTTAAACACACGAATTTTACCTAACCTTCACTGATGGCAGCAGACATTGGCCTGACACCAACTAACCCCCTGACCTCTCCTCTGTTTTGTCACAAAGTTTACCTTGCGCTGTTGCGCTTTGTTACTCTTCCTGTCCTCCACCTTGCTAGCTGCTCTTTCCCAGTTCCGTCAATGCCACCACCCACCCCAAGCACTGTCGTTCCTCAGCCTTTATTGTCAGCTATTTGCCAAAAAAGGAACCATCTTCCTATTCACAGTGGGGGGGGGGGTTTCTCCTGAATCCAGTGCGATTTAGATGAGGATTGCACTTATTCAGACTTCTGCAGTTTGAAGACCATTCCCATGAACAATATTGGAAGCCATCTCTACGTACATTTCCATCTTATATCGATGGCAGAGTATTGCGTTGAAGACCTTCCTGGAGCTAAGAATTTCTGATGTCTCAACCAAGATTAGCAAACGTGCCCTTTGTCCGTAATTACTTAGATTCTCCAAATGAATAGCTGTGGGCAGTATGTTAAGATAAGCACGACACATTTAATCGAGTACAGAGCCATCTTTGCTCCCCCCCCCCCACACCTCCGATGAGCACAGTTGGCTACGTACTGTGCGAAAGACGTTCTACGTGCATATATCTTAACCCACTCAGTATTTTACCTGCAGTGAATTGTTAGCCAGACATTTGTCCAGCCAGAGAATGGGATTGTATTTATGAAAAACTTAACAGTACTAATCTCCTGCATTTTTCTCGGTAACCTGCTTTTTTATGGCTTACACCAGTGGAAGGGTGATAGATGATATTTTTTTGGCAGTTGGTTACAGGATTGCAAATAGCACACTATCCTGTGGGGAATACTCCCAAATATATATATAAAAAAACTCTATAGAGTTGGGGTGAGTCATATTGTGAGAAGGTGAACCACGTACCTTTTACCCATATTATTAATCAGGGGCATAAGGGTTCTTCTGGCTCATCGGGTAAAACAGCTGTGCACCAGAAGGAGCACCTGCCACAAGACAAGTGTGATCTGTAACTACCAGGCATGCAATGATTGACCTACATGCCCAGTGACTCAATAAATTGTCACGATTTTGAGTCGCAGATCATTTTGGTCATTTATGCTTTTTGTCACTTCGATCTCGTTTGTGCAGCTTTCTCTCCCATTAATCTAAATATAACATCACATAATTTGCTTATAACGTACACAAATACCAAATGATCTTTGCACGCCCAAATCCTTAGTGAACATAGCTACGTGTTTTAACCAACGCATAGATTATTTTTTTAATTTAAAGCTTTCGTGACTGCAGGGATTCATATTCTTGGTTCTTTCGGTAAAGTCACCACGTAGAAGGGAAACAATAAAATAATAAAAATATAAAACAATAAAATTCTCACGACGTTTTGACTGCAACACAAGCAATTATCATCAGGTGTGAAAACCACATTTTCTTGCTGTGGTTTTCACACCTGATGATGATTGCTTGTGTTGCTGTGGTTTTCACACCTGATGATGATTGCTTGTGTTGCAGTCGAAACTTCGTGATAATTTTATTGTTTTATATTTTTATTATTTTATTGTTTCCCTTCTACGTGACTTTACCGAAAGAACCAAGAGCATAGATTATTGCCGAGTAAATCCTTGCTGAATTCATTTATTTTCACCCACTGCGTAGAAATTAGCTCTGGTGTGTGGGCTCCACAGTAAGGAAAAAATCCTTGCATGAGTGATGCTGACACGGAGTTTTTTTTTGCTTTACCTTCATAAAAACTTGTTTCTTCTCGGTGTCAACATCACTTCCACAGCCCAACCCTCGTCTCCTCTGCCGAGGCTGATAATGTTCTGTGTGGGTGCGTCAGTGCATGCATGAGCATGTTTATCTTTTGAGGAAAGATGCTGTCACGACTGCCTTTCCACCGAGAGTCTGAGCGATTCTTTGGGCCCTTTGGGAGAAACAGCCTGTCCCCTCCTAGACTCTGAGGTGCAGGTGGAACATTACCACCCGTGGAGAGTGTATGCGACATGATTGAACGCCAGATATTGCACTTATACGACACATTTGTATTTTTAGTTCAAAATACATGACTCCCCGGGGGTATGACATTTACACGTAATGGAAATGAGTAGGCGTGTGATGGCATGCACTAATTCACACCCTCAAGGCGCCCAATGATTGGATGAATTTTCATGATTCTAGGTGATGATTTGGTTCCTGTTTGTCTTAAAAAGAATTGTTCAAATTTCTGCAGTTTTGTCCGTGCCATTATCCTGCTTATAACCTCGGCATGTAATGTATACAAATGGTAAATATTCCATTGTTACACAGTTTGTAAATGGAAGCGATGGTTTGTTTGATGAATCCCTGCATTGTGAGTTGAGAAGAACTTCCATGTTTGGGATATCGATGAGTGTAATTAATATCCAGTACTAATTATGTACGGATGTGTAGAAAATTAAGCCATTGCAATAAGTGTGGAAGCATTGTTTTTCTTTTGACAAGTTGATTGTATTTTATGCTATTTTATGTGTAAAGTGGTATTGTGTATATCTTTAATGTTAGTGTATTACTGCATATCCCTGTAATGTTATTGACGGAGTGGTAGCTTAGCGCTACGAGTTTGATTCCTGCTTGCGTGCTTCAACGTCAGTGACGATCATCTGAACCGGTCATGGGCTTCCCCTTGGTCGACTCGGCCTCAATTGAGTACCTGTTGTGATTTGTAAACATTGCCACAAAGGAGATAAAGGTGGCCAGCCCGTGGTGTTTGCCACCCCCTTGTGTGCCGTGCCGGCCTTTATAGGTGCTCGCCAACAGCACTTCCCCCAAACGTCTGGTGTGGCTACAGTGAGGGAAAAAAGTATTTGATACCCTGCTGATTTTGTACGTTTGCCCACTGACAAATAAATGATCAGTCTATCATTTTAACGGTAAGTTTTTTTTAACAGTGAGAGACAGAATAACAACAGGAAAATCCAAGAAAACGCATGTCAAAAATTTTATGAATTGATTTGCATTTTAATGAGGGAAATCAGTATTTGACCCCCTCTCAATCAGATTTCTGGCTCCCAGGTGTCTTTTATACAGGTAACGAGCTGAGATTAGGAGCACACTCTTAAAGGGGGTGATCCTAATCTCAGCTTGTTACCTGTATAAAAGACACCTGTCCACAGAAGCAATCAATCAATCAGATTCCAAACTCTCCACCATGGCCAAGACCAAAGAGCTCTCCAAGGATGTCAGGGACAAGATTGTAGACCTACACAAGGCTGGAATGGGCTACAAGACCATTGGCAAGCAGCTTGGTGAGAAGGTGACAACAGTTGGTGCGATTATTCGCAATTAAAAGAAACACAAAAGAACTGTCAATCTCCCTCGGCCCGGGGCTCCATGCAAGATCTCACCTCGTGGAGTTGCAATGATCATGAGAACGGTGAGGAATCAGCCCAGAACTACACGGGAGGATCTTGTCAATTAGCTCAAGGCAGCTGGGACCATAGTCGCCAATAAAACAATTGGTACCACACTATGCCGTGAAGGACTGAAATGCTGCAGTGCCCGCAAGGTCCCCCTGCTCAAGAAAGCACATATACATGCCCGTCTGAAGTTTGCCAATGAACATCTGAATGATTCCGACGACAACTGGGTGAAAGTGTTGTGGTCAGATGAGACCAAAATGGAGCTCTTTGGCATCAACTCAACTCGCCGTGTTTGGAGGAGGAGGAATGCTGCCTATGACCCCAAGAACACCATCCCCACCGTCAAACATGGAGGTGGAAACATTATGCTTTGGGGGTGTTTTTCTGCTCAGGGGACAGGACAACTTCACCGCATCAAAGGGACGATGGACGGGGCCATGCACCGTGAAATCTTGGGTGAGAACCTCCTTCCCTCAGCCAGGGCATTGAAAATCGGTCGTGGATTGGTATTCCAGCTTGACAATGACCCAAAACACACGACCAATGCAACAAAGGAGTGGCTCAAGAAGAAGCACATTAAGGTCCTGGAGTGGCCTAGCCAGTCTCCAGACCTTAATCCCATAGATAATCTGTGGAGGGAGCTGAAGGTTCGAGTTGCCAAACATCAGCCTCGAAACCTTGGAGAAGATCTGCAAAGGGGAGTGGGACAAAATCCCTCCTGAGATGTGTGCAAACCTGGTGGCCAACTACAAGAAACGTCTGATCTCTGTGATTACCAACAAGGGTTTTGCCACCAAGTACTAAGTCATGTTTTGCAGAGGGGTCAAATACTTATTTCCCTCATTAAAATGCAAATCAATTTATAACATTTTTGACATGCGTTTTTCTGGATTTTCCTGTTGTTATTCTGTCTCTCACTGTTAAAAAAAAACTTACCGTTAAAATGATAGACTGATCATTTCTTTGTCAGTGGGCAAACGTACAAAATCAGCAGGGGATCAAATACTTTTTCCCCTCACTGTATATGGGGGAGCTTTCTTACAATTATAGTTATGTGTTGAGGATCTCCATAATCATGAAACTCAAATATGGTGTATCAACCTAGTGTGCCTCGCTGATTATTGTTATGATAGATGTTCTGAGAGGTGCATGCTTATTTACACGTCCTCTGCAGTGGCGTTCATGTGAAAGGTCATACTGAACATTTTGTAATATCTATTGGTGTAGTTGTAAGTTGTATTGCTTTTAATCAGTGGTATTTCTTGAATGGGATAAAAGCAAGATTAATTGCTTCATATCACTTGTATTCCTATTAAAAAAATCCATTTCAAAAGAGGCAAATGTTAGTATTTTACCACTTTACAGAAGCGGAGGGTACGTATTAACATACATGCTTCCTTGATTTAGCTGTGTGATTGTAGTACAATGTGGATATGACCATTACCAGTGTACAGCATTTCCTGTGTTTTAAAATGACATGTATACAATAATAGGTACCTGACTATTTAGCTAATTCAACATAATTTTTCCTAGTCATTTTCTTTGTATACTTTTTCTAATTGCTTAAATCCTCCCATCTCCCAGCAATTTAAATGGGCACACCACAGTTGGTTGATCGGCAAAGTCCGCAAGTGGTGGAGTTAAAGTGTGTGTATGGCCCACCACTTCCAAAACGTTTGGCCGGCGTGCATGATTAGGCCAACATACCCTCGAGTGGGGCTCATTGTAGGACCATCTCGTGGAGGCCCTACTGCCAGCAGTGGCGTAGCAAGCAATTACAGCGCTGTACCTTTATCTTTACGTGTGCTTATAGTGAGCTGTAATCAGTGGTGGCCAGCTTTCTGACAGGCACAGCTATCAGATGCCGTACTCGAATGAAGGCCATCGCTACTAGAATCGCATGCTGCCATTGTTCCTTACACAATGGACGCAAGATTAAAAAAGGCTAGCACTGGGGTTTTCACCTCTGGATTATTTCCCCGAGGAGCTGGTCAGCGTTAGGTCCCCAGGTGACCGATGCAGCGTGAAGCTTTAAAGATATATGAATCTTCTGAAATATTCATGAAAATCGGAGCACATTCTTTTTGTCTCTGTATTCTTGCAGCTATTGTGATGTCGAGCTGTCATAGTACAAATGAGTTATAAGCACAAGTCACGTGAATGCATCTTTTGATCAGCGGTATCTTTGTGTGTGTGAGTCGATGTGCTTGTGTAACGCAATGTGTGTGTGTCTAAAGTCGATGTCTGTGTGTTACTCCGTGTGTGTGTGGAAGTCGATGTCTGTGTGTGTAAGGCCATTTGTGTGTGTGTGTGTCTTTTTCGCCCAGGCAACGCCGGGTACTTCCCGCTAGTATACAATAAACGCTTGCCATTTCACTGCGTTCTGATTGGCTGGAGGCCACGTGTGTCTGGTGGGGGGGTAGCCAGGGGGGGGCCTGGGGGTTGTGACGTGCAAGAAGGGGGGAGGGGGGTCACCCGGGGTTGGGGATGTTGGACGTTCAACGATGGGTACTTCCTTGTTTTATATATTTTAATGATATGCAAACTTAACTCGTATACAAAAACACAATAGTATGAGCTGGAAATGTCTGCTTCAAGTGGGAACTGCTTATGTAGTTATGAGCACACTTTACTGAAATCCTAGAAACCATGGTCTCACAGCATTGCGTGTGAGTCGCCCGAAAGGGCTGATCAATCTGTAGGCTAAGTATGCCAAGTGTGGAATCTCAAACTTTATTCAAAATAACCATTCGCGTCATTGTGGAGAATATTAATCACAACATAGATAAGCAGACTGTGTCTCCTTCGGATGTTTCTCTCCACCTACACATTTTGAGTATTCTTTACACAACCCATTTGTTATACCACTCATCAGGCCCCTTGTAGACAGGGGGCCGGTGAAGGAGTCATTGTTTACTTGTTTTGTCATATAATCTGAAAGGTAAGCTCACAGTGCATCACTTAATGCAAGTAACGTATTTACCATTTAAGACTCACTCAATGCAACGTTACTGGGGGTGTGGCGTTTTAGTGCCGCGATGTTTAGCGCTAGGAAACGTTAAGTGAATGGATGGGATGGTATACAAAAGGTGGATTCCGGCCAAGGGCACTGAATGTTTCTTGCCCCGGTCACATGATTATTAGGTGATCGTCACACTCCACGTAACATACCACGTGACTCTAACATAATAAAGTGCCACTGTGGTCATGTGAACCTTCTCCACGTTAAGTAATGCACTCGACATTCACTTAATGTAAGTGATAAATCCAGTGTCAACCCAGCCAAATGAGTTGAAAGTCCTCGTCCTGTCTCTGGTAGCCAATAAGCATGAATGGGTCACGGGGTTAATACTGGTAGGAACCTCCTGGTTACACCAGCCCACAGGAGATTATTGTGTCCGTCCGTCGTGCATCCAAAAATGGGAGGGGTGGGGAGGGACGGGGAGGGTGGGGAGGGGCTGGGTGGGGAGGGGCAGGGTGGGGCTGGGTGGGGAGGGTGGGGAGGGGCTGGGTGGAGGGTGGGAGGGGTGGGGCTGGGTGGGGAGGGGCTGGTCACCCCGTGGTGCCCTGAAAAAACTCAACATTTAACCTTCTCACGCCGGCTTGTGCCCGCCCTCACAGTCGGGCATATTTGCGGAATACACCACCTGTTGACCCTGGCCATTGACCCTGGCCATTGACCCTGGCCATTGACCCTGGCCATTGACCCTGGCCATTGACCCTGGCCATTGACCCTGGCCATTGACCCTGGCCATTGACCCTGGCCATTGACCCTGGCCATTGACCCTGGCCATTGACCGAGCAACCCAACGTTCCTACCAGCTCCCTCCGCAGGAATGTGTTTAATACTATCCCATGTATAAATATCTGCACACCTTGCAATGGAAGCAGAAGTTTAGAAAATATGGCATCTATCCTGTTGCAATGCTGAGCCAGGAATAGATTAACTTGAATTCAAACAGGTAGACTGACCAGATGTTGGCATGAGTTTTATCACTGTTAGAAATATGGGCCACTCTGTAGCTGAAGTACTATGAGTCTACATGGGTCTGATTAAAAGCTCGTGAGCCAACCATAGCTCGTCAGGTTGGAGTAAAGGGCCTTCCACAGGCAGTGGACACAATTGGTCAATAGGGCGGTAAGTAGGCCTACAAGAGACAACTCGACTGAGTTGGAAGGAGACCTTCGGCCCGGAGTGGTGGCAGCATTCCAGGAGGGCATCAGGTGGCCAGGAAAGCAACGACCAAGGGTGAGGTGTTGGTGGTCTAGCGAGGAGGACCAATCTCTTAAGACCGGGCCTTGGTGGTGGGGGGAGCCTTTTGGGGAGCAGATATGAATGGGGAGCGAGGGCGAAGCGAGAGAGAGTGTGAGAGCAGAAGGCCGTGGCCTGGAGACTTCCGAGTGCCTGCCTTGGTGTGGGCCATGCTACACAAAGATTGCTGGGAGGGTGGCATGGCTTAGAGTCTTGTGCGACATAGCATTGCGGTTGCACTAATGGTCGAGGTTTAAACGCTCAAATGGGCGTCGATGGTTGGCGTGCATAACGTAAACATACCGTTAGTCAAAAATGTTACTTTAGTCGAAACCATGGGGTCCTATGGGAGGCGAAATGTTAACCAAAAAACTGTTAACCAATGTCACTGTTAACCGAGATACTACTGTGACCACATAGAGATCAAATGATGCTAGAGTGCCCGGTTTGGCCGAGAGGTGGTAACTTGACCGAATTGTTGCATCACCATTGGTCACCAGACACGTTAATATCTGCATAACGTGTAGCATGCGTATCTTTTTAAAACTGCATTTTCAAGCCTACTGAGGTAGCGTTATTTTGTGTGTATTTGTTGCAAACCTATGCTTGTTAATGTTTAATGAAGGTTATAAACGCCTCTTACAGTTTTATTGTACAATTGAAACAACATTTTTTAATAATGCGGTGTAGGTGGCTTTTGATATATTGCTTTGATCAGGATGGAAAAACAAACAATTATTGTGGAATAATTTTGCCTTTGTACTTAATATAAAAATGATAGCTTTCAGCAGGCATTTAGTATGTTAATGAATTGTATGGGTAAATATACATTTAGGCATTTGCTCATTGGTAAGCATTCATTATTGATAATAAGTAGCAGTTTGATTAGACGTATCAGTTTAACTGTGGACTTGAGTCACAAAGCAATCCGGGTAAACCTTGACCCGGGAAGATCATATATAATAATTTCTGATTTGAGCTCATTTGTCAGTCCTCGTACATCATAAAACATCAAGATGAAAAAATGGTTAGCGTACACTTTATTTACACAGCGGCGTGTTGTCACATGTTACAACGTCCTTAGCTGTCTGAAGTGCCTTTTCACAGTTCTTGAGTCTGTTTCTTTTCTAGTGAATATAATTTTTGTCACTTAATACCAATGTGAGTCAGGAAATTTGGCATGCACATTGGAATGTCCTTGCACATTCATTTCAAACAAAGATTCATGTGGCAGAGTTTACAGGGATATTTTTGTAACACCTAGGCTTTCGCAAGCAATGTGATAATAGATTTTTGGGTCAGGTCGCATCAGTGTGTGTGTCGTAAACCCGCCGCCACCTGACACGACCAATTTATAAAGTGGTTACGTGAATATACATGCCAATGTATTCCTGCTTCAGCACACACGTGTATTAGAGAGCAATCCACAACATTTAACAATTTGGGAAGATATTTTCCTGGTAGTTACAACCAGCATCTTCAGGCAATTTGCCAGAATTTAGGATCGTTTCCTCCAGTCGTAGGCTATAAATGTGTCGTGATGCCATCAATGTGCACCCACGGAAGCAGGAAGTGTGTCGTAAAGTTTAATATATTTTTTACGAAGTTAATGTTTAGATATAAATGTGTAATATGTATATTGAAATCGTTCAGTCATTAATTGCACTCAGTGGTTAATAACGTTATAATAATGCTGTGTTAGTTTCAACTAATTAACTGCGATTTCAGAAATTCGATTTTGTTCACCAAAAAGTGTCCATAATTTGTCAATTGGGTTTACATGAAATATCGTCAACCAGACGTTTGTAAATTGACCGATAACCTTCTAATCTTGAGTATTTGATGTTCCTCGGGTATTCTGTAGTTTTCTCTGTGGTGTTCCTGTTCAGAGGAACTATACTGACTTAAACACAATTTCCAGCAGTTGTTGAACATGCCTAGCAACAAGGACATTTGATTGATTTTGAGAACATTGATGTGTTACAAATAACACACGTGACCAAAATCTTACCTTAATATCTAGAGGGCCACAGAGCTCGGGCTGTTTCTTTGAGAGCAAGCAAATGCTGTGCACATTGCAATTGTATATTTTTTGTTAAATGTTCCGAAGAAGGAACAATATTTGATTAAATCAAGGGCGTCAAAACCAACAAGATTTTACTGTTTTCCAAAGATTCAGAAATGTCCAATTTAGACGACTATTCAGTACAGTCGGTTCTGTGACATCATATAAATTGTACAGTCCATAAGAAGACCAATACAGTCCCATATTGGCAGCTTCCCCTGGTTTATTTAAAACCGAACACTTGTGAATCTAAAGGTATTCCAGTTAACCCGAATGATATTCTGGTAAGTTTTGGTGTCCGTTCTCTGTTCACCAAGGTTCCATTAATGAGTTAATTAAGATACTTGATACTCTGCAGCAAACGCACTCCAAGTATACTAATACGTTGTCTTTGGTTTAGATATGTTGATGACATACTTGTTGTCTGGCCACATGCTAAAATGCACTGAATGAATTCCTAAATCACCGCGATGAGGGATTATGACACGCATGCTACATTCTAATTTAAAAACTCAATTCTTTAGAACTGCTTTTGTGTTTGTCCTCCCCCCACACTTCCGATGAGCACGATTGGCTACGTATGCTGCCAAAGAAGTTTAACATGTATACATTTTACTCTGTTTTTTTCGGTAAAGTCACGTAGAAATCATAAAAAATAAAATTATTATTATTTCTACGTGACTTTACCGAAAAAACCAAAGAGCAATTCCTGCAGTCACGAAAGCACCTAATCAAATGTATACATTTTACTTGCGTGAGCTTTATGGGGATTGAGAAAAAAAATACCCGGCATGGCTAACATGAGTAAAATGCAATGTTGAAATCACATTTATATGTATAAAGTGTGTGTCAGGAAGCAGTTGCTCAAGCAAAATACTCTCAACAGTATTTTTTGTTCCAGTCTGGTTTTGTAGACTTCACGAAAATCCCTAAACAGTTTAAAACTTTCGACTGCCACCTTTCTGGTCTCTTTGGAATTGCAGTTTATTCACATGATAACGACTTGAGGGCTTTTTTTCATGAGCAACCATAAGGATCGACAATGTGTCAGCATCAAAGTATTTCCTCACTTAGACTGATGTTTGGCGATGCAGATCTCCCTCGACAGTGGTACAAATTTTACATTTCAATGGCAGGGGCCAATTGTGCGATATGACTATTACTTGGGTATAACGATGCATTGATTGATATTGATTACGCTCACGATACATGCAATTGAATGGCATGTGGAAGAATCAAAATCATTTTCAGTATGTGAATGTTGCATGTAATGGGTTCTCGTGACCCCTGCAGCAATATTGCCTCCAAGGTTCAAAGAGGGTCAATTACTGAATCAAATTGTGACTGAATCAGGACAATGTATTGAATTACTGGGCTGGGGTCGTGGGGGCGGTTGTGTTTATTTCTTTATTTAAGACCATCCAAGAACCTGTTGATATCAGATGTCTCTTGAACTGAGACCTGGGTTTCACCAAGTAACAGTTCTTGGCTGGGTGGAGCTGTGTTTAGAAGTTATTAAGTTCAAGCCCAGTTTGATGTCCCCTCAACTCCTCATGCCATTGGGTCGATGCGCTGAAAACCAATCTGCGACAGCCAAAGTGGTCATGGAATATTAGATGTAAAATTCATTATATTTAAGGGAAGGTATAACATGACACAAAACAAATGGATGCAATTTTATTTTATACAAAATCAACATTTATTCACAACAGTGCAGCAGTTGAAATATGTTGTATATAATACTGTTGGTTGCCCCAAACTTTGTATAATCGCTTCATGGACCAAGTACATCATTGGCTTAACATGACTCCCACAATGCATTACACATAATACAGAAAGACCTGTAGTGCTGGGTCCCAAAATGCAGCACGTGTAATGATATATATGGCACTACTAAATGTTACTTCAAAGTTGTTTCCTCGTTCAGAATTAAAACGCATTTAGTTTTTGAACATTACATAAATTAGCATCTATAAAATAACTACTGTTACTTTTTGTATTCCATTTAATTAAGTTGACAGTAATGCAAATCGGTTGAAAAGCATTCACACATAGTTTAGGTTGTTTTATGTAATAGAAATTCCCAATTGATTCCAGATGTGCTATTGTCATCATCTCATGAGGCAGAGAATCCATTTCGAAAACTCACAGCCCAATGTGTCAGAGGATGGCTGAAGGAGATTTTTCTAGGAACTTCTTGACACAGTAGGGGGAGCACTTCCCTACAAAATCTGCTATGAGATTGTTGCACAACAGCCAAACTTATATTTGATTAATTCTCAGAGCTGGAACAGTAAAATCAAGTGTAAAACCACATTTATTCGTGGAATTTTTTTTGTCATTGGTGACTGTGCTGGGACATTTAACAATCAATGCTTGGGAACCCAGTTTAATCCCAAGTGGCTGAAACCTGAATTGGAACCCAGGATCTCAGCGGTGCTTGCTCTCATCTCTGAGCCGTCTGGCTACATCTCGAGTTATATTATTTACTGAATTAAACAGAAGTTAAAAAAATGCAGTCAAAATAAACTGGCCAAACATCCGTATGGAGCACTCACGTGAAAAAAGAGGCTTGGATAAATAAAGGACTTTATTGTTGTAACCTATGTTATTACTGCGTCAGCAAGGTGTATATACAATGTGTATTATGAATGGTGGGGTTTACTCTCTGGCAAACACTGATCAATCTTGTGGCCGAGAACACTTCTAGAAAAGCATCCTTGCTTGTCTGGATTATCGGAGACACATGCTGTTGGCCCTTGTAAGGGTTCCACGACCTTACCATACAAAGCCACAGACTGCTATTAACGCCATAGTTTTAATGACTTTCCTGGAAGCCTGTTAGCCAAAACATTTAGCAATAATTGTCTGCAAGAAAACTGTACAGTGTATATATATACAATATTATACTTGTAACATATTTTTTCATGGCACAATAGAATCCAAGGAACAATGGGAAAAGTAAACGTGCCGTTAAAACACCTTTGGGGGAATTTTTGTTTTCACAGGAAATACCCTCCGATAACCTCGGACTCGCAAAGGCAGGAGTACAAGCGGGACTTTGAGACAGTGATGCAAAGCTACAAGCGCCTGCAGACTGAGCAAGATGATCTCCATCGACAGCTGACGGAGCTTGACAAGCAGCTGGACACCCTGGACTCCGAGACCAGCGAGTACCGGGTACCAATTCCACTGCTAACTTCATTTTTCTCATTGTCATTTTCCCACAACTTGGCCCGATCGTGCTGTCGGCATAATGTCATGAGACAAAATGTGCATTCAAATATCTCGCATAGTGAAGACAATTGCCCACAGAAGTGATTATCACAGAGCTACCTCTGACTGTCAAACCAATATTTAGTTCTCAGAACAGGAATTTAACCATATTTAGTTAAACAACCTAATTTAAATGGAATGGATTTTGTGCAGTCATTGGTGACCAGGCTGAGATCATAAACTCACTATACTTGAGAACCCAGTTTAACTAACATTTGTCCAGATTCAAACTCAAGATTTCAGTGGTGCCAGCTCACCAATCAGACATCTGGCCATTTCTTGGTGGCTGAGAGGGTGTCTGATTGTCAGTAAACGGGGCATGCCGTGTCCACTGGAAAGCACCGCTGACATGCTTGGTTAAATGTACAGGCTCATGCCCACATCAACAGCCAAGTCACCACGAAAAAACAACCTCAATTCCCCTGATCTCGTCAAATCTTTCAAGTTAATTTTGGGGTGGTGTTTGGCCAATACTTTGATGGGAAAACTGCCTGCGAGTGTCTGGTGATCTCGGCTTGTTGTGCTGAGAGGTGGTTTGAAGATAGCAGTACAGCTTTGAGTGTTGTCACCTCGTATGTGTTGGTTTTCTGAGTATTCCATTTTTCTATGATGTGCCATTCGTTAATGAAATTGTCCCAAAATACCAATGGAAAGGCCTCCTGAAAAGTAATCCTCAGGTCAGGAAAGGTTTCTTGGTAAATATGGCAATATTATCAATATAATTATATTCTCAGATACAGTACGCTTTTGGGTTAATCTCAGTCATCTAATGACTGCACATAAAAAAGAACCGACATTTTGGTTTGCATTTTATTCTGTAGTGCTCCATTTCAAAGGCGTATTTGACAAATTAAGGACAGAACGAATTATTTGGTGATACTACATTGGCAGTGGTGCACAAGCACAAATAACCAATAAAATAAACACATACATCAATTATACTGCTTTAAATGGGAAAAGTACATTAAAAATATAGTAGGCAACGTTTTGGGCGATTGTATGTATGGTTTAGGCATATGATCCATTTGTTATTGAGAAGAGCCATTGCCCAAAACATCACCTTTATAAATGGTGTTATCTTTTACGGTAGGGTTTATATGCATAGAATAGCGTATTACACCTATGACGATGGAGCAGTCTCATAGTTTTGTAAACTATACTATTGAAGGGTAATGGGCGAAGACCTGTGCTGTCGCTTCTGGGTCCTTCCATTGTATGATATGTGACAGTTCCTACTAGGGGGGTAGGTTATAACAGAATTATGCTTAGCATGCACATGCTGGTAGAAGATTGATAATACAATCGGTGATGCATGCTAAAACATACAATTTGCTTCGCTTAGACGGAACATTTTAATCACGTATAGGTGTATATATCTTAACTTTCTTTTTTAATATATTGTAGTTGCCAATTGACAAATGAATTGGGAAATATATAGATGTTGTTATAAACATTAGCAATTTATCCTTTAATCCTTCTGTTTTAAATCTTTAAATATGTCCATCAATGCATATTCCCTGCTATGTCATATGGGTCAGAAACCCCGAGACTGACACAGAAAACAGAACAAAGGCTAAAAAGTACACAAAAATCATGGAGAGGTGCACATTCAGAATTACACTGAGAGACAGAAAGAGAAACGCTAGGATCGGAGAACAAATGTGTATCAGAAATATCGAATTGACCTGTAAGAAATATTAAAACACGGGTAAAAATAATAACACAAAGGGGACAATGTAAAGTCACACGAGTTATTAACAGCATATAACATTTAAGAATTTAATTCCAAAGTATTAGATTGAGTCATTCACATGTCACATAGATATGCATCGTTAGTTTTTTTTCCTGATTTTTTTTTTAACCACCATTAGAATGCAGTCACTTACAGGCAGCAATGTGTGTGTGTGTTATGCCACAGGATGCAGCCGAACAGTTTAACAGACTGAAAGACATCAAACAAGTAAGTAAAGTCACTCAGACTTTAACGCACGGCACGTTTGTAGATATGTCTCACACACTTTGAAATATATGTGTAGCTTGGAAGGCTATTTATTGATGAATTTCCCATCAGGCACTTATGTCTATAAAACTGTTGATATATACGGACTGTCTTTTTTCAGACACAGGGCTACAAGGACAAGAAGCAGCACTGCAAAGAGCTCAAGCGCACCGTCACTCACATCAAGCAGATGGTTTCCGACTATGATCGCGCCAAGTAAGAAGCCATTTTTTTAGGGAGCCTTTGACAGAGCATGGTATGTCATTTTGGCTTTTTATTCTTGGTGGGTTTTTTAAGCTTAAGTAGTTGAATAAGTGGTTCACTCCTCAAAACCTTTTTTTGATAAGTGCTGAGGTAAGATAATTTGGCCCATTGGTCATTGAATTATTTTGGTCCATGTCTTTTTTAATAGAAAATAAACTGCTACTCTTGTATTTTGATGTCATAAAAATTATTTTGTCCTTAAATGTGTTATTAGCTGCAATACTGATTATTTTGTGACGTTGCGTTCTACTGATTGTGCATTAAGCTGGTGGGCTCATATGGAAATGCTTAATGTGCGAGGAGAACTATAATGCTATAAACGTCTTAAGCGACAGCAGCGTACACTTAGGCTCGTATTGTTAGTCACAGCTCAGCACAGGCTTTGGCTCTGGCTCCAGCGAGCCGGCTCAAAGCCATGCTGAACTTGAGCCCGGCTCTGAGCATGGTTCCCAACCATCCCCAGGGTGTCCACGAGCTGAGCTAAGCCATGGCTGAGTCAGTCATCCATCTTTGAAAGAAATTGACCAACTGAAGCCTGAGCTGAGTCATTTTTTAGGCCAGGCCAGAGCGGAGCTGTGACTAAGAATATGGCCCCTAAGAGTAGAGCTACACACTTTTGCCTATTTCCCACATTTAGTCAGTTCACTGATGGATGAAGGACTCCACACCACGTGCCGGCAATGAAGGGTCTTGTTTGACGATTCTTCACCGGGCTGGTCTGTGTGGGTTGGTGGGAGGGGCCAGGGGGAGTGTGAGGGTGGAGGACCAGTTAAGATTACACTCGCCACTGGTGTTAGCTGTGACCAAGGAATCCATGCCAGGTCACTGGGTTCAGTGCAGTGTGACAACCAATGTGCCACTGCTCAACCCCATTTGTATATCCCTAAAACGTGAATATGTTGCAGATTTGACATTGTGTGCACGCCTGCATTCTTAATTGCACACGACGTATATGTACACACTGGTTTAGAGACACCTCTCTGGGCTATATTATCACGTGGTGGTTTTAACATCGAACAATTCCTGAAAGAGCAATCAACTGACAAATAGTTGGAATTTGCTTTATCAGAATGTGTTAATCTGCAATGGATCCTTTGCCATTAATTCAGGTAATGGTCTACTGTAATTATGTATTGTGGGAAGAGTGAATCGAATAGAAGATGTACAATTTAAGATAATTACTGCATATTAACTTTAATAGTCTTAATTGAGATTCATATACTTTTGTTAGTATGTGTACCTTCATGCATGAATTTAATTAATTACACTTTGACCTTACTCTGACGGGCCTTGATTTGCTGTGATCTCTGTGTAAAGGACTTTGTGGTCTCTATATAACATTGGAATGCAATGCCTTTTGAAAGCAGAATTAATAAAAGTACTCTAAAAGGTAAAAAAAAGAATTCTACAATATAACTTGAGATGCGGTGAAATTTGTTATCGCACTGGCCTTGCAATCCAGAGGTCACCAGGGCATCCTCCCGGCACGGCAGTTGAAACAATGGGCCAATATGATAAGTGCCCACCTGCCTCTGTCCACCCAGCAGTCTAAATGGGTACCACCACAGTTAAGTCGATCGGTCGGTCGCATGTGCTGGGCAAGAATCGGCCAAATACTCTCCAGAAGGGATTTCTGGAGCCTCCCTCTAGTGGGAGGCCCTGTCATCAGTAGTAGTGCAAGCAAGCAGTTGCAGGGCTGCACCTTTATCTTTTACAACATGACTTGTCATGCAACAATAAATTGTATTTGTACGTAAGGTGATCGTACAAATTGGTTATAACTGGAGATTGCTTGGGCAGTTTTGCCTGTTTAGATCAAGGTTCAAGCCTAATTTATAGAGGGGATATTGAACTAAGCTTGGTTAAGGATAATGTTTTAAAGCATGACACCTAGCAATTCAACACTGTAAAGATGTGTGTAACTGGACATCTGTGAAAAGAGCTTCATAGCTCATCGGATTTCTCCAGGATAAATAAAGATTCTGTAATATTTTTTGACTGATTATAAAGAAATGTTCACCCTCAGTAGACCAATGAATGTGATCGTTTGAAAGAAAAAATAATGTACAACACATTTGGTAACAGCACATGTATGTAAAATATGTTTTTTTTAAGCTCGTGGTATTAAAACATTTGTGTGTGTTTGGTATGTGTATATCAATTACTTGCTTTGACATATAACAAAAATGTTTATGGTCATTTTAAGTTGGGTAAGTTTCGATACCGCTTGATCGTGTCTGGTGGTGGGAATTTATTTGTAAGTTCATTTTAAACATAATATTCACATTCTAGACTTAACATTTGTATTTTTTCTCATAGAATGTAAACTTTGTTGATACACTCAGACAAAAAAATAAACTCTTTTTGTTAAATACCATGAATGTGATGTAATGTTTGTTTCATTCTGTATATTGGCCTTGCATCGCTAAAAGCCAAAAATAAGGCCGGTTGTAAAACACAAATGTAAAAATGTATTTCTGTGTTGTGATGTACAAGCTCAAAACGTCATAGATTAAGCCGTCCATATATTATGCCCAATGACATTCCAATTATTATTTATAATAAGTTACTGTTGGGTTGGATTGTGTAGGTATAATGCCAATATTCAGCTCTACCCCTCTGCCACCCAACAGAGCCAATGAAATAAAGTTGCCACGTGCACAAATGTGCTAACTGAATTGGTTTCTCAGTGCACTGGAATGTTGAAAAGCAAACAAGATTTGGCAATTTTAAAGCCTATGTGAATAGAATTTACTTTCCAGTTGTGCTATTGGTGACATACCCAGAGATGAATGAAGTTCCATCCAGAACTCGAAACCTAACGGTGCATCACCCAGTGTCATAGAACAGCCCCAGAATCTGATATCACAACTGCAGTCACCTCTGTAGACATCTTTACACTATGGAGGGCCACCTTACAATGCCTTTTTAAAAACATGTTTGCTCGATAAATTTTGATTTAAAGCTTTCGTGACTGCAGGGATTCATATTCTTGGTTCTTTCGGTAAAGTCACGTAGACGGGACAATCAAATAATAAAAATATAAAACAATAAAATTATATTTTATATTTTAATTATTTTATTGTTTCCCTTCTACGTGACTTTACCGAAAGAACCAAGAATATGCTTGCTCTATGTTCATGAAACCAGATCTGGAAGAAGCCAATTTCCTTGAAAAGCCAAATGATTGTTTTATTGCACGTGGTGTGGTTATGGGTGGTTGCCCGGAATCGAACCCAGTGTTCAACATCCATGAACTAGCATATTCACACTGCAGTATTCTAACCATGTAGAACAATGTCAGCGGCTTGTTTTCCTGACTTGGCTTCATTGCACATGTTTCCCCTGCTTTGTGTGGGAGATACTGTCCAAGAAAAGTGCTCACAAAGCAAAACTGCGCATAAAATGTAGTCTCATGTCCAACCGCATGTGTGTGGATTCAAACTGCATATAGCAAAGTTTGGGTAGAAATCGGTTAGCCGCATATACGCGGAATCGCACAAACTGCACTCAATCTAAAGCGAGGGAAACCTATAAAAAAAATAGCAAATGCAAATTAAGTTTACATAAACAATTATTTAAGATTGCCATATATTAAGCTTACATCTATATATTAAGCATTCATTTTGTTGTAACATTTTGTTGTTTAGATGTATGCTTAATATGTATAGTGAAAACAGCAGTACATATACATTGGGTGCTATTGATGTTTAATAATGAGCTGGTCAACTTGTGTTCTCATTTAACTCCTTATTGGCTTTCCTTCATATTAAACTACAGGTGGAGTATTTTGAACATGTACATTAAATATCCTTTTGGTAAATTGAATAGGATGTCTGACATGGACAAATAGTAAATCAATGTCTAATGTAATTGATAATGCTTTTCAAAGGCTTTGTAATATACAAAGTGTGTAGAAATTGGTCAGTTGTAAATATCTATATATGAGGATATTTAAAAAATGCTCGCAGATTGTAAGTACAGAGCAATCCATTTGCTTGCGTATATGCCCTATGCATGATTTATGATCAAAAAGGCTTGGTAAATAAAGATGTTAAAATGTACAAACAGACAGTCGATTTAAAGCTTTCGTGACTGCAGGGATTCATATTGTTGGTTCTTTCGGTAAAGTCACGTAGAAGGGAGACAATAAAATAATAAAAATTAAAATATTGTATTGTTTCCCTTCTACGTGACTTTACCAAAAGAACCAAGAATATAGACATAGTCGAGTCAGCGGTTTGCTGCTCAAATGAGCATTTAAGTGGTGCCCATCCCTTGACGTTTCTGAGCCAGTGATGGAAATTCCTTAATCCTATGCCAGGGCGAGTCTAGTATATAGTACAACCACTGTTACCTTCCCTACAAAGTGGTAGTATTTTGCCGAGCCTGGAGGGATGATGGGCTGAATCAACCCCCAAACCGGGGTTTGGACTTGGAGCCTCGCCACTCACTATCCCGCGGAACCACCTTGCCGGTTATTATTAGAGTACTTTAGTAGCCCAGGCATCTTTACAGTTCTTAATTGAAAGCATACAAATATGTAGCTTGAGAAGAAACATAGTTTGGAGTTCATGTTTGTAAAGACACTTGTACTGTACTTCAGTGTAGGGATAAGAAGAATAACTTCTATCCCCCGAGAGCCTCACTGAGTCTCAAGACTTAGGAGGGGGTCCTGATTTGAGATGTTTTGCCAATCGCATTCATGAGTATTTACCATGTGGGAGGAAACTGGAAAACCCATGCATGCAAGGTTTGACACTCAGCACTACCAGCTCCTTACCACGTCCATAGTTCCAGGACTACAGCGCCTAACTCTGCCCAGCTTTTAATGTGTGGTGAAAATGAGTGTATTTGAGTTTTTCCTTTCATGATTTTTCTTGTTCCCAGCATATACTCAACCGTATGCCAATATTTGGCTTTCAAGCACTTTTTTTTTTCAAGATATGGGGATTAAGATTTGATGGACAGCCCGTTTCTGCTATAACGCGTGCTTTCATAATGCGAATTGGATAAAATAATGAACGTATTAGGGAACATTTTTTATAACGCGGATGCAAATTGGACATAATGCGATTGAGTGAACGGAACTTCGTCACGCGAGTAGGAATAAGCGGTTGTTTGTATGGCTGCCTTGGCATAGCATCACACAAGGTGGGATGCTGCTGGATGCTTCTCGATGCTGCCCACGCGCCCCAAGTCTTTGTTCAGCCTGCATACTCATCTCGCGTGTTATCGTGGACTGCTTTACCCTATATTATTTGTCGTCTTGCTTTTTGCATACAACCTTGTTGATTTTCATTACAATGAGTGGCTTAGTGACTAACACTGTAACATACATTTTTCACTCATTTAATGTTTTATTTAATTAACGAATTATATTATTAAACTTAAACAGTAATTATAAAATAACATTTCGATTTAAAGCGGATGTGTATGCTTTAACTTTAACATATCCATTTCTGTGACCAGTCACAAGCTAATCACTCAGCCATTTCAATGCTAAATTCTATGCTAATTCCTTTGTCAAGGCGCTTTGTTTCCTCTCACGCAGCTTAAAGGTCGCGATCTGAGCGTGGCTTTTTCGCTCCAGCGCTGTCCTCCAGACAGTCTCGTCCCTTCACCTGATGAAGGCCGCTTGTGTTGTGGCCGAAACGTCGTGAGAATTTGATTGTGTTATTTTTATCAATTTATTATTTTATTCTCATTCTGCGTGACTTTACCGAAAGAACCAAAGAATATAAAATAACACATAAATCAACAATAATATAGCATGAAAAATGTCAGTCATCATTGGTGTTTTCGAAATCTACTAACCCCTAACCCCTTAATTCTTCCCATTTAATTAATGGTTATTATAACGCGATTTTTTCCAGGACAGACGATTTGGATTAATCACCGCAAGACGCAAGATACAAATGGTAGTACTGTATACTTGCGTTCGAAAATAAAAAGTTCAACACGTTTGTACGTAATCTTGGGGTGGGCTCAATACAAATTTTAGCTTTTCATATTATCTTGTAAAAAGCATAGACCGCTATTGGTGGGGTTTATTCTTTAAAATTCGCTTTTTAACCACCTCTCGAGCATCATTCGAATTTGCATGTACGTCTTTCGGAACCAGCTGTATCACGTGTGTCTTTATGCGTTTCATACATTACATGTGTACGGTGGATACGTTTCAGATGTCATTTTTCGGATATGGGATTTTTTTTTGATGTAATTTTGATTGTATTTTGGATTTAAAAATTTCAATGAATGACATTTTGACAACGTTCAAGTTAACTATTGCATTTGTTTCATGTTTAACATTTTTGCAATACAAGTATCATTTTTACGTAAATATTTCTTCTTTTAGTAATTTAAGCCAAAGTGACACCATGTGACATAATTTGTACTTAATTTTTTTCGATGTTTTGTGTTTTTATTGATTCAAATGATCACATTTTACGCATAAGCATTTAAAAGGTATGAAAAGCAAATACATTTCAAATGCCAAGAATACTCAGTAATATCTAAAATTGGGCCTCAAATTCCAATATCTGCAAAAATGTCATTTTAAACTAATGCCTTATGTATATGCACATGCACATTATTGATTAATAATCAATGTAAATTGATTAGCACGGTTGGCTACGTACGGTGCGATAGAAATTCAACATGTTAATTTAAACCACAAATATAGTGACACTGAGCTCCACAAACATCAATTATTACTGCATATGGAATAAAGAAGACCATGTACTCTGAAAAACAATACATCTGTCGATACACAGCAATGTTTTCAGTGGGGTGTATATCTGCGTTTCATTGCGGTGTGGAAAAGGATTATCCTTATAGATTTTTCAGACACAAACTCTGTCAAACACTGGATTATCAGTAGAAGATCTCTTATCCTCGTGGCCTGTGACATGCTGTGAATAATCCTCATTAAAGAGTCGCTTGAGCAAGGCCCGGAGAGAGCCGCTAAACCGCTATACCCTCACCCTAACGGGAAAGGAGAGAAGTGTTCACCATGTAATATATTAAGCCAATAAGAGTAGCAGTTGCTATAGAGACAACTGTATGCCTGAATACGGCTCTCGCAACCTCAGGACAGAACGGACATGAGTTAGGCCGTCAAAAAAAATCTACACCTTCCAAAAGTTGAATTGCAAGAATGCACTGTTACTTATGGAGAATCGGGAAATGTATGCCGAAGGACCCTGGGTCTGCAACCCGGAGGGAAACATTACTGACAGACGCGGCTGGTGTGCTTCTGTGGCATGTCCCCCTGCATCACCAAGCAGTGGGCAGAGAGGAGTGCAGCCATCCGCGCTCACTACTCAGGCAGAGGCACTGACACTGGGTGTACATTTCAAACTCGCTTGTCATGGGTATCTCTGTCTTCTTTGCCTAAGGGCTGGTCCGTGACTCCAGCTTCCTTCATCCGATCCGGACCCACATCTTCATCTCGAGAACATCGCACTCCTGACTTGGGTTTCTTGGGCCACAACTCGGGAGAGGAGAGTTCAGGTGGCTTCCTCTTACCTGCCTAAAAAAAATTGTGGGGGTTTTATTGGTGACACCATCACCGGATCGGCTTTAACATCGTGGTCAGGCTAATTAGGTACAGACACTGAATAAAAAAAAATCTGAAAACACACATGAGACCACAGTAGCATCGTACCAATTCAGGTGCAGTAGTACCGTATTGTTTTTAGTCTTGTTGTCCTTTGTCCCTTTGTAGATCTAAGAGCTGTTGTCGCTATGAGTATAGAGCGCAGTGGCTTTTGGCTAACCATCGAAGAAACGTTCACTGCATCACACAGGCTTTCAGATGCGCTTCTGCGGCCGTCTGGAACATTCTTCCGATATCATTAAGCCATTGTAGCTCTGCACCTTAAAATCTAGATTATAAACGAATTTCTTTCAAATTGCTTATTTTTATTTAGCTGTCCTTCCCCCCACACATCCGATTAGCACGGATGGATACATACGGTGCAAAAGAAGTTTAACATTCTGTCTTGTCGTATTTGAATTGTGACCCTGCAAAGACATCTTCGACTCATAAGTAGAATTACATCATGTTCCGCATCAACTGGAGCAGCGTTCCAAGGGCAAAGGGGCTGTTACTGACTATAAATATCCCACCCCTACCTGTGAATGATTATCTCCATGTGCAGCAGTATAAAAAAAAAACTGTATCTGTTCTGTCGTTCATAGCGAGAGTGATGTCTCTACAAATACTGTGCAGTGCTGTACTACATATGAATTTGCTTTTGCATCTCTGTGAGTGTTTCTAAGTAGCCACGTATGGTTATAACCATACTGTTAACGTCGCACGAAGACATGTTGTATTTGAATGAGTATATATGTTATAATATACACACATAATTTAAAAACCTCACCACATCTGTCATTAACACCATCTTACAAGAGAAAAGCACAAGTGCCGAAAGTTTCAGGCAGTTGCACTTTGTCACAGTAGATAGGTTGAAAATATTTGACTTACCTCTAGTAAATCACACTTTACACTCATAACAAATGTGATTATTTTTTCTATACATAAATACAAGATAAACTGTCCATGTTCAAAACACTCAATATAAATAAGTTGATAGGGTCGTAATAAGTAGGATTTCCATGCCATTTATCGACCCAGGAAAGCCTCGCTGAGTCTTAAGTTTTTTTTTTTGCAGGAGAGTCCTGCATTGCATTGCTAGACCAATGCCGTTAATCATTGGTTGGCATACATATGGAAGGAAACCGAAGTACCTGGAGAAACCCCACACGCATCAGGGGACAACACGCAACACAATCATCTCCTGGCCACCTTGTAGCCCCATACCCACAACACCTTGCCAAGCCTCACCCATCTCAAGCGCTAACCGGGCTTCTCTGTCTTGCGTAGCTTCTGAGACCCGACAAGCTCGGGCACAGTTTGGGTGATATTGTCATAGGCTGTGTATGAGGTGCTGCGACGAGCGGCTACAATCCAGGGGCGGGGAACATTTTTTTCCTGCCAAGGGTCATTTGGATATTTATAACATCATTCGCGGGCCATACAAAATTATCAACTTAAAAAATTACCTGTTATTATTTTGGTCGAACATTTAATTAACTCACCCCTAATGCGATGGCTGGAACTGCCTCTCTTTGGCGAGGTGTGTGGTGATGTTAGCTGGTATTGATGATGTTAGCTGGTATTGATGATGTTAGCTGGTATTGGTGATGTTAGCTGGTATTGATGATGTTAGCTGGTATTGGTGATGTTAGCTGGTATTGATGATGTTAGCTGGTATTGATGATGTTAGCTGGTATTGGTGATGTTAGCTGGTATTGATGATGTTAGCTGGTATTGATGATGTTAGCTGGTATTGGTGATGTTAGCTGGTATTGGTGATGTTAGCTGGTATTTATGATGTTAGTTGGTATTGGTGATGTTAGCTGGTATTGATGATGTTAGCTGGTATTGATGATGTTAGCTGGTATTGATGATGTTAGCTGGTATTGATGATGTTAGCTGGTATTGACGATGTTAGCTGGTATTGATGATGTTAGCTGGTATTGATGATGTTAGCTGGTATTGATGATGTTAGCTGGTATTGATGATGTTAGCTGGTATTGATGATGTTAGCTGGTATTGATGATGTTAGCTGGTATTGATGATGTTAGCTGGTATTGATGATGCTAGCTGGTATTGATGATGTTAGCTGGTATTGGTGATGTTAGCTGGTATTGATGATGTTAGCTGCTATTGATGATGTTAGCTGGTATTGGTGATGTTAGCTGGTATTGATGATGTTAGCTGGTATTGGTGATGTTAGCTGGTATTGATGATGTTAGCTGGTATTGGTGATGTTAGCTGGTATTGATGATGTTAGCTGGTATTGATGATGTTAGCTGGTATTGACGATGTTAGCTGGTATTGATGATGTTAGCTGGTATTGATGATGTTAGCTGGTATTGATGATGTTAGCTGGTATTGATGATGTTAGCTGGTATTGATGATGTTAGCTGGTATTGATGATGTTAGCTGGTATTGATGATGTTAGCTGGTATTGATGATGCTAGCTGGTATTGATGATGTTAGCTGGTATTGGTGATGTTAGCTGGTATTGGTGATGTTAGCTGGTATTGGTGATGTTAGCTGGTATTGGTGATGTTAGCTGGTATTGATGATGTTAGCTGGTATTGGTGATGTTAGCTGGTATTGATGATGTTAGCTGGTATTGATGATGTTAGCTGGTATTGATGATGTTAGCTGGTATTGGTGATGTTAGCTGGTATTGGTGATGTTAGCTGGTATTGATGATGTTAGCTGGTATTGATGATGTTAGCTGGTATTGACGATGTTGCTGCTACTCGCAACTGCTTTTCCGGGTTTGCTCCTAGATTTATTGAATTTCGAGTCCCGCCTGCGGTTGCCTTGGCAGGGCCACACCAAATGATTTCGCGGGGCCTTATACGGCCCGCGGGCCGGACGTTCCCCACCCCTGGGCTACACGGAGCGTAAGATATTGGCGTGCTTTGGGGTTGCCTTGCCCACTGACAAAATCCAGCAGCTGTAGGCTGCCCTGTGGCTGAGGGCCCCCGCAGGTGATATATATACGGGATGTTTAGAACTGTACTTGTATTGCGATGCCCATAAAATCTAAATTGTATTGTGGTGTCATTGCAATTGAGAGTATTTGGCTGCTGTACATTTCTGCACGATAAGCCACTTCGTTGAGCTATCACTTGTGGCCAGGTCGCTTCTGAAAAATAACCATATAGCTCAGTTGGCATTACCTGGCATTGTTTTTCGTTTCAAATAAAACAAAAATAATTGAAAAAATATAGTTTTTATTTTGTACCGACTCTGGACGTTCACATATCTGACCTTTTCACATTTCCCCAAATACCACACAGTTCCAGGGCAAGTCGGATACGCGACGTTGCACTGTAGAGGAACAGCCGCTACCGTCAGCATGTGCGCGGTTTATGTATCCTCGCTTCGCTGACAGAACACCGCGGTTTTATTTGTAGCTTGTTGCCAGGCATGGCATATTTATGACTGCTTATGGGGGTGAAACCTATGCCGAGGACTGTAACGCCTCTCTGGAAGGCTGCTTGGTCAGAGAACTTCGGCGTATTAGAGAGAGTGAAGTATTGTTAAATTGACAAAACAAATACATTTATAAACCCTACTGGACCAGCATCAGTGTAATTTATTACCATTTTGCAAATCGAATGCACGTATACTGCATGCATGTACGTGTGCACAGCCGTTTGCCGCAATCCACTGCTGGATGAGTGCCCTATCCACGCCATGCGTAACGTCCGGATTAATTGTCTATACTTCACCACGCTGGTCATTGCAGGTAGATGAAGGTGGAGCATAGAAGTATAGTACAATGCCTTCTGCTGCCCCCACGTAGTCCTGGAGTCTATAACGACCTTCTGTGCACGGTGGGGTTGCCCATATCCATACCCTATCCAGGCTCAAACGCCGCTTCGCTTCTGAGATTTGATGAGCATGCGTGCATTCAGAGTGGGTCGGTCATTAGGCCACACCTTGTGTGTGCATTCGTTGCTCTCCGTTCTATTATGCGGCCCGCGTGATGCTGTAGCAAACGCCAGATTGGTGTTTGGGACTCGGCACGTCCTCGTTTGGGCGTCATCTTTCATAGCACTTGATTTGGAAGCCAACGACGGCAGTTGTCACGGAGAGTCTCGCCCTCACCATACGAAGGACAACATATTCGCAGTGTGTTGATGTGGCTTTCTCACGGCTCGATGTACGAGAAATGCTCTTAAAAGCTGCTCTTTTTGGGATAGCCGTGGCGAGCGCTGCTCCTTTATCATTCGCGACGTTTTGCCTCCCACGCTGGAGGCATTTTTACTGCTTGAAGATGGAAGCATCACTCTGCCTGAAGATGGAAGCGTCACACTGCCTGAAGATGCCTCCATCATGTGAGGTGAAACGTCGCGGAGGAGACAGGAGCAACGCTTGCCACGGCTATCCCAAAAGAGCACCTTTTCAGAGCAATTCCCTCGAATATTCATGTTAATGTCAACTCAAACTTCTTGCCTCTACCACTTAGCTCTTTTAAATGTAACTAGTTATGATTCACAGCCCGGTACTATTTGTTTGTGGACGGTCAAGGCTTCCCATATTCTTTGGACAATGGCCATCCTCAGCGCTGGTCTTCAGCTAATGGTTGGAATTGCTGGTATCTATGCCAATACGCAATCTAGTCTCGCTGTTTAATTTTGTATATATATCATTCATTCCAAGCTTGATAGTGGAGTCATGCCGTGAGACAATTTAAAACAAATCATCCAAATCTTTTACAATTAGTAGAGAAACATCAAACACCGTCCCAGGGAATGGACCCCTACAAATATGGCATCGTAAAACTAATTTTGAATCCATTTAAATAGCCACCACCGAGAATAGAGTAAGAGGCGAAGGTGCAGCCCTGCAATAGCTTGCCCCACAGCCGGATGACGGGCCTCCACTAGAGGGAGCTCTGGAGTGCCCCTCTCCATGGGGATCTTGGCCTACTCTTCCAAGCTTGTTAGGCATCTTGGAAGATGGTGGCGGTACCCGCACTTTACCCCACCGCCGGCGACCTGTGATGTACCTGGTGGACAGAGGCGAGAGATGTGTGTGCCCATTCCTGCCACTGCAGCGTCTGACGAATATCTCTGGATTCCAAGCCCGGTGTGCTCACCGTCGCAAACAACAAGCTGCAGCGTCCGATATCGGACGGTGTACCCTCGGGTAAATGACGTCGCACGTGAAAAAAGCAACATTTTCGTATTCTCAGAGCAGGTATATGACAAGTGAAAAATGTATGTAATTAGGGATTTTGTGTGTGTGTGTGTGCAGTCACTGGTGGCCGCGCCACGGTCTCCTGACGGCGTGCAGTGGCCCAGATCTCAACTGGTGATCTCGGCAGTGTTGGTTCAGTGCTCTGACAAGGGGCATTAGCACTCTGAGCTATTTAGCCACGTCTAGAACAGCCCCGGTCTATCCCTAAGCACTATTGACTTCCCATCAAGTGGGTGCGCTCCTGATGGCACTTGTCCATCCCAACGGGTTGCTTGGCTAAAGTTGACAATGATAGTCATCTCGTCGACCGTGTACCTTCACAACTGGCTCATTTATTTTGTGTGTGTGTGTGTGCGCGCGCATGTGTAACAGTTCAATTCTGACTAAAGTGACAACTAAAATTAAAATACCGTACGATAATATAAATAACAGCGGTCAATATACATTTATGGTTGAGCATACAGGCTGATCAATTTATAATAATACCCCACGAGCTTAGCTTGTGACATTGTTAAAGGTTTTTTTTTTGCAAAACTTCGACATGCCTCCCATCTATTTCAATACATTTATTAAATCTTTTAAAAGTCTTCCTGTCAGATACGGAGCCATCACTCTACAACATTCAGTCACCTGTTGCGAAGAGAGCCGTTACAAATCAGTGGGGTATCTATAAACGAATCACGCTATTTATCATTACAATAGGGAGTAAATGTGTTTTTTTCTCTTGATCCATGAAGGATCTCATGGCACTGGAACTCAGAACGAGTGCTGCGCCATAGTTTTACTGAAGTGTTCATGTTAAAATAAACCGTGTCTATTTTTCTTCCTTACAAGCAACGGCATCAATTAATGTGCATTTGGCTTCATTCCCCACTCGATATTTTCCGGGAATGCTGCACGGCGAGCTTGGAGTAGGGATTATTTCTCGGTCAGCACTGAATGAATGTGCAGTGGCGGGCGGTTCCTGCAGTGGGCCACATCCTGGCTTCAGAGTGAAACATGTGGCTTGTGTTCCGTTGCAACGGCATCAGGAACCTAATCGCACATTGGCTGGAAATTACACAGAAGAGGACTGACATCATTGCTAAGTTTCGCTGGTGCAGAAGCGTTACTTCATCGTCAGAGGACACCTTATTTGAGTCTCCCCTCGTAATATCCCTTATATACGCCGAGCAACAAGAACATTTTTAGGAGGGTCCTGCATCATGATCATTGGCCAATGTCATTAATAAACATTAAATGGCATGTGGTATACAACCACAACCCTGGAAAGGGCGCTGTATAAATCCTAAATAAAATAGACAGCATATATTCATACAATGGGGTTAGGTAACATTCAAAGCTCTGCGCTGGTGGATTCAAGGAACCGCCTTTTCATAGCCACCTCGTAGCTGAAGCCTGCAACGCCTCGCATTCTCAGGCAGCATTCGGTCGAAGTACTAACCAGGCTCAACTTTGCTTAAGCTCTCGGGATCTAAACTTGATTTGAAGCTTTCGTGACTGCGGGAATAACTCTTTGGTTCTTTCGGTAAAGTCACGTAGAAAGAAAATAATTTAAATAATAGAGTACGACGTTTCGATTGCATCACAAGCAACCGTCACCAGGTAGAACTAAATTTGAGAGAGAGACAAAACACAGACAACGGGGACACACAGACAGACACACAAGCAGAGAGAGAGAGACACAACATAGATACACAGAGATCTGACGAGATCAGCCACCATCAGGGCGATGTGGTCGCAGGTACGGATCTCGGCAGCTCGTCATCTGGTTAAGTAAAGGATGTTGATACACACGACGACTGGGATCTCATTTTAGTTCCAACTGGGGACCACACAAGTTATAACTTACTCTAAATTAAATATACTTTATTAATACATATAAATAGGATAAACGGTCATACCCACTAATCACGACGTTTCGGCCACAACACAAGCGGCCTTCATCACGTGAAGGGACCAACCTGTCCAGCGGAAGCGTTGGAGTGAAGAAAGCCAAGCAGTAATTCATATTCTTGGTTCTTTCGGTAAAGTCACGTAGAAGGGAAACAATAAAATAATAGAAATATGAAACAATAAAAATGTTTTTTCAATATTTTATGTTTTATATTTTATTAATAAAAATATAAAACAATAAAATAGTTTTTTTAATATTTTATTGTTTTATATTATTTTATTGTTTCCCTTCTACGTGACTTTACCGAAAGAACCAAGAGGATGAATCCCTGCAGTCACGAAAGCTTTCAATCAAAAATCAAGTGGTTCCAGTTGATTTTAATAGCAAATGCACGGATTGGCAATACAGTATGTGGATTAATAAAAGATAAAGGTGCAGGCCAGAAATTGCTTACTCGCGACATTGCTGGTGGAAGGACCTCCGCTAAAGGGCGCTCTCGATGGTGTTGGGTCTACCTACACTCGACCACACCAAACGCGATCTGCCAATTAACTTGTGGTGCGCACATTTATGCTGCCTGGGTGAAAAGGTGGGGGGGGGGGCAGTCTAGGAACGTGGCTCTCATGTTTACAGTGCCGCGCGGGGAAATGCAATCTAAAAGGCGACCTCTGGATTGCTAGTCCAGTGTGATAACCATAACACAGCGGCAGCTCCTTTCCTTTCTCGGCTAAGAAAGTAAACAGTGTGCTGTGTATTTATTGGTAGACGCCTGCAGTAAATGGGGTGCTGCGGTGGCGAGATGTTAACTACCTCGCCTGGTTTACAGGAGGTCTTGGGTTCGATCCCAACCCTGACGCCTGCTGTATATTTGGAGTTTTTTGGTGTGTCTCTCCCTGGAATGTTAACGACCTCGCCTGGCCTACAGGAGGGCGTGGGTTCAATCCCAGCCCTGACGCCTGCTGTACATTTGGAGTTTTCGGTGTCTCTCTCCCTGGAATGTTAACGACCTCGCCTGGTCTACAGGAGGTCGTGGGTTCAATCCCAGCCCTGACGCCTGCTGTACATT
Source organism: Petromyzon marinus (assembly GCF_048934315.1). Lineage (NCBI taxonomy): Eukaryota > Metazoa > Chordata > Hyperoartia > Petromyzontiformes > Petromyzontidae > Petromyzon > Petromyzon marinus. The sequence continues at coordinate 21,791,441 of NC_133667.1, read as the reverse complement.
TGGAGTTTTTGGTGTGTCTCTCCTCGTGGTCGCGTGGATATATCCCTGGGTCCTCCGTTTTTTTTTCTCCACATTTAGAAACATGCGTTTAGCATATTTGGCTGCTATAAATTTCCACATGATAAGCCACTTACGTTGAGCTATCATTTGTGGCCAGGTCGCATCTGAAAAGAGCTATGTGGCTCAGTGGGCCTTATCTGGTCAAATAAACCTATTACCGTTATGTTCACGTATTCTCATGCTGTTACCAGTACAAAAACAAAAAAATAACAATCCTGACATATCTACATACAGTATAAGAAAAAAGAGTATCAGTAAAACTTAGAATTGCCTACTTGTCAATGGATGTACTGCCTCTTTATGGATGTGATTATTGTCGGTTGCACCAGTGGCTGAAATAAGGTTCCCAAAAAATCATAGATGACCTTTATTTGTAACCAGGAAAAAGGTCGTTGAGAGAGGTGTTTCAAGAGACACCTTGGCAATTCTCCCACAACTGGATGCAAAGGTACAGCCCTGCAATTTCTTGTTCCCGCCACTGCTGACGGAAGGGCCTCCACTCGGGAGCCCTTACCGGAGGGGGGTATTTTTCCTCATCTCCCACGCTGAGCAGACGTCTGGTGGTGGAGGTGGGAGCACCCACCACTTGACCCCACCTCATGCGGCCTGCCCTACTGCTGGGTAGACAGTGGCTGAGAGGACAGGAGGGTTGAGTAAGGGGGGGGGGTGATATTAATAAAAGTGCCCATCGTTTTAGGTGCTGCACCGGGAGATAAAATCCAACTGGCGATCTCTGGATTTGCAAGTCCAATACGGCTATAACCATGCCACCCCGGCAGCGCCTGCATGTAAAGACTGTACAGGGAAATGTATGCGCAGCAAAATAATCCACAGATTCACGGGAATGCGTTTATCCTCGCCAAAAATTGACCAGCCACTTCGTCGAGCTAACATTTATGATAGCCAGGTCGCTTCTGCAAAAGAGCTATGCAGCTCAGTGGGCCTTTTTGCCTGATCTATACAAATAAATTAAATAGTTTATTTTGTATCTACTCTATATCCGTTCACGTTGTCGCCGTCTGGCTGCGCGTGTGCACGCTGCTGATGCTGCTCGGGTCTTGTCGGGCCCCGCACGACCCCCCCCCCCCCACCCCGGGAAGTACGAGAAGGAGGTGGAGGTGGACAATGAGGTGGAGGAGGCGGTGGCATGTTCGGCGCGCAGGCGACTGCAACCCCGCCTGCAGGAGGCGCCCACACGCCGCCCGCATCTCCGTGTTCACGACGACGAGGGCCGGCGGCGAGAGGACCACGTGGAGGTGCTGCAGTGACGCAGACGCCAGCGCCTGGCACCCCGGGTTGTCAGTCGCGCAGCATCTTGAGCACTGCGGCTGCAAGGAACGGCACGTTATGGGGGCGAGTGGGTGGGTGGGTGGGTAAGGACGATGCAGACTTATTGCGAATGCGTTTGGCAGCAAGAGGTCCTCTTCCCCTAGCCTCGGGGGCAATTAAGGGCCCGTGAGTGTCACACCCGCTGCCGCTTGCGGCGTTAGTTACCACCGCATCTAAACGTTGAACTGCAAAGGTCGTCGTTGCTTTGCTTCGGTTCCAACGATTCGGCTACCCATTCGGGTGGCTGCCGTAGCTGATCACTGTTATAACGCTGTGGGTGATCACGATATAATTTTCTCCGATACCAAGGTTCTTTGCAAACCCACGGGTTTTTATCAGAGATTTGTTCACGAGGCAATTCAGATCCACAAACACAGACACAATTTCAACCGAGAAGATGGTTTCAAATTAAGCAACCATTGGAAAGATGTTCTAAATCGAATCAAACATTAAACTAATTTTCAGTGGTACAGTATATTTTTCAAGTAGTGTCACCCCAAACTTTCGCAGCTCTTAAAAATTCCCTTTTCACACCATCAATAGGTAAACTCCCCCCCCCCCCCCGCGCCAACCGGCAAGTGCACCCGCACGTACACCACCTCTATGCTAAGTCGGCCAATCAAATGCTAATTTTCATGCTAATTCCTTTGTCAAGGCACCTTGTTTCCTCGCACACAGCTTAAAGGTCGCGGTCTGAGCGTGGCTGTGTTTCACTCCAGCGCTGTCCTCGGGACAGCCTGATCCCTTCACCTGATGAAGGCCGCTTGTGTTGTGGCCGAAACGTCGTGATTTTTGTTGTTTTATTTTTTACCTACGTGACTTTACCGAATAGAACCAAAGATGATGTATTTAAGCAGACAACCCTTTGAGATGCATTGCATTGTATGGAATTAAAATGAGGTGAGCAATAAGTATCTCTGCCTTGTAAGATAAAGAAAAAATATTGTGTATATATGGTCGGGTGTCATTTTAGGCAATGGCACTTCTTCGGATCGTGATTCGCACGGTTAGTTACGTACGGTGCGAAAAAAGTTCAACACAGGTTACATGCATTCGGGATTGTGCACCGCTGTCAATGTAGTTCCTTCATTCGTTTGTTTACCTATACACCTTTGCCCCATCAGATGTGTAAAGGTGCAGCCCTGCAGTGGCTTGCCCACGCCATTGCTGGCAGAAGGGAGTTGTAGAGCTCGCTCGGGAGAGCTCTCTTTAGACCGGGGGTCGACAACCTGCGGCTCTTTAAGGGCTGCTTCGTGACACCGTCGATTTACTAAGAAAACCACCCTCTTGTATTCACCACTTGCAATGCGGCTCTTGAAATATCGATTTTGTTTTTGTTTTTTTACCGAATTCGAAAAAAATGCCTCTTCTTGTTATTTTGGTTGCCGACCCCTTCCTTGCTCTCGACTCGAGAAGGTCAATCACAATGCAGCTCGTGGGAATTAATGGGTGGGGTCCACAGTATTCCCCCAGTCTGTGGCTTATTCACGACACGAAATTGCCTCCGACTCCTTGCTGTCGACTCGAGAAGCTGCAATCATCATTGGCTTACTCGTCCACGCTAGCCAGACAGCGTTGTAAGAGGTGAATATGCTCACAATGTACGCCACCACACAACGACCTGTGCTTTACCCATCGACACCGGTGGACAGACAGAGGTGGGGCATTTAAGAAACTTGCTTTGTTTTAACTGCCACGCTGGGAGATATAGGAACTACATTATGATTCTATTACTGAAGTGCATTTTTTTAATGTAGTTGTAATTTTCAAAAGTGAGAATTGCTCCGCGACACGCACACGCTTTACACAATACACGTCCTTGTGAATGAGATGCATTGTACGTATTCATTATAACAGATACCATCGCCGTGATTGGAACCTTCTTCCATTAAGCCCCCGGGATTGAAAGCACTTAACCACTGTTATCATTAAACACTGCCTCGCAACAGAACACCATGAATAACGTGTTTGGGCAATGTCCCGTTTATCCGGAATTAAAATGTTGACAGCTTTAAAACAATGACATATGAACACACAACTGTAACGGTATCGAGTCCAGGGGTCAGCAACCTGCGACTCCGGGTGCACATGCGGCTCCTTTAAAATATATTCTACACATACGGCTCTTTAAGAACTGCCTCGTGACGTTATTTATTAAGGACTATCTGCTATTCACCTGCATTGCAGCTCTTTTACCGAATTCACAGAAAATGGCTTTTCTTCTTATTTTGTTTTGCCGACGCTCTGGTACACGATCAGTATTTGCAACAACGAAGCTGCTCCAAATGTCAGCGTTTTAAAGGCTCTGCTGCAGACAGCGCGATGTTAAATGGACCCATTTTATTTGCAGCTGTGACAACACGGTGCATTTTTAATATGAGATATGTGCATATTGCGGTGCAGTATATGGAATAAGTTTGTGTGCCTGGTATAAAAAAACGTAATAATGCAAAGCTTTCCTCCATTGCACCATATCAATCTTTTTTAATGAACAAAGTTATGGCACATACGCGGTGCAAACGTTATCTCGCGTATGAGTACCACTACACATGCACGTGTGCGTGATGGTTATAACTTACCGGATAGCAACTGTCTTGAATAGATGGAATCGCCAGAACGGATACTTATACGGGTCATGAACCTTGCAATAATCAAACATTCCCTCATTGCATGCCTGCTGCATGTTGTACCATACATACGGAGTAAGGGGGGGGGGGGGTCACGACACCCCCCTCCCTTACAAGCTGCTGTCAATCAAAATGCAGCAAACTCGCCGTTCCAAAATCACGTGTGAATTAATGCGAGGGGTCCACAGCTTTCCCCAGTCTGTGGCTTATTCACGACCTAGAATTGCCTCCCGTATTATTTACCCATATCCTGATTTTGTTTTAATTATTACAGTACATACAACGCTGTAGTATATTAAAACAATCCTCCACGGGCCTCTATGGAATTCAGCCATACAGCAAGCATCATACTACATGCTTTAGCAGCGCAGCCATGGAGGATACTGGCGGAGGAGTGATGTAAGCCATTCCTCCCTCCTGCTGTTGGAAATTTTAATCCAAACCACGCTCTTGCGGCAAAACAGCTGATTTGTGAGCCATTCATCAGGCTCGCAACATCAATCCGTCCAGTCACACTGGGGCAGCATTACACTCGCTGATGTACAGCGCTGATTCTGTTCTAGCGCACCGCGCTTATGTTGCAGCTCGCCGTGGGAGCTGGACAACTTAATGATGTTTTAAACAACCCTACTCACAAACCCCTCTCATTTATGCAAATCAGCGCTGAACGACCGTATCAGCCTCAATGCGTCTGATTCTTAGTCAGAGCTGTGTGCCGGTTTTGTACCTGGTTTGGAATACCAGGTGCTGAAGAATTGTACTGTTAGGTGACCAGGTGATGAATGTACAGCAGATGATTATTGAATCCATCTGTGTGGAGCTTTGGGTGTTACTCCCTCGTACGCATGGGGTTATTTTTTTCCCCCTCTGGGCACTCCAGTTTCCTGCCACTTGTAGCCAAACACTGATTAATGGAAATTTACAATGGTGGCTCCACGTGAAAGAGTCTTCTGACTCAGCGACAACTGTCTGGCTAAATAAGGTACATTGCATTATTATTATTATTTTGCATGCAATTGAGTCAATAAGGTAGCATATCAAGCAGTGGATGGATGGGGGACCGAGGTTACTGTTATTACGAGAGTGGAGCCGCGGTCACAGTGGTTACTGCGCCACGCAATGAACCCGGCCATTCGAGTTCGATTCCTAACCACGGTCTTATTGCTCCGTACATAGTTAAAGTACCGTACAACAAATTTTCCAAGACGTGAATAATAATGATTGACAATCTATTTTCAATCCACTCCTGGATGAAGGCCTACCACGCCGTGTTGGAAGACGATCGCTTCTGTTGTGATCGTAACGTCGTGGTTTTTTGTTTATTTGTATTTATTAATTATGAACTTATCTACGTGACTTTACCAAAAGACCCAAAGAATATGGTTATGAGGGTGTTTGACCATACTGCATCATGCTGGTTAGTGTGGGTAAGCGATGTTTGATGTTTGGCAGGAGGTGGGGGGCTAGAGTCGGTTCAATAGATATCACTCGCCACTGATGTTATATCCATTACCCTGAATCGAACTCGAGGCATTGGTTTGTATAGCACGGCATGACGCAACTACTGCGTTCACAGCTCCCCCCCCAGTAAATACTACATTGCGCGAAGAGTGGACAAATAAACTTCAACACTAAATGCCTTATTTTGTCCTCGTTAAATATCTGCATAAAACACTGCAACATGCATCGTGTATTTAATTTTATCTTACACAAATGGCCCCGTTTCCAGTCCCTCGCCGTGCGCGTGACTTTATCTTTACCCTTCTAAAGCCCTCTCCACATAGCGTGTGCTCTCCCCCGCGACGGCCCTGATTTGCTGTTGATTTTGGCCACCAAGAAGTAATTAAGCCAAGGAATTAGACGCACGTTGACGCGCATGTTTACTCTGAGCATCCAATCAACACTGGCGCGGAGGGCAAGTTCTGTCAGCAACGAGCAACTGTGAAGGTTCGGAGGAGGGGAGTGGTTGCGTGGGCCGGAACCAATGTCAGTAGAACTTGTCCCTCCTGGAATTATGTTGACTCACTTACGCCCTCCTTTTGTTCTGTCGAGTCAATTTGAAAAAAATATCGCGGTTTTTTTTGTTCCCCGCGTTACGGATCCGTTTGTTCCCCGGGTTACGGATCCGTTTGTTCCCCGGGTTACGGATCTGTTTGTTCCCCGGGTTACGGATCCGTTTGTTCCCCGGGTTACGGATCCGTTTGTTCCCCACGTTATGGATCCCTTCGGCGTTGTAGCGCAGTGCACGGACACACATCGAGCAACGATTGCATTTACATTGATCGCACCCAATGATAATTCTTTTTTTTTTTACAAAAATAACGGAAATTATAATGACGAACCACATTATTTACACGTAGCCGCTTCACGTGTTCGGAAGACTCGTGATAAAAAAAGTCCTCCATTGGGATATTGAATGAGTTGGACGAAACAAGAGAACTCAGACAGAATACACGTAAATGAGGGGTTAACACAATCCTGGCCACATCGCAAACCAGAGCCGACAACACCCGTCAGTCAAACCCTGACGGCCACCCATCCAAGCACTCGCAGGGCTAAATCCGGCTTATATTCGGAAATCCGACGAGATCGGGCGTACTGCGTTGCGATTCGACCGCATGCACCCGGCTGTCTTTGTCTCCGCCACAGCCTTTGTTGACCCAGACCCCATCAGGTACTCATCCTAGGCTAAGTAGACATAGGTGAGACCCAGATCACATTAGGATGCGAATTGCTACGGACATGTGCGTGACCAGGATCAATCATGGGTCGTTCGCACACAGTGACCCACACACGCGCGCGCGAGCGACACACGCGGACACATTTCCCTCCTATAGCCACACAGACTGCTGGAGCAAATGCTATTAGCGAGCACCTACGAAGACCGGCACGGTGCAAAAGCAGGTTGGTGTGGTGACGCACACGCAACGAAGGATCCCTCTTATAGCGTGTTGGGACAAGTGCTCTTGGCGAGCACTTATGAAGGCCTGCACGGCACACGATGGGGTGGGTGGCCAGAAGCACGCACGACCGCCTTTGTCTCCCCAGTGACGATATTTACTACACACCGCACCAGGTGCTCATTTGAGGCTGAGTCGACCTAGGGGAGGCCCAGGACCGCTTCAGATAATCGTCACCGGTGGTGGCCGTGAGCGGGAAACACACACACACACACGGTGACATTCCCACGTGCGGTGCCAGTCACGCACTCGCAACAAACACGAATGGGGGGGGGGGGGGCGAAACACATTCCGACTGCGGAATGGCCCACACGTTTCCCAACACAACAAGACGTGCACACGGGGCAGGGCTACATTCTCTGCCCCAGGGCGCCGCGTGCCCGTGCACACGCAATTACTCCCGCTCGCATCCTGCAATGGGGCGGAAACCTTCCGTCAATTGTCGCCCACCGCCTCCGAACGGCGCCCCGCCCCCCTCCACCCCCGTGCCAAGCGCCTCGTGGAGGCGAGCACCTGGCACGTGTCCAACGAGCGGGATGACGAAATTCGCAACGAGCATCTTGGTGATGGCGAGCTCCCCCAGCACGGCCTGCAGGAGCCGTGTACGCTGGCGCAGCACGTTGTGCACGATGTGAGAGTAGCAGTAGACCACCGCTAAGGGCATCAGGCGCGCTCCGCGGGGTCGTTGCGCCACCTTGCTCCTCCTGCCCAGGTGCACGTTGAGCAGCGTCGAGGAGGGCACCACCACCCAGACGACGTCGGTGCGCGCCGCGATGAAGCAGGCGGTGTCCACCAACGCGACCTCGTGCGCACTCTTGAAGTACAGGGTCATGGCGATGCTGTGCGAGTGGTAGAACGCCACGTACTCGCAGCCCTGCTCATGACCGCGCGGCCCGCCAGCCCGAAGCGCCAGCGGGCACCCGTGCGGTAGTCGGTCCACGTGCATGGGCCACACGGACATTGCGGTGAAGTTTGCGGCGACGATGCTGAGCAGGGTGGGCGAGTATGCCCGGCTTGACGCGGCTGACCAGCACGCTGTAAAGCAGCAGGCAAGTTGCCGCTCACTCCGACGAAGAACGAGATCGCTTCATAGGTGAGCACCACGCCCCTGGCTCCCAGGACGCAGCAGCGAGCGTGCGGGGTGCAGTTACTAAGGAGCAGGGCAGTGGAGTTGTTCATGGTTCGTTGTTTCTGTGTACGAAGGCTGGTTGATGCTGCACCTGCGACGTGAAATATTATACACGACGTGTCCAGGTCTCTCGTGGATACGGTGACGATATCGGTGGAGCACATCCACACGGTTCGCCCTCTCGCTCCCTCGCACCCTCGCTGCACACGCAGCAAGGAAGGGTGCTTGATCCCACCGTGTTGCATAGTAAATCATGTTTGTGCAGGTGCGCGTTGAACAGGCCCCCCCCCCCAAAAAAAAACAACAACACGCGCATAAGTTGAATGGGCTCCTTTCTCCGGCTCTCCGCTCCCCTACCTACCACTGCAAGGAAGGTGCACATTAACGACTGCGTAATTGTGTCATTTTCCTGAAGGCAATTGCAATGTTTAAGGTTGCATGCGCGTTGCAGTGGCAGATGCGCACAGAGGGGCGAAAATGGTGTTTTTGCTAAGCCCAAGAGCTTAACAAAGCGTCGATGCTTTACTTAACCTCACCTATGGTGGTGTCTCCCCAAGCAAGCCACGCCGGGTGCTTGAGAGCCATCACTCAATCTAAGTGTGTTCTCACATGACAATTAAATAAAAGACATCAATCCGTTTTGACAGCTGAGAGCCGTTTACTAGTCAATCCGATTAAAGGGCAATTTTAAAATGCATCTTGCTCCTTCGGTCAAGTTAACCATCGAGCACAAACCTAATGAGTGATTTGTGTCCTTGCATTTCACGCTATCGTATTTCACATCACTAATGTTATAAAGGTATTTAACATGATTATGCGGAGCGGAGGATACACCTACTCCTATATGAAATCTAAATCCCAGTACTTAAGCCTACGTGCCTTAGAGATCGTGCAATTACGCAGGGCCGTTTATTGGAGCAATCTTTGCCATTGGGTCCTGTTGAACGCTTTACATATTTTATATTTTTTCAGTGCCACAGGACAGCTTTTGTAAGCTTTCATAGGGATAACACCTCTTTAGAAGTGTTACTCCTGGCTCCGCTAAGCATAATTGCTGTTCGCGTTTGATATATATAAACCAGACCGTGTTGTGTCGCTTAAACGCCGTCAAAATATAGGCCGTTGGTCATTGTATTTCATACGATCAGCGCTTGCATCGAGTCGACGGTTCGATCTCTGTTGCCGACGCGTCGTTTTCGTGTTTTTGGCAAGAAGGTTGGTGTTATATCCCAAAATATGAGAATTATACCAAAAACTAAAAGCTGAAAAGACAACCGTTTGTAGCCTAATTCGTTTTCCCTGCGTCTGTATTTCAAGAGATATTGAATCTCAGTGAGTTTTGGTTAAAACATTTTTTTTGACTTTAGCTTCTTTTAATTTCATAAGAATTCAACCTCTGCTCACATCGCCGGGTGGCGCTGTTTCTAGAACACTCGACGAGCTGGTAGCGAGGTTGGAGGCCAACTCAGCCCATCCATGATTCAACAAGCACCACTTCAAGATCTCGTGGCCGTTTGGCTGGGTAGCCTGACCCACGCCTGTGGAACTTGCTATTTCCATTGATTGGCTGGGTACCGCCAACATAAATTAGTGCCAACCCATTACAGTATTTGTTAGCTTCGGGAGACAACGGTGATTTGAACGCCACGTAAAACAGTAATTTCCCGGTTTACTTCGGCGATGCGTTCCTGAAATGTGCGACGACGAATATCGAAACGACGTCAATCAAAGCGATTTACAGGGTAGGTGGAGGCGAAGGCTGAGGCGACTGATACGAGAAAGGACGGACAATCCTTTCAGCGACATAAGTGTGGGGGCCGAGGCGACGCAAATCAGGTCGCGGTATTAATAAAGTGACGACGTATTTGCGAAATGACGGAATAGGGGGAGAGGTAAATTGGTGTATTGCTGTATTAATGCTAATTATTTTCTCATGAGATACCCAAAAGCCGGCAGTGGCTTTGTGTGGTAGGCATCCTGAGTGCTATAATAAAGGGGTGATGCTCAGCAATGCCATTTCCTGGCCACATCGCAGCCCCAATCTTACAACACCTGGCAAGCTCTGGTAACCGCTCGTCTAAGTACTTAACCAGGCACGACATGCTTAGCTTCTGAGATCTGAGAAAAAATAAGTGACATATTAGCCTACACTATATATTTTATTGCACTGCCCTAATAGCACACCATACTAAGAAGAAAGACATTTGTAAACACAGATGGGTAGAATGTAATATAATTACTGTACACAAATGCACATCCACACATTCCCCTCATTAACGTTCAATAATACCCCATTAACATCACAATTTTCGGAGCCATCAAAATGCGCCTGGAATTAGTTTAATGGTACGTGTTATTTAGCTTTATAGGCACACCTCTCCTTCTCAAAACTTATTGACCACCTTTGTGAGTTAAAAAAATGCAATTGGCCAAAATCGATTGTTTCAGCTGCGCCTAGCTCCGAGCTGGGAGCTCAGGGGTGGTAAGGGTTGGTGGTTGTGGGGTTGTGATTGGGGGGGTCGGTGGTAGGGGAATGGTTCACGGTCGATTGTTGTGGGGTGGTGGTGATGGTAATGGAGATGGAAATGAGATGTTGTGGCTGAAGTAAAGGTGGTGGTTTTATAGTTTGGTTGCTTGGGATGGTGGTGGTGGTTTGGGAGTTGTGGTTGGTATAATCGTGGTGGTGGTTTGGGGTTGTGGTTAGTATAAGCGTAGTCGTGGTTTTGGGGTTTTGGTTGGAATGAGTGTGGTGGTGGCTCGCGAGCTTTGGTTGGGATGAGAATGGTGGTTGTTGTTGAGGGTGATAGAATGAGGGTGATGGTTTGGGGTTGTGGTTAGCCTGAATGTTGGGAGTTGTCCTGTCGTGGTTTGCAGTTGTGGTAGATGGCGTTTTAATGGTTGGTATGGAGGGAGGGATGGTTAGAATTGGGGTAGCGGAAGGGGTTTGGGGGGTTTCAGTTGAGGTGGTTGGTGTTGTGGTAGTTTGAATGGGGGGTGGTTAGAATGGGGGTGGTGGTTTGCATGGGGGTGAAGGTGGTGGTTGAGGTTGGTGGTTGGGGTTGTGATGATGGTTGGTGTGGTGGGATAAGAGTTAATTATAATGCAAGTTGTGATTGCGGTTAGAAGTTTGGTTTGGTGGTTGTGGTTGTCGTGGTTGGAACGGAGGTCAGAATGGGGACGGTGGTTGAGGTTTATGGCTGAGGGTTGTTATGTTGGGTTTGGGTTATGGTGGTTGGGATGGCGGTGGTTAAAATGGGGACGGTGCTTGGGAATTGTGGCTGAGGGTTGTTATGTTGGGTTTGGGTTATGGTGGTTGGGATGGTGGAGAAGGCAGTGGTTCGAATGGGGACGGTGTTTGTTGGGGTTCGTGGCTGCGCGTGGTTATATTGGGTTGTGTTGCTGGTGGTGGTGGTGGTGGACGTGGTTGCGCTGATTGGGATGCGGGGGGTTGTTGGGTGCCTTGTGCCGCGTGTATTGGTCAGATGTCGATCCCGTACGGTCCGGTGCGTGGCGCTTTCCGCAGTCACTTTGCATACCATCCCCAGCAGCGCACCACAGCGCCTCGTTCACACACACACACACCGACACCGACACACACAGACACCGACACACACACGCGCGCGCGTGATCTGCCGGAGCGCACCGAAGACGAGCGAGCGGCACCGTCCGAGGCGCGAGCGAGGCAGCGGAGCGCGCCGTGTGCTTGTAGGGAGGCATCAGAGGAGGAGGAGGAGGGAGGGAGGGATCATCATCATCCTCAACTCAGGCTCTCGGCACGGGACGTGGCATCAGCCGGACACTACAGCGGCAGGCAGTAGCGGCGGCGGTGGCGGCAGCTCGCACAGAGCACACCGAGACACAGTGAGCAGCAGCAGCAGCAGGGGTTGGTGGTTAGGGGGGGAAGACGGCGTCGAGACAGCACGACCGACCATAGTGAGTCTCTCTCCCCTTTGCTATCTTGGCGGCTCTCTTTTGTTGTTGTTGTTGTTGTTCTTTAGAGAAGAGTGTGTCGCGTCGGTGTGAAGCGTTTGTTGAGGATGGGAGGGAGATGTTTGCCGTAGACTGTGCGACTCCTGCTGTGCGACTCTTGCTCGACCGTGCTCACGTGTGCGACTCCCCATGTAACTCTGCCGTGTGACTCCGCTTCACTGTGGTGCTGTGTCACTCTGTGTGTCACTGTGTGTGTCACTGTGTGTGTCACTGTGTCTGTGTGTGTCTGACACTGCTGTGTCACTGTGCTGTGTGACTGTGTCTGTGTGTGTCTGACACTGCTGTGTCACTGTGCTGTGTGACTGTGTCTGTGTGTGTCTGACACTGCTGTGTCACTGTGCTGTGTCACTGTGTCTGTGTGTGTCTGACACTGCTGTGTCACTGTGCTGTGTGACTGTGTCTGTGTGTGTCTGACACTGCTGTGTCACTGTGTGTGTCACTGTGTCTGTCTGACACTGCTGTGTCACTGTGCTGTGTGACTGTGCTGTGTCACTGTGTGTGACTGTGTGTGACTGTGTGTGTCTGACTCTGCTGTGTGACTGTGTGTGTCTGTGTGTGTCTGACTCTGCTGTGTGACTGTGTGTGTCACTGTGTGTGTCACTGTGTGTGTCTGACTCTGCTGTGTCACTCTGCTGTGTGACTGTGTGTGTCACTGTGTGTGTCACTGTGTGTGTGGGGAGTGATAGTGTAGTGATAGTGTAGCGGTTAGCGCGCTGCGCTATGAACCTGGCGACCCGGGTTCGATTCCCGCTCACGGCCAACACCAGTGACGATTATCTGAACCGGTCCCGGGCCTCCCCTAGGTCGACTCAGCCTCAAATGAGTACCTGGTGCGGTGTGTAAACATTGCCACTAGGGAGACAAAGGCGGTCGGGCGTGGTGCTGGCCACCCACCCCCTCGTGTACTGTTCCGGCCTTCATAGGTGCTCGCTAACAGCACTTGCCCCTACAGTCTGTTAAGGCTATATGGGGGATCTTTGTCTTTATCTTTGTCACTGTGTGTGTCTGACTCTGCTGTGTCACTGTGTGTGTCACTGTGTGTGTCACTGTGTGTGTCACTGTGTGTGTCACTGTGTGTGTCACTGTGTGTGTCACTGTGTGTGTCTGACTCTGCTGTGTCACTGTGTGTGTCTGACTCTGCTGTGTCTGACTCTGCTGTGTCTGACTCTGCTGTGTCTGACTCTGCTGTGTCTGACTCTGCTGTGTCTGACTCTGTGTGTCACTCTGTGTGTCACTCTGTGTGTCACTCTGTGTGTCACTCTGTGTGTCACTGTGTGTGTCACTGTGTGTGTCACTATGTGTGTGTCACTATGTGTGTGTCACTATGTGTGTGTCTGACTCTGCTGTGTCACTGTGTGTGTGTCACTGTGTGTGTGTCACTGTGTGTGTGTCACTGTGTGTGTGTCACTGTGGGGAGCGATAGTGTAGCGGTTAGCGCGCTGCGCTATGAACCTGGCGACCCGGGTTCGATTCCCGCTGACGACCAACACCACCGGTGACGATTATCTGCACCGGTCCCGGGCCTCCCCTAGGTCGACTCAGCCTCAAATGAGTACCTGGTGCAGTGTGTAAACATTGCCACTAGGGAGACAAAGGCGGTCGGGCGTGGTGCTGGCCACCCACCCCCTCGAGTACCGTTCCAGCCTTCATAGGTGCTCACTAACAGCACTTGCCCCTAGTCTGTTAAGGCTATATGGGGATCTTTATCTTTGTCTGACACTGCTGTGTGTGTGTGTGAGACTGTGCTGTGTGTGTCTCTGACTCTGCTGTGTCACTGTGTGTCATTTTGTGTCTGACACTGCTGTGTCACTGTGCTGTGTGTGTGTCACTGTGCTGTATGACTGTGTGTGTGTGACTGTGTGTGTGACTGTGTGTGTGACTGTGTGTGACTGTGTGTGACTGTGTGTGACTGTGTGTGACTGTGTGTGACTGTGTGTGACTGTGTGTGACTGTGTGTGTGTGTCTGTGTGTCACTGTGCTGTGTGTGTGTCACTGTGACTCTGCTGTGTCACTGTGACTGTGTGTGTGACTGTGTGCGTGACTGTGTGTGTGACTGTGTGTGTGACTGTGTGTGTGACTGTGTGTGTGACTGTGTGTGTCACTGTGCTGTGTGACCCTACCCGCTGTGTGGCTGTGCTGGAACCCGTCCCCTGTAGCGACAGAGCAACCACGCGCGACGCTCGCTGCGCTGCCGAATCTTCGCCTCCTCCTCCACCTCCTTTTCCCCTCGTTCTTCTCGCTGACTCTCTGTATCGAGCCCAGGGGCTGCCCCCCCTCTCTGTCTGTAACGAGACCAGGGGCTGCCCCCCTCTCTGTCTGTAACGAGTCCAGGGGCTGCCCCCCCCTCTCTGTCTGTATCGAGCCCAGGGGCTGCCCCCCCTCTCTGTCTGTATCGAGCCCAGGGGCTGCCCCCCCTCTCTGTCTGTAACGAGTCCAGGGGCTGCCCCCCTCTCTGTCTGTAACGAGTCCAGGGGCTGCCCCCCCCTCTCTGTCTGTAACGAGCCCAGGGGCTGCCCCCCCTCTCTGTCTGTAACGAGCCCTTGGGCTGCCCCCCCTCTCTGTCTGTATCGAGCCCTTGGGCTGCCCCCCCCCCTCTCTGTCTGTATCGAGCCCTTGGGCTGCCCCCCCCTCTCTGTCTGTATCGAGCCCTTGGGCTGCCCCCCCCTCTCTGTCTGTATCGAGCTCAGGGGCTGCCCCCCCTCTCTGTCTGTATCGAGCCCTTGGGCTGCCCCCCTCTCTGTCTGTATCGAGCCCAGGGGCTGCCCCCCCCTCTCTGTCTGTAACGAGCCCTGGGGCTGCCCCCCCTCTCTGTCTGTAACGAGCCCAGGGGCTGCCCCCCCTCTCTGTCTGTATCGAGCCCTTGGGCTGCCCCCCTCTCTGTCTGTATCGAGCCCCTGGGCTGCCCCCCCTCTCTGTCTGTAACGAGCCCAGGGGCTGCCCCCCCCCTCTCTGTCTGTATCGAGCCCCTGGGCTGCCCCCCTCTCTGTCTGTTATGAGCCCAGGGGCTGCCCCCCTCTCTGTCTGTATCGAGCCCAGGGGCTGCCCCCCTCTCTGTCTGTATCGAGCCCCTGGGCTGCCCCTCCTCTCTGTCTGTAACGAGCCCTTGGGCTGCCCCCCCTCTCTGTCTGTAACGAGCCCAGGGGCTGCCCCCCTCTCTGTCTGTAACGAGCCCTGGGGCTGCCCCCCCCCTCTCTGTCTGTAACGAGCCCTTGGGCTGCCCCCCGGACAGAGCCCCCCAACCCGTTGATGCCCCCTGTGTGTGTGTGTCTCTCTCCGCTTCGTCGTTGTGTGACGGACGGTAAGAGACGCGACCTCTCATCAGGTGTGACGAAGTCCCCCCCCCCCCCCCCATTCTTGAGTTGAGACGCGCAAAGCCCCCGCGGTTGCCCTCTCCTCCTCCTCCTCTTCCTCGGCGCTTGCAAGAGGCGCCTGGGGCTGCGCTCTGCGCCCGTGTCCCCGTCGTGGCTCACTCGCTCAGCCTCCTCGTTCATTGCGCCGGGCTCGGCCGGGATGTGTGTAGTGTGTAATACACACTACACACATCCCGGCCACACTACACACACGTTACTGTGTGTGTAGTGTGTATTGTGTATTACACACACACACTACACACACGGGGGGGGGGGGGGGATCTTTGTCTTTGTATTGTGTAAGGGAATGTTCAGGCTGTTTTAATCTCCACAGCTGCTGGTGCATCACGGGCTCCATTGCAGCGGTTCGGATGCTGACCCAACACACACACACACAAAGTTGGGGTGTTCTGGGCGCTGAATCGTTCAACCTTGTTGCTTTTGTTGTTCCTGTTGTTCGGTGCAAGGGACCGATCTCGACAGCGATGGGCTTCTCATATCTTGCTCCGCCTCCCACGCTGCAGCGGTGTTTGTCAATTCATCTTTGTCCGGTGCCAGTTGCTTACTACTGCATTGAGGTGCTTGACAATGTTGGTGTTTGTCTTGCAAGTTGGTAGACGTGGAAATCATTCTTGCCGCTGGTTTGCAGTCATGGTACGCGCAGGGCAGATGTAAGCTATACCCCCGGTTGAGTTTTATAATTATTCATATTTAATTGGTTTGTTGCCAATACTTTGTTTTCCATACAGAGTGCGACTGAGTCATATACAATTTTGTTCTTTTTTTGTTAGCTTGCAACGTCCAAGTCTGATATATGACCACTGACGTTGGGAGTTTTCCTGCGTGAGTTGATTTTTTTTTTGTATCCAAATGTGTTGTGTTATATAAATATATGCTTGAAATATCTGATAAAATATTCAGCCCAATCAAAGGAAATACTGTACATTATTCCAATACAAACTGCACAGTACAGGTCTGTACAATGTACATTGTATTAAACAAATGTAAAAAAAAATACAGAAAAAACAACATTTTCGTTTATTGTTGCATAATTCTAAAGGTTAGCAGAAGTCTCCCAAGGAAAAAAAAATAACCAGGAGAAAGAAAATATTCTCTGCACATGATATATTGTAATGGTTGGCCAGTGTTTTAATAATACTACAGTACGTCTTCTCCGTGCACAACTCTTTTGGAAGAACAGCCATAGACTGATGAAGGACTGCGGCTGAAATTTTAATTGGCTTACATTTTTTTTATTTTGCAATGTGTATTCCCCTTGCATTCTCAGCGTCTTTTAATCGAATTGAATTCCAAGTATCACTCTTACTTGCTCTGCCTTAAATCTCGTGATGCCACCTGCAGTTGCTGTGCTCACTGCAGGGCATTTTCCTTGTTCACAAAGTGAATGTACATTCCTTTTCTCCAATGGCCACGACTATTTTTTTGTTTGATTTAATAAATCAAGTACACAAGTAGAAACTCGAATGCATGTTAAAATAACCCTGCCAGTAGTCCCTGTTCCATAATTGAATTTACCACAATCACACAGATAAAAAAAAACATTCCCTAAATGTTAATTTTACATAGCAGAACAATAATAATCAGGACTGCATTTAGGGATTTATATACTTCTGCTGGAATGTCAAAGCATATATTTGGCTCCATCTTCTATATGATCGGCTATATGGCACACACACACACATGGGGTGCATTATTCATGGCCCATATTTGCATAGTAAGAGGATTTTCATTGAATTTTATTTTCTCAAGTAATTTATATGGATCGTATGACTGGCATTGGTGAGTAAAAGCACATTATTTCGTACAGGTTCCTGTTTTCATATATACATGTAATAAGCCAATACTTCTAGTTGCCTGTAAATTTTGATTAACCATTTGGTGATTTTGATAACTACCATGGTAACATTGCCAACTCAAGGATGAATGTGCACTTTACATACACTGTATAACCTTATCTATAGGTTTCACTATTGCACGGTATTTTACGTAGACCTTTAATTTGGCTCTTTATGCAAATATATCGCATTGAGCTGTGAGCTAGTGCTGTCACTTTACTGTACATTTCATACAAATGTGCTGTGGGGAAATTTGCAATTAAGGTTTAATGATTTTTTTCTTAGTTGAGTTATTGGGTGAAACAGATGATGGTATCAATCAAAGCACGACATTTATAAACACAATCAACAGTAGACTCATATATACTCTATGTTTATATGTTCTTTGATTTAATTCAGATGGAGTTCGTCTTTATGAGTACATTTTTTAAAAGCATTGTGTAGGACCTTTATGTCGGGGAATGGCTTGCTTCAGTGTAAGATTATTATCAATAAAGTCCATTGAGCAAAACTAGAGTGGGGCAATGACCAATGTGCTTATGACACTTGTTTAGCAAATAGCACCACAAATGTTGCATGATATGCAAATGTCATGCAACATTTTTCGATACAAAATGTTAACTTTTACAGTCGAAGGCAGCTAACTGGCAAACAGTATTATATAAAAAAAAATCGAAATACATACTCTCGTTTGCTTGCGCTAATACTCGAGCTAGTAAATCGTTAAACAATAAAATGATGGTCAGACGATTTCTGCATTGAATTACAGCCTCTTACCAAATAATCTTGGAACGCACCTGAATATCATCACAGCTTGAAAGCTAAGCAGGCTTGAACCCGAGCAGTCCTTCTGGTTGGTGACCACCAATGGGCCATATGTTCGAGACTGCGGGGCTACGTGGTGTACAGCGGAGGGCAGTACAGGAACAAACGATTGTACTATACTTCTATGCTTCCACTTCAATGCTCCCTGCCTTTAGCCCTACGCTGAACAGCATGGTAAAGTATGGACAATTTCCCAACCGCATGGTGTGGGGAAGCCCTCGCCCAGTGTTGGGTTAATCTAGGTACAGTACAATATTAAGAGTATGTAATATTGGATTGTAGCACCTTTGCCGACATCACTGTAGTTCATTGTATTGCTGCAGGAAGTTAAAAACCAAACACATTTGTACTTAGGTATAATTAAAAAAAAACCGTACAGTATGATATAATATGCATAGGATGCAACCAGCGATTTTCACTCATCCGTCATTAACCTTTTCACCTCCCAACCTCAGAATGTAACAGGCACGCACAGCATTCAAGGGGAAGAGAGGGGCATTGACGTCTTGTTCGCACCACAGTCACACACCTTGCAGCCACGAGTTTACGAGCTTAAGAGCAATACTCGTTTACAGACATTTGTCAATCCATTGCTGGATGAAAGCCTCGCCACAGCCTGGGGGTTGTTTGAACATACTTCACTCAGGATCAGTGCGGGTTGGTGTTGGTTTGTGTGTAGGGGGAGGGGGGGCACTCATATTATGACCCTGAAAAATATGTTTGCAAAAGGTGACATTCGCTATACAATACTGCAGTGCTATGTGACATTTTACTCACGGACGTTCAATAGAGACGCTGCCATGGTGTAGCGCTTAGCACACTAGTATTTTAATCCAAATGTCCTGCCAGTTTGATCTCCCCGAGCAGCAGAGGGTAAGTTTCTTAAATCTCTTGCACCATTGGTCCACCAACAGTTGATCGGCAGATTGCATGTGGTTTTGATAAAATGTGGGTAATCCCACCTCTTTCAAGATGCCTCGCAATTGTGGAAGAGTAGGCCAAATACCTTATATTAGGTTTCTCTAGAACTCACTCTAGTTGGAGGCCCTCCCACCAGCAGTAGCATGGGCAAGAAGTTGCATGGCTGCTCCTTTACCTTTTATATACAATAAAATGTGATCACGCAAAATACAAATTAGGGTTGTCTTTAAACAAATATCCCTTACATCAGCAGCCTCTTCGCAACAGTAAATATTGCTGCAATACTCTGATGAGAAACACCATTGTGCAGCAGCACTCAATACCAGCACCAGTGTTTATGTGTTGTTTATACCAGAGATGGCAATGACTTTGGCTGCAGCTCTCGGAGGCCGCTCCTGTAATCCCCTTGGTGGTTTGGGTGTGAGAGTTCCTCTACTTTTGGGAAGAAGAGCACTGTATACAATTTCCAGGTGTGCTTACGTGAACTAAAATAACTGTGCAGTGTTCACGTGTGACAACCTTCAAGAAGCTTGCCCACACCGATGACGTAATGCTCACATCTTCTCAGGAGGTGTTGATGTGTGAAAATGTATTTATTGTGCTGGTTTCTTATTGTTATTAAATTGGTATAGCCACCGGTAAAACCAAACTATACAGAACATCAATTGCGGACGTTTGGCAGAAACACACAAGGCCCTTTGCTGCTGTTGCAAGTCGAGCACCTTCTTCAACAAAGTACAGCACCCTTGTTCAATGCAGCATATTGTCCACACTGCAGGAACAGGTGCTGTATTTAAAATACAGCTGTAGTACCGTATACTGATTGCATATATTTAATAATCAGTGTAAGCTATTTATACAGCATGTCGGCCAGTCAAGTGTTCAGAAAAAAGGAAATGAAAGGACAGATCCACAGATTTAGGTGTAATTTTTTTTTACAAAACAGCGTTTTGCAACAAATTGCGAGAACAATTTGTATTTTTTGCTTCTCTCCGTACTCTCATGCATTTCTTGTATACGACACTGGAAAGTAACAACATCATTTGCTGGTGAAAGCATTGATGAATGATAGTGGGGATGCCAACAATTGTTTAGCACAGCACTTGCTGGGGGGCGCCAGGCAGTCACCAGCCACATTGCATAGGGGGCCCAAAGTAAATAATACGTTATAAAGCAATGTGTAATTGAAATAGCTTCAGGCAGACTTCACAAGCACCATGAGCCAAGGCCCTTTCCTGGCAATATAAAGACCCCCAGGCACCCTCAAAGGTTATGCCATTTGTAATGACCTTTCGCTTGGAAGTCCGATACATTTTTTATTGGATTCCTCCCCCCCCCCCTCTTTATCTTTAAAAAAAGACAAGGGCATCATGTCACAAAGAAGTTTACAAAAAAACAGCTTGTACATAAATATGCCTTGAGCACAGTAATTTCTGTCAAAGACAATTTATGCAACAGACGACAGGCACATCACATGCACGCTTTGGAGTACAATACACTTCACGTGGCCTAACACATTCCATAAAACACCCAGCAGCTGACAGATAAGGCTGACATGTCCATGACCCCTGAGATAGAAATCCATGGACATGTTTACAGGAAATTAACCCTGTTCATTTATTTTCTATGGAAAGCTGCACAGTGTTTGCTTTTTCTTAGAATTAGATTACGCTGAATTAATTTAGAATGAGATGGGGGGAAGGAAAGAGGTTTACCCAGATTTCATATATTATGGACAGTTTTGTACATTGTTAAAGAGGCCTGGTCTAGGCTTCAATCTGTCGAGGTTTAACAACCAAGCCCACGTTTTATCCACATTTGTCCGTGCAAATGCATTCACATTACTTCAGTTTGTCACACCCGGTACAGAATATTTTGAAACACTGGATAGAGCCCCAGGTTAACTAAATGTAGCTTTCAAATTGTTTTTTCTCTGGGAACATAGACAAAAAAGAGTACCGCAGAAGGAATTTTAGTTACCCGTAAAAATAAGTGAAAATGAAAAGACTTGCATTTTGTAAATAAAATAGCTGTTTTACACGTACGCTTGTTAACTTAGTTCAAACAGTTTCCTGCAGGCTGAGCCAGGCCTGTAGTGAATGCGTTTCAGGAAAATGGCAGCAGAAATATATGGACATGTATGCACGAATGTTGAACTTGAGGAAAATACGTTTTTGCACACTTTTCTTTATCTGTTTGACTTTGTGTAATACCTTAAGGATGATAAAGTCAATCGAAGTTACAATTTTCTGAAATATAATATATTAACTTATGATACTGAATTGGATATTTCCATATTGCTTTGCCAAGGCAAACATTTGTGAAAGTTGAAATCTTATTTATTTTTGATCTAGACAATGTGATAAGGTGTGATCGCTCACGATGGTCTCAACTAACAAAATGTGGTCTCATTCGATATAGATCTGGTATATGCTGGGTTTCATTTCAGCTGGAACTATACCGGGATAGAACTCCAGAAATGAGTTATCTGGATCCAGAGCACCTTAGAAAATGTTCCATACGATATTAAGTCCTGGGTATATTCAGAGGCACTTGGTATTTATGCCTTTAAATACATTACAAGCATACGTATTGTTTGTCACAGTTAAGGAGAAGCCGGCTACAGAGAGAGTCGACATTACATCCCCTTCCCATATCTGTCTCTCCACGTAACAAAAATACAAGTATTCTTTACACAACATAATTGCCCCACGGCCTTCTGGGAGTTCCGTCATTTCAGCAGTATTGATTCAGCACCACCAAACGCTGGACCGGTTTTGACACGTCTCATATTCTGAGTGAGGCTTGCTTTAATCAATGCTGGTGACTTCCGTGCGGCTTAAACGCAGCAAGTTGGCACAGCAGGGAGCACAGGTGGTGCATCTGTCAGTCATCTCAGTAACCCAAAACACTTGGGTCTGTCCCATGACCCATCAGCAGTGAGCCTTCAACATTTCATGTGGACTCAAAGTGCACCTAACCTGGCACAAGAACTGTGGTGACATCACTGCCACTGAGTGGCGATTGGCAGCTGTTGTTATTGGCAAGGATAAGGGTCCTAGTTTGATTAAAAAAACATTATGTAATGCATAACACAAAATAATAATGTGCGTCGTTGTAGAGAATATGAATAACACGTTAAAATGAGTGTCGTTATGGATGTATGATGGAGATACTTTGTCTGCTTTTATATTTTTTTTCTTATATTCTCCACAATGACCATCACGATTATTTTGTGTTGGAGTATATATTGTAGGTGAGAGGTGACAAGCTTTTGAGTTGAGTAGGGGATATGTGAAGGTGTTTAAGTAGATGTGGGGCGAGAGCTCCAAAGATGAGCTGTGCAAGGATATCAAGTGTGAATGAAATTGTTCTGTTCTGCGATGAAAAAGGTGGTCCCCGTTAAGAATTAATTTTAACGCTTTCCTACTAAAGCTGAAATCATTAAATATTTATCTACATTCTTTTGCCTGTCTTGTCGTGATGGGGCGATAATAATTTTCGTAAAGATGATCCAAATTTAACAAGATTTTTGTACAAAATGTGTGTTACTATTAGGGACTTACCATACAGAAAACAAGGGTAAATTGAACCAAAGATTGCACACAACCCGGGAGTAAAACTGTAGGTTAAATATAAAAAGCCTTTTTTCTCACTGGATCCTAGGGTGGGTTCAAATCCATGCAAGTATATTACTTACCGACAACCTTGATAATACCGAAATAACCAAAGAGTAATAGCTGTAGTGTAGAGACAAGGAGGGAGGTAACTGAAAGACGACGACAATGATGAGAATACTCATACTCTTTGTTTTTTTCGGTAAAGCCACGTAGGTAAAATGAAATTTAAAATAAAAGAAGACAGCTAAATTAATCTTGCTGTGACTGTTCTACCTGAAGACGGAAGCTTGTGTTGCCTCCGAAACATCGTGATTGAATTTAGTTGTTTTCTTTTATTTTAAATTTTATTTTACCTACGTGACTTTACCGAAAAAACCAAAGAGTATGAATCCTTGCAGTCACGAAAGCTTCAAATCTAGAATGATGAGAATGGCTGCGAGTGTGGAGTCATTAGGGCGAAAAGCTTCACGCTGCATTCGAACAGAGCCAAATATTTACGAGGTCTCTATTATGATTTTTACAAAAGTAATTCTGTCTGGAATTAACTTGTGCTTTACTAAGCAGCACAAGCTGTTCTCAAGCAAAGCGTTATTCCATTATGGTGTAAACAAAAACATTTCATTGATGCTACCTTAACCAAATGATTTATTTCACCATTGCATCAATAAGAGTTGTGATTGTTATACCAAGTACTGTAGATTTACGGATTCAGTTTTCACGAGGTACTTTTTAAAAATTATCTTATTATCTGAGGGGTTCTTTTCGACATTATATTGACTGCTTTTTTTTAATAGTTAAAAGTAATCAAGCTATTTTTGTCCTAACCTAACATTTCTTGGAAAGTCAGTTGTGATTGATGAAGGCGTTTCAACTTGTTGAGCCTCCAGCGATACGTTCCTTTCACCTTGTGATTTAGAGCATACGACGAATGGAGAGTACTGTCATCTGCAAAGGCCTGTGTGAGATAGTGGGCATGAGATAATAACAGATACGGCAGAATAAATGCTTGAGGGACAGTAGAGTTTATAGATAACGTGTCAGATTAGTTACCTTTTACTACTGCAGATACTGAAATGACCATCCAAGTGAGAATAGAGATATAAGCTTTGTGACTGAGGGTCAACATCAGCTTGGCTTAGTAATGTACGCTGCCAAACACAATGAAAAGCATGAGCGAGGTATCAAGTGCGATGATTATATATATACATTTGCTCACTTCTGAAAGCGAGAGCCCAAAGGTGAGTCACGCATTCCAGCGGATCACCAGTCGAGCGTGCCTGATGAAAACCACACTGCTGGTCACCCAATAGGGACAAATGCATTCAAGGGTTGTATTAGTTTTTTTTTGCATCCATAATTAATGCATTCCTTTACACAACATTTACATCGCAGCAATTTGGTAAGACTTTCCTCGATGCAAGGAGTCTCACATTTTCGTTGTTGTTTTGAAACCGGGAGGACTCCAGAAAATGTCCCGGAACAGCGGCACAGTGGACGTAGCGCAATTGCCTACTTACACCATCACCCTCTAGAAAGGCCCCTTCTATAGGGTGTTTGGCCTACTCTTCCACGGTGGCCGGATGTTTTGGAAGAGGTGGGAGTACCCACACTTGACCCCACCGTCGGTGACCCGCTGATTGACAACCCATGTACCGTATTCTGTTGGATGGACAGTGGCATGGGGACATTTAAGAACAGGCGACCTCTTGCTTGCAAGTCCAGTGCGCTGACCATTATACCACGTAGGTTATCGTATGTGCAGGTAGTAGAAGAAACCTGGAGAGAACTCATGGATACATACAAGACGGGATTTTAAGTACTATCAAGGACTGTTAAACCAACCAGGGCCAGATTACCTTTGTCTAACATGGCAGGGTAAGTACTGTATGGCACGTCTTATCTTACGTACTGTGTAGTTGGTGAAGGGAGTTGCTCTTAGGCAGAGTTTTGCACTGCTTCGGAACTCTCGACTTTGGTTCAACAGAGGAGCCAAAAATACAACGTTTGCGTTTGTCTTGGCATCGTAAGTTACTGAACAACTTTCCAGTGCTGTGCGGAGAAAGACGTTTTTACAACAAGTTGTTGGAGACAGCCTTAGCAGGTGCCCAGGAAGTGTCAGAACCGATGAGACATGATGCTGCCCTCTCGCATTTGAGATTCATAAAATCGTGCCTCTAAGCTTACCCAGGGCTGTCATTGATCTTTCCAGGTCAAATCAAAAATACTGACGACTGTGTCTAATTCTACCAATACACTTACACCCCCAACCACCATCAAACAAGCCATGGCCGGCACTAGGGAAATGAAGGAGAGGGCCATGCATGATCATTGTAACGTACCAATGTGCCCCAACGAAGAAGGTTTTCCACCGGTGTGTGCTACCCGTCAATGGCATACGAATGAGAAACATGATCTTTAACAATGAAAATGGAATTAAAAGGAAGAAAAGTGTGCAAAGAAGCACGGAGGAGATGCACGCTTGGAATTACATTGAGAGACAAGGAGAGATGACCACGTGCGTGAGAGAGCATAGGCAGGTTAAGGTATCATTCAGGAAGCTATGAATACTAGTGAGTGGTGCTTGGGCAGGACACATCGTGGCCAGAAGGGATTATGCCCAATGGTAAACAATAACGATGGAGCAGCAGCCAAGGCATTGAAAACGTCCGAGGTAACGTCCGCTATAGAGGTGGATCGATATAATTCGTTTGTGTGCAGGCCTTAGGTGTTTGATTAATATCACGGAATCGTGAGAGATGGCGGTGGCTTTGGTGACACTTTCATCCAGCAGTGGATTAAATATAGTCGATGATGACAAATAACGTTGGCTTTTGATTCGGTTACTGTAATGAGATGACTTCACACCGCATGCGATGTCATGAACTGACTTCCCGACATCATCACCATGAGAGAAAAAGGGTGTTTTTTTAATTTAGGCTGCCGTATTATTTCTGTGTTTTTGTGCAATGTTTTGTTGAATTTGCCATTGTTTGCCGTAGTTTAATTCCCTAATAGCAACAAAACATTGTTTACAATCATTGTGTTACATTTGGATCATATTTGACATAAGGATCCATCCATTGAGTACGTACGCATGGAGGGGGGTAACCCAAATGCGTACGCTTACGTATGGGGGGTCTACTGACAATGTGCGTACGCATAGGAAACGGGGGTGGGGGCGGCAGTTCTATAGGATTCGGGGGGTGGGGGGGGGGGTGCGTCAGGCGTACGTACTCAGGGGGGGGGGGGTGTAAAAAGTCCGCGTGCGTACAGGGAGGGGGGGGTCAAGTTTTGACAGATTTTTGCGGACCTACTCAATGGATGGCCCCTAAATGATCATCGGCCCCCTCCACTACTGACAGGTAGAATAATATAGATAATATATTGAATGGTTTAAGCATTAGTTGGAAAGCGTCAGATTGATTGATTTTTTATGAGTGGCCCTAAATTGTGACAAATTATCTTATTGCCGGGTGTGTACATTTATACATCTCTACATTTCGCCAGTAGTGTATGCCAACAATGTGCATTTAAGTGAAACTAACCCCCCCCCCCCCCCCAAAAAAAAATCACATGTTACTGTGTACGAAAATGGATGGTAGGTCCTAAAAGCAATCAAGCAACATGAATGGGGAAAGATCAGACTTTTCTTATACGAGATAGCTGCGGTAGGGTGATAATGATCACATAGTTGCAGCTTCTCTGAAGTCTTATAGAAGACACCATCCTGGGAAATAGCGGCTGTCTTTTTACTGTGGAGGTAAAACCGCGAGTTAAAGGTTTATATCAATCACGAACACATTTTTTTAGAACAGGAGGGGGTGGGGGGGGGGAAGGTTTTCCTGAGGAAGGCGTGCACCAAGAAAAATGTCAATCTTCCTTCCACATCTGTCTGTTTGATGTAACCCCATTTGCGCTCCTGTCGTCACAGCTATTTTCGTCATAATGGACCCCTGCTGTGAGTGTTATACTGGCGCTGGTCTGGGAAGGCCTCTATTCTCCCACCCGCACAAATTAAATGAAAACTCTGAATTCCAATGACGTTCTGATAAGCCGATACGTTACAATGCCAGTGCCGCAAAAATGTCAGAGAGAGAGAGAGAAAAAAAAAGAGTGAGTTTTCATTTTTTTTAAATTCATGAATAATAACTTTTAAATATATGTAGAAATACATAAAAATTTATAAACTTTTTTTTCCGGTTGAATGGCTGCCTCAGCTGGATGCTCTCTTTGCTGGTGGGAACAGCTAATGTGCTTAAGCTGCATGTGTCGCGTGTATGATTGGCACTCCACAATGATGGTGCAGTAAAAAAACGTATCGTGCTTCCAGCTTCCTTTTCACGAGAACAATACGCATGTGATCTGCATATAAATTACAAAGGCACGTGGTCCCCAAAAACAAGAGAATTAAGACGTATCACGTAAAAATCCATTTTGATTTTAGGTTAATTTCACGCTGTCCACTTTGCAGAGATTAACTCCGGTGAAGCACTACTGCTCTTATGCAGGACATGTTTTTATAACATTGATGGCTCTCAAATAAAGTGGGCTATCGAAGCACCAGTTTACAAACTTCACTCTTAGTCTCTGCAGCAGCATTCGTGTGTGCGATATTTAAATTGTGGCCCTGTGTGAGTCAGCCGACATTAATGTTGTAATGTTTTAACGGTTATCATTTTAAACACCGGCTAAATATACTTTGGCTTGTTGTAAGTTGGAATCATAACACTGATGTATATTGATATTTGATCACCCTGACTGGTATGTAATAAGTCCTGTCGTTTTCTTGCTACAGATGGGGTTTTTAGCGTGCAAATTTCGACTTTTCTCAGTTATACTCGGGCGTTATTGCACATTATGCATTTATTTTCTAACGCCGTCCATGCATGTGCTTGTTTCGCTTTGCCCGTGAATGTTCATGCACATCTGAGCACAATCACTTATCCAACAGTCGTTGGGGTCACGGCCCTGTGTGGGACTGCTGTGAGCCTTCCACGTGTTCACCCGTATATGGTACCACTATTTAATTAAAAAAAATCCTTAACTCAGTGTCAATTAATCACCTGCTGTTATTTTGTGTAATCAAATGCTACGTTTAGCGATGTTAACCGATACCTTTTAAATGTCTCCCAGCCTATTAATAATAAACTCTCATTCTCTTCTGTTGCCCCCGTGGTATGTAACTCCATTCCCCAATTTATCCGTGCTGTTGACTTCCCTACCCCTTGTTCATGAATATACTCACGACCTTACTTTTTTGCCTCTGCCTATGACTGACTGCCTCTCTCTCTTAAGTAAATAAGCCCCCTGTTTTTCTAAAGTGCACCGAGATACGGTTGCATTAACGCGCTATATAAACCCACATTGTATTCTATTGTAATGCTCCTTAATAATAATCCCACAACTTGTATTCAAAGCCTTACAATAACCTCAATCTGAAAGTCACCATTGCGTGTATATTCTTTAAAACACTGAAAATATCTCCAGTCGTGGGCCATGCTCTAAGTTTTGTCTGTGATTCCCTGACTTTTAAAACTCCTCCACAGGGGTGCTCAGAGACCGGTACCCATTTGTCCACAAACTTAACAAGTACAGTACTGTAAAAAAAACAAAGGTGGATAATATAATAAAGTAATGAACATTTGCGGACATTTAAAAAAAACATTATGAATGTTATTGTAGAACCAAACCATGGTTGTAGTAGATTGTCTAAACACGCTGTGTTACTGTTATTCAACTGGTCACTGCAACACCTGTTTCACATAACATACTGCAATCATTGCTGAACCACAGGGAATGTTTGCTCGCAAATTATTGGAATGGTAATAAATATGCAGCATTTACAAATTCAATTGCCGACTGTGCGTTTCAGGAGAACTCTGTTAGTTTTTAAAAGAAGGAATATTTATAACCTTCATTTGATTGTTCCCAGGCCAGGGTGTGTACGCAAAGGAATGATCCATAACATGTCTTGCCATTGGGCACGCAAAATGCACAAATAATGGGTGCCTTGTGCACAAAATAACTTGGGAGAGATTTGATGCTTGTGCTTATCTGACGTTTTTTTTTACTTGTCCTGCAGGTGGCCGCGTTTAAGTATTCAAAGTCTCGTTATTTTGCAACAGGTGTGGTTGGGTGTGCGTGGGCATTCGTTTGAGATGCTTGTTTTCCTGTTCACCTCTCAAAGGGCCTTTTTAATGTATCTTTTTAGTCGCGTAATCTCTGGGGCTCGCAAGTCTCTTATGGCTTCCATGTGTTTGCAGTAACGTGGTGGGTATTTCATCTCTTTCTCCACTCACCGCCGGGAGCTCTCTCTGACCAGCAACTGCCATTCCCATTGACCACGACAGGCGTGAGAACTGTGCATATCCTTGGGAATGCGCATCAATTTTCCACGTGTCAACTTTGAGGATTATTTATGTCACATTGCTACCTATCATGGGGCCCTTACATCACTTTTGACTTATCAGATTGTACTTATTGTAAATGTACTACCCTTTTTATTGTACGGTTCTCTATATCTTAACACTGAATATATATGTATATTTTTAAATAACTTTAGCAGCCGTTTAGCCATATATGTATCCATTTAAAAAAATATATCCTTTGATCTCGCTCATGAATGTTGAATGCTTCAGCTAAAGCATTACATTCCTGTGCAGTCAAATACATCACCAAACACGTGGAACTGCTAAAAGTACTGCGTAGCAAACGATTTTTATTTGTCCCTCAAAAGCCCTTTTGGGCATTCACTTGCTAAGCAGTGCATGTTTTTTTTTCCCAGAGAGATAGCCCAAGACAAATGGTGCAGTCACCACGGTGATTGGGTCAGCCCACTCCTCTGTCCACAAATGCCAGGGTCATCGATTGGGGTCGGGTCATGTGACTGGCCTCAATTGATCCTGCAGACTGTCTTGGTCATCGAGGAATCTTTTTGGGTGTCTGCTGTAGTAAGCACGACCTTTTGTTTGGTTGCAGTTGATTGCGTCCAATTTTTAAGTTCCAGTGTCACTCTTTGCCACAGTCCATTTATTGAGATTTTTGTTGCAGAATTCTTGGGCATTCCTCAATGGCTCATATATGATAAATGTGTGCGAGGGCATTTAACTGCTTTGTGGTGAATTATTGACGATGAAGAAGAATGTTGTGCAATTTCCCACCTGACATTTAGAGCTATTCTGTTTTCATACCATTGCAGATGTTTCGAGCTGGGCATTTCTTGAGCTGCTATTTGTTTCAAACAATGCCAAATGTAAAATATAGCTGGGGGGTTCCTTGATGTAAAAAAATCTCACCAAACGTTCAAACACTAAAGTATGGCATTTAGGCCCAACATTATTGAAACATGATAGCAGAAATCACTGGAGATTTCAGTGTTCTCTACTGCACTAGCAGACTTGAGTATTTAACTTGACAGATTAATTATTTAACTGGCGTAATATTTTTTCTCTCTCTCTCTCATGACTTTGCTTGAGTTTTTTTTTTGCCAGCAGTGACCCAGAAACTAAATTGCAGAGAATTAAAATAGAAGTACTGAAATTATCCTTACACAGATTTTTGTGGATGTCTGCAAGTATGTGTAAATCCTGCGACTGAATTTGTCATCTAAAGGATTGAATCAGTATTTGTTTGCATTTTTTACTCCCTTAAATATAATGGATTTGAAATTGGCTTCAAATTTGAGGCGGCAAACAGTAGTTCAACATTATCACTACAGACTGGTTGAGCTGCTGTATGCAAAGCTGATGACACAAGGGAAGACGTTGGTGGGTATTTTTGGCAATACGACTGTCACATACCTCCTGACCTCTGAATTAGCAATGCACTGCATTGTCCCAAGGGATAAGGTGCACATTTATACCAATACAAACTCGTGCAAGATGTGTATTGCCCAAACTGCAAATTTAAACACATTTCCTGCTTACATTAGTTTAATTTGTATTTTTAGTTATGTCACAACATAACAACCAGTGTAACATTTATTACGGAATGGGGTACCATAATTTATGTTTGGCCCATTCCAGCAATGTAGTGTATTAGAATGATAACCAATTTTGCTAGTCTGGCCTTTTTTAAAATCAAGTGTAAGTACTATTAATCATCTAATGGGTCTTTTGGGACATGCATACTTGAATACATTTCAGGCCAGTGGTTCAGCTCTTTTTTAATTTACTGCAACATTAAGAATGATCAGCATTCCACTGGCTAGATGCCCACGTGCTAAATGTGTGCTCTGTGAGTAAATATTACAAATTTGGAGAAGTCCTCGTGTTGTACAAGCATTTCAGATGAGTATTTCCCAGAGAGCCGAGGTGACATATTGACATATGGCGGGGTATTATGCGTCTTCCACGAGGCTGACCTGTGTATGTACTCTTAATCTCCTTACGACAGCTGCGCCGTAATTGGCCAGAAGGTTGGTTAAGCCTCGGTTAGGAGACGTTCATCCTGGCTGTAATGAGGTCGGTGTTCCCAGATTAATTGCTTGGCTTTCAAGATTAAAGCACCTACAGTTTAAACTCCAAAAGTGAAGCATTTTAAGTTCACCGTTTATGAGTTTGATATATATTTTTTTTATATGCATCTATTTTACACGTGATATCATATGTGTGTCCCGTAGGCTAAGTTTTAGGAAAAGTGGCTTAGGTGTCAATTTTAATCCTCTTGCTGACAAAAGTTTATTTTCCTGTTTAAGCATTTTGAAATAATTCAATGTCGGTTT
The DNA here is from genome assembly GCF_048934315.1 of Petromyzon marinus. Lineage (NCBI taxonomy): Eukaryota > Metazoa > Chordata > Hyperoartia > Petromyzontiformes > Petromyzontidae > Petromyzon > Petromyzon marinus. The sequence goes on along the minus strand of NC_133667.1, from coordinate 21,760,052 downwards.
CAACTTGACATCACGAGGCCTTGGCTGATGTACAATCAAGTAAGGAAGTGCTTCTGCGTTTATAATCCTACCAGAATTCAGTGTTTGCCAGTTTTCTGCACTCACATGTACATTTGTATTGTCATATTCGTTTGTTGTGTTCCAAAAATGTAGTTTATACAACATTATTTTGTTCTATGCTAAGTTGTAGTTTTTGCTATTACTTGTAAAGGGTTCCAATAACTGATGTTTTGTTTTGCCTTGGCTCTAAACTAGCAGGTGCTCCAATTTGCAACTCGATCCATACAAGCGCCAATGTAGAAATATTTTGATGATGTGTATATAAAGTGCACGTACTGGATTGATGCATTTAATAGTGAAATTCGTTAAATATCCCAGTCTTTTGATCTGTTTATAACTAAGCATTCTCTGTATTATTTTTTTAAAATTAGGTGTACACCATTTCATATCCATAAATATGTACGCATTATTCAAATAGTACATGCGTAAAGTAGCCTGTGTGTTTGTTTTTTCAAAAGCTCGGGAATGATTGCCCATTTTTTACATTAATCTAGGGCATTTCACCTAAATAGTGTCACTATGTTGACATGTGTGTGAAATGGGTGTATTTAAAACTGAATTAAAACTAGTTTATACATTTTAATTCACTTCTCACTTCTGTGATTTATCTTAAGTCATCAATGAAAGGCATTTAATGTACTGTTCCAGACTAGGTTTGATTCTAAGTTAAGTTTTTCCTCCAAATGACAGCATTGGCTTCTGAATTCAGTCTCACGTCAGTGCCCCGACGTCCCTCACCATTTTCCTTAGCCCCGCAGCCATCCGTGCTGTCGACTCCTCGCCTCTGTCTATGTCCAGGCTCAAGACCTCCCTCTTTTCTCTTGCCGATAACTGACTATCTCTTTTCCCAGAATATGCTCTTTTATATATGTGTTACAGTCCACGTTATGCACCTGTAATGCTGCTGTTGTACAGCATCTGGAGATGATGCAGTTATATTTAGAATCTATATAAATAGGAATTGTATTGTCTTATAATACAGAGCTCAGAAATTGCTTTCATAAACACCGCCGGGAAAGTTATTAAGACATTTTACATATGTATAAATATAGATTTTCTCTGGCAAACTATTGCAAACATAATCCCGTAGGTTTTTGTAATCTTTCAAAGATACAAAACGTAGCCGAGGCTTCATGAGTCAAGCTAATCACTGGCATTGACATTCCTTGTGAGCATGTTGACATTTGGGTGTGTTCAGAGGAAGGAAGGCTTACCTAGTGACGCCGTCAGTGGCATATAAACCAAGTGTTGTCTCAGAAAACAACCGATGGGTAATTGAAACCTATATTTTTGAGTTTGCATGGTGAGATTGTCAGTCGCATTAAAGAGAGGCCATTGGTTGTGTAACCTCTGTGGCGTCTTGGCACATCCTACCAAAATTCTGGCCAAAAGCTGGCTAAGTCCCTCAGAACAATAAACTGGAAGTCAGTTGAATCGTTGCCAAGAGTAAAAAAAAATGCTTGTTAGCGTCACAAGGTTTAATACCGCATTCACTATTTTGTGTTTTTTTTTTTACACAAAGTACAATACGTTGTTGTTTGTCACATTTGTATTGCCATGAATTTTAAAAATGATCAAGCATCTCAATATTTTTTTGATTGAGGAGTTTGTTCTGTGCTTTGAATGTTGGCCCAATTCCTTGTTCTGATTATTTTTACACGTGGAAGGAAATCAGGTAATAACGTGCATAATACAGTACAGGGGGTTGTGAGAAATGAATCAAGAGATGTATTGTGTGAGCACGGTAGGATGTGATGTCTACATAAACAACTGTTCAAGAGTGGAGATGCCATCCATATTAGGTTTTTTGGGTTAGATCACGTAAATATAAATGTGTCGTTAAACCCGCTACCACCGACACAGCCAATTAGCAAGGCTTGTCACGTAAGCAAAACATGCCAATTTGTTACTAGTTCAGCACACCGGTGTGTTGGAGAGTAAATCCACAACATTTACAATTACAACCAGCCTCATCAGGCAAAAGGCGGATCCAACCCAAAAAAACACTATTATGGATAATATTGGTCACGAAAGCCGGGAGATACTCTTTGGTTCTTTCGGTAAAGTCACGTAGGTAGAACAAATAATAGATCACGATATTTCGATCGCAACACAAGCAATTCGCATCAGGTGAGACAACCACGGCAGAAAACTGCCGAAAAACTGCTTCAGCAGTTTTCTTGCTGTGGTTGTCCCACCTGATGACGATTGCTTGTGTTGCGATCGAAACGTCGAGATCTATTATTTTTTCTACCTACGTGACTTTACCGAAAGAACCAAAGAATACGGATCCCTGCCATCACGAAAGCTTCAAATCAAGCTGGAGATGTCAACCTTTGTATTATAAGATGCTTATTTGAGCCAGGAGCAACGTCCGTTTACTGATTTGGCCAGATAGTTTGTCTTAAATAAGCAAATTGGAAAATACATTATCTGGCCTTTGGCTAAATATGCTTGGACTTTCAGGGAAGTATAGGGTAAGCAACTTAGAAGTTGAAGATACAACATGGCCACAAAGTGTGCAGGATGGAGGTGGGCAGATTTAATTGAGAGAGGCATTGTAGTGGCACCCAGAGGATAACAATCAAGGGGAGACCAATAGCCAGATATCAGAACCTTGTAAACGCAGGCCACGAAGGTCAGGGGGTGTTTTCATGATGACCTCTGGACTTTGAAGGAAGGCAGAGTGCCTAGAGAAAACCCAAGCATTTGAGGCTATCGCTTTTAAATGCCACACAGATTTTCTGTTGGAAGCTTTCTTGATGTACTGCCACATGCAGACACCTTCATATCCTGCAGGTAGGTATCTTGTGCACATCACAGTTCCATATGCGCATTATTCGCCAAGGATTTTACTCATTGCAGGTGTGTGTGAGGTATAGTGGGGAGAGGTAGTGCAGTGGTTAACACGCTGTGCTATGAACCCCCGGTAATCCGGGTTCTATTCCCGTTTACGGCCAATACCGGTGACGAATATCTGTACCGGTTCTTGACCTCCCTTGGGTCAACTCAGCCTCAAAATAAATACCTGATGCGATGTATAAACATTACCACTGGGGAGACAAAGGGGGTCAGGCATGGTGCTGGCCACCCACCCCACCGTGTGCCGTTCCGGCCTTCATAGGTGCTCGCGAACAGCACTTGCCCCAACAGCATGTTAATGCTATATGGGTGATCTTTGTCTTTGGTGTAGCAGCCCCGCAATCTCTTGCTGATGCCACTGCTGGTGGAAGGGCCTCCAATAGGGGGCGCTTTAGTGAGCGCCTCTAGAGAGTAATTTGGCCTCTTCTTCCATGCTAGCCAGGAGCACCCACAGTTTATACCACCGCGTGTAAGCTGCTAATCAACCGTGTTGTACCCACTTACACCGCTGGATTGACAGAGCGGGTGAATTCAAGGACTTGCATATATATTTTTACTGCCGTGCCGGGAGATACGACTGACAATCTCTGGATTGCAAGCGCAGTGTGCTAACCATTCTACTATGGCAGCATCGAGAGGGAAATGAGTACAATATGTATTAACCATTTGTTACTGTCGTATAAAGCACTTTTTTTTCCAAATATGAAGATACAATGAAGCGTCACTTCGCAGTGATTTTAAATATAGCGTTATAACCAATGTAGGTTTTCTAAATTTGTCATTGCAAATAAATGTGTAGTGGACTGTACATTTATATTTCATGTCAGAAATTCACCCGTTACAGTATACAGATGTACAATGAGAGCAAATAATAAATAGTGCATGATAATAATGCTTACATTTTTAAAGGACACGTATAAAGTCCTTTGTGACATGAGATGTAATTGTCCTTTGTGGTCATAAAATTAAGGTGATTTTAATTCCATTCAGCATGTGAAAGTTTGAGGAATTTAAATAGTGCACTGTAATGGTATTTTACCTCCAAATCAAAGTGTTTTATTTAACCTAAGAAGTAATCTTTGCAGTGCCAGCAAAAGTGACAGTCTTTAAAAAAAAATCCATGCTGCTCTAGAAGGGACACTTGTGACAATTGATTTCTATTTAACATTGACACATTCCATTTCATTGATGAAAAGGACAAGTGACATTTTGAACAAATGTACTCTACAGTTGTAACTGTGAGCCACACGATACATTGTTGATTTATTTTCAAGTACAATAGAGTACTACATTTTAGTGAAATTCATCTATTGTGGCATCCGATATGTCAGTGTGGATTTATTTTTGTTAACTCGTAAACAATAGAACTATTAAACCTACATTGCAAGAAATATGTTCAGTGTGTGCTCACACTTCGAGACATGTTTACTACCAATTACAATTCTCTTTACTACTTCTTTGTGGGGCATTTAACAGAAACGGCATCATGATTGTCAAAGGAAGGGCATTTAGAGACATTCCCACTACTTTGTAATGCAAATGTGACAGTTACATTATAACAGTTGATTGGACTTTATGTTGAACTTCTTTTGCACCGTACGCAGGTAACCATATGTGCTAATCGGAGGTGCGGGGGAATGGATTTCGTGTATAATTATCAAAACAAAACTTTGTACACTTATTTTAAAATCGAGGTGTTTATTTGTGTCATTTGGGGACAGCATTAATATGCTTGATATAGCCTCAGGCAGGACCGCCCAGACGGCGGGGCAAAGAGAGCAATTTGCCCTGGGCCTCACACAAAAGAGGGCCCTCACAAGGGGCCTGGTTTTTTTGTTGTTGCTAATGCGTGGGGAGAGACCCCCACGTGGCATTCTGCCCCAAGGCATCCAGGATACTCCGGGCGGTCCTGGTTCCCTCAAGGTACGTTTCAAAATCTCTGAGCTTAAATGTAACGACAAGCCAGTAATGTATTCACAAGTATGCCTTTCATATGATTTATAACGTTAGAAATGTAATGAAAAAAGCTGATCCCACAGCCATGGAAGGAATGTTGTGTTTAAAAAATATTGTGGGATGTCAATTCGAGGGAGATTTTTAGTTTGTGTTCAGCACCCAATCACCATCAATCATAGGCATCGTTAGTCACCAGCTTATGAGAACATTTTGAAGTGGTGTTAACAGCTAGATATTTTAATATTTGTACCCCAATATGAATGTAAATCGATTGCATGAGTAACGTAACTAAATCTGACAAACTTCAAAGCCTGTGCACTATCCTTGATACATAAATTTTTCATTGCATGGGTTTTCACATCATGTCCCTATATACATGCATGAGCATCATTTCCACTTCAGATCATATCAATTATGTCTTGTTGCTTGCAGATGAAGGATAGTAAGATGCTGCGAGAGAGAGAGAGAATATTCAAAGATAAATCATAAGGGTGGATAGAACTATACGGGAGAGCGAGTGGTGAATTAACAAGCAAGTAAACAAATTACGATGTAAATACACCAGTGTAAACATTTATATTGAAAGTTTGTGTGTAGGTTGTGTCATTTTAAGCATCAATGACAGTCTCTTTGGGTGTGCGAATACATAGGTCTCTGACCTTCAGGATAAATCTGGAATTGAGCGTTTGTCTGTTCAGTTGAGCCCGTGGGTCCGATTAGACATTAATCTCCTGTTTGTGTGCCTTATCACACCCGCCTGGAGGAAAGCACTCTGATATTGCACATGGCCTTGTCTTTTAAAAGCTGGTGGCGAGCTATTGAGTGGGAGGTTTCTGGCAGTCTACCCAGCCGCCATGCACGGGAGCTCCCACCAGCATAACGTGAAGTCGCATTCCCGCAGTACAGTACTGTAAAGTCTAACGTACAGTCCTCAGAGGCCCCCCCCCCCCCCAAGTAAGACTCGCGGACTGTCCACGTTAATGTGTACACAGCACCGAATTACCATGGGCCCTCTACGCCCACACCAGGCACAATAGTGGTAATATATTAACTAAATCACCTGGTTTACAGGAGGTTCGTGGGTTCGATCCCGACCCTGATGCCTGTTGTATATTTGGAATTTTGCAGTGCCTCTCTCCCCTTGGCTGCGTGTGATTTTTCTCAGGGTCCTCCAGTTTTTACCTCCACATTTATAATCAACACGTGTTTCTAGTATTTGGCTACTGCTCATTTCGACGTGATAAGCCACTTCGTTCGGCAATCATTTGTGGCCAGGTCACATCTGAAAAAGAGCTATATAGTCGCTCAGTGGGCCTTACCTGGTAACATGAAAAATAGTTTTTAGTTTATATGAAGGCCTGCAGAGCCAACTAAAATACCTTGTGGCATAAACTGTTCCCTTTCTCAAATTAAATCAGTGCAAATGATTAAGCCACAATGTTTAGAAAACCCGTACTCTACTGCGTACATGTTGCCCATCACAGTGCAATATATTGTATACACACGCGTACACATCCCTTGCTGTAGTGTGCCAAGTGGGGCACGACACGCTTATATGTGCTCATTTCGGACATGCATGAAAATAAGCAAATCGTGTTCAATTTTCGCAGTTATAATTGATTTTAATTGCAAATGAAGATGTATAAACGTATATTTAAAACTGACGTGCTTTCGAGTAATATATATTTTTGTTAGTTTACCGGTGTGCAAATGTTATAACAAGTACGATTATTTTATTTATTTATTCAGTTGCTCCACCAAAAATTAACAAAAATCGTTTAATACCCATTGTTCAGCAGTATTCACCGCTATGTTCCTCGAGACTTGGCAACCAGATGAATGGCATCTTTTCTCTAAAACTTACTGCGCAGTATGATGAATTATGACAGCGTCGTATTTCAAACACAGTCGATGCTCAATGTTAAACCGAAGTATTTATTTATGCTCTAACCTTCCTGTACAAAGTGTTATAATGCTCGCATAAGGTTTCAATCAGAATACATTGAATTATACAGGACGGACCAACTGCACTTTTTTTTAAACATGTGCAATACTGCTCGCGTGTGGATTTGTGTGGCTTACGTGAATTCAACGTTACCGTTGTGTTTCACTTACACGATTATTTAAATATATAAGGCATGTCCTGAAACCCAAAATATGATTATAATTTGATATTGTGTGCTGTGCTGTGTGACCAGCTGCTAAAAAATGTTTTTATATAGCAAGCCTGGCCCATTGCTGATTAAGGAATTAATGTTTTGTAACATGTCATTACTGCTAATTGTCTATATAGCTTGTATTAAAGTATGTGTAGTGGCTAGAAAATAAAGAGTTCTGCTCCATAAGTCTCTTGCTAAGCAAAAAAAAACCCACATAGAAACGGTTTTATAATTTAAACAGCAAATTTGTGAACAGCAGTGCAACAAGCCCCGCTTATGAGGCATCGTTACGGTCCCAATGACGGACTGCTTTAAAATACGACAAATGATTACGAGGCGCTTGTCAATATGAGCACAATTGTATTGTTATAAACAATATGCATTTGTCAAGCGTATGGGGAAGGCCTGGTATTGTCCTCTTAGGTTCTCATGGTTTTTAAATAGACCGCTGACCTCTGAACTTCCTCTGGGCCCACGCTGAGAAGCCAGAGGGCCCTGCGCTTGGCCTCTCCCATTGTTTGAGGCAAGCCTACATCACCCTGCGGGTGTTTTTTTGTATTATTGTTGACTTAAAACGGATCACAGAACTTTTACAAAGCCTGTATTTATTTGATACAAAACAGTACGATCAAGAAACATTGTACACATGAACAAAAACGGCTTAAAGCAGTGATCTCGATTACCGTATTGTGTTGGTCGTGGCGGCGAGTACAAATTGCTCCATGTGATTGCAAATACCGTGGCGTAAAGATTTTTGAGAGGGGGCTGCACGTTTAAAATTTTCCCAAATAATTATGTTAGCCTCTTAATAACCAAGTGCATGTATTTTTACACAGTGCTGTATTTGAAAAAGGATGAATAATAGAGACTATTTTCAGATGTCGAGCCTGCTGTGTGCACACCTGATTAGTGTCTACATAAACTGGCCCCGTGCTTTTACAAAGGGGTGGCTTTAACGTTATAGGGTTGTGGTATGTGTTTTTTGTATATTGCATTGACCATCGCCACTGAAATACAGTACCGTGTATACACTGCATTCGGATCTGGAACTGAAATACAGTACTGTGTGTACACTGCATTCGGATCTGGAAGGACACGCATCGTGTTAAAGTGAGCCCTGTGGTGAAATTAGAATTGGTAAACAGGCCCGTGGCAGCTGGGATTGACTGCACCCCGGGTTATCGTGCACATTGCATGCATCAAGGTTTGTGTGTGTGTGTATAGAGACCCGGATTGAGTTTCCCCAAACCACCCCTTAAAAGTTCTGTTGAACCCATGCCAGGTTCACAAAACACACACACACACAAGGTGTAACTTTCACGCAAAAAGGGGGCCTTGTTCAGGATAATGGCAAATCGTGTCTGTGCCGCTAATGAATCTCTGGTGAACTGAACACCTGCAAAATCTCATCAGACACAGAATGCACGATGCATCAGGCCAAAATTTCACACCCATTAGTACACCACTCAAGACCAAGAAATGGTTTAGACGTATTCCCACTGGCCTAATTAAATATTCAGCGGTCGCCATGCTTAATTGCTTAGTTTTGATTTACGGTTCTCACTAATTATTCATGAAAATGTTTAACTGCATCACAACATGGCTGCCTTTTGGATGAGATTTTCTTTGCTCTTTATTTATTTATTCATTTGCAGTGAGCTGTTTGTCATTATGCATTGTGTTCGGTTATGATAAACACATTTCACAATGGCCATTCTTTATTTGGCATTATTTAGAACAAGACCACTTCAGCTTCACATGACTTGTTTAATGTTAGTGCACCTCCAAACAAACAGATACCCCCACTGGGAGCACCGTGAATTTAGAGCGGGTGTCTGCTCTCAGTAAACCTTGCTCTGTATGGAATTTAATGGAATTTATTCCGCAGAAATGTTCTGTGTTCTGCCTCATTTCAGCCCAGGGTAGCTTAATTAAATATTATTTGCTAATCAAATCCGTCGAGATTCATGACGGGAACATTAATTTAGAGATTACATGTACAGGCTGTAGATGTCCTGTGTATGGCACAATTAATACTTTTAAATTATTTTAAAATAGAAAAATTCACTGGAGCATACCACGGTATATTGAGAGACATGAAAGGCGAGGCAGGAGGCAAAGTGGCTCAGTGAATTTGCCTTCCCCCAAGTATACCACAGTCGTGAAAAAATTCCCAGGCTTTGACGATGTCACGGACCCCGATAGCTCTGCACAAGATAGCTGGATTCCCAACACAGGACATCAATGGATTAATCCCACCACGGAAATGTCTCCATTAACGTATTACAGTAATTGAGACATTTGTTGTGTAGTAGATAGTACTCTAGTCTCTGAATTATATGACGCACTTTCACCCTTTATTTTAAAGCAAAAGTTGGGAGTGCATCTTATACTCTGGTAAGCATGTGTGTGTGTGGTGAGATTTATATAACTTTATTGACAATGGGTACAAATTTAGGGTCTGTATTTTCAGAGATTTAATAATCTGGAGAATTTGGCATGCATACCTTCTGTGGTGAGGGCCAACAATTACTTTTCAATATACTTTAAAAAATATATAAGTGACTTGAAGTATTTTTTTTAAATAAAGCTTTCTGCGGTAAAGTCTAATTCTTCTTATCCGCAGCCCCGTTAGTCAAGATTTTAATATCGTTATTATCAGGGGGGTCCACAAAAACAAGCATTATCCCCACTACATTACAAGGTCGCACTCATTACACACAAAGTGCTTGCCACAAATGAACAACAATACCTTGCTGATGTCGTTAAGGAACATAGACCATCACGCAAACTCTGGTCACGATCACAGCGGCTTTTGGCTAATCATCGAACAAAGATGGTCACTGCATCGCGCGCTTTCAGATTTCCTTCTGCATCCATCTTCTTTCCGATATTAGAAAGACACTGGAGCTATGCGCTTTCAAATCTAGATTGAAAGCTCATTTCTTTAGAACTGCTTTTTGTGTTTAGTTTGTCGTCCTTCTCCCATACCTCTATACACACATACAGTCTATTCTTCCTATTATCTGTGTTTATCCGTATTTTCCCCTCTATCCTGAATTGCAGAAACAGCTTCGCGAATAGGTGGAGTTTTATTCACGGTTTTCTTTTCGCGGATACACCCGTGGATAATAGGATCTGTTTTGTCCATCCCCCACGACACCGGATAAGAGGATTTCTACTACAGTTGTGGCATCGACATACCACGCCTGGTATACAGGAGGTCGTGAGTTCGATTCCGACCCTGACGCTTGTATATTTGGAGTTTGCATGTTCTCCCCGTGGTCGCGTGGATTTTTCTCCGGGTCCTGCGGTTTTTCCCTCCACATTTAGAAACTAGCATTTCGAGTATTTGGCTGCTGAAATGTGCACGTGATAAGCCACTTTGTTGAGTTACCATTTGTGGGCAAATCACTTCTGAAGAAGAGTTAATAGCTCAGTGGGGCTTTCCTGGTAAAATAATAATTATTTAGTTCCGTTAAACATTGCCTGACCCAAACCCATGTTCACATTATACTTATTAAAAATAATAATCCAACCACCACATGGCAGCCCAACCTCAACCAACATCACCTAACCTCGACCAACGTTTCAGGCAATGACCCTTTCACAAAGCAAAACATCTTTGGTTGCTAAAAATCTTTGTGTGCAGGTCCTTAAATCGGTGTGCACTGTTAAAATGGCATGCCTTTGTCGAATTATAAATTCTGGCATGCTTTTATGTTTGCCTTATTGCCTTCACCGATAAGCTCCTGTGCATCTCTCCGAAATAAAGGGCACGCTGTAACGCCTATCTCATATACTGTGGCACTCCCCACCCCTCGCTCGTATCCACACAACTGAAATAAAAGCGTAGTGTAGAGTACCTCTTTGCCAGAGAAAAGGAAAACAAGGAATTCTTTGTGTTACTGAAGGTCCCATGCTTGCTTGCTCCAGAGGCTGCTAGGCATCCATGAATTGCTGGCTGACTCTGGAGGGAAATGACGGCATTATTGGGGCCTCACTGCAACTTTTAACTTAAAGATCACTCAACCAGCGAGTGAAAGTCCACCTCCTTTAGTTCCTCCCCTTCCCACGCCGCCACATTCGCACGTGGGAGTTTGGCCGCAAGGGCCGGTGGTAGCTTCACTGTCGGCTTGAGTTTTCAATGAATAGGAAGGCAAGTACATCACTACTTGTACTATACAAGTCAGTTTCATTGGATTACTTGCAACCATTTTGTTAATACATTTTAACACAGTGTTTTGCCATAGGCTATCAGTATAAATATGTTCGTAAAAAATAAAATAAAGTTAATCAAATCACGACGTTTCGTAAGCAACACAAGCCTCCGTCATCAGGTGGGATAGTCACAGCAAGAAGTAATTTGCTGTAGTGGACGATTACTTCTTGCTGTGACTATCCCACCTGATGACGGAGGCTTGTGTTGCTTCCGAAACGTCGTGATTTGATTAACTTTTTTTTTTACCTACGTGACTTTACCGAAAGAACCAAAGAGTATGGATCATTGCAGTCACGAAGACTTCAAATCTAGAATTATAATATGTTGCTAATACACAGCTTATAAACCTCGGAAACGTTGCTAGCTTCCTAATCCCATTCAGTGCCGTGCCACTTGCGTGGCCATGTACACAGGGTCTCATCCTTGTGCAGTTTTGGTTCCTGAGGGAAACCCAGAATGCCAGACAACTCGAAATATTTGAACGCTTACAAACTATTATGAGGCCTTTTGATACATCAAGAGCAGTACCCCGACAATAAAAACAAAAAAATCTCAATCGCAAAGTGAATCTTTCGCTCGTATACGCAGATATAGGGAGCACTGTTCTCAGATTCCTTTGTTCACATTTATTCACGGGAAAGAAAAAAAAACCTCTTCTAATCCACGCAGACACCCACGGATAACAAGAGTGTGGATAATATGGTTCTGGGTCGGAGACGAGCTTGACTGTACTGTGTCATGTAAATTTGAAAACATTTCAAATGAACCATGTGTAAATAGGTCTTATGCCATTACATGTTTTTTGTCCTCTCGAGATCAAATCACACTCAAAGAAACGAAAAGCTGCATTTGTAGAAAGGGTTGCTGACTTTTATTTATGTTTTTCTCCGGAAATTTCTCATCCTTTGGGCATTCATCTCCTCGCGCTGTGAGCAGAGCGACAAACGTCTTTCAAGAAATACATTTGAACGAATAAAATAGCGGCAGTGGAAATATTGCGTAAGAAGACAACAACCTCCCTTGCCGTTACTTCTCTGAGCGGAATCAGAATATGTATTTAGAGTGGAGGCATCTGATGAGCTATGATGCTTTTTTTCTTCACAGACGCCCAGTATATGGGAATTACTCGTCAGGGAGTAGAGCGGAGTGTATTGAGCAGGTGGAGTGTATCAAAGCAAGCGTGTGCACACAGGCTGCCCTAAAATAGGGCCGGGTTTGTTGGCAGGCTCTACTTTGGTCTGCGGCGTCCGAGTGGTGTGTCTTGTATACACTTGTGAAAGATTGCCATGTCATGGCTCTGACGAGCGTGAAAAACGCATGTGGTTTGGCTTTTAAACTAGAAAGGGCGGCGTTGTCGGGAGTGCTAGGTTGTGGCCCAAGGATAAGAGGTGGTGAGTACCTTTTCACAACAATTGAACATAAATTGTTTAATATTATTCAGTACTCAGCTCGAGACTGTTTACTCTGCACATACTTCCAGCGTAAGAGCATTATCTGTCTGTGGCACTTGATGTGAGCTCCTTTTGCAGTCTGAAAATTTCTATTTGACTTGGATAAAATAAAAAAATGCACTTTTGTCCACTGTGGCGAGATGTTAACTCGCCTGATATTCAAGAGGTCGTGGCTTCGATCCCGACCCTGACGCCCCCTGTATATTTGAAGTTTGCATGTTCTCCCTGTGGTCGCGTGGATTTTTCTCCGGGTCCACCGATATTTCCCTCCACATTTATAAACATGAGTTTCGGAGTATTTGGCTGCTATAAATGTCCACGTGATAAGCCAATTCGTTGATCTATCATTTGTGGCCAGGTTGCTTCTGAAAAGGAGCTATATAGTTCAGTGGGTCTTTCCTGATAAAACAAATATATAAGAAAGTTTAGTTTAGATACAAAGAGAACACACTTATTTTGTTGCTGTAAGGTCTGGCTTATTTACATATTATTGCGTGGTCAATTTTGAACGCAGTAATACAGAAGCGTGAGTGACAGGTAAGCTTGTAGAGAAGCAGAACTTTTATCCCAATATACACTTGAAAACTCCTCTTGTGGCAACAATATTTCAACATTAATTTATCACGCAACTCCTTTTATCCGCGAATAAAAAAAAAGGGTAACAGCATTGTTACTTCCGTTATGCTAAATGTTACTTTCTCTTATCCATTTATGTTATCTACGGCCGGCTATACCGTTGCTGTTGTACAAAATGCTGAGGAAAGGGGCATGGCAGCAGTGGTGACTGACATCATCACCATCATCATTCACAGTAATTTGAGGATGACAGGATTGCTGCTACACAGAGGTGAGAGCGTTTGAGGGATGGCGACGGTTTCGCAAGTCCTTTGTCCAGCAGTAGATAGATCATGGGCGCTGATTATGAATCTCTCGTCCATTTTTTTTACTGAATTCACTGTCTGGAAGCTGCACAGCAGTGTTCGTACACCCAACTTAAGATAACTAATACACTTAAAACCAAAACATTACACCTGAAATAATTCCTTATTGATATGTTCAAAAGAATGGCAGCATATGCCGCTGTTGTCGAGATAACACGTAGGCTTTCGCAACCAATATTATTCATAATAGATCATGGGCGCTGATTATTTTTGGGTTAGATCGCGTTATTTGTAAATGTGTCGTAACCCTCCACCACCCGACACGGCCAATCAGCAAAAAAGTGTCACGTTGACAAAAGACAAACAGTTCACTACTTTAGCCCACCGGTGTGTTGAAGAGTGAATCCACAACATTTACAGTTTGAGTAAATGGCCTTAACTTTGCCGTTACCCCACGCACAATTCCAGTGGATGAGATAATTGCTGAGGTAGAATCAGCAGTAAGATTCCTTCCACATAATGAGGCAGAGATGACTAGAAACGAGGTTTCCAAAATAATTGAGAATAGTAAAGTTCCAAAAGTAAATATTAGCTCTAACGAAGCAAAAGCCTTAAGAAAGCTCCGTGTAAATAAAGATATCCAAATCATGGCAGCTGATAATGGCTGCACTACTGTAGTGATGTCACGAGCCGATTATGATAATAAAATTAGAAATTTACTAGAGGAAAGTACCTACGTTAAAATTAAATGAGATCCAACTAATACTTTAGAACGTAAGACTACTGCAATAATTGCAAATTCACCTCCAGTTCACCATGGAAATGGAGGTGAATAACACACTCCCGTTCCCAGATATTTTGCTTGGACATGGCCTAAACGGTAAAATAACACGGCATTTACAGAACGCAAACGCACACTGATGCCTATCTGAATGCAGATTCGCATCATCATCCAGCTCAGAAATCCTCTCTCATCAATACGCTCATACATCGGGCTAAAACAGTGTCAGCTGGTGAAAGTCTAGTGAGAAAGATCAAACACGTTAAAGAATCATTACGACAGAATGGCTACAATAATACTCAAATTAACAGAGCACTGAATCGCAAAGCAACACTGCTGAAAGCGATCAGATTGTTAAAACAATTAAAATTCCATATATCTCAGTAGTATGTGACAAATTAGCCCGTGTTTTGCAAAAGCAAAACATTACAGTAATATTTGGTACAGTACACAAATTCAAAAACTAGTATCTTGCACTAAAGACGAATTACCTAAATTATCAACAGAAGGTGTATATCGGATTAATTGTTTATGTGGCAGATGCTATATTGGACAGACGGGACGTAACATCAGCATAAGACTAAAATAACACCAAAGAAATATTAAATTATCTCAAACACAACTGTCGGCAGTGGCAGAACATGCTTGTCAACAAGGACACTCAATTGATTTTGATAACGTTGAAGTGTTGTGTAAAACTAATTATTACTGGCAAAGACTAATTAGAGAATCCATTGAAATTGAGAGAAATAGAAATAACTTTAATCGCACTGACAGCTACAGGCTTAGTGCAGCTTGGAAGCGTATTCTTAAATTATACATATTACAATTCCTTATAGGGGAAACATACTAATTAACGGATTACTAACGTAGCATATAATCACAATAACGCACATTACAACTAATTACTAAACTACAACTCATTACTAACCATAACCATTGACTGATTACCAATCGATTATATAATTACAATACCCCCCCTCCGCCTCAAACCACTGCACCTGATATGAGTTAAATGATGACGTCACCCTGCTGCTCTATTTAAGACCGGGAGCAAGTGAGGGCTTTACCATTCTGGCGAATTGCCCCGATGATGCTGGATGTAATTACCAGCGAAACGTCGTACTCAAACTGTAAATGTGGTGGATTCGCTCTTCAACACACCGGTGGGCTAAAGTAGTAAACTATTTGTCTTTTGTCAACGTGACACTTTTTTGCTGATTGGCCGTGTCGAGTGGTGGAGGGTTACGACACATTTATAAATAACGCGATCTAACTCAAAAACCTTTATTGTTGTCGAAATGTATAATAATTCCCCTGATGGAGAGGAGGTTAAGTCTTTCAAAGCAGCAGCAGCAGCTGCCTGATGGCCAACCTTCTAGTTCTGTGGTCACACGGGAGGCCTCTGCACTTTGAATGGTGGCTTGAGGCTAAGACCGTATTGCGCCAATGGAAGAGAAATGGCCCATGAGCTGCAAGTCGAGTTGCTGGTCCCAGTCTGCTGTTTTGTAAGGGGGAGGAGCAGACACTGCAGCCTGCTCCTTCCATACCCGACGAAGGTTAGAGCCATTACTCGACAGTCTCATGGCCACTTGGCAGGAACAGCTTCTGCTGTCGCACAGCCGCGTGAAGGTGTTGCCACTTACACTGGGAAGTGTGACTCGATTTTAAAGGTTACACTTTCTTCGCCGTTATTATGTTTGTGTGACACAGTCATGGCTCATGGAGCACGCAGACATTTAACGCCGTGATGGAAAATGGTCTCCGTCAATCATCGTCTCTGGTGGTGGCTGTTTTTTTTTTATTAAATACTGTACAGTACGCCGCTGAACATTATGAAAAAGCTCTCAGTACGCCTGTGGGGTGGATTTGAAGACACCTGAGGATGAATAAAACGTCATTGTGCACTGGTCTACGAAAGAGAATATTGTGTGCCGGGGCACTTATTGCATGTGTTCTCCAATTTACTAGAAATGATAGCAGTGCAACACACAAAATGCAAAGGCCACATTTAATATGCAGCCGATTTCATGGTACGCTTCATCGGTTATGAAATGTAAAAAAAAATGAAAAGTCATTTTTCGAGGTCGTGGCTGTATCACATTCCTTTGCTCCAAGATGGGCTCTGTCCAGGCTTCACGGAAGCGGTGACCTTACTGATTTAATTGCATTAGAAAAGAGCATTGCGATTGATTTAGGCTTGCAAATCAATAGTAAACAAGCAAATTAGCATTTGAAGCACTCTGTTTGTATTAAAAAAAAGATACAATTACAAAGCATATTAGAGTATAAAAATTTCCATCGAATTTATTAATTAATTATAAATGCTCCGTAATCTGTAGAATGCAGGCTGTCTGTGTAGGTATCAATTATTATTAGATAGCAAGTTGAGCCATATGGTTAGAATATTCGAATGTATGCCTTATACATTTCAGTTTTTTTCAAACCGAAAAGCTTGAATGATCCTCAACAGCACGTAACGAGGACAATTCCAATCGGCCACACGTGACAATGTTGGCGAATGCCCTGCGACTCTCAAATCTCAGCTTGGGGTATTTCGCCAACACCATGGCAGGCATGCTAACAGTTTCGAGGGATGAACCACATGCGATCAGATCTTCTTGCTGCCAAGTGTGTGTGTGTGGTATGTGTATAGCTTCATCAGACCAGTTCAAACTGCCATATAATTGTAATTCATTCATAATTATATTGTAGACAACAGGTTTCGGCAGTGCACAGAATCCTCTTAAGAGTGGTGGTAAGCGCCGTGAATAGCTCAGTGACACAGGGCAGACTTGAAGAACCGTGCAGACTTGTAGAAATAAGCAGACGAGTTGCTAAAATGGCTTCTGAAAACGAATTTGTATTCAAATAGGGAATCTCACATTCAGAATTTAACCCATTGTTTCAGAATATAAGTATGTACATATATAAATCATTGTACACTGTGTACAGCTGTACCGATTCACATTCATTAAGCTCGTGATGCACGCATCGAATCACGGGCATCAGAATGAACGTTTTTTGGTTGGCGGATGTTGCATGCACTGCAATGGGTTCCATGTGACCTTTGTAGCCACTAGTGGCCGCTATATTTTCTAGAAAGTTTAGGAAATAATACATGTTTGAATTGAATGCCGACCATGGATCACGGTAAATCATAAGAAAGTTGTTTTGGCTTAGATCGCGTCAATATAAATGTGCCGTTAACCCACCACCACCCGACACAGCCAATTAGCAATGTTTGACACTTAACAAAACGTCCCAATTAGTTGCTACTTCTGCACACATGTGTTGGAGAGTAAACCCACAACCTTTACAATTTGAGTACAACGTTTCGCTGGTGATTACAACCAGCTTCATCAAGCGATTTTCCAGAATCATGAAGAAGTCTTCATTCGGTAATTCATTGAAATGGGAGGGGGGCTGATTCTTTACACCCCTCATGCAGTGTTGCCAGTGATGTACAACCACAATTAACAAACAACTCAACCCATTCGCCAATAACAATGTGGCCTTAAAAAGAAAATAATAAATAGGTCACATTTTGGGCAATGGCTATTCTGCATGGCACATTAAAAATATATATATGTTCTGTGAATGTACGTGCTATGAAGAACGGCCATTGTCTGAAATGTCACCTCTTATATATTTTTCATTCCCAAGGCCACAGTGTTATTGACAAAACGTGTTCGTTTTTTTGTGTGTACGCTAAAATGAGACAAGATTAAAACAATGTGTTGTTTTCATCATAATTAGTTATGCAAAGTTAAATTGAATGAGCTATGAAATCAGCTTGTGTGCAGGTGCTATGTGGATGATTACATTGCTATGTCTTGGGGAGGCATTCATCCAGCAGTGGATTGATCATGGCTGCTGATAATCATGATGATATTTGCAAGAAATACACTTTGCTAAAGGCGACAGCTCCCAGTATTGTTAATGTATTGATTAAAATTAATTAGTAGTGCATTTCCCTTGATACCTGAGTGACATCGAGCTATTTGGAAAGAATCGAGGATAAAATGCCAAACTTTTCCCTTGTTACTTGGTAGTACAGTACTTTGAAGAGGCCAGCGTGTGAGTTACATGTTTTATTTCTTTACATGCATAGCCTGTAGACCACAGATCAACTATTCCTGGTGCCACGAGGAGTGAGAAGGCTGAGTCTACCTCCACGTTTGCCACCGTGTGTGATGAACGAGGTGAAAATGTAATGCATTGTCTCATAATTCTGCAGAAGCCACGCGACCTGGCCAAGGGCCCATTTTCAGGCTAAGGTATTATGCCAAGTTCCAGTTATACATACCTTTATATAAATAATAGTCTCACTGGTCAGCCAGGAATACTAAATAAATAAATTGCCAAATTTTTGCAGCGTCTCTTCGTGGCTTCGGAAGATTGATGGGAGAAAAACCCAATTCCTACCGTTAACTTAAACTATTTTTTTCTCTGCACCCCGAGCTTTCCCATACCACCTTGGGTTAAAAACAACACGGAAAAAAATGCAGCAGCACACTCTTTTGGTGCGAGCACGATTCTAAAATTCACACACAGTAGTAAGTATGTCAGACCCTGTGTTCACAGGGTGAAAGTATGCTGTGTACATCATGCTCACCCCCGCTGGAGATGGACGGTCTCCTGCTTTTGAAGGATTTTTTTTATAACATTTTCTTTCCTGCTGGCCAAATTGCACATTAGAGGGGGTACATCCACATTTTCATCATCAGCATCAGCAGCCAAGGTCAATGCACTGCTGAATGAAAGCATCCCCGTGCCGTTGCCATTCCCATATGGTCTCGCGAAGTCACGATCCGTTTCACTGCTGCACATGAACTGATCTCGTCGTTCTGTCTCTACGCGGTTGTCCTCTTGGGTCTGTTTTCTCCTTTGACACCCGTCTTGTCCGCTGACCAGCTTTCCTTCGAGTAATGCGTCCTGCCCAAGCCCACTTACTTTCATTGGCAGACAGTATGGTGCCCCTGTTATCAGTTTGTTCCCAGATCCACCTGTTATTCCGAGCATGCATCTCTTTGTCAGAATCCATGTTCATGATCAATGTATAGTGGGTAATATGCACAGATTAACCAATTAAAAAGTATGTTTAAGCAGATTAGTATGTTGCTGTTCACAGTCAAATTCAGTTTTCCAAAATGACTCCATCCAGCTGTGATTCAAATCTTAATCAATTTGTTTCCCAATCTGCATTCAATAATTACCCGAGGTGTACATATTCTGCTGTGTTTTCCATTCACGTCTCTACAACATTTATTTTCTTTTGCTTCTCTAATTCGTTTCACGTGACTTTTTTCTCCGCATATTTATCTTGAGCAGAACTTGGCAGCCTCTCTTTGTAAAGTTTTTCAGCTGTCATATTTTTATTCCATGGTAAAATTTTCATTTATCTAGCATATATTACAGTGCGCGTTTTTTCACCGTATGCATAATGCAATCAAAAGTAGCAGCAAATACTTTTTTTTGGTTGACAGGAAATATAACTGCATTTCGCATTTGTATCCCATAATGTTGTTTATCTTAACCTTCCTCAAGTACCACTCTGTCGGATGTAGTTGTGCCTTGAAAAATGTGGCCCTGGCCATTGGAACGTGGAATTTTGGACCACTGGCTCAGAGATATCAATGCTTAATCCAGCAGGAAGACACGCTGACTTTGACTTCAAGTTACATGCAACGTTTCAGTTGACCTTGCATTCACCTACCTTTTATGTGCAGTCGATAATTACGAGGCTGATATACAGCATAAGCAAGTGCTGGATACCAAATCACAATTAGCATCAAATTAATTATTTACCATAGTCATCCGATATATGTTTGTAGTAGCACAACTTCTAGTACATGTTATACTCGATTTTGTGGAAGTAAAAAAAAACATCTGCAGTTTTTTTAATGTATAGCTTTCTAAGTAAACATTTTCTTTGCCAAAAAATATGACTGTGTGTTTACACTTAATAGCCTGCACTTCCTCGGCAAAATGTTAAAAATCTCAAATACTCTATTATTAATTGTTTAAAAAATAATCCAACATGTTTTCAAGGCTGGGTAACATTTTATTCAATTTCACACAGTTATACAGTATTTTTGCCATAACTGACAATGTTGCCCTCATGTTAATATACTGTATTAATGCCTTGCTTATATATTACAATATTTATTTTATGACATTTTAACTATTGTACAATATAATATCATGTCAATTCCATTCTCTTTTTTAATCGGTTGTATATTTGAGACTAAAGGATATCGACGTGTCCACTACATCTTCCTTTAACATCTTGAAGACTCCAGCAGACTTCTATCCATACTCTGGCATTCCCGCTCATCTCTCGTAGCCCATACTCTACTGTGTAAGGGTTACCTTCCTCTCTAATAATCTCGCAGTCTTCCACAAGGCTCTGTCCTCATTCAACTTCTCTTACTGTCCATTTCCCCTCTCCTTCTCTCTCTCAGAATATTATCTCCAATAGCAATATTAATGACAACCATTGGAACACATTACTCCACAGACCCCAGCTCACTATCCATTTTGTGAAGTCTGTCTCTTTCGCTTTGCTTCATTCTGGATTTGTGTTTACATTTTCCAATTAAATGCACCAACAATAGGAAGTCTTTATTTTTCAAAAGTCCTCATAATGTTCCTGCTATAAACTCAAAATCTCAGAGCATTAGAAAACTTTCTGCCATCACTGATCCTGCACTCAATTCCTCTCAACTTTGCAGGACCTACGGAGACCTGTGCAACATCACCTTCACTACCTCTCGTCTTCACTTTCTCCTCTATAACCTCCCCCAATCTCTCAGCCTCCCAGCTCTAAATCACCCGATAAACGACTGCCATTTTTTTCACCACTCACACCCACAAAAAAAAACAACATCAATCCAGTGCTCATATCCCTCTACTGGCTCAAAATCCAATCTTGGATCAATTACAAGGCCACCCTCACTCTCTTCAAGGTTCTTCATGGACCTCGGGTGTAGTCGAGTCGTTTTTTTCCCTCCCAGCCTCGTACCCTCCACTCACGCAAGACAACGTCCCCGCCGAAAAGCTTCTCTTTGTATAGTTCCCAAGATGCACTAATAATTATTATTAATCTCTTATTTTCACATCATTTTGCAGTGTGGTCAAATGTAGAGTTATTTATACGTTAATATTAAATGCTTTATAATTCTTAACTGTTTGGTATTTTTACTACCTATAAGTTTTATTAAATTTTGCTCTCGAACCTAAAATAGGGGATTGTGGCTATAACACTGGTACAGAATGGCTTACTCTTGCACTAAAAATATGTCACAACAGCCTTTGATACCTACTTGACTAATTTACTACAATACAGCATCAGCAGGTGTCATTGGGATTCAGTCGAAGAACTCGTGCTCACTCTTAGTGTCGCATTCAAGATAATTGCTAGGCTATCCAGCCACCGACTGCAATCATTATCAACATCAGCAGCCATTGTCTATCTATTCCTGAATGAAGGCCTTCCTATGCCATCACCATCCCTCACGATCCTGTGACGCCGGAATCCACCTCAACTCCTGCACATTCATCGATCTCGTTGTTCCATCTCCACGATGGTCATCCTCCCGGGCATGGCCTCTGCCTTCTTTTGGCTGCCGATCTGTCCCCAGTTATTGTCCAATGGCCATCATCCTCTGCTCAAGTGAACTTCTTTCCTCAGCAGTCAATACAATGTCTGCTGATGATTACCATTTGTTCCCTGACCCCATGTGTTCAGCTATCTGCCCTTCGGTGTAATTCTAAGCGTGCTTCTCTTCCGCGCTTCTTTGAGCGTGGTTCTGATCTTGGTCTAGCATATACACTTATAATTGTTTTTCGGCACTGCAAGTACAATCCATGCGGTGTCTCCAGCACACAGATGAACAGCGTTGCTTAATCAGTGTTGAATTGTTGACCATGTAAGCAAGGAGTGAGTTTCCTGCATGCGCAATGCTCTAATTGGGTCTGGGTGGAAGGCCAAGGTGTAATTGAATCAATTCCGAAGGGAAAAATTTACTTCTTATATTTAACCATTTGAGATGTTAAGCTTCAATTATACCAACAGCTCTTATCTTCAATCATACACAATTATTATTTAGCACATCTCTGTCACACAAACCTGCCAGGACCTCTGCAAATAACGCACTAACAACCGATAAGCATTTTCTAAGCACACACTATCGGAAATACCTCAGGGGCAGAGGCTGCCTTCCTATGGCTGCAGTGGAGGTACCAACAAAGTGTAATTGTTCTCAGCTGTCTGAAATGTTAAGCTTGGAATGTTTTCTTTTCTATATTTTGTATGGTGCAAAGGCTGGCTGCAAGTTTAATTATCGCATGGTCTAATGCTTCAGAGTTCATTTCCTGCATGTTATAGGAGATAAACTTTCCAAACCCACAAGCGAGCGCAAAGGATGCTTTATATGATTGTAAAAGTCACTCCCAAGCCTGCTGCAATCACAGGAAATGACGCAGGACCTACAACTATAAGAAAACAAGTTGTTTTTTCATGAGTTATCTCGTGAAGTAAATGTCACTAAACATCTCACAAATAATGACTATTCACGGGTGAATTCTAATTGCCTTTATTTTAAAAAAAAACGTCAACAACCACATTTGATCAGAATGTCTCTGTATTATGGAGGTATTGGGGAGCTTTGGGCCATATAACAGCCAAGGTTGGAAAATCCAGCCACCTCATGTAGTCCACAAAGGAATTGTGTTTATTGCCTTTATGATTTATATCAAACGAATTCTCCGTGAATTACATTGTTTATTAACACAATTCTGTATTTTACTTGCACTGTAGGATAGTAGCTTTTTTCTACCTACGTAACTTTACCGAAAGAACCAAAGAGTATGGATCCCTGCAGTCACGAAAACTTCAAATCTAGATAGATTTAGTAGTTTTTTGTTTGAATTCGAACCACAAGTATTGTGGTTAATGCAGATTCCTTGTAAAAGGTTTCAGTTTGATGTTTTAACATCTTAACACCTGTTTTCTTGCCAGAAAAAGGGGAAAACCTATTCTGAAATTTTGGTCCTGGCAAAGGAGGTCCCATGATGTAGGAGTTCTACTTTAGCACACACAATTTGCTTGGTTTCTGAGAGGAAAGACTGACATTTGGAAGTGCTTCATATTTCAAAATTGTCTTCCATGTGTCTGAGCATGTGGCTGTGTGTGTTTGTTTTTCTATAGCTTACAGTCAACTCTGTTTAATATCACAAAATAAACAGACGCAGTAGATAGGCTGCTATGCACGAATACATTTGCACCTACAATATTAACAGCTGATTAAATCTTGCCATGTGGCACACAATTTTATAGAAATATTTGGGTAAAAAAATCTATACAAATAAAGTAAGATGAATTTAATCCAGCATATGGAAATTTTAAATAGTTTTCAGATGGAAATCTACATTTCTCAAAAGAGATCTGGAGGAGATCTGACCCGCGTGATAGTGCAGTATTGTAATACTTCAATTTAGTGTGGATTTACCAACGAGCATAACCACAAACTCCACGTAATTAAATTTGCATAATTCGACCAGAATAAATGTAAAAATTTTGAAATAATTCCGTGGAAAATCTTTAGTGCTAATGCACGTTGCCATTCACTCTTCTGAAAGATTAAAATTAACTCGTGACGCCTTTTCAACGTCTTTTTTAAAAGATTGTTTTCAGCGATTTGTATGCACCCCTCTTCATTATATCAGCCCCGGGGGCATGTGTTAGATTAAACATAACAACACGCCATGTGGCTGACGCATTATAATTCAGCAGCAGCGTGCATTTACTTGAAATTAGTTGGAATGACACATGACTGTGAAAGGTGATTATTGTTCTTTATGGTGGTGCTTCATTTTTGTAATTCAGCAGCTGTTTGAGAGCTATTCAAATGCAGAAAAAAACTTGCATGAAAAAGTAATTTTCGTGATTGATGATTTAACACAGTTGGCTTTGATTAAATATTTAAGGGAGGGGGGGGGCGCGGTGGAAATTGTGTATTCTTGTAGATCGATAGATTTATTTCTCGGAAAGATTACGTTCAGTGGACGAAAGCATAGGTGTTGTTCCGATAGACACGAATTATAACCCACTGAGCAGCTGCCAATGGTTTCCACAAAGGTAGATTGGCTCAAGGTCAGCAGGGGTGGAAACCTGATCGCGGTGCTGACTGCTGCATCACAAGCGCAGCGTCGTCGTCGTGGAGTGCGACATCCGTCGCCAAGATCATTAAACCCTTTTTTCCCTTCAAATTGCTCACAAAAAAAACTACAAATCCCACGACGCTTTCGCCAAGAATAGGCAGCTGCTGTATGTTGGAGTCCCGACCAAATTAAAGTCCCGCGATTGGTGATATATCCTCCGCTTAGAAAAAGTCCGGTGTTAAAGTCAGTCGTAGGTAGTATTCCCGCACTGTGTATTTGAATTTACTCTATTGAAAGGTAAAGAGAGGTGACTGGGTGGCTCAGGGGTCAGAACACTGAAGCCAGCACTGCTGGGGAATCCTGGGTTAGAATGCAAGTTTCAGCCGACCGTGGTTAAACTGGGTTTCTAAGTGCCGCGAACTGATGGCCTCAGCCCAGTCACAACTAAGCTAAAAACCTAAACTATTTTTTTTTATTTAACCAGGTAAGGCCCAGTGAGCTATATAGCTCTTTTTCAGAAGAGACTCGCTAACACAGTACATGCCCAAAGACTGCATGGATAAATGGGGTATGCGTCGCGTGTACGGCCGGGCCATACATGTGTGAAGGCGTGTGTGAGAGCCAGTGTGTGAACACTTGTCCCATGTGTAATCTAAATCAGATCAAAACAAACCGTGGTATGCAGTCTCAGCACCGTGCATAAAAGACACCACAATTATTTAATACCTTGACCTAGGCCTTGGTTTACTGCCATAAGGATGGTGCTTTATTTTAGCGTAAAAGCAACTGAGTCTGTTATATTTGTTCGGCCAAAAACAAATATTACGTATCTGACTACTCTGTGCATTCTGAATAGATAAAATATTACATGTTCCTACTGCAAATAATCTTGAAATATATCAGATACTTGAAGCCAAACCATAATTTCCTTCCACAATTTCGCGTGTGTTTTAAAAAAAATGCATTTGATTTGTGTTATCAACATCATGTCACGAGATAAAAAAAATAATTCGTAACTTTCACAAAGCAGTTCACCACCACACATGAAGAAGATATTACAGAACTAAAATTGAAATCCCTTCATGCTGTGCTTCGACATCCACCCTGCTGCAGAGAAATGCTCTTTGCATGGCAGCCAAATATATTTTTTAAATATTCAAAGCTGGAATTTTGACATGAAATTGGTGGTATTCTTTGTGCATTGGGAAATGTTAACTACCTCGCCTGGTATACAGGATGTCGTGGGTTCGATCCTGACCCTGACGCCTGTATATTTGGAGTTTGCATGTTCTCCCCGTGGCCATGTGAATTTTTCTTCAGGTCCTCTAGTTTTCCCCTCCACATTCAGAAACGTGCTGCTATAAATTTCCACGTGATGAGCCACCTCGTTGAGCTATCATTTGTGGCCAGGTCGCTTCTGAAAAATAGCTATTTATCTCAGTGGGGCCTTACCTGATAAAATTTTATTTAAAAAAAATAACAGCTACCAATTGTCATGAGTACGCATCGCCAGAAATCAAAGCCAGGATGCCAAGATTGCTTTACAGTTTGCGTCTCATGTTGCCCACCGCTCCCCCCCGTAACCATACACCAGGAATGGAGCGGTTCACCCCCCACCCACCCCTGCCCTGGAAATTCGATTCCAGAATTTATTGTTTAGAAAAAAATACCGATGGTCAGTCGTAGCAGCTTTTGTGGCTCCAGGGGTGATTTGAACCCCATGCTAACAGTGCATTCATATTAAGCACATTGATTCGTATAAACGATGTTCCATGCATGTATTGCGTCTTTCTCTACCCTTACCACCGATACACATACCTTTGATTTACAGACCCGTACACACTTTATCTGCGAGCAAAATCTTTCTTACAATGCACGCCGTTATGTCCTATCTCCTTACTCTATTTGGCCTTTGTATTAATGACCGTGATAATTTCAAGAAAAGCAGCACCACATTTTGATGGCTGATTATAAACTAAACAGCCACGAGTACACCAGGAATACATTACAACAATCATAACGGGTGCTTATTTCCACAAGTGCTTTTCAATTCATGGGCATACGTGTGATTTATGGGCTCGGTTACTTGGTTTACTGTTAACATTTGAACTGAAAAGTCTGAGCTCCAGACTACAACCGGATCGGCTTGCTCTCCCTCTCCCACATTCCCAACCCTGTGAACATTTTTTCCCTGAAGTTTCGTTTTTTTTTCTCTCCCTCACCGTGCCCCTTAACCATCTTGCCCGTGCCCCTTCTGCCAAATCGGAGTGTTTTCTCACTTGCAATAAATTGAGCTGGTTAAGATGTTTGACCCCCTTGATCCTGAGCTCTGCAATCCTAGCCAAGGCAGTCATAATCCCAGTGGCGAGTGCTGGTATGTCGCAGCTTTGGCTGCCCTGCTTTCGGCTGACAGATGTGAGCGGTGTTGAGACTCCGTATTGTGCTTGTGCAAGGCGTCTTTGGCATTTTTTCTGGGGTTCCTTTCATGGAGGAGAGCCGTACAATATTTCCTCACTGCCATTTTATGTAATGCTACACTCTGTTAGTTGTTGTTGTTGTTACTCAGAGCCTATGGGGCTGTGTACCTGCACAGGGTGGTTGCTCTTGTCAGCTGTTGCAGTCTTTTATTTACGTGTGCTCCTGTGTTTTCTGTGATTTAACTTCGCTATTGATCTCTGACTTTTGGGATAAACAGAGAAGTGTGCTGCTCCTGTTAAATAGTGGTTCATGCTCAGAAACCAAAGTGTTAGCGCTAAAAAGCTAAAGGAGTAATGTTTTCTCTGTCAGAGAAGTTCAAAAGTAGGTTTAACTACTGTATCTGTAATACATGGGCATATTTATTTAGTTTTACTTAACTTTCTCCTAAGTGTTTTTTTAATGTAAAAAATTACTATTTCAAGCGTGTGAATGTCATTAATCAGAATAATGGCTATATACAAAAGCCAGGGTAGGGTATAAAGGGCATAAGTACTTGCATTTACAGGGTTTTTTTCTGCAAAAGGTTACAATTTCACCCATTTTTTTTTACTCAACATGTGCTTTTTATGTAAACTTCAATGCCGGCAATTTTTGGTAATTCCCACAGCTTAATGTCTCGTGGCTTAATGTTGGTAGCTTGATATTCATCGTGAGCTTCTTTAAAACCTGCGGTCGTCAAAATCTGCGGTCGTCAAAATATGTACTTAACAAACCACAAGTACTTAGACGACCACAGCCATAACTGCAGGCCCATCAGAGATGAAAGCATTGGCTGGTGACGTGATTAGTGCATGGACACACCTATTACTGTGGACCATAAATTGCATATTTGATTTGGCACATTTGGAAGTTTAGTAATAATTTGTTATTTGAGGTTTCATTATAAAAAAAAAAACTACGAGAAACGTTTGCCAGAAAAAGTTGAATAAAAGTATAGAATTATGGGTTAACGTTTTTTCGTAGCAATAACAGTAATACTAATTTATAGCCATTAGTTAATCCGCTCCTGAATTAAGGCCTCCGCATGTCATTTTGGTCATGGGGTTTTGTTTGGCCAGAGTGGGGAGTAGTTGTGTGTCGGTTAGCGCACTGCGCAACGAACCTAGCAACCCAAGTTCGATTCCCACTCACGACCAGTAACGGTGGTTAATATTTAAACACGTGCGTAGCCTCCCGTAGGTCGACTCAGCCTTAAATGAGTACCTGGTACAATGTGTAAGCATCACCACTGGGGCGACAAAGGCGGCGCCAAGGAATGCTGTTGGTCACCCACCCCATTCGTGTGCCATTCCGGCCTTCACAGATGCTTGCGAACAGCACTTGCGCCAACACTAACTAACACTCCACCGTGCTAGTTAGTGCGGGTTAGTGGGTGCCATTCCGACCTTCACAGATGCTTGCGAACAGCACTTGCGCCAACACTAACTAACACTTCACCGTGCTAGTTAGTGCGGGTTAGTGGGTTGGTGAATAAGAGAGGGTCCAGGACCAATTCAGATATCGTCATTGGCGAATGATATCAGGTACCTGAAAAAGTCTTGGCCCTACCTTCATGAACTCACACTGACCAGTGTGGTGAAATGTCGACAAACAATCTCAATCATTGACATGACGCAGTGTGGCCTTTATCGAGCAGTGGATTGACATAGGCCTGTACATTATTTTATTATTATGTCGTTGTCTTTTAGTTATTCACGCATGGATTTTAATTGCACGACATTTCATGTAATGGTCTGTAAATGATAAACATATCACAACATATTTTGTGACCATTTACTCTATGTGCTCATTAAAATCTATTCCCGATTTAAAAAAAAAATCGGTTGGTAATGTAATTAAATAGCAAAATCAGCTGTCTTTAACAAAACAACACTAAACTTAACAAATTCATTGGCGATGCTACATTGGCATTGGTGCACAATCACAATTAACAAATAAACTCAACACACTCGTCAACAATACATATTATAACACAATGCATGTAATACAAATATATCTAATCAACGATTATACAATTTATGTTAATGCTGTGTCGTTGACAAGTATGAATTGTAAAGCTTAAGAAAGAGTCGAGTGACATTTGCAGCCAGTATTGCCCGTGCTCGATTCCCTTCACGCGTCAGTGTTGGAAGGAGTTTGTGCCGTGCATCATGTCTTGTGCGCTTGGCTGTGCCAGTGAACCCATCATTAAATCGCAAGAATGATTAATCTAGTCTGCTGCTGCTTTATCACAACCACTGTTTGAAAGGATAGCTTACAATTTTTTTATTATAATTTGTAAAAATATATGTCGTTTGTGCATTTACACACATTCTCTCGTAAATTTTATGTCCTATTTAGGGTAAAAATGACCGTGTATCTGGGATGTATTCTCATGTTAGGCTTATCCATTTAAAATGCTCGATTAGATGTGTGAATGTTGCAGTGTGGAATTTCGGATCATATTTTAAAAAAAAAAAAATTTTGCTACAGAAATTTTGACCAGATTTCCTATTGAAGGTTATGTTTTATTTATTACATTATTTTCTTGAGAAATTTAAAGGGCAAGCTTAAGTGAGCTGGACGACATGGCCACGAAAATCTGCATTTACAAAAAGGCAACATTGATGACGTTGCAGAGAGAATAATTTTAACTACCGCATTCTGATATCCGTTAATGACAAACACGTTTGTATGACATCATGTAATAGTAGCCACAATACTATTACACAAATTGGAGGCATGAAAAGTGTTTCTAAGCTCTTGAGGTGGATTTTTTTGGCTGTTGAGTTGGGTTGGTGATCGGTGAAAGTAGGATGATCTATTTTAAACATGGGTGGAAAGGGTTAGAGGTTTGCTTGGCTTTTGGATGAAACAAACTCTCCGGTTTGCTTGAGATGAAAATAAACTACAATGTGGTATGTGTGAGAGTAAATATTGGAGAGAGAAACATTCATAGGCAAAAGCCAATGAAAAAAATGGCAAAAAAGCTTATGAATTTAAACGTAAAAGAAATCTTAAGCCTGGATGTGAAAACGTGGAAGGAATCAGCAGCAGAGACAACCGAGTGGAAAGAGTTCAGTCAATAGAGGTAGCAGAATGAAAGGTTTGACCTCGAATGGAAAGGAGATTCACATATGTTGACAGGATGTGATTACTCGGTATGCGTGTCACAGTTCATCAAATCATTGATTACATTGGCTTCTTTACGCTGATTATACGTGCATCAGATTGCATGCACAAAATGATTATCAACAGTTTATGGAAATTACACAGAGATTATACGGTAATAGGGATAACAAGACCGTGCATTCGAGATAGAACAAATAAGAGATATGACAAAGCAGACGGCACACATATTAGAATAAAATGATCTCTCTTAGAATTTAATCGCAATCACAGACGATTGTCCAATTTTATTGGATCGTGGGGGCGGTGGACAGTCGGTGAACATTCCTCTGTGTAATAAATCAGTCAATCCAAGATTTGTTTCATGTGCCATATTCAGCAAACCACTGAGACGGAAGCGTGGATGACACACAAATAAATTAAACCAAATTCAACTCAACAAAAAGAGAAAATGAATGTTTTTAGTCCGCTCTGAAAAGCACTGATTGTCACGGCTGGGGAGGATTTCAGAGACTGTTCCAGACCACCGGGGCTGCAGGATGAAAAACTCCGTTCTGCTGGCCTCAGCCGAGTGGATCTCACACACAGTGGCAGCAGCAGGTCCATACCAGATGAGCATAGCTTTCGTCATGGTACGTATGGGTGCTTGGCATCACTCAGGTAGATTGGTTGCCCGGTTATCATTGCTATGAAAGCGAGTACTGCGACCTTGAACTGGACTCTCTAATAAACTGCTAAACAAGTGCAGCTCCTTGACAAGATTTGAAGAGCTCGCGAGAAGTGGAGCCAGGCAAACGACTCTGGCGAGGAGCATGTTTTGGAGACTTAATGCTGGAGCAGAGGTTGTGAGGAGGGCACTGGAGCCAGATGAAATTAAAGGGTTAAATTACATAGGGTAACAACAACAACAACAAAACAGTGAGTGGATTGCCCACTCCTACTGGACATCTGTGAAAAAGAGCTTCATAGCTCATCGGAATGTTTCAGTCTGAATAAAGATTCTGATTCTGTAATTAGTCAAGCATAGTTTTGGAAATATGCGATGTTATCATAGTGGTTAACACGCTGGTGTGATCTCCTGTGCAGCAGTTAGTTATAAAAATGGTGCAAGGTTCGTAAATCCCCCCTGCCTCTGCCCTCTCAGAGGTACAAATGTGTACGACGCAGTCGATTTGCAGGTTGTGTGTGGTGGGGAAAAAGTGTGGGTACTCTCACCTCTTCTAAGTTGTCTGGCCAGCATTGAAGAGAAGGCCAAAATAGCCTCCAGAGGAGCTCTCTTGAGCTCCCCCCTCATGCGGTACCATCTCCAACAGCAGTGATGTGCGCAAGTAATTGCAGGGCTGCACCTTTGCAAGTCAGTTGTATCTGAGGGGTTGTGTGTGATGCATTATCATACATGGGTGCAGATAGGCAGTCCATTAGCACCATTTAAGATAGCTGGAGTTTGAAGGTGAGGGGTTTGAACAGAGGAAAGAGTTACAATAGTAAGTATAAGAGGTTAAAATATATATGCAAGGGTTTCAGCAGTAGATAAACAAAATTGAAGGAGTAAGAGATGTAGGGAGTGAGGGCTCTGATTTGGCAAATGCACCAAGGTGGATGCTGTTCTTTGCGAGCTTGATATCTGCAGGTTGGCAAGAGCACACTGGGACTTAGATTGTTATTGAGAGCTGATATTTTGACGATAAGAACGACTTCCATTTTGGGTGCATGTACTTGAAGAAGCTTTGAGCTAAGATAAGACAAGATAGCATCAATGCAGGTTGATAGAACACACAGCGAGTCGTGGACCCTGGAGCTGATGTATACAGCATGAATTGCTGAGTGTCTTCAGCAAGGTAATGAGGGTAGATGCCGAAGCTGGATATAGGTTTGGCCAATGGGGAAGAACTATTTAGAAATATATATGCTATTAATATTCTTACAACGCTTTTTTTATGTAAAGAATAGTTGTAATAAGAATGGATCTTCTGTTTAACAGGAGAGAGCTGAGAATTAATCTGTGCAGATAACTGCAGCTAATCGGCTTCTGAAAGGATGGCATCCTTTGTATGGAGACACAAAAGCAAAGGGATTAGTGGCAAGCACTTAACCCGGAGAGAAGTGTGACAATCTCAAAGGCGTTTTAGTAGGATAGTGTACTCGATAGCATCATAAGCCAGAGTGAAGTCTATTAGAGAAAGGTTCGTCAAGATTTGAGGAGAGAAAGATGTTGTTGACCACATCTAGACAGAGAAAATGAGGTAGAGTGTCAATGTCGACCGTGGAGTGAGAGATGCTTATAGAACTATGCAGATATTATTTTTTGGGGATTTTTTTTCTTCTCCTAAAAACGTTTGTAAGGTGTCCAGAGAAGCTCCCTGCAAGGTCGAGGTGCCAGCGGTCATCTTGAGATCAAGAGGGACACCGCGAGGAGATATTGAGAGCTTCACAGGCTACGATGCAGGTAGATAAGGACAGACAGTAAAGGGGTTTTTGAGGAGGCTATGATGGTGTTATTTGAGGGAATAGTTTGGGAGAGTGTAAAGCATCGGTGAGAAGAGCCAGGGATGACAAGTCTGCTTCTGATTTTTTTGTTTTGCCATACACTTTTGGAGAAACAATAACCGTTCCCTCAGATTGTGAGAAGTATGGTTTTTGGATACAGGCGTTGTTTGTGTCTAAAATTGATTTTGAGTTTCTACCATCAGTGATTGATTGTTTGAACACAGATTTGGTCTTTACAAGAGGTCACTGGATCAAATAAAGCTTGCATATTCCAGCAGGCGAAGATGAAGGTGGGTCTTAACGGTTGAAGAGGTAATTTCCGAATGGTAGAAACGGGTGGCACTGTGAAAGGTAGAAAGTGAAGGCACAACCTTGCAATTGCTTGATCAAGCCACTTGTGGATGAGTCTCCACGAGAGAGAGAGAGAGAGCGCCTTGGAGACGTTCTAGAGTGTTTTTGCTCTCCTCTTCCACCCTGACCAGACGTGTCAGAAGAGGTGGGAGTACCCACACTGTCACCCCACCACACGCGAAACTACCGATCGACTAATTGTGCTGTAGCCATGGTTACTGCTGGATTTACAGAGGCGGGGGTTAAAGAAACCTGCCTATTTCTTCAACTGCTGTACCAGGAGACAACGGACCCAGCGACCTCGTGGATGGCAAATGCAGTGTGCTCACTACAGCATTGCACCGTGGCAGCATCTGCGGTTGGCACTGTCGTGCGCAACAAATGGGATTATTATTAATGCACCTGTAAAGATGGGGTCGAGTAAGAGTGTGCAACAAGAGAGAAGTGAAAGAGCGAGATGCACGATGGAAAAACTTAAGGCGGTGGGGGGGGCATTGGGAAGTGACGGGAGTGAGTCTGGAGTCTCGAGTGCAGGGACAGGTCTCAGAGGAAGGAGGGCAAGCCACTTACTGATGGAGTAAGAATCAAAATTTTTATTTACACTGGAGGAATTCGATGAGCTATGAAGCTCTTTTTCAAGATGTCCAGCAAGAGCAGGTCAGAGTTACAACAACAAACAATACGAAAACACGATAGGAGTGCAAAGTATGGGAAAGGTAAAGAAGTCACGAGTTTTATTTATTTTTTGATCAGGTAAGGCCCACTGAGCTGTATAGTTTTCAGAAGCGACCTGGTAACAAATGATAGCTCAACGAAATGACTTATTGCGTGGGCATTTAGAGCTGCCAAATAATCGAAATAATCTAAATACATGTTTATAACTGTGTAGAGAAAAACCGGAGGACCCGGAGAGAAAAAAAAAGTCTACGCGACCACGGGGAGAACATGCCAACCCCAGTCTGGACGGTAGAGTAAGAGTTTGGGCAGTGCAAGTGTGGGTACAGCAGCAGTGGCATGAACGGTGGCAAGTCATTTGCTAAGTCTTGAGGGAGTGAACAGACAACCAGAGACATCATAAAAACATGGGAATCCGAGAGAGGAAACGGAACAGATAAAGCAAATAAAATGTGTAAAAGTATATGAGAGAACAGAACGGACTTATTTGAACAAAAAAATATAACTTTACGTCAATTAAGTAGCAAGCAAGCACCAGGCACAACCAGCTAGGCAACAGTCATTTTCTAAGAAATGTAATGGGTTAAAATACTGTGCCTTGTCGATGTGGCATGAATAGGGGTGATGAAAATAATCCATTATTTAATTCGCCACTTTATCATGCTTCGATATAGCCTCACTTGAGGTAAAATGATCAAATTAATGCACCTGAATCCTACAAATGACAAGTTAATATATAGCCTTGAATACATATCAAACGTATCGTATACTGATTAATCCAATTCAGTTACACAGCTATCTTAAGCATTCCGTTTTGATTTTTGAATACATATTTCAAAACTAGTTTGGGTGTTTGTTAAGCTATTTCAGATACAAATGCATGGCGTGCATTATAGCGTGCTACTATTTCCACACTCTTGGTTTGGTTAATGAGTAAAATATTTAGCGGAAAACACTGACCACTTCAGGGGGATCCATGGCACATTACGAGTGATTTATGCCCTCCAAGCTGAGTATGATAAATTGAGGTGTGTGTGTGTCATCTTGGAACGATTTTTCTGCGCAATCGTCGGTGACCAGCATATGACCACCAAACATGCGTACACAACAGCCTTTTCAGATTGAGACATTCTTTTATCACTCCTCTACCCCGTGAGTGCACAAGCGAGCTGTTTGCTCGGGGTATGGATACGGTACATTAGATCGGTGGTTCTTAACACCAAGCCTCGGGGTCCAACTCATTACTACTTTGAAAAATCAACAAACGGGAGTTTACAAACATCGCAGCCCATTGCAAGCAACGTGAGATCCTCCAACACGGAAAATAAGTGGTGCCTTTGATGAACAATGAGACATGGGACGGTTATTGAATGTTCTCCTCTGTTCTGAAATGGCCTTTCAGAACGTTCCAATGCTGTTCAGACTCTCTTCACTTTCATGCTTAAAGAAATATTTTCCATACAGTGCATAACTTTAGGCCTCCCCATGTCGTGCTGGTTTACGGGGTTGTTTGACAGTACTTCACCACACTGGTCATTATGTGAAGATGGGGCAGGGTAGAACTGGTTATGAAATCACTTACCATTGATGTGAGCTGTGGCAAGGAATCAAACTAGGATCTCCAGGTTCATGGGGCAGTGTGTTTACCACTATATACTGCTGTAACTGTATCATTGTTTTTTTTATATCAAACTTGTCTTTTTCTCAATCTAATTCTTATAAATATATGATAGTTGTACTTCAATATGTTGTGTCATCTGATATATATTTTTTTGTTATCTCAGCCTCGTGATATTTAAGCCTGCCACGTTTTTACAGCATTAAGCGACACATTTGTATTGTGATGCCACGTGACATAAACCCATAACATAAAACGAATTTAATCATGTGTCGTAAAGGTAACTTTGTTGTTACTCCTACGCATCAAATCATTACAATCGTAGGAACATTTCACGTTCATAATGTCTACGTTTTTTATTATTTCAATGAAATAAAGGATAGCCTGAGTAAAACTTCAGAGGGAACGAGTGCAAGAGGATGTGTAAGTGGGCACACCCATGGATTTCATTCCAGGCTTAGTGAGGGCTCTGCAAAGAACCCACTTGTACAGGGTATTTCAGAATGCATTAAGTTGTGCTCTGGGACACCGTATAAATAAACCATTTTAGAATTTAAAAAATATACAATTAAAAATGTGTAAAGCACTTTTGTTGGCCATTCTGCATGATGAGAAACTATTTAAGGAAGCACTACCTGTCACATGTGGAGTCTGATGTCTCTGGAGGTCATTCCTCAATATGTAGCACTTGCAACAGCCCAGCTTTGAATGATTTAATTCTACCAAAGAATGAGTACGTGTTGTATGCATGAAATTTCAAACATTGTGCCTTGTGGAAAAGTAGATCTTGTTAACTCATGCGATCCAGAGTTGATTCGCTGTTGAAGGGTCTCTTATCTGCCTATTCCCATTTTGCAGACGCTATTAAAACGAGTGTCCCTTTTTTAAGAAATGCAGTAAGGGCAATTATTAAAAAACTATAAATATGAATAACTAATACATTATTGTATTTAATAACTAATCCATTGATACATTATTAATAGTTTAGTTCACAATTACCATAATTGTTTTTAACTAGTCATTCATGAGTCCTAATTAATTATGGTAATATAATAACAAAGAGTGTTTTTGCAGTCCATTGGTGATTGAATGCCTCCTTGCACCATGTCGGTGCTGGTGGTTGTTTGATCATACTGTTGGAGACTTGGGGGGCCGCCTTGACGATTAATCATCATCCGGGGCAAGAGCCCTGGGCAATGATTGACTGGCAAGGAGGGCAGATGAGGGAATAAATTGTGAGTGAGAGCAGTGGGGAGGTCCGAGTGTAGAGTTGCTGGAGCGTGTGCTACCTGCTGTATGATCGGCTGCGTTACCTGCAGGTCATCAATAAAGAGACCTTTGCTGAGCACGCGTTAACTGAATCCCTTCAATACTTCACCATGCTGCTAAGTGCGTCTTGCTAAAAGGACCCCTCGGGACTGATTCTTGGATGTCAGTCACTAGGCAGTCATGTCAGCCGTGGTCAGGAATCATCCCTGCGCCACTGGCATGAACCGAGTGATATTAGTCAAATTTCTGGTCATGAGTCACATTCTTGGCGAGTGAACATCTTATCTGATCATCGACACCCCCCTCCCTACCCTTTACCGACCAACGTGGTAAAGTATGCTCGAACATCCTGTGACTGGCACGGCATGAGGAGATCTTCATTTCAGCAGTGGATTAACAAAGAGCTTTCCGTAATCGTCACATTTCAAAGCCTATCTCACCAAGCGAGGTTGTCCAAAGTGCCAATTTTGAGAGTGGCCATTATCATTAATGTTGCAATTAATACTTTCATATTTGGTGTACATCAATGATATTTTATATAAGTTATGATGAACAAATTTCGATTTAAAGCTTTCGTGACTGCAGGGATTCATCTTCTGGGTTCTTTCGGTAAAGTCACGTAGAATGGAGATAAAATAATAAAAATAATAACAGAATAAAATTCTCACGACGTTTCGGCCACAACACTAGTAGCCTTCCTCAGGTGAAGAAACAGGACTGTCTGGAAAGTGCTGTCCGGACAGTCCTGTTTCTTCACCTGAGGAAGGCTACTTGTGTTGTGGCCAAAACGTCGTGAGAATTTTATTCTGTTATTTTTTTTATGATGAACAGTCATTCAAATTAATTAAGTAAACCATTGCATTTGGTCGGTTTACCAAACAGAGAAGGGCAGATATTTAAACCGATTGACGGGCAACAAAGGTGAAGGAAAGGAATCTCATACTAGTTCTCACGACCTTTTTTCCTGTTTACCAATCTGTTCAATGTGTATATGACTTGTATGTTGAATTTCTTTCGCACCGTACGTAGCCAACCGTTGTTA
Source organism: Petromyzon marinus (assembly GCF_048934315.1). Classification (NCBI taxonomy): domain Eukaryota; kingdom Metazoa; phylum Chordata; class Hyperoartia; order Petromyzontiformes; family Petromyzontidae; genus Petromyzon; species Petromyzon marinus. The sequence continues at coordinate 21,722,485 of NC_133667.1, read as the reverse complement.
TGGGTAGTGCGGGAAAAAATACACAAAAAATACAAATTATGCCACTACATACCGCACACACCGGATGGTTGGTAAACACGGAAAGATGCACTGCGAGGGATTGCAAGGACTTATATTTGAGAAGCACTACTGTAGACTGTAAGAAAAAATTGTGGTTTTACAAAGAGGCAGGGCAAGTTTAGAACAAAGCCATTCATACACTGCCACTGAATGATAATTGTGAGTAGACACGAATGGAATACGGTTCGCCTGTGCTCATTAAGTCACCACTTTCCCCAGCTTATAATTGTTGCAGACTGCGTGATGCTTTCCACCCTGCCAACTGGCCTGATTAATGACTGGGTGTCCTTCCCTTCCAAGGATTTTATTATGCTTTCATCACATTGTATAATATTTGGCATTAGTGTCTTGTAGGGTGCATATGCTGCAAAAATGTAAATGTATGCTTAATTGCGCGTCCTCTCCTTTCTAGGCAGACTTCAGGACCAAAGCTATACAAACTATTAATAGTGCAGTGCTGCGTTTGCAGGGACATTTTAAACATCACCACATAATTAACACCAATTATGGGACTGATGGCTGTCTTTTCTGAATGTGCTTGGCTTTAATTGATATTGATGTCAAACTATTTTATTTACCTTGACATTTTAGGCCATTATATTTTTTCGCATTGCGACGCAGACGCCTTTTTGGCTTGACTATGGATTTAAATTAGCGCTAAGTGTGATACTATATGCTAAAATATTTTTTCTGGCTATTTGCATTTTAATTTTACATTAGAATAATCCTTTCCATATTAATATAACTGTCAGATATACATTTATATTTCGGATATGCCACATTGGTGGCGAGATATTAACTACGTGACCTGGTATACATGAGGTCGTAGGTTCGATCCCAACCCTGACGCTTGTATATTTGAAGTTTGCATGTTCTCTCTGTGGTCGCTTGGCTTTTTCTCCGTATCTACCGATTTTTCCCTCCAAATTTAGAAACATGAGTTTCGGAGTATTCGGCTGCTATAAATGTCCACATGATAAGCAACTTTTAATTGAGCTATAATTTGCGGCCAGGTCGCTTCTGAAAAAGAGTTACATAGCTCAGTGGGCCTCACCTGGTAAATAAAAAGTAGTGAAACAAATCGTACATTTCATTTCTAGTGATAGCTCTAACCTTATGGGAAGAAATTAGCATTCAGAGACAGTATGGTCATCAGGACATCGTGCACCTTTACCCAAGAAAAGGAAATGTGTAACAAGCATGAGGTGGTGCTTGTCCCCTTCCGCAATCCTGAGCCAGCACACGTGCGTTCAGATTACGTAAGTGCCATTGTCTGTGGCAATCATAAGACATCTGATTTCAGCCTTAATCAATCCAATGCTGGATAAAGGCCTCTCTTTCCAAGCTGTTGCCATCTCTCATGATCCTGCCAAGCAATAATCCACTTAGCACCTTCACACAAGATGCTTTCGTCGCTCCATCTCGTCAGTGGACGTCCTCTTTGCTCGACATTTTTTTAAATTACGGTATATATTGCCCAAAATGTGGCAGGCGCATTTTATAAATGCTAATGAATATAAGCATAAGGTTAAGTCTATGTGTGCTTTTTACACAGAGACATTCAAAGTCAAAAAGGGACAAAAGCATCTCTCAGGCAACCCTGAATTGTGGTGGAAATACTTAACCTGTAGTTCCAGCCAATCTCTCCAAAGGAAATCGCAAAACAGTACTCATTTTATTAACCCTAGGGCATGAGTTGCTGTGTTGACATATGACTGGAGCTCCTGTCCCTGTGTCCAATGAGCGATTGCTTTCATGTTCTCATTGCAGGATGTATTTTCCTGAATGAGCTAAATATAATACACTAGCTTGTTTGCCTGTCCTAGGACGGAAGCTGTAATACTTACGAAAAAATTTAGCAGGGTATAATCGTATCTTGTGTAAATTTAATGGCAGTGAATCTTGCACGAGAGTATGTCATCAAACACATCACTGCATTTCACTGTAGCACTGTATTAATGCCAGTGAATCTGGCACAAAACGAAGTCATAAAACACTTCACTGCAGTTCACTGTAGCACTGTATTTAACTGACCTTCAATTTGTTCAAATTCACTGCTCTGATACTTTATTCTCTTCTGCTTTCGGTCACTGGGGTTGAAATAATGTAGAAGCATAAATTTGACTTACCTTTTTCCTCAAGCGCTGAAGAAATAAATAAAGACACCAAATCCATTTTGTTGCTGGGTATAATTATTTATTAGATTCACTTTCAAAAAGAAACGTCAAACTGAAAGCATTTTGCGAAAACATTTTTTATTTCCACTCGACCTTCTGCGTAAGTGTAAAAATCCACCCGCTCATGAATATTAATGACAGGGGGTGCGGCATGTGGAATGACGTCACGCGCGTTACACACAAACAGATATTCTTGGCTCATAACAGTAGTATTTTTTTTTCACAGATAACAGGATTTGTGGCGAAGAATATCATAAGTAATATAACTTCTGCTGGAACCTGAATTTAATAGCATCATTAGACCCTTAAACCACATACCATAGGATTACAGATTCTGGTACCTATAAACACAACATTTATTTATAACCCTTATAAATGTATATGTTGTGGAATGCTTAAACATAAGAGCTCAACACTGTGCATATGGGCATATTAGGACACCCGTTTGAGTCCAGTGGACTCAAGTCACGTGCATTTGCTCAGGAAAAGCCAAGCCATCATCACATTTCTGCAAATAAGTGTCCACTTGAGCCAACTGCATTGAGATGTTTGGCCTTGTAATAATTACTTTAACATGGAGCAAACATTTGTGTAAAGGTGAACCAATTCAGCTAGGTGGGGGCCTTAAATTACACAACCACTGCCACAATTGCTGTAAAAATGTCAGACCATAAATTATTTGCAGTGTTTTCACTCTGCTTGAAGTTATCTACGCGTGATCAGAACACCTAGGATCACCCACCGACTACGGTGTCGTTTCTAGAACCAAACAAGACTTTAGTCTGTCGAACATATTTCAGAACGTGCGGCTTTACCTTTGTCTATGATGGATAGGGCACTGGAATTCTTTTGTTGTCATCATAGATGGCCATAAAGTCAAAGTGTGACTGGTCTCAGGAGCCGTATATATGCACTCAGGCATGACGTTTTTTCACATTTTTCTTAATCTGAAGGAAATGCATTTGTGTCGCTTGCGTTCATCATCCTGGCTACGTCGCTCTTCCAAATGGAGATGCCACCATGCCGTGAATAGTAAGCGGTTAGCCTGGCGCATGTGCAACTGAAAGCCCTGATGCTGCACTGCCAGCCATGCTTGATAAGTGCCACTCTTTGCTCTATCTTTCTTAAACACAACAGGACTCCTAACAGTCTCTGACAAGGGGATTATAAACTACTGTGTTCTCAAGTGTGGGTGTGCCCACGCATGTGTATGTGTGTGTGTGTGCTGAGTGGGGAGTGGTAGCCACCACTCGGCTGCACTATCAGCCGAGTGGTGGCTGATAGTGCACGGTGCTATGATATCGGGATTTTATTCCTGGCTGCTGGATAACATCAGTGGCAAGTGGTAGCTGAACATATCCCGGACCCCCTTTATGTAGACTCGGCCTCAATTGAGTACTTGATGTGGATTGTAAACATCAGGACGGGAGGACGGCCGAAGCAAAGGTGGTCAGGCATGGTGCTGGTGCTGGTTAGACCGACCCCTCAGGTGTACTGACATGGTGCTGGTTAGAACAACCCCTCAGGTGTACTGGCATGGTGCTGGTGCTGGTTAGAACAACCCCTCACATGTACTGGCATGGTGCTGGTTAGAACAACCCCTCATGTGTACTGACATGGTGCTAGTTAGAACAACCCCTCATGTGTACTGACATGGTGCTAGTTAGAACAACCCCTCACGTGTACTGGCATGGTGCTGGTTAGAACAACCCCTCATGTGTACGGGCATGGTGCTGGTTAGAACAACCCCTCACGTGTACTGGCATGGTGCTGGTTAGAACAACCCCTCATGTGTACGGGCATGGTGCTGGTTAGAACAACCCCTCATGTGTACTGGCATGGTGCTAGTTAGAACAACCCCTCATGTGTACTGGCATGGTGCTCGTTAGAACAACCCCTCATGTGTACGGGCATGGTGCTGGTTAGAACAACCCCTCATGTGTACTGGCATGGTGCTGGTGCTGGTTAGACCAACCACTCACGTGTACTGGCATGGTGCTGGTGCTAGTTAGAACAACCCCTCATGTGTACTGGCATGGTGCTGGTTAGAACAACCCCTCACGTGTACTGGCATGGTGCTGGTTAGAGCAACCCCTCACGTGTACTGACATGGTGCTGGTTAGAACAACCCCTCATGTGTACTGACATGGTGCTGGTTAGACCAACCCCTCATGTGTACTGACATGGTGCTGGTTAGGCCAACCCCTCATGTGTACTGACATGGTGCTGGTTAGAACAACCCCTCACGTGTACTGGCATGGTGCTGGTTAGAACAACCCCTCATGTGTACTGGCATGGTGCTCGTTAGAACAACCCCTCACGTGTTTTGGCATGGTGCTGGTGCTGGTTAGACCAACCCCTCATGTGTACTGGCATGGTGCTGGTGCTGGTTAGAACAACCACTCACGTGTACTGGCATGGTGCTGGTGCTGGTTAGAACAACCCCTCACGTGTACAGTGAGTTCTCCTATTACGCGTGTTTTCATAATGCGAATTGGATATAACGCGATTGAGTGAACAGAACTACGTTCCGCGTGTAGGAATAAGCGGTTGTACGGCTGCCTCGGCATAGCATCCCACAAGGTGGGATGCTGCTGGATGCTTCTAGATGCTAACCACACGCCTCAAGTCTTTGTTCAGCCTGCACACGCATCTCACGTGTTATCGTGAATTTACCTTTACCCTATATTATATATTATTTATTGAAACGTGATCTTTCCATAACGCAGTGTGCTTCAGGGACGGAACTACCGCGTTATAGGAAAACAGACTGCAATGCCGGCCGCAACAGATGCTCGCTATCAGCGTTTGTCTCCAGAAGTCTAGAAGACTGAACGGGCAATCTCTACTCTTTGGTTCTTTCGGGAAAGGCCCGTAGATAGAAAAATAGCTAATAGATCACGACGTTTCGATCGCAACACGAGCAATCGTCTTCAGGTGAAAAAATACAGCAGGCGGACTGCTGAGGCAGGAATGACGTTGATCAACCAGTGTGAATTCCTGCAGTCACGAAAGCCTCAAATCAAGATTGGGCAATCTCTGTTTTCATACTATGTACGTCTGTTTATTTTTAGCCTCATACGTAATGTTTAACTGTATTTTGTTATATTAATATACTTTATACGTTTCCATGCTTCAGTAGTTGGATGCATGCAATTTGCATCATTTATACTTTGGGTGTCACAAATGTGTTCTGTACTTGGCCCGATGTGGTAAAATGGCCTTACGTTTGCAAAAAAATTGAAATGTACGCGTAAAGTTAAGTTTCATTGCCCTATAGTGAAGATTAAGTCACTTTCCAGTTTTTTTTCACGAAGATTCTTGGAAAATTGAATACCTCATTAAAAGTGGCTTCTGGCTAACAATGAGGAGAGCCATTAGGCCATGTTTCATTTGAATGGTTACCCACTAAATACGGCATTAACCACAATATTCTGGTAGCTATGTACATATATAAGTATACCACCGCTATAAATTGCTGTATAATAATTGAGACCTACTCTATTATTACGTGATGTATTCTCAGCCCTTTGTCATCCTCTTGCCGATGAAGATGTTGTTGAACCATACTTGACCATACTCGTCAGTGGTGATTTGGCGACAAGGTTAGGGGGTACACAGGATTGTTTCGAGATATCCAGCACCGATGTCAGTCGTGGTTGGGAACGGAACTCAGGTCAGCGGAAATCATAACGCGGTCCATGAACCACTACGCCACCAGTCCACCCATTTTCACTTCACAGAGAAGTAGGTAATGTGACCGATTATTCTCTTTGACGAGCTGTGCCTTATTTTAACAATTCTATGTATATTTATATGTATTTCCTTTGAAGGCAATGGTATTGCCTGCAGTGTGCCTTACCTGGTAAAATAAATAAAAAAATGGTTTAGTTTAGTACATTGACGAACATGTTCAGTGTTTTGTTATTTGTGCTTGTGCACCGCTGCTAATGCAGTATCGCCAAATAAATCGATTGCTTGATTGCTTTATTTCGATGAAAGCAATAGAAATCTTACCACGCAGGGTTTGGAGAGTGATGTGCTGAATATGCTTTGGCTGCTGCTCGCGGATGAACGTTCAACTCAAGCTGCTCTTACGACCTTTTCTCGCCAATATTAATAATGTTTGCAATAACTGTAACACATTTTTATGAAATCAATGATTGAATGTAATCAGTAGTGCTAAGTACGTACTGCTGTTTTGTTTACATACTGGAAATAGGGTAATACTAGAGTGAATACCAGTTACTTATTTAGCAAATATCCAATCACTGTACACACCACGTTTCTTCAAACACATGTATCCCCACCACCGCCAAATTGCAAACGATACATTCGTGTTTGATTACACACTCGCTATGACCTAGAAATGTTCAATAGTGTACACGTCACTACTGTATTCATGAATGCTGGACACAGCAGATGTGAGGTGTAAAAGCTTTGAGTTCCCTCAATTAACGCAAGAGTATTCGTTTTGCCTAAACTTTAAAATGCTTTTTGAAAAGCGTTATTCTTGTTGGTGTGTTGGTAGGTGTGTCAAACACGAGTAGCATTAGCATTTACTTATTTTATTTGGGAAACATAGGCATTTTATGCATAATTCATCAAAGCTACGATGAAAGGTACAAACAAATGTTCTTGGAAATTCCTGCCAGTGGATGTGTGACTTTTTTTTGTAGGCTTCTCAGTGACCCATGCCACCCGGTAAATGTGTCATTTCAAGCGATCGTCGACTTCCACTTAGTCGAACTTTGACCGTGCATAGGTACCACTGTGGCGAGATCTGAACTCTCTCTTCAGCTATGCAGGAGGTTCGTGGGTTCGATCCCGACCCTGACGTCTGTACATTTAGAGTTTGCATGATCTCCCCATGATGGTCGCGTGGGTTTATTTCGTGGGTCCTCCGGTTTTACGCCCTACAGTGAGAAACACGCGTTTAGAATAATTGGCTGCTGCTTTAAATTTACACGCGATAAGCCACTTTGTTGAGCTATCATTTGTGGCCAGGTCGCTTCTGAAAAAAGAGCTGCATAGCTCAATGGGCCTTACCTGGTAAAATAAAAAATAATATAAATCGTTTAGCTTTTGTAATAGAATTTGGTCCAGTCGATTGAGGTTACAGTAATGTGCGTCGTATGAAGGGCGCGCGTGTTTCAGACTAGACATTCAATATGCTCTCATGTTGAAGAGCTGTCGTTTGGAAAATAAGCACGTCGCCTCAAATTAATTCTGACTGATTATAACCGATTTGCGTATGCATAATATGCGGACTATTGTTAATATTCTCATACAACATACATTGTACTAATTAGGTCTAATTGATTGTAGGGAAATATATGAAGATTTTTTTGCACGTGAAAGAAATTATAATATAATCATCTGTCACACAATGGGCGCAGTGATCATTTCAATATCCTGTACACTCATGTGAAATTGCAGTAATGATTGCCTTTCATCAAAATCATTACTGATACGTATTTAGAATAATAGTGATCATTCGGGAACTTTATAGTTGTGTCAATTATGCATATAATGAGCGAATTCACAGATGCAGAAGGTGCACGCGTTGACAGACACCGTTTTACATAAAAATGCACATGGGTAAACATCTACGCGTAGATCATGATGCTGCATCCGTGATTTCAAAGCAATTATTTAGGAAATTAATACATTGATTTGTAATCATGTAATTTCATGCATGTTTTATGGAATGCAATTTAGTTGTTTATGGAAGCCTCACAATCAAACTAAAACAAATTTCAGAAGCAATGTTTGGCCAATTCCTCGTTTGTTATTTTAAAGTGGTTTTTTTTGGTGCTTGTGAGAGAATCAAATGACCCGGATAAAATGCATGCAAGGAAATATATCTCAAAGTTCCACACAGATGGGCTAATGAACCCATTTGCTCTAATATTATGTTCTGGCCAACTTGTAGTCGAGCAGGATTATTTCACAAATCGATGCGATCCATCAACCATTGCCTCGACAGTGCTGGATTACAGGCATGCACCACCATATCCACCACGTATGCGCACACAGTCACATATACACATAGAGTGTATTAACTATGCATTTTTATCTACTCACATATGTGCAATAGGGAGCCACAGGAGCTATGCATTTTTAAATCTAGATTAAAAACTAATTTATTTGAATCCTTTAAATCTAGATTGAAAACTAATTTATTTAGAGCGGCTTTTTTGTGTTTAGTTTGTTGTCCTTCCCCTGCACCTCCAATTACCACAGTTGGCTACGTACGGTGCAAAATAAGTTTTACATACACATACACACAGACTGTGAACGTAGTGTGCCGAGGTGACGTTGTGAGCCATCACTAAGGATTATACGTGAAAGTGCATCTTCACACAAACATGTCCGCATGAGATGGGTGATATTGATTATGTCTATGCATTTCACGTGAGGCTTCAGGTTGATTTTGCGATTGTTTATGCAATAAATGATACGCTAATCTCAGTGCAATGTCACTTTAATTTCAGCCATTAACGATACATTTGAAACATAAATGTGCATTAAAACTTCAAACAAATTGCTGGTGGGCTTAAATTATAATCATTGCTGGCATCCGTGCATCAGTGATTTCCTCTAAAGTCTTCCTTTAGTATTAAATTGCCTAAGTACTAATGTTGACACACACCACAACATATATCTACAATCTGCATGATTGAAGCAATTTCCAAAATTGGTTTCTACGTAAACAAATTTCATGAAGATTGAAACTGTTCCACATCTCATAGTGGAAATTAAGTTTGGAAAATAATTGTTTAAAAAATGCAGTTTAAAATAGTAGGTCTTTCTTTACCATTTGACAACATGATATTGTCTCTTAATATAATGATAATCAGTGTCGTTCATTGAAACTGCATCTCACAATGCTCTCACAATGTGGCACAAAACACACGGATGTGGAGTGTTTATTGGGTGTGATTTATACAATTGCTTGAATTTATAACCTAGATTATTCTGGATTGATTCAGGTCTCCCTTGGAAAAAAAATTGTCTCAATGGTCTGCAACCCGATTACAACTAAAACACTTATTATGATATTTAATATGCATGAGGAATATGCCAACATATGACAACATATCCACAAGGTGTAGATTAATTAAAATTGGGTATTGCACATAAATGAAATGTTTACAAAACATATTTTCCTTGATTCTCTACACTTATGGTAATGGTATTCGATCTTCAAGATCCCATCCAGAACGATGACGTGTGGCACAAATATGAACTCTTTGCATTTGTATTCAAACACTCCTGTTAAGGGTTGATGGTGACATGCCCACTGAATTGGAAATATCTATTCCCAGTTGGAATAACATTCAGAACATTTAATGTTGAGCCACTGCCTGAAATTAAGGGGCTCCGAGAGGGAGCTTTTAAAATATGATTCTTGTTTGATTTCAAACGTGGTTTCAAGATGACTCGTCTACTAAGAAGTTCAAAGTTATCACACATTTCCTTCAACTATGTACACTTCTTAACAAATATAGCGAAATGCATATAATCTGCAGCCCTCTTGTTTCACGACTCCTAACATCGGCAACGTCTACTGGACATCACCTGTGAAAAAGAGCTTTGTATCACATCGGATTCCACCAATGTAAATCAAGATTCTGATAGAGATTCTGAAAATCAAGCAAATGTGCGACTCCTAATTAATACCCACAGATTGGCGTGTCTAAATCACGATGTTCAAGAGCCGCATAGACGATTGTGATGGTGGCGCGGCCTATCGTTTCAAGTTGAAACTCTACATGAGAGCTGGTGGGGATGATGATGATGATAATGACAACAGTGGTTGGAGGGGATGGATCATGATGGCAACTATTGATGAAAATGACTGATAATGAAGCCGAGAATGATGACGATAGCAATGAAGAACGAAGATTGGAGGGAGGGGACGATGTTTGACAATGTTAATGATATCACATTCTCCACTGCTGTCACAAGCCACCACTTTAGCTGCGAGGTACAAAAGCAGAATTGGCCTTGTGGAACATTTATTCCCGCTATCTATTGTGCTAAATTAATCTCATTATCCCTGATCATTGGCACATTTTTTGCCAATTATCGGAGTTATTTCAGTAGACATCTATATGAAATCTGCCCCTTAATCCGTGAATGGTCTTATCCGTGATGGGGTACTCGCCAGCCATCATGGCAAAAGAGGATTTCCACTGTAATATTTCTCAGAGTCGGATGTATGCATCGTGAGTGCAACTTGAATAGTGGCCGCTTCCTTAAGTACAGCTCATTACGTATAATGCCAATAGTGGTGGTTCTGGGATACAAATAGGTCACTGGCCACAAAAGCGGAATTGAACATTGGAATTCAGTATATTACTCACTTTGCAAATCATTATTTTATTGCTGAAGGTATTTAGCATGCAGGGTGACTGGGAGGATTCTCTTGAGCAGAATAACCTTTGCAAGCACACATCCTTGTCTTTATAATTGATTAGTCCACACACACACAGTGGGCCTATTTCCATTTTTCATCTGGAGAATCCGGCTTGTTGATTCCCTTGACCGAGCGCTTCAATCCACGGAGAGCCGCTCGTGCGGAGAGGGACCGACCTTCGCCAGATAAAAGGGGCAGTGACTTTTTCAAAGATTCACAGGCACTTATTGAGCCATCACTCGTCATCGGCTAAAGGTCCAAAGCATCGTCCAAATTAACCAATTGGCAATTCTGGCATGTGTCACGTTGCTCGGTATGTCTAGGGGTCCCTATAACAACCATCAGTGAAACCTTGGCCCACTTTCTGTTTCGAATTCATTATCTTTGTGACACTCCTGGTGTAACGAGTTACATTTTTTGCACTAAATGAATTCCAATAATAACAAGTACACTTTTTATGGTAGCAGTCATTCAGCCGAGGAATGAAAAATGTCCAAAATGATGTCCACCAAGGAGATTTAACGATTAATTAGTTTGTGTACAGGGGGCTGGGTGGCCTATTACATCTCAGGATTATGCGAAGTGTCACTGGTTTGGGGAGGCCTTCATCCAGCTGTGGAATGACAATGGCCGATGATGATGTTGTTATGTATTTATAAATCCTGAGAGCGCAGCTAATTTTTTTCAGAGGCATTTTGCACGTTGACACGAGCATGTTTTGAAAGCTGATAATAATGCTTGGTAAATACCGTATATGTGACTTTGTAAAACATATTTACTCCACCCCTGCTGAAGTTATGTCGGTTTATCAAAGAAAACACGGACCTAGTAATAAAGGACCGTTGAAAAAAAACATTAATTCGGTATTTCCTATTTAAACAGTCTTCCAACTTTAGTGGCAGATTGATTATATGCGTGTGTGCAGTGAAAAGGCCTACAGACTGAATATGCAGATGTCGTTGTTTATTTGGGCTAAAAGGCCCACCGGTGACATTTGACCAGAGTGTGGTTGGGGCCAGCAACAAATGTCTCTTGGAAATGGGTCGGGGCATTGGAAAGAGCTAGCTTCCTTCATGGAGTATTATTTATTTATTTCATTTGTCTGGTTCGCAGGCAGTTTGCATGTGAAAATGAGATGTCATAGCCCCCTGCTGTGCCTAGAAAGAGCAGTCGACACGCAGTGTGACAATTACAAAATGAAACAAATTCAAACGTACTTTAATCTGCTTTTCGACAATCATGTATTGAAATGTGGCATCACTTTTTGCTGTTATAGAAGGCAGTGAGCATAATAAACATCACTCGCCCGCCTCTCTCACATTAGCCGATATTTATTTTTAAGCTGTGGTGCATGGGGTGGAGGCATTGCAGCAGTAACAGGATTTGGGATAACTGTCAAATTGATGTCTTGTTGCAAGGAATATCACTTTGGTCATAGCAAACCTTAAAATATCGTATACAATGCCTCTTTAGCAACTTGTACTTAAGGCCAGACACATACGCAGCTACAAGTGTCGGTACACACACATTACTTGGCATTCGTTTAAACAATCATTTCTAAGTCACTCATAGTTCACTATAATTGCACTGAAAATGCTATACTCATACTTTGATATGTAAAACACAACAATGGTTATAGGTATTGTCTTATATTCATGTTTCAGACGTATAAATATGTTGCCAAGATTTTACCCCTACAGTGTTTTTCATTTCCAATGCCAAATTTATTGGTTTTCAGAAAATGTTATTGGCCCTAAAAAAAATTATTAAGATAAAAAAAAACAACGGTGTATTGATTGAACAAACGTTCCTAACATTAACATACCCTAACAATATTTAAATATTCACACCGTCTCTGGCACCTAATTATCGGTGTGTGAATTGCCAGATGTTTGAGGTGCATTTCTTGAAGGTGCATCAGCAGCGGAGGTGCGAGGATGGCGCCCGTCTCCTGGTTTTTTTTTTCTTCCCACCGTTAGGCCTCTTCGTCTCCGGAGGCCTCATTATCTCCCACCTGCGTGCGGTGGCTTGCACCGGCACCGGCACAGCCATCCGCGCTTGTGCCGCCATGTTACACCGCCAATTAGGGCCCTCGTGAGTGATCGCAACTCGGACACGCCGAGCACATGCCTCCATCCGGGAAGGCTCACCGCGATCAAACGCACATCTGCCTTCGGAATCCCGGGGCTGCCAGTGCTGCAAGCTTTTTTTTTTTGCTTTGCTATTTCATCTTGAAATGTTAACAACACTTGCCACTTTTTTTTTTGGGGGGGGGGGTGGGGTGGGGGGGGGGGGTGCTTTGCCCATGCGCAAGGTGATTTATAGAATTTTTTTGTTGTTGCAAGCTTGATTTTCCAGAAAAGTGTTGGAAAAGCATGTTTGCTGTAAATGATGTGAGATACTTTGGAATTTGATGCAAGGAAGAATTGTTAATCAGATGTTTTGGTATATGCTACAAGGTCAAACGATGTAGCCTCCACTCCGCTAACCCTACCGCGTCCCCCCCCCCCCCACACATGATTTGATAATTGCTGCAATATATTGTTACAATTTCATTCGAGCATATATTTTTGTAAATAATGTTTGTAATTGTAACAACCTCTCGTGGCAGCAGGGGTCATGTAAACTCATTACATACAACATAAACAAGTAAAAAAAAGTTGATTCTTACTCATGTGATTCAATGCATGCATTGTGATTTCAATACCAATATAAATGGATCAATGCATTATTACACCTGTATGTATGTTGAACTTCTTTTGCACCTGAAGGCTTTTGCAACCAATATCATCCATAATAGAGGTTTTTGGGTTAAATCGCGTAAATATATAAATGTGTTGTTAAAAACTTGCCATCACCGGACACAGCCAACTCATAAGGGTTGTCACGTGAACAGAACATGCCAATTCGTCACTAGTACAGCACACCGGTGTGATGAAGCTAGTTGTAATTACTGGCGAAACGTCGTACTCAGTTTGTAAATGTTGTCGCTTGGCTCTCCAACACACCGGTGTGCTGTACTAGTGACGAATTGGCACGTTCTGTTTACACGACAACCCTTACTAGTTGGCAATGTCGGGTGGTGGCGGGTTTTAACAACACATTTATATATTTACGCGATCTAACTCAAAACCTCTATTATGAATGATTTTGCACCGTATGTAGCCAACCGTGCTAATCAGAGTATATACTTCACAATTACAGTATTTATAATACATGCAGTCTCTGCAACACTGTGAAATATTATCTTTTGCCTGAAGCCTTTAGACAGGGATGAATTTTTAATGTTGTTAAGATTGCTCGAAGAAATGTTATCATAAATACTATTTAATATTAAACAGCATTGTCAGTGCTGCAACCAGATGAAAGGTGTGCTCCTTAGGTAAAAGATAGGGCTGCTTTAAAACAAAATTACAATGAATTGCAACATTTAATCTTGAATCCTACTTTTCATCTGAAGCATAATATAGAATTCTTCATTACACAGACATGCTTTTCAAGCTTAAATGTATACCAAATATATTATTAATTATGAAATGGTAATTATAATTAGTAACCTCGTTATGTTCCTTATTCAAAAGAGTCATGCGATTGTCCATTTATCATTTTCTTTATAATTAGAGGTTAGTACAGAATCCAATAAGAGAGCAGACCTCGAAATTGGCATTATCTCCTGAGCATACAGTATTACCACGTTCAAGAGGTTCGGAACAGAGCCGTGGTGACGTCTTTTGCAATGTAAACAATCAAATGAGTTATTTTTATTTCCTTCTATATTTCCAGAATCTTGTTGCGCTTGCCCTCGTGCAAGCAGTGGCCACTGCCGCGCTGTGGACAGCCTTTCTGACAGAATGCGTATTAACGGAGGCCCTTATCAGCCCCATGCCCGAATTCCAGCGAGAGAGAGGGGGCCCCCGATTGGAGCAAGTTAATCTCTTCTGGCTCAGCGCCGCCGGGTGTTGTTTCCATGTATGCGGTGCGTTTATCCACAGTGCCCCCTGCCACCACCACCACCACAAACCACCCTCACTCCCTTCGCTCTCCCTCCCTCCCTCTCCAACCTTCATTCCCAGTGGAAAAATTGATCATATCCAGACGGCACCTACATATTTTCCTACTTCAAATGTCTGTCTTTCGCTAAAAGCCGGAGTGCCCCTTAGCTTTATTGCTTAGCAGCAGGGGTTACTCATAGTGCAGAACCCCTGAACTGGAGGGAAAGAAAAACGTAATGTCCTTCCAAGTACAGAAAGGTAGACAGAGTCCAATAATAACAACACAATTCTCTTTGTTCCACTCGTAAAGAGAGACTTTTATATTCGATCGGATCATGTGCCCATCTATGCCCAATCTCGCTTCATCCACACATATCCAGAGATATGAGGTTTATATGAAAAGGAAGCTCCTGGGCTCCAGGTGTAACGTGGAAATTCAAATCACTCGCACATGTGGTTTTTAAAAGTTGGTCTTTAAAAAAAAATCCACTTTTTTAATGTGAGAGCAAAAGAGACGAGAATTTGCATTCTCAATGTCATGAACTGTATATTCATTTCACTGCTATTACTGTTAATCAGGTGAAGAAAGTGGGGGGGAAAACCTCTCTACTCCAGCGTATTTAACAGCGGTGGTGTCACTGCAAGTTGCCCAGGTCACACCAGACTACGTTTAGAACTGTTACGATTCAGAGTAAAAATTCAAAGGCTCCATCGGCTAAACTAAGGCAACTTGTATCAGATTCTCAGATAATCTTGTGAAGCCACCCTGCGCGGCTGCCTTGTTTGCATGGTGTACTTGGCGTGCGGCAGGCTTTGTAAGAAGATATTCATTTGTTTGGTAGTCTTTTTAGAGTCTGTGGCATATATTTGGTAAACATTGAATGAAAGCATGATTATTTCCTTTTGCTGGGAATACCCCATTAATGGGACTCTCTTTCTCACATGTGCGCACAGTGCTACTCAGTGTTACTACGGAACACTGTGACGCTTGTTCCACCTTGTGGTACCCAAACCGTGTATTATTAGCTGTGGCGGGAACATATGTAACTCGGTAAGTTTATGCTACCTTTGTCCTCATCGCGACCTTCAGCCATGCACTTGCATTAAACGCTGCAAACCGCCACCACAAAGCCACTCATCCCTTCGGATTAAAGCCCTCCGGTTGTTTCTGCCGTTGGACGTAAGCTCTGTTGAGGATGCACTTTGCTGGACCAAAAGGTCAAACCGTTGTGTTTCTCACACTTAAACGGCTGCGAGGACATATTACTGAGCTGCTTTACACCAGCAGCAGGTCTGCTTTGGCGATGTCTGCATTGTAGAACGCACACGTGTAAAGTGAACCCAACAGTGCCTCTTTTAACTGAATGAGTCCGCGCAGGCGGTCAGCGTTAAAAGTCACGTGGAACCGAAGGCGGCGGTGGGGTTCGAGCATCGTTGCTGTTTACAAGGGGTGGAGCGATGCACTGATTTGCCGATTGAATGTTTGATTCGCAAAACCCGTGCTGCGCATGTAGGATTGCGTGTCTGACAATGAACGTCAGTTCGTGTACATTGTATGTAATGGGTTCAAGAGACACGTAGATCCACTCGAGGCACGACCATCCATCACGGTGCTAAAAGATGGAGTCGATTCTTGAATTGGTTTTTTTGACCCTGGATCCGGACAACATTCCAAATGGGTTCGCACACACCCACACACAGGTAAAGGTGAGATAAAGATGCAGCCCTGAAATGCACTCCAGAGGTGACTTAGCCTGCTCTTTCAATCTGGCCAAACACCTTGAAAGGCATGGGGGATACCCACACTTTACCTCACCATACGCAACCTGCGTCTTTGCTCACGGTGGTGCACCCTTTTATAATGCTGGGTTGACAGAGGCCGTTGGATTGAAGACACTCGCACCATTGTTTTGGCTGCCACGCCAGGAGATCGAAACGGCCACCTCTGGATAGATAGCCCAGTGCTGTGACCATTTCCACCACGGGAGCCACTCGGAGAGTTGATTTTAAATGCGGGACTGTCATGGAAATGGCAGGTAACGTTGTGGTTCATCCATTTTTTTGTATTGTTTGCTTTTTTGTAATTGTGTCACCCAGAGTTCCGAGCACAAAGAGCCACAAATCTGTGCAATTCTATGAGACGCCATGAGGAATTTTATCTCTGGATGTAGTGGGAGGTGATGGTGGTGGGGGGGTAGAAGGGAAGGTGCAGCAGTGGGAGTAGAGGATGAGTGGGGGGCAGGGGGTGCTGTGTACAAAGCCCAGCTCACTCTGTTTATCTGAGGAATTTTTTTTCATGAACCAACTGTGCAACGGGAAGCCTTTAGCCTGCAGCAAAGCAATGGGGAAAATTGCTACCGTGCACCCTTCCTCTCCCCAATGCCCCCCCCCCCCCCTTTCCATTGTTTTGCGTGACGTTGAGAGGAAATGTGACGCAGGGTACATGGGACATCCAGTACTGTACCTGCCATCTTCCTGAACTCTCCACAAACTGCCACCTCGCCCCCCACAACTTGCCCATCTTCTCGATCAGTGGCAACCGCGATGGTTTTAGGGCACTTAGCAAGAAGCAATGTTGAGGACCGTGCTGGAATTGTGCGTTCAACAAAATTCAAGAAATGGTTCTACTAACTGTATTTGCGTACATAAAAAAACAAGGTTGATAGCACGCTAGGCGACAAGCGAGGTTGATTATGTGGGGAGTGATGGTGTAAATAGTGAGAACACTCGTGCTCTGTGACCCTAGCTCTGCTTGAATTATCCGCCATGTGCAGAATATAGTAAAACAATTATGGCTAATCGCCTGATGAAGCTGGTTGTAATCACCAGTGTAACGTCCTTACTCAACATTGTAATTGTTGTGGGTTTACTCTCCAACATACCGCTGTGC
This sequence comes from Petromyzon marinus, assembly GCF_048934315.1. Classification (NCBI taxonomy): domain Eukaryota; kingdom Metazoa; phylum Chordata; class Hyperoartia; order Petromyzontiformes; family Petromyzontidae; genus Petromyzon; species Petromyzon marinus. The sequence continues at coordinate 21,704,941 of NC_133667.1, read as the reverse complement.
TGAAGTGGTAATTAATTGGCACGTTTTGTTTGCGTGACAAACCTTATAAATTGGCTGTGTGGGGTGGTGGTGGGTTAACGACATTTAAATGTACACGATCTAACCCCCCCCCCCCCAAAAAAAAAATCCTTTATTATGGATCAAAAGTTGTGTCTGAACCTGTCCTGGACTTCTGTAGATCGACTCAGCCATAAAGTTATCTGTTTTAGTGTGTGTCAGCCTTAGCACTGGAAGACAACAGCAATTACACGTGGTGCTCCCCACACTACCCGTTGTGTGCCATTCTGTGTTTTTTTTTATAGGCGCTTGCTATCAACACCAAGGCCTGCAGCGTGTTGGCGCAACATCTGTAATACAGCGCTTTAGAAGAAACGTTTGATAGACTGCTGGGCTGTGAAGTTGGCAGTGGGTTTGCGATGACCGTCTTTGTAGCCCCTTTTATCCAGTTGCTCTGGTTTCCACTCACATGAAATACTCTGCTTAGTAATTGCCCCCCGACCCCCTCCCCCCCCCCAAAAAAAATGCAGAAGCTTCTTTAAAAGTTGCTTCGAGACTCGCCGAGGTTTTATCGCAGAAATAAAGGACGTCATCTTTTTGTTCACGGTATTATTTTCGATCATTATTACAAGTGGGGGAACTTATAAGAGTCTCCTAGTGATGTTCATCTCTAGTGCGGGACCTTTAACAGCCCCCCCCCCCCTCTGTGGCCCCAGGCTTTTCAGAGTGGTAATGTCATCTGAACTCTACCTCAGTCCCCTGTACCCCCCCCCCTACCACCCACTACACCCTCTTTGTACCACCTCCCCTGGCACAGCATAGCAGCTGCTTTGATGTGATATCATTTTACAAGCCAATTATTTTCGAAACTTACCACATTATAATAATTACCTGCATGAGAATCCCATTCATTGTAAATTCTTCCTATTGTGGTAGCTATTCACTTTGACCTTTACGATTGCTGACCTGTAGCGTTTAAAAAGAAAACACTAATGAATGGACAAGTAATTGTGAACGTAATTGCATAGAATTAGTATAAAACATCGTCTAGAAGACTGATAATTTCACTGTTAAAAAAATAGGATTTTGCTTCGAGAGGTCATGGAGTTGTATGCTAAGTTATGACTTTGTAAAAGGTTCAACTTGGCTTTGTAATGTAAACCCGTGCACTTTCTCACAATCGACATTTACATTAATACATTTTGCTTCGGGGGGGGGGGGAGGATGAGAAAACAAGAATAAACCCCTCGCAGCACACCGAGAAAGCGCATTAAAGCAGAGTTATTAAAGCGCGAGGCAGGGGGTGAAACTAAATAAAGTGAATATCGTGTCGAGATGGATGGAATGCACAAGAACAACAAGACTTCACTAATTAGGTCAAATGACGTCGCACGATTCAACAACACTGCATATAATGGGAAGTAATATGAATATAAATTGGGGCTTACATAAAGGGTCTTATCTTTGTTATAATCTAACATGCCAACGGGCTAATTATATGCTTTTGAATACATACGTGGTACGATGCAGTGTGTGCGGCTCTTTAAAAAGAGACTTTGTGCTCAGTGGCTAATTGTCTTGAAAATAAATGGCGTTACCTCTTCAAAATTTACCATGAGAGAGGAGGAAACTATAGAGCACCTTCAGTTAATGCATTTCATAATGTGGGTCCTGAAATTAGGTAAACATTTTCAGATACGCAGAAATCTCATCATTTGATCATGGGACCTTAATTGGCAGTATCAAAGTATGAAATGTTTAATAAGTTTTTCCCTTTCTGGCAATAAAACAGGTGTTAAGATGTTCAAACACCAAACAGAAACCTTTCGCAGCGCATGCTATGGTGTTTGCATGTTCACCACAAGTACGTGTAGACTTTATTCATTGCAAAAGATATATTTGGTATTTGAACATCTTAACACCTGTTTTATTGCCAGAAAGAGGCAAACCTATTTTTATTTTTCATACCTCATTATTTTGTTGTCATTTTTTAAATGAAGGTTACGGGTGACAGCTATGGTTAGAAATTATCATAACTTATTATTAAGACTACAATGGACTTCTTCAGGAAATGCTGATGGTTTATGTGCATACACACAACTGGCTGTGCGTCTTCTTGGAAACTCATGGTTTTCTGGCCTGCACTGTTATTCTGTTGTGATGGGTTATTCTTATCATTCATGGATATTATAACTTTTTATGTGCATGTAAATGCATGACTGTTATCTAAATATTTTTTAAAAGTTATTTTGAATGTGTCTTTATGTAATTGAATATTACCAGTCATAATAATGATCATCATAATAATAAAGTTGGTTAGTGCACTATGCTATCAAGGCAACAACCGAAGTTTTATTCCTGGCCGTGACTATCATCAGTGGCGAGTAATAACTGGACTTCATCAAGCACAATTATCACATTGACCAGCATGGTGTAATAATAGGGTTTTTCCCCTTTTTTCAGGCAACAAAAATGAAACCTTTTTACAAGGATCCATGTCTGCATTAACCACAATACCTGCAGTCAAAATGCAAACAAAAAACTAAGTAAGGAGGTCTAATGATGTAGATGCTCAACCCGAGCCCTAATTTCTTTGATAGTGCATTGTCTTTGAGCTGTATGCTTTTTGGCGGTCGAGCACCAATTGGGTCGAGGCTCAAAAGAAAGCCGTCCCTTGGTGTGGACCAATCAGTTTCAAGGACAATGCATATATTATCATAGTATGTTTTTTGTTTTCATTTTGACTGCAGGTATTGTGGTTAATGCAGACATGGATCCTTGTAAAAAGGTTTCATTTTTGTTGCCTGAAAAAAGGGGAAAACCCTATGATTACAGCATGGTGAAGTAAAGCAAAAAAAACCCATGCTGACAAACGTAGGCCTTCATCCAGCAGTGCACTGACAAAGAGTTGTATGTATGTATGTTGAACTTCATTCACACCGAATGGAGCCAACTGTGCTAATCGGAGGTGCGGAAAGCCTCACTGAATCTTTTCCGACGTTTTTAGCAGGGACCTGCAAAGCTTTCACAGCAGAGTGCGATGTTGCAATGTGTAATCCAATTGAGTAATTTGCAGGTACTTTTTCAGCACTGTGCTGTTTTGGCCAATAGCAGTTACATTGAGGGTTTTTTTCTTTCATGCCACATGGTTGATAATATCCTCTTTACAGGAGTAAACTAGGAAACTAAACTAAACTCTTTTTTATTTATTTTACTAAGTAAAGCCCACTGAGCTATAAGCTTTTTTTCAGAAGCGATCTGGCCACAAATAATAGCTCAATGAAGTGGCTTATCACGTGGACATTTATAGCAGCCAAATAATCTAGCACGTATTTCTAAATGTGAAGGAACCTACGACCTCCTGCATATTTTGCGAGGCAGATAACATCTCGCCAAACTAACCCTTCGGCTACTGGAGATGAAACAATGCTTCGATTAATCAATTCATATATTTATTAAGCTTACTATACATTCATCAAATCACATGTGTAAGAATCAATAGTTTTTTTATTTGTATGTTGTATATACATAATTCATTCAGGTGATCCCTACAAGCACTGAAAATCACTACACTCACCACAATGTAAAAATACAATAATAATTTATTCTTGAATCAAATTATGACAACTTATCAAATGACCAGGAAGGTTGAATTGTTAGTCCCGTATTGGCTTGCGTACTGATCACGAGGCTGGTTGCTTGTGTAGTGACATAGAATTGGCCACTAGGTAGCATAGCGCTGGCTGCTGGCAGGGAATGGGATCTGCAGCTTCAAGCAGCCTTCACTGACAGCAGGCCACGTGATAGACCCGAGAGGGATCTAGGGGAAAGGTTACGGAGGGGACACGTCGAGAGCCCACTCGTAGGTTCCAGAAGGGGGGCGTGGCCGGGACGGAGCCGGGCCACGCTGCCAGTAAAAGAGGGGCCCAGGGAGGGGACCTCGGGGCTGTCGTTTGGAGTGGGATCCCCGTCGTCGTTGCTGCTGAAGATCGTCACCATCATCGCCGTTGTCGTCTCCACTTGACATTGCGCTGCTAGACGTAGTTGGCTGTCTCGGTTCAGAGCCGTCAGTGTCAGACGGCGAGCGTAGTGTGTCGGGGCTAGCAACCAGTGTAGAGTTGCGTTTATGCGAGAGGCAGAGAGTGTGTAACAGTGTAGGGTGTGTGCTCGGTGTTTAATTAAAGAATTGCCTCCAAGAAGTTACGTCTCCAAGTCAGTCACTACACTTGCATTAAGCCTCTATTCTGCATCAGCTTGCATTCGCCTCAATGGAATTTGACAGATTATGAGTACTAAGAAAAAGCTTTGGAATTAAAAATATATATTCTCTATACATTTACAAAAAATGTATAGTCCTTTTTCAATTCATCAATGAATTATGGCCTTCCACTCTACGTTGATGGTGGTGATTGTTTGACTGTACTCTACCATGTTGATCAGTCCGGGTTGATGATGTGATGGCCCAGGGCCAGTCTGGATATCACTTGCCACTGATTTTAGTTGTTGCCTGGAATGAAAACCTGCTTGCCAGGTTCAGAACGTTGACCAATCGGCCCCTGCCGCCCCCTCGGCATATAAATATTGTCATGATAATACACGTGTTCTCTTATTTACAAATGTATTTTGCATTCTCTTACATATCTTGCCTCCTCATTATTTCCTTATTATATTTGGCCATGACTTAAGTGCGTGTGTAATTAAAGGCTGAGGAGCCACAAGCAGCTAAGGTGCCACAAGCAGCTAAGGTTGAATCAATCTCAGTTACTATACCCTGAAAACACCCTATAATCATGATAACTCAGAAATAAACACACGTGGGATATAATTCATATGTTGACTGATACTACAGTTTCTCTGCCAACATTTGGCGTAAAAATTACCAAGTCACCACTTTTTATACCCATTTTGCATCTTTCCACCAAAAAAAACAACTAACAAAAAAATCGATGGAAATTATTTTCCACCAATGCATGAATCAGGGTCATTCATATTTACACCTGCGTGGCCTGTAGCGGCACTTAAGAGGCCACACGTGTGTTCGCAACCGGCTCGGGGTTGTGCCGTATTTTTGCCAGGATGTTTATTTATCATGCCTCCCCCTTCAGCCCCTCCCGTATAACATACTTGTACACCAGACAAACTTCAAAGGTCAAGAAATGAGTAAATACATTCGCATGTAAATAAATGCACAAACTAATGAAACTCTAGCGGCAATATTAGGCACTGCTGGTCTCACTTCCCATCACCCTTCCGAGGGAGAGCTGCACTTTGACAACACAGTGCACGAGTAAATACAAACATATCATGTAACTGTGAGCTCTCCCATATTTGTACACCAGCAGTCATATGCCGAAATGTCAAAGGTTAGTAATAAGCTGCTGGTGTAATAAATGACTGCCCATTTATTTATTTAGCTATTTATTTATTTATTTCCGGCACATGAACAATGCTAGTAAATGTTCTCCGTAAGGCTGCCTACATGAAAAGCACACTGGAGCTGACTATAAATCCTATTAAAGTCTGCAGATTGATCCATATAGTTTTTTTTGTTAAATGCCTTATTGCTTGGTGCAATATACAAGCGCATGTGCAGCCCGCTTTTCAAGCCACTGCTGGATGAAGGCCTGCACGCCGTACGAGTCGTGAGAGCTGTTTGACCATACCTCACCACACTGGTCAGTGAGTTTGTGGAGGTGGGGGGAGTGTAGAATGACCATGGAATTTTGTTACACTGCCCACTGCTGCCCACAACACTTGGTTTTATGCATTGTGGTCACCCATATATGCACTATCCAGGCTCAAACCTGTTTAGCTTCAGATATATGATGAGATTAGGTACGTTTCTGGTGATATGGTCATTAGCTCAATAGAGATATACCATGCAATCATTGTAAGCGTCAACTCTTCTTTCTTATTGATTTCTACTGGACCAAGGAATTTGTTATTGGAGGTCTTTTTCTTTGCACGGAATTTCTAGCTTTCATCATACATTGGCTGAGGTGTGAACAGCTGGCAGCTGATGTACATTCCATATGCTCTTGAACGGTGGGCAAATCTCGAGTAATTATTAAAATTTTCAGGAGACAGGTCAACGTACAAAACAATCTATCTTTCATTGGGATGAGATCAAAGAGGGGTGAAGGTACTTTATGCTTTTTAGAATGTGTAAAAAATTCACTATGTAACACACTTTTTGTTCCAGGGTACAAAGTGTTATTATTTAATTGCTTATGCCTAAAAAGTAAATAAAATGGCTATTATTCCCCACAATCTTTGCTTTTGTGACCAGGACTTTACTTGAAGTAAAGACGCAAATGCACACCACGTTTTCTCATTGGAAATAGGTACATTTCTAAATATCACTGTCCTGGTCACAAAAGCAAAGTTTGTGGGGAATAATAGCCATTTTCTCTACTTTTGAGGGATAAATAATTAGGAAATAACACTTACTACCCAGGAACTATTTTTTTTGTTACACAGTGAAATCATATATTTTTGCCATATGGAGAGATACCAACGTACAAAAATATACTTGTTTTTACTGGGAGGTAAGTACAAGAGCTGGAGGAGGTGGGTCAGTAGAAAGAATATCCTGTTTATCCTTTATAAAATGTGGAAAATGTTTCCTCGTCCCTAAGGTACGCTGGGCCACCCTATCTTTTATACGCTACCCTGATACACTGCAGTTAAACACATGCATTATTAAAACACGAAGCACGTATTCAAAGAGCTGCATTTTGATGTTAGAGATTGTTATGTTTGATAATTATTTTATAGCTGTGAGTCTGTTTGTATATCTACCATCCTGTCATCAGAGGGAGAAATGGATAGCAACTCAGAGGTTAGTACTCTGCACTACAAACTCATATCTGACCAATAATATCCTTGGGTACGTGAGTGAATATCGTACAAGTGAATATTATCAGTAATAAAACAGTTTACGAATTCCTCCCTCCCCAATTGGACAATTTGGTGGTTGTAGTTGTATAGAAGTAGTTTATAAATGTTGCTGGGGACTGGTTGTGGCATAGTGGTTCGTGCACTGTATTAAGAACCTGATGAGTTTGATTCCCAGCGATTGCTATGAGCAGCGGTGAGTGATATCTGAGCTGGTGCTGTGCCCCTCATCCTATTCGCCAGAACACACTGATGAGCGTGGCGAAGTATGGCCCAACCATCCCGTCGACCAACACGATATGGGTAGGCCTTCATTCAGCAGTGGATTGGCACATTTTTGAAATTTGTATCATCAGAAACCTTATTGTTTCCTCTATATAAATGCTGTACAGTATATTATACGAGCTCATCTCTGCATAGCCCAATCTGAATTTTTGCATAAAAAATGAAATCAATGTCTTACTTTACCAAGTTAATTGCACTCTTCTCTGAAATTGCATTAATGTATAGTGTACTTCAATATGCTAAATAATGTATACTTCGGAAATGATAGAGGGTTCCGGCGTGTTGTGAACCTTTGGACATTGTGAATATCCTGTAACAAGTTTGAAAACTATGAACCCCCCCCCCCCCCGTTCATTTTCGCTGCACGGCATGATATCACGCTCACAACATTGCCGGTGCTAATCCTGACCAAGTACACATGTGCCGTGAAAAAGGCTCTGTGAAAGGTTTTTTTTCCATAATCACGTGATACTCGAGCATGTATGCCCATCGATAAATAGCGCATGCACACCCAGCCAGCACCCACAAATCATTGTTAGTACATCTATTATGTAAACATTTCATAAGCAGATGTATTTTCCAAATTTACGTATTAGATGGCCACACTATACATGTATACATACTTACACCGAAACCTCGTGTATTGTGCGTATGTACACACATGAGGCCGTTTACCGAGACACGCATTGCAGTGGTGTCCACAAGCCCCAAAGGGAAGACTTAAGACCAGATGGTAGGAGACTGTTCGGGAAGATTTTGAAGATAGCGTGTCTACTGTGCAGCAGCTGTGGGATCTGGTGAAGGGTAGAAAGCATTGGCAATGAGGTGTGATGGCATCAACGGCTTTGGCCACAGTGGCGTCTTGATCTTGATGTATGCACACAATGTGAGTCATCAGAGTAATTCACTTCTTAGCTCTGGAGTAGGCAGGAGAAATTAACAGATGATCTCTGCAGGCCAAAATAGCATACAGAGCTGGGCTTGCATGCCAAACGTTGGAGGGAGATGGTCTCTTACCATGATTTCAGTTGGTTTTCATAGCGGTCATCTGTGCCTGCATCCTACACAGTGGTCTTGCATTACTGATTGTATTTGAAGTTACATAATACCATCTCGCTTTTTTGACTCCTGGTATGCGGGATTTTTTTTCTCCCACATTTCATTCGTAAGCAAGTGGTTGCAGCGTTGTTCAGTTTCCAATCTGGTCCATATATGTCATTTCCTATCAAATGTGTCGACAAAAGGTTAGGCTTTGTGTTGGACATTTTCACCAGGCAACTCTAAAACAAAACTATGTTTATTTTACCAGGTCAGGCATGCTGAGCTATATAGCTCTTTTTTTAGAAGCGACCTGGCCACAAATGATAGCTCAACAAAGTGGCTTATCATGTGGAAATGTATAGCAGATAAATTATCTTAAATGCATGTTTCTAAATGTGGAGGGAAAAATCATAGGACCTGCATAACAATCTACGCCACCACGGGGAGAACATAAACTTCAAATATACAGGCATCAGAGTCAGGATCGAACCCACGACCTCCTGTATTCCAGGCGAGGTAGTTAACCCACCACCGTAGCACCCCAACTCAATGGGCACTTACCTGAAAGGGTCATTGAAGCCTGGGTCGTTTGCGTGAAGATGACCGTAATTCCCATTACCTGCTCAAAAATGTCCCTTTCAGAAAGTGGAAATGAGAGGCTTTGTGCTCAGTTGCCTAGATACAGGTCAGATGCGATCGCACATTTGCAAAGTGGAACGTTGTGGACCCTTTTGAGCCGAGAGGCTTGCTCTGCGCGGCATACGGTTCTCATTTAAACAGGGCTTCAACATAAAAAAGGGGAGTTTAGCACGGGGGCTGACGTCACACGCAGTTTAACCCAAGAATGTGGGCATAACAGGCAGAACGAATGCAGTGTGGAGGATTCAGCTGGGAACTGCAGCCAGGGCTTCTAAGGGAGCCCTTGTCTTTTACCAGTCATCAAATCGGCGCCAGTTTGTGTTTCAAACTGCAAATGGTTAGCCTTTAACGTGAAGCCCAGGTAAGCCTGAATCCATATTCTGTCTTTTTTTCCATCATTCAGCCGTTGTTGAGATGGGAATTTTTTTTTTAATCAAATGCCAAGATGTTATCTGCATGAAAAAACCCCATAGTAGCTCAATTTATTCACATGCGCTGTGCAGAGAAGACAATAAAAGTTATTCTTCTTTGCTTTTGATGAGCTTAACTTTCGGAGGCTATACGTAACCAAAATTGTACTTCTAAAAAAGAAATGTGATCGTTGTTACTCGGGCAGCTGCGTTATACGTGCATATAATTCAGTGGCACTTTGAGGTCACAGATGTGACTTAAAGAGCTAACTAACTAGTGCTGTGAATGCTTAGAATTAAAACTGCTTAGAATGTGTCATACATTTTGTATCTCAGTGCTGCAGACACCGTCATGCCATGAAGTGCTCCCCGCATTATAAAAAAAAATGTACCTCCCAACGCTTCAATCATTTTGCGAGATTGGAGTGGAAATTCATAAGGGGCGAAACCCAGTGAACTTATAACGGCTGTTACTGCGAATTTTTTTTTTTCACGAGATGTCTTTTCTGTAAATCGCTCTCGTCATTTCCCCTCCACGTCCTACTGGCTTTTATGGAAAAATGAGGTTTCAGAAGCCACGCGTGACCCGGTAAGCCAAGCGGGTCACCACAGTTCAGATATGCTTCCGCAGTCACGCATGCTGCCCGCTTAGTACATGTGTGCAACAGCTTGACAGAGCTGCAAGCATCTTGTTTCTGCGTTGTAAAGATAATTAACGTGTCGGTCATTTTTAATTCGTGGTACTTAATGGTATGCCAGAGCAGTCATAATGTAGCAGGAGCAAACCTTTCCAAGGAATTCAATGACAGTATTTTTTTATGTTTCGACGCGAGAGAGGCGTTTGTTTGTAGGCATATTTGGAGATTATCGGTAGTGCAATAGTTGAACGGGATGAATCCAGTTCTCCGCATAATGCTGTAATGTGTTGAGAATTTCAGTATAGGTTTATTATTGCCCCAAAAAAATCGTCAATATGTGAAAAAACGACCGTTCCTCAAAACGCCACCTATTGTATACCTTTAGGCTTTGGAAGGCAGTGTTATTGATGCATGTGTTGTTGAGGTGTTTGTTGTTTGTACTTGTGCACCACTGCTAATGCAATACCACCCAAGAACGTGTTATGTTATAACTCGTATCTTATGGATTCTTGCGGTTTTTTAGATGCAATATACGGTTTGTTTAGGCATACTGTATGAAGTTAAAATTCAGTACTCACTCTGAAGCAATACAAAAGTCCATTCGTTAGAACTAAGTTGCAAAAAACCCCCACATATTCAAATATTTCTAGTACAGTATATACGTAATCATCATCACCAGCCATTTCATATCAACTGCTGGATGGTGTCGTCACCGTCCCTCACGGCTACTCTCATCAATCCATCTACGCAAGCAGTTGTCATCTCAAGTACGTTTCCTTCTGCTGTTTTATCACCAGTCTCATCCATCTGCCGTCATTCCCTCTAGTGATGTTGTTTCTACCAAAGCCCATTTTACTTAACAGTCAATATGTCATTTAAAACAAAAAAAATCTTCGTTTGTTCTCTCCGATTCAAGTGTCCATCTTTCCCAGACTCCATTTGAAATTGTTTGTGGCCAATGGTAAGATACGCCTTTTCTACAAACAGCTTTCCCTTCGTCGACACACTGCTGCACAAAGGCCTCCTCCCCATGCCTTGTAGGCCATGGGCGGTTGTTTCACCATTCTGGTGCAGTGCAGGTTCGTACAGGGGCTATACAGAACTAATTCAGATATCACTTGCCGCTTGTGTTAGCCATGGACAGGCATTAAACTCGGGTTTATGGATTCATGGGGCAGTGCACTGACTACTGTAAAGGAAATATAGTATCTGCTGCCCCTTTGAATCGAGCGAGTCAGCGCTGTTTGCCTCTGATGCATTCTGACTGGTTTAGCTAATGTATTGAGTGGCAGATAAATATATAAGTTCTGGACCTGTTGTAGGAGGTCTCTGATATAAATGGCATAGTCGGTGTCATTTCAGATTTGTGCAATTCTTTAACTTAGGAAGGAACTAAAGCAGTATATATTTTTTTATATAATATAAGCAATATTTCCTGTGAACGACTTTGACGCAGTAGCAGGTAAAATATACTAAAATCATATGGCGATGCCTTGAGTTCATGGTATCCTTAAAACAAACATTTCCCTAGCTAATTATTGTTGAGTAAAATGAATGTAAAGTACACTGTGTGTGCCACTCATAGAATGTCCAAAGGGAATCCCAGGAACATCGTGAGAAAAGTTGAAATGTCTCTCACGGTGTGATATGAACGTTAAAATCTGAAGGGGGAAAAAATACCGTCAATGTACAGAACACATAAACATTACCGTAAGCTGGAAAGATGTATGACATTCTTTAGTCAAATATAATCATGTTATATGTATATATTTTTTAATTTGGCTAAAATTTGACGATGAAAATGTGCCCCTACTGTAATATGGGTAATTATTAAAATATGACACCACTTTGTGCAAGTAATTTTTAATGAGAAACCGCTTTACTATGCGACGTGTCACACCGCTTGGGGCAATTAATAAATGGGATTATTGGAGTCTTAATGTCATTTCGGAAGCTTAATAGCTCTGCGCTGCCTTTTTAAATATTCTACATCAGTGCCCGGGCTTCTTTCCCGTGGTATTGTTTTAGTCATGGAGATCAGCGGCTACTTATTTTTTATAGACAAAGAATGAATACCTTGACCAGGTTAAGCTTGGCAAGCATCAAAGCCATTATTTTTTTTTTCCATTGAAGCATCAATCCAAAAGAATTCATGCTGGATTCAGACCGCTTTGAAGACACAAGTGTATTTAACAGGCGTTTCCAAATCGGTGCCGTCTAATCCCCAGTGATATACGTGGGTAAAAAAAAATCTTGGTACGTCTCGGGGCCCCCCAGCCTCCCTTGGTAATGTCTGAGTCTGACAGGCACTCCGAGGCTGCTGGGAAATAGTGGAAGGGGGGGGGGAGGTCAGGTTTCTGCGTTAGTTGAAGGTGGACGAATTGTGGAGTGGGTTTGGTGGGGGCAGGGATGAAGCTGTTTGGGGGGAGGGGAGGGGGTTAAACGTTGAATTGCACCATCGGGATAAGATTGAGAGTCTGGCCGGGCCAGTCCCTCCGTCTGTTAGTCGCAGCACACGAGTTGGGTGAGCAGTAAACGCCTGCACCTCCGATGAGAACCGTTGCCTATGTACGGTACGAAATAAGTTTTACGTACATACATACACACACACGCGCGCACAAAAAAAAACCTGCCGCTTTTTTGCACGTATTCAGCTTCCCCCTTGTCACTCAGCCACGGGCAATGTCGCTGGCCAGCCGTCCGTCCGTCCGTCTGGGTGAGTTTATTTTGTCTCTGCTGCTGTGCTTGTGAAAACAAGGGCAGCTAGTCATAACTGCATTTAGATTACACTGATTGAGTTTATTTGGAAAGCTCCTGATTCCCGAAGTAATGCAGACGTCACTTTTGTACGTTGAGTTTATTTGTTATGTGATGTGTTTGTTTTTGTATTCTTTTGGGGGAGTCTTTAATAAATGAATGTTTTTGTTATTTTCTATAATCAGTGTGTAAGTGCTATGTTGTTGGTGTTTAATTTATTTGGATAAAGATTATGGGGGGCCGTGTTCTGTGGAGAGGGCAATAGTGGCTGAATTACATTTGACTTAATACATCAAGCATTCAAATGCATGTGAGCCAATGGCAATCTGCAACACAATACACGTTATATAATGTTGAACCAAGGGAGGAGAAGAGTTCGTTTTCTCTTCAACCACAATAGCACGTGGAGCTGCTTTGTGTGAATGCACTGCGGAACAACAGTGTGCCAATACCCATGCCATGTTTGGGCACAATGTACTTGCTTGAATGCACAGGTTCTCAAGTATGTTTGTGGTTGTTATGCTGGAGGGTTTCACACATCTTAACCGAAACAAACTTAAGCTGAAATAATGTACTTCCTGGCATGCGCGGAGACCTTGAAATGTATTGAAGAAATGCTAAACATACTCACTCAGAGTCTAGCACGCATGGCAAAAACACAGCAATTTAAACCACACATCAACATCAATTTGGGTTTCTCAAAGTAGTGAACTTTTTGCCGTTCTGGCAACACGTTCCTTCACCTCGCGGAGTACTGACCTGTATCATTTACAGTCAATTTACAGTTAGCGGAAAGGTTGCAGAGAATCTTTGCTGGACCTATTAGGACTTTCACAAAGTATTAACGTCCCAGTAGCTTGCCTGTCATATGCAACACTTGATGTTGCTCTACACGTTAAACGATTTTTCTTTTACATTCTGTGTTTTACCAATGTACTAAACGCATCAGATACAGATTATAGCCTTTTTCGATATCAGATTGCTCACTCACAGCAGAGCAACACGTCCTAATAAGGAACAGCCGTGGACTGAATCACTTTCCCGTGTCTAATCTGTGGACTTTTAATACCTTTTCTTTATGAGACACTATAAAGCTGCAGTAAAAACAACATGTTTGTTTTGCTCTTTAACAGCTTTGCACCCTCTTGTGATAATACAGCCAAAAGCATGTGCAAATGTTTATTTTACATCGATTTTCTCTTTGCAGTCTTCAATGGCTAGGCTCAGACCAGAACACTATGCACATCAATAAATCTCTGCATCAAACCTCTGAATTGTATTCACACTATGGCTGAGTGTCCATATACAATACAGTACTTGTGTAGACATTGTCTCCATGATTCATGTTACCATTACAGATGCAACGATGCATCGATACATTGATTCATATCGTCCCTTAAGCTCATGATACGTGTATCAGCTTTGCCTTAATACATTTTTGTTCATATACTTTGTATGTAATTGCTTCACATGACCATTCCAGCTACTAGGGGCCACTATATTCTCTCTTCTCATCTCCCATTTAGCACCTTCACAGAGGCCGCTGGGTCCACCAACTTGAAGCAGCATTCTCTTCCAACGCTGTCGATCGTATTCTCTCTATCGCTCATGTTTCCGTGTCATCCACCACAATGTCAATCTGTTTTAATCGCTCCTTTAATCACAGCACGACAATTAATTCAATCACATGGGGGAGAGGGGACGAACCGTTACATCCCTAATAACCATTAATTCACGGCTATCTGCCTCTTAAAATGCAAGAACTGCGTCACATTGAGTAAGACACACTTTGAGAAAGCTTTGAGTGTCTATTGTTTGGAACCTTAGCGAACAAAAAAAATCGAGGAAAAATGTAGTTTCTGCTGATTCGGGGCAATCTTTTGTAAATTCCACATTTTTTTGCTTCGTGGGTGATAAGCGAGAGTGAAAGTTGAAGCGCCCCGTGATGGTTAGGTTATGTCCTGGTGGCGACAGGACTAGCCGGTGCAGAGAGGGTGCGGAGAGGGTGCGGAGGCGGTGAGGTTGTCAGGGGATGAGACACATTTTGACAGGGCTATTAACGTCGGCGCGACGGATGAGCAACACTGTCATGCACCGTGAGGCAAGGGGCTGCAATTTCTTCAGCAGCTCATTAGCCCCGTGCAACGATAATTAATTGGCAGTGCAGGGTGGCAAAGAGCTAAAAAGGTTTGCTTTTTTACCCGACTTCAGATAGAAAAACACATTAGTCCAGTGTACTGTATCTACGAGATGTAAAAACGTGTTTAGGTGAAATCATAATGCCCACTAGTGATCTGGTTAATATTCACAATTCTTGGTCATGATTCTATGAAACATTTTAGGTTTTTTTTTTTACACTGTTGATAATGGTATCGCCTGTAGTGGTGGCAATGGGTGAAGTGAACCCGTTGGTGTATACAGTACTGCGTACTGGTCTCCCTCGCTTTATGCGGGTTCCATTTTGTCTATTCCGCGTATATGCAGCTCACCCCTATTTCTACCCGAAATTCGCTCTATGCGGTTGGAATTCACTCAAATGCGGCTCTGCGGTCAGACGAGGGACAACACTGACTGCTGTGTGCACTACGCGCTACTCGGCAGGCAGTTGGCGCTAGCGGTTTCGCTTTGTGCACCCCTTTTGTTTGGAAAGTATCCACTACCGCGTAAAGCGAGGGAAACCTGTGCAACACGCGGTTGTTAAAATATACTGTTAAAATATAAACATCACGACATGCTATTATCAACATTGATTCTTGAAAATGGATACAGGAGCTTGACAATCGATGTTAATTGATTATTCAAATGCATCGTTCATCCCATAAATATCGGGGTTATTATACGTGAGGTCAGCTGGTAAGGCAAACTAATGCATTATACTTATTCTTGGTTCTTTACGGTAATAGTAGTTTTGTGAAAAAAGTAAGGACGAAAACAATATAACACCCCTAGAGTTGTCGGGAAAATGCACACATTTTACAATTGCTACAAATATCCGTGACAGTTGTAATTTCATTATTACCACTGTAACGGATATTTGACTCTGATCAATCTTACACTACGCCATTCTAACGCGAATCACACTGAAGCGGGCAACTGATTTTTTTGTTCACTGAATAATTATGAAAGGGCTGGCTGGAATTTTAGACTTCGGAGGAGGGATATTGACAGCTAAGCCAAAGGCTGCTTGGGGAACTGTGGAGACAGCCGAGGAGAAAGAGCAATGTGCCATCGTGCAGAGACTGATGGTGTGTATGTTCCGGTAATGAAGTGCCCCGTCCTCGGTTGAATACTGCATTAGTGCAGTACTAATGCAAGACATGTTTCAGCGCTTCCTGGCCACTGCATACAGCTCACGTGACTTTATGCTTTTATTTTGTTCTGTGTCTGCAAACATCCTCGTAAATATGCAGCAAACCAAGGGTCGTCCAGAACTTGAGCCATCTAATACGGCTTGCCCTTTCAAACAGACACATGATGATCTCATAGCTAGCTGCAGGAGAAATCCACAGATATTAATTCAGTATACTTTCTAGGGAAGAAAAACACAGATGTTTGATATTACAGTACGAAGGGCCTGATATCCATCGTCTCTCGGCAAATGTTAGGCAATAAAGAAGTCGGTGTCAAAAAAAGTATACTTGTTTTGCAATTGGCTTTAGTTTCTACTAAAACAACTGCAATGGGTGGTAGTTTTGTGCGTAATTTCTGCGCTGTGTTACGGACGAAATTGAATATTTGAAACAAATTCAGAAATACCTAGGGCTTTGCAGGTGCTCTTTGCGTCGTGCTATATAAAGGTTTATGAGTTCTGAGACACGCGATCGGGTAACAACAACGACGCTGAATGTAGAAGCACAGCTGCGGGTATATTACCTTCAGCGCTGCTCCACGTGTTTTAATATTCTCAATGAAGATTCTGGCATGGTGCAACAGTACTGCATAGCGTTTAAAATGCTAAATCATACTTTATTATTTTGATTCAGTTCCCTTATTTCGCCGCAACCGAAAACCACGCAGTCCTAAACAGGAACCGCTCTGAGAAACAGGCAACCACTCGATTGAAAATTGCTCCCAATTTCTTTTGCATTCATCGAACTCTCAAACCGGCACCTGTATTAAATCAAATGTTAACAATTCTGGGTTGCGCTGTGTTATTAGTAATGTGAATAATAGTGGTTGTGAAAATAAATAAATAAGCCTTTAAAATATAGCGCAACTAAAACGATTTTTTTTAAGGTCACGGTCCTGACCCTTTTGTAGTGCCAATTTACTGTAGATTTCTGCGAAGCACAGTCTTTCACGTTTACAGCCCTGTCTCAGAGCGCTCCGTGTGACATGCAGGGGTGGCTGAGTTATTGCCTGCAATATCCCCACTGGTGCCTGCACGGGGTTCGGGTCATCTGAATGAAAGGCGCCCCACACGACTGCTCCGCGGTGGGGTTTAGCGTTGCCCGAAATGCGCGCTCTCCTTTCCTCCTTTCGTGTACCGCATGACCCCACCCGCGACACATCACGTGTTTAGAAAGTCTACCGCCACTCACCGCCGACATCGCGGAATGGGTATTCAAGACGGCTCTTTGTAGAAGACGCGTCTTTCACGTGCACTAGCATGTTGGAAGATGGATATAATTGCGAACGATAATGAAAGACAAATGCTATGAGAAGGCCAATGACAAAACCTCTCTTTGACCTTTGACTGCAGCCAGAGTGAAACTAAGCACCAATAATACCCTTCTGCTAGTAAATCCTGGGAAAGGGCTGTCGTTCAAACGTACCCACAGGTCCGTTAGTGAGAAATGGGCTGAGATGTTAGAAAAGAGCACGCTATTGATGCTGAGCCAATTGAGTACGGCCTGTCAAATCATATGAGCAGCTCTCCATTATCGCCAAATGCATGCACATGATATTAGAGACTTGCGTTGGCAGCACATACGAGAGCTGGTGCTTCCATTTAAACATTTGAATGTTTTCATGAAGCTACTTTTTGTGATACGCATTTAACTAGATTTCTCAACCTCTTGAAATAGCCAATAACATTTTCTTGGTTAGTTGTGTCATGAAAGTTATTCGCATTATATTCTTGGTTCTTTCGGTAAAGTCACGTAGAAGGGAAACATTAAAATAATAAAAAATATAAAACAATAAAATTCTCACGACGTTTCGACTGCAACACAAGCAATCATCATCAGATGTGAAAACCACAGCAATACAATTAGAAAAAAGTGGCGTTTTTTAACGTTAGCACCACGGAGAGCGATTTGGCAGTTATTCAGATGGACGAGTCCATCTATGGTCGGAAAAAAGAGGGGGGAGACGAAACTAATGCATGCGGTCTGAAAACCACCGTAAGCGTAAACAATCAATTAAGATCCGAAATGGTTTATCAAATCCTTCCAATGATTGCTAAGCCAGAATACATTTTTTCGGTTGAAATTGTCTCTGTGTTTGTATATGTGGATAGCCTCATGAACGAATCTCTCATGGTAGCCAGATGGCTTACATTGACTTCTCCAAGACAGAGCTTCTTTGCAAGCCATCTGGCTACCATGAGAGATTCGTTCATGAGGCTGTTCACGCTTACAGTGGCTTTCAGACCGCATACATTATTTTCGTCTCCCCCCTCCTCTTTTCCGAACACAGATGGACTCGTCTATCTGAATAACTGTCAAATCGCTCTCCGTGGTGCTAACGTTAAAAAAAACCCGCCACTTTTTTCAAATTTTCTTGCTGTGGTTTTCACACCTGATGATGATTGCTTGTGTTGCAGTCGAAACGTCGTGAGAATTTTATTGTTTTATATTTTTTATTATTTTATTGTTACCCTTCTATGTGACTTTACTGAAAGAACCAAGAATATGAAACCCTGCAGTCATGAAAGCTTTAAATCAAAATGTATTCGCATTAGTCACAGAATGTGTTAAGCCACTGGGATCCCGCTGATAAAACATTGTCAAGGTTTTGACAAACACTTGGATTACACTCAGAGCTTTCTGAATGAAACTAAGTGCCATGTTACCTTTGTTATCACTGAGATTCACTGTCTTTAATATGTACTCCCTCATTGTTTTCATGTAAATTAAAATATTAATTCCTAAACTATGTAACAAGAACAAGACGTAATTCTGATAGTTTTGCTGCCTATTTGTCAATAAACTGATTCATGAGGACAATCCCCAGACTGTAAGTCGTGGGAGATGTTTGACCATACTTCACCACACTGATGAGTGGGTGTTGATAAAAGAGTGGTCGAGGAGTAGTTAAAATATCACTCACATTGATGTTAACAGTGGCTGGGAATTGAACTCTGGTCGCCAAGTTCATAGCGCTGAGCGCTCACCACTGAGCCGCCACTCCACACCCCAGGAGAATAAACATCGGCGTCAATTTTAGCAATGAGGCACACGTCCAATCTGAAGTGAAAATTATTAATCTAACTTCAGTTACATGTTTCACTAAAAACTAAAATCTAAAATAAGCTCCCACTGTGCCAGACGTAGTCGGCTGTTCTCGAGATAGGTAGCGTTATTCAAGAACACAAGACTTTGAATTATTTGAGCACGTGTACTCTCACATTTTCAAAACAGGCTCTAAGGCCTTCGAGAGGTTCTCTTAAGCAATCATTCATATCCCCATTCCGTGTCAAATGTGTGCCCAATAATGTGTGAGGTCTCTTCCTCAAGAACGCTGGCATGGTGAATGGCGAAGGATTCTTACGGCCGCACGATGCAATTCTTGCAGTCTAATTATGTCATTTTTCAGCAATGCCGTTGCAAGTTTCCATTGAGTGATGGAAATATTATTAAAGCCATAAAAATTGCAGGCAGTCTCTGTAAATCCCTACACCAATGCAGATTATAGACAGCAGTAAAAAGGTGGTTAAGATTTGAATGCATCATTTCAGATACTTCAGTGAATGCTGAAGTATGCAAATACATCATCACCAAAGAGATGGATTGCTCAAGCCACACATTTGCAGTGTGATGTGTTAGTCACTGTACGCACAGTAAATGTTTTTCTTTGTTTCCATTCACGTACTACTTTCGCACCTCCGATTAGGACGGTTGGCTACGTACGGTGCGAAAGAAGTTAAACAGTTTCCGGCATGGTGAAAGTGTTTCGAATTACCTTTGGGCCTTGATATATGTAGGTGAAGCTGCACGCACAGTATGTTAAATGGTATACATAAAGGTGCAGCCCTGCAATTACTCAATCACGCCACTGTTGGCAGAAGGCCTTCACTAAAAACTGTTCTAGAGAGTCCTTCTTTCTGGAGGCTGGCCAGACATCTTAGAAGAAGTGGGAGCACCCACGCTTAACCCCACCACATGCGATTTACCAACCTGCTAACTGTTGTATATCCATTCCTGCTGCTGAGTGGGCAGAGGCAGTGGGAATTTAAGAAAGTGGCCCATTGTTTCAACTTTCCGCACCATGAGATTGAACTGGCAATCTCAGGCTTTGCAAAGCCATAGTGCTAACCCATTACATCACAGCAGTATCCCAAAGTGTCTGTGGTTTGATCGAATTTAATTTATAAGTTGAAGTGTATTGAATAAGCAGCACAGTGTACTTTGCAATATCGACTTGTTTTTTTTTATTATATATACAGTACATTTTATTAATGCACATACAGACTTTAATTTGTTAGGTGAGAGCTCTTTCTGGAGACAACAAATCTCTGTTAAAAGGGCAACTTCAGTCGACAAGGGACAGCAGTGCATTCATTTTTAAATTATGCCACTGCACCATACATGATATGCATATCCTGCCACAGCAAAGTAAGACTGCTGGCATAATATTAGGTTTCTCTCACATTGTAATTTAACCAAAGAGTAATCATGTATGTGTGCAGTGCTCACTCACACATTGTATTACTGTGCTGTATTGTGTAATTCACAGCAGTCAGCTCATTAGACACAAGCCATAGCCAAACCAAGTTTGGTTTATGGAGGCCAGAACATATCAACGTTCTCAATTACACGTTTGCTTTTTTTATAAACACAATTTCGGATAATGGAATACCCTGCATTATTCCACGTTCATATCTAGAGTAATTATTGTAATGATATTCAGCTGGTTGGATATGGGTAGAGCTGTCAGTGCATAATCAGAGGTTGCAAGTTCAAATCGGCCATGGGTTGACTCAGCCCATCATCGTTTCAGGGTTGTAAAAAAAAACGGGTAGGCTTTTGTGGTAATTAAGTTAAGCTATTCTAAGAATGACTGATCCCTACCATGAGATGACATTTAGATGCACGTATTCTAATTGAAAGAATAGATTTTCCATTGATGATTTAATGCATTATTACATGCCTCATAGTCATCCATTAACATCACCATCATTAGACCTCCTTTTGCCAGTACCAAAATATAATAATAGGGTTTTTCCCTTTTTTTCTGGCAACAAAACTGAAACCTTTTTACAAGGATTCATGCCTGCATTGACCACAATACCTGCAGTCACAATGCAAACAAAAAACATACTATCATAATATATGCATTGTCCTTGAAACTGATTTGTTTGCATTTTGACTGCAGGTATTGTGGTTAATGCAGACATGAATCCTCGTAAAAAGGTTTCAGTTTTGTTGCCAGAAAAAATGGGGAAAACCCCTATTATTAATAACATCACCATCTTCATCTTAATTTGGATGAAATTAGTCCCTCACTGTCGTGCTCTTCTTTTTATTTCGTGATATTACACATAATAGGATGGCCAATCTGTGCCTAATGTGGATCATCCAGACGGACCATGGATATTACGAGTTGCGGATAAGAAGGCTACAATGGATGAGAGAAATTGTCTTGTCACGTCGTTGACGTCACCGAAGGGACCCCGTTACTGCTTAAAGCGCTTTCGGTGGTGCTGTGCTTGAGCATCTCAAGTTACAGCTCTTCGATTACATATTGTATTGCCTATAACTCACTACTTTTATCAAGACGTTCAAGGTCACCGGTATTGCAAACGCTTTGCAAAAGAAGCTAGGTCGGGGTTCGGTTCACTTTATTTTTTTTTTAATGAGACGAGACCGACGATGATTGACAGTTTTAATCCAAATGCACTGTACTTGAAATTAAAAAAAACACTAGCGCTCACTGAACTGAGCTACGGCATTGGCCGTCCAGTTCTCCTCCTTGAATTCCACGTCCGATTGAGGCATCATTAACCTTAGTGCCCTCTCACTGTTATCAGGGCAGCATTTAACTCAATGAAAAAAAGCACATCGTACAAATATCGATATCCCAGACAAGAGAGGAGTCCATCTTGCACGTCTTTTACCAGCACTACAAATGTAATACAAGTGACTAAATATTGCAACTGGGTGTGTGGTTGTCGATCCAGTGGGGGAAAAAAACACTGTCGTTTTTGGGAGTATGGAATAACAGGTAAGACAATTCACTAATGAGAGTAGTCATCCTCAGATATAAAGACGATGTGAGGATGTTGCGGCAATTGGCCCAGGTCACTGCATGTCATGGCACAAGTGTACCGTGGGTGTAAGGCGACCCGACAACATGTACACTTACCTCTAACATCTTGACTTCAAGCTTTCGTGACTGCAGGAAAAGCCACGTAGATAGAAAAAATAATTTAAAAAATAATAACAATATCACGAAGTTTCCATCGCAACACACGCAATCGTCATCGTTGTGTTGCGATCGAAACGTCGTGATATTGTTATATTTTTTTATATCTACGTGGCTTTACCGAAAGACCCAAACAATATGATTACCTCTAAGATTTTAAAAATACTAATGGCTGTTGTGATGAATGAATGCTAACTCAACTGATCTTTATCACCAGCCACGAGATGAGCACCGCCAGTCATGTGGTTCCCTCGCCCCATGCGTTGAGAGACCTCACCAACGGAGCGTGGAGATTTGACATCACACCCAAGAATAGTGGGATTTTCATCTGGACATGCGTAGCTGTGGTTAGGCGGGAATTAAATAGAACGTTGTTTCCTTTTTGGACACGTAATTTAAATGAGGTAAGATGCCCTTCCATGCACCATGTCTCAGGCACAGGAAGAACCTGAGTGTGTATTTAGTTGCGTTTACAGCTCAGTGAGCAAGTTAAACAGGACACTCGAGGGTCTGCGGTTGATTGCACCACACGGCGATTACCTATCCACCTTGTTTCTCTCATCAGAGATAGAGAAACAGACAAGGAGAGCAAAGCAGCGGCCTTAAAGAGACCGTAATAAAATTGTCCAGTCACCTGTTTTTAATTCACTCTAATTGAATGCAATGTGGCGATTCCTCTGTATACAGGTTCAGAATCTAAGTGCGCTTCTCTAAAGCACGCTGCGATGTAGAGAAAAGAACATCACTGTGGATGCTTGTTATCCTTCCCGCCAACCTCTTATTGATACTTACAATCTGACATGAAGGTGTAAGTCGACGAGGTCTTGATTATACAAATAGATCAACCTCAGCTTAATGCATTGTGGTTGTCATCGGCATCATCAACCCTGCTCAATACGCCGCTGTACGAGAGCCTCTTCAACCCTCTCGCCATCTTTCAAGAGCCCGCAGCTGTGGCTTCGCATTGTATAATTATATCAAGGTTATAGTTACATATTTTCAAACCTCTGGTGTTTTATTTTCAGTTTAACTTTTGGTTCGACACTGAACATTCATGCGTGCGACAAGAGGGTTAGCATTGTTGAAAAGTTGATAGTTACGCTTATTCTCGTAGATTTATTTTATTTACGAGGCAAGTAGATGAGAAAGTTCACGGATGTAAAAAGTACCCTCCCCCCATACTTGCACTATTATGATTAATGCAGAATTGTGGGTGTGCAACCTTGGCCGAATCACACAAGTAATCGTTTCCCACTATTGCAAATAACGTGGGGACATGCGGATGAATGCGGTTTTACCTATCTGCCATGAAGAAAAAAAAGCCAACGTAATAAAAGTAATAGTTTTTCAAAAGTCAATTATTTAATCAGGAAAGCCTCAAGATATATATTTTTCGCAAGCGGTTGCTGCTTTGGCATGTTTGTCCAACACCATTAACGAGTGTTTGACACGTGCAGAGAAACTGGGAAAGCTGGGTAAAACCAGCGAAAAAAAATCCCATCACTTGGTCACATCGCAACCACACGTTTCAATCATCCGGCAAGCTCTGGTGGTTACCCAACCAAGTATGAAGCATATTCAATCTTGCTTAGCTTCTGAGGTCGAATGGGATCATGCACATGCAGGTTAATTTAACCATTGAAACATGATGCTCAGCACCACCCTTTTATCTTAAGTATTTATTGGCCATAATGTGTTCAAAACTAACAGCCAGAAACGATGTCAAGCATAATAAGAAATTATAGGAGCAAAAACATGGTAAACTGTTAATATTTAAACTATAAAAACTGAACTTGTTTTTTTTTTTACCAGGTATGGCCCGCTGAACTATATAGCTCTTTTTAAGAAGTGACCTGCTCACAAATGATAGCTCAACGAAGTGGCTTATCATGTGGAAATTTATTGCAGTCAAATACTCTAAAAGCATTTTTCTAAATGTGGAGGGATAAACCGGAGGACCTGGATAAAAATCTACGTGACTACAAGGACAACGTGCAAACTCCAAATATACAGCAGGCGTCAGGGTTGGGATCGAACCCACGACCTCCTGTATACCAGGTGGGGTATTTAACATCTTACCACCATGGTGCCCAGGACTTTGGACATTATTCCTACTGCTGTTATGTCCTTTCTTGCCATGTTGTAAAATAGGGATTGTGTAGCCAGTCCACATGGACTGACAGGGCCAAGACACTATTGTTAAACTCTATTCTACGTTTGCCTAGCAAACAGCACGGAGATGAAAAAAGACGCGTAAAAAAAGACGAGGAAGGAGTGACGTTGGTTGGGTATTCTGCTGCAGTGGAAGGAGAGGCCTGTGGTGGGGTGGGCAACAGGGAGAGACGAGGGGAGTTAAAGGCTGCACGGGAGTGATTTCATGTTTTTTCAGCCCTTTTCAAATGTCTGGAAAACATTTCTTTGAGCACTGTTGCCAAGCCAAGGCTAGGAACACTGAGGCCCAGAGCCGTGCTGACCTTGTATGGAGCAGCGCCGTGGTGCAACTTGGCACAAAGCTCACGCTGGATTTCTGATGGCGAGATTGCGAGTGTCGTGGGCATTGGTGCAACACGCCAAACAGCCGAATCCATTTAGAAAAATAATAATAAATTGCTTTAACCTTTTTTTTTGCATCAGCTTGAAAGGTGCCGTTAAAAGTCCTTTCATGTAAGCAGCAGCTGCGCTGGCCATCCGGTGAGGTCGTGGCAGAAAAATAAAAACACCTAAATAGGGTATAATGCTTGTAGTCACGTCAAGGCACGATCGGCCACAACAGCTGTATTCACCAAACAAATATTTTGGTGCTCACTCAATCCTAAAATTCATCTAAATTGCAAACAGACATAAGTGTTGCCACAAAGGAAGGGGAAAAAATTCAGGTATTGGAATTGTTTACCCCAGTGCATGTGCTGACAATTATCTTTATTTTTTGGCTAAGAATAACTTTCCATTAGGTTGTCTGAACTGTTTTACATCACGAAGTATAGCTACGCTTTCCAAAAAGTGTCAAGTTCAGGACAGAACTGTCCCGTCGATGCTTTTAGACAGATTAAAGTCTTTGAGGGATGTCGTTATTAAATCTCTTGAGTGCTAGAAAAATAAAATCATTTTAACATGTATGAATGGAATCTTTGCAGAAGTCAGCCCTTTCATAATTAAAAATTGCATTGAGGCATTTATAAAAGCAATGGATGGTCACATTTTCTGGGATGAGCGTGGGCTTTTTGGTGGCGCTTTTTAAAATGTCAAGCTCACTTCTTTATGCAAATTGGTGTTCTTATATTTTACGTCACTCATTTGGGAAACATTTATTTGTTTGATTTAAAGCTTTCGTGACTGCAGGAATTCATATTCTTGGTTCTTTCGGTAAAGTCACGTAGAAGGGAAACAATAAAATAATAAAAATATAAAACAATGAAATTATCACGACGTTTCGACTGCAACACAAGCAATCATCATCAGGTGTGAAAACCACAGCAAGAAAATTTTGAAAAAGTGGCGGGTTTTTTAACAAAGCTATCACTCCAACCATGGAAGGACCCTCTTGAGGAGCCTTTCAAAACCATCACTTTACCCTACATTGCGGGGATCACAAAAAAGATCTCCAAAATCTTGAATAAACACAAGATCCAGGTCCGATTCAACACATTACATAAAATCCGTGATCTGGTTCCGTCTGTAAAAGATCATGGACATACAGTACCCTGGCGTCTACAAACTAAGTTGCCTCTGTGGTAGTAGTTACATTGGAGAAACCAAACGACATATCTCGGACCGCATTCGTGAACACAAAGCAGACCTAAAACACGGTAGGACCAACACCTCGGCCGTGGCAGATCACTGTTATAATTCAGTAGGCTCACATGACATTGACTTCTCCAAGACAGAGGTTCTTTGCAAGCCATCTGGCTACCATGAGAGATTCGTTCATGAGGCTATCCACATATACAAACACAGAGACAATTTCAACCGAGAAGATGGATTCTGGCTTAGCAATCATTGGAAGGATTTGATAAACCATTTCGGGTCTTAATTGATTGTTCACGCTTACGGTGGCTTTCAGACCACATCCATTATTTTCGTCTCCCCCCTCCTCTTTTCCAAACATAGATGGACTCATATTCTTAGCTCTTTCGGTAAAGTCACATTGAAGGGAAACAATAAAATAATAAATATATATAAAACAATAAAAATTCTCACGACGTTTCGACCATAACACAAACGGTCATCATCAGGTGTTTCCCTTCAACGTGACTCTACCGAAAGAGCTAAGAATATGAATTACTGCAGTCACGAACGCTTTAAATCATACATGGACTCGTCCATCTGAATAACTGTCAAATCGTAATAATAGGGTTTTTCCCCTTTTTTCTGGCAACAAAACTGAAACATTTTTACAAGGATTCATGTCTGCATTAACCACAATACCTGCAGTCAAAATGCAAACAAAAAAACATACTATGATAATATATGCATTGTCCTTGAAAATGATTGGTCCACACCAAGGGACGGCTTTCTTTTGAGCCTCGACCCAATTGGTGCTCGACCAGATGACGCCAAAAGGCGTACAGCTCAAAGACAATGCACTATCAAAGTAATGAGGGCTCAGCGGAGTATCTACATCATTAGACCTCCTATGTAATAATAGGATTTTCCCCTTTTTTCTGGCAACAAAACTGCATTTTGACTGCAGGTATTGTGGTTAATGCAGACATGAATCCTCGTAAAAAGGTTTCAGTTTTGTTGCCAGAAAAAAGTGTAAAAACCCTATTATTACATTTTGGTACTGGCAAAGGAGGTCTAATGATGTAACTGTCAAATCGCTCTCCGTGGTGCTAACGTTAAAAAAACCGCCACTTTTTTCAATTTTTCTTGCTGTGGTTTTCATATCTGATGATGATTGCTTGTGTTGCAGTTGAAACGTCGTGAGAATTTTATTGTTTTATATTTTTATTATTTTATTGTTTCCCTTCTACGTGACTTTACCGAAAGAACCAAGAATATTTATTTGTTTGTGTATTGTTTACAGCAGCAGCTGGACGGATGCCTTCCCCCCTACTAAATGTCTTTTAAAAACACATTGCTGGAGTCCACATCTGTCCTAGACTTGTGCCTTTGTAAAGCTATAAAGCTGTCGTGAGATTAATGAATCAAATGAGATGCTTTGTAAAAAAGAAGCTAGATCACGACATATTTCTGAGTAAACAATTATTTTCTTTAATACGAAGCAGTTGTAATGTTGTGGTAACGTCCACATCAGAAGCTTTTTTCTGCTTAGGCTAGCACCTAGCACTGCCTTGCGCTCGCACCAATGGGACTGAAACATTCTCTAGTCTGGTAAGTCGTCGGCAAAAATATAATCTCAAATGCATTCAATGTTCAAAGTAGATTGAAAGTTCAAGGCAGCTAACAGCTAACAGCTGCAAGTGCCCTTGTGTATGTCTTATAAATATCTGTATGAAAAGCATTTTGGTGTTTCTTGATTTTCATGGAAGCAATAGATTTTCCAAAATTGTGATAATGGCATATTTTCCCACTTGCAATGTATACACCCTGCATTTACACAATGCATAACTACAGCCGGTGTCTCTATCTGTTTGTTTACCCTATTTCACATGTTCAGTGTGAATAAAAATACGAAACCACATTCCCACATTTGCCTCTGTGATATTTTAAACGTATATTATGATTATCAGACACACAGAGAGGTTAAATTGCTCATTATTATTTTTTTGCAATGCAAAATTTCACACAATTTAAACTGCTGCCTGCCAGATGTTATAGGGACAGAATGATCTTTTCGTAAGTAGATTTCTCTGCTGTAATTGCCACCCAAGAGACTTTGATGGTTCCACAGCTATTCTACCCTCTGTATTAGCACCTGTGCACAAAACAAACAAGACACCTTAGAAGATGCCAAGTAAGATTTCAGATACCAAAATGGCACAATGTTCCCATTTCATCAAAACAATACAATGCGACTTTAACAAATCATATCCCACTTCACAAATCTCAAAAACTGTGTAGTTATTTAGAATGGACGATGCATTTTTCGAAGGCCTGCCATGGTGATGATATTGTTTGTTTTGGATTTTATTTGCCTGAAGAGAGCCTGTGGCCCCTGCAGGCATGCCTTGGATCAGCCCGTTTCAAAGCTTCGCAAAAGCCTCATCCTCCAGGGGATATTCGAGCAGTTCATCCAGATTGCTTGGCTCAGAGAAATACGACCATGCTGGCTTCGGCCCAGGGGAAAATATGACGGTGATCTGTGTGGATTCTAAACGCTAAACATGAAGAAAGTGTTGCAGCAATTATCGGCAATGCAGCGCAACTGCACAGCTGGTTTGGTCGGAATGTGTTATTCCATTGCCCAAGTATGTAGGATAAATTTGTGGTCTTTAACTCAAGGAAGATTTTATTAGGTCTGTGGTAGCTTAATACTCATTGGCTGAATATTGTGCTACACCCTATGTAAAGGCAAAGCTGAGTTCTTGTCCGTTGCATCGTCGTAAACTCTGTATGCCGACAGCATCACAAGGTAGCTGAGCACCCCGCTGGAATTCTTCCAGTGACCGTGATATGAGCCATAACCGATTGTTTGGAGCCTGATGGGAAAGTTTTGGAAGGGTGCTCGTGGAAAGCTCCAGGATTGCAGCGATACTTTGATTTCTCGAATGTTGGTTTTCTGTAAAGACCACACGCCGGTCCATGTTCAAATGCTGAAGTTCGGCCAAGTCGACTGCGCGTGGAATTTGCCACATTAATTTGATTGGCCACACTCCACTTAAACATTTTTTTGTTAGCTTATGTGGGGGATGAGCGGTTGGATATGAATTTCAGAGACGCATTCCATTTTCAGAACCGTGAAAGAAGTTGACACCGTTCAATGTGTTGAACGTATAAAACTTACATCAAAGTGCGCCTCGATGTCCGGAAAGAAAATAGGACTAACAGTTGGTGTAACTGTTTTTCCAAATAATTTAAAACAATAAAAAAAACTGGAATAATAATAATTACAGAGCCATAGTTCCCAACACACTGATTAAGTGGTCCCATAGCACTTCAGTCAGGTAGCTCAATACCGCACAGACCTTCACCTTTACAGAAGGGTGTGAAGGAATGGAGGAGGCAGGCAAATGGAACAGCTGTGACATTTCTCTTGATGTATTTGGCTAGTGATGTTTGCGATCAAGTCGTGTGGCCGAGCCACACATTTTGTAGGTTTCTTTGCTAGCAAAAATTGATATTGAGTAGCTGGGCAGCCAAGTGGTGAGAGCACAAGCCGCAAAGCCATTGCAGCGCAGAGTCATCGGTTTAAATCCTGCAGTAATGGTTAGAGGTGTGAAAAGGTTTTTGCCATCGGCTGTAAGGTACAGAGGTGTTAAAAGTCATCTGATATTACTCACAAAAGTAAGCCAGTGTTTGCCGTCATTACAATAAAGTATAATTATTTTAAAATACCCCAAAGTAAAAAAAAATCTAAATCTAAAACATGTCCCTTCCATATAAAATTACCAAACATTTCCTTCAAAAGCAGATATTATATTGCTTCATATTTGACATTTGTAAAATAAATGTTATTGAACTTAAATAATGTTGCTGTTTCTATTTTACAATTTGTAAAGTATTTTTTTTGTAAACCTTGAATATTAGGTGTGAATGATCATCCAATGTATTGAATATGTATTAGGCAAATAATTCTAAGATATGTGCATATATACCAATAATCTGCACATAGAGCATATTTGTCACAGTCGTGCGCAGGTGCTCGATTGATTTTTGCATCACCGGAGCGTCAAGAGATAGTGATGACTTGGGGAGGTCTCCATCCAACAGTAGCTTGATCATGGCTGATGATGACAGCATATTTGTGTGTATGTATGCATGTGTTTTTAGTCGTGTAGTGGTTAGTGTGCTGCACTATGAACCCGACCACCTGGGTTCGATTCCCGCTCACGGCCACCACCAGTGAAGATTATTTGAACTGTAGTAATAGGTTTTACCCTTTTAACTGGCACAAAAACTGACACCTTTATTCAAGACATCATGTTTGCAATAACCACAACACAAGCAGTCAAAATGCAAACAAAAGAGACAATCAAATTCAAGGACAGTGCATATTATTATCAGAGTTGTCTCTTTTGTTTGCATTTTGACTGCTTGTGTTGTGGTTATTGCAAACATGATGCCTTGAATAAAGGTTTTTGTGCCAGTTAAAAGGGTAAAACCTATTACTATATCTTGTTACTGGCAAAAGGAGGTCTCATAATTATTTGAACTGGTCCTGGGCCTCCCCTAGGTCGACTAAGCCCCAAATGAGTACCTGGTGCAGTGTGTGAACAATGCTGCTCGGGAGACAAAGGCAGGCGGGCGTGGTGCTGGCCACCCACCCCCACGTGTGCTGTGCCGGGCTAACAGAACTTGCCCCAACAGTCTATTAAGGCTAAGCAGGGGACCTTTGTCTTTGTTTTTAGGAGACTGGCTGGCTGATCTGCAAAAACAAACTTCACACGCCAAGATGATGTCACACCTCTTCTCTGCTACCCATCAAGTCATATGAGACTCCACACTCGGTATGTCAATTTCGCAAGAAATGCTGCAGATTTTCACACGTGAGATCATCTCACATGTACTTCTGGAATACAGTACATTTTCTGTTCTTTGATACAGCTAGACTAGTAAATGTCTCGGTTATTGGAAACTGTTACCTGTACTACATTTACTGTAAATGTCTTCCCACTTCACCATCAAATACACATTTTGTGTTATTGGCTCATCTGTTTTGATTGCAGTTAATTTAGTCATAACTTTCACGTATATGCAATCAATTAATCAAGTAAACATCTACATTACCATGGAAAAATAAAGCCACCACCATTGGATATGAGCACCGCCGTCAGAGACACTTTTACTTTATCGACTATTACCCAATGATTGGAATCATGCCGTGGTGTAATGGTTAGCTCACTGGACATTTAATCCAGAGGTCGCCGATTCGATCTCACAGTGGGGCAGTTGAAACAATGGAGAGGTTTCTTAAATCCCTCCACCTCTGTTCACCCAGCAGTACAAAATGGGTGCACCAGTTAGCCATTCGCCAGCTCGCGCGTCTTTAGATTATTAAAATTATTTGGCTACCATACTTTTCCACATAATGAGCCACTTCGTTGAGCTATCGTTTATGGCCAGGTCGCTTTGGGAAAAGAAGCTAATAGCTCGGTGGGTCTTACCTGGTGAAATAAAAGTTTAGTTTTATTGATATATTCATGCGAGTGATTTGCTTATCTTTCCTATAATTTGCACTCCTATCGTCTTTTTGTATTTTTGTTGTAACGTTTCTGACCCACCCCTACTTGACATCTGCGAAAAAGAGCGTTATAGCTCATCAGATTCCTCCAGTATAAATAAATATTTTGATTATGATTTCAAAGACATTCTGGCCAACTTAGAAGAGTGGGCCGAGAATACGCTGCAGAGGGGCTCTCTAGAGGGTCTCTTTAGAGCCCCTATAGTGGAGTCCCTTCCGCCAGCAGTGGCTTGACCAAAGGACATTTGAGAGCCGCACCTTTAACCTATTACTTTAACCATTAATTATCATCAGTTTTTGTTCTGCACTTTTAGTGGAAGTGTAGATAGCTGGAAAACTCCCAAAAGCTAAATAGACATCCCGTAATATACGTATGTATACTCTATAAAATTACTTAGACATCCAATATGAAATGTAAGCGATGCATAATCATAATAGCCATTCAATAATAATCTTTTGTATCCGGCCTGCTCTGATTATTCCTGGCTGTTGAAATGCCGCCTCGGATGGAGACAGTACTTGAGTTTGATGAGAGTTAGCATTGAGTATATGTTTTTGTATACACTTTTATGACAATATTCATAATATTTCTCACAACATATACATGTACATTTGGTACATTAGAATATTGGTCGGCTAACACAAGCTTGCTAGTGGAAAAATAGGTTGGAGGAGTTTTATATTTATATGTAATGCAGCAGTAATAATGTAAAACGTGATGTTTATGTAACACTCATTGTTTTTCATGCAGCTTGAATATGTATTGCTCTGTTGAGCATTTTGGAATGGTTATACAGTCACGAAGGAATACGTTTCAAGGCAAAAGGCTGCAATTGAATGCATCTTTGTTCACGATTTTAATGTACATATTATTTATGAGCATTGACCAATACTGCGTTTTGTTAAAGTGTTAAAGGCAGAACTATTTATTATCTGAGCACATTGGGTAACCTTCACACTCCACACCTTTTCCACGTGTACGCAATAAAACAAATTTTGTTTGAAATAATTGATTTGGCACTGGAGTGTAATGCAGGCACATATATATAATGACCATGTTTTACCACATTTTATAACGGCATCGTGTACGATACAAAGCGTCCATGTGTAACTCGAAAGAACGTCCCACGGAAGAAGGTATCCGATAACTACTTCTAAGTTCCCCTTTAAAAATCCACAAACTTGGGGCACACTTTCCCATATGCCCTACTACAGTGAAAAATATTCATTGCATAGCAGTCAAATGGTTAATCCCTTGGTCATCAAATCAGTATTGTTTTACTTAGAGCTGGGATTTAGTCAATTCAAGTGAAAACCAAATTTAATTCGATGGGTTTTTTTTTCCCTCGTGCAGTCATTGATGAGTTATTGGTGACTGGGCTCAGACCTTCCATAATTAAATTGAAACCCCAGTTTAATCATGGGCAGCAAACACCTCGATTTGAATCCAGCATTTCAACGGTGCAAGATAAGAGCCCTGACCCCTGAGCAACCAGACCACGTTTGTGCTGATTTGTTATTGAAATTTAAACCACCCAAAAAAACTGGTTGTTGTTAAACATTTGGCAAGAAAAATAGACCATGTGGTGTTCAGGTGTTGCGTTTTCATGCTATGGAATGTGTGAAAAGACAACTGAAACGTATGGTTTTGTTATTTTAGACCAATGAAGCATTGTTATGGTAAGGCATGCTTCCCCGCAGGACCTGTATTAATAGAGTGCTGTTCTAATGCGGTGCAATAGATCAATCATGCTGCAGTTTCATGTGAGTGGCATGTGTGCAGCTTGGATGTTCATTTAAATATTGGCAAGGGTGTGCATATTAGTCCTAAATATTCCACTAATATCTTTGAACATAATACATATAAAGCAATTGTGTCTGCCATTTTTAACCAAAGTTTGAGTTAAAAACAAGGCCTCTTGCCAAAATCCAACTGTATCAGGATAATGTTGCGAAAACAATATGCTATTGTAGCTCTGTTGATCCGTTGAACATCATTTCATTACCTTATTCTTTACCATCACTTGCAAACCAAGGCAATGTCCATTCAATGTCAATGCGGTGACCTCCGCTGAGCTGCCTATGGATTTTGTGCGTACAATTAATTTTAATTGTGATAATTAAAAATAACACAGGGTAGCGAGCTGGACTTCAACGTTGGAGATAGAGGGCCCTTTTGAGGGAGTCGCCTTCCAGCAACAGAGGAGCGATGCTCACAACAACGAGCGGAGCACCGGCCAGTTAAAACACAGCACTGGCAGATGCACAGGTGGTGCATCTGCCAGTCATCTCAGTCAGTCAACCCATGGCACCTGGGTCTGTCCCGTGACCTCCTGCCATCGGGCATTCGATAACTTCACGTGGCCTCAAGGTGCACCTAGCCTGGCACAAGTGCCGTGGTGATGTCACCGCCACTTAGTGGCGAATGGTGGTTGTTGTTTGAAGTTGAGTATGGGCAAAAGTGGCTCTGTGAATGGTATATTTATCATATCAGTGATATGAGGTCACAAGGACATCACAGAGCAACCATACATCTTTCGAACTTGCAAATAGCATCGGTATTGGCGATGTATTGGCGGCGACGCCTCTGTGGGGAAAACTTAAAACCTCCGTTTCAATGTAACACAAATTAATTCGATTTGTTTTAATGTTTACTTTATTTTTTTAGAAGGTTCAGTGTAATATTTATTAATTGTTCTCCCTCCACCACTCCCCCCCCACCCTTGGCGCTCAAGCAACAACCCCTTGCCAAGATGCCCTGCTACCCAGGGCTCTCCGAGCTGCGCT
Organism: Petromyzon marinus; assembly: GCF_048934315.1. Classification (NCBI taxonomy): domain Eukaryota; kingdom Metazoa; phylum Chordata; class Hyperoartia; order Petromyzontiformes; family Petromyzontidae; genus Petromyzon; species Petromyzon marinus. The sequence goes on along the minus strand of NC_133667.1, from coordinate 21,670,598 downwards.
GTCTGGCCGAGATGACGGTGTAGGGTGTTGTGGGATGGTGTGGGGTGGGGTGGGCTGGGGTGTTGCGCGGGCGAAGGGAACGTGTGTCAGCTCTCGTGCCGATTGCACAGGGACACAGTACGAGGGAGGTGAGATCAGCCAGTCTTCCTGCCCTACAGATACCTCCTTCCTCCCACCTCATTGTCAAGGTTAGCGGGGGAGTCTGTTGGAAGCAATAGGGCAGCCTGTGAGTGGCATTCCCACTGTGAAATAGCACTGGCGGTGTCTCGTACGTGCAAAATTGTGGGCCACTTGAGAGCTTAACTGTGCATGAAAGAGACCGCAACGTACTCCTGTACACGTTGTGTCCCGTAATGTACAGCTTAACGTTTGCTTAAATAAATATACATTTATACACTTGCAGTGAGAACACAGTGCGTATTAGTTCGTTATGCTTGAACACATACGTATTTGATTTTCCAGCTGCTGCAACGTGAAACAAAATGAATCACGCAATTTCTTGTATTTCAGTTGCCGAAGGAAAAAAAAACATTCACTGTAGCAGCTGGCACCCACATTCGCTAAGTAAATGCAATACAATTGCGTGCCTTAATAAATGTGCCTATTTACTTTATGGAAATTCTGCCCGTGTGAAATATGTTATAATATCTCCAAATAGTAATATTTGGAGATATTATAACACGAAAACACACTGTTCTCCCTCTTTTACATATGCATTGGTGACGAGTTGGATAGATTCTCACGGAATGTTCTGAACACGAATACCAATGAATGCGTTTTTTCTCCATCTTTGTTGGTCAACTTTTATTGACCTCCTTACAGGACCATTTTCGTGGATACTGTAGATATAGATGCTGTTGATACATGTCATGTAATTTAATAACATGATTAACACATTTCAATGACGCTGCAATTAAGTATAATTAATGGTAGTACTGCTACTTGAATGGCATATGAATGTCTTTGCTTTTTTCCATTCAAGGAAATGTAAGCACTGTGCTGTTTGTGAGAGCCTGGTTCGTTGGGATTATAATTTAAAATGCATTATTATGTTTTATCGTAACATAGCACACCTATTTGACATGAAGAATTGCGTCTTTCTTACGAGCAGAACACATCTTCACACTGGTTGATTGTGAACAAAATACATTGATGGCTGATAGTGAAAAATAATTCTTCGAATAATGGGTATTTAATGTCGATCCATGCACCGTAAACATTCATGCGATGCCATGGGATATTTTTTAACAAATATTTTGTGTTTTGACCCACTTCAGTGCCATTCAACAGTTCGAGGTGTGTGTTATTTCAAAAGAACGATGGTAATAAAAATCACTGGTATTCTTATAAATCCATGTGAAGAATACTGTAGGTATAAACAAGGGAGCACAAAGGGCATTGCGTGGAGAAAGGGGTTTATTATTCCCAGATAAATTATTGAAGCAAAAACATTTGTTTATACAGTTCATTGGTTTCTTGACAGAACCGTTTTATTAATTAACAATGAGATGTTGACTAATGACCTATGCATTGCGAGCAATGCAATTATCCTTTTTACACAGGCATTCCCTCTTTTGTGGTCTCGAAATGGAAATCCTCCTTATTTACACATTAGAGTATTGCTAATCATACACACCTCTTCGGATTCTCAAACGTGGAATTTATTTACAACTTTTTTCCTCCTCAGTCCCAAGCCAGTGTACATCTACAAGAAGATGCACATCAAAGCGGCTTTGTTTTACGCAAAACATTATCACACTCCTCTGATCCTGAGCTATGAAACGTGGTCTATTGATCGAGTTTCGTTATTGTGTGCTCAATGTCAGTGCTTGAACATTTAGCATAATTATTATGCATTTCCATTTACGACTAATACATTTTGAAGATGTTAAGGATATAAATGATTTCTATTTAGATAATCTTATTCTCTTTCCCCCCATTAATTAAACTTTGGTGTGGAACGGGCACTTCTGGAATTAGCATCATTAATCAACACTGTATTCCAAATGGGGGGGGGATAAATATTTAATTAATGTTATACTAATGCTTATACGGCAGCATTTATCTTCCAGCAAGCAGGTTGAAGGCCGTTGGCATCAAATATTTATATTAGCTTTCCTTTCAAGGCAGGTGAAAACCCATTAGGACAATAATATTCGTCATGAAGGAGACTGAGGTGGAATGTGTTTGAAAAACACAAAAAAATGAATGCCAAAGCAAAGGAATAGACTTTAAAAAAATCAGATAGAGGCTCAAAACAACGTAGACAAATATAACGTGTATGTACAGCTATACGAAGTGTAGTGTACACATGTCGATTGTGGGGGGGGGGGGGGATGGGGGGGGGAATCTATCGAATTGTTAATATCGGTTAGAAATTCGTGATGCTTCTTCCTCTCCGAGGCGGCGGCTCTAAACTCCAGAGAAGCACACGGAAGGCGATGGAACACGGGTTTTGTACATAGCTCATGCCAGGTGCGAACGATTGAGTTAAGGTGAAAACGGTGGCTGGTGTGCAGTCTTCAATTACCGAAATTTGCCACACCTGGTAAGAGCAATGTAGAAAAACCAATGTCAGAGCACTCAACTTCCTTACATGGATTTAACGTCAGCTGGACACCGATTCATCTTCAGCAGCGGCGCTTCTGCCCACCTCCGCGCACGCGGTAAACTGAAGGAGAAGGAATTAAAAAAAAAAAACGGAGGCTGTGTTCCTCAACATGAAATTACCGGCAGTGCAACTTGATCACTGACCTGAAGGTGAAGGCTCACATTACCCACATGATGAAAAATAAAGATTTCTTTACTCGCCATGTGAACTGGAGCACGTTGACCTCCCAGTATTGGACCGTTTCAGGGCTTATGCACACGACACACGGCGGCGCACGCAATCTTGTGTTGGAATGCATCTGAAAACAATTGAAATGTCTTGCCAGCGGGTAAGCAATAAGGCACGGACACATTGCGAGACATAGAGTAGCATGCATTTGTAAATCATCCCTGTGCAAAAACACGCATATGCACACGTTGGGGTGAAGCACAGACTCCTCGCAAGAGGAGTTGTACATGGATGGGCCAGTGTTCGCTGTGCTGTCTGGCGTGAATTAGAACGTTGTTCATGAGTAAAAACAAATCGCGATACACGATCACGAGACTTTCCTGAGCACTCCCATAAGGCACTTTTAAGACAGGGTGTAAATATATCACCACATTTATGTCATGATGTTCAGTGCACGGTAGGATTAGAACCTGGTGGGAGCTATGATTATGTATGTATATATGTTTAACTTCTTTCGCACTGTACTTAGCCAACCGTACGAATCAGAGGTGTGTGTTACTGGCAATCTCACTGCAATTGGCTGCCAAGAAAAGCAAACGGGGGCTGGGCAGGACACGTTACTTGGACAGCACGGTGGCCGGTGGGCAAGACTAATGATGGAGTGGCAGCATAAGGAGGGAACCTCCCCGAGATAAATCCCACCGTGGAGATGGAGCGATATGATCAGCTCACGTGCAAGCAGCTGGTAGGACTATTGCATTGCGAGTCCACGAAAGGTGACGATGGCAGGGGACTTGGGAGGCCTTCAGCCAGCAGTGGATAGATCATGGCTGGTAGTGATGATGAAGTCGAATTTATGGTGGTGAAGGGAGGGTGCTTCCAAAGTCCATGTTTGCCCCCCCTACCCCTTTATATTACAGTCGGTAACCACCGCTCTTCTTCTGCCTTACTGCTGCTACTACTGAGTGTGAGCCAGATCTGTTAATCCATGGGAAGTAAAATCAAACACATGGTGGCTGTACTCTTTTCTGGGGGCTGGTTAAGTGGAGTTTCAGAGGCGAATCAACAGGGGCCCCCCCAATTGCCATGGATAACTTTTTTTTCTATCTAAATAAAATAGTTAAATCTTGACTTAAAGTTTTCGTGACTGCAGGAATTCATATTCTTGGGTCTTTCGGTAAAGTTACGTAGATAGGTTCAAAGAAAATAACCAAAAAAATAACAAAAAAACTACGACATTTCGATCGCAACACACGCAATCGTCATCAGGAGAAACAGCGCGAAAGCTGCTGAGGCAGGCTGTTTTAAAGGTTTGAAGTGGGTGTAGCCCAAGGGTCATAAGCGAAGTGGGCGGGGCTAGTGATGTTAAAGTGAGAAATTTGCATGTAAATGTAAGATCGGAGAGCTTTAGAATGCGCAAAAACATACTCATATTTTTGCCTCATCCTCCTATCCCCATCACCCTGTGATGATACGAATTTCCCCTTTTATAACTTCATCTTTTTACAAATGTCCTCCAGCATATTTCGACATCCCCTTCTTTTAACAGGGATGTCACCCTCTCCCGCTGTCTTACCATATTTCAGATGTGTTGCCGCCGTATTGATCTTTAGGAATTCTTCTTTTTCCAGCTCTGCGATATTCTCATACTTTTACAAAGTGCTGTCCTCCCCTGCTGCCCGATGTCTCCATAATGGCATTGAGTCACGTGATTGCTCTCAATTTAATAGTTGGATAAACCAGATCTGTCATACTCTATGGTTCTTTCGGTAAAATCACGTAGGTATAAAATCAAATAAATCACGACGTTTCGGGCGCAACACAAGCGTCCATCATAAGGTGGGAAAGCTTGGTCTGCTGCTGAGGTTTTAAAAAAGTCTGCCTCAGCAGCAGACCAAGCTTTCCCACCTGATGACAGGACGCTTGTGTTGCGCCTGAAACGTCGTGATTTTTTTAAATCTAATACCTACGTGACTTTACTGAAAGAACAATAGAGTATGGTTTCCTGCAGTCACGAAAGCTTCAAATCAGATCTGTCATGCCACCAGGGCTTCCTTTGTCTCTGAATGTCGATGTTCCTCCTAACTGGTTAACACCGAATGTTCTCAAACTTGTCTGACACCATAAGGCTGTTAATTATTATAGAGAATAATTTTTTTCTGTCCCCTTTTTGTTATAATATCTCATTTCCTCTGCCCGCTTGTGCCAATAATCAGTTCCCTATTGAGCCAGATGTTTTGTCTAATTTCTTTCCAATGCTCTGTTAATTCATTATGCAACCTCTCCTCTTCAATCAGCAGCCACTCCAAGTAAAAACATTTTCAGCCATATCTATGCCTTTTCGGCTTGGACACTTATCTGTTTCCTTAAATGTTCATTACCAGACCCTCAATGATAGCCGTTTTAAACGGTGTTTCTGGTGATAATTTGTCTTATTTAACGTTTGCAAAATCAACACCTCACGGAAGCAAACTCTATTACTTTTGGGTAGTGAGTTACTCACGTTTGTGCAAGTGCTGTGGTGACTGTAAGAAGTTAGTGAGCAGGTGCTGCCTTCTGAAATAAGAATTCAGGGCAGGGGTACAAGTAAAAATGTAAGTGGTACTTCCAAACGAGGTCCTTTTGGCCCTCATTGGTTGGTGGACAATCATCTTTTCAAGTTGGGCAGATATCTGTGTCAATGGTCAGTGCCACCATATTCCTACAATGCTTGCACTTTTGGAACCAGAAACCAACTGCCTCCTCAGTTTCAGGAGAAAACAACAGAGCCTGGCATGCACGTCTTTCCTTATTTGGCGAAAGCTCCCAAGAGCAGAACAATCCACGCGGGATGGAACATAAATGAGCCTATCACTATAATTAACTCATACCTGTTATGGATGCCTTATTCAGAAAGAATATTGGCAATCAACAGACCGTAGGAGAGAAATAATTATTTTAGCGAAAGTATAAAAAAGCATTTCCAAGCTCCCATGAGTGTTGAGCTTCGATCACGGTGAGTGTAGAGCTACGTTCATCTTCGTCAGCACTGATGCTGCCATGGTGTGATGGTTAGCTCACTGGACTTCCATTCCAGAGGTTGCCGGTTCATTCGCCCTGCAGGGCAGTTGAAACATTGGTGCAAGTATCTTAAATGCCCCCATCCTCCACCGCCACCTCTGTCCACCTGGCAGTTTCAATGGGTACCACCACAGTTAGTGAATCAGCAGTTCACATGTGCTGGGGTAAAGTGTGGGTCGTCCCACTTCCTTCCTCCAGATTTCTGGACAGCGGTATATTCTCTAGAGCACTTTTCTTCAATTTTCAGACGGGGCCACTTTCGCCGATAAGACATCAGTGTGAGGTTCACCACACCACCTGCAAGGGGTGTTTCACCTTTGTGTATTGTCGGGGGTGCGCACTAAATGTGCCCCAAGGGGCTGCGAGTGGCTCGCGGGCCTTGCAATGAAGAACACTGCTCTAAGAGGGACTCTCCGGAGCTCCCTCGTGTGGAGGCCCTTCTTCCAGCAGCAGTGGCCTGTGCAAGTAATTGCGGGGCTGCACCTTTACCCCTCAACTGTACCTTGCATCTTCATTGAGAGCTCCTAGCTAGTAGTGGAAATTACACGTTCCGGTGGTGGAGATCGATTTTATTTTTCTCAGAGGACAAAGTACAGTTGTTATTTTGTGCAATACTAATGGCTCGCCCATTGTTTATGATGGGATTTGTTCACGTCGTAGTCATATTCATTCGTGTTTATTTTACGAATACGCTTTAACTGAATTTTATCAGGTAAGAGATACGTTTAAAAAACATTTGATTATAAAGACCATTAGTACAAGTAGTTGGGAATAACTTTTCGTTCATGGTAAATAAAGTATTGAGTGTCTGCCTATTTAATCATATATAGTATTTGAAGTTCCGGCTGAAAACCCACCTACTTAAAATTGCCTTCACTCTCCAGTTTTCCATCTTGTCTCTTTAGTCTTTTGCTCCACGGCCACTTATGACTTATTTTCCTCCTCTACATGCACGCTTGGCGCTACAAGATCCATCGTTTGTTGGTGCCTTGTACATCTGAATGTATTATGACGAATTATAACTTTTAAAAAGTGTTGTCTGCTACCTGTCAGCATCATTACTGTTTGGAATAGACCGTTAGGCGGCCAACTGTGAGGTTATCAGTTTCATCCTAAGCAAGGGCAGATATAATCGTTGATATGTCCTTTTGTCTGCATATAACGCATTAAAAAGCCACTCTTCATGCTGCATTTCTAAGTGTAGGCATCTTATAAACATATCTCCCAAGTGCGTAGCATTTTCACGAGCGCTGTAATTTATTTGGATGACACAGTTATTGGACAGCCTTTTGTTTCATGAATGCCAACCATAAATCAGCGAAATGAACGCTTACGTGATCAAACAGGTATCCCTACTGGAGCAGTAAATTGTGATTCCAAACATAGAATACAATTTTCACGTTTTTTTGTTGCAGAGTACACTGTCCATAATTTTGTCTAATTTACGTATTGTCTACTACAGATTGTTTTTTTTTTAACTCAGGCTCTCTCGCTACGCCGGTTGACATAATCCGGCGCAAAGTAAATTCAGCTTCTCGCCAAACTGACAAACAAGCCATGCATCCGGAACACACGCCATGGCTAACATGTCCCCGAGGACGACAGCAGAGCGAGCGCTCCGAGTAAACCCGGGGAGCCAGAACGGGGTGAGTTTTCAGCAGCCATGGTGACTGTGGCCGGCCCGCGAGCCATGCGTTACGAGGGAGCGCGAGCCGGCGCGCATGTGGTAGCGATTAAAGGAGCCACAAAGCTCACCACCAGCCCCGTCAGCCAAGCTCAGCCGCCTTCACCAGCCCCCACCTCTTAACTTTCCCTTAACTGCACTCGACTGCCCGTGCGTACGAGGGACTTAAACCGCACGTAAAGCTTGATTTTTATAAATTGATCTTCCAACCAAAACACCACCACATTTTTATTTTTTATGGAAATACTCATAAAGTAAATCTTAATCTTTGGATTTCAGCAGATTTTTTTATGTAATAAATAATACACTTTTTAAGAAAAATAGGTGGAAGAACGAGAAAGAGCCTTGCTTCAGCAGCATGCATGCACAGCCTGGCTTCAGGTTTTCATCATTATTCATCTTTATTTGGTTAAGTCCTCTAAGAAAAAAAGTACATTCCACATTCGGTAAAAATGGCTGAACTATTTTCCACAAATATTTACTTTCTTTTGTAAGTACTGCATGCCATTTTAATGTTTTTTACATATTTTTTTTCTAAACAGCCTCAGTAGTTCTTAATTCCAACCACCAGGAACGTGGATGGGCCTCTATTTTGCCTAGAAACTTCATTTTCAGAACTTTAGGAATTGTTGCGAGCGCATAAAAGAGACAAGATGTGGCTCTGCCACAGCCAGCGATGAGGCATTATACGTGTCAGTGTCTCCAAGGATCAGTGTGTGAATTGTGGCTACATTTTTCACCACATGCAGCATTATACATTTATACATTTCTGTCAAGCGGTGAAATAATGGCATTTTTCAGAAAATTATGTACTTAGTGCGTGGCACTAGTTGCCACATTATGTTCCTAATGCAGTTTTTCTTCATCAGTCCACACGGACTGACATGTTATTAAATCCTGGAACACCACTGAATGAACCATGCAATTGTCCTGGTAACAGCACGTGTAAAATAAATAAAGTAACCTCACTGAATTAGATCCACATCTCCTATATTTCTGGGATAGAGTTCCAAGTCAATGCTACTGTAAGACAGACTTTTGTTCAGGTTTTTTAGTCGTGGTGTAACAATGTATCTATTCAGTGATATTGATTATTAGGCTCACTATTTATGCCTCGAATTGCACGTGTAAACATTTATAGTTTTAAATTCGTTCATCACAATCTTAAAAAAAAAATTCCTTTAAATCAAAATCCTTAAAATATCTTTCGGTCTTTTCCCCCCAATGTTATTGACGATGTGCTGTTGGCATCATGTCAGGAGACAAAGATTCCATTCAGAAATTCCACAGATCAATGCAAGTCCTCCACGCTTCTGAGAATGGTTGCGAAAGGTATTTTCACAGAACTTCTTTTGAAAAAGCCTTCAAGTGGCCTTTCCTTACCCACTAGTGGGCACACTTTCAGGCACACTCTGCTGTGAGTTTTGTGTTTGTATAATGAATTCAAACCAGATATTTTAAATCCCAGAGCTGCAATTTGGAGAAGAATTACGTATTGAATCATATCACAACCGTGAATTGTGACAATTGTTCACATTTACTGGAGGATGAATTGTTATAGCTTCAAGGTTTTTTTCTCAAATCAATAAGGGGTTTCTACTGAGGATTTCCGCATTGAACGTTAAACATCGTTTGTTATAGAGGCTTGGAGGGGTGAAAAAACGATGCTTTAATGTTGATTGGTGTAGAGGACTATGTTTATTGGACAAGAAAATGTTGGGTGCTTTGGCACTTGACATTTAATTTTGGAACATGTCAAGCACCTACTGTACGTGTGATCAATGAATGCAATGTATAAGGAGAGTGCCGTTCTCTTACCCAAGCTTCGCAAAGGGGTATTGGAACTAACGGAGGCTGGCCTCCTCACACCGCACAGCTTGTGGGAGTTATTTGACCATACCTATCCACGCTGGTCAGTGGCGGCTTAGTGAAGGTGAGGGTGCATAGATGTGGGAACGTTGAAGTACATTACAACAATGTGGATAAGTGGTGGAGGACTGTTTATAGGACAAATAAATGTTGGGTGCCACGGCACTTTGCATCTTACTTGAAGCACCGACTGCGTGTGCTATTCGTGAAAATAAAGTATGAGTAGCGTGGAGTTCTCACCAATACGCTCTCTCACGCAAGCCTGGCGAACGGGTTTTGGAACTACGATGGTGGATTCGGTTGCCCCTGATCCCCGTTTCACCATCCCGCGGTGAGCCTATCAAGTCTTGCTCACTTACAAATACATTAGACACATACCAGCATCAGTGAAAGCATATGTGAGGTCTTACACATAAGTAGTAGGAGCAGGTTCCGAATAGTTTTAAGCATCGGCCCGTTACATGTTTCAGGTGAATGCACGTGCGCCTCTTTTATTCATAATGCACACCAGAGTCATTGTAATGTTTGTCGCCTTGCACGTAAGTAGAATGTTTCGGCGTCATTATATCGCCTGTCTACTTGTGCATATGCAGCGTGCGTACGCGTTTGTCTGTCGTCCTGGGTTTACCTCCTCATTCACCAGTTGTTGATCCATCTCATTGACCGTGTGTTTCTCAGCAAAACTGATGCATTCATTTAACATTTTCGCAATGGGCTTGCCCCATGGAGAGAGAGAGAGCACTTTAGATTCCCGGGATGTGGCAGACATATTATGGCATTGTTGTGTAAACCGTTTACGGGAGGCAAAGAGGGGCCGGCGGTACGAATATTCTTGTCGCGAGACAAATAATGCCTTACATGCGACCCTAATGTCGTGGAGATGCGCAGTTGTCTCATGAGGATGGCTTGTTCAAAATAACTTTGCCAGCAAACTCTGCCTAGGGTCAAGTATGCTGGAGTGTCTCGTCACGGTAATATCCAACTGCACTGCATTTATCTTAGTTTGAAAAAAAGGTGTTGTGTGTGTATTGCGTGGTGTGTGTGTGTGCAATTGTGTGTGAGTGCATACTGTCTTTGTGTGTGCGTGTGTGCATGCTGCTTGTGTGTGCCCGTCTTTGCGGTGAATGGGAGTTGCATCGTGGCTTGCAGGTGAGTGTGCTGGGCACGCGATAGTGTAGCGGTGAGCGCACTGCTCCACGAACCCGGCGACCCAAGTTCGAATCCTACTCACGGTCAACACCAGTGATGATTATCTCATGTGGTCCTGGGTCTCCCCCTCAGTAGACTCAGCCTCAAATGAGTACCCTCTGCGGTGTGTAAACATCGCCACTGGGGAGACAAAGGCAGCTGGGCGGGCTGTTGGCCACCCAACCACCTCGTGTGCTGTGCCGGTCTCCATAGGCGCTCCGAAATAGCACTTGCCCCAACGGTATGTTAAGGCTATACGGGGAATCTTTGTCTGTGTCTTTGTGGTGAATGGGAGGCGCGCCATGGCTTGCAGATGAGTGTGCGGGGCACGCGACAACACAAGAGGGAGGAAGGAAGAGGAGAGTGACGGCCAGCTCGCCTCTGTGTGGCGTCCAGCAGCACGGAGTCGCGGTGGTGAAACGAGTCAAACGGCACTTAGGAAGCAGCATGTTTGTATCGGCACCATGGACAGCCCGGAGTATTTGGACTTGGATGCCATCGACTTCAGCGAGGAGGGGATTTCGGTGAGTGAACGCGGTGTCCGCTTTAGTGGACGTGATCGATGTTGATTGAACCCCTTGCATTGATTTTACGCTTGGTGATAATTTCCTTTCTGCGACCCGCGTGTTGTATTCAAACTTTTAAAAAACGGATCAATTTCATTGCATTTTTTTGTTTTGCCCAGAAATGTTGTTGCCTATTGACATACTATTAGTTTGTTTCATGGTACAATGGCATTGTTAGCTTAACTTTTTGAATTAATACCTGGCAACTGATAGAGTCTGCAAAAGCTGACGCATAGAAGTGTTTACTCCATATGAAACAGCAATGTTTCTGTGAACAGTGAGATTAAATTGTTTTTAAACATACTCAATGCAGCCTATAAAATAGCAGCCTCTAAAATAGGCTGCTCTAGATTATTATTGTGCATCTCACAAGTATACAAGAATTATAATTTATTTTATTTCCATTCTACGTGGTGACTTTACCGAAAGAACCAAGAAGACGAATCCCTGCAGTCACGAAAGCTTTAAATCGAAATGTAAACAGTTTGTTTTTGAAGAGGATCACTGCACCACCAGAGCTATGATGGATTTATTCAATGTTCTCTTCAGTAACCTGGATAAAGTCCGCTACTGCTGTGCCCTATTCCTCGACTTGTCAAAAGCCTTTGATACTGTTGACCAAGATAATCTACTCATAAGACTTGGTCATCAAACAGTTTGGGACAGTGCAATAAACTGGTTTAAAAATAACCTCTCAGACTGTTCTCAAAAAGGTACAGAGTGATAGCATCTCCTCCACAAATATTAAAATAACAGAGGGTGTTCCACAAAGTTCCGTGCTGGGTCTAATTCTGTACTCATATTTAACCAATCTTGGACTCAACTTAAATCACTCAGAATTAAATATCTTTGCTGATGACAATGTCATGCTAGTATCGGGTAAATCTCCAATCGAAGTCAAACAGAATCTCCAACATGATTTCGACTTAATTCAATATCAATTCACGTTACAAAAATTGCTCCTAAATCCCCAAAACACGAATGTCATGCTCTTTTCTTTAACCAAAAATCCAGTTTCATTCCCTTCACCTATTGCGGATATGAGAAACAACATAATTGAACATTTGGAGCACTTCAAATACTTTGGTTTACTGATTGATTCAAAACTTACATTCCAACCCCATATTGATCACATCGCAAAGAAAATAAAAAAAGATAGATTTATACAGAATTTTTTTCCCATTCAATAATGCATGAAAATTGGTGAAGCTATCATTCTACAACCTTTTGACTACTGTGACAATATAGTATCGACAATGTACACAGCAAACAAGAATGAACACAATTTCAAACATGCCCTGGTATGCTTGTTTGCATGTGATTCTTTTAAATATTCCTCCTCAAAGGTAATATTTAATCTCGCATTTTTATCAATATAGGACGAGAAAACTGTCACGACTCTTTTGTCCATGTGTGCTCCTTCTAGTCACAGTGCCTGCGTCAGCTGTTTACACTTTTTATAGACATACACCTAATGCTTGGCCAGTGAGCCCGATCTTGGCAGCTCACGGCCTAACAATGCATTGATTTAAACTCTCAGACATCGATAAACACAAATTCAAGGGTACCAGATAAATGTAGGAAAACATTCCATCTCAGAACGATGACTGTAGATGTAGCAATACATTTTTTTTGGCGACTTAAAAAATGGGAGCTCACACTCGGAGAAAATGTACAAGAAGTCAATGTGATAACGAGGTTTCGCTATCAATTATAGGGTCCACGCTGTACATGTGCAGCCCTGGATGAGGGCACCCCCGCACCGTGTGGATTGTGGGAGTTAATTGACCACACTTTACCATGATGCTTAGGTACAGGTTGGTGGAGACAGGAGCAGATAAGTGCCTTCTGCTGCCCACCACACAAACCCACAAGCCACATGACAAACCTGGCATGCTTGGTGGTCATCCATCCAGCACTATCCATGCTCAAACCCTGCTTAGCTTCTGAGAACTGATGAGATCAGGCGCACTCTGCGTGCATTGTCATAGGCAAAACCATGACTCAAACGACAAATCGCATGTGTAAGAACGGACGTGGAGCTGAGTGGACTTGCCGATGACTGGTACCAGTGGTGTCAAGATCGGCCTCAGTAGAGGAGGCTTGGGAAGGACGCTGCTACTGGGCAGTTGGAGGCAGTCGCCCTCCAACAATGGAGGGTGGAGGAGCGACGCTCACAACAACGAGCGGAGCGCCGGGTGGCTAAAGCACAGCAAGTTGGCACAGTAGGGGGCACAGGTGGTGCATCAGCCAGTCATCTCAGTCAGTCGACCAATGGCACCTGGGTCTGCCCCGTGACCTCCTGTCAGCGGGCGTTCGACACTTCACGTGGCCTTAAGGTGCATATGGCCTGGCACAAGCGTCGTGGTGATGTCACCGCCACTTAGTGGCGAATGGCGGTTGTTGTTGTGTTTAGTCATGTATGTTGTATGCACTGTGATGGGATCACACCCTCCAGTTACTAATGGACACCACATTCACCACAATGTAAAAAAAAATCCATTCTTGAACTGAATTGAATTGCCGGCGGGTGAATCGTTACACCTCTAATAAGGGGTCTTGTAGATCATTTATCTACTTCACTTGCCATTGTTTCGTGTACTTTGGAGGTAGGTGTTATGTACCCAGTTTTAGAACTGGTTCTGTAATTACCATTGGTGACCAAGAAGTAATGATTTAAACACGCCACTCGAGCAAACACACCCAGACAACCTTCAGATTTTTTAATGACATATGTTTTGCTTGTCCATCACGAAACTTTAACCATGGCGCCCAGACATTGTCAAATCCAAAGACAGTACTTTCATGGGCACTAGCCTACCATCAGTCTTTACATGTTTTCTTTACGATAGATGCATTAACGTGTACTCTGACATCGATGCATACACAAACGGATGCCCACAGTACATAATAACCACCACATTTCAGTCCCTTGAACAAAAATCAGTACAATAGAACCTCCGCACTTATAAATATACAAACAGTATAATAAGGTTAAGAAAATAGTATATGAATGTACTTTGGGAATTGGAGGGTAATGTGTTTGAGATAATGAGCATATGGATAAATCTATGCTGGCCACAAACCTGACAGTAAGTGGACTATTTATCACACTTGAGGTTCACATTTCACCTAAATCACCTTATGGGATGTGTTGGTTTTAAAGGAGCCATATCTACAATTGCTGAAAGCAGATTTCAAGACCTTTAAGTGTTGTTAGATACAATTGTGGGTCTCAATTATTCACAGTAATTGTGGCACTGTCTGGGCAAAGCTTATGCCATTTTGAGCGATTCAAGTTTGGAAACGTAACTTATAAAATGTAAATGTTACACATCATGTTTAATGATCTTATTGTCTCACAGACGTGGTATTTATAGATTGGTTATCTCCACATTCAGACCGTTTTCACATTGCTTAACACACACACACTGCTCCTCTTACATGTCATCCACCTGGTATCTTGCATTGTTTGATTCCAGTACATTTAGACTAATTTATGAAGGATACATTATACCCCCGTAGAAAAAGACAACCTTTGTCAATGTACCAGTAACGTAGCACAGTGTGGGATCGATACAACATTTGTAGTTGGATGGTGTTGATAATTGGAAAATGGAAGTTATGACCAAGTCTTGATCACATTCTGGTCGATTACACTATTTCAAAGTAAAAACTGTATAGTGGTATTCCTCAAAAGTCATATAAATTAATTTTTGTGTGGTGCAGACTTAAAATGTGGCTGTTGGTTCAATAACATCATTATTACCTTTGTGATTGAAATGTAATGGATCTGAAATTTTTAATATCAGTTCTGTCCCGCTTTTTGAAGAGAATGATGACTAAGGAATAAGCCTGTACATGAGGTATTTCATTTCTGCGTAAACATTTAGTAAAATAGGTCAAGTAATTAGCTTTAATGTGGTTGCACCAGCTGGTCCCGCTTGTTTGATAATGTTTGTGGTTAATTACATTTGGTCCAGGAACTTTAATTTATTTTTAACGCTGTAAAGGATATTAAGATGACACCATCGCTCATAAACTAAACAAATGTTTTTCCTGTGAGATCCGATATTTTTCCCATGAAAATCAATACAACATGTATCTTTTAGTTGAATGATTCTGCGTCTGTAGTGTGTTATGATTCAATCTTGGTCTCCTAAGAACTACCATTTGCGATTTACCAATCCACCTTTTTTTACTTCTTTCATGCTCCCATTGTTTATTATGAGATGTTCAATCACGTTGGCATTTTGTTGAATTTTTTTTTAATTCATTTCCTAATGGTTATACAGAGGTCAGTGTGGTCTGTGTTTTGTTAGGCATTATAATTAGTATTATTTTTTCTTTTCTTGTAATTTTAGATTGCTTGTCTTCTCTTAGCTTTTTTTTTACTTTGATTACTTTTAATGTTAACAATCTGGTCATAGTGTCGTTGTGATAGAAATACTAATATCTTCGCTAGACGAGTCTAATTTCTCCCACTTATTGAATACGATTTGTATCTTAATTTTCTGGTTCTTTGCCTGAAATAAGGTTTGTAGCGTTGAAGTGCAACTGGCATTGCATCAGCTTCCCAGTAAAGATGCAACTCTGGCATGCGGCTGGCCCAAACAGTTTCGTGTCTACTGGGTTGTGATCACTTCCTGTGTTAAATTTGTTGAGGACACAGGCATCCTTTGACTTGCTGGGCTATTATCCACGAGAGTGAAGTCTATTTGGTTTTAATTGCACCACGCTGACTCCTCCATGTACATTTCCTTCAGTCCCTCTTTCTGAAAAATGCATTCATTGTTTTTACTTCCCCACTGTTTACACAATCGCTCATAGATGGCCCTGCTCATTATCTCGTTCCTCTAAACTACATTTGCACCGAAGTGTGATGGTGTGGCCTTTGACTAACTTCGTACATTGGTCCATGTGATTTGTTATCGGGGCATATATTTGCAGAGATTTTAGGGCTTTTAAATGCAAAAATAATAGTTGTTGTTGTTTTTAATAAAGACCCCCTCCCCTGTACATAATATACTTGAGTAGAAAATATAATCAAGTTCGTGAATATGGTATTGTGACTGAAATGTAATAATCTTTTTTTGTGAATTCGCTACTGGACGAAGGCCTCTGCATACAGTGTTAGTCATGGGTGTTGTTTAACCATCTTGCACCTCAACGGCCAATGTGGGTTTGGTGAAGGGGGTTTTCAAGACTGCTTCAGATATCGATCGCCACTGACGTTCACCGTGGCTATGAATCGAACTCGGTATGAACCACTGTGCCATCCCTTCTGCTATGTCTGTATTAGTAAGTGAAAGTTCAATCGATGCTTTAAGTGCAGTAATGAACCAAGTGCAATTGTAACTTATCTCCAACAATTCAATGCAATTCCTCTGCTGTGCATTTTATGTTGGTCATGTGCACTGCCTTTGTGTTGTAAGCATTAAAAAAGGACTGTAGCAGTCGCATGAGCAAGCAATTGCTGTGCTGCACCTTTATATTTAACAAGAATTAGTTTTATCTAACAAAAGAAAGCATGCTCTTATCACGATTGCAAGCTGGATAACATAGGACAATGCAGTGTAAAATTCATCTGATATGGGGAATCATCAGTCCTGATAATCTTTCTGTGCCAGGGCAAGCAATAAAGATTCTGATATTTTTAAGTCAACTTAATTTATCATGATATTGCTCAGCATTAAGAGTGGCTCACATACTGCAGCTTATGCAGAAATATCGTGTCAGCCAAGAGTGCTTTTTTTTGCATAGCTCTAACACTCTGTACTTTTGCCAACGGACGTGTTGCACTAATGGTGCCCCGTGCCGTGTTCTCGTGTCTTAGTGCCAACATACCTTGGGTCCTAAATTAATCATGGGAATAATACTGTACAGGTGGTTAAGAGTACATTAGACTGAATTAGTTTTGCTTGCCACTTACTCTGTATAAACTCCCCGAACACCTGGGCTGAACTATAAAAACATTGGTTATATTAAAAAAAAAACATTTTAAAAATATATATAATTTGGTACAAATGCAAAAACAAAACTTTCAATATTTTTATTGCTAGTAAGGCCGTGTTTTTTGAAACAGTGCCATCTGCTCAGTATTGTGCATGCTGTATCTTACCTACAGGGGATACAATAAAGATGATATAAATAATTGTTTTAAATACATTAACAACCATGCATATCGTTGTTGGAATAAATTAGGAAATAAAAAGACCTGCTGTGGATAATACCCTTTCCCAAATCAATCAATTGCAATGTCCAGCATGGTAAAGTCTAGTCACACAACCCCCCATAATGGAAAAAAACTACTTTTTTTCGTAAAATAACAGCTATGGCTGTGAGTGTTCAGAGTGATTGGATGGGCCTCATAATTGAGGCTCACAAGATGCATACTACAGTTACTGCAGTAGACTTCTGTAGTACAGTGGCATCATCAAATTCTCATCTGGTCTGTAGATGGGCAGGGAAATAGCACGAATACTGTGGACTGCTAGAAGCAATATTGTTCCCGTATGTCCTCTGAAACAAGCTGTCGAGTGCCTTTGGTCATCCTTTGGTAAGATACAAGGATAGTTGTATGGTAGACATGACATAAAAGACCTTTCCACAGCATACATGTTAAGATTATTCACGTTACGACAGTGCTCGTGATCATGCCCAATTAATTTGGGGGAAAATGTGTGTTCATGTTTCACGAAAGTTGTAAGAAATAAACAAAAAACAGCAAACGGTTATTTTTTTAAATCACAAGTTGATATGACATTTCACGTGATGTACACATTTATCCTAAGTTGTGTATTGTAATAATGGCAACAATGACTTTCACCAAAAGTTTTTAGATTCATAGATGTAAAAAAAAACGTTGACCGCCCGCAAACTTAAGATGCCTGATGGAGTGGGGGGGGGCTCAAGCGTCCTGGGGAGGAATCACAACATTTAGTTAAGAGATGTGGTGTCAGAGATACCAGAGAAGACATATGGGGAGAGAGAGGGAGAGAGAGAAAAAAACCACAGATTTGGGAAAAGATACACTCACAGAGTGGGAGCAAAGAAGGCACGGCAAATCCAGAAATATAGATACACAAGAGTAACTGGGACAGAGAGATATACGGAGATGTGAGATGCAAAAGAGGACACATGGTGATGCAGAAGCAGACACAGGGAGACAGCAAACATATAGATTCAGATCTATATGCTGTCCTTCCCCCGCACCTCCGATGAGTATGGTTGGCTACATACTGTGCAAAAGAAGTTCACCATACATACATTCAGATTGGCAAAGGCAGACACACAGATAATGGCAGAGAAACAGAGACACAAAGACAGAAAACCACAGATAGAGCATGAAAGAAAGCAATCCTTGAGATACAAAAGGATACATAAAGGCAGTGTTATTAGTGATATTGTTTTTAGATCTGCACTGATTCACCACTGCCAGTGCAACTTCCTAAGATTTGTTAGAACACAACAACAATGTATTTTTAATTATATTCTCTTTTCTACTCATGGGTAGGACCCCGGCTCACCCTTCCTCCTTTCTATGTGATCCTGCACTCCAGCCTTCACCTTGCAATGCCGCATTCCATACTGAGGAAGTCGAGGTAGTTTCCTGTTGCCTTCCTCAACAGTGTTTTTGTAGGTGACACCATATGCGGATGCAGTTTAATGTCACACCCAAGATGGGCTATAGGTCAATCTGAATGAACACAGCTGGGCTGATTAATTGTCTGTGCACTGATTTAAAGACATTCCCCATACACATACATCCACACACTTTGGATTAGTTCAAAAACTACATTTCAAGTCACGTAGGTACAAAATAAAACAACAAAAATCACGACGTTGTGACCGAAACGTCGTGATTTTTTGTTATTTTATTTTTTACCTACGTGACTTTACCGAATAGAACCAAAGAGTATGGATCCTTGCAGTCACGAAAGCTTTAAATCAAGAACTACATTTAAATTTGAATCTGATAGTAGTTAATGGCAAGGCCAGCTTGTGTTATTTAATATGGGTTTTCAATCCGTTTTAAATGTATGTGTGCACAAACTAAATTAAGTTCGGAGTAAATATGGTTATCTAAACTGGATTTTGGGAGTATGGAAATGTGGAAAGACACGTAGACTATACAGTCATAAATAGTGAGAGACACATTGACACCGAGAAAACAAATGACAGAATGAGCCCAACAAACACACAGATACACTTAGATCGTCACTAGTAATACACTGGATCCACTTGAAGTATGCAATTGAGCTGTCGGGGTAGGGATTCCAAGCGGGTGACATAATGCACGATGGAAGACCAATGGTGCTTTTTCCCTGATTGTTTATTTAAAAAAAATCAATACCCTGTGCACTGTACTAAAACAATAAAACCAAGTGAAATGAAATTATACATAATTGCCTAAAATCCCACTGAACCATCGTACTTTTTTTGTGAATCTTTTTAAATAAAATCTTTTTAAATAAAACACTGACTTGACCCCACACTATAAGAATGTGGAATTTCCACAAATGGATGGCTCAGAACCACAAAAAACGATGAGCACTGTCCTACGCTCGTGTGAGTGAGCTAGAGATTGACTAGAATTATAATTAAATTATAATTCAAGTAATAATTATCAGACTTTGAAGCCAAAATGGGAGGGCACCCCAACTCGAGCTGGGATATCCCGATGTTTTAACAATTGGGTTAGTCTACCGAATATCAGTTCGATTACTCGAGTACTAATCAAAGCTACACAAAAATTGTTGAAAAGAGTCTCACCTCTGTTCCCACATGTGCCACTGAATGGGCTGTGATGGGCGGGGGCTTGGTGATGGCATGAACAAAGTCAGCTGGGTCACACTGGGTGTGGCTTGCGGGGGTTTCCTGCTATCATCAGAGGCTGCCATTATATTATTAAAGAGATACGGGAAATCGACCACAAAGCAGTCAAATGCAATGTTTAGCCAATTAATCGACTTCATCACTTTTGCCATCGAGAAATTTTTTTATTGCATGGCAATCAAACAAACAAATTGCCTGATATGGAATTTTCCCAAATGAAGTGAAGAAAGTAATTTAATATGATGGGTTTTCTTTAAAAAAAGAATAGGTGACCAGGCTGAGACTGTCAATGCACTTTGCTCATAGATGGGTGCCTTTCTGTATTCGAACGCAGCTTCTTGGTAGTGCCAGCTCCATCACTCTGAACCCCGAGTTTCTCAGATGTGTGCTATGCTGACACTGATTCCTACCATATAAATGTGGAATTTATTTCACTGGATTAGGACTGCTATCAAGATCAGTATGTCTCAGTGCTCATTTGTGTGTTGGGATTCGCTTGAACTTTTTTCAAGATAATGGAAAATATAATGGTTACTTTATTCTGGCTAAATTCCTGATTGTAAGTCAATATGATCTGCTTCCAAGACAAATCAAGTTCTGTTGGATCATTTTCAAATTAAAGTCAGCTTGACTTAGCTCTGAATGATATAAATATACACACCACAGTGGTTTCATCTGGCATTGATATATTGTTTTTTTTTTAATATATATAAAGAAACTTTAGCCACGCGAGCAAAGAACAACAACAACACATTTCTTCGCGAATTCTGGCCATTCTCCTGTTGCTGGTCACATGGTCAGTTGGCGGTAAGCCGTCAGAACTGTCAAGTGCCGGCAATGCCACCTCGATGAGGCAGCCAAGCTTACACAAGTATGCCTGCTGCCGCATTTGTCCAGGGCAACTTCAGATCTCACACATCAGGGCCCACAGTAGAAGGATGAGGAAAAAAAAGAGAAAAAGGGACAACCATGTTGTCAAAAAGCCTATATGCTTCCAAAAAAAATATAAAGCAAGGGAATTGTCAAATTATAATAATGAGGCACTCCAGCATGGTCAATGTTGGATGCTAAAACAAAAAAAAAGGTTGAATCAGGCTTTATTGAGTTGGTAAGAGCAGCTGTGATGACACCACAAAATAAAACTGGTGTTCCTCGAGGCTAACAGCACATTCAATACTGTATGAGTATATCTAACATGGTACAATTACAGTAGCACTCCTATTAGCTGTGATTATTTCGGGAGTTAGGCGATGTTATGAGCAGATCATGTTATCAGTAGATATTTCAGAAAAGTAATTATCCTATCCATGTCAAAATAATCCCCGATCATTTCAGGGGACCTCCTCTTACCTGCAACTAAAAGCAGATACTAGGTAGGCAAGGCACATGGATAATAGGAAGATCTGCAGATCGACTAAGGTCCATGGATAATGCGAAGAACAGTTAATAGGGATATGACTAAGCATTGCTATATTTAACAAGTTTTAGGATTTTTTTTAAAGCAGCACATTTCATGTTTAAGGCAAAATTCAACGGATTATCTACTTTTGCTGCAGGTGAAAGTGGTGTATCGTGGCAAAACAACTGTCGTTTCCAGTTTCTTTGAAGTGTTCACCTTCAGCCTTCACAAGCCAGTGCCGACTTTGCAAGTTTTCATCATTTTGTTTTCAGCAGAAGACAGACATCCAAGGCAGATAAAGGGTGGGGGGGGGGGGGGGTACTACCCTCTAACACTCATTAAAATACCAAATATCAGAATCATGCCTCAAGGATAATTTTTGGCTTAGGAATTCAGTAGCAGTCAGAATGTGTATTCCACTTGTGACTGGTCTCAGGGCCTCACCGGTGACTCTGCCTATCTCCTGGATTTACACGATGGCAGCCTATTTAAAAAAAATGTATCGGTTAGCCAAATGGGCCATTGGCATGGCTCATTCGTGCAGGCTCCCCAGGGATGCCATAATGGTGAGTGAAGCAGAGGTGGCCAAAGATAGATTACAGTGCTGTAGCAGATCAACGTATAGGTTCTTTAAGTACAGCCATATTAGACACTGATGTGGCAGTTGTATCAAAGCCATCTAGAAAAAAGTTGGCATATTGCTTGGGGGAAAAAAATGGTTTATTAAATCTACAAAGCACAGTTTTGAAGTTTCCTGAAAGATTATGAGCATCGATGACACACCACAAGTTGAGTGAATCATAACATTTTCCACAGCTCTCCCCAATCAGAGAATACTTAAAAATTACTGCCAACTTGTCAGACTCGGTTAGACAAGGTTGTTGAAATTGTATTACAGAGGATTAAATTAACATTTTCTTGTTGTTTGACGACTTGGTGTTCAGGAGCTTATTTTGTCTGCATTCTGTCAAAAAAGGGTGTATATTTTAGGTGGGTTCAGCAAATCACAGTACATGAGAGATGTACAGACCAGCATTGGGGGTTATTCCTGAAAACGTTATTTAGCATCGTCATTCCTAACAAACTTTGTGAGTTTCGTAAACCCTTTGAAGGTAAGTCTGAAGGATACTTTGAAACAGATGAAGCACATGGGACAATGCAATGCTCTTTAACAAGCATGTGAAATAGGGGATTGTAATGATCTGGCAAGTTTAGAAATTTCCCTCTGGACCTAATACAAGACCCATTCTTCATGTAGATGCTACCAATACAGAAGGAAATAAATGCTTCCACGTCAGGTTAATGCCCCAGTCAAAAAATCTCCCAGCTGACCCAGGATTTAGACCTTGGGGGCTGGTCATGGGAAAAATGCAATTGACAGCTTTCTGGCTCAAATGCTCCAACGCTCCTCCCCCTCACATCCTGTCTTAGAAAAGAAAACGCCACCTGAGGGGGGAACACAGTCAACTATTCTTGAATATGTGAACCAGGAGAGAAGTGGAAAAAATGGTTCTGACAACTGGTGCTAAACTTGACAGGGGTGGACCAGGGTTGGAGGTCAGTTTTATTGGAGGTAATCCAGTGGCTCGGACGTGAAGACCATACCAAGAGTTAAGGACCAGAAAGGGGCTCAGAAGCTTTATTACATTCACATTTTTGTGGTTTAAAATAAGCAACAATGTTTTGGCTCACCATGAAACTGCAGTATAACCCCAGCATCTTCTCTTGTGCAGAATATTTTTGTTTTGCTTTTTTTAAACACAATCTTGGAAACAAGTCAGCTGCAAGAGACTTTTGACTTTCAAATTACTTTACAAAAAAACCTGTTAACAAAATTGCTACTTTCATCAAAAGCTGCGATGGGATTATAAAGGGACATCTGCAAATAGGAAAAATTAAATATGTAGTTTAACATTTTAGTTGGTGTGGCTTATTTTTTTATATTTTAAATCCTATTTCACACCATGTAGATAATGAGGGGGGGGGGGACACATGAGCAAGTTCCACTCTCCTCAGACTATTTACCACAAAGACCACTACAGATAACATTACCCTAATTGTCCATCCACACGCATTGCCAAAACATGCATGGCGATTCAATAACTCCACGTTAACATCAGAAACGTAGCCACCTCTTTTGACACCTTGGGTATTCCTATGAAACTCACTTTACTTGTTACGTATTGCGAACGAACCTTGCCTTTGTCACACAAGCACGTGGGAACGATTTTGAATTTGGTGGGGCAAGTAGTCATGAGGACCCCATGTGGAATAGCTGAGGGGTCATAAAGGGGGCACAGAAGGGGTTTGAAAGACTCACCCCATGGCTATTTGATTAGTTCTTGTGATTCAGTTGCAATTCAATTCAAAAAGCTATTCTTTTTTTTTACTTTACATTGTGGTAGCGGCTCTTGTGGCCATACGGGTGACATGATCCCATTATAGATAACATATTCTAATCACAAAACATCTATTCACGCAGAAGCAATTCTGCGCGTGTATTGTGATCTAAAGAATTGACATAAATCAACGAATTGATGCATCGTTCCACCCCAAGGGGAACAGCCACAGTCCAAACAGCTGGAGGGGACAGCTGAGCCTCCCACACCCTATGTTCCCCTTGCCCATGCTGTTACACACACACACACACGGCTAATTTAAACTAACACGAGCCCTTGCAATATAAGTACGTTTTCTTTCTGTAAAATCCCGTGCTGAAAAGACTCTATGAAGTGAAGTAGTGTGTCAGGCAGCGGGAGTGCTGAGGCAGTGATTTGTTTGTGGGGCAATCACTGCTTACGCAACCTCTCCTATAATGAGGAGCTACCTAAATAAGCACACCTGTGCAGCTTCCATCAGCATGGACCAGGCGGAGCTCAATTTTCCCAGTCCTATATGTGGTTATCTTCATCATCAGCTATTGTCAACCCATGGCTGGAAGAAGACCTCCTCAAGCTACCACCACATCTCAAGATCCTGCATTGTAATACAGTCATCCTGTATATAAGTAGGATTGTTTTCTTACAGTTTACGAGCACAGGCCCAAAAAGACACGATGCAAAGTGGTCAACAATAAACAGCGCGAACGATAATTATATACACGGCTAGATATAAATCACATTATGAATTATCCACAGGAGGGCACATGCACAAGAGGACTCCCACCGTGGAGACCTAGCAGTGGGATGAGCTCGTGCGTAGGAGCGAGTTGAACCACGAGACTGTGAGGGATGACGACAGCTGGGGAAGGCCTTCGTCCAGCATGGCTGCTGCTGCTGATGATGATGATGAATTGTCACGTTTATTGAGTTGAGCAAGGTTATACGCACTTGAGCAGAGGATACAATGGCAGAGAAGTCAAAATTCATGCTGCAGCAGGAGGAAATGAGGAGGAAGAGAAATCTCGTAAAAATAATCAATTCTCAATCACACGATTCGACGCACGTATAGTGAACATTATAATCGATTTTATCAATAAATCCATGATTGTTGTACCCCTTATTGTACGCGATATTTGGAGGGTTGTCAAAAATGTTTGTGTAATGTGAAACGGTACATTGAACTTAATAATGTACTATAAAATACAGGAATGCATATTGGTAAATAAAATGTGTATTCATTCGTCATATCATTATGCAAGTGCTATTTTATCAGTGTATTGTTCTCATTACCTTTTACTATCTTTTAATGAAATGCATAAAACAAACAATACGCTCTAGACAAGCAATTGTTTTCTCATATTATGTTTGAGCCAGACATGATGGCACGACAATCGCCCCATGTCTGTAGGCAAGGCTTGGGAGAACACGCATATTTGTGAAACTCTTCAACTTGCTTGGCTGTAGTGAGGAAGATACAGCAGGGCGACAGGTAGGTTATTGAAGCCTTCTGTGTAAAGTTTTCACTCTCATCCCCTCATTTGCGTGGGGTTTGTCTCAGTAATGATTTCTTCCCACGTGCAAAACTGCTGTAAAAAAAATAGAAAGGCTAACCATGCAAATGTAGTACCCTTCAGAAAAGAGTATTGAGACTCGGACACGTTATTGTGTTTCACGGTATATCATGATTGTTCTCATGAAGGGTGGGAAGTTGAAGAGAGTATATTTCAGTTTAACAAGTAGGCTTTCGCGACCAATATCATCCATAATAGAGGGGTTTTTTGGTTAGATCGCGTAAATATATAAATGGATCGTTAAAACCTGCCACCACCCGACACAGCCAACTAGTAAGGTTTGTCACGTAAACAGAACATGCCAATTCGTCACGAGTACAGCACACCGGTGTGTTGGAGAGCCAAGCCACAACATTTACAATCTGAGTACGACGTTTCGCCAGTAATTACAACTAGCTTCATCAGGCGACAGCCAGATTTGTGGAGAAGTCTAACTGTTTCGTTCCTTATATATCCCAAGACTAGCTGAACACTGTCTAAAGAACACCTAATTATTGTGGCAACGTGACTTCTATGAACAAAAGGAAAGAGCAGCAATGGGCTCTCTTTTGTCTCCTGTGATAGCGAATTTGTACATGGAAGATTTTGAAACAAAAGCAATAGCTACAAGCACACTAAAACCATCTGCTTGGTTTAGATATGTGAGTGACACATTGTTGGTCTGGCCACACGGCAAAGATACACTGAACACATTTCTAAATCATCTCAACTCGCAAAACCTATCCATCCAGTTCACCATGGAAGTGGAAGCTGACAGAACTCTACCATTTCTGGATATTCTGCTCGGACGGGGTAGAAAGAAAATAAAATGCATACTGACGCTTATCTGAATGCAGAGTCACACCATCACCCCGCACAGAAATCTGCTCTTATGAAGACGCTCATTCATCGAGCTAAGAAAGTCTCAGATGGTGACAGTCTGAGAAGTGAAATTCAACATGTTAAAGAAGCGCTGCAAATGAACGGTTACAATGATGCACAAATCAACAGGGCATTGAATACCAAAATCAAATCAAATAACACGAGCATTGAAACTGCCCAAGTAATTAAAACGATCAAAATACCGTACATTGTGGGAGTAACTGATAAACTAGCCAGATGTTTGGAGAAACAAAGCATCCGAGTCAGATTTGGCACAGTACATAAAATACAGAAATTTAAAGATTATTACCAAAGCGGTCAAAAGAAGGTGTGTACAGGATTAACTGCACGTGTGGTAAATGTTATGTTGGGCAAACAGGACGAATGATCAGCACGAGACTAAAAGAACATCAGAGAAATATTACAATTTTCCCAAATACAACTGTCAGCAGTAGCAGAACACGTGTGCCAACAAGGACATTCAATTGGTTTTGATAATGTTGAAGTTCCGTGAAAAACTAGCCAAGACTAATTAGAGAATCTATCGAAATTGAAAGAAATAAAAAATAACTTTAACCGTTCGGATAGCTACCGCCTTAGTTGCGCGTGGAAACGAATAATTAAATAATACATTATTTAAATGGATGCCTACAAAGGGCAGCATACTTCAATAGGGATTACCTTTGGTACGGCTATTTTAATACACACAATAGACAGAAAGGACAAGTTCAAAGGACTACGCCTCTATATAAGGAACGGAACAGTTAGACTTCTCCACAAATCTGGTTGTCGCCTGATGAAGCTAGTTGTAATTACTGGCGAAACGTCGTACTCAGATTGTAAATGTTGTGGCTTGGCTCTCCAACACACCGGTGTGCTGTACTAGTGACGAATTGGCATGTTCTGTTTACACGACAACCCTTACTAGTTGGCTGTGCCGGGTGGCGGCGGGTTTTAACAACACATTTATATATTTACACGATCTAACCCAAAACAAACTCTATTATGGAGAGTATGTTTCAAAGATATTCCTTTGAGACGAATTTTGAGAAACTGTTTATAATTCCTTGTGCCAGTGGTACCGTATCTTTATTTATTTAAAATAAGGTGCCCATACCATATTTAATGATGTATTTAAACCTTCATGTTATTTTGATGTTCGTGTTTTTTTTAAAGTTATTTCAATAATACCCACAAGTTGGTATAGCTTTTCCTGTGGCTTGTGTTTCTGAGCAGCAATTAGATATATCATGAAAGTCACTGAGGGTCCACAGCAGCAGGCTGGCAGTGAAATAGATCATCATGGCCTCTGTAGCTGCTTGTGCTTACTTTATGAAAAAACACAAGCTCAGACTACACTGGAATTTTTTTCAGTCGGTTTGCAAAATTGAACAAACGAAAGGCCTTGGGATTATTCACAATCATGGCCAAACTATGAAGGTTAGCTAGGCATTAAAAAGTTACATGATGAATTCATTTCAAAGGGTTTCTGAATACTACAGTAGTTTCCATTCACCTATGCATGTGTTTATTATTGAAGCAGCAGAGGCCGCTTGGCCCAAATTATACATGGAGGAGTGTGGTGTAGGCAGCATGTACATAACCAGCGAGTGTGTGCACATTACATATAATATAACAATAGGGGGACTCATGTGTCTAATTCTTAATTTATATCAATAGATATGAAGCATATTTATTAACAATTTCCACAGAAAACCAAAAATGGGACATCCTAAGCACAAAAGGGGGAGTGGTGGGACATTGGTTTAACACATTGCACTATAAACACGCCATCAGTGGTGAGTGATATCTCAACCGGCCCTGGCCTTTGCATCTTGCACCCTCATCCACCACCTCCTTTACCAACTTGAACTAATCAGCATGGTGAAGTATGGTCAAACAACCCCTATGACTGACAGTATGGGGAGGCCTTCATCCAATCGTAGATTGAAAAAGAGCTGTAAATGTTACTTTCAGCAATCAAGAAATCAAGAAAAACGTCATGTAATATCCTTGAAAGCTATGATTTAGCTGGCTTAGCCTTAATTTTATGGCATTAGAGAGGAGAATAGCCAAAATCATATTGGTTGGCAAATACAATTTCAACAAAAGCATATTACACAGGCGTGTATAATACAAATATGTCATAATGTTGAAGTGAAGAAACACATTTTTGTGGGAACGTCTTTAAGGTGAAATTATCAAATATAATTTGGAAGCTGTATTGGCTCAGGTTCACCTTAAGATAATTCTTGCTACCGATGATTATTATGGCGCAGTGCTTACAATGTATGTCTTACTAGAAAGTACAACATAATATGTGCACCTTGGGAAGTTAGTGAAGGCAGACCAGGATCAAATTATGAAATAAAAAATCAAACCAGAGCATGAATGGAGTATTTTGAAAAATGAAAGTTGATAACGCAAAGCAACGTACCCTTATTTTCCTAAATAAGAACATATAAAATCGGTGCATATTACCTCGCATTACATGGATTGTAAGCATTGACTCTGACAAAGAATATGCAACAAAAAACTGAAAAGGACACAGAAGCATGGAGAGGTGCATAATTGGAATTACACTGGAAGACAAAAATAGTAACACAAAGCTCACGGTCCACCCTAAATCGCATCCGCACAAACCATGGCAGATGCACAAATGTAAAAATTAAAAAAAAAACTCTCCAGTGTGTCACTCTGGTCATCCAGAACAGACCGTACAACATATATAATGATGCAATGTCCGCTCCACAAATACGGAGACATCACAGCAGTACACTCCGCTGCTCCTGATGCAGTTATTTGGCTTGACCACCTGAATGTGAAATTGTTAGTTGTTGCTCTGCATCTACATCAGCCATATGAAAGAAGAATAGAGCAAATGCATAAAATATATCATATTGACTGCGTACAAAAGAAAGTGAGCTTAGGTAGGTCACGTCATATCGCGAGGATGTTTGACAGCAGATGGTTGAGAATGGTTGCTGAATTGGCTACCAAAATCAGAAATACGCCCGAGAGGATGGACCACTGTGGAGACGGAATGGTGAAATCGGCTCACACACAGGAGCAGCATGGATTGCCGGGCATCGCAAAAGCCCACGAGGGATGGCAATGACATGGAGAGTCCTTCATCCAACAGTGGATGGAAAACAACTGACGATGCTGATGATCAGTTGTATTAAGAAATCTTTACTGCGGTGTCTAAGCTGGGGATTAGAGTTTTGATGACTTGACCTGGGGGAGTCTCTCATAAGATAAGGAGTTAATTTAGAACCATATTAATGGCAATGTACGCACTTAAAATTTTTAGTGAGAAAGATTGCTTTTCGATTGCAATGGATCAGTGGAATTGTGGATGGGCATGCTAAATACCTGACTTGAACACTTTCCCTCTGGTCCATATTCACGCTCCTCAAAATTACTGCGTGTGGGTGGTAAACCCCCCACAGCGTTAGAGGTACGTCAGCACAGCGTTAGAGGTACGTCAGCACAGCGTGGTGCAGACCGAAACTGAGTAACCAAATGAAATTCCCGTTATCATTAATCATCCATCATTAACCAGTCATCAGGAATCATCATCATCATTGTCATTGTCATCAATCAAATAACCGTTATCGTTATGGCCTCGATTAGTTATTAATCAATTTTCAATCATCTTCATGATCAACAGCATCACTATTACGTGTTGTGACTAGCCTTTTTAAAAAATACAAAACACTGTACGTGCACTCTACAGCTTCAGTCGCAGCATTTCCATCAAATGGCGTTTGTCAAGCAGATTGAAATGTGGTTACTTTTTGCCAAAATTGCCCGCGTGTGTATATGCGCTGGCGCTTGATATCAACAGCTATTGAATTATAGGGAAACACTAACTGCCATGCCACTGGGTCAATCCGAAAAAGTAATTTGCAATTTCAAAATGATTAAATAAAGGCGAAATTCCACATAAATTAAGTAATTGCCATAATGACTCAATGTCATTGGTACATAGTAAACCAAGGTTACATGTAAAGCTTCTTTCAGTTATGAGATTTAAAATTGCCTGTTAACTATTTATCTCATTATTTCCAAATTATGCTTGTTCTTCACCAAGATGTCCATTACATGCGTCATTATTATTTGTATTATTTGTTATTTATATTCTTTGGGTCTTTTGGTAAAGCCACGTAGATAGGAAAAAAATAATCACCTGAAGACGATTGCTTGTGTTGCAATCGAAACGTCGTGATATTATTTTGATTATTTTTTTCTATCTATGTGGCTTTACCGAAAGACCCAAAGAATATGAATTCCTGCAGTCACGAAAGCTTTAAGTCAAGATTTATTTATTATTATTATTCCTAATCTGAGTGGGAAACTTGACAAAGAACTTGACAGCATCGTTACTTTAAGGGAGAATCTGTAAAATTAAGCTTAAGTAGAAATTCTGGAGGTTATTATATTTGATGTTTTTGTGGGTGATCGGAATCAGCAATTTGAAGACTAGAATAAAGGAAGGATAATAATGGTTATCTATTATATATATTTAAAACTGCATTTTTATATTTATTAACTCGTGAAACGATATACGTATTTTTTTTTAAAGCAAGCATAATAAACGTAAATATGACGTTTGTTTTCCGAGGAAAGACCCACTGAGTCTCGTGACGCTTTCTCAGGAGGGTCTTGCCAAGTGTTCGCAATAGGGGCAATGATTGTGGTGTATTTCCCAATTGAGTGATTTTACGGTTTACAAATTTAGAAATCTTTGGCCGTGACGCCAGCACACAATGGCCTACTTTCATGAACGACCTCAACGGGATCCTTATTCTCCACTCTAAAGCACGTTTGTTTATGGTTAACATTCCCGCGGTATTAACCATGGCGGCTGCTGGGTTTGAACCGTAAACCTCAGCAACAAGCGGTGCACACGCATCCGACACGGCCATGTCGCTGCCGTTGAAATCTTAATGATAATAATACGACGGCATTCCATAATTAAATCACTATAAATTGCACATGAATGTGCCATCTGTGGAAAAAAACCAAATCACAAGAATGCAAAAAAAACAAATGACTTAATTCCGTGTATTGGACCGCTCGAAATTCCACTCGTGCGCCTTAAGATTCGTTATACAAAGGCCGTGTTTACATTAAGTGGGTTGGTTGCTAAGTGCCGCTGCCTTTACTTAAATGTGGGAATCTTTTGTTCATGGCATATTTAGCATAAAACAGTTTGACCTGGGAAAAACAGAGCTGCACGCTCAATAAAGCCAGAATATTCTTATGCGCTGCTCTTTTATTACATTATCACATGTCACATGGTACAAATATGTTTCTTTGTCACAGCTTGTGTAACATATAAAAACAATTTTATTTTAGGCATGCGCATGTGGTTCCAATTTAACCAATGTACTGTTTTGAAAGTATGCACAGTGAGGTATCTGTACACACATATCATTTGTCACGTATATTACAAAATCCTATTTCATACAGAAATAACCTATTGTATGGTATATTCAATGCAGATGTGTTCAAATATTCATGTTCACATTATTACTGCATACTTCATTATTTCAGTATTCAGCTAAAATCTAGCAAAGGTAATCTTTCTGTACAAGTTCAAATCGAGCTTGTGTGGGAATGTAATCTACTCTAGCTAATGCAGTGTGCTCTTTGTGGCACCTACAATAATGTAATTGCAGAGAGAATTTCCTTGGAATAAACTCCTAATAAGCCTCACTGAATTAAGACTCATTCAGGCAGGTCCTACGATGGAATGTTTGGTTCAAATCCTTGTTATGGATTGTTTCATGGGAAGAACGCAGAGTCCCTGGACAAAACCCATGCTAATGAGGGATGGCACTCATAGATCCACATAAATGGCTCACAATGTCAATTTCGCCGAGATAACGGTGCTAGTTGTGTTTAAGGTAATACGAAAGCACGTAACATTGCACTTCTTTGGCTTTGACATCCCTCTGTGTAGCATCAATTGCATCAGAATATCAATAGGCCAATGCACACATCTCCTTCATAAATACAACACAAATTAAAGACAAGCCACAGTGTGACTGGCCATGCAACTCAAACTATATAGTAAAGCACTGTAGCCTGCCCTCCTTCAATGGAGGCGGAATAGCAAAACCACACAAACTCTCTCCTGAAGCCCTCTCTCGTGGCCAGCAGACCTCGACATTGGCATTTTGCTCCTGAACAAATTGCCACATGCAAGAATATAATGGGTTCAGGAACCGATTTGCTGTACTACCATCCCATCTCCTGACGACCTCACAGACCAGTTGGCTGTTTGGGCGTTTCAGAAGTCTGCAATATCTACGAACAACTTGCGTGTGCCTTCATGCTCGCCTAGCACGTCCTAAAGTCGTTGGCAGTTTGTGTCCATTAATAGATGAAAAGCATATTTAAGAGTGCTTAGAGTGGCTCATAAGCAGACCACTCACGTGTTTTTCTAACCTCAGGTCTTCATCCACTGTTTAAATCCTTTTTAAGCTCAGCATTAACATTCAAAATATATATTTTTGTTGCCATCGCAATGCAATTAATTCAATTAATTCACCTAATTCCCTTGATTTAAGGTGGGTAGACAGACTAGGGGTCAGGATGACCACCACAGAGCTAATTTGTTCCGATTTGATCGTTCTATCCTTGCAGCTACTTAGCAATGTTTATTGTGGAAGTTAACAAATGATGTTATCTACTACAACATGGAGGTTAGCTACAGCATAGTAAAATCTTTTATAATTTCTACATGCATTTGTGCCTGAGTTTGATCGCCACATATTATAAATTAGAAAATTAATTAACCACGACTAAATGGGCTATGGCCTGTGTAAAATATAGGGTATTTATTTACATATTTGTGTTTGTTATTTTTTTTGTGAATTTGTTTTGCATTACACAATTCTATCCATGTGCTAATTTTACACCGTTAGCTGTAGACATGCTATTCAGGAATTGCATTTTCATTGCTTCCAATGTTTCTCGGATATGAGATGGAAGATTGCACAGGCACGCTTCTTTTGTAGCATGCCGTACAAGTCAATTCACTACAAATTCAGTGAAGCTAAAATAACAATTTTCTTTTTTTTTAACGGGGCTAAAGTTAAATATATGACCAAATTGCATCAAATTATGGATGGACAATGGACACCTGATTTTTATACAGGTCTGTCTGTATGGCGCAGTGAGAAAGATTCCCAATTTCAATGCTTATTTTTCTCCACTATCCAAGCAATGCGTCCAATGCACATTTTAGAAATTGCCAACTAAATGCAGAATATTGGCTGACATTGAAAGCTGGATCGTAGTGGGAGTGGAAAGAGAACTGGAGTTTGGCAACCACTGTCCTCGGCAGTGACATGGCCTTGTCCTCATGATTCTTCCAAAAGGAAGTTATTAAGTAATAAAATTAGATATCCTTGGCATTTTGCCAGACCATGGCCATCACTCCCTTTTTTAAATGTAAATTTGTTTTCCCCATTTCATTTACGGGTGTATGGTTCAGGACTAAAGGGATGTGATTGCCTAGTTCTACGAGGCTCAAATACAATTCCGAGCTAATATGGTCCGATCTTTTATATGCCATCGGCCACCAGCAGATTATGCTATTGAGATCAGGTTTAATTTGCGGCATCTTCATCTTTCGTACGAATATGGAGTCAGAATTATACATCCATACCTAGGTTGGAAATCCAACTGATGTGTTCAGAGGACAACAAATGTCCGTACCACTCGTGCCCTCGGAGACCGCTCGCAGCGGATGTGAGTCGTAGTCACATTTTGGTGATTATTTAATTTTCCGTTTGTGGAGTAAGTGATTGGACCTGCCGTGGCTAGATACGATTTAAAGTAGCCCACTGCTTGTGGAGCATTGAGCCTCCTGATGGTTGTATGGTGGAATTCGTGATAATTTGCCTATGCAATTGTTCTGCCCCCAGTCTTTGATGTTACCAGCTTTATCGATTTTTTGGGAGGTTGTCCAGCTCTGGCTGGTTGGGTTAGGTCTTTGTGTTGGTAACAAATGTGTGAGTGTTGTCATTTCACCACGGAGGAGTGCTGGTGCGATATGTGAAAGCACTGGCCACCAAAGCCATGGGACCCATTTAAATTCGTCAGTTATGATTCTTGTCGCTGAAATCAACTGGAGTTCGACGTTCCTCATGTGTGAGCTGGAAAGCCAAACTAAAGAACCAGTACTCATTCGTGATATACACCAATGTGAGCAACGTAGTTTCACCCATCACAGTGTCGACAGGAGGACCTTGAAGATCTGCTGCACTTGAAAGCCGCAGAAATTCATGTCCAGAGACCTTCTCGCCAGCTGCTTGCTCAGGTGGAAAGGTTGAGATGACGGTCTTGCTTGAATTCAGACGAAGCAGCCAGTAGTGGAAGTATGCCTCATGTGAGCATCACCTCACCTTACAGAGGTCCGTGTTAGCTGTGTCATGAGAGCCAAGTGCTCCACGTAGGCAAACCTCTGCGAGGTTTTATCTGGCATGTCGCTGGTGTACACACTGAAAAGTGTCGGTGCCAGCACAGAGCTTTTATGTAGACCATTGTTTAGGACCCAATAAAAAACTTTTATTGTGGCCGAGGAAGATGCATAAACTGTAATTGTTCAACATGCTTGAGAGCAGCCGAATTATTGCGGTACTGGACGATCCTGGACAATTATTTGAGTAGAAGGCCATGTTTAAACATGGTCTGATACACGGATGTCAGGTCTAGGCACGCTGCACCGGTCTTAAGAAAGCGTTAA
This sequence comes from Petromyzon marinus, assembly GCF_048934315.1. Classification (NCBI taxonomy): domain Eukaryota; kingdom Metazoa; phylum Chordata; class Hyperoartia; order Petromyzontiformes; family Petromyzontidae; genus Petromyzon; species Petromyzon marinus. The sequence continues at coordinate 21,635,638 of NC_133667.1, read as the reverse complement.
TAACTTTCCTTGATGTGGTGTTGGAGAGCCACTACCTTGTCCTAACAATCACGTCCACCTTGAAAGCCCAATTGCTCCTTTGGATTGGTGGCCTCCGTTGCCAAGGCGAGCCTCTGAAGGATGAGGCGCTCCAGTACCTTGCAGCAGATGTGAAGCAAGGAGATGGCCCAAACTACTGGCTGCCTCAGTGTTGTATTTTTCCTCACTCGAGAATAGTGAGGACTTTGGATTTCCTCATTACTGTCAAAATGTTCCATGTAGCCAGGACACTGGAAGAAAATACTGTCAACCAGCGTCTTTTCTTTTTACTCTGCCCTGAGGCTTTGCTGGCATGGCCTGTGGCAAGGGCATCGCCTATTTCGGCCTGAGGTAAAAGGGAGCTGAGCATTGAGATGACGGCGGTGACAAGGAAGGAGACGGAGCAAGAATTCACCGTGTTTGTAGGCCTGAATGTTTTGTATGAGAATGTTTTGTGCAATGCTGTTTCACCTACTGTATGTAGCTATGTACACATGTGTAATTGCCTTTGTGTTAATTAGGTTAAAAACAAAGTATTTCCGAGTAAACGTTAGCTTATATGGCGTAAGGAAGGGATCTCACATTGTGTGCTGTTAAAATATTGGGAATCCTATGCTTTGATCTGTCAGTTGAGTCATTCATAGGATGGTCGCGAGCACGTGCCGAGTGTATGCTGTTTGGCAGGAGGAATGTATCGGTGTGGAAATACAATGTGATTTAATATAGTACTGTAATCATTAAACTTGTGCTCTATAAATGTAATGCTATTTACAGTTATTGTTTAGAAAACATATCTTGAAATGCACGCAATTTGTAATAGGGTAATCCACAATCCTTGGGTTCCGTTTTGTTGATGAATGTGCATAACTGCATATGTTACACTCGTGCTTATATATTTGCTTTACAGTTACCTCTGATCTTCACATAAATGTTGTATCTCACCTGGCCTAATTAATGCCAAACTGATGTATTGCATTAAACATAACGTTCATGGTACTTCAGTTAAGCATTGATTTAGGACCCACAATGAAATAACTTGGCCTAGTCTGATTAGCACTGCCGTTTTCTTTGCTATTTTCAAGAAGCCTGAGTTGTGGATAAGTTGAGCAGGCTTAAAATTTAGCCCACAAATTACAACGACGCGATGTTCCTATAAAGCCTCAGTGTCATCGTGTCAGAGCATTCACTCACACGTGTGTCAAAAGAGGCGTCGATGATGCTGGGTTAAATAATGGTTGTCCTCCCCTCGATATCGATAATAGAGAGTAAGACATCATACCAATCACCTAACCATTACCAACAACCTTAGGGCTGGACCTCTGTCCAATTCGGAAGGTGAATCGATGCCACTGTGCTTCAACGAGCGTGCTCTTTTAGGAGCCGTCCATAAATGACGTCACGCGATTTTGGACGATTTTTGACCCCCCCCCCCTTCGTCACACGGCGTCACAAAAAGTCAGACCCCCCCCCACTCAAATATGACGTCACAAAGCTCTGCCCCCCCCCCAAAAATATATAAAACATGCTTCAAATCGCTTTAAACTATTGTCATTGTAGTGCGTATTTAATGTGGCGCTGCACTCTGATGTTGTAGGAGAAAACATTTATAAAAAAAAGTATATTTAATTATGTAGAACGTGTTGTCTATATTTATTTAAAGTTGCGCATTTTGATGTGACGTCACATTTCTCAAACCCTCCCCGCCTCGTCACACATCGTCACAAATGTCTGACCCCCCCCCCCCCCCTAGGTGCGTGACGTCATTTATGGACGGCCCCTTACCATACGCCTTAGGATTGCTGGTTTCCGAGTTGCATTTTCCATACTAGAAGCTGTGTTTTCAAGTTACCAGACAGAGGTTGACAATCAAAGCATAATCCGCAGCATCGCATATTCTCGATTGGCTGCTCATGGTTATACAGTCACTAACTAGTGGACAGTGCGTCCTGTGGATGGGATGACGTGACACTCCTATGCTCCTCCGCTGACCCTCTGCAGGCATTCACCACTCACCTGACACCCACTCTTCACCGGTCATCAATTCAGCTGACATCACCCAGTTAATAAAATGTAGCACGACGACACAGAGAAAGATTCAACGGCAACCCCTGCACATACACCCCACTCCTCAACAGCACGTGCATATCAAATGTATGATTTTGCATCAAGGATATGGGATATTAATTTCAATGTGGTAGAGTGAATAAGCAGCACTGGGGATGAGCTAAATTACTGTATTGGGGCAAAGGTTTCTTTATCCCTTAATTGTCTTATCAACTACTAAAAATGAAGTTTCAAATGACACCTCATTCGTTGAAATTGGTGGAGCGAGCTAGAAGGAGATCTCTGAACAAACATAAACTAAAACTAAACTATATTTTTCCAGGTAAGGCCCACTGAGCTATATAGCTCTTTTTTAGAGGCAACCTGGCCAAAAATGATAGCTCAACGAAGTGGCTTATCATGTGGACATTTATAGCTGCCAAATACTCAAAACGCATGTTTCTAAATGTGGAGGGGGAAAAAAAACGGGAGAACCTGGAGAAAAATCCACACGAGCATGGAGAGAACATGCAAACTCCAAATATACAGGCGTCGGGGTCAGTACCTCCTATATATAGGCGAGGTAGTTAACATCTCATCACCATGGCGATGTTACTGTAGGTATACAGCAGGACTCCAATAATCCATGGAGATATGTAGGTACCCTCTCGTGGATCCCATAATTTGTGGCGCACCGCGGGGGTTGGCTCCATTATGCGTGTGCCGTAAATCCGCCTCCTTTTTCTTAATTCTGACGAATGCCTGAAGATGCTGGTTGTAAGTACCAGCCAGCAAAATGTCGTTATCCAATTGTTAAATGTTGTCGATTGCCCTACAACACACACGGTGTGCTGAAGCAGTATTAAATTGGCACATTTGTTCATCGCGTGACAACTTTAATAATCGGCTGCGTCAGGTGGAAGAGGGTTTACGAAACACATTCTACTTAAGCAATCAGACCTGAAAATAAATTATGAATCAAGATCGCTTTGGTAATTGATTGGCATGATTTGGTCAAGGACCCCTTGAATGTACTCCTTTTTGCAGTGTATCAAGCAAACTTCTGGGTGCTACACCACTGTACCTTGTCTTTTTTTTTCCTGAAGCTTACTGTCAAGGATTAATAATGATGACATTTATACACTTATATGTGGACTAATGTTCTGAGTCCTTAGGGCTGAAAAAAAAACTAATGCCAAGAATAAAATAATCCCAACGCGAGAGATTGAAGACACAGCCTTTGTTCATGTGAGCAGCTTTGGTCTCAAAGAACTCTGCCCTCAGCCACAAAACCAAATCATTTCTTGTCATAGGCTGTATATCTGTCACAACTCAACACAACGTCGTATTAATTTAGTTCCAGCTAAGTTGTATTAATACAGAATTTGTAATGCCACTTAGTGAACGAAACAAGCTGCATAGCAAGACGCTAATATGGACACTGAGCCAGATAGGCTTATATAGGCCTCGGCAAGGTAAGGTAATTTACCCTTTTTGCTGGGTAAAAGGGTAAAGTTCTCGACATGCCAAGGGGTAAGGTAAATGGTATGGTAAAGGTAGCGTGGAATAATTACCCGGTAGTGTAAAGGTAGCGCGAAGTATTACCCGGTAAATACCTTGTGTACCGCTCGCTAACAGCTCGGTCGCGCAGTCCGTGGCCTCCATTTTGGAATCATCGAGAGTATTTTCTACCAGCTTTACTACCCGCTAAGCCCGAGACTTGGATTCTTGTCTTGGATTAATACACGGCCTACGCGGAGGGTGGGGGGGGGGTGCATGACGTCAGCAGGCACACTGCGTAATGCTGCCGCATGCGGTGACATCACAGATGAGACATCACAGATGAGACATCACAGATGTGACATCACAGATGTGACGTCACCACTCACTTGCCGTGCAATATATATCCATTATTGCGCCCCCCCCCCCAAAATACAAAGTCTATGTTTATACTTCTTGCATTGTGTACAGTCTGGAGCTGCCCACATGCCAAATTTAAAGTTTGTTGCATGTCGGGAAGTATGCTAAACATTTCGAACAGACACATTCACAAATTTCCCTTTGATTTATATAGATGAATAAAGCGCTCTACCTAGTATTTACCTGTTATAAACCTTGTTCATGTGTAGTACCCCGGTAATTACCCTCTTATAAACCTTGTTCATGTGTAGTACCACAGTAATTACCCTGTAATCGGGTAATTTGTATGGGGTAAGGTAGGGTAAAGGTGGGCTCGTTGCTTTTGACCTTTTACCTTACCTTGCCGAGGCCTATGTGTTAATACAGAATTTGTAATGCCACTGAGTGAACGAAACAAACCAAAAGCGCTTTTAAGCTGCATAGCGAAACGCTAATACGGACACTGTACGTATTGAACTGCGGCTCTAGGCGCTGGCTGCCAAATAGACGAGCGCCAGTTAATTAGGGCAAGCTTATGTTCATGGGCTCGGACTCTAGGGGTGGCTGGACCCAAGAGGTGCGTTATTATGTGTTAGATTTAAACTTACACCGTGGAGGAGCCAAGGTGGCTGTATCTCCGTTTAGGAGACCATTAGGTTGACACAATGTTACGAGTGCATCTTAACAGTTTTCCCCGATTCAGTTTTATTCACGTGTGAAATAAAGTATGAGCAACCTCCAACCCTCGTATTATTAAACAGCCTTAAACTGCCAATAGGCACATTTTCCTTCCGCAAACACTGTGGCGTAAGGCTGCGATGTGATGTGATAATTGGTTTGTAATATTAACGTTTTTCTGTAACAACACGTTCAAACGTTAATGCTACGTAACTGCAGTTTGACATTCGGTGAAGCAATAATCGTTTTTTTTGTGTTTAAATCTTGTAATGGGATTAGCACCCACCATTGTGTGCCGAGTGGAAGGTGCAATCATAAGCAAGATTGCGTGCTCGTTACCGAGTTTGCACCCAAGGTTTTAACAGCATCCAGAAACCCCCGTTCGCGGTGTTGATTGCTACTCTCCCTTGAGGCCTCATTACATAAGGGTGACTTCCCTTGCACTGTCATAACAGCTGGGGTCAGTCGTGGGTCGTTGCTCCAGAACGATGTTTTTTGTAAGTGTCCAACGCCAGCAAGAGACGCCCGCTTTTATTAATAGCTTAAAGTGCCGCTCACTTGTCCGCGCACTGAGTAATTCGAGGGACATCATTTCATGTACGCAATTAACAGGCACACACCGCAAATTGATTTCCATTCCATTTTGTCTATTATCGTAGAACCGCAGAAGAAATTGATGTTCAGTCTTGAGTTAATTACAACAAAAAGCCACTTCATACAGGAATATTAAAACAAATATGTTATATCAAAAACATTATGCATGCAGATAATGAAAATGCAGTATTTGGTGTGCACTGAATCATGATTGTAATGTCTGTAGAATTTCTTTGGTTTTTAATATTGTTAATCAAAGTCATTTTTTATTGCTTTAGTTTCTAAAAAAATGTATAGCCACCATGTAACAAATAATTGTATGTACTTATTTGTATGTACGTGCTAGTTAAGGAAATATATGCATCTGACATCCTTCAATAATTCATATAGAGCAGCCTTAATATTTCACCTTCATATATTTTATTTATTAATACAGCTGCAATAAAGGTGCAACTATTAATACAGCTGCAACAAAGGTGCAACTAGCGATGTGGATATTTTTACTGTTCGAGGGTCTGGCAGTGCAGTTGGTTCATCGCAAAATAAATTATTGGCAAAATTCCATCCAGTAGCAGGTCATGCCACTCAACCTTCAGGTGACGTGCACAAGCATTCTCTTGGGGCCACATTGCTCATACAAAAGCACATAATGGGCATGTCAAAAAGTGGATTTAATTAGTTTGCAGCTGTACCTTCTTTCTGCCAGCTGAGCTTACTTTAATTATAAAGCAGGGGCAGCATGCTGTAGGTCTCGTGGCCCCAAGGCTTACAGTATTACTTATTTTTTTTTGACATTGAGACATGTTCTTATTTTTAATACATACTGTTTACATTAAAATTAAATGCTGGAATATCAGAATTTTTTTGTGGCAGGATTTAAGCTGCTTATGGTTTAAAACCATATTCTCTTGCATCAGCAGAATTAGGTCAGTGTTTTTAATGTCTTGTATGATGAGGATAGCATATGTCTTAGGGGGGAGCAGGGTAGTTGGTAACTATGTCTGTTGTTTCATCATAGTTTAAAAAAATAAATTACACTGAGAATTGAAAATGTAAGAGGTCGACATATCCGGTGATACATCTTCCTCCCCCCCTTGAGAAGGGCAACTGGAAGAAATGTCAAGCACATTTTGGCAATTTTGGTATTAATTAAGCACCCGCTGTTTTGGAATATTGTAAAGGTTATGATTGGTTTTATAATTTGATATTATATATACACTATTTTCTAGTGGCAAAGTGGGTCATATGCAGTGCTATGAACCTAGTGACCTGAGTTAGACTTTTTTGACGATGGCTAACATCAGTGGCAAGTAATATTTGAACCAGTCATGGGCCCTCATCTTTTCACAAACCCACTCTTGACCAACATCGTGCAGTGTGGCTAAACAACCCCAATAATTGACATGATTTGGGGAGGTCTTCATCCATCAGTGGATTGACAAAAGGCTGAACAAAATTGTTATTCTAAATTAATGTACCAAGTTACCACAAATTTGAAAGCACATTCTTGTTTCATAAAGTTTAGAAAACATTCCGCTATTTTCTTGTTTAATGTACTGCAGTGGTCGCTTGCTTTCCAAGCATGAACAGTTAATGTGGCATAAACTTATGGTAAAAATAGCATTTAATTGCATGCAGAGCAAGTTGAGAAAATGGACAGCCAAATGGAAAATGTTTCGCCAAAAAGTACACGGCTGTGTGCAGGTGTTTTAGCACACATGCATGATTACATGAGTTCAAGTGAGAGTACGGATCACGCTGCACAGGATGCTAAGGTGATGATGGTGAGAAACATACAACAAACTCGATCCTGACATAATGGGGTGCACACCTGATGCTGTGAAACACATGTTTAAAATTATACTCTCATTTTTCAAATTTTCTACAGTGCGTATATGTATGCCCCTGAACAAATTGCCGGAATGTGCCCGGAATTTCTAGATCTGTGAAGCTCAGCAGGGTTGTGCCTCGATGGTGCTCGGATTTGGGTGACCACCATGCATAAAAGGTGTTATGGGAAGGCGAGACCATGAGATAGGCTGCAGATTGGAGTGTAGCAAAAGTCAACCGTGGCGCTGTACTCATGTGCTCCCGCATTAATCCTCCACGACTTCACCAACACACACTGCCCAGCATTTTGAAGTATGGTATAATAGACCCATGAACCTGTGTGCTATATGGAGGCCCTCATCCAGCAGTGGATTGACACAGGGCTGTACATGTACACATATACATACAGGGGAGGAGCAGGTTTGGAGCATTGCATTATGAACCCGGAAACTTGTTTTTTTTATTTTAAATCAAACCACCGTTAACACCAGGGGTGAGTAATATGTGATCTGCTCCCCGTCGATTCCCCAATCAGCACAATTTGCACTGACCAACATGGTGAAGTATGGTCAAACAACCCCGATGACTAAAAGGCATTGGGAGGCCTTCATCCAGCAGTGGATTGACAAACGTCTGTAAATAACTATATATATGAATGTTACAAACCTGACATCGTGGGTGTGATGCCCACACATAACGTTCAATGACAGTATCCGAAGCAGTTTAAACTGTATTTTTATATATATATACAAATATATTACCTGCACACGTAATGGTAGAATACAACCAAGGACGTTAGTTGAGGAGATTGAACAATGAAATAAGCTTGTATTCGGTTGCTGGGCGGATTATTATTTCGCAGGATTGTGGGAGATGATGGAGCGGCTTCATGAATTCCTCATCAGTGGATTGACCATGGTTGATATTGATGATCTAAAAAAACACAAATGAATAGGTTATGGCATAATGCACTTTCTAGCATTCATCAGCATACATAGTTGCTGCCTATTAAAACTCACGTATGTGGGGGAGGAGGTTTTTTTAATGCATTAGTTACATACTGCATGATGAATATTGTTTTCTTAGAACTTGCTAAGTGAGCGGAAATGTAGCCTCAAGTGTTCTGAGCTGTGCCCCTCTCTGCGCTGTGTTGTTGTTTCCCACAGGATGCCGCCTCAGTCTGCGACAGCTCCTCAGGAAGACCCTGTGGGGAACTCGGCTCCCCAAGCAACAGCAGTGTTTTGGGTAAGATTTGACACCACTTTCTGTCACTTATAATCCCGCTTCAGCGTTACGATGGTTGGAATCCGATGGTGCCATTATTTATTTTTTTGCTCCTGTGACACTTTTTTTAAAATATATTTTTACGTTATTATTTTATTTATGGTGTTAATTGTAATGTGCGCGCGAATATCACAGTCTCTTTTTAGAACAGTCAGTTAAATTATCGCATCGTATCTCCCGGAATGTCTTTCCGATGACCAAAAAGTGGGTGTCTTATCAAGCTGAATGGATTTAATTTCCAACCAAACAGCCAGGAGGATGCCACGCTTCTCCACTGCTGAAGTGAATGATCGTGCGGTGTCAGCGCTTCTTGTCCTTGCAGCTCATAATCGCTTGTGAATCTCCGCATATTTGTGAAAAGTTAGTTTATTGGCTGATATTTTCTATTTTTCTATTTCGTTTTTTTTGATGTCCTACGAAGAAGGAATCCAAGAAACTACCTATGATATCCTGTATGCCGAGAAAATTTGTTTTTTTTTTACTTTTCATCACAAAACGCAATCATTTACGTTATTCATTTGTCATACAGAACACTGCAGTGTCAGTGAATATGTTGGTTCAGCACTATCTAAGCTATATACATTTGTAGTGAGTTCAACTGAGTCGCAGATGTGCTCTTGGAGGCAACACATTTATTTAACACCAACACACGGGGTAACTGCCCCTTCACAGAATATCAACCTATGGTGGTGACCACCGACTAACTACACTAATTACAACGTCACCGCTACAACAGACCGGGACCACAGCTCAGGTCCAGGTCCACGTGTTGGAGACTCTGTAGGACGTAGAACGTAGACGAAGGTTTCTTCAGGATCAACAACAACGCCGGCCCCTCTGGGGGACCCGGCTTATATTCTCTGTGGCGTGGCTGGCTCCGCCCTTGGCCACGACCACCTTCCAGAACCCTCTAGCAGGATCTCGACCCCGACCACGTGACCACCCCTAGCCCTCCACTTGGGGCCCCTTTGTCGACTTAACTGGTCACGTGTCCTCTCGGGTCAACCAGAGTGCCATGGCCTTTAGTAACCTCATTCCTACGGCCGGCACTCCCACACCCCGTCCTGTAGGGGCTGGCACTGCACGCCAAGCGTGGTGCCATCCAGCGCTCACCGGGCCCCTCTAGGGCCGGTACTACACCCACACCATTGTGGTGTCCGCGATGTCGTTACACCACACGCCGTGCTTCTCCAGGGCCGGCACTACACAGTGACATCCCGCGATGTTACTACATCACACCCCCCCCCCTTCGTAGCACTCAGCTGTCCCGGCTGTCAACTCCCCCTTCAACAACAAACAAAACGAACAACCCCTTGTGTGCCTCGACAAATAAATACCCTAAACCCATCTATACAATATGTGCACTATATACAGAATATACAGTAACTAGCGGGGAAAGAGGACGGAAGTATAGAACAGCAATAGGCAAGAATAAAGGAAGAGAGAGAAGGGAAAAGAGAGAGAGAAAAAAACCAAAACGCAGTAACACACGAAACCTCGGGATCCCCTCCAGCACCAGCATCTCCCATCCTCACCGTGTGGTATCCGCAATGTCGTTACACATTTAACATATATAAAAACACATTTTTAAATATTTCATTTGATTTTCTGCTTCTTTCTTGCTTATCCACATTTCACATCTATGAAGCTAAATTAACCGAGCAGAACATGCATCACCGGACCACCGCTGGTATTGATCCAATGCAGGTTGATCCGGAAATGTGTATACCTTTGGTTTGGACATTCATTAATATTTTACCTGATAATTAATAAAAAAAATAAGTTAGGTAAACCTATCTTGATTAAACTACTCTAACCAAAATATATAAATGCCACCCCCCCCCCCCCCAAAAAAAATCTTATAGCTGCGTTTTTTTATGTTCCATTAATATGAATCACTTTGTGTTACTGGTATTTAGAGATTAGTGAATGCGTTTTGCCTCGAGGAATTGGCGGGGCTGTGTGGTCCCCGGATATTTCCACGCCGGCTCGGTGGTCTGCGGGCCAAAAAAGTTTGTGAAACACTGAACTAGAGGAGGCCCTCCTGGCAGCAGTTCCATGAGTAAGAAATCGCAGGGTTGCACCTTTACCATGTCATTCGTTCCAGCCTTCTGTCAGATTACAACCTTTTTACAACATTGACACCCGACCTCCAAATCATGCCCTTATCAGAAACCCATAATTTGGCCTTAGGTCTCCCCCTTGGTTGCCGACCTTTGGGTTCCCACTGCTCTCGGTAATCCTGCCCCCCCTCGATCAAGCGTACATGTCCCACCCATCACTCCCTCCTCTTATTCCTCCTGATCATGTCTACAGTGCTTTCCTGTCACGCTCTAAAGAGCAAATGCTATCCTGCCATGAAATACGTAGTATCCTCTCCATGTCACCACCACCATCATCATCGGCCATGATATATCCACTGCTGGATGAAGGCCTACCAAAATCATCGCTGTCCCTCATGTCCACACGAGCAGCTATGTTCAAGGGCTAGACGCTTCTTGTGGAGCTGCTCTCTTGACACTTTACTACGACAATTATTACTCCTACCTCAAACACCAATCTCTTAACACTAACGTTGACCTTTCAATGCCTTCAAAGTGGTTAATGTCGTCCATAAAATCCCACTCTGCTAACATAATGCATCAGTTTAACCTCTTGCTTACGACCCCCTCCACTTTACTACCTAAATACATATTCTGGGCTATCTTCACATGGCTCAAGACCATATTTGAAGACCATACTTTTCACAATCTTCCTTTACTTTATTTCAATAATTATATATATTTAATAAATTCAGCCCTTTGTCAATCCACTGATGTTTGAAGGCTTTCCCAAGCTGTGTTAGTCATTGGGGGTTAGTTTAACCATACTTCACCATGTGGGACAGTATGGGATTGTGAAGTGCAGGGCCCAGGACCAATTCATATTTCACCGACCACTGACGTTAGCCATAGCCAGGAGTCCAACTCAGGTTCCCAGGTCCGGAGCAAAGTGTGCTAACCACTGCACCACTACCTCCGCCTTTTATTAAATATTTAGTGGATTCGTTTTTGTAATGTTGATCCTAACGTGCAATGTTGATATGTTCTTTACGATTTTCTCTGAAGCCACTGTTACCTCACACATTGTCAAGTCCAATTAAAGGGTAACCATCCGAAAAAAATTGCCTCATACTTCTGTTGAATTCAGCCAATTGAATCAATTGTTGATAATTCTTTTCAAACGCCTTTTTTGAAAATCCATGACACATTTATGCATATCCATTTTTCCATTATACAAGTTTCTTACTGTAAATCAAAGCTAATATCAAATACCTTTCTTCTTCTGCAGTAACCATTCCATTTCAAAATCTCTACTATATTTACCCTCAGGGCAAAACTTTTACTTCTTCATGGTAATGATGCTCAGATGTTTTGACGTGATTTGCAACCTGAGGCCTTTAACAACAAGGTCCTAAGAATAAAACTGTTGGCTTATTGCTCGTGGGTATAACACTTTGTCACTTTGGTTGTTAAAACAGCTCCGGATGCATTTTATTTTAGCATAGATGCAAAATCCGGAATCATACTCTTAACCATAAGGTGTGTATTTGTTTTAAAATTGTGGATGGGCTAATGTATTAAAACGCGTGTCTTTTCTTTCCCATGGAGCACAGCGTTCACATTGGCAGTTCTTATTGGACCGTATCCCCAGCATCTTTGCAATTCTCTCTCATATTAGTTAATCAACTCGTGATGAATCTCAAAAAAAAATACTTGTAAACAGCATTCGAGGGTGACGACGAGACCTGTACAACTCATTGGACATGAAACGCCTTAAGCAGCCATAAGGAGTGGAATGAGACGCAATCATTATCCTTCGGGGAAGATTTGAAGCCGGGTCACAGACGAGCTGTCTCAGAAGCCTGATGAAGGGATTTGACCACGAAGCCACCCATCCCCTTAAGATTATTGACACTGTTTTTTTCATCAGAGGCAGAAAAGACATTTGGGAATTTTCCAAGGATTCATTCTTCTTGCTGTAGTTTGAGTATTTATGGTCAAAGCAAGGGGAGAATTTTTTTGTGTGGTATGTCAGAGCCAAATTAACAGCTTGCAAGAGCCTCATGCCTTCCGGTGAAGCTAAAGCATCCCTCTAAACAAGATATACTATATACAGATTAATGGGGCTACTCTGTATAAATATAGTATTTCAACATCAATGCATGCAAATAAATTTACCCTCATTCCAAGAGGCCTTCTGCTGTTCATTTGGCAGTCGCCTATCGTAAAGGACATTCCTCTGCTGCCTCTACCAACTTCCTGAGCTGTGCTGATTTTGCTCGCTTCAAACTACCTTACTTGTTTTGGTTCATGTTTGCCCTCTTCAGTTTATTTTCGGAAAACAAGTTGAAAAATAACGTCAATGCCTCATGCGTATTATTTAAAGGTCTGAAGGTAAAGGTTCAGCCCTGAAATGTCTTGTTCACGCCACTTCTGGCAGAAGTGCCTCTATAAGAATGCATTGTGCTGACTATTGAACCATGGCTTCATGTAATTTATTATTTTATTTAGTTATTCGTCTTATTTTTTCGTTGTGCATTTGTTTAGGAATCATCGTGCGTTGGGTTATGAACTGGATTACTGCATATAACAAACGTTCAATGGACTTGCTCTCTTGTACCCCCTTGCTCTGCCATGGCCAAAACCACAAACTAATTTGCAGACAACTGTTAACAAAATATGCAATAAATGTTTGCGTTCCAGTTTCTGTTTATAAAGGATGAAAATGCAGAACCAATAAAGATGAGACTTCATGCACACTGATGCTGACTTCTTCGTAAATGTTTAATATAATTTCCAAACTGTACGTATTTATAATTATAACAGATGGTGCGGCTTCCAGTAGATGTTTAATTCCTACAAGAGCAATCAATCTCAGCTGGCCAAATGTTTTAGTACCAATAAGTTTAGATAAAACCACAAAAGACATTAAGCAAATTCTAGACTCAAGGGTCTCAGACATTGGTTCATCCAGTGATGGCCTTTAGTCAGTATGAAATAATCTTGCAAAATGTTTAAATAAATATGCATTATTCATAAAGGCAAGCAGTGCATTTGTTATAGTCACGTGCATGAATGTGATATTTAATTCATGCACATATAGCTAGAGTATACGGCAGTAAAATCGATTTCAATCATTCTCAATCCACCAATGGACGAAGGCTCTTCCATGCCTTGTCAGTCTTGGGTGTTTTTCAAATCATACTTCACCATGCTACTCAGTGCAGATTGGTGAAGGAAGGTGATGCAGGACTGCTTCTGACATCACTCGCCGCTGGTGCCAGCCATGCCCGGGAATTGAACTTGGATCATCGGGTTCAGAGCACAGCACGCTGACCCCCAGACCACCCCTCCACTCCTCACTTCCCTTGTTGCTCTACATTGCGGTGCAGTGCGACGTGGATCAGATAACACGGCCTGCAGATCACTTTATTTGATCTGAAGGGAACTCCTCCTATCCATGAATTCTTATTAGTGACCCCCATCCCCCAACCCATTCCAGATAAGGTTGAGTCAAACTGTATAAGAAATAATTAGGTCGGTCAGTAGATAGATTAGAAGAGACATGTTGATGTACTTCAGAAGCAACAAAATGTCATTATTCCTTTTGGCTGCAGTTTTGTTTTTGTTCTCCACAAGATATAGTTTTAATGGGATTTATTTTGTGATCACCATCATATATTGAGTCTCATTATTAGAGCGCATATTTGTTTATAAACAGTAGCCAAGGGAATTGGTCAAACATCACAATGCAGAATCCTCCTGAGAATCACATAACACTTGAACAGATATAATGAGTTAAATGTAAATGAATAATGCATCTGCTCATCGCTGCATTTCATTGCTCAAATACTAGCAGTAATAATGATAATAAAACATCTGCAGCCCTTTGTCAATCCTCTGCTGGATGAAAGCCTCCCCGCACTGTTGTCATGGGGGATGTTCTAGCCATACTTCACCACGCTGGTCAGTGCTGGTTGGTAAAAGGGGAAGACTGACGAAATATTACGTACCACTGTTGTCAGGCATAGCTAGGAATCGAGCAGAGGTCGCGAGGTTCAAAGAGCAGTGCACCTAACCATTGCACCACCACTCTCCTCCCACCTGAATATTATTCTAATGAAATTCATTCAGAAACCTCAATGCAGCAAGAGAAATGTAATTGGTTAGACGTGGCTACATCACCTTCATGCCTTGAACTACAGTACTTCCTTAATGAGTTTTAATTTCACAGACTGAAATGTAATGAACTGCAATACGACTTGTAAAAGTCTTAGATTATATATCCATTTTGTAAATGGATATTAATTTGCGTGGGCTTTGTGCCCATGCAAACATAAAATAAAGTCTTGTCTAAATCTGTCATTATTACAAAATATTCAGCTGAAATTAACTTTGGAGCTTTGGGAATATGCTGAAAGGAAGCTTTCTGCACTTGGCCATTTAATCTAATGGCTCTCTGTCAGCAGCTTGGCATTAACAATCACACCGTTTCATTTCACTGTCTGATGCAAGATGAGTCTCAAGGCATTTTCCTACATATGTCAGGCAGCCTCATGACTCTGCTACTGCTGTACGCAGAATGGTTTCATGAGAAATAAACATGACTGTTTAAGGAAAATTTAGAGACACAATATTTCCCCTTTCTGATTATTATGAATATTTAGGTAGGCTAAATTTTTATTAAAACTTTCGTGACTGCAGGGATTCATATTCTTGGTTCTTAATAATATATTATATTATTGTTTCCCTTCTACGTGACTTTACCGAAAGAACCAATAATATTTAAGTAGGCTCTCACATAAATAGAACACAGAGCAGATATGACCGACTCTTGTATGAAAACAAATTCTGCATTTACACAAACAGTCCTTTTGTGAATCCACTGCTGGATCAGGGTACCCCAATGTTGCGTTCGTCAGAGGCGTCATTTGACCACACTTCACGCTGGTCAGTGCGAGTTTGACGTAGGCAGCACGTGTTGCCTTGCCTCGTGTCGAGTCCCTGGACCTGGTTTGAGTGCCCCTATTCAGCGTAGCTCCTGTGGTCTGTAGGCCCCTTGTAGGACTTCTTCCTCACATCAAAATTAGGCGACAAAACGTGCAGGTGTCCGTCCCTTTACGCGGGTTCTGTTTGTGAAATTTGGCGTAAATGCGGCGAAACCTGTTTCTACCCAAAAATCGCGATCTGTCGTTTGAATTCACTCGCGTGCGGCTATGCGGTTTGTACGTGGGGCAACACCGTGTGTGTGTGTGGCCTGTTCACACTACTCAGCAGGCGGCCGTCTTGTTCGGTGCCGCTTCGTCCGCCCCTTTTCTCTTGGAACGCATCTACCGCATATTGTGGGGGAAACCTGTATTTATAATTATTTATTATTATTATTGTTTATTATTGTTTACCATCAAAAAATAGGGTAATGACATATAATGTCTCCTCTGCCTTGACTGTACGTTAGGGTAATTGGTTTAATGGCTGACAAGCTTGTGGTCACTTTGACACCGAGTCACTAATCAAGGACGAATGAGGAGCAGCTATTAATTACATCGGGGAGCATGGATACGAGGCACGAATGAGCACGGTTCATCTGCAACCCGGATTAATTGCCCAAAAATAGCTGAGAATTCACTGTAAAATTATTGAAGGATTCTTCTTACTGTGGGTTTTCCCATGTTGCTGGTGTTTATTTGGCTTTTGGTAAATGTGTTATAAGAAACAATTTACTGTTTTAACACAGCGGCTATTGGCTGTGCTGAACCCACTAGTTTTTTGTTACAATTCTTAAATGTATTAATTAAATGTCGTTCGCACTATATTTGCAACAAGTGTGGAAACTATGCTAATTATCACAATCATGCTCAGCAATGGGAAGTTACGGTTGCTAAGTGACTAGAACATTTATGTCATTGTGTATTTTTTATTCGGATTTATTTTATATTTTTAACCTACATGAATTAAAATATCATGGACAACAATCGTAAATTATCAAAAGCAGGCGTTAAAAAAACTGAAAAATAGTTTAACCTTTTATATTATAATGACTGAAAATCCTTTGTTGGCATACCTGTTATCCAGATTGCTTTTCCTCTTATTAATTACTATATACATAATAATGTTTTTAAAACATCATGAAAAATGCATCCAAGTTTACCATAAATTATTCAGATGCATCTCATATGTATGCATGTGATGCATTTAATATTTCACTTGACAGCATTTTGAAATAAACTTTTTTATTGTTGCACAATGTAATGTTATGTTTAAGGGTGGCGCAGCGTTTACACTTGTGCCTCAAATCAAGAAGGACCTGGGTTTGATTCCTAACTCGGGCGCCCCGTTCTGCGTGAGTCTCCTCCTGGTTCTCTGATTTCTTCCCGTAAATAAAAGCAACAACAACAAAGCATTCAAAGTACAATATCATTGGTGTTGGTCAAATATCCAACGCAGGGACTCTCCTGAAAAAGAGTATTTGGGCTCAGTGTAGCTTTCCTGAATACGTGAATAAATTAAGGACAGTTATATGGCAGATCAAAAGGTCTTTGAAAAAAATGTATCCTGCTCGTTATCAGCATAAACATTTATACGTGTCAAATTACATCCAGTCAGTAAGCCCTATCTGCAAACTACTGTGTAAACTACTGGGTTAATAAATCTAACTGCACTGATGCCAGTTGGTTGTCAGTAAAACACTTCCCTTACACAGCTTATACAAGTGAAAATACGAGCAACTGTGGTTGTAATGTTTACATGTTTCAAACTCCATAATGTAAACACAATGAGAGTTTATTTTCATTCATTCATTAAATTTCTTTTTTTTAGTAAAAACTCGCCCCCACTACAGAGAGCATCGCAATACTTTACAGTATAAATTAAACGAAGGTTGTCAAAAATGTAGATTCACATAATATCCAGACTTCACTTCAAAAACAGATGTGTTCCCTCAATGGGCTGTCTCTTGGTTTGAGTGAAGGATGTGAATCAAGCACATCGCAGCGTGTAGACAGATGAACTTTACAACTAGTCTAATAATACTCAGAAAGTACAATTAGTTGTATTATAATGCATAATATTTACAATAGTTTCCTACACGAGTGATGTAGGTTATATCACATCTTCACAAATTTATTTTTAAATAGGCCCTCATATTTAAATTCTGCACTTGGATTCATCGACACCGATGCACTCACCCAACCAACATTTGGCAATAGTTTTTTTTGCAAAAAAAGACCTTGCGATGCTAAATCTAAATATTGACAATGAACACATGCTGTCATATACTGCAGCAAGTGTATAATAGGGTGATGCTTGTTTTCGTTGGTGAGCCCGTGGTGGACATTACAAATGCCCATAGCAGGGGCCAGTCAATACATCGAATAACTTAATACTATGCTATTTTTTTTTACCAGCCAGCCCACTAAGCTATTAACTCTTTATCAGAGGTGCCCTGTACACACGTGATAGCTCGTTGAATTGGATAATCACATGTGAGAATTCATAGAAGCAGCCAAATAATCTCAATGCATGTATATAAATGTGGACAGCAAAAGCGTAGGACCCAGAGAAAAATCCATGCAACCACAGGGAGAACCTGTAAACTCCCTATACAGTATACACGTGTCAGATTCAGGATCGAACCCACGACTCCCTGCATAGCAGGTGAGGGAGGCAACATTTCACCCCTGCAGAGCCACAACCACTCTTTAATACCCACAAAATGGTCCTTGATTTATCATTCCAGAGTGATGATAGGTTTAGTCGACCTCTGACGAGGATTTGAACTTCATGTTCTCAAACCCCCGAGTCACAGCACCTCCCAGATGGCTGTATAGGGAAGGATTCTCATTCATATAGCCAAACAACACATGACCTTGGCTCTTGGTACATTTTTCCAAATTCTCTTGCAAAGGCACATTGACCATTTTACGAATCACAACAATATTGCTGACATGTTGCTCGTATCGTACGTACATTCTTTGAAAGCAGCTTCATCAAAGAGCCCTCCTTTGTGTTTTCGGATCGTACCACGTGTTGTTTAGCACGACGATGTCTGACCTTTCGCTCCATGTCCCGGGAGCTAATCCAGTAATTCAGGAGAAGAAGAACCGAATCCCGAATGAGCTCCTCGTAGGTGGAACAAAACGTCAGGCATCCTGTGGAACAACTCTCGGTAAAGCCCGAAAACACATCGACAGCGATGGAGCACAACTGCGAAAACATCTGCTTTATTATCACGTAGCAGTAATTCCTTATTCCCTTCATATGCCTAATCGTTTTGAATGTTGCCATTACACAGTTATTCATTACCTCTGGGGCCCAAACTGTGTGTTACTCAGCTGGGTGCTAGTGACCGTTAGAAGTTTTCTTCAAAGCAAAGAGCTGCGCGCTGACGGAGAATGATATGTTTCGTCAGTGTAAGTCCATCTGTCAAGCCCTGCTGACAGGTTGGCTGTAAGCCACACACGTGTGCTGCCTGTGGTGAGCCTTTAAAAGGCACATCAAAAACACTTTGGCCGCCAAGCACAGGAGAGTCTGGCCCTCGTTAGATCAGAGAATGTCCGTCTTAACTTCGTTTCTTGCCAGGCTCTTGTATTTTAGGTTCAGTGGGAAATGCAAATGTCAGCGCACTTTGGTGTGTGCACTGTTCACCATGCTTCTCCATGAAGCAATGCTTAGGCTAGGCAACTGCAAGATCTATGTTGATCTGTGTTTCCTTTTCAAGGCAATCAATCAATAACGAGATCAATATGTGTCTGTCTGTGTGTATGTGAGCGGTAGTTCAGCAGATATCACGCTGCGCTTCCAACCCGGCCACCTGGGTTCGATTCCAGTTCACAGCCACCAAGACCAATGATTATTAACTGAACCGGTCCTGGGCCTCCCCTAAGTCGACTCAGCCTCAAATGAATACAGGTATCCCTCGATTTCTGCAACAACAAAAAACGCGTAAAACGAAATTTCGTCAATCGGAATGGCTTTTCCCATTAATTTAATACAAAAAAAATGTAGGATTTGTTTCGGACACTTATTCCAACTCTACTCCAAACCTATAAATACACACCTATATGACTTTTCACGAAACAAAAACAACAAGGAAGATACATATGAAAACGATTGAATAATAATCAATTGCATATATTTCACCTTTTTTTCGGCCACCCACCAAAAGAATCTGCATGTTGGAATGACTGGAAAGGTGATGTGGAGGCGTTACTGTTGCACTGCAGGGATACCGTGACCCCGTCGCCTTCGGATGACTCAGCCTTCCGGGTGTCTTTTTTTAATCTCATGGCGTGTGCCGTGCAAAATTTCGTGATCGCGGAAATTCGATTTCGTTAATCGAAAAGGGTTCATAATTTGTCAATTGCGTGAACATGACATTTTGTAAATAGAACGTTCGTAAATTGAGGGATGCTTCTACTATACCTGGTTACGATATGTAAAAAAACACATTTCCATTAGGGAGACAAAGGCGGCAGGGCGTGGTGCTGGCCACCATCCCTTCGTGTGCCGTGCCAGCCTTCATAAGCACTCGCTAACAACACTTGCCCTAAAAGTCTGTTAAAGCTATACAGCGGATCTTTGTTTTGTTTTGTGGATGCATTTATGTAGGTGCATGTTATTTTTAGTGTAGGTAAAAAATATATACAGTTGATGTTTTGTGGTTATTAATAATTCTGTATGGTATTTTTTTCCCCACACCTCATATCCATGCATCAGATCTACACCTTGATTACAGACAATATATTGGCTGTGTAAGAGAGTAAGCGGGCTTGGGCACAACATGCCCATCGAAGGAATAATGGCCATTCGTTGAGATCATCAACCAGTGACAGCCCCAAAGTTTGTCCTCCGTGGAGATGGAGCGATAAATCAACTTGTGTGCAGGCTATAAATGGATTGGCACGTCACAGGAACATGGTTAGATGGCGATGGTTTACAGAGCGCTTCATCCAGCAGTGGATTGATCATAGCTGACGATGATGATGCCATGATAGAATGATTTGTGTTCGGTGTGAACGTCAGTGCTGGAGAGATGAAAGCAACCAGGGGTGGTGTTGGCCATTCCATCCTCTCAGCAATTTCTGAAAACCACACTTGCCCATAGTCTGTCAGGCTAAATATGGAATCATTGTTTCTGTTTATTGTATTGTTGTCCACAAAGTCACATAGTCTGCCACGCAGGCCAGAGTGACTTCACTGTCACTTATGGTTCCATCGTAGTGAATGGTAGCTGTCCATAATACAGGTATCATGGATGATATTGGTCGCTAAAGCCTACGTGTTAAACGGTAGCTGTGCTTGTTGTGTGTAGCCTAGTGGTTAGCCTACTGCACGACAACCCCACGTCGATCTGGGTTCGATTTCCAGCAACGCACCATCAATGGTGTCCCGATTTGTTTCTGATTGACTCCAGATTAAATGGGTGCCTAGTTGAGTGTGTGGACATCGGCACTGGGAATGAAAAATCACTTGAGTGTGGTGCCGGCAACAACTCCACCATCTGTACCGCAAGAGGTTTTTCACGTTTTTTTGGTCTTTTTTCCCAAATGAATTTTTTTGTACTGTCCGTGTCACATGGCACGGGATGACATGTAAACTTGTAACTCTTGCAGAGCGGTACATCACCCTTTGTTAAGCGATGGCCTGTGGAAGCAGATATCACAGAACTACTCCATTAGCTCCTCAATCGACCTCTCCCCACACACCGTGCGTGACAGTAAAACCAATTTTTTTTTTATTCTCAAGATCTGCATTTGAAATAAAGCGATTTTATCCTTCATTTAATGCATTCATTTTTATGTGGTCATATGCGAGACCACAACTCACTACCCTTGAGAACGCAGTTTAATCAGGTTGGCTCGCAGTGGTGCAAGCTCAGCATTTTGACGCTTGAGTCACCCTGCCAGCCTCCACTACGCCAGACTTAGTGGGTGTTTGCTGAAAGCACTTACACACCCACGGCCCATAAGGCTACACGGGGGATCTTGCTTCTTCTTGTTTTCTGTGTATGTATGTAGCTTATATTGCCCCACAAAACAAACAAAAAAAACCCTTTAAAATATCAAGGCTAATCACGAAAAAGTATCACAGCCGCAATCACAATCAAATATACCGACAATGTATACCAAAGCCAATGTGAATAAGCGTATGTGTATTCGGCAGGATTGCAATTAAAATGCCATTAAAGATGTTTCTTTTAAAGGTGATAATTGCTAAGAAAAATGTCTGGTGGTAGTATCAAATTTGCAGCGTGGATACCTACAGTATCTCTTTCAAGAATGTAAACAGCCATGCCAGCACATTGAACCAAACACATGGAAGTGTCTGTTGCTTAGCAATTGAGATTTATAGGAGTATGTGCCAATTCTGTTTAGCGTAACTACAGAAATAAACACAAATAAATGCCGCTTTTTCTTGTCGAGTATGCATGCAGCACATGTTTGGACTCAGAGCATACTGTGATAATTCGTTGTGTACCAATTCACCTCTGCTTGCAATTTTATGAATTGTCATTTGGGATCACAATTCGATTCTATAATATACATTCGTTTTTTTTTTACACTGGTGAACGTTACAGCTCCAGTGGTTTTTAGGGGTCACATGAACCCATTACGTGCAACATATAAGAAGCCAAAGGTGTCCCTTTGAAATATTAGGGATTTGGGTTAATTCCCAAGTCTGAGAGCCATAATAAGGAACTTTCGAGATTATTGTGTTTCAGGTTTAACGCCGTAGGCAGACTAAGTTAACACATTTATTATTGTCCATATCTTTAAAATTTGATTTAAAGCTTTCGTGACTGCAGAGATTCATATTCTTGGTTCTTTCGGTAAAGTCACGTAGAAGGGAAACAATGAAATAATAAATATTTTTTAATACTTTTATTATTTTATTGTTTCCCTTCTACGTGACTTTATCGAAAGAAGCAAGAATATGTCCATATCTTTGTTATGTGGGTGGGCTGTATTAAAATTACGCTGACAATAAAATAAGATGCTAGCTGTTTAATAGAAAAAGTACATTATATATTTGGAATTTGATTTATAATAAAACTGTTCATTATAGTATTTAAATCTGATAAAGTGGTTATACGGGCACTAAAGGTGCTCAAATGATTCGTAGCAGTGTTTTATCTTCAAACTTAAAAAAAATATATGCATGCTTCTCCTGACCTACTTTAAAAATACTCCACCAAAGTCAGCCCTTGGATACAACCCTTGAAATGATCTTTCTAGAGCGGTGAGAACGTGGTCCTCTAATTAATGCTACTCGAAAAACCGCCGGAGGATGTAAAGGGTGCCACACATTAAAGAACATCGCACCCAGCTGAGGATTGACTGCAGTGAAGTAGGTTGAACCTCAGCAGGTGTTCCCCTTGCCGATCGTTAAACCGTCTCTCTAATACAGTTCGGTGAAAAAGACTGGAATCTGCTGACAATCGTGTACAGTTTTCAGTGGCCCCCAAAAAAAACGTATTGTAATTGTTGTATCTCTGAGATTCAATCTGCGGCTGAATCTAAAATAAAGTGACCTTGAACAGGAGTCATTCCGTATGACCACGAGCGCCTAACGTATTCTATATGATTCGTCCTGCTTCTCCCCAGAGGGTGTTATATATCTCGGCCTCATCTCCCTTTTCCCCTGCGGCTGCGTTACGTTTCGTGCATTCCCCCCTACCCCCCCCCCCCCAAGGTTGGTGAGGGATTCAAAACAAAGCCCTTTAAAAAAATCTGAAGTGTTTGAAGTTAAAGAGCCTGGTTGAATGATCGATTAGTGGCCAGCTTATAATGTGCACGTGCTTGAGACAGAAGGCGTGTGTCCAGGGAGAAAAGTTTAGTTCTTCGCATCCACTTTCTGAGTTTTCCACATAACATGCTACTGATTCTCAATCAGGTAGGTATCCTGGAGTCAGACTATGTTTGGTGGAATGTGTTTGCTGGGCAGTAAACATTCTCCCAGCATGCAGTGTGCACAATAGAGATTCCACTTCACGTCGGGAGATTCATTTACTTTGATTGATTATTTACACAGAAGTGCTGTTTGAATTTATTTGATCAGATTACAATCCTTTTGCAATTATTCCAGGAGCTAATTATTGCTTAAAAGCTAAGAAAGAGCAAAGAATTAAAGAAAAAAAGGAAGAAAAAAAAGAATACTCAACAAAATACAGCAAATATTTCAGAATACACCGATTTTCAGGATGTTAAATTGCATTCCCGGTTTGTTTGTGGCTTAACTTATCTCTATTAATTAAGGTACACAGTGAATTCATGATTATGCTAATGCTATTTGTATGAGGAAATGACTCATAGATATTATAGACCTTGATGATGATGGCAATATTGAGGGTGATGTGTTAAGAAAGGTTGCGGTAGTTATGGTCACCACAATATCTAAATCTCTCGTGATGATAATGATGACTAAAGTAGAGCGGTACATGTGCCCATGGTTTTTTTTTCAAGTCATCTCTTCACATCCTGTTCTGCAGACTGAACTATATCACGTGTTAAATGTGGCAAAGGCATTACTATACTTTTCATTCATAAGATTAAGTAGCCCATTCCTGCATCTTTATCTCAATTCAAGCAGTGACAGGTGCGAAAAGCAGAGCTGAAGGATGTGCCCTGCTACTCACTGACTAGAGCACCGCACGCGCATACGTGCACCGACATTCGCTGAATGAGTTGCGCGAGTAATTGAGTGATTGGCCCAATCCGTGTGCTGACCCATGGCGTTCGCGGTGCTGTTTCCGGCGGACTTCTCCAGCCACAATTACAGAGAAAGCTGAAGGAGTCGCCCACGCTTTCTCATTTGCTCCTCCACACGAATGCCCGGCTATGCGAGCGGGATATCGTACCGACTCCTCCCTCCCTCAGTGGTGGGCACCACCACTTCATGCCTCGCTGATTTCTCCAGGACGGTGAAAGAAAAGTTTGAAAAAAGACCTTCCCCTGGCTCCTTTTATCGACAATTCCCAAGAGGAGAAACGCTTGCGAGTCTCTGTTCAAGCAAAACAGAGACCTAATTATTTAGACCAGCTGTCAGGGGACACCATGCGTGGCATTCTTTCGTGTGTCCATAAAGAGTTAGGAATATTTGCCCTCCTATAAGCTGCTTTTTTTTAAGCTCGGGTATGTAAATTGGTACCAAGTCTTTTTTTAGAATATTGGCATTGGTGTCTTGTGTTTTTTCTAATCTCCCAAGCCCGGTGTGAACGTGACCACAATATGAAAAGCCAACTGTCCAAAAAGCAGCATTAACTTGTTTTGGGTGTCTTACGTAAAATGTAATAAACCGTGGCTCGTATGCTGCACCCGTTGTGGTCAGAGGGCCCCCTTGTAAAAGCACTGGCGAAAAGAAATACACGCAGCTGTACATAACCGATAAGATTGTAGTTTGAATTATTTTGTCGTGTCCAAGACCATGTGCTCCACATGTGCGTGCAAACACGTGTCTGTGTGAAGTGCGTGTAAGCCCGTCAATCGTGACATGAATTGTTGTTGCCTCAGCAACGGTATATTGTTAAACCAGTAGTGATCGTTGACAGCAGAAACGGTGCTCAACTGACAAGTAACATTTCGTCCAATAGAGATTGTATCGCGTATCATCTGTTTTTTTTTTTTAATTCTACGGTGTTTGTGCATAAAGATGCCTGTATGTTGAATGCCTTCTTACGAGAGCAGTATGAGTGAGGAACGGTAGCGTAGGGGTTATCACTTTGCGCTATGAACCCTGACGACCCGAGTTTGATTCCTGCTCACGACCAATGACAGTGGCGAATATCTGAACCGGTCCTGTGCTTCCCCTAGGGCGATTCGTACTGAGGTGTCCAGGCATGGTGTTGGCCACCCACCCCTCTCGTGTAACGTGCCGCCGTCCATAGGTGCTCGCTAACAACAGTCTATTTAACGTTATACGGGTGAACCTTTCTCTTTGTTTACATTTAAGTTTCACTGCGCTTCTGTATGTTAATAGAGCAGAAGGGCCTTTGCGTTAGGTGTTCGTGCCAATTCTGTCATTTTCTGTTTGAAAGCGCATGCGACTATTACATGCTTTTTTGCGCATGTACCCTACGTTGGCATTACACGTCTACAGTTGCAGCTGAGAGGGGCTTGGGCAAATCATTTGGCGATGCTGCTGCCGCTGCCGCGTTGGTAGTCGTGCACAAGCAACGAAAAACTCAACGCAATCGCCGACAACACTGCATTAATGCAAAAAATATATTTCGGTGAGCGATGTTACGAGCAGCGGCCCCTCCTTCATAGCACATCAACAGAGAGGCACAGTGAGATAGATACATTTCGTAAGGATTTTAAACTGCACTTAACACCATGGGGCCTTATGAGCTTTTTTTTTATTTTTCGATGACCGGTGTGTGTTTAAATGGGCGTATAAATAGTAACCTAAAGTGCATGTGAATAGTTTCCAAACCTTATTTTACTCTATCTCTCTGGCCTCGCTGTTTATGCACTATTAAGAATGGCCATTGCCCGATACATCGACCAATGATATATATGTTGTCTGTGAAGGCTGTGTTTTTGACGAGTGTGTTGAGTGTTTTGGCAAATGAGGGCTGCGTAAGAAGAAAACGATCCGTATTAGTCGCCAGAAGCCACCAGCGTACAACAGCATGCATGCATTCATTAATGTAACATGAAATGTGTTTGTGGAATAACGATTCATCACCGGTCACTCTATAAATGGTCACAATTCTAGGTTTCAATTTGATTTTTTTTTATTTAAAATTCCCCAACAAGCGTTTAATGTAGCAGCATCCAGTGGCTGCAAGGGTCACGCGAACCCGGAGGACATGAATCATGATTGATGCATGTATCGTGAACTTAAAGATTATATATCAATATGTGAATCAATGCATCTATACACCCATAACATGGACAAATGTGTTTGTGTAAAAAAACATCAATAGGTTATGCTGTATCTTTCATGTGTTCTTCGAAAACAGTTTCAACAATGCCTCGCTCACTTTTTTGTCAATCTTCCAGTTGAAAGACCGAGAGTTTTTCCTCATTAGGAAGATGCATCGGTTACCCTTGCTATGGCCTCATGTGTGTCCATTTTAAATGGACAACTTGAAGATGAATTTTGTTTGCAGACCTTTGGTAAATATAACAGACTGTTTGCAGCTAAGAGGGATACAGCTACATGTGGTTTCTCTTGGTACATTCTTCATATTCCTCAGAATTATTGCGACTCACTGCAATTTCTAAAGCAGGAGTTATACAGGAATCTCTTCACTCAAATCTTTACTGGGAGATTGGTAATTGACAACATTTCGCTGTTTGTTATTTGCACTTGCCCTGGTCTGCAAGGTTATGGTGCTTTTTTCAAACGGCCTTCATGCGCTTAATTGTTATACCACAAGGTCTGTGATTTTGTTAAAGTCTGTATTTAAAAGAATGTATGTTATCTAGAGTACATTCAGATGTTGTGCCAAAAATATGATGCCTACTGGGTTGTGATACTGGCTGAATTTTATTAATCCATCTTGCCAACACCAATAATTCAATACGACATTTTTATACACTATTCTGTCAAAAATGACAGCACATCAATTGTACAACCTTTTTGAAAAATTTATATATTTTTTGTTACATGCGGCATATTTTTTTTAAATGAAAGTTTGAGCTCCGTATGTATGGGTCGACATTTGTCCCATTCATTTTTCTGAATTTCTGTGCCCAGATTCCACTCTAATGCAGTCAGAGATCACAACAACTGCTCCCTTGTGTGCCCTTCTTATAAACCCTGGATACGCCACCGAGCGTAAGAAATAACTCTGTTCCGACTATAACGGAGTGTAATGAGCCTGATGCATATTATTATTATTGTTCATGTTTCAGGTGGTTCGCTTCACAAGCTCAACCCAGCCGTGCCTGGAATGTTCTTGGAAAGCAAATACCGGCCCGTGAAACGCGTGCCCCCTCTCACCCACCAGCCACCGGAAACTGGCCCAGCTTTGCCTCTCAAGCCTCAGCATCCTGTCTCAGCAGGGCACAGTAGCTCGTCACTCCTCAAACCTCAACATCCAGTGGTGACTGGGAGTGTATCAAGCCCTCTGAAAAAGCACGCATCACAGCAGCCAGGGGCTGTGCAGCCTAAAGTCCTGGCCCAAATTGGGCACGATGCACAGCTGGGTATGAGCATGGGCAAGCAGGGTGGCTCAACCTTGTTTGCGGATGCCAAAGTGGACCAAAGCAAAGCCACGGACATTGGTGTCAAGATGGGGCTCATCGGGTCTCCAGAGCGCCAGAGCAAAGCCCGGGCTTCTCCGTACAGCTTCCAATTCTTGTGGAAGTCCCTCGGAGAACTGGAACACTACGATTTAGAGTTAGATGAAATTTTGGACGTTCCATATGCAAATTACCAGTCAGCTGCCATGGACACAGGCGAGGAGCGAAAGCCCGAGCCTCAGTGCAAGCTTGACAGGGCACAGAGCTCGGGTCTTTGTTTGTCTGCCACAGAAGCTCAATGGGACCCAGTGAACGGCAAAACTGTGACGAGCCAGAGCCACACGGCCCCACAGACCAAAGCGGACGTGCACACAAGCTCAGACGAAAACGGCAAAGGCAAGGACAGACAGGGATGCACACAACCGCACGAGATCGACGTACATGAGCAAGACCTCTTAGAAGCAACGACGACAGGTCTCACGGTTGGCTCTCCATCAGGTGGGGCATTCAAGTGTCCCGAAGCAGAAGTAATCAGCCAAACTCTACCCAGGGTTCTGAATTCCATCTCGGAGTGTGCGGAGGGCGAGGAGGAGAGAGGGGCGGCTTGTCAGAGTGTTGCGAAGGATCATGCCGCTCGTGGTGCGATGGGAATAGAAGTTCTGATGCCCCAGCCAGAAGAGATGACCAAGGCAAGGAGCATCATCACTGCTATTGCGGAGGGCCATGTTTCCCTATTGGTATGTACAGCTTCATCGATATTTATAAATATTTGTTTCATAATTTGAAGTAAGACATGTCACCTTGCTTTTAACGGTACTTCAAACAAGCTGTTTTTGTATTCTTTGGTTTTTCGTACATGTAACAACTTTCATGGTAAATATAATTACATGATAGAATATTATTGAATACAATGTTAAGAATACGTGGCCAAAACTGCAGCTTGTAAATCGTTAAGCATGCCTAAACACGTTTTGAAACAAAACAACTTACATTTCATATCGCATAAGTATTGGAATTATTTTAAAGCAGCCATCTGTGTTTAATATTTCATCGCAAAAACAATTACATAAATTGGTTGACAAAGACCATTCTTTTAATGAAGGCCATTGACTTAAAACAGCGTAGTTTTCAGGAAAAAATAAACCAGGTTTCCTACAGAGTAAGCCCTCAGAAAGAGGGTATTCCGTTCGCCTGACCTTGTGACGGATTGTCTCAAGTGCTTCCAATGCAGTGTATACAAGGGAAATCATTGCGCGCAAGTTTTTCTTGTTGAAATAAAGTCCAATTTTGTAAGGACTTTATACGTGCGTGACAGCCCATCACTGCTTCATATCCATGGAGGGATTTGCAGCCAAATTGAGCTTCTGCCTCTCTTGGCTGGAGAAAGGCACTGATACTGGGGTGGGGGAGTTATAGGGTGGAGGAACAGGCCCGCTCTGTTGTCTGGACCCCATTAGTATTCACCGTCGAGCGTGGCAACGTGTGAGAACGGGAGAACAACTCTCACACCATTGGTGGCTGGCAGCGAGAGAATGGACGGGCCGTTGGGTTAATCAGGCCTAGATCTCCATCAATGGCCGTGCTTGGAGGCCAGTGGAGTTTGTAAAGAAATTTTCAGTATGGCTGCCAAATAAATTCTGGGTTTCCCTTGTGACCGTGGATCAATGTTGGCATAATTAGGCTGCTGAGAGCAAACAGCAAAAATGAAGATACAAGAGCGTTTTGCCTGAGGGAGCTTGAGTGCCAAACAATACCATTTTTTGCCATTCGAGTGGCATACCAGTTTGGGAGATTCTGTAATTCGATGCTGTAAAGTTTTATTTGCTTCGTGGGAATTTTGTTGATTAAGATATTAATGAAATACAATCATGAAAAACTGTTTCCCTACTTATTAAAATATGAGAAAATCATATATGGGTATTACTGCAGTTTATAAGTGCAAAGTAGAATTTATATTTCGTGTACGTTAAGTATTATAATTTGAGACAATCTCCCTGCCACGTTCATAGATGAGCCATTCGCAATGTAATTCCAGATTACATTCATAAGACAGATTATGTAGATCACAGATTATCATTTTAATCTTT
Organism: Petromyzon marinus; assembly: GCF_048934315.1. Taxonomy (NCBI): domain Eukaryota; kingdom Metazoa; phylum Chordata; class Hyperoartia; order Petromyzontiformes; family Petromyzontidae; genus Petromyzon; species Petromyzon marinus. The sequence goes on along the minus strand of NC_133667.1, from coordinate 21,605,974 downwards.
GTGATTTTTTTTTTCAATATAATTGCAGGTATTTTTCTAATGTGTAAATATTAATAAGACCGTTGTACAGTTATAATTTTAGTTAATTCATCAATGCAGTCCCCATGGTATTTTTTGGCATAGGAACCACTGTTGTTCACCTCGACTCATTTCTTATTGTAAACAAAGGGGCTCTAAACCAGTGCTTAAATAACATATACTTTTTTATTCTACATAGAACATAGTGCGGTGGCCTTATTTTTGAGTTAATTTGTGTTTTTCAGCGATGTAAAAATTAAATATAGTCCCTACATTATTTACCTGGCTACCTTTTGAATGTTAAACAAAATACAATTTTATGAGGCCAGGTTTTTTTCTTTATCTCGTACCCAGCATCAATAATTCTTCATAACTTACAATGATTGTAGTAAATAATATAATTTAAAAACTGCTGTCTTTTCATGCCATGGCAGTTGTGTAGCAATCTCAAATTTAGTGCCTTTCATTAGAATTCAACGAGAGTTTACTAAAACCAGGAGAAGCTTCAAAGGGACGTCAAAATGTTAGTTCCACTTCACTGTATTTGCAGCATTGGTGGTTGAGCGCGAAATTGTTGTAGCCATAAGCGATTCTCAGATCGAGAGAGTGGGCTCTGCTTTTATCGGGAGATATGAAAATGCAGAAACTGAAAAAATTAAAGTATTCTTGTGATGGAAATTCATAGAATACCATTAGGGACAATAACGGAGCTTTGTGATAGGACTTCCTGCGAGCAGGGAAACGTTCCAGTACATATTGGGAGCGATTTGATTGGTGTCTGCCATGAAGGGCAATAACTCACCCTCTCTGCAGGCAAGAAGCCTGCTAGCACGACGAGAAAAAAGATATTAGGCCACAAAGGGGGATACATATCCAGGTTCATTTTTATGCTGAAGCCAGCTGAATGTACAGTATACACCACGCATTGGTAGGATAATCAGGCATTAGAGTTATAATTGAGTAAAATGACACACTGGACTATGCCGTAACTTGTATGTTTTTAGACCACCCTAGTTTATTGCTTTAATAAGATTACTACTTTGTGAATACCGTTAAGAGATTGTCCATGTTTTTAAATGCATACTGTATATCCAGGGAGTAAACGGTAGACTTGTAATGATTCACCATCCTTGTCATTTGGTGAATCGTCAACATTTGGGGGGGGGGGTCACTATTCAGTCCACACATAGAATATACAGGGTTTGAATGATTAAAAGTATATACAAATATAATGGGGGGAAAACCCCCGTTACTTGGGCATACTTTTAAAATACTACATCATGTACATGTAGTTGTGTCAGGGGCAATGTGAATCCATTACATAATAGGCATCATGATCAGCCTTGATCTATCCACCGCTGGATGAACGCCTCTCCCAGCCGTTGCCATCCATGCATCAAGCTCTTGCCCATGAGCTCAGCTGTGAAAAATAGCTTCAAATCTCATCGGATTCCTCCAGTCTAAATAAAGATTCTGATTCCGATGAGCTGATTTCATCGATTCACCTCCACGGGCGTCAACCTATCAGGCGTGTCCTTGCCTTTTGTTGCCATTCCATCACCAGTTCTGTCCATTGTTCTTCATGTCTTCTTGCAATGTGTCCTGCCCAAGCCGACTTGTGTTAACAGGCAACACTATGTCTTATACCTGTGTGTGTTCTCTAATCCATGTGTTCCGTCTTTCTGTCAGTGTATTCTAACTAACTATTCACCTCTCCGTGTTTATTTTCACGCTATTCAGCTTACGTTTCTTTCTCTTGTTCAGTGTTCAAGTTTCCAATCCATATGATATATGGCATGTTATATACAATTAACATGTTGAATTTCACAATTAGTTCAGTTTTACAAAACCACTCCCATCTGCTCTTGTATGTCTTTTTGTTTAATAATTTTCATCCCTTGTCAATCTTCAATAACTGCCCTAGGTATCCGTGTGTTTGTCAGTTGTATTCCTCCAACAGATATCTTAAATTGTTTATTGACGCTCTTGTACCTAACATTCCCCAAACAAGTACTAAACAATTGAAGGTACTGCATGATTCTCTAAACATCCTCGTTGCATCTTTCAAAAATCTTCAACGTATTGCCAAGCAAGGATTTTAACACTGCTTTGTTCAAAGGATCTGCATCATGGAGCAAAAGAAACAAAGACTCCCCTGTGAATGAGCGTAAACAGACAGCAGCCTTTTACTCTCACATCAAAGAGACAGTTGGTGGCGATCGGGGGGATTCACAAATGGCAGACTCACTCTGTCTCCAACAGCACGAGAGCGTGCAGGTAGAGCCGCCAAATCTGAGCCTCAGCGAGGTGAGAATAAACAAGGCGTGAGGCACACAGAGAGAGGAATGGAGACACTGTCATCAGCACGAATGCGCTCAATGAAGGGGGAATGCATGAGGTGTAGGCTTGCCACCTCAGGTTTAAATAGCCGTCACACAACACACATCACGAGAAGTTGAATGTCTCGCGAATAATGCCGCAGCAAGGGCAGGATGGGCCGGGTTGGGCATGGCAGATGGGGCGGGCAGGGCTTCTCCCGGGTGTCCCTCCCAAGGGGACATCTCTAAAATCGGGAGCCGAATACTGTAGTTGGAAACAAGCAGTGGCTCATTGGGGCCGGTGCTGGTGGCAGGGGGGGAGCTGGTGAGGGTCACGAGGATGGCACCTCGCCATGGTAGCCAGAAGGTCTGGCCACGGGTCTGCTCACAATACCAGAAGAGGGGAGAACTACATCCAACTGCATTTTCTCAAGTGGTGTTTTATTACACAGCCTACAGAAACCAGGACTTTCAGTGTCTGAAGAAAACTTACATATTTCCCAGGGCAGCTACCTCCAAAAGAGGAGAATTCTGGGAAAACCAGCACAGGTGGCAGCCCTAATGGAGAGGGTCCGATGCTCTGCATGTGTGGTGGTGGTGTGATGGCCTCTTGGGTAGTGTCTCCTGCCATCTTCTCTTAAAGGTTGGACCCATCAACGTTGAGAGTGAATATGCTGAAAGATGTTGGTTCTTTAGGTGAAATATCGAGACAAGGACTGTGTAGCCCCCAGGTCGGTGTTTGCTTCCATTGCCTGGATAAAATCTGAAATGCCAATGCAAAATGAATCATGAGGTTTTGTTCTGGATCAAAACACATTCACCTCATGACGGTTACATTTCCTTCTGGAAATGTCAGGCACCTTGGTTGAGGATCTGTTACAGTCACACAGTGATGTCTTATTGCCGGGCCTAAATGGATTATGGGTGCATACTTGTCTAAATTTTTTGTTTTAATTTCATTGTAATGCTTTTTGTGTTAGCCTTTATTTTTATTTTTTGGAATCATATATTCGGTCTAATTATTGACAGCACGAAGTTTACTGATTGTAGGCAGCTAATGCAAGTAAAGTAATCCTGTATTGTTTTTTTTTATCCATTATGGTTACATCAACAGCTATATGATGACTGCATAAAATATAGTAAACTACATCATAGGACCTCCTTTGCGAGTACCAAAATGTAATAATAAGGTTTTTCCCCTTTTTTTCTGGCAACAAAACTGAAACCTTTTTGTTGATTATTCGTGGTTATGGAAGAGGCAACCTCGATTAAACGAAACACGAATATTGGAAAACATGTATATTTGGCTATAAAAATGCATGTGCGTTTTGCTTACCCATATTTTTTGCGGTTGTCCTGATTGGTTTCTTAGATTTTTTTTGGGTTGTGCCACATGCTACTACATCAGTCGAACAACACTAATAACAACCCCGAAAACGCATCAGAGATATGGATGTCTTGTCTACCTGCGTAGAATGTTGGGTGAAGATGGGAATATGTCTTCTGTTCTTATTGTTTATTTAAGCAATCGGTTTACTTGTGACTGGACGCTAAGTCTCTGGCTGACCAATGGCTAGTGAGAAGCTAATAATTCACTATGTAACACTATTTTTCGTTTCTGGGTAGTAAGTATTATTTTCGAATTACTTATGCCTCAAAAGTAAAGAAAATGGCTATTATTCCCCACAAACTTTGTTTTTGTGACCAGGACTTTATGTGAAGGAATAACACAAATGCACACCACGTTTTCTCATTGAAAATTTTGTACATTTATAAATATCAATGTCCTGGTTACAAAAGCAAAGATTGTGGGAAATAATAGCCATTTTCTGTACTTTTGAGGCATAAGCAATTAGGAAATAACACTTACTACCCAGGAACAAAAAAATATATTTTTAAATATATTTTTATATATATTTAAAATATTTTAAATATATTTTTTGTTACACAGTGTATATAATTAAACCAGCATGTGTGTAAAGCTATATTCAATTTGCTTGCTGCAAGCATGGTTATGCCACAACCCCCCGGATCATCGAGAGTTAAGTCGATATGATATTGCCTTAGCCTAGTAAATAAAGGGACTAGTTTATGATTATGGGTTTTGTAGCGAAATCTCTCATTACACCAAGTTTCTGACGTGATAATTTTCCTCTACATGCTTTTGGATTGTTTCTCAATTTAAAAAAATCGAGTAATCTTGAAAAAATACCGATCCACACTAAGCGTGGACATCATTTCACGCGGGAAAAATAAGTAATATCGTGTTCTCCGGATTATAAGACGCTCTAGAAAGTAAGACTTTCCACAAACTTGTGCCGAATGTCAATATAATTATACAAATCTGGTTGCAATACACAATTGCACACCTACCGGATTATAAGATGCATTCTCAACTCTTTCTTTAAAATAAGGTAAAAAAAAAGTGCATCTTATAATTGGAAGATATAGGTGATGCACATTGAGTGTTACCTACGACTATTAACCGTATTACAGTAATGCATTACAGTAAGTATTTAAAATTCACAACCCTTGCTTCCTAACACTGCACAGATTGAACGCTAAAAGATAAACATTTTAAATAAAAAAGTAGTTTTTCATGCCTCAAGTTCCCTGAAGATACACTCTCTGCCTTTTCTAACCGTAGCAAAAAACGTTTTGTGATGTCAGTCACAGCGCACCTTTGTGACATCATTTACCAGGGCACACGGCATATAAACACTGCATGTAATGATGCTCCAAGGCTATTTTTACATTAAATAAATGGAACCATATTTTATTACATTCTACCATGTAATTATTTATTTCTCGAAATGTTTCTAATTATAACTCACCTCTGAAGAAGCTGCGTGGTTTTGTTGGAACCATCTGAGACAACCCGTTTTTACTGAAACGGTTTGTATCACATATTTACAGCTTATGAAATAGAACAACTCATGATTTCTTAAAATATAATAATGATGCCTTGTAATAATAATAATAACTTCTGACGATTTTACAATTTTCACATTCGTGCTGGTTGAACAATTTTTTTACACATTGCTAAAAAAAACATAAAATACAGGATTGATACTTTGTGCCAGATATTGGTAAAATATAAATACAGTGTATCTAACATTCAAGGTCAGGAGGTCACCATGGCATCACAGGCAATGTCTCTGATGCCACCAGACCTTGGCAATGCTTCCTTCTGCGAAATCTCACAGCTTCTGTTCCAACGACATTGGATCTCCAAGGACACACAGTATCCTAGCCTTTGGCTTAACAACAGAGTGGTCAGAGGTTTCAAAAGAATGAGTGAGGACTAGGCTGTACTAGAAGTGAGGTCTACAATTAGAGGTCATGGAGCCATTGTAGGAGAGCAGCCTTGGTGGAAACCATGCAGAGCGTACTGGGTCACGGGGACCATTAACAGAGAGCTATTTGGAGGGTGGGAGAGAAGATAACCCCTTCTGAGTCTTTTACAAGAAAAATACATTTTTAGACAGAGGGATATTTTCAGTCATTAAGTGGTCAATGTGTGTGTTTTTTTAATGCTGTGCGCATACGTTTTTTTCATTGTTTTATTGATGTCCCCGTTTATGAACCATATTTCATAGCAGGTAGTATGCACTTAATGTTGCATGCAGTTACATTGAGAGACAAAAAGAGGACACATGGATTAGGAAATATATGAACAGGTTAGAAGACATCATTCTAATTGTTAATAAAAAATAAGCGGGCTTGGGCAGGACACATCATGAGAAGTGACGATGACCAGTGGTCAAGAATAATGACAGAGTGGTAGCCACAGAATGGAATGAGTCTTGGGAGGAGATCCACAGATGTGATTGAGCAATGAAATCAACTATTGTGCAAGTGCTATTTGGATTATTACATCGCAGGATCACAAGAGATGGTGGCGGCTTTGAGAGGCCTTCATCCAGCAGTGGATTGACCATTGCTGATATTTTTTGGGATGGAAGAGGCAGCAGCAGTCTGGGGAATGTACTCGAAAAGATGGAACATTCCTGCATTGAAAAAGCTGGTCATGTTTAAAGAACCACGACCATCAAAGATACTCAGATGTTTATTTGAGGTATATCTGCTAAAACTCATGTGCAATATATCTAATTTAGGGTTCGCTGAACACAGCTAACTCAGCGTTATATTGTTAAACAATTTGTTCAGGAAGCAGCACGCGCCTCATGTCAACCCATTCCCTTCACCGGCTCCCCACTCCAGCACCGACCTCTTGCACACACGCACACATGCACACACGCACGCACGGCATAAAATCCTACCCCGTACTCCCCCCACACAGGCTCAGTACCCAGGTTATTCCCTTCTGGTGTCCCCTGGGTGATTGAGAATGAAAGTTATCAAAAATATTCAAACGCTGCAATTCTCGCAAATAAACTAAAACAGCATTGAAGGTTTTATTTAATTATAATTTCTATATATTTTGTGAGCTTTGTAATACTTGTTTATTTATTACACGGACAATCTATACATTTATCTTTCAACGCGTTGATAATTATAATCATGACATTCTCCGTCATCGCTACATCTTCCCACCTTGAATTCATGGCACGTAGTGATTCAGCCCCATACGATGTAATGGAGTGTCACGATTCAGGGTCACAATTTGATCCAGGAATCTATTGTTTTTTTAGCCTATTTGTAACGTCTAATTTCCACTCTTATGTCACATTCGTGCCGTTCTATTCATCAGCGCTGACTCTTTTGTGCTGTTTGTACTGTCTCAATGGCACTGTCTTTCGTGCTGTCTCCTTTAGCTTCATCCAATCCGCCCGCTGTGACAAGTGTTTCGTAAAATCGGCACGAATTGAAAACATATTGATTCTTGCACACATGATGCAGAGCATGTGTCACCAACGTCAGCAGCAATTTTAATTGATGAATTGTCACGTGCCTCCCGCAAGTTTTTGCTGCTCTTTGCACGGGGCTTCATTATTTCACTACTGGACTTATGTTTGCAATCAAATCAGGCGAAAACAGGGGGCCCGTCATGCACCAGCGCAGGGAGAACTTTTTAAATACAGCTACATTTTAAAGTTAAATTCTGTGCAGAAAAAAACTAGGACGTATCATTCAGAAGGGAGAAAGCAAATTCTCTACACGCGCATGGAAATATGTTCAGGAGCTAAATGCCAATGTCGAGGTTTGTAATCTTGATATTCCTCCATTGAAAAGGGCACAGACTACAGTGGTTTACTATATACGGGGAAGCATAATAACTGAACGTGCATCGATATGCACGATGTATTTCCTTTGGCTGATTTCGTCATTTTTAATTGAAAGCAATGTTACTCATTTTTACTTGTTTCATAAAAATACGTTTTAATCATATGAGGCAGGGAGCTGTCTGATAAACTTATTTATGGAACGTAATATATGATTATACTTTCGGATGAAATGTAAAATTTTGGTATTGTAAAAAGCAGCGGCATGCTAGAGAGAATATTTGTCTTATGCTTAGCCGTAAATTTGCAATGCAATACAGGTGTATATGTTACTTTATTACATTTGCAGACGTGGAATTGCCAGCATGTTTATTGTGATTTATGGACAATCGTTTAGGACTGGAATGCTACATTCAGCTTTAAGTAAATGATGGAGATGTTATTGTGAGAATTAAACCTATGCCATGTAGTTAATGATCTGAATGTATATCTTGTTCTAGGGTAGCCGCCCCATGTGGGGCATTAAATAATTTCGTTTTGGAATAAATCCAACATTTTCATTGGGCCTTGTTTAGCTCTATGATATTAAGTCGAGTTATAAAAATTAATAAATAATTCGGCAGCTTTGCTCACGGTATTGCATACGCTGATGATAGTAAACACACACCATAAACTAGTGAGAAACATCTGTGTGGTTTTGTGGAATTAGAGCTCTTAATTGAAAACTTGTTATTTCAAATTGCAGCCAGTCAGTGTTTCATCCATCTGTAGTTCACAATATAATGGCCATACTCTTTGGTTATTTCGGTAAAGTCACGTAGGTATAATATAAAATAAATTAAATCACGACGTTTCGGGAGCAACACAAGCGTCTGTCATCAGGTGGGACAACCACAGCAAGAAACAACTGCTGAAGTGGGCAGAATTGTTTCTTGCTGTGGTTGTCCCACCTGATTATGGACGCTTGTGTTGCTCCCGAAATGTCGTGATTTAATTTATTTTATACCTACTTGACTTTACCGAAATAACCAAAGAGTATGAATCCCTGCAGTCACGAAAACTTCAAATATAATGACCACTTAATGGGGAAGTCAACAGCCGTCGTTGTATTGAATGACTAATTTGCAACGTAAGAATTTGGCCTTTTTACCACTTGCTTATGAACACTGTCCCATGATTTTTTGAGTAAGAAGCCAATAATTAGTATTTTAACAAGTGAATGTAGATATTGGAACATTTTATCTTACCCATATAACCTTGTTGCAGGCTTCCAAAAGTCCCCATTTCCATTTTTGCTAAATGTATACAATTTTCATGCATTTTTAAGATGCTTAAGGCAGCTGTGCTTACACAGTTTTGGACTGTTTGGATTGCCTTGACAGGTAACGGTGAGTATCACTAATAATACAAGGGATGATATGAACCAAGCGGCTGTGACATCGGTTAGGAAGTTATGCGGCTTCTACCGTCATTCTACATTATTTCTGTAAATGCCCCCTTCCTGATTGCAATGTTAATGATGCACGGCGCCTGTCTCCCAGCGCAAGCAGCTGTCGGAGAGTGCGGAGAGGATCCGTGACGAGGGGGCAAACAACGTCCTGCACATGGCAGCCGCCAGCGGGCAGCTCGAGTGCCTGCAGTACCTGGCCTCTGCCCTCCCCGAGGACGGGCTTTTGGAGCGGAATGCAGAGGGCCTCACACCCACGGCCACCGCCATCAAGGTCCATCATTAGCACACGCCCCCCCACACGCATGGCAGAGATCCACTGCTCGAGCCATAACGCCGCCCGCTGTGTCGAACGTCTCATCCTTCCCGGACGTAATTATCTGGCAATTAAATTAGAGGGAATTGCATGCGTGGCTGGCGGTGCTAACGCACGAAGCTCAAATTGTTTACCATCATCGTTGGCAAAACGATGATGCGTGATTTTCTGCAAGATGTCCTCTTACAGTAGGTGATTGAGATAAAAGGGCGCCCATTTATTTTCTTCACCGAGCATCTCTTTGGACTTGTGCAATTGCTTCTGATAATGTCCATTTCCAGGTTTATTGTGCCAAAGAGATATGTCAATGAAATCTCACAAGGTGCTCACTTTGATTCTGATCCAAATGAAATGAAAAAAATGTAATCAATATGTCGCTCAATATCTATATCAAGATCAAGAGGTCATCATGGTCAATGGTATTGATGGCACTACACCTCCACATCACACTTCCATCAGTCAGATCCTTCAACTCAGCTTGGCATAACCCTTTTAGAAAATAATGAAATGCAGTATTGTTCTTAAGTAAAACTATGCTATGGGACAGTAAAGTTTACATCAGTTTATTTTTATGCCCTTTTTTCCAACTGGTGCTGTTGGTGTCATGTAATTAGAAAATATAGATTTCCATTCAAAAATTTGTGGCTAGCTTTGCATCATCCTGTGCCAGAGAATGGCTATGGAAGATGATGTCAGAGAACTGCTTCTGAAGCCAATAAACCTCTTCATCCACACAAGGGGCACACATTTAATACCCTGCAAAGTATTTTTTATTGCATGTAAATGTTAAAGTCTCAGGGCTAGAATAAGCAAAATAAAGTGAGAAATCTAATTTAACATGATGGGGTTTTTTTGGTTTGTGTGAAGTCATTGGTCACCAGACTGGGACCAACAACTTTCTGTACCTGAGAGCAGAGTTTAAATACAGGTGGCTGCCAGTATTTAAGTCCAGTGTCTCAGCAGATCCGGTCACTGAAGGACTACCTTATCAAGTCGCACTCATTACACACAAAGTGCCTTCCACAAATTAACCACAATACCATGCTGATCTTATCAAGAAGCATAAACCATCACGCCAACTGCGGTGATCCTCCGAGTGGCTTTCCAATGCACTTCTACAGCCATCTGTAAAGCTCTTCCTTCCGATATTAGGAAGCCACTGGAGCTATGCACTTTAAATCTATATTGGGAACTCATTTCTTTATAACTGATTTTTGTGTTTAGTTTGTTATCCTTCCCCCACACCTCCGATTAGCATGGATGGCTATATATGTGGCGAAAGAAGTTCAGCATACATACATTGGTAACCAGACATTGGTAACCATCAACTTGCTCCACTTAACAACAGAGTTTAAACACAGTTGGCTGCCAAGGTTTAAACCCAGTGGCACTGGCTCAGTGCTAGGACCCCTGAGCAATATGACAACATTCAAGCTCTACTCTTCTACCGATAAATAATTAATCAGTCATCAATATGCAAAAGCCTTAAAAAGCAAGCGCTTTAATAAGTGTGCATTATTAAGACTCTGTTATGGAAAACATATTGCTATGAGTGCCATGAGTAAATCTCATGTGTGTCGTAAATGGTTTCTATTGGAGGCCAATCAATCAGCACTCTCTGAAGTGACCGGTGGGTACAAGTCCAACAAAATACCATCAAACAGACAACAGAAATAACTCAAAATTACATCTCCAGCAATCACAGCTGCATCTTGCTTAGAAAATATCGACTTCAAATCACATCCATCACATTCCCATTGTAGTAAATTGCTGAACTGTATATTTGGGTAAAGTTTTGTAAACTTATTAATACAATTTACACCACAAGCACAGCAAGATTTTGAAAATTACTGGGCCTAATTCCAGCTCCATACTTGACATGTGGAAGCTATCACGTTTTGGAAAGTCAACTTCATCCAGTGACACTAGGCTGTTTTGATATTGGAGCCTTCGAATTAAAATGCTTGGATATGTATATTCATTTTTACATATGGCTTGCAAAAAAACCATGGGCTAATGTGCACAATTTGTCTGCATATTTGATCAGTTATATCTCATGGACCATGATGCAAGAGCTTGGGTGATGAAAACTACATTAACCACACATCATTTATTTTCACAGCACTTACCAACTTTAAAACTTCGATTCCTCTTGACTCAGATGTGTACTTTCTGAGCAAGCAAGTATAATAACTTACCTCTAATCACCATAATCTCTGTTAATTCTATCAATATTTTTTATTCATACCTGCTCATTATTGGATGAGCACATATGTTTCATGTTGAATATCTTTCTGGGTAATTAATTTGAGGTATTGACTATGAATGGATCTCAGATCTCTCAACTTTGAATAAGGGTCATTGTCTCACCATATTTGCCTACTATATATGTATTCTTTGGGTCTTTCGGTAAAGTCACGTAGATAGGATCAAAGACATTAACAATAAACTATGACGTTTCCATCGCAACACAAGCGGTCATCATCAGGAAAAGGGGGGTTAGCTTCTAAAGCGATAAGGGAGTGTTAGTAGATATGATGAGGCGTTTTCAGAGTCCATATCTGTACACTATCGCCTTTAAACTTTAATGAATACTAAAGAAAAGCATCTGAGTAAGTTTTGTTCATTCTTTATATGAGAATAATGTGGGGAGCGGTGGCACTGTGGTTAGTGCACTGAGCCACAAACCCAGTGACCTGAATTTGAACCAGTAGTCAGTGGCATTTGAACTGATCCTGTCTCCACCCACTGCCTTAACCAACCCACACTCATCAGCGTGACGAAGTATGCTATTAAAAAAATCGAATCACAAACACGGTCTCGGAAGTGGATTGTCAAAGGGGCTGTGAACTTTTTTTTATTATGCAGTTTAACACGTAGGCTTTCGCGACCAATATTAATCATAATAAACGTTTTTGGGTTAGATCGCGTTATTTATTCATGTGTCGTAACCCTCCACCACCCGACACGGCCAATCAGTAAAAAATGTGTCACGTTGACAAAAGACAATTAGTTCACTACTGAACTACTAAACTATTTGTCTTTTGTCAACGTGACACATTTTTTGCTGATTGGCCATGTCGGGTGGTGGAGGGTTTGCAACACATTCATAAATAACGCGATCTAACCCAAAAACGTTTATTATGATTGTTTTTATTATTATTAATATTTGGATACAAATAGCATCAAGTGAACTACCAATTGTCCAAACGTCAGTTCTGAACTGCTTGCTGATGTTAATGACAAACTATGCCAGCGAATGTTATGTTTGTAGTATTGAAGCGTAATATTATTGGTCCTGCTATGTTTAGACAAATTATTTGACGATGCTGCATTTGGCAGTGGTGTACAAGCACAGTCAACAAAAACAACTCAACACATTCGTCAATAACATTCATTTTTAGGCAGTGTTATTGACACGTATCTGCAATGTAAGGGTATCTTATTTTGACTCTCATAACCTTTGGAATTTACATAAGAACAGCAATACGTGGCTAACCATTAAGGGGCCGTCCATAAATTATGTCACGCGATTTTGGACCCCCCCCTCGTCACACGGCGTCACAAAAAGTCAGACCCCCCCTCAAATGTAACGTCAGAAAGCTCTGCCACCCCCCCCCCCCAAAAAAAATATAAAACATGCATCAAATCCCTTTAAACTATTGTCATTGTAGTACGTATTTAATGTGGCGCTACACTCTGATGTTGTAGGAGAAAACATTTATGAAAAAGTCTATTTAATTAAATAGAACGTGTTGTCTATATTTATTTAAGGTTGCGCATTTTGATGTGACGTCACATTTCTCAAACCCCCCCATTGTCACACATCGTCACACATGTCCGACTCCCCTAGGTGTGTGACGTCATTTATGGACGGCCCCTAACACACATATACCATTCTTGGCAATGCAGGTTTTTCCGTGCAAATATTACATTTAGAATGTGTAAATGGATAAGATGTGATAGGGTGTGCAATGAGGACCACTTGAAAAGTAAAACATTTACATCTTGCTGGCCAGCATTATCTTGAAAGTTTTGTAAGCTATGTCAAGCTATGTCAAGCGCCTTGAGTGAAGATGCTCTGTGAATATAAATTAGATCCGATTATAACCAGTGACTAATATGAACATTTGATTGTGTACAGTTCTCCTGTACACTGACACGTAATAAAGTGGCACGTGAAAGCGTACCACACGTAGTTGATGTCAACGGGGTCAACCTTTTTGGGAAACATTTCTATTTGTGTCAGATAATTTGGCTAATTTGGCTTATTGACCCCTGCGCTGCTTATCAGCTCTACCATGTACAATAACCTGGTACATGACATGAATTCCTTTTTCCAAATATTACAACAGATGGATCACGTTCCATTGGCGAGGGGGGGGGAGAAGCCATTAAATCTCAATGGTCTTCCCGTTTGTAAATATTTTCCTAGTTGTGTCTATATGTGTAGCCTCACTGTCTAAGCATCCCATTATGGTCTTTTGGTAAGAGGCAATTCTTTGTGCAGGTGGAGTAAGCCATATATTTTTTGTTACATGGTCCCATGGCAACAAACTACTTGTTTCATATCTTTGCTCTAAAATTTGCTTCACTATCTTTAAAATCTTTGAAAAACGATCCTGGTATACATATTTTAAATGTATGGTATACCGAGAGATTACTGGGTGGCTCTGCGGTCAGAACACTGAGCTCGCAATAGTTTTTACGTTAAAACCAGGTTCTTAAGTGGTAGACAATTGTCTTAACCTGGACACTAATTCCTGCTCAACGATCCCCATCATTTAAAATTAGATGTTGCCCTTGTTTTGTCTACATTCCTGCTCTGTGAATTAAATGTATCGGTTTCACTTTTATGCGACCATCTCTTGGCAGAGTGTATGGGAAAGTGCGCCCCTACTCTGTGAAGGTCAAACACGAAGTGTAGACGCCATTTCGGGCAATGGACCTTCTGCACACCGCACATCGAAGAAAGGCCACTGCCCCAAACAGCACCTAATATGGACTTGTTTTAAGGCAGTGTTATTGATGGACGAGTTACATTATTTGAGCTTGTGCACCACCTCCAACGTAGTTTCGCCAAAGGATATATTGTATAAGCACTTGAAGGAAGTTTTTGTACATGTGTAGTGACGCACATCGGAGACAGTAAGACTTGGAGGCACTTTTATTTAACAAGCACTATCGGCATAATACACAACACCCTACGTGGGTGCAAACTATTATAATTAAGACGGTCTATTGTCGGCGGCACTGCTTAGTTATAACAGTTGGTAGGCCGTCTGACTAGCAGTGCCCCGGGATGGTGAAGATGGAGACAACGATGGGGAGATGATGACGACGACGATATGGTGACGGCAATGATCTTGAACAGCACGACGGGGATTCCACTTCCAGCAACAGCCCCGAGCTCCCGCTCAGGGCCCCCTCTTATACCCCCAGCGTGGCCTTGCTCCGCCTCGGCCATGCCCCCTTTCTGGAACCTCCTAGCCGGTTCACGATGGGCCTCTTCTGTGACCTTTCCCCTAAATGTCCCCCTCTCGTATATATCGTGGCCTTCTGACGCGAGTACTGCCGTACACCTCGGTTACTCTTTTCCGCCAGCAACCATCGCTATACCACTACACGTACTTATGTTGAACCTCTTTCACACCGTATGGAGGTGCGGGAGGACAGAAAACTAAACACAAAAAACTGTTATGAAGACGTAAGTTTTCAAACTAGAAAAAAAAAACTATATTCTTTGGTCCTTTCGGTAAAGTCACGTAGATAGAAGAAAAATAATCAATTGAATAAAAATAAAAACCACGACGTTTCGATCGCAACACAAGTGGTCGTCATCAGGAAAAGGGGGTTAGCCTCTAAAGGCAGAATGTTTATAGAGGTTTAAAATGGGACTCCCGTGAAATATCTTATCCTTAGGCAGTTCTCTGATACACAGTGCGCACTTTTCCTTTAGATTTTTTTAAAAATTGATTTGTTGTCAAATGAATATGACACTGATGCCACAATTGAAATAGATTGGCGGGGAAAAGGACCCACCAATTACAAACGAAAGTATGGTATCGTGGTTCATGCATAATAGGTGGTTTGTATTCACGTTTATAGTGCAGTGGAATCATTGAGCTTGAACTCCCATCAGCTATATTGGGTCAATCCAAACAAACAACTGCACAATGCTTGTGTTCTCGCATATCGAGAGGAGTGATAACGCCCATTGTTGACTCGTACACTGACCTTGTGTATATTGACGTGTCAAAAACTTTAACAATGCCATTTTCAACAATTACGAAATTAATGTACCCTCATTAGCAGTTTCATGAATTCATTTCAGTACCTTTTTATAGAGCGTATATTGTTTTCCCTAAATGATATACATACAGTGAAGCATGTTCAAGACTCGGCGTTTGAATGCCGTGCCTTTAAATAAACCCGGCCATGTGTGTCACCTTCAGCAGATGGCTATTACAACCAATGCATTTCATAACCCATTTACAATTGTATTTTTAATCCGTGGTAAATCCGGCAGTATATAAATAAACAAATGGACATATATTTTTAAAGCCCCTGTTAACAAAATCGCTAGTCATTACTTTTTCTTATTACAATCATTAATCTTTTCATCTGCAGCAATATATTATTTGTTAACTGCATCCCATCATACAGAGGATTTCAGACAATTGTGGAGGCATAATTAATATCCTGTATTTGCACGGCACCTTTTGCATTGTCTGCAGGATGTGGTATTTCCAGCCGTTGCTGGAGGCTCTAGACTCATTTATAGAAAGGCTGCTGAAACTCACGGTCACCTCGTGATACAGCTTGTCGCAGATCCTTCACCCCTCTACACCAAAGGATGGTGGATGTGAAAGGGTTAAACGATCCACATTGGTATTACGCTAAAGTCCGAGAAATCTGCTCTCCTCTCAAATGTGTGCTACACTGATAATGTCCAGCGTGGTGACATTCAGTATAATGCTAAATGCTAAATGGAAATTCACTTGTTACAGTGGTGCTTAAGACAATGTAATAAATCGCACGGCTGCTTTTAAAACAGGGTTACAAGAGCACCCTAAATCACACGCAGGGTCGTGCGTTAACTGTTTCACTATTGCACACGTCACACGGGTTTGTCCAATGTTCATTAGCAAATTGTGAACAAATTTGCAATTATATTTTGAGCAATAGTCTTAGTCGGTTTTCATTTTTACATGTAACTAACAACTGAAATGGCATCAACATGAAAAACATTTTTTTTTACCTCTGACATTATGCAACAGCTAATTCAGCTTTTGGATTGTTTAGCATAACTATATCGTCATCCTGATCCCTCTGTTGATTTCTAAGCCACGTTTCCATTCACTTGTCGAAAAATAATCAATTAAAAATAAGATTATGGATTTTCAACTAAACATTTGTGGAAAGTACATTTCATCCAGCACGGGATATTATTAACAATTTCATATTTTATTGTTTTATATTTTTATTATTTTATTGTTTCCCTTCTATGTGACTTTACCGAAAGAACCAAGAATATGAATGCCTGCAGTCACGAAAGCTTTACATCAAAATTTCATATTTTGTTAATATTTGAAACATAGCAAATCCTTTCTCATATTTATACGTAACAAGCACCGTCCGCGAATTAAATATATATATATAACTTCCACCGCAGCCTTGCCCGGTTGCGTGCCCATTGCATAAGCATTTGGCATTAAGAGCAATCGCTTCATCATGGCGTCATTCAACCCTATAAGGTAATGTCACCGCGCCCAGGCCATAGGCGTTGATTGAGGGATGATGACGTCATGTGGAACGGATTTAAATGTAAATCACAGGAAACTCAACTTACAGACGATTCCACCAGTAATATGGGAGTCACTCATCCAGAAGATTTTGGCTCCCATCGGATTGTACTGGATGTTACTTTTCTACATTTTTTGGAGGTAAAATGCTGTTAATATCGAAAGGTTACAGTTTTGCAGGCACGTCTTTGCCAAGAGATGCTTTGTTTAACGCGTTATTCGCATGACGTACCATTTGGAAAATACAGAGCATGGCGAATGGACACGCGCATTATATATATACTTTGTAATTTATCTAGGAAAGCCACACTGAGTCACCAGACTCTTTTTCAGGAAGGTGCTGCATTAGGTTTTTATTTTAAGATGTTTTTAGCCAATTAATGATCGTTTATACAAGCGGGACGAAACCAGAGCACCCGGAGAAATCTCTCGTGTGTGAGGGGGCAACACTGTATCCCCGTACAGATGGAAACAGATGGCAATTAGTCCACTTGCTGTACTGCCTTCTCCTGGCGAGCCAGGGTATGGCACCTTGACACCCACAGGAAAGGGAGAGTCACTACATTTGTGCAATCCACCAACCCTCACTGCCTCCACAGTGCTGGATTACAGTGCCACATGCATAGCCACCACCACCCAGCTATCTGTTTTATTTATGTAAAAACATGATTAATAATATTGTTTGGTATAGCGATCAGATTTACTATTAGAATCTCTTATTGTACCATTTTCTGGCATAATCGAGCATGTATTCTATTACCATTCATATATTGATCTTTAATCGAGGCAGTGATTGTCAGTAACATTCATATTTGCAATTTATTGAAAGCCTATACGCATTCAAATTGCCTAGTTATTAGAAATATTTTTGGCAAAAGTAGAACATTTGTAAAAAAAAATTACAACTTCGATCCTAAATCTGCCTTACAGTGGTACACCAAAGGGCACCATCTGCAGTAAAGCATACACTAGGAAGTATATTATGGAGTAATTTACGAGAGCATTCCACCCTGTGCCTAAATGACAGATACTTCATTCAACTGTTATGCACGTGTAGTAATAATATGAATGCATTCCTGGTATGTTCAGCAAAATTTGTTTCTCTCATATGAAGGTTCATATATATATAGATACAATGGCATGAATATACAGACAATTGAATTGTTATAAAGTTTTTAAATTAAATGACTAACATCAGAGAGAAGAGGTCATTGACCAAAACGTTGCTTTGCTTTTTCTTCCGTCCCCCTCTTTGAGGCGGCGCTGTTGACGAACGTGTGTCGCGTTTGTGTGCTTTTGTTGTTTGTGCTCGCGCGCAGCCTGCGTCGGCAGCGTTGTGACAAGTTGTCTGTCTGCTTCATTTCGATCAGAATGGTCATCTGGAGAGCGTCATGTGGCTGGTGTCGGAGACCGAGGCGGGCGCCGAACTGAGCGTCTCCGTGGAGAGGCCCGCGCTGATACACTTCGCGGCACGCTTTGGACAGGTAGCGCAGCGCGTAGCGGCCGAGCCCACGCTGTGCCCTTCCGCTAATGTCATTACGCGTTAAATCGGGTTGCGGAGACATCCTAAATCACCCGGGGCTTTGGACTTGCCAAGATGCCCCCTTTGGGGTCGCAAAGCTGTCGCCGGGTTTTGATCGCCATCGTTTTGTTATTTTATGTGCCGAGGCGCACGGTCTCGCTCTTTAACGGAGCCTGCGTTCGTCGTGCATACAGATGAGCACGATCTGCATACCTTGAGCGCTCGGCTGCTCCGAACACACTATCGTGCATTGCAAGTGCATAGGACCAAATTGATTTTCTCTGCGCACTTGTAACGCATCTTCCATGCATCGCTTGTGATTTTTATCGTCACGCAGAAACCTTATTTTCCTTAAATGTTGATAATTAAAAGGGTCCTGCTTTTCATACCTCGTATTCCTATAAAGTTTTCCACATTTTTTTTGTAACGCTTTATGTGCCTGGTCTGACCAGAGTTGGGAGAATGGTAATGTTTCAATTAGGCGTTCGGATGAGACATCCAATTATTGAAAATATATTTTAATGAAATGATTCCCTATAAGCATTGTGTAAATGTAAATAATTAAATAACACAGCATGCCTTCAGATCAATTAATAATTTCCCAATGTCCCTCGACAATTAAACCTGGTAGCAAAGTAACCATGTATTCAATATTCATCAATTTTGGTGGCTTCTCGAGCTAATTGACATGACATATTTTCATACTGCTTCACTGTTGCTTAACTCCTTCAGCAATATCTGCCTGAATACAGGGATAAACGTTGACTTAAAATCAGGAAAGGTACAGTAGCTTGATCTTATATTTTCAAAATTCACCCAGTCAAATACTGATGTGAAAGCATTAATAACGGGACATTAACCTCGACCTACTGTGGTAATCATGTTGTCATATCTGACTGGTCATATTTTCCAAACATTTGCATGGAAAATGCTGCACGTGCATGTAAGGGTGTATGATGTCCAAGTCTGACCGTTGAAGAAATGGTTAATGGATGTGTCAGCGTTCATGCTTTAAATTGATCATTCAGGACATAACTGGGCTATCATTACCGTGATAAACGAAGACATCACTTAGTTTCACTGCACACTGGCAAAGAAGCCCCAAAGGCAGGATGATTATTGTAATTACAGGACAACTAACTCATGGGAATATTACAGAAAATTGCACCTTTATTACGAAAAAAGTCATTGTTTTTCTCCCCTTTTTTTCACAACTTGTGATCAAGAGGCACGGAGCACACGATCCAAGCTTGTGAAGAAACATTTAGCAGACCATCCAAACATGTGAAGAGACACGTAGCGCACCATCCAAGCATGTTAAGAAATATTTAGCGCATTATCCAAGCTTGTGAAGAAACATGTAGCGCACCATTCAAGCTTGTGAATAACCATGTAGCGCACCATCCATGCATTTGAATAACCATGTAGCGCACCATCCATGCATGTGAATAACCACGTAGCGCACCATCCATGCATGTGAAGAAACACGTAGCGCACCATCCAAGCATGTGAAGAAACACGTAGCGCACCATCCATGCTAGGGGACAGACACGTAGCGCACCATCCATGCATGTGAATAACCACATAGCGCACCATCCAAGCATGTGAAGAGACACGTAGCGCACCATCCATGCATGTGAAGAGACACGTAGCGCACCATCCATGCATGTGAAGAAACACGTCGTGCACCATCCAAGCATGTGAAGAGACACGTCGTGCACCATCCAAGCATGTTAAGAAACACGTAGTGCACCATCCATGCTAGGGGAGAGACACGTAGCGCACCATCCATGCATGTGAATAACCACGTAGCGCACCATCCATGCATGTGAAGAAACACGTAGCGCACCATTCAAGCTAGTGGAGAGACACGTAGTGCACCATCCATGCATGTAAAGAGACACGTAGTGCACCATCCAAGCATGTGAAAGGGAAGGGAAGGCAGTGGTATTTTTAGTGCGACTTATTTATTAATCTGTAGGTTTTTTGGGAAGTGTTGATACTCTCTTTAAATACATCAGTAGAAACACGTGATGCTGACAAGTGTCTTTAATCATAATTGTACTTAAGCCAATACACACATGCATTAATGCAACAGGGAAATGTTCTATATTAAGAGATACTTGTTGCTTTGCTTAGCATGAGACAGAATATCTGACATCCATTTCATCTTCTCCATGGCCACAAAAGCAATACTCATCTGAGGCTCAGATCCCACAGGGTATTCTCTTCATTAGATGGAGTTTAATTAAAAATGTGATTATGAACCCTGCAGATTGAAATACTGATCAACAAAATGGAAATGCAAAAAAACTGCTTAATCATCGTCTCCTTTTGGCACAAATCATTTTCAGCATTTAGTTAAATACGTATTGGGATGGCTGACAGGATCAATCTGCAGTGACTTGTTATTGAGAAAATTCTCACAGAGCACTGCTTCCCAAGGAATATGTCATACTGTCACATTTCAGCAGCACATTCCCCCTTAAATTGCACTATTTGTTCTGCCACCCAAAAATCCCCAAATCGATATCAATGGATTTCATCCTCGTTGGCGAATATTTTCCATAAGGGTAAATACAGTGCAATAGAAAAATGAGGAACATATTCCTTCAACAGCTGTATTGGGAAACTCTGCGATAACGTGTAATCTTTTAATTCGATGATGTTTTCATACAGACAAAAATATAATTTGCTGCCTGTCACGCAGATTCAGACTGTACATGTAACCATTTTAGTTACTAAGGGGGCAGAGTGCTTTCACAAATTCAAACCGTCCACATCTCCACGTTCCTGTTGCGTGCAATGTTGTTCTTGCATCCAGAAGCGGTGACATTAGCACTTTCAGCAGACGTGTCTCACGCAGTGATGGTAGCGATTACCATTAAACCTCCAGCCGCTCAATCCCCAAAGTGCGAAGTTTAACCACCGGGGCTCCCCAAGGCACACACGTTCTCGAAATTCTGCCCCACGAGTGTACAGACAGTTTGTCGTCCAGCGTGACGTGCACATTTGCATCCTGTCACCGACCACCTCCCACCTGACCGTGGCACAGGAGCGGATCCTCGTGTGGCTGCTGCAGTACATGCAGGAGGAGGGAGTGTCCCTGGACGGCCTGGACCCGGACGGAAACAGCGCGGCGCACGTGGCCGCTCGCGAGGGCCACCTGGCCTGCTTGCAGGTGCCGCAGCTCCTCCTCCTTGCCTCGACACAGACCTCGGAGACAGCTGCACTTATCCACCGCAAACACTGTGTCCGCGGATGGTCTCGAAGTGCCATTTATGGAACATCGGTAGCAGCCCCGTAAATTCAGTTGCCGTTCAAACAACATTTGAGCCAGTCACTCGTGTTCTACGGCTGCAGTGTCTCCAAGAATTACATCTGAGGAGCAGTAATGGGGTCAGGTCCATTGCTGGTGGGAGCACATTCTCTAAAATGGTAATCACTGTCTCTGAAATCTCAAGGGCACTGGCTGGAGAGAGTTGGGGGAAAATTATTTTCCACAGGGGATTCTTGCTCCAACCACCAGTGTGAGCTGTGACCTGTGGACAGATGCTTAATTTGTTTTATGCAGGACCAGCAAGTACAGGTATTAATCTGCCATTCTTTAAGTTCATTTGAAAATAATATACAAAAGGCCCGTTGCATCAAGTGCTGAACTCGCTTAGGCTGATTTTAAACCTTAATTCTATTGCGATTTAAGCATCAAATACATCCCCATCTGGCCACAAATCTGGCCACAAATCTGGCTGTCGCCTGATGAAGCTAGTTGTAATTACTGGCAAAATCTCGTACTCAGATTGTAAATGTTGTACTAGTAACGAATTTGCATGTTTTGTTTACGTGACAAACCTTACTAATTGGCTGTGTCGGGTGGTGGCGGGTTTAACGACACATCTATATATTTACGCGCTCTAACACAAAAAATCCTGTATTATGGATGATTTTGGTCGCGAAAGCCTACGTGTTAAACATTTGTAGTTAGTGCAATTTAGCCTAATTGCGTAATTGACATATAATTTACATGTCATTTGCATAACAACAAATACACTTTAATTGCTACACACGCAATTCGATCGCGTGTATCATGAGCCTTAGCAATCGATAATAATCAACTCATCAATACCGTCGTTACACCGCGATATTTCAGTGCGCCAGGAGCTACGGCCTGTGGGAGTCTGCTGACTTTCTGTACTGCGTGGGAGGCGCGGTATATATAATAATGACCATGTGGACGACGGCGAACACTTCTGCTTGCAGACCTTGGTGGAGTACGGAGCGAGCGTGACGACGCTCAACAAAGTCGGGCAGAAGCCGCTGCAGTGTGCAGAGAAGCACAGGCACCCGACGTGTGCTCGCTACCTGGTGGTGGTGGAGACTTGCATGTCACTGGCGTCCCAGGTGGTCAAGCTTACCAAGCAGCTCCGAGAGTGAGTGACCATGAGCTCCCTCACTTAATTCTCCTTGAAGGAATTCAGCAATCCCATCTGAAAGTGGGTCGTGTCGTATCGCTAAAAGGGATTCAGGAACTTGAGGAGTCTCTCTCGCTCTCTTCAAATGAATGCCGAACATTTTACCCTCTAATCAGCATTCTTAGCCATTCACGTGCACCAGCAATCACAAAACTGAATAATATGATAAGGCTCCAAAATTATCCAAGCTAGTAATGACCTTTGATGGGTTACAATTAAGATCTTGCCATATAGGGTGCACAAGACTATATTTCTGGGAAAAAAAATGTATATGGGGTATTATTAAAAAAGGGATAGGGCACATCCTGAAGCCATGTCCATTTTAAGTAACCATAATTTCACTGCCACTGTCGTATATGTAAGTGCCTTGATTTTCTGTTTTATTATTCCCTGGGATTTTTTTACAGTGATAATTGTAATTATAGACATAAAGAGCAGAGCTAATGTAAATAACTACCAAGGATTACAGTTACAACCCTAATTTTTGTTCATATCCTAGAAGAAATTCCATTAATTTCTTCGCCAAATTTGTAATACTATACACATATGCAATTAGGCATGACTTTTTATCATTCCTGCGCATACTTTATCACACCCACGTTTGTGCTTTGTTTCATAATGAGCTTTTTGTTTATTATGGTCAAGCAACATTGATAAATGACCATATATTGGACAATTAAACATTGAATGATTACTGCAATTTCCATATGTAAGTGCCCTTTAATTTTCAAAAGAAACCAGCCGCTGTGATTTTTTTTTATTTACAAAAACACCAAAGTCAATATCGGAGAGTAGTTTTCAACTTGAAATTATTCGACGAATTAAATCTTGAATATAACGATGATTAATGTATGATTCGAGGGTAAAGGAAAGGAGGCTTGATGGTTACCAGATTACAACATTGCGCATTGCTTGTACGAAAAACTGAGCTGTATCGCCAAGACATACTCACAGTTTAATATTTTGCATGGCAATGATCACGAGCACAAGGTAAAGCCCGAAATGAAGCAGGATATGCAAACCACGTCAGCAATTGTTGCTGTAAAATAAATTTCAACTTTGAGCACGCTTTGTTATGACGTGAGGCTGGATTTTTTTGTTTTACATTTTCAAGTTGAGCCTCGGTTTTGTCGAGATTTCTTTTTGCCAAGGTATGTGGTGTGAGAAGGAAGCAGGGTGGTGGGTCAGTGGTTGGTGCTCAATGAGCAGCCACAATCAGCTTGTGGGCACAAACGTTGAATACAAAATATATGTTTACTTTACCAGGTAAGACCCACCGAGCTATAAAGCTCTTTTCAGAAGCGTCCTGGCCACAAATGATAGCTCAGTGAAGTAGCTTATCATGTGGAAATGTATTGTATCCATATTCGCTGAACGCATGTTTCTGAATGTGGAGGGGAAAAGCCGGAGGACCCCGAGAAAAATCCACACGACCACAGGGCGAACATTCAAATTCCAAATATACAGGCGTCAGGGTCGGGATAGAACTGATGATCTCCTGTATACCAGGAAAGGTAGTTAACATCTCGCCAACGTGGCACTGCATTCGAGTGGACACCTGGGTGGTGAATAGTCAAAAATAATTCCTCATGGAAATCGAAGCAGACCTTACTCCTCACTACACCTTCCTTCCATTGGTTCCTGAACAGATGCAACTGTGATGTTGGTTATATAAAAGAGGGCATAGCTTCAGGGTTCATATAATGGTGATAAGTGTGTGGTTTCAGGTGTTTATTAGGTCATTCTTGTAATTGGGTGCTTTGCAGGGCAAAAAATAGATACAGGGGGCATTCTTTGTTCTACTGCAAAACCACGTGTGTGGGAATAACAGCACATTTAATTGTGTGAGGGCACTTTGTTAGGTGCAAGTCAGCTTGAGCTCCGATACAGCCTCAACCCGAGGGACTGGCTGGGCTTTTTCCCAGTCATTGCTGTCTGAATCCATTCATTCACATAATGCTGTTTAATGTAAATGCGTTGAGCTGTTGGAAACTTTAGTTAGAAACATAAAGTACACATGTGGTTTAGTTTTATTATTTAGTGCTCATTAGACGCTTGTCAGAGTTGATAAGATTAGTTGTGTCTCTGTTTTTTAAGGGAATATTAAAATAACAATTGCATATTATGAAAACATTTTATTGTATCACCTGTCTTTGTTAATATACGTATACCTTGTGTATGGAATTTTAATGCCAATTTTTTAAATTAATGTAAAATTATACCTCTTTTCAATAACCAAATGTCCTCTCTTTTAAAACGAAAGGGCACAAAACATATTTAGATTTGGTTTAACTCTGGGTATTATGTACATGCTGTGCAATGAGGGGAAACTGATAGAATTTCCATAACATTTATTTTAGGAAAACGTCTGAAATTGTGAAGCTGCAGAGCCAACTGCAGGTCCTTACGGGTGGGCAGGCATCGGCCAGCATTCCAGACAAGGTCCACCCGGCACGGTAACAACATTGCACATCTGCCCACTAAGGGGAGAGACGCGTCGCATACACACACACACACACACCGCTTCACGTTAAAACGTATATAGGAGCTCACTTTACACACAATCAGCACATTGTTCACTTGCGTCTTTTTAACATTCACCAAGGAGCGCTTTAATTTGTTCTGCACGCGCTTTGGGAATTCTCCCTGGGTTTGTTTTCCTAAGATTTCAATTAATCGCATGCGGCATTGTAATTGCATGCAGTTGCAGAATAACAGTTACGCTGCGTAATATAAACATTGTACCGTGTGCCAAGGGTTTTTTTTTTCTGTTACGGCATCTTGATTTTGCCAGGTGGTCTGGATCGTCGCCTGATTACAGCAGGAGTTCGGGAAGCTCTCCAGAATCTACGCAGCTCAGCAGCGTTGGCCGAAGCGCATCACAAGAACTTGTAAATGCAAAACCCATTGGCAGTCAGACGGGCGGGCACGGCAGCCATCTACCCCCCAAAGCAGGCCAGGGATTGTTTCAGGGGGCAGAGGACACCGATACGGTGCTCAGAAACCTCCTGGGTGAGGAGATCTCTGGACAGATGCTAAAGGATGAGAAGCTGTCACTCGAGTTTCCGGATAAAGACAAAAAAAGATTCATCCAAAGGCAGCTGCACAACAGAAAGGCAGCTGGCCCTGGCGCTGGCAGGCCGGGCTACGTTGGCGGCAGCCCCTCCGACGGGAGACCTTCGAGCAGCTCCAGCACAGACTCCAGCTCGCCAGTCAACCAACAGAGGCCCAGGCCGCGGCCCATCGTGGAGAAAGGCGAGAACCTGCACTTTGTGCTCAAAAAGCACGCCTTCGATGGCGGCAGGGCCCAGAGCTCCTCGTCGCCAGACAGCGCGGGCCAGGGAAGTGACCCTGGCGCTTGGTCCGCCCCCAAGATGTCGCGCTCTGTCTCGCTGGACAGCGGCACGGCGCAGACGGAGGGCGGCTCGTCGTCGAGCGCCTCCACGCCCGAGTTGCGCTCGCCCAAGTCGGAGCGACGCTGCAGCCCCAAGAGCGCCCTCAAGTCGCCGACGTCTCGGGGCAAGAGCCTGTCGGGCACCAAGCTGCGTGTGACATTCGAGGAGCCCCTGGTGCACGTGGCGCCGCCACCGGAGCCCACGCAGCCGTCCGCCGAGCCGTCTGCGGACGGTGGCTCGGGCCCACGGGCCGGCGGCTCGCCGTCACGGCCGGTGAGCGGCGCCGTTGTTTATTGGCGTGGTCGCGCCGTCGGTGCACGTGGCGGGTTTCCGCGCCCGGGCCGTTTTCGACGCTCGCTTTTTGGCGACAGCACGCACGGCATGGGCCGCGTCGCAGTAGGAAATCAGCGCTGCGGCCATGTGCGGAAAAGAAGTGCGCTTTAGCTTGCTTATCACAAAAATGAATTGCCAACAAAACGACATTTGTGCAGTAATTAAGCTCTTGCATGTTCATTCCCTTCATTTAAATAGTATACGTAATTGCTCTTTGGCACATCTCAGAACTCCGGAGCTAAAGTGACTTGTCAAATATAATTACGCTGCTCTTTAATGCGTTCTTCGCTGCACGATAACTTGCACGTACGTTTACGCGATAATTGCTTTTATGCGAGGTACTTGCTTGATTGCACCAGAAATGCATGCTGAATTCTGGCTGAGCTTTGTGGAGATAACAAGCCCTGTGTGCTGAACTTCCAGGCTAATAACATCTACTCTGTCAGTGCATGCCGCATGCTGGATCAGAGTAAATGCTCAGGCACACAAAGGTGAGTGTGGTGCTGCTTCGGTAGCTTGTTACAAAGTAAAATTCACTTATTTTCCATAAACAATCACAACAACCTGTTTTACCATGGGTATTGCAATATAGTTTGATTGCCCGTACTCTACTTGATAATGTGTGAAGATGAATGGCATAATTTATTCACCTTGGAAATGCAAGCGCAAATGTTATACAATAACTGTACACGTAGCAGTGCCAACATACCGTGACTTAGTGGGTATTCGAGCTGCGTCTGTGTACCAATTTGTGTCTTTGTCCATAGCTTCCACGTAAATAAAAAAAACCCATCACAGTTTAATGAGAATGTGCGTTATACAGTGGCAATTCATAAAACATGAACAGTAGAGAAAATGAGTGTATACATTGAGAGCAAGTAAGGTGAGTGGAGAAGGGAATCCAAATAAACAAAATGATAAAATCGAGACGGAAAAAAAACAATCTAGATCTGAAGTTTTCGTGACTGCAGGGATCCATACTCTTTGGTTCTTTCGGTATAGTCACGTAGGTATAAAATAAAATAAATTAAATCACGACGTTTCAGAAGCAACACAAACGTCCGTCATCAGGTGGAACAGCCACAACAAGAAACAAATTGCTGTAGTGGGCTTCCGAAACGTCGTGAAGTTAATTTATTTTATTTTATACCTACGTGACTTTACCGAAAGAACCCAAAAAGGAAAAAAAAACAGTGAGCAGAGAGAAGGCAGCGATTTGACCAAAGATGTAGAGAGCAGAGATATTTCATATTCCAAACCTCAGCCTTTGAAGAAAAGAGCAAGGAAGAGAGGAGAGATGCAAGTGATCGATCTGCTGCTACTGCGTACAACTATTCACGGTGCACCTCGAGGTATCATGATTGCCATAAGATATCATGTCAGTTGTCAGATTATTTGAAACTGTCTTGGAACTGATGTTAATGTTATAACTAGAGGTCAATGTGGACATTGATTTAACAATTTTCCTTTTTGTTGAACGAGTCACATTTCTGGTTAAGAGGATGCACTTGAAATCCAGGTCAAGTTTTGATATTTCATGACAAGCGACATTATCGCGTTTAAAATAATTGTTAGTTCTTACACATGCAATGGGTTGCATGTTTCATAAACTTAGGAATTAATGTTAGTCGATGAATCTATGCATCATGATCATCACGGCGGCGAGATGTTATCTCCCTCGCCTGGTATGCAAGAGGTCACGGGTTTCGATCCCGACCCTGACACCTGTATATTTGGAGTTTGAATGTGCTCCCTGTGGTCGTGTGGATTTTTCTCCGGGTCCTCTGGTTTTTCCCTCCACATTTAGCAACATGCGTCTATAAGGTTTGGCTGCTATACATTTCCACATGTTGAGTTATTGTTTGTAGCCAGGTCGCTTCTGAAAAAGAGCTACATAGCTCTGTGGGCCTTACCTGGTAAAATAAAAAAAAATGGCAGAAGGATTCAATGCATCAGTAAGGGACCACCTCATCAACGTAAATTCAATGCAATCTCATTACAAATCACACACCATCGCATATATGTATATGCACATTAAGCAGCATGTCAGAGAGATGCTTATAAGGGTAATTCCAGAAAGTAAGTCCGCCAATATTATCTACTGTGAAGACAAAAATAACATGTAAACGTTACAACCCTGCCTAAATTAGTCAGTTATTATAATACATGTGGTGCTAGCCAATAGAGAGTACTATAGACGATGGAATGTCACCTGACAACATTTACTACTGCTCTGTGAATATTAAATATTTTTATTTTAATACTCCACGCATCTGTATTTAAAAATGATTCATTCAAGCAGGTGTCGCCTATGGGCATTAGGGGGGACCAATATTAGAATTGTGAGGAGGCTCTGTGTGGGTAGGGCTAGCGGTGGAGTGGATGTGGTCGTATGGCAGTGCAGGTGAGCGCGGTAGTGTAGTGGTTGACGTGCTTGCGCTACGAACCTGGCAACCCGAGTTTGATTCCCGCTTACGGCCAACACCCAGTAACGATTATCTGAACCGGTCCTGTGCCTCCCCTAGGTGGAGCCTCAAATGAGTAGCTGGTGCGATGTGTAAACATCGCCACTAGGGAGACAAAGGCGGCCGGGTGTGGTGCTGGCCACCCATTCCTCGTGTGCCGTGCGGGCCTTGATAGGTGCTCGCTAACAGCACTTGCCCCAACAGTCTGTTCAGGCTATACGGGGGATCTTTGTCTTTGGAGTGAGTGTGGCTATGTAGATGCGGGTGGTGCTAATAGGAGGAGGGACTGAAGCTCACCATGTGCCCCGGTTGAGCCTGACATAAAATG
Organism: Petromyzon marinus; assembly: GCF_048934315.1. NCBI lineage: Eukaryota > Metazoa > Chordata > Hyperoartia > Petromyzontiformes > Petromyzontidae > Petromyzon > Petromyzon marinus. Next base: position 21,576,369 of record NC_133667.1, on the reverse strand, counting down.
TGTAGCCGAACGTTAATTCTATTTAATAGTTCGCAAGGATTATAGACCTATTAACTTTGTCAAAATTATCTTAAGATTAATCATATTACACTGCTTATGGTGTAGATTATAATAAACACAGCGAAATAGGGTTACAATAATGAAAAGTTATGTAATTACTCAATGGAGATGGATTACTTATTTGCTTAAAACTTCACAACTGTTCTTTGTGAATTCAACATGGTTAGTGTATAAAGTAATCCACACTGACCAGCATGGTGAAGTATGGTCAATCAACACTCATGACAGACACTGGATTCAGGGGAAACCTGAATGCAGCAGTGGATTGAGAATACAAGCTGTACTTTACTCTAGCACAGTACAGATGTGTTTTTAAAAGATATTAAATAAAAAAATAAATCTACTTTGTCAACACATTTTACATTTCCTTTTCATTCTATGACACCAGTAGATGTGAGGGGGGGGAGCAGAGGCAGCATAGGCGTGTGCGTACAGCTCAATTTAACCTCCGAGTTTTGTTAATGACCACGGCTGCCATCAGTGGAAAGGGACACGTGTCCTGGGATCCCTCTTCACTGGCCTGCACTGACCGGTGTGGGTTGATTTTGTCATAGAACCAACATGACTGACACAACGTGGAGAGATGCCTTCCTTCATCCAGCAGTGAATTATTATTATTCTTCTTTGGTTCTTTCGGTAAAGTCACGTAGAATGAGAATAAAAGAATAGATTAATAAAATAACACAATGAAATTCTCACGACGTTTCGGCCACAACACAAGTGGCCTTCTTCAGGTGACTTTTATTGTGTTATTTTATTAATTTATTATTTTATTCTCATTCTACGTGACTTTACCCAAAGAACCAAAGAAGATGAATCCTTGCAGTCACGAAAGCTTTAAATCGAAATTGAATTATTTTTATTTCAGAATATGTACATCTTGTACTAACGCGACCGTACACGACGTGAACAACTGCCACGAGGCAGAAAAGAAACACGTGACCATACTGCAGGTGAATCCCCAAGCACGAATTGTGATTGAATTGCAATAGCCGTAAACAAAAATCAGAGTGTGGAATAGGCAGGTGCTAAATGCACAATACCGTAAACAAAAAAGAGAAATCGACTCCGTAGGCGCTCTTTTATATCTTTCTTACAAACCAAGGTGCAAGTCACAAAGGAAGGCTTTTCATGGTGCAGGTGTGGCTAAGTTTCTGCATGACACCACCAACTGAGAAAGAGAGAGAGAGACACGAGAGCCATAGGAGATGGAGAAACAGCTGCCAAGATGAGCGCAGAAAGCGTCTCGTCAAATTGCGCTGTGCCAAGTCTCGAGAGTGGACGTGGTGGTTTAACGGAACGCTCACATTCCTTGGAGCAGGTTGGTTTCTATCAGCCGCGTATAGAGTCTGGTGAGTGATTCTTTGGAATATAAATGTTGCGGCACACCATCGCAAGTAATGTCTGCAGCAAGTGGTGTCCTAAGCGTTGCCAAGTGTTTTGTTTCGCAAGCTATAAAACCACCCCAATGATAGACAAATATCGCCAAAAAATAATTATTGTAATAATAAAGATAATTCTCAGCCCTTTGTCAAACTCACCACTGGATGAATGCCTCCACCAGCATGCCGTGGCAGTCATGGTGGTTGTTTGATCATACCGCACCAATGTGTGTTGGTAAAGTAGGCCTGGATGAGAACCAGTTGGGATATTTCTGTTAACCTGGGTTGCAGGCTTCACAGCAGAGTGTGATTACCATCGTTCTCCAAATATCCACAGTGTCGTCTTAAAATAATCCACTTGCACCGTAATTACTACATCGCAGAGTCCGTTGTGATTAATTAATATACATTGTGTGAATGCCTATGTACATATTTTATTGTTATATCCTCTGCCAGTCAATTCAATTAACCCATGGAACCTGGGTCTGTCCCGTGACCTCCTGCCAGTAACGAGTCTATGACTCTTCGCGTGGTTTCAAAGTCCACCTAGCCTGGCACAAGCGCCATAGCGACAACACTACCACATAGTGGCAAATGGCATCTATGTTGTTGTTTAATCTCATGAATTGCAATAATAATATGAATTCCTTACATTCATCGCTTAATGTCAGTTGTCGTATAATCTGATGTTATTGAACTGATGGTTGTTCAATATATACAACGTAAACGCTTATGGCTATACTCATATATGAAATTCATGATAATCATTGACTGTTATCGCCTGCCAGGTAATCTGCTCAAATGTTTTTTTGGGAAATAAACACTTAATTTATTACCTTAAATCTGTAGATGGACAATGTATATCCAATATGAGGAAATCTTTCAATCGGAAATTATTTCCCAAATTAATAATGCATCGTGTTTTTATCCCGTGTTTGATATAAAATATTGCATATAGAAAGTAATATCAATGTTATGATAATGATGATAATAATAGTAATACAGGTACACCAATTTAATATTGCGTTTACGCTTTAGCTCCGTATAATATTCACCTGCGATATAAAAGAGTTTGGCTTGACAATGCAACGTGTCTCGATGTGAATGCGTCTCAAGATGAAAACGAATGGGCGACCGGCACACATAGGGATGGCAAAAAAAACCACACGAGAAGTGGGGCCCTTGTTTTTCTGGTTTATAAAAATTATTCCAGAGGGGAGGCCACAGGGCAGAGAGGCGGAAAGAGATGACGGTATTTTAAGGTGCAAATGAAAAAAAAAACCCACGACAAACCCTCGTGCATGTACTGTACCAATTGCATTACCAATACAGAGGCGGCTGTAAAGCAACCCCAGCACACACGAGCGGTTTATACAGCAAGAAAGGCAATAAAAGTGTGAGAGCGCTTTATATGCGGGACATTTCCGTTGCTCAGTGTTGAGATTTCAGTGCTTGGTATTCAACGGTATTCCCATAGCCTTAATAATACATTCATCGTCACCACAATCATCCGACATTCATCCATTGCTGGATGAAGGCCACCCCAAGCCAATGCCACCAACCCTGTGATCCTACGAGAAAACACACATTTTTTCCTTATATGCTTTATAAATGGGTTTTTTTGTAATATTTTCCGTAACGTTTAAATCACGTACACAAGTATTTCTATATACACACAACCCCCTGAATGGCACATATTGTGCCGTGCAATATGAAACCTCTTTTGTGTTTTTACACAGAGGCCTGTCTTGACGTACACATTTAACCTTTTGGGTGCCCTGGATGTAAAAAAAAATAGCATCGAAATTGTGGGCGCACAAAGAGGAGAGGCATTGTGGCCAATCAAAAATATTGTTGGCTGTTACAGTGAGGTCACTTCCAATTACCCTGCCAGAGACGGTCGCCGGAGCTAATTGAAAACCTCACGGTATCACACAGAGCAGCCCCTGTCGCTTCGTATTATGTTTCCCCCCCCCCCCGCCTGCCTCGGCAATTTTTTTTACGTTTCTATTTGTAATCTTTATCGTCTTGCAATTTTAGTAAATTTTACGTGAATATGTACTGCATTTTTACAGTTATTACACTGTGTAACAAAAACAAGTTTTTTTTTTGTCCCTGGGTAGTAAGTGTTATTTCCGAATTGCTTATGCCTCAAAAGTACAGAAGATGGCTATTATTTCCCACAAGCTTTGCGTTTGTGACCAGGACAGTGATATTTAGAAATGTACCTATTTTCAATGAGAAAACGTGGTGTGCATTTGTGTTATTCCTTCACGTAAAGTCCTGGTCACAAAAGCAAAGTTTGTGGTGAATAATAGCCATTTTCTTTACTTTTTAGGCAAAAGCAATTTACTACCCAGGGTCAAAAATCGTGTTACATAGTGTTATCATATGTGAATATAGACACAACACACACATTCCCCTCTCACTCCTGTATCGCCCTAAAGACCGTAGGTTGGCCTACCTACTTCGTATTTGCACAAATAAGGGGCTGTCAAAACATTATTTGACAGTAGTATATTGTGTATTAAAAGTACAAACGTGTGTATTCCCCCCCCCCCTATCTATTTAAATGAAGGAAAATATATTCAACCATAACCGATATTAAGGGAACCCTGCCTCTATGAGATGCAGACATTAATGGCCCTTAAGAATAATGCAGTTGCATTAGGCCTGGCTGAAGTGAGACTTGGGATGTATGGTGGAACGGTGTTGATCATTGTAATTACTAAATAGTAAAGCAATATTTCATTGCTTTCGCAGTAGACGCTGTTGTGTCCTCTGCTGCAGTTTATAATGTACAATACATATTTTACAGTTATGTAATGGCCACCAGCATGCACTCTGAGCACATGCTATTGCCATATTTATTTACTGATGGAATGTTATGGAACATTAATTCTTTGGGCCATTCCATTTGCATTAAAAGGAATGCTAAGGAGTATTGTTTTGAGACGCGTACGTACCAGAATTAAATTCTCACTGGCTGGAACATAACTTAATAGAGCACAACATGAGTTTCAAACAGCTGAGGAGAGTTTGTGAATGTTACAGGCGTCAAGCTTATGTCTCTGTGTGCTTTGTGTGTGTTTATGTAGAGATATATATCCAGTACATACATGCATGTACAACTGTTTATGCATTATATGTTGTACTTCGTGTGTGGTTTTCAAGACCAACATGTGTTAAGGGTAGCTGACTTTATAATCTTAGTCAATATTTGTATTTCATGTATGTGAAATCACAGTCTTTTAAAATGTTTTATAAAATCTCACCGAGCTCGAAATTATTCGCTTATCTCCAGTTTTTCCGTTATCACACACCATTCCCATCCTGCCCCTCATTGTTTCGGAGCTGAATATGGTTACAATGTCAGATCTTCATTGGCAATACAACATTATACTCAACTTATTTTCATTTATTAACATTAAGCAAAATGACAATGCCTATCGACAAATACTACGGAATGCGCCCAATCTCATTATATCCCTGAAGATAAACAGGACTATTATTATTTCGCTGGGAAAAGCCTCATTGAATCTCTAGCCTCTTTATCAGGAGGGTCCTGTGTGTACTTCCAATTATTTGGTTCTTTCGCTAAAGTCATGTAGGTATAAAATAAAATAAACCACGACGTTTCGATCACAACACAAGCGGTCGTCCTCAGGCAGAGAAAATAGAATCCAGCAGTTCCACTGCGTGACTTTACCGAAAGAACCAAAGAGTATGGATTCCTGCAGTCACGAAAGCTTCAAATCAAGATTGTACTGTACTTCCAATTGTAATGCCAAATTACTCAATCCCAAATGAGTAATGTACAGGTCATTTTTCAGATTCGGGAAGTTTCGTCAACCAGTTACATTATTATCATACGATAATATAAAAATGTTTTGCTGGCTGGTTGGAGGATTGGATGTACCTACGTATGTCGAACCTTTTGTATGTGGAGCCATCTTTTGCACCGTACATAGCCAACCGTGCTAATGGGATGATGGTCACGTCTAAAGGACATGCGGGCTGCTGGTATATAAACATATTTTAGCTGTGAGATGACACCAGAGAAGCCAGAGAAAACCCATGCAGAACACAGGGTGAAAATACACACTCCACACGGAAAGGCGACTGAATCCGGAATCGAACCCATGTCCTTCGAGCTGAAGCGTAGAGGTTACCACTGCTTCAGCCTGCCTCCGAATATAGTGGTTCTCGGGTGGGCTATCACCAGGCACAAAATGTTGTTAGAGGCTTAGGGGCTGCATGCTGGGCAGTAGAGGGCAAGTGCAGCAAAATGCATCAATCTGTACATCTATGATCCTTGCCTTCACCAGCTTGCACTGACCAGCGTGGTGAAGTATGGTGAAAAAACCCTTTACGATCCAATCGGCATGAGGAGGCCCTCATCCAACAGTGCACTGACAAAAAGAGCTAAATATTTACATAACAGACAATGCAAAATAATGCTCATTTAAAGACGGGATCACATTCCCGTGATTTTATAGTAATTGTTAAAGTAAAAATAGATCAAGGTTATTAAAATTGTATGCAAAGAGCAAACCTTCCTTACTTTATAGAGAACGATGCATTCCTAAAATATATTTCACACATCAATCATGCATTATGTTTTATAATTGACATATTAATTCGATTTTTTCTCATTATATATTTGCTTTCATTTTCACTGAATTTAATATCGTGCTTCAGCTCATCTCCATGGAGTTCACCAATTGAATCCAGGCAGCCCAAGGGCGCATTGCACCATGACAGGCCAAGAGAATGCTTCCACCTTTAATTTTCAAAGCGTAGAATTTCCTGCCTGATATTAAGCTTCAATACTAAAAATATCTCTGTTCACAGAAAAGCAAGTTTAACTTTTATGTAAAAAAATGATGTGCCAAAGCAAATCTATATATTTTTAAAAAATTTCGGTTTTATGATTTTGTTTGTGTTTTGGAAATCTCGTAATATGCAGTAAATTTGCCAATATTAAATCCATGAAAATGTCAATTTGAATATTTTTGATATGGTTAAGCTTTAGTGTTATAAGTACCGTAATTGACGTCCAATCTAGCTAAGAGTTGTATCAAAGTAAGTGGCCGCCGTAGTGTGTTTACCCATAATTGTTGTTTGCTGGACTGCGGCCGACGTCCAAAATAAACATCTTATACAGGAGCCTACCATCAAACCTCCCGGTTTCAACCTTACACGCCGCCAATAGTCGACCATCAACCGAATCGGGACCGGGCATAGCCGATGCAGCCACCTGATGCACAAATGGCGCATCAAAGATTCGGTGGCCTGCGAGTGCGGCCACGAATCCCAAACCATCGACCCACATCATAAACACTCCACTGCTGTCTTCACTCCTTTAAAGGAGGAACGGACGAGATCCACTCTGCATCTGAACAGACAATTGAGTGGACAACAAATCGAAAATTACATCTTGAATCTGCTGCTATTATTCGATACGAAAGAAGAAGTTGGCCAGATCAGCCATGGTGGCCAGTTTCCAATTTGCTCGCCAAAATTGTGTAAAGTACAGACTTTAACAATTTGCCTGCTCTTAATCAGTGCAGCTAAAATCACTCACATCCACTTGACACGCTCTACAAAGTAGTGTGGAGTGTTTTCAATGTAACATTGTACTCTGTATATTTTAATACAATCAAATAATGTATGGGAACCTGCCATTGTATAGTAGGTTACATAGACAAAATATACATCCCATGGACCGCTATTATGTTTGTCTTTATAATTCCAACTCTCCAGCCTCGTAATTAAAGATGCCCCCATCGTGAGTAGGAAATCCATTGAAGGCACAGACTAAACTGACTGTTGATCGTTGAAGGACTTCGAGTGTAATACAACTAATAACAAGAACACTACCCTTTAGTTACCCAGGACTATTTTATCACGAGGTTCCTGAATTGCGATGTTTGGCCAATTACATTCTTAAACGAGTGCCTGTCGTGTGGGATAAACTCAGAGTACGTGGAGAAACCCCACAGATATGAGGGAGTGACACTCAACGCTCTCAAGGGAGAGATATTCAAGAATATATTGCTTCATTGACATCTCCTGGCCATCTCACAATGGATGTTGAGCTTTCCAAAAAAAATGGCTCTGGCAGGTTCGTTGTTTCCAGGGTAATTGTAGATTTCCAATGGAAATAATCAATCTTGGAGGTCTGGTGTTTACTGCATCAACTGCCGGATCTAACAGGACGCGTTGGCGAGATATACTCGCAATCATGTCTTGATTTCGCTCTTGAATCTTGAATTAAGCATGCTGTAAGCCTCTGCTTAGCATGGCTGGCCACGTACGGTGCAAAAGAAGTCCAGCATACATAAAGGCCAATAGCAGCCACAGCAGGACAGTGAGACCATGGGTTATCAGCATCACCAAAGGCAGATGAACCTTCAGTAGGCTAATGACATCCACATCAGGGCGGTGCGACTCTGAGTAATCATAGCCTTGGTTAGCAGAGGCAGGTAGGTGAGCCTCCAGTTAGTCAATCACACTCACGCACGTGGGAGATGAGTGGCTCCCGCTCGATGTCCTTTCGATCACTAACTCCAATACTGTGACATGAGATAGAATTACATTTCTATCGCCTTGATTAACTTGGCGATGGCTGTACAGAGTAAGCTGACCCAATCTCCACATTTGAAGAATAAGAGGCTGGTGACAGGAATTTGGCCTAATTGTTATTTATTTTTTAAATCCAGATTAATAATACGATGCTTTGTGCATCCCAGATTGATAATTGATTAGGCCAATGCAAAGTTCACATTTGGCACTGTGCAAATTCTGTACCAAACAGGTAAGGCAAGTAACTTAGCCTTAAATGCACAAAATTATCATCTGCGTAGCCAGTGAAACTATATGGATTGATGAGGGAGAGTTAGGAGTTACTATATGATGACAGCCTCAGGAGTAATGGGTGAAAGAATGAGGCATCAACATGCAAGTATACGGGTTGTCATCATAAATAAGGTGGCAAAGCATTTTGAATGGATTGTTATTACAATGGGCTTTGAGCATTGTGATGTGGGAGTTCAAGAAACCTATCTAAAAATGAGATTGAAGATTACGTCTTGAAAGCAACAATTATAGAATTCAGTGCGTTGGGTACGATACCCACCCATGATGTTCTCTTTTTGGGAACGTAATTGTGCAAGTAGACACCACGTATGATGAGTGAACAGACCTACTAAACCACCAATGAGTAGAAGATAACTCATCAACCATGACTACAGTATAATGGTAGGCCCTCGTCTTGTCGAGCCCATTTAGGTAGAGAAAGACCATATATATGTACAGTGCCAGCGACCAGACTCATTAAATATATCCTTGCAGGAATAACTAAAAGTAGAAGAGAGTTAAAACTGAACGAAGCAGTGTTTTTACTAACAAGAACAACTATTGATGTTATGAATCGCGCATGAAATGATACGTTCGTAAATTCCAAAGGAATTCCTATTCGGTGTATTAAAATCGAAATCTCTCCTCGCGGCAGGCACACTCAAATCCTTAATTGGTAATATTTTGGGAAGCATTGGAATCGATGGACTGTTTTGTAAAATTAAAAACAATAAAGTTATGGTAGTGAACTCAATTAGTAAAAACAAACAAAATAAACGCGAATTTAGAATAACTATCACATGTGGTTACTCTGGAACACAAACATTGTTTCTGATTGAGAACCTGCCTCGTAGTGCGTATGTGGAGTGCATCTGGCTGGTTTAAACTGTTACAACTATATTTATTTTAACAGGTAAGGCTCACTGAGATATATTGCTCTTTTTCAGAAGCGACCTGGCCACAAATGATAGCTAAGCGAAATGGCTTATTGGTTAATTTATAGCAGCCAAATACTCTAAATGCATGTTTCTCAAATGGGGAGGGAAAAACCGGCGGACCAGGAGAAAAATCCACGTGACCACTGGGAGAACATGCAAACTCCAAATTTACAGGTATCTGGGTCGGGATCGAACCCACAACCTCCTGTATACCAGGCGTGATAGGAACCCTGACATGCTTGGGGTGTGTCACTTTTATGTGAATGCCACGTGCACACTGCTGGAAATGCAACGTGTATTGTTACTAATGTACAAGATAACGTAGCAGAGGGAAAACCATTTTCGGATTTCAAACCGAGCAAGAAAATAATAGAGGGGTCTTCCACGTATTCGAGCCTTATGGCTCTAAAGCGAAGGAGTCGTTTATATTGTAAAGCCAGTGTGGAAGGGAGGGGAAGAGTAATTCACTGCTGGGAGAGAAGGGGGCCTGTGTGATTTGTGGGACAATGGGAGAGGGTAATTAATGTGCAGAAAGGCGCTATAGGATTGCCAATTGGCTGAACTAACACAGGAGGGAGTAGGGCCCTGAATGTCTCTCTCTCTCTTAGAGGGAGGAAGCACAGGTCTGAGTGACTTACAGTGTGACATCTCTGTTACAATGTGAAGTCCACGAAAGCAGCAAGATTCAGTGAGGACTGCATTCCAACCAAACCACAATAGAGTCGATTTAAAACCGGCTCTGTGTATTATAAAAAATAGAGAGTGAAGCTTCACTCACTGGACTGGCTTACCAGCTTGTTAAACTCATCACCCACACCCACCATCGTGTTATTTATCCCTTCACCTGTATCAGTATATTTTTGGACAGTGATTGCAGCGCCACTTGTGAGATTTTTTTTTTATTTTGTAGGGGGGGGGGTTGCTATGGTCCAAAAGTGCATAATATAGCAATGTCCTAAGTACAGTTTTGAGCATAAGTTGAGTGCCCCCCCCCTCCCCAGATGGCACTGTGTTTCCAGTCGGTTCTCAGCAGGGATGCAGCCACATGGTGGATGTCTGCGGAGATCTGCACCCCTCCAAAATCTTCTTGCACTGGCTTCGTGCCCCAAAAGCATCATGCATTTAAACTGAAACAGACATTCTGGCAGGACAATCGCCATTCATCTGTTGCAAGTGCAGTATACGCAGACGCACGTACTCTACTTGTATAGTATATATACTCGTGGTATAGTTAATGCACGTGCAAATTTAAGTGCAATGTTTATAGCGTATTATTTGTAGCCAAATATTTAATTTGTAAAAAAAAAAACGAATTGTGTAACCGTGCGTGCAGATGCTTGTACGTACCGTGTTACCGTTACCTTACCGTGTGTTCATGTGCCCGTGGCTGCCCCATGAATCTAGGAATTCCGTTAATGAAACGTTCACGTGATTTACGTTGTTCCGAAGACCCCCCCCCCCCCCCCCACTTCTCCACACCGCACCCTAACAGCACTCTCTTGCCTCCCCAGCTCCTAACACGGTACGTGTGACCCCTGTGTAACTTTACTGAGCAAGAAGCCCTGCGTGCCAAATTAATGGGCCGTTAAAGAACCATCGCCTTCTGACCCTTTTGTGTGTGGACTATATGCGGCTGTTAAATATATATTTATTATAACGCATGGCAACATCCTTTCTGCGTGGGAATACGTGGGGTTAATCGCTGCTCCCCCACCTTCCTATGTTACAGTTGTGAAAGCGCTCACGAGGAGGTCAACCGGATGAAAGCTGGGACGGACAAAGGTCCTGCTGAAGCCCAAGAATTCTTCTTGTGACCATTCTCTACAGAGCCTGCCTGGTTTCATCGTTGAATGCACTGCTAAGCCATGACCCCTACAGTCATTTGGTCTTCCAAGTGGAGATGTCTCATGGAATTTTAACATCTCAGTGGGCTAAGTTATGAAAAGAAACGACAACGGACTTGTACATTTTTTTTTCCGGAGAGATTGAAAGCACATGTTGGGTGACATTGACGATGTTTGACAATTGCATTTTTTCTTCACGCCATTAACAACCCCACAGTCTTCCCAAAGAAGTGGTGCTGTACATAGAGCGCGTACCAAAGTTTCCCAGAGCCACTACATTCAAAAACTGCCGTCGACACAACGATGTTTAGATTCATGAACTCCGTGACCTGCAGAAACCCAGGCACTCACCTGGTGACACCATGGAAATATTCATTTTGAAATATGGTACCTGCTATGTGGACTGCAATTTTAAATGACACCGGGTTTGCTAGGATTATGAGAGACTTCAAATGTACAAAAATGTAAAAATAAACCCACAACAACGTTTAGACACTTTGTAACATAAATTGTGTTTATTTTTTACATCAGGTGGACTTTTTTTAACTAGGTAATGTTATAGCTCGTTATCTTTTTCTAAGGCTTCTGATGTAGCAGCACTGCAGCCTTACATTTCCAGCTGCAGTGTATTTTTAAAAATGAAAATTCTAACAAGGACGAAAAGATCACTTCATTTTTTTTATTCTTGGCATGTAATGCAATGCAACATTTTTTTCTAACTATATTTAACAAAGGACTTCAACTGTATTATTAAATGTATGTCTTTTTTCCTTTCGTTTTAATGCTTCCTGACTACGGTTGAAAGCATTTATACTTTATTTCTGTCAGTCCATCTGTAATGGGAGGGGGGGAGGCATTGTGAATCTCATAAAGTTGATCCAATTCGTATAAAATCTTACTTAAAAGTTGCCTCGCTATAAGCCACCTAGCCCGAGAGAAACCCGGACTAAATCGATCAAAAGGGGCTGACCAAAACGTGACGATAGAAAACCGGCGCAAAAAGGTTCATCTGTGCCCACCAAGGTGATGATGATGATGATGTCACGTGTGATGTGCGCGCACCTTGCCCCTGCTTCCCGACGGCACCATTAAGTGTGATGCCGTCTCGCGACATCACATGACGTGTGACGTCATCTCGTTGTGTGGCTTGGAATGTAACGTCATTATCGCTAATTCAATACTTATGAGGGCAAACGTGTGTTTGAAAAGCGCATTCAGGATCCATGCGCATACATTATTTTTCTCCCTTGTATGTTTTCTTCGATGATGGTTCACTGGCCATGACAGATGATTTGTGTAGAACATACTTTTTTCACCAATGGGTTAATGCACTTGTAACTTCTGGTATAAAATCATATATTTTATTATGTGAATTAGCCAACATGATGAACTACGCCATTTCTCTTAGAAGATAATAATTTATGATTTTAACAAATAACCCATGATTGCAAACAACAAAAAAGGATGGAACTTTTAAGTCTACTTGCATTTTACATACAATAATTACTTTAATCGGGTTAGTTGCAAAGTGGTGACAATTTTTTCTTCTGGGTTATGAAAATAATAATCCACTCCCGAATTTATATTGTGCAATATTCATCGGTGGCCATGGTGTGTCATAATTTACGTCTGATAAAGCTGCAAAGATCCAGGTGACAGCTTAACACCTTCTAATTCTGACAACACAAAGTACTCGATTAGAGTTGGTGGTATGTTTGTAATCTCATCGCCATATCTGTAATCCAACATATTTTTTATTATTGCCAACAAATTCCTGTTGTCTGCCTCTTTGTAGAAGCATTGCTGTATTTGTTTAATGTTTGGCTGTTGTGAGTGCAACACACAATCATTTACACACGACTGCTCTTTCAAAGATCAGAAGGCCTCAATGTATTTGTACTTGTGTAATACTTCACAATGCACTTAGGGGGTCGGGCCTCAAATATACTAATACCTAGCCACCTGATAATAGGTTTTTCCCCTAGCAACAAAACAGGTGTTAAGATGTTAAAACACCAAGCTGAAACCTCTTACAAGGAATCATGTCTGCATTAACCACAATGCTTGTGGTCAGAATGCAAACAAAAACATCTGGTCCACACCAGAGACAGCTTTCTTTTGGGCCTCGTCTCAAAACGGTGTTAGACCAGAGGACGCCAAAACCTAGCCGCCTATTATTTTAGAGGGTAAGCTATGGAATAGATTTACTTGGAAATCTTCCTTTTGACACTAATCCCATTTAATACCACACAACAGCCTAACCTTCATAAGCCGGAGCATATGACTCGGGTGTAAGGTAGAGTACCACTTGTTCATGTTGGCACACCTAATCCCTTGTTAGAGCCCAACCTGTCAAGCCAGTGGGTAAACATCAGACATCAAGATACAACATTAAGTGTTTGTTATTAACATTTTGAATCATTTTTGTTACAATTTTTTTCCAATTTACTGCGATGCACTGACACACGATATTTTACAGAAACGTTGCCTAGATACGGCTACGCTCAGGTCTACCAATCGGCTCGCATTGCAATGCGCTGTGGCACTGGCACCACGTGCTGCAAATGCGGTTTGTTTTCTCTAACAGATATCTGTGGCTCGTCGTTCATTTGCGTTTATTGGCAGGCAATACCAAATCCAGGTTCGCAAAGTTCACACAACCAGATAGGTAGCACCTGGAATACATCACGTCTATTTAATAATATCGACTGCTGCCATGACGTTTATGGTTTATGTCAACATCTTATGCCCCATCTTCAGTCAATTTGGGGGCAAAGTCACAAATATTGCTCAGTTGTAACCGTTTAGCAGCTTCACTTAGATCCAGGCAAATTGATTTGAACTGAGGGCAATGAGCAATTCTTTAAATATTTGATTTAAAGCTTTCGTGACTGCAGGGATTCATATTCTTGGTTCTTTCGGTAAAGTCACGTAGAAGGGAAACATTTTATTTTATTTTAACATTTTATTGTTTTATATTTTTATTATTTGATTCTTTCCCTTCTACGTGACTTTACCGAAAGAACCAAGAATATGAGCAATTCTTTGTCACACCTGCCAAATTTGTCTTTAATGGCTAAATCTGTGGATCACGATTTTTCTTAATTAACTTACCTTTCAGTTCAACATATAAAGCAAAAAACGTTGCAAACTCTGAAGAGTGGCTTTTGTTCGACCGCTTAATCGCACACTTAATCTAGCTTTGGCCAGCACATTGAGCATCACCTCGTCATGTGACAGGGACTTATCCTGCTGTTCAATGTAGTTTCCAAGTTAAAAGCAGAATGCTGGACAAACAAGCATCGTTCAATGTATCAACAGTAGCATAATAATGATGAACATGGGGACAACTATATTTCAGTAAATTAACACAATTATAATTCAACCATCCGTGATTAGGTGTCTATTTTGACAAATTACAACCGAATAATTAAATAAAATATATGTGCTGGTTCTCCAAGTCAGTTGGCTCCGTTAAAAAAAAAAACTTGCATTTCGAAAAGGGTATTTTGTTTTCTGGTGTTTGGTATCGTTTGCTCATCCTTCACCGCTTTTGTTTACAGAGTTGAAGTGGAATGGCAACCATCTTTCAATCAATAAGTTGTGGTTTGGTGACCCTGCCTTTTCCCAATGAACACAATGTGTGCGTACAAATAACTGTTCAATAGCAAACGTACGTTAAATATTTTACGAGCTTTATTTTTCTAGTGGGAATAAAATGCCACTTCTCATCTCTGTGTGCCCTGGCCTTAAAAAAATGAATACAATACAAACGCTATATTATAATGTCAATGCCCAGAAATGGTGTCAAAAGTGTTACTACATAGAAGTAAATTATTTGTATTGCAAGTAGTTATGAACAGTTTAAATTATAGAATTTCTGAAAATATCTTTGAAATTTTGGCCACATTTAAGAATAACACGTGTTACGAATTTATTGAGACAAAAAAATTAAGTTGGACTTAAAAATTCAGAAAGGTCCATAAACCAAACGTAATTTTTTTCCTCTTCATGTCAAAATATTATTTCTAAACACAAGTGATGTTTGAACTACGGTGTTGCTGTAACACAATTGAACAAGATATCTTGATATAACCTTTGTTTTTGTTATTCCTGATAAATTGCCCATCGGTATTTGGATTATATTTATCAGTGGATGTGTCTATGTGCTAGCTCTACGGTTCCCTAAAGGCAAGCCACAAGGTGCATGTCTGCAGTTTCTTTATAAAAAAAAACCAAGCGAAGATGCTGAAATGTGTTTTTTTGACTTTCCACCTGTATATGTATCACATTGTAAAATATATTGTTAAACTGCACATGTTTACGTGTTTCATTTTTCATGCAGTCCGTATATAAAATGTCGAAAGTGAAAAGTCCAAAATATCACTTTTAATATTTCAAAGATCAAAGTTCAAAATCAGAGATCATGGTCAATGCTATTGATACCACCACACCCGGCCATCATTTCTTTCTATTTGACAGATCCTGCAACTATTGCAAATCAATACCAGCCTCCGAGGTTTTTTTTTACAACCCCTTGGACAATTATGGCTGAAGGTCTATTTCAGTGGCTCTATCAGTAACCATCCTCCTTCACCCTGCAAGCAAGCAAGCACTTTCGTATCATCTAGCCACAGTTATAAATAATGCTGGTTCATTATGAGTGACGATAGAGTGTGCTCCACAACATTAAATTTCAATAGAATGCAACTCAAACCTTGGTGGGAGCTTGGTTCGAAAAGGAATCCTAAGAGGCATATACATCTGCCCATGACCTAATCGCCTGGAATGCGCCAGGTCTTGTCATGTCAGGTCAGCAGGGTTGTAACTTGGAAATTGCTTGAAGACCACCATGAACAAACAGGTTGCCATGGGGCTTGTGGGGCTACATGGTGGGCAGTGAAGACAAATCCATCGATGTACAATTCCATTATTTTATACTTACATGTACCTATGTTGAACTTGTTTCGCACCATACGTAGCCAACCGTGCTGTGCCTTTCACCAGCCTGCACTGAATAACATGGTGAAGTATGGTCAAGTAACACGACCCACACAGATGTGGTGTGACCCACATCCAGCAGTGCATTGACAAAAGGGCTGTACACGTACATACATCTACCACAATTGCTAGCCATGCTCAGAAAGCACTCGGGGGAGTGCAACTCACCATGGTATCTCCATGGCAAACAAGGCATGGGGCGAGGTTTTCATTCAGCAGTGTATTGACAAAAGGCCGTAAAGTTATATACTTTTACTAAATTTACTTCGCATTTTATTATATTTATATAGCGCCTTAGCTCAAGGCACTTCACGTAACTTTAAAAGCGGTAACAAAAATCGAGTGATTTAGATGGCAGGGACATGCAAAGGCCGAGTAATGAGTGACCGCAGCAGAGGACTCGTGGGGGTCACGAAAGGGCAGGCGAGGCACGGGACGGAGTGGAGGGGCGAGGGGAGGGGACAGGAAGGGAATGGGCAACGGAGAAGAGGTGAAGCTTTGAGAGAGAATGGAAGGAGGTTAAGGAGAGGGGCTGCTCATGTACAGGGGACGTGTATTCCAGTGTAGGGGTGCAAGGAAGGGAGAATGATCAAAAACCAGATTGGGCACAGGGAGGAAGGACAGAGAGACAGAAGATTGTGAACGAAGGGGATGAGAGATGACATAAAAGAGATGAGAGAGGCAAGATAAGGTTGGTAAGGCCATGGAGACATTTAAAGACGAGTGAAATGTATTTGAAAAGACAGCGATAGTAAACAGGAAACCAGTGAAGTTGAAGGAGAGGTAAAGTGTGAATTAAAGATGAGGTTGGAACGGAGTGAGGGTGCAGCTAGGGAGACCAAAACATAGTCCAGACAGAATCAGAATATGTATTTATGCTGGAGGAATCCGATGAGCTATGAATCTCTTTTTCACATATGTCCAGACGAGTAAAGATCACAGCATGAACCAGGAGTGAAATGAGAGGGCGGATTTTCCAGACATTGAAGAGAGGAAAGTGGCAGATGCGAGTACTTTGCGGCGATGTGGCTGGAAGAGGTGAGGGGAGAGTCAAAGAGGACACCACGGTGGAGGGCAGAGGTAGTGAGGGAGAGAGGGAGAGAGGAGGGAAGGAAACATTTGGTTGTTTAGGTAGATAAAAAGAACGTTTAAAAAGTATAATAAAGTCCAATACTTATTTGGGCTTATATCAATTTACAGCATTGTCATGCTTTTCTGTTACAAGAATAGACATTTGGGGTCATCGTCATCAATCATCATCAGCCATAATCAATCCACTGCTGGATGAAGGCCTCCCCAAACCATTGCCATCTCGCATGGTCCTGCGATGCAGCAATCTGCCGTGTTCTTGCCCGTGAGCCGATCTCATTGATCCGTCTCTGCGGCGTCAGAGGATGTCCCCCGTGACGCGTGTTTTACTTCGGCTGCCTCTCCGTCGTTTTTCTCGCCCACCGGGCGTCATCCCTTCGAGCGACGTGACCTCCGAATCGGATCTTTATTTTGCCTTGAGAAATCCGATGAGCTACGAAGCTCTTTTTTTCCGCAGACGTCCACTGGGGGCGAAAGTTACAATAAACAATGCAAAAAAAACCGAAAGGCGTGCAAAGTATAGGAAAGGTAAACAAATCACAAAAAATAAGCCACCTGCCCAAGCCCACTTCATTTCTTAACAAGCAAAAAAAATACGTCTTGACCCTGTTGTGTGTGTGCCCTTGAACCTGTGTCTGTGCCCTTGAACCTGTGTGTGTGTGCGCTTGAACCTGTGTGTGTGTGCCCTTGAATCTGCGTGTGTGTACCCTTGAACCTGTGTGTGTGACCTTGAACCTGTTGTGTGTGACCTTGAATCTGTGTGTGTGTGCCCTTGAACCTGTGTGTGTGTGCGCTTGAACCTGTGTGTGTGCCCTTGAATCTGCGTGTGTGTACCCTTGAACCTGTGTGTGTGCCCTTGAACCTGTTGTGTGTGCCCTTGCACGTGTGTGTGCCCTTGAACCTGTGTGTGCCCTTGAATATGTGTGTGTGCCCTTGAACCTGTGTTCCTCTCCCTCTGTATCTCAGTGTAATCCCAAGCATACACCCCTTTATACTTCGCGAACATTTGTAGCATTTGTTACATCTTCTTCATAATTGTTTGTTTCTGACATAGCAGGTAATATGCAATGATTCAGCATTTTAATCTTTAGACACACTGGCATGTTGCTTCACATTATGTCAAGGTCAGCTTTCCAAAAGCACTCCAATCTGCTCTCATGCATCTCTTTATTTCATCATTTTGCTATTAGTCTGAAAAAACTTATACATATTTTCTGTGATCGTTTATTACAACCTGTTGAGTACAATTTTATTTTGCTCGTATTTATCTTGAGCCTAACGTTGCAGCCTTCGTCATCACGTTTTTCTCGCGTTTCCTGTAGTTCATTCCTATCGCACGATACAATAACTATGTCGTTAACAAATCGAGACGGTTACTGTGCTCTCAAAAAAGACGGAGAAAATTATGTCAGCATTAAACTAGCGATGTTCATGTCTGCGTGCAATAGTTGGACAAATGATTGTTGCACTTTCCTTCAGCTTCACCAATCATGAGTTTCAATTCAGCCTCAGAAAAATATAAAACAGGTACTCTATGTTGTGCTGTATAAACTTAATAAAATATTTAGGTCGGCTGTCCGAAAAATCAAGTAACGTATTATCAGTTCGATGTACTCAACTAATCAGATCAGACGAAACTCGTTGGAAAATAAAACATTTTGCGTGACTCTGGCCGGGATGGAATTGGCTAGACTTGATGACGTCACGAGTTGTCACACTGGGTATGGCTTGCCAGGGGTTTCCCACCTTGAAGAGGCACCATCAATCATAAAAAGTGGTTGACTGCAATGTTTAGTTTAATTTGTTGTTGTAAAATGAATCAACTTATCATCACAGCTCTAAAGATATACATATAATATAGATTCAATAACCTTCATTTGAAAAGGCGATCATTATGTGCTGCCATCCATGACCTATTTTTGAGAGTGACAATGTTAACATGTTTTTTTTTATCCCCTTTTTAATGGTTCCCTGAGGATGGACCATTTTGTGTTGAACTGGAAAGAATCTGTGGATGAATTTTGCTGAGCCAAATTTGGCTTCTTGATGATTATCTAACAACCCCCATGACCGACACAGCATTATTCCATTCTAGTAAAAAAATATATATCTGCTGATAATCAGCCTGAAGCTGGCTATAGACCAAACGAGACAAACAATGCGTCTCGTGCAATGGACCATGGAGGATGCCGAGGTAATAAAATACATTTTTTTACCGCAATTTGTGTTGTTGTTGCAAAAATAAACTGCTATGCACCAATTAAACAATAGCCTTGAAATAAAAAACAAAAAATGTAGTACAATAATTAGTCAAATCACATAATCAACCAGATGCTGCACGAAGGCCCTCCTCCATGCCGTATCGGTCATTCGAGCTGTCTGAGAATGCTTTGTGATGCCGGTCAGTGCGGATTGGTGAAGTCACCACGACGCCTGCCACCACCGGTTCGCAAATCACTCACCGCTGCTGTTCGGGGGACGGTGACACGGCCCAGCTCTTGCACGCTCGCCAATTGTTGCAGAAATTCACCGTTCGAATCCAAACGGCCGCCCTGATTACAACTGCGGGTGTATTAGTCGTTTGAAAACAATGCACGCCTTCCGCTTCACTGTGGTCGTTTAAGACGTCGTTTGTAAGAGTATGACCATTGTGCGTGGCGACGTCATCGGATACAGTTTCCAGATGCTCGAAAATTACCGGCATCGTTACTCAACTGGGACTTCTTCTTTCGTGTGGCATTTTTGACGATTGCAACAGATTACAATTTGATGTTCAGATGTGATATCCACTCGACTGCTTCAGGATTTTTCTTCCTAGGTAGTAAGTGTTATTTTCCAATTGCTTATGCCTCAAAAGTATAGAAAATGGCTATTATTACCCACAAACTTTGCTTTTGTGACCAGGACTTTACGTGAAGGAAAGATACAAATGCACACCACGTTTTCTCATTGAAAATAGGTACATTTCAAAATATCAATGTCCCAGTCACAAAAGCAAAGTTTGTGGGGAATAATAGCCATACTCTTTGGTTCTATTCGGTAAAGTCACGTAGGTAAAAAAAAACATAAAACAACAATAATCACGACGTTTCGGCCACATCTAGAATAAATAATAGCCATCTTCTGTATTTTTGAGGCATAAGCAATTAGGAAATAATACTTACTACCCAGGAACAAAAAATACATGTTTTTGTTACACAGTGAATTATTGGATTGGGGAAGTCGTTCACGATATGTTGCACGGTCCGAGATATCGCACCACAGTCACAAACTGGACTCTCGTTAATTTTCCAATTGTGGAGAAAGTGTTCACATCTACCATGGAGTGTCCGGATCCGATTCAAGGAGGATCAGATCTTCCTCGGTAGGTCAGATCCGGGTTGGAGGATTGTGGGGTCGCTGATGATGGATTTCTGCAGCAGGTTGGTGTTTGCCCAGTCTTGGGAACACACAAAGCGGCAATCATCACCCCCCTACTGGCAGACTAATTCCTGTTTGCAGACTAGGTGCTGCGTTACCTTGTGCCCACAGGGACAGCTGCCACCGGGGGTCCTCTTTCAAGTGCTTCAGATAAGACATGATGTAAGGTGCTCTGTGAAGACCTGGTGCTCAAACACAAACTAATAATTATTTTAGCCATGGCCAGGAATCTAACTCAGGGTATTGGTTCATAGCGTGGTGCACGAACCACTGTATCACGACTCAACCACGCCGAGTGAAATGCAGTACGGTACTCTAGTCTATTTGTAATGCATTGTGCAAATCTTGAAGTCAATATCACATAATCATTCAGATGTTGGACGTTACACAGGGTGGAACCTGGTTTGTATTTGAATGTATGGCCATTAGCGCTTGGCAGGTGTAGAAGGTACGGGGCTGTGAGGTGGCGAGGCGATGACAGTGCTGAAGGTGTCACCCTCTCACGTGTGCGGGGCTTCTCCTGGAATTCTGGCGTCCTTTCACAAGCCAAACACTGATTAATGAATGGCATACGCAAATGTCCAATGGAGGACTCGCTGCAGACGAGTCTTGAGAATCAGTGAGGGTAAATAATTGGCATTACATTAATTACTGTAAGTAGTGAAGCTCTGTTACAACTATCTGATCCGCCCACTAGTTTGTGATCATCTTTACTTTGAAAGGTACAACATCTGTGCGGCCAGAAGCATGGGCCATTGTAATTGTCAAAAAGGAGTTGCTTTTTTTTTTATCAGGGAGGTGGCCATAGCCCTGCAGACACTTCCGTTCCTGGCAATGTTGACCACGTCCCTACGTCAACTGCGCGTGTCCCCTGCCAACAGCTTTCCCCTGGAGGTCTGGCCGCACCACAGAGAACGTTGAATGTTTATAGTTGGAGACCCCCAAAGGTTGTATTGAGTAATAGCGGATGTGCGAGCTCTGGATCGCAAAGAAGGAGGCCAAGGCCAGGATTTTTCTGGGGAGCGCTGAAGAGGTGCAGCATTTTTCCTAAATGGGGCAAGTTTGTGGCTAAGTTCTATGGTGGCGTTTCACTTGAATAGATCTCATCCTCCTCGCGTGACCATGTTGTCATAATTCGAAATAGTCTCACGCATTATTTGCTGTGGCTGGAACGACTCACCCCCACCCTCGACCCACTGGCAAAGCGATGGATTCTCGCCATTCAAAGATCCATGACAGTACAGTGAATGCAGCGGTCACGAGTAAATGCCAGAGGTCATCATTATCGTCGGCCTTGTTGAATCCACTGCTGGACAACGACCTCCCCAAGCCACCGCTGCCTCACGCAATCCTGTGATCCGCTTGGCACCCGCACATGGACTGGATTTCATCGATCGATTTCCTTGGTGAGAATCATCTTGGACGCATTCCATCAATGATGAAGCATACACGTATCGAAAATGATTCTTAAATATTCTGATACTTGCATTTTGAGAACAGGAATGGATATAAATCACTGATTCGGTTCATTGCTACACACCTCATTATTGCATTTTGTAAGTGGTATTTTAGTGTAAGTGTAGTGTCAACGATTCAGAGACAGAGTTTCTAGGAGGCACTTTCTTTATTAACAGCTTCTACGGTCTCGTCCGCACACTCTCCACAGTAGCTCAGCCTGGCCTGCACACAGCACTAGCCGTTTAACACTGACGGCGCTGACTGAGATAGCCAACTACTTTCCTTCGTAGCGCAACATCTAGCGGAGAGTTTGGCGACGACGGCGACGAGAAGACAGCGACAACGAGACGAGTCCACTCCCAGAACCGGCAGCCTCCATCCCCCGCTCTCGGCTCCTTTTGTGCTCGCAGCACGGCCTGGCTCCGCCCTGACCGCGCCTCCCTTCTCGAACCCGCTAGCAGGTTCCAGGGGCCTCCAGACGGGGTCCGCCGTGAATCTTGCCCCAGTTCCTCCTCCTCTGCCCACACACCGTGCACGCCCTCACCGGCGTGTGTGCTGTGTCCGTCCACCACAGTTGCCGCTGCTGTCCACCAGCCGGCTCTATTACACCACATGCGTATGATGCTACGAGTGTAATGATAGTAATAAAACACGGGTAGTATGATATAACTCATGCACACTTCAATGTTGAATGACGTTTCGCTCTTTGTTTAATCCACAACCAAAAGAAGGCCTTCCCACACTGAGTTAGCCATGGTGGTTTTTTTGGGAATACTTCACCACGTTGGTCGTTGCGGTCCGGTGAAGGCAGTGTTCAGAACCAGCTCAGCTGTTACTCACCATGTTATGTTAACCAAAGTCGGGAATCAGACTCAGATCGCAGGGTTCACCGAGCAGCGAGATAGACACTGCACCACTGCTCCCCGACTACATTCAATGCTGTAATTAAAAAAAAAATGATTTTCACAAAGTTTGGAGGTCACACATATCAGGTAAGTAAAGGACATCGACTAAAACTTTGCTAAAGCCCTCAGATAATTGTCACAGTGTAAGCAGTCTATGTCTTGTGGATTCGAAACAAACTCATTTAAAATATTTTCCAACTCTCAGAAAGAGTGGCTTAAAAGTTTTGTTTGCAGAGCGAAAATTACGTACATTATTCTCATACCTACACTGAAAAAGTTTGTCTAATATAAGCTATTTTAATAATTAAGCAGGCTGTAATCACATAAGTGATGTACGAATGTTGATGTGCCAAACGTTAATTCAGGTTATTTCATTGCACCGACCAGTGCGGTGAAGTATGGTCAAACAACCTCCATGACAAACACAGAATGGGGAGGTTTTCATGGAGAAGTAGAATGGCGAAGTGTAGCAACTTTTAAAAAAATAATTTCTTAGAAAACAAGGTAAGCGATGTTACTTTGGATGTCTTGAGATGTTGATAACCTGAGCATTTCTGACTTCTATGAATGACCCACAGAGCACGTGTTACGTTGACAATATTTGCATTCAATGAAACGCATATGAGACCACACCAGCATTCGTATAAGCTGCGCAATAATTTACTTTATTAATAAGACCAAAATACATCGTAGAAAGCACAAACATCTGCACATGAAATGTTGAAACATTTTACAAAGGAAAATTCCTAATTTTTTTTTTATTTGAGGTTTTAATATTTCCTGAAGCTTCCTTCCTTACGTATCTGATGCAAAAAATGTGCTTTGGAAAGAGTCTTTCCACATATATTTGTATTGGCATCAATGTGCCTGATCTTATCTGAATGTTTTTTCCTCCAGTGTCATTTTAACAAAACCTCATCCCAATGGACGCGTGGGGAGGGATGTAGCTGTGGCATTCTTTGTTGCAAAGTATGTCTCTTGCAGTGTCAGATGTGTCAGATTTAATAATGCTGTCCTCACCATAACTCTCTATTAACTGTTGGATGAGAATGTGCCCAGGCAACTTATGCAGCCATAATAGACAACTCAACTGCATGTGAAACCCGGAGCCTAATTAACGTAGGGGCTGTAGCCTTAGGCATTGTATATATACACTGTTTTTATAATGGTTGAAACACTATACTGCAGCATTGCTACAATCTATATGTATACTCGTAATTAAAGCCATGGTTTAACTATGTGTAGAGGAACACCAGTTACGTGCTGAAAATAAAATAGTTATTGTTCGTGTTACTCTGATGTAGCTGTGCAATCCATACATCACATTTAAAAACTAGAACTGATATTATCAAGATAAATAATAATGGAGTGTTTGGCATTGGACATAGGTGGTGGTAAATCAGGAAAGGGAAGGAATTGGATATACAGAGAGGGGCCCCAAAACTATAACAGCCCCGGGCCTCCCATCAAACTTAACCTGACCCTGGTGGCACAAACATACCTGTGGTGCTATGGCTGATAGAGCTGCAATGCTCTCCGCGCTCGTGAGTGCATTGGGCCTCCTAGCTGTAGCCGAACCTTCGACGAATGCTTTGACAGATACTGGGGCCACAAGGAAGGTGGTGGAACGTGGACCCCACCAACACCAATGCGTGTACGATGGTCTACTGGAAGCGACGACTGAAACTGATCGTAAACCTGTATTCCATCTAGCTCTGTCACCCGCTGTGGGTTGTCCAGGATCGTTCTCTTGTTGAGGCAGCTCTCCTGGGAAATATGACCATTTAGAGTCCCGGTTTTCTGTCAGTTGCGTAACAATACGACACTCTGGACAATGCAATTACACGCAGTTCCCCACTTTTCTGCAATTGTGAGAGATTGTTCTTCCCATGATACGTCCAAGTTTTTCGGTACCTCACAGGCAGCAACCCTTGACCATCCCCTATGTGCACACACCACCCCCAACTGACCTGGCCACAAGGATCATGCTAATGATCAGGGTTTTAGCTCGTCCTAGTTTGATGCTGGTCATTACTTTTCACTGGACCCTGGGCACAGCTTGTCTATGTAGCATGTCAAGGGTTGTGGGTTCCAATAGCTAAATATAGCCAAGGATATAATTCGGAGTTAGCATAACAACGATAACTCCAAGTTGTAAAATTCGAGAGAGCAAACAATTCATAATATGTATATATCACAACATGCATATTAAGTGTAAACAAAAGATGGTCATTTAAGCGATGGATCCCAGCCATCATCACATTCATCAGCCATGATCACTCCGCTGCTGGATGAAGGCCTCCCCAAGACACAACTATCTAAAATGGTTCTGCTATGTACAGTGAGGGAAAAAAGTATTTGATCCCCTGCTCATTTTGCACGTTAGCCCACTGACAAAGAAATGATCAGTCTATAATTTTAATGGTAGGTTTATTTGAACAGTGAGAGACAGAATAACAACAACAAAATCCAGAAAAAGGCATGTCGAAAATGTATAAATTGATTTGTATTTTAATGAGGGAAATAAGTATTTGACCCCCTCTCAATCAGAAATATTTCTGGCTCCCAGGTGTCTTTTATACAGGTAACGAGCTGAGATTAGGAGCACACTCTTAAAGGGAGTGCTCCTAATCTCAGCTTGTTACCTGTATAAAAGGCACTTGTCCACAGAAGCAATCAATCAATCAGATTCCAAACTCTTCACCATGGACAAGACCAAAGAGCTCTCTAAGGATGTCAGGGACAAGATTGTAGACCTATACAAGGCTGGAATGGGCTACAAGACCATTGCCAAGCAGCCTGGTGAGAAGGTGACAACAGTAGTGCGATTATTCGCAAATGGAAGAAACACAAAAGAACTGTCAATCTCCCTCGACCTGGGGCTCCATGCAAGATCTCACCTCGTGGAGTTGCAATGAGCATGAGAACGGTGAGGAATCAGCCCAGAACTACATGGGAGGATCTTGTCAATGATCTCAAGGCAGCTGGGACCATTATCACCAAGAAAACAATTTGAAACACACTACGCCGTGAAGGACTGAAATCCTGCAGCGCCCACAAGGTCCCCCTGCTCAAGAAAGCACATATACATGCCCGTCTGAAGTTTGTCAATGAACATCTGAATGATTCAGAGGACAACTGGGTGAAAGTGTTGTGGTCAGATGAGACCAAAATGGAGCTCTTTGGCATCAACTCAACTCGCCGTGTTTGGAGGAGGAGGAATGCTACCTATGACCCCAAGAACACCATCCCCACTGTCAAACATGGAGGTGGAAACATGCTTTGGGGGTGTTTTTCTACTAAGGGGACAGGACAACTTCACCGCATCAAAGGGACGATGGACGGGGCCATGTACCATCAAATCTTGGGTGAGAACCTCCTTGCCTCAGCCAGGGCATTAAAAATGGGTCGTGGACGGGTATTCCAGCATGACATTGACCCAAAACACACGGCCAAGGCAACAAAGGAGTGGCTCAAGAAGAAGCACATTAAGGTCCTGGAGTGGCCTAGCCAGTCTCCAGACCTTAATCCCAAAAAATCTGTGGAGGGAGCTGAAGGTTCGAGTTGCCAAACGTCAGCCTCGAAACCTTAATGACTTGGAGAAGATCTGCAAAAAGGAGTGGGACAAAATCCCTCCTGAGATGTGTGCAAACCTGTTTTGCAGAGGGGTTAAATACTTATTTCCCTCATCAAAATGCAAATCAATTTATAACATTTTTGAGATGTGTTTTTCTGGATTTTGTTGTTGTTATTCTGTCTCTCACTGTTCAAATAAACCTACCATTAAAATTATAGACTGATCATATCTTTGTCAGTGGGCAAACGTACAAAATCAGCAGGGGATCAAATACTTTTTTCCCTCACTGTACGTAACAATTCATCTAGCCCCTGCACACACGCTTATAGGTCCCAAAACAAGTTCAAGTTGAAATAAACGTTTCACGGGCAAACAAATCTCGTGCGTGAGATCGTTATGCTGACTAATATAACAAAGGAGGTCCCTTATATGTATTAAGGGTCTGCACTGTTGGCAGGGCGCATACAGTTGTGGAAATGCGGACTTTGAAATCAGGGAGCTTTCTTTGTGTGCCACCTCTCAGCCATAGCAGTGCCGTGGCTCTGTGGGGTCCAATGAGCAGACAGGAATATTAGGATCCCGGCAAAAACTGAAAAAGCAATGCGTGCACTTTGTTTATATTCTGCTAGAACTCCACGGGAGAGCTGGTCTTGTTTGGTTGGCATTCCTTCGATGCTCGAGTTCCGAGCCAAAAGCAAGCAGCCAAAGTATAATTCGTACTTTTGCGCAAATAAATCTTTAGTACCGGTGAATTTGTGCTGCCTGCCCGCGCGACTTGTTAAACCGCGTGGATGAGGTCTCTTTTTCTGTTCACATATGCGAGTGTGTTAGACGTGTGTGCTTCTTTGTCCCACGGCAGAAACTTGTCTTCAATAGCAAGAGCAGTTGAGAGAGTTTCTCCACTGTGTGTGTGCGGGAGTGTGGGAAAACGAGGTGTTTTTACATGCGAGATTATTTAAAAAAAAAGTGCTGATGTGCACACAAATGCCCGTGCCGCGTAGAGTGTGAGAATCATTATTCGTATGTGAGTAGGCCTCAGGTGCACATATTTAGATGGTGTAAGTTGGAGACCAAGAGGCATAGCATGGGCGCTTCTCTGCGTGAGAGAACATTGTGTTTGCGGCACTGAGTGTTGTACTGTCATGGTTATTTTCTGATGTTCACTGAAATATTAAGGATGCTGCTGGTTCTGACACTTAGCACACCGGACTTTGCAATCCAGAGGTCACCGGTATGATCTCCCGGCACAGCAGTGAAACAAAGGGAAAGTTTCTTAAATTTAAAAAGCACTTGGTCGGGGATAGCATGTTACACTTTCTACACATGATTAGCGCTTTACTGCCGTGCTGGCGAATGCGAATTGACTGCCGCATCCCACCGTGAGAAAATTAGAGCATGAACAGCAATCCGTATGGAGTCTTTTTGTTAATAAAAAATATATATTTATTACTTTTCTTGCTAGACTCTCTGTTTTCCCCGATAATACCGCTTAATCGAGTATGTCTTTGAGAGATTGTCTGTATTAGTGAAATCCCATTTTTCAGTTCTACTTTTGAGCCTTCGCGAGCACAGAAACCAACATTTGCACACTCCCCTGCCTAAGCTACCAATGTGCAATACAACGCCCGATTGCCTGGCTGCCATTGGAACGGCTAAGGTCCTGGAATAACAAGGAATTATATTTAAAATAAACTACACGTTATTTTCTTCCATTTTACCAGGCAAGGCCCACTAAGTTATATAGCTCGTTTTCAGAAGTGGCAAGGCCACGAATGATAGTTCAGCGTGGTGGCTTATCACGTGGGAATTTATGGCAGCCAAATAACTATAAACGCGTGATTCTACATGTGGAGGGAAAAGAAGCGGGGCACTCGGAGAAAAATCCACGCGCCCACGGGGGGAACGCGCAAACTCTAAAAATATACAGCAGGCGTCAGGGTCTCGATCGAACCCACGACCTCCTGCATATCAGGCGAGGGAGATAACATCTCGCAACCGTGGCACCCTTACACCGGGGGTCTATCGCTACTGAAATACAAAACACACACATGGTCTCCATGAGCAGTAGAACTGGTTTCTGCCAAGGCCAGTCGACAGCGACGGCTCACCTACATGTGATGATTGATTCCGAAACTGAAATCTGCACAACCCGCTACCTCCATCTGTGCTTCCACCACTGCTTTGAGCCATCTGCTAGTGAGATCCTTTTCAGTGTTGCAATCACGCTGACTTGACTCCTGCAGTTTTCTCCTCGATGCATGGTCCCCGCCCCCCATAAGCATCACCAAAACTCCAGACTTTTCACCAATGCCCGTAAACGAGACCACATCGCTCAAACTCCTAAGATCCCTCAAACTGGCTACAAAACGAAGCACTGGAGCAACGACGTGCAATAAAACCCTTGCCATCATCCAGATCCTCCATGGACTTACTTCTGCCCAGGTCTACTTCTCTCATTCCACTCTACTCCTTATCATAGGTGCCCTTAATTGCAGCAACCAAGGTCTCCCATCAAAACCAGCCAAATTATGTCCTATGGGTGCTTGCTCATTCTCTGCTACTGTCCTCAGTATCTGGGACTCTCTACCCCCTGGCCATCCAGGCTCAACATTTTCCTCTTGCCTGCCTACGGCTGTCTTCACTTTCAAGTGCTTTCAACAGCACCTTAAGTTACTCCTCCACCTTTACCCGCAATGTTTGTCCTGCTTCGCTGCATCTGAAAATAAAACATCTTTCCTTGCTCCCTTTCATTGCCTATGCGCCCCCCCCCCCCCCCGTGTCCAACATCTGGAGGTGCAGTCGCATACAGATCACATGTACATCCAGGTGATATAAGCTTGTAAAGATCGAGCTGCGTTGCCAACTTCGTTTGAACTCTGAGCTCCCGGGGAAAGAGAATTGGTCCGGCGTCACAGAGAATGAATGTACGTCGGCATTTTCCTGCCTTACACGAAAGCCTCTTCTGCGGTGGCTAATTCAGTTAAGGTCTGCTGCCAAGTTATTTTGAATGGAGCCTAATTTAAGTGCTTGCCTGTGCGTAACCGCATATGACAGTCAAACCACAATGACGTCATGACGAGGTTGAGATGGCTGCATGCTCCTCTATGTGACACAATTCGGGGTAGAGCATCACAGGAAATGTAATATGCAACATTCTATTGGTTCTGTGCTACAGACCTAATTCGTTTATTCTTTTCCACAAATAACCCTTGTTAAACGCTGGTTTGTATTGAATCGAATGACACATATTTCGCCGTAACGTAATTGTTCTGCTAATTTATCAGGATGCTTTTGGATCAGCTTTGCTCTCAAAGCCATATATTATGATTAGTCGCAATACGTTTTATAATGCACATGGCATCACAGAATCATCCATGTGGAATACTGTAAATGACATTGCAGCCCAGAGGATTACAAGCAGCTTAACAGACGCATATTACCACAACAATCAAAACACGTGGCAGAATTCAAACCATGAATTCATTAACGCAAGACAACAGATACATCCTGTCTAATTGATGGCTACGTCCACTGGCACAGGGAGTACATGTTGCACATATTCTGCACCTATACAGCACTATATGTAAAACCGTGCGACATGAAAATGCATAAAAGAATCCAGAAACAAATTCGCGCATCATTCTCAGCTCTTAATTGGGGTCGGACAAGGGGTTGAACGGATCAAACCAGGGTCAGGAGAAATACAAGGGCGGCCACTGCCTGGCTGCCTTGGCAAGGTCGATGTTTGGCATTATTTCTCATTTCTGCGAATTTACATTTGGTCTCCTTGTGCCGAGTAAGTGACACGATGGGCTGCTATCTAATGAGTGTCCTGACACAAATGTGCAGCTGTAAAGTCAATGCACAGCAATGGAACTTGGTGATCCCTCTTCCCAACTTTGGACCACGTAAACATTGAAACGCGTTCAGCCATAATCTAAGTTTGTTTTCTTCCTCAAAGGAGTACGATTTTAAACTTGATTTGAACCTGTTGATCTTTACAAAACCAGTTTTTTTTAAAATCACTTAAAATAATACATTCCTAATACCCCCCCCACCCCCCCCCCCCGTGCCACCTCTGGTCAATAATGAACAAGATAAACTTATTTCAGTATTTAAGGCAGAATTTACACTCCTCATAGACATTTTATTCATAAAAGTGGCACTAAATATTTCTGGCGGCATCAGTGTGACAAAGAGGTCATTACTCTCTACATTGCGGTAACTCTACATGTGCTTATCTCATTAAAGCCCGATGCCATAATGTGAGATAAATGGCTAATGGGACGACATAATTGCCTGAAATATGGTTCATCAGCACGATAAATTTGACCATCCACTTAGGAGGCAAAAGCAATTTGTTTTCCAATTCAAAATCGCTGCAGGGTTCTTCCTTTTGGAGCTCCGGATAATGTGCTGCCAAAACAAAGTGTTTTCTTTGAGCACACAAAAACAATTAGCTCAGAAGTCGAGTGAAGGTTCTCAGAAACGTGTTTCCGGCGCTTGGCTGAAATGCCGATTAGTTCCCAACTCGCAGGATGATCTTACCCTTCGTTGTTGTTGTGTAGAGATGCAGTTTTCAAGATTCAAGTTTCATTTATTAGGTATGGCCCTGTAAGCCATGCGGCTCTTGAGTCGGGTGCAACCGCAACAAACAAATTATGAACAGAGAAACATCTTAAAGCGACGACGTGCAACAGAAACATCCTGGATAAACCGGCAAATCTTCCAGAAAAAAAACACCGTATTACAACGCTGTGTGCAAAAATCCCAGTGTGATGCAAGTCAAACAATAACAACCATAAGACAATTTAGACTAAAGTTATCAGGCCAACACTGAGAAAGTCAGAGGGGTTATTTGGCCGTACTTCCTGACACGAGTGAGTGCAGATTAGTAAATGGAGGTTGCCCAGGACCGGTTCATACATTACTCACCACCAGTGCTAGCTGTGGTTGGGAATCGAACTCAACTTTTACGGATTCATAGGGGTGGTGTAACCTCCACTGTTCCTCCCTCCAGGACTTAAAATAGCCACATTCGAATATTTTCAGCGCTTGTAGTCCAGACTCATGGTCTAGTTTTGACAGAGGAGCTCAGGTTTGTCGAGTTTGTTCCAATTTGTTTTACCTGTTTTCCCCAACTATATCCTGATTTCGATTTAAAGCTTTTGTGACTGCAGGGATTCATATTATTGGTTCTTTCGATAAAGTCACGGAGAAGGGAAACAACAAAACAATAAAAATAAAACATAACAAAATAAAATTCTCACGACGTTTCGATGTTAATTTAACTTTGCTTGATTGCAAGACAACCCCCGAAGATGAAGGGGAATTTAGGAAAACAATTGCTTTGGCAGATGACCTTTAATTGATCAGGCAGGCACCGGGTTTACTATTTGCAAGGGAGGCCCACGTCTGATTTGGAAAAGCATTTTTAGATAATTATTGCAAGAAAGAACCCCTTGTTTCTCTTTGCAAGTGTTACTATCGATAGCTCAGTAAATGAAACCGCGTGTGTAACTTTTACAGAAACAGACAGAAAGCCCCATACGGTGTTTAATGAGGAAATGAAAATTCTTAAGTATTTGCAGTGTTTTGCTTTTCCCTCACTCTCTCACAATATTGCTTCGGCAACAAAACACGTTGTGACTGCAGCTCTCCCAGTGCTTGTGCTCAGATTACGGCTGCAACACATGTTTTGAACTCAACTAAATAATCTGCCAGAACACAAAAAAATGGATTAAACCTACCAGGCATTTGAATAAATCCCATCACATTGTGTTAATTCCAGTCCTTAGGACCTTTGAAGAAGGCCACTTATGTACAATATATCGTGCTGAGATAACGATCAAATAATACATCTTGACGATGTGCGGGCTTATCTACATTCATCGAGGACCCAATAGTGACACAATAACTGCGCACATAATTAAATGTCACGAGCTGTATACAAACGTTTTGTGTCTAAAAACGCTTTAAATAAATCACTTATGGACCCCTTGCTAACGCACATACGGCAGAGCTGACAGTCAGCCTTATCGTAACCCTAAAAAAAAACCTATCGTCATCAACAATAATTGGACATTATGTGTGTATATTTAAAGGTAGCAAAAGCCGGTCACGACGTTTTCTTTTGTTATTATACAGTAAGCAGAAACAAAATATTTCTGATGTATGTTTACTTATACAATTCTCGCACTGCAGAACAATGGTGTTTTATAATCAGCTCAAGCCTCACCGAAATCACGAGACTTGTGTGGCCAACCCCACTGTAAATCCCTCCCCCTCTCTCCACCCCCTGTGAAAACAGACGCTGCTCCGTACAGCAGCAGTGAGTGCTTCATGCTGCATCTTCCTCCCGATCCCAATCTTTTACGACTCTTTGCTCCCGTTTCTCCATTCTGTTCCCATCCTTTTCATTTTATTTCGTATTTTTATTTTCTCGTTCCCATGCTTTTACTTGACCATTAATTACATGCTCGATTCTTCTCCACTTCCCGTGGCGTACCACGGGTAAAACATTGTGAGTGGTTGCAATGCTTTTAGCCTTGAACTTTAAATTAAAAAAATGCGTGGTGTAAAAATAGTGTAATTTAATTGTTGAAAACGTTAATAGGGTTATTCACAACGCAATACATAATATCTAGTTCCAACAATTACCAATTATAACCCACGTAACCAGTATCATTTCTAATGCAAATGTTGGAGAATTAGACATTTCTAAATTCAATATCTAGCTAATGGACTTCAAAGGAAAGCAATACCATGCATTGGCAATAATTACATGGCTTAGAAAATTCTACATTTTCAAATTTCACCTAAAAGCTGTGGGACCTTTGTCATTGTCTTTATGTTTAAGGGAATTCCCTGCTGATGTTGTACGTTTGTCCACTGACAAATAAATGATCAGTCTATAATTTTTATGGTAGGTTTATTTAAACAGTGAGAGACAAAATAACAACAACAAAATCCAGAAAAACGCATATCAAAAATGTTATAAATTGATTTGCATT
Organism: Petromyzon marinus; assembly: GCF_048934315.1. NCBI lineage: Eukaryota > Metazoa > Chordata > Hyperoartia > Petromyzontiformes > Petromyzontidae > Petromyzon > Petromyzon marinus. Next base: position 21,542,821 of record NC_133667.1, on the reverse strand, counting down.
TTAATAAGGGAAATAAGTATTTGACCCCTCTGCAAAACATGACTTAGTATAAGGTAGCAAAAGCCTTGTTAGCAATCACAGAAGTCAGACGTTTCTTGTAGTTGGCCACCAGGTTTGCACACATCTCAGGAGGGATTTTGTCCCACTCCTCTTTGCAGATCTTCTCCAAATCATTAAGGTTTCGAGGCTGACGTTTGGCAACTCGAACCTTCAGCTCCCTCCACAGATTTTCTATGGGATTAAGGTCTGGAGACTGGCTAGGCCACTCCAGGACCTTAATGTGCTTCTCTTTGAGCCACTCCTTTGTTGCCTTGGCCGTGTGTTTTGGGTCATTGTCATGCTGGAATACCCATCCACGACCCATTTTCAATGCCCTGGCTGAGGGAAGGAGGTTCTCACCCACGATTTGACGGTACATGGCCCCGTCCATCGTCGCTTTGATGCGGTGAAGTTGTCCTGTCCATTAGCAGAAAAAACACCCCTAAAGCATAATGTTTACACCTCCATGTTTGACGGTGGGGATGGTGCTCTTGGGGTCATAGGCAGCATTCCTCCTCCTCCAAACACGGCGAGTTGAGTTGATGCCAAAGAGCTCCATTTTGGTCTCATCTGACCACAACACTTTCACCCAGTTGTCCTCTGAATCATTCAGATGTTCATTGGCAAACTTCAGACGGGCATATATATGTGCTTTCTTGAGCAGGGGGACCTTGCGGGCGCTGCAGGATTTCAGTCCTTCACGGCGTAGTGTGTTACCAATTGTTTTGTTGGTGACTATGGTCCCAGCTGCCTTGAGATCATTGAGAAGAGCCTCCTGTGTAGTTCTGGGCTGATTCCTCACCGTTCTCATTCTCATTGCAACTCCACGAGGTGAGATCTTGCATGGAGCCCCAGGCCGAGGGAGATTGACAGTTCTTTTGTGTTTCTTCCATTTGCGAATAATCGCACCAACTGTTGCAACCTTCTCACCAAGCTGCTTGGCAATGGTCTTGTAGCCCATTCCAGCCTTGTATAGGTCTACAATCTTGTCCCTGACATCCTTGGAGAGCTCTTTGGTCTTGGCCATGGTGGAGAGTTTGGAATCTGATTTAATCTGTGTTCAGGTGTCTTTTATACAGGTAACAAGCTGAGATTAGGAGCACTCCCTTTAAGAGTGTGCTCCTAATCTCAGCTCGTTACCTGTATAAAAGACACCTGGAAGCCAGAAATCTCTCTGATTGAGAGGGGGTCAAATACTCATTAAAATGGAAATCAATTCATAACATTTTTGACATGCGTTTTTCTGAATTTTTTGTTGTTGTTATTCTGTCTCTCACTGTTCAAATAAACCTACCATTAAAATTATAGACTGTAATTTCTTTGTCAGTGGGCAAACGTACAAAATCAGCAGGGGATGAAATACTTTTTTCCCCTCACTGTACAGTATACATTATGCATTGTATATGCGCATAATTTCCACGATGCTTGCTTTCAAATAATGCTCTCCCACATATTGTTCGATTAAAATTAATAAAATGTGTTCCAGTTTAAAAAGTTACAGGTGGCAATACTCGGTCACCAATCTGAGATATGCGCATATAATGAAGTTCTAGAAACCTCATTTCAATTACAGAGCATTTTAATTGGCATGGTGGCAAACCATTAGCCACTCTGCGTGGGTTTAAGTGAAACACGGTGGTTTAATGCTCACACAAGGCTGGCTTTCCATGTGCAGCCTTTGATACCTCTTTACCTTTCGTGAAAATTTGAACAAATTGGCACATGGCCTTCAAAACTCATTATAACTGCTTTCCTGACTTGGACAGCAGAGATGTGATCACTTGAAAGGATTTAAATGTAGTGTTCGATTTCACTCGGACAACTTCTGTCTTTCTCCGAACACCGCTTTATTTACAACTCTCAGCATGTCCTCCAAATTCCACAGTATCCTGGTCGCCACGGCTCGCTCGCCGTGCTTCACTCGACTCGCTCGCCACCTTTGTCTCTCCACTCCCCACGATTACTACCACTTACTCTCCACGATTACTTCGCTTACTCCGCCGCTAACTTCTTCGTCTCCGCTCTCCGCTATCACCGTCGCTATGTTCTCTCCACTGCTAACTTCTTCGTCTTTGTTCACCGCTATCACCGTCACTGTGCTCACTCCACTGCTGGCTGTTCTCGTCTTCAGCTCCGCTATCGCTACGCTCTCTCCACTATTGGCTATTCTCGTCTCCAGCTCCGCTATCGCTACGCTCTCTCCATCGCTAACTACTTCGTCTTTGTTCAGCTTCGCTATCGCTATGCTCTCTCCACCGCTAACTACTTTGTCTTTGTTCAGCTTCACTATCGCTACGCTCCCTCCAGCGCTAACTACTTCATCTTTGTTCAGCTTCGCTATCACTACGCTCTCTCCAAGCTCCGTCTCCAACTCCGTCTCCCTTCTACTCTGTCTTCCAAACTCTGTCTTCCAAACTCTGTCTTCCAAACTCTCTTCCAAACTCTGTCTTCCAAACTGTCTCTCAAACTCTCCACACTTCAATTCCCCTTGTTGACTCCAAGCTCTCCAAACTCCAACTACCAACTCCCACCTCCGTCTTCCAGCTCCCCAAACTCCAACTCTCCCAAGCTCTCCAACTTCAACCCATCTCCAAGCTCTCCACCCTTCAACAACTCAAACCCCCGCTGTTGACTCCAACTCCCACTCTTCTACCCGCTCTCATTACACCCCAATTAATTAACCCGCGTCGCAACGGATCTCCGCGTGACTGTCACCTGTTCCTCGCCAGACTTCCAGACGCCCCTCCAGCCCTGGCAACAGCACCAACCAATCACAGCCATCCACGGCTCACTCAGCTTAATTTCCCCAACATAACCTGCACTGTATTCGCCTTCGCTACAGGCTGACCCAGGATAACCCGTACTTATGATATCATGTAATCACGCCGTTTCCGCACCTTCGTACTCCACTGCATCATAAGAGAGTGAATTAAAAGCCACGTGATCTTCCAAGCTGGACACCACGTCGGTGAAAGGACTCTCGATTGCACAATGAGTGATAAAATGCTCTCCCAATGATTGGTGGATGACTGTGGACTTCTGCTGGACATAAATAAGAACTAATGTACCTCAGGGGATACTCCCAGCTTGATAAGTCAGGTTATCAGATTTAAATCTATTTAATTTTAAAAAAATACCCTATTTTCTAACTGGCCTCATTTAATTGGTAATTCTGGGGCTGGATGTCCTCCGAAGCCCAGGCCAGCCTTCATTAAATAGCATCCACTATCCAAACTTTTTGCAATACAATGAAAGGAAAGAGTCAACATAGCCCCAATCTTGGGTGAAATTAACCATCACATGCATCCACCCCCCTCTGCCTGTAATTATGAAGTGCAACGGGGGCACTTGACATTCTCTGGTAAACAAATCTATCAAAGGACTCCAAACCTCTGTATAATCTGCCGGAAGGTGCTTACATTAAACAACCACACTGGGATGTAACACCCTCCTATTGTTCTCAAATCCCACGAAGCAACATATGGTTAAGCTCGTCTCTTGTATCTGCCCAAGGTAGCAGGCGAAATGCTTCTTGTACTAACAGGTCGCGTCTAGGAGGAGTTATGTTTATTTATTATAGCAATTTTTTTCTACATTATTCCACCAGACAAGGATTTTACTATCCCTCGAAAGGTCTATCAATTCCAACAAGTAATACTGCAGAGTTCTACGAAGCTTAGTTTTTAGATCTGCCTGTGACCAATCACTGACCCAAGACTGCCATCAATCTCCACTGCAATCTCCACTACCAAAGTGAAGTCACCCAGAAATATCCGTATGTCCTGAACTGATCTTTGGAACCAACAAAATAACTATGAGAATGTTTTACCCTTCTGGCAATAAAACAGGTGTAAAGATGTTCAAACACCAAACAGAAACCAAAAGGCATTTTGGCATCCTCTGGTCCAACACCGATTGAGACTGGGCCATAAAAAAGGCTGTCTCTGGTGTTGACCAATCCGTTTCAATGACAATGCATATATTACCAGAGCATGTTTTTGTTTGTGTGTTCACCACAAGTACGTGTGGTTAATGCAGACATGACTCCTTGGAAAATGTTTGTTTGGTGTTTGAAAATCTTAACACCTGTTTTATTGCCACAAAGGGTAAAACCTGTTTTTATACTTTGATACTGGCAAACAAAATAACTGTCGAGCCTGAAACCACTGGAAATCCACTCCAGCCGTTCCGAAATAAGAAAATTAAACCCTTCAACTTCTCAGAAAATGCACCCATAAGGAGCAGACAGATATAGGTGCCATTGAGGTCATCCAAGATGCATTAATGAGGTTATATATCCCAGATGATCACCCCCAAAGATGTGATAAATTCAATTTCAGATGCAATGCCATTTTAACAGTTCACTTAGTGCTCGCAAAGGTGGTTTGAGAGTCTGCAACCTCCGTTACATATACATACCCAAGTAGGCAACACACAAAGCTGCTGTGATGTATGTGGCAGCCAATACGTTGAACTTCCCTGCCTTCCTATCTCAAAAGCCCACAGAAAAAAGCCACATAAATGTCTGGTTTGAAAGCTAGAGCCATGGATGCCAAGGCTGCAAAGGTCCGAGTTGGCTGCGTAGCAATAATCCACCAATGGTTTCCTCAGCTTTATCGATATTCCATATAAAACAAGCAAAAAATATGCTCATCCAGCAGTAAATAACATTTTGAAGACCTATCTTCAAGGAAGAGGGTTTATTTGGACCTTCAAGTTGGGCGAGGGCTTCTCCTAATTGCCCCCAAAAGGGACCCTTAAAATAAAAAGAACATGTGCGCCGTATTGCATTGGAGTATCTTTCTTGCGTTGACCACGATTGTCCCTTATGCCAACCGTAACCGTGCATGAGGAAGGCATTGGGCTACTAGGAAGGTAGGGCCCTGTACATCTAGAAATGCCATAAAAACATCGTGCTGCTTTCTGATAATCTATTCTCTGCATCTTCACACACCATTGAAGCCTCTTTCAGGTTGCCGTGATTAACACTTCATACCCCAGACATGGTGGATGCTACATATGCACCTACACTTAAACAACATAAACAAGCAAGCCCCTGGGCACAAATTAAAAAGAAATGGGGCATAGGTACCTTAGGTTCCAGATGAAGGATTTGTTTATTTTCCAACCTCATGTTTATATCAATCATTTAAATTCTGTTAGCGAGGCCCCCAACTCACATGTATATGCCCTGCCTGGTCTGAGATATCACTACTGTGGAATCTAAGAGAGACAGCAGGGTAAAGGGTCCGTGGCAGTCCAATTCTAGCCAGTAAAAGGGTTTGCAGCAGGGGATGTGAGGTCATACAAGAGGGGAAGGTGGTATGGGGGTGGTTGAAAATGTAATTATATTAAATAAGGATCATTATAACAATGTAATCCATATTACTGAAACCATTATCATCCTAACTTGAATCCATTGATTTTTATGGGAAGCTTAAAGTCAAAATAAAAGACACGCAGAGTGAACAGAATGAATGCTGCATTTATTGTGTCCGTTTGGCATAAATCACACGCCCAGCTTTTGTGATGGGTGACAAACAGAAGAATGGAAGATTGAAATAAATATTTTAAAAATAAATGTCAAATTAGGGAGATTGTGCTCGTCCTCCCTGCTTTCGATGTTTTCATACACAAATGTACATATCGCATGGAAAATTAATTCGTGAAAGGGAAGCCACTGCGAAGTGACATGCTTGTCTAAAAATAACATTTACAGTAAAAAAAATTGTAATGCACCTTTGACTTCCAAATCTTTGTACTTTTTATGCTCTGTAATTGTGTGGTGAATAAGTCGCCAAACTTTATATTACTTTAAATATTTAATACTATAATTATCCATCAGCACTTTTCCAAAGTAATCTTGTTTCTAAATGACATGAACCTCGGTATAAAGTTAGAATGTTAATTGTGCGATTAAGACAACTTTCAATATAGATTGTATAACGATGTGTTTTCCATGCGTAAATAAAAATTAAGAAACTTAAAAATAAGTGGCTCAGTTTCTTTTGTTGGAAATAACACGTGCACTTCACGTGAATATGCACAATGGTATAGCACAGCACCATCACCAGGCTCAGTCACTGTTTCTTTTCTGATTTAGAAGCAATAAACCAGTGACTCATTATATGCACAGCATAGCATTCATAAAAAAAACCACAACGCAAATGTCTGAAAGAACACAAGACACAAATCCACGGTCATAAGGGAAAATATTTAACGCAAGGTTATTCACCTCTTTCGTTACGATCGGAGTACACATTTTGTTTAAAACACTTTACATGTACAAAGATCTACAATTCCATACAAAGGTGGTTGCAATGAAAATAAAAACAATAGAAACTCCCCCAGAAGGCTGCTGCTAAAAATTAACAAGTGACTCAGGTGGACATTAACCTTAATCACTTTATACTGTTAACGTTGAGCCAGCATGGTGGATGGGTGGATATACAACAGTCCAAACATCAGTAGTCTGTGGATATAATGCAACAAACGTAAGAATTGTAGAAAGGGGTAGGAGAGCTGGTTGCTTTGCAGAAAAGCGCCACCAGCCCAGGAGGGAATGCGTCTCTTTACGCTCAGTAGTCCGTGTCGGAGCCATCGGCATTGTCAGCGTTGCGTGAGAGCATGTAGTTGTCCATGTCGATGGACTTGCAGTTGTTGATGGCGTAACGCAGCCGCTCGGCCATGACGGTCTGGCTGGAGTAGGGAGGCAGGCGCAGTTGGAAGAAGCAGGTCTGCGAGGTGGGGAGGCTGTCAAACGGCTGCGCCATGGGGAGACAGCAAGCACATGGATGGGATGCAGTTAAATAATTAAAAGCGGAAGGCACAGCGTAAGTGAATCTTGACAGAGGGCAGTGCTTGGTGATTAATCATTGATGAGTCATGCTTGAGGCGGGCCCACAGCAACGGCTGGGTGATTTGATCAAATTTGCTCAAGTACCGTACTGCAACAATGATGGGAATTATAAAAAGTAGTGTAAATTATAACAAAAGCATCAGGAATGTGGTTGAACAACCCAATGGAAATGTATTTAAGCGACATGAATATTTGTTCAGGTGTATTCAATAAATGTAACATGAGAAAACAACAGATACAAATGTATAGTGCAATGGATTTTCAAAGCCTTTTTTGGCAATGCTAAACATTGCATTTGGAAATGCTGATAAGAATACTTAGTGTTGTGTTGGTTCTAATACCAACCCAACAGCAACGTTTGTGATAAGTGCAGTGTCTGTAATCAGGACATTGTACATAGGGCACACAAACTCGCAGAACTGTGGCCGCATAAGTGCAGACAAACAAGTAAAAGAAACAAGCACAACGAGTCACTTTTTACACCCAAAAGCGTTAACCCAAACCTTAATTTCTGTTACCCACAAAACATTACAAATAAAACGGTGGATGTACCTCTCATCTCCTCGTACATTAAAAATGCAATCACGGGGAAGTTTTCTAGTTATATTTATTAGTCGGCTTTATTTCTATTGTCCACAAATTTGTGAATAGAACACTCAAGTTATAACAATATTATTCAAAGAGCCGCTCTTTCCTGCAGATAACAGAATCGGACAATAAGACTACAGCTAAAAAGGAATTTCACTATATCCTCCAGCACACTCCGGGAGACTCATCAAATACAATGAAACAAGAAGTAGTATCGTCGCGGCTGCCTCACCCGATCGACCTTCATGATCTGGAAGCGCTGCGAGATGTCAGCCAGATTGGCAGGCAGGCGCGAGCGTCCCGACACGAAGCGCATGAAGAGGACGCGCTCCTCATTGGAGAAGTCTGTCAGCGTCTGCCAGAGCCACTGGATGAGCTGGTGCTGCTCATCCACCTCCCGGTAGCGCACCACCTTGCGCAGCACCTCCACCGAGATCTCGGGCAATCCGCACACCATCTGCTCCAGTTGCTTTGCCGTCAGCAGCGACAGCAGCGGAACGGGGACGATCCACGACATGCCCTCGCGCACCGCTGCAACCTGCCGAGGGCGATGGTGAAGAAGGGGAGCCCCCCCCCCCAAACAGGCGGAAATGAGCGAGCGCTCATGCGGCACGCATGAAGCCACCACACCTGCTCGAAAATTAATAGGACTTGCCTTACTTCATTGGACACGTAAGAAAAATTCGTATGTTTACGTTCTTAATGTCTGCGGAAAGCAGCTCGAATTAAAATAGGTTGCATTATCTCGGGACGTAAAAAATGAATAGGCCTGCATAACCATGTCAAATGTTACCTGTCGGTCCATTTCATGCATCCTGCACTCTATGGCTCGCTCCACATAGTCCTTCCGGTTAGAGAAGGTGACAGGGATACTATTCCCCCCTGGTACGATTGGTACCACTTTTCCATCCGCACTTCGTCCCACAAACGAGTCCAGAGGAATCATCTGCAATACAGTTTCAGAGGCAACTTAACATACGTTCAGGACAACTTCTGCAGTAATATATATTCCACACATTGTACATGGTTGCCTTCTTAGCACATTTTAACATCTTAGGTTTTGCATGAACACAACCCAAGTTACTGTATTCATTTTATAGCCATTTCCAACGCCTTCCAAGTGCCGTGTCAGTCATGGCGAGTCGTTTCGAAAGACTTAAAACCACACTAATTAGTGCGGAGCTGGTGGTGAAGAGGTGGGGATCCAAGGATAGTTGAAATAACTCAACACCGATGCTAAACCATGGGCTGGAATCAAACTCGGGTCAACCTTGTTCATAAGCACCTTGTGCTAACCACATTGCCACCACTCACCAACTGTTATGGTTAACTACCTTGCATTTAAATGGAAGTTTTCAGATCGATTTGTTGTTTTATATATGATCAAATTAAGATGTGTTGCCACTGAGTTTTGCAAAACATGCAGAGTTTCCCACTACATTCTGAACATCTGCATCACACACAAAGTGAATAATTACGAAAAATTATTAACCAATGAGAAAATGAAACAATTACCCCAAAAATATTGAATGCTTTATTCATTAGTAATAAGTATAACAATTATGCTTAATTTATTTACAAGATTTATATTATTTAATAATGCTTATAATCGAGTTTACAAAAATGTATTACAATGCATTAGATCCAATGACAACTAATTGAACCGTACCATGTGATTTTTTTCACCACTGAAAGCACTTTAATGAAGATGAACACAATTGCGAAGGACAAGGAAGATGGATGAGGTCCATACTTGCAGGCCACTAAAAATTTTGTAGCAAAAACTTCAAACAGAAAATTATCAGATTACACTTACAGTGCAAATCGTTGCTTTTTTAGTTTGGTTCATGGCTGAATTAAACATTTTGCTTTTTACCGATAAAAATGTTCTATAACCTTTCCATAAGTTTGGTGGTTTACCCATTTTCAACAGCCTTCTAAGTGTTCTGTGAATCTGTATGAGGTTTCTATAATAAACTCTGATACGAGGTTAAAACATTTTAAAACAATGGTCCAGAAATGATGGCATGCATCATTGAACTAAGTAATTTCCGTTTGATTCACAAGTTAAGGCTCCAGTTGTATTTAATTACATATTTGAGTATCAAACTGTGACCATAATGTCAACGGATTGGGCCAATGAATTATGAGTTTTTAATGTATATGTTTGAAGGAATCCCATTGAATGAATTTTTTATATGTTGCAGCTTACAGTTTCTGTACCACAAATGGCTCATTTTTGTTTGAATTTCTAATTTACAGGATGTGCTTTGGTGATATGTTAAAAGCAGAATACCACGCTGATGATGGCTGTGAGGAAGGCCAACAGGACAATGAAGGGAGCCTCACCTCGTGGAAGTTGAGCTCGGTGATGCCACTGTCCTCAATGTGCAATATGCTACATAGGCTCTGCACGTACAGCAGATCGACCTCCTCGAGGTCCTCCAGCCCAAGCGGGATGGAGCACAGCTGCTTCCACACCATGGGAGCCAGGTGCAGGTCCAGTGGTTTCTTTGTGCGCATTGCCACACCCATCAGGATACCCAAGAATTTGAACTGCAGAAGGTGCTCATCCAGACTTGCTGACGGATTAAAAATGAACCTATCGATAAACCGGCAAAATTAATGGAATATTATTTTAACATAAAGTCAGGATCTGCTGTGTGTGTATACTTATGGCAGAGGAAATGCTCAAGAGCTGTGCCAAAATAAGCAGTTATACATAATGCTTAATTTCTCTGAATACTGCAGCCTTAATAATATTCTAAGAAAAGTGTTATCATTGTAAAACGACCTCCAAAATGAGTCTACATTTCTCTAATTGTACAGAAGCAAACTGTGCATGATCGAGTAGGTGCTGCTACATTTTTTTAGGATAAAACAAACCTGTCTCTGTTGTAACCAACTTCTGCAGCAGAGTTTGGGGTTGGAATAAGAAGGTCCACAACACCAGTCTCCAACTCCTGTGCAAACATTTCATATTTACATGTTAAAAGTTACACACAGCTTAACGGTGATAAAACAAATTATTACTCTAGTTGTATTCATTCCTAACATAATCAACTTTCTTTATTATATTGTCCTTTGACAGACTGCCATTCCAGACATTCCACTGCAGTTAAATTATAGGGCAAGTAAACTTTTGGTGTTTATTCAGGTGACAAAAAGGCCAATACCTATTTTTTTAAAAACAACAAATCAAATAAAAATAGGGGAAAAGAAACAGGCATACTAATGCGTTACTATGAAATATCTTTACACAGGGTTGATCCACTAAGCTGCGATTGTTTTTAGAAATATGTATCCGACAGGTGGTGGTGGCTTAATTTCTCCACGACATTCGTATATAATGACCTTCTTATGCATTATGTCACGGGGGCCATAAATTATTCAAGCGAGCCAGACCACCAACAAAGCGGCTATTTGCAAGAAATGTGGGCTCCACTATGTTTGGCCCACCACAGGTCTCGAGGCACTGCCCTAAAACCGACCCCCCAGGTGACTGGTTGCCAAAATTCACCATCAGGGGACTCTTACCTGGCACATCTCGGTAATGGTGTCATCAAATACTCCACCAGCATCATCTGCTCCCTCCCCAACCAGTTTCACCTTCCAGGCACGCGAGGGCAGCCGCAGGTCTGACGCACTTAACTTCACCACCTGCCGAGCGATCTGTACAAAGATGGGCTTGCACTTCCGTCCCCTGTACAAAAAAAAAAGGGCATGCGATTCGGATAGCCACCCAATATATGTGTGTGTGTGTCATTCCGTTGATTCAATCAGACGTTAATGTAACTAGACTACATTCATTTATTGCACCATTGAACAATGGATAAATCTTGTTCGTACTATATTCACATTCAATGTGTATGTTTAATTGCCCATACAAAAAATTGTTCCGAGCTGTATTTGAGAACATTTTACACATTCATTACATTAAAACTAGCAAACATGCCACGTGTTACTTTGGGAATGTTAATATAAACAAAAAATTACCAATGCCAAATTGTCAACTTGAAAATGGGTCATGGGTCCGTGGGAACAATCTTACATACATAACCTTAATAAAAACAATTCTGTTATAAGATGTTGAGGTGAATGCTGAATAAAGAATTTGTGTTTTAATATTATCTATATTCAATGTACGGTTTCAGGATGTTTTTCCAAAAATCGGTGCTAAAAATACAAATGTGTTAAAGAAAAAAGCAGCAGGGACCATTCTTATAACTAAACTGTAATGTATATAAAAAAGTTAACATGATCAGAGGCTAACCATAAGATTGACTGCTTATCCCCACACCACTTTAATCACTGTTCGAGTGCTTTTGTCAGGGTAAGTAAGCTGCGCATTACACATTTGGTAAACAGTGCGACTGGCCTGCTATTACGTTCAAACATGATTTACTGTCAGAATTCAATATAAATTCAGGACACATACCAGAGATCACAACGCAAGTCAGACGATAACAGCATTTTGTCGAACGAACATGAACGCTTAAGAAAAATGTAGTTTGCTAGCCGGCAAACATTATGCAGGACGAGCTGTTGACCTGGTAGAGATGCGCTTGACTGTGATCTGTGGCCCATAGTTCTTGCCCTGCACCATGGTCTTGCCAATGGAGCGAACCATGGGCAGGGTGTAGACGCGTGGTGCCAGTAGTGGCCTCAGCTGACCCTGCACTATCCCCCATGCACCGGCGTTGTATCGCGATGTGTTGAACTGAAAGAAGGAACACGGGAAATGGGGTGCGAATGCGGTCGCACTCAAGGACATATTTAATAATAAGTGTTCATTGAAGTAAACAGTTCCACGTTAAAAATAATACATTGTTATAAATGTATGCTGGCTGAAATTAAATGTAACTTTTTTTATGCAAAATCTAATACAAAGAATCAATGGCAAAATGTCAATTACCACCAGATTAGAGAACAGAACATGGATATTGTCACCAAAGGATAACATCCATGGGAAACAGAAGCATGACATAATTTGAGTTAGTCATCTTCTAAATAATGACATTACACAGGTTACGCTGTACAAGGACCCAATAATTCTTGAAAAAAAAAAAATCAATCTGACTTCAAATGTCATATTTAATATTGGAAAATGACAGCAGGCAATTTTGGCAATAATAATAAAATGTGTCCATGGATTTGTGTATGTTGGGAGATTGACCAGAAACCTGAATATTGGGGGAGAGGTTGATGAGCCTCCATGAAGTGTACATGAGGTCAGAGAAGTGGTAGAGAACCCGCAGGCGAGCACGGATGGCCTCGACGCTGCACTCCCGCAGAGAGTTGTACTGAGGTGGCACACACTCAGGTTGCCCTAACTGCAGTGCCACGGGCGTTCCTTAGTTCAAAAACAAAAACGCATGTGTACGGTATACATGAATATAAAGCGCAAGCCCTGCACCATGCCCAATCCACCTCAAAAGCAATGAGATACATCTAATATTTAACAAATCTTTGCAAGCTAGCCATGTTCATTCCAAGAGGAAAGTGCCAACATTTTAAGTAGTTGTATGAATGTATGAATATATAAATAAAGACCATATGTTTTGATTTAAAGCTTTTGTGACTGCAGGGATTCATATTCTTGGTTCTTTCGGTAAAGTCACGTAGAAGGGAAACAATCAAATAATAAAAATATAAAACAATAAAATTCTCACGACGTTTCGACTGCAACACAAGCAATCATCATGAGGTGTGAAAACCACAGCAAGAAAATTTTAAAAAATAACCGCCACTTTTTTCAAATTTTCTTGCTGTGGTTTTGACACCTGATGATGATTGCTTGTGTTGCAGTCGAAACGTCGTGATCATTTTATTGTTTTATATTTTTATTATTTGATTGTTTCCCTTCTACGTGACTTTAGCGAAAGAACCAAGAATATAAAGACCATATGCTACAAATGTGCACCCTTATGAAAACTAGCATGCATGCTTGTGTACTTTTTCAATTCCTAGAAGAGAAGAGCATATAAAAAATATTCACTGCGTGCAATGTACCATTATTCTTACCAAAACACAGAAAAACAATAACTGCAGATAAAAAGATGTCACGGTAAATGTTACAGATTTTATTATTTGCACTTGTTATTTGGCAAGTAAAATGAAAATATCAATTTGCCATTTCATTCATAGTGTACCAATCTTTCAAACAAAGGATAAGTATACGTGCATTTTAAATTATCCAATTGCCAACATCTCCAGACGCTATACATAAAACATTCATATACACTGGTCGTCCTACCCTGTAGTTGTACCTTAATTTAAAAACAAATGCATACATATGGTGCATATAATAGACAAGCATTGAAACGCACTGTGCTCACACACCACCGCAAGCAATGGGGTTGTGTTCCTTAACTGGGGCATGTACCTGGAGCTCTGGGACAGACAGGAGGCGATGTCCACGCTGCGCTGTGACAGCGCCCGGCTGCGATCTGCCGGGCATTCTTCACCTGCAGTGCGGTCACCAGCGTTGGCTCACGCACAGGGTTTGTGTGTCCCAGTCCGAGCTGTTCAGTCACGCAAATATATTCAGACCAAACCTATCAATATACACCTTTTTCATTATTACCTTTTTTTCACTCTGTGTGAAAGCATCTGCCTGCTGCAATGAGCAATGCGGCCAAGGATCATCTCATTCGGTGGTCACCTTCAGCCTTGCGGTAGAAATCATACATTCCAATGGAAGTGGCAATGCTCTCTGCATGATGTCCACTGTTCACTTCCCAACAGTGGTATGTATTGTCAAGCATAGAAATGTATGATGGACCAAGATGACCCCCCCCAACTGAGATTGAAAAGCACCACCTTTAAGGTCAAGGACTCGATCCATAGAGCCAAATGGTTACATCCATTTAACCCTGTTAAAAGGATTTACATGAAAAATAATAAAATTTAAACTTATCAAACCTTGTTTATCTGGAAACACTCAGAATTGTAAAATAAATGTTATTGGAATAAGACATCCCAATCTGTTTTTCAAATAGATAATTTTTATTGAACATATCCCAAGGGATAATGCATTCATATTCTTGGTTCTTTTCAGTAAAGTCACGTAGATCGAAAATAAAATTAAAGATAATAAAATAAAAATAATACATCGAAAATAATAAAAGCAAAAAAAAACCCATGACGTTTCGATCGCAACACAGGCGGTCTTCATCAGGCGGAGAGAAAAGAGGATAATGTACTGTCTTGCCACAGAAGTGTACATTTCAGTCTATTTTTACCAAGGAAGACTGTGCAGTATACATAACGGCAAGGTGGTAGTTTTGTGAGACTTAGACGTTGAGTGTGTGCGTGTTCTGCCCGTGCCTGGCCCTCCGAGTTGCTTCCCCAGGCGTAGACGTCCCCTGTCGAAGCCAGAACGAGTGTGTGCTCAGCACCCACGGCCACGTCCTCCACAAAGATGCCTGCCAAAGCTGGCACTTGCTGAGGCCGGTTGTGATTTCTGGCCCTCCCCTCTGGTAGGCCTATCAGGCGGTCTAGCAAGTGCAAGGGCGGACAAATGATAAACGAGTCAAAATTCGAGCAAACTTTGCTTGAATAGACCAGAAATCCACATATAAGATGCATGCACTACAATTTAGCCTTTAAAGCAGATAATTTTTTACTTAAAATCTCCGATTAGCACTGTTGGCTAAGTACGATGGGAACTTAGTTCTATGTAAAAGTTGTTGAGCTAATACAATGATTCATATTTGTTTTTCGGTTAGGTGACACTCATTTTGGCACAACATTAGTCATTAACCTACCACCACCTGACAAAATTGTCACGTGGAGATATGTTTTTATCAGTCAGAATGTGATCAATACATTGTCAAGTATAAATACAGTTGCCAACGTGACAATCGTGTCGGGTGGTGGAGGGTGCAACATGTGCACATTTAAGTGAGCATTTATAAATGTCTGTACTTACACTTTCACAAACTCAAAACACAAGTGTTGTATCTGCAGAGTTATCTCGACAGAATTATGTTTTAACTTTGTCATGACATTTAATAAAAATGCAAGTATTATTAACATTCAAAGTTGATATATTGTGTAATGCCTCCAGTTATCTATATGTGTATACTATGTATAACTTGGTGTCACACTTCAATTACAGGGAATAAAGCAAACAGATGTAAGTATAACCTTGGCCAAAGGTGAAGACTCGCCCATCCTTTGTAAGGGCAACAGAGAACTGGGTCCCACAGCAAACCTTTTTCATTCCAATAGAACATAGGGCATCCACTTTCTGTGGTTTAAAAAGAGACATTATTAGTTAATGACGAACACAAAACAACATGGTTAAACCTGTCTGGTCATGTGTGTATGGAATAAAAAAAAAACAGTATCGATTGTAGGAATGGTTGCGGTGTTCCAAAGCATGCACAGCATTGATTAAATGCAAGTTAATGTGTTTAGTACATGATGTTCAGAATTAATCACATCCATTTGGCTGTTTGGTATACATGTTTGCGGCATTGATCAATTGTGGCTCTTTGGATACATTTCCAATATTTAGGGTGCCAGCTGACCAGACAGCTGTCTATAGTTGAGTTCACGTACCTGCGGTGAAGACTTTGCAGTGGAGTTCCCCAAACCAAGCTTCCCATAGTCTCCATCACCAAAAGCCCAGACAGTCATGCCATCGTTTGAAACAACCAGGGTATGATTTAAGCCACATGCCACCTAAAACAAAATTGTATTTAAGCATTTCCTTACAATTGCACACACATTACATTAAACATCAACATTTCTGGTACACCTAATATATATACATTACATTGCTGACCAATATTTACCACATACTTGCACTTTAAATAGTGTCACCTTTTTATATTTGGAATGCCACGCAAAAACTATCATGCAAGTGACATGAAGGCAGCCAGCATTCACAATGATGTACGGTGGACCGTACATCATTACTAATGTGAATTTCACATTAGTAATGTATGTTGTAAACACTTTTACATCATAATATAAGTTAATAGTCTTTGGTTCTATTCGGTAAAGTCACGTAAAAAACAACAAAAAATAAAAAATTCACGATGTTTCGGCCACAACACAAGTGGCCTTCATCAGGTGAAGGGACCGTGCTGTCATGAGGACAGCGTTGGAGTGAAAACTCCAAAGCTTTCGTGACGGCAAGGATCCATACTCTTTGGTTCTATTCGAAGGGACCGTGCTGTCCTCATGACAGCACGGTCCCCTTCACCTGATGAAGGCCACTTGTGTTGCGGCCGAAATGTCGTGAATTTGTTATTTTTTGTTGTTTTTTACGTGACTTTACCGAATAGAACCAAAGAGTATGGATCCTTGCAGTCACGAAAGCTTTAAATCTAGAAAAGAAGTTAATAGCATGAGCGAAAGTTTTGTGGGCATTCCATGAGAGCCGAACTGACCAACATGTTGGTGTTAGGCAAAGGAAAACTGGCTTCTTTACCTGCCCAACCTGTTGTCCATCGAGACTGGTCACCTTCTCGGGCAGCTTCTTGTTGGATGTATTGCCGTGGCCAAGTCGGCCATAATCACCGTTTCCGAACGTGAACAACTTTCCATCAGCTGTGACCACAGCAGAGTGCTTGAAACCACAGGAAAGCTGAAAAGGTCACAATTATGATTATTGTTAAATACGCAAAGGGTAAGAGGTTACAAAATCCAAGAGCTTATGGTCAATGTAAGCCTGCTGAAAACAAACATTGGGCAGTGCTCATAACGGTTGACGGCTCTGAGTTAGGGTACACTCTCCATGTTTATGGTTGAGACCAGTTTCTAAATAGAACACTCACTTTTGACCTCCCGCAAAGTGGTACTCAATTTATAGCCCACAAAAGGATCGATGGGCTGCATCAACACATGACTGGGGATTTTTATTCACAACCTTCCAATTGTGGGCCAGACACTCTGCCACCCCATTATCCGACCGGTTAAATGTGTTCATGTGATAATATGCCTCCTAATAAAATTGGGGTCATAAAATGGAAGACACCTTACAACTTCAGCCCCTTGGAGACTTGAGGTAAAGAACATGCTGCCATGTACTCTACACTATTGTACATTAAATTAAACGATATTCAGTTAAATGTGCGGTATTCCCCCACAATGCTTCACAGAATTACCAAATATATGCTGGAGTGCAAGTCCTTCTTTTATAACCAGATAACTGACCATTGAGACTCCAAGACAGGGGTTAAAAAAAAGAGTAACTGGAAAAAACTGACTAAACCACAGTGCAAATGTAAAGCACAATTTAAAAATATTGACACAAGATGTAAAATGACAGAAAAATGAAAAATCACTGCTTCATGAAAATAGGGAACGTATATCAAAATCACATCAA
The DNA here is from genome assembly GCF_048934315.1 of Petromyzon marinus. NCBI lineage: Eukaryota > Metazoa > Chordata > Hyperoartia > Petromyzontiformes > Petromyzontidae > Petromyzon > Petromyzon marinus. Next base: position 21,524,993 of record NC_133667.1, on the reverse strand, counting down.
AAACAATTCAATAAATATGTAAACATATTGAAGACCGACTGGGATGTAATATTTTATAAATTATAATTGAGATAGATTTTTTTATACTTGTAAGGAACATCAAAACTGAAAGCAAGATTTACCAAATGTAATAACTTTCATAAGATGGTAAAATATTAGATGCACATCTTAAAAGTTTCCTTTGAGTTTGCTTGCCACCTATGGTGGCAGAGTAGTAAAGACAATTTCAGAACAATACATGTCTTCTTGTCGACAGAGGAGGATATCCAGTAATTATTATTGTATTATATGCCAAAGGAATGTTTAAATTGTGTCACATTGGTGGGAACATTATTATAATTCCTAGCTTTCACACATAATGAACAAAAAAAATTTTGAACACATTTGCCACTTAGTTTTTAAGCATTACCAAAACAAAGGACACAGTGATTAGGGCCAGACCTGGACAACCTCCTCTCCCTGGAGGGCCTCGATCTGACGGGGTCGCCGTTGACGGTCACTATTGCCGTGGCCCAGTTTCCCATAATCACCATCGCCCCAGCTGAAAACCTCTCCACTCTCTGTCAGGGCCATGGAGTGGCCATCGGAGCCACACGATGTTGACAGCTGAGTCACCACAAACCCTATCCACCAAAAAGTCAGGTCAGAAAGAGCTGTCAGTTTTGATTATAACCAAGCATTCATTGTGATTTGGATTTCCCAAGTTTCCAGAACAATGACTTTGAACAGATTGGCAGGTTTGTGTGGCATTTGCATAAATCGTCGTTACATTGGTCCACACAAAAAAACTGGTAGAGTTAAATGTAACGACAGAACTGAATTTATATATCGGCATACATAGACATATATGTATTTACACACTATAATCCACGCAAGATACATTTCAACTTAGAAGCTGAGGAATATTTACTCACTATAGCAGGGACCTCATTGTACTTGATCAGATTTAAAAGTACGCAGGCAAATTTGCCATAGCTGCATGAGATACAAAAAACCTCGGGGAATTCAGATGCAAAACCACCTTGGCATAATTAAATTTAATCTGCATCCAAGAAATTGGAGGCCACAAGGTGAATTCATAATTATAGATGACTTGATGAGTGTATCGGCAACATGCGAGTGAAACAACAAGCATGACAGAGCTGTAAGAATAATAGCAAAGAAAATAGATAATGGCAGATTGCATGAAAATTGCTGATCATAAAAAGCCGTTACCTTGCAGAGCTGAAATGACTGTTAAAGTGTGCAGATCATCAGAATTTCCTTGTCCTAGTCGTCCATAACTGCCTTCTCCACAGGCCATCACAGAACCATTGGCTTGTACAACAAATGTGCAGTTCTGCCCACACACAACCTAAAAAATACAAACATATAAACAACAAAACAATTCTGGCATGGTTGACTGAGACAATTTTGTAAACACTAAAAACACCCACAATGTTATGAAGAACATCTGCTTAGTCTGATCAGCAGACGGCATCCACAATGTTGATACTGTAACGTGTCGTATCGCGCAATTTTTTTTTAAGCGTGCGACAAATTAGATCCTTCAAATAAAAATTCGGAAAACACAGTATGGACGCTTGCGTTGCGACCGAAACGTTGTGTTTTATTTTATTGTTTTTTCTATCTACATGACTTTACCAAAAGAACCAGAGAGTAAGGATTCCTGCAGTCACGAAAGCTTAAAATCAAGACAGTACATCGCATTGGAATTTTAGACAACCATTCTATAAAAGTATTACCAGCAAATATAGCTTTCACAGTTTAACACGCAGGCTTTCGCGACCAATATCATCCACAATATAGGGTTCTTTTTGGGTTAGATTGCGTAAATATAAATGTGTCGTTGACCCGCCACCATCCGACACAGCCAATTAGTAAGGTGTGTCACGTAAACAGGACATGCCAATTCGATACTCGTACAGCACACCGGTGTGTTGGAGAGCAAATCCACAACATTTACAAACTGAATACGACATTTCACCAGAAATTACAACTAGGTTCATCAGGCGACATCCAGATTTGGCAAAAGTTGTACTCAAAATTGTAAATGTTGTGGCTTGGCTCTCCGACACACTGGTGTGCTGTAGTAGTAACGAATTGGCATGTTCTGTTTACATGATAAACCTTACTAATTAGCTGTGTTGGGTGGTGGTGGGTCAACGACACATTTATATTTATGCAATCTCCCAAAAAAATATATTATGGATAGATTTAACACATAGAATTATCACTAACAAGTTAAGTTTATAAATATATAGGCGACACTTTCCAAGGTAACATTGAAATTCACCAATGGCTCAGGGCTGTCAATCAAGATGACTGATGTGCAATTGCTTGCTAGAATAGAAAAATGCTTGGACTTGATTGGACTAAAAAATATTAAGTGTAATCTGAGAAACACAAACACAAGGCTAATCCTCTTCCCAAAGAGACCACTGTTTTCCTAATCAGATGCATTTCAAATGCATAACCTATCATGCTCTAACACAGAGTGACTGTGGGAGTTAATAATACAATCAACACTGCAAGCGTATGCTTGAAAGATAAAATAGTGGATCATTTTTTTTAAATACATAATATCATGACACTTTTATTGAAGTCTGGCCTGAAGCTTTATCGTTCACTGTCAATTAAGCCATAAGGATTAAAATCTAAAATTCAGCTTACTCATTATGCTTCAAATCCATTTCAAAAAAAGTCCAAGAGATTTACTGTAATAGGATTATATATTTAAAAAAATACATGCACATGAACATCTCAAACGCACCACCCCATTTAAGCACAACAGCACGTTGCAGGTGAACTGATCAAATGCACAAGGTCAGACTACCTGCCTGCGATTAAAAATTCCTGCCTACAACTTGGGAGAATTGGAAGGTGAAAGGGTTAAAGTATGTGAAATTGGCTTGCGCCGCAATTACCTGTTGTGCCTGCGAGAAGGAGGGCGTGAGGGTCGGTATCAGAACACTCCGACCAGCCTCTGCCAGCTGGCCGTGGCGGCCCCCGCCCCACATGTACGCTTCGCACTTCCCGCCCAGCTGCCAGTCCTACCCACGAGACACGCCCACATGTTGGCACGCAGCGTGCCGAAAATTATTAATCACCGAGGAAATAGCGTCTGCTTAAAGCATGCACGTGATATCTTGTTAATTACATTTCGGGGAATAATTTTTATTTTAAATGTCAACACTTAGCTAATGAACAATTAGCATTTTGTGTTAGCATTTTTCTAAGAAAAACGTTTTTAAAAAAACCACACACACACACACATGGGTGACCCCTATGTGGCAAATTAATAAAAGAAAGAAAAAACACGCAAAGTGTGTTATTGTATAATATATTTAAATATGCAATGTACGTCGTATCAGTGTTAAGTAATGGATGTGGCATACACCTCTGGTTTGGCTGTAGCCCATGCCATTATCTGCTCATCCATTGATGCATTCCATTTAGTGTTGTCCTAGAAACAGACACACCATAAACACATATATAAAAAATCATGACATAATATGCTTTATTTAAGCAGCACATTTTATCAGGATAGCCTCACTGAGTTTCAAAGACTTCTTCAGGAACATCCTGCATTGGGACATTGGGAGAATTCTATTCATGAGCGACACACACAAGGACTCCGGAGTACTCTGAGAAAACGGTGACATATCGGCGGTTCAAACTCAAAGCTTCATAGAGATAAGAGCAATAATCCATTGCGGTGTTGCAATCGATTAGAAAACTCACAGCCCAAGCCTAAAACAACACTTGCTCTCATACGACTGCTCTTCATCCCAGGATTAACCAGACTTAATTTTGCTTAGTTTTCGGGACGTGATGAGATTGGGCACGGTTTATAAATGTGAAGTATAAGGGGGAAAAAATTCATGTAATGATGACAGCACAACCAAATTTAACAATTCATTGGTACTTTTACATACAATAAGCAGTGCTTTTTCAATCCAAATGTACTGTACAGTATCAAGCAAACATTCAAAGTCAATTAACCCATATTGACTATCCTTTTACTAAATCAGACTTACACTCAAGTTTCCTAAACTTTCACATTAAGCCCAGGAGCATAAATCGTGCCTAATTAAACATCCAGGAATAAGTAAACCATAAATGGCCAAAGTGCAATGCACCATGCATGCCAAACATAAACATGTCTAACTCTCTTTTAAATTATCCTATTGATTTTGAATTCACTTTGCTGGCTGGCAGACTATTCAAGTGATCTACAACAGCCAGCACAAGGTATGTGTTTCCTGGCATTCCGGGTGCAATGAGCAACACTACAGAGAGCCCTTAGCAGCAAATCTCCAACTCATCCCATTACGAGTCCAATAAAGCTGTGTGATGTTACTACACCATTGCAGGCTATTTCACAAGAAACCATAAAGGAGCAGAGAGCTCAGCAGCTTGCAGGGAGAGTTAAATATAAAACATGCAGACTACCGTAGTAATCGAAATTGCATAGTAACATAACAGCCCAGTATCTTGAATAAACCCCACAAATAATTACATGACGCAGAATAAGAAGCAGACAGCTAACTGACGAATTCAAGATAAAAATCTATAGGTATAAAACCACACAACAATGCAAATGTGTTCACAACTTTCGACGTTTTGTTAAATGTAAATCAAGATGGCGAAGGGCAAGGCATGTGCCAATCCTTTATTGGCATGCAACAGAATTATCATGAGCAATGCCAGAGGCTAAAATTAAATACAATTTGGATTTCAAACGTGAATTTAAAAATGCTGCACAAAGGATAAATGTGCCCATCTGTGAGATTTTTAAAATGGCAAGGGGTGATCTCGAAGTTGATGCGGGATTGGATTGGGAGGCAGTGGAGGGTGGGTCACAGGTTGAGAAATCTGGTGGCGGCCCTCGAAATCCATGAATCACTCCCTATTAACACCACCTGCTCTCGTACCAGTGGCTGGAGCTGCTCCTCAGGCGGGAGGTGCTCCAACTCGGGAACCACAAACGTTTCGGGAAACGCAGAGCTCCGTGCCAGCGCTTCGGCTGTCTTCACTGTGGTGGAAAAGGAGGCCAACCAGGCCCACTCCAAGGGGTTCCAGTTGCCACCCACCTCCACTGGGGTGGCACCCAGAGTCACGCTCCGGTGGTGGGGAGGAAGCGGTGGGCGGCACAGAACTACCTCCAAGTTAAGCCCAACGGCCAACGAAGCCAGGCACTGCATATAGGCACTATGTACCAGTTGTTCTCCTGACACCACAAACAGCTGGTGGATAAGAGTAAGGATGGTTGGGGGAAATAAGGAACAAAAAATATATAACGTATAATTAAATCAATGCCTGTATAGATTAGACACATTTTTATCACCTCTGATTATCACGGGTGGCTACGTATAGTGCGAAAGAAATTCAACATACATACACACATCACGAGCATTTGTAGAATAATGTGTTGTGTTTGGCAACAGAATTTTCAATGAAGTAATAGCTTTTCCACCATGTACATATTTCCAAAATGTTTGGTTCCTGTCAATTATGGTTGCCACCACCATAGAACACAAAAAACAACATTTGCATTCATCTAAAACATCCCTCTTTATTTGATACTCAAATGATTTATAAGCCCTTGACGTGATTTCTTGAGAAGATACCTTTTGGAAAAATATTGATATATTCATTTTGTTAGAAGGGATCATAATGATGTCAGTGTGGCTGCCAAGGATGGCACATATCCAATATTCTGTCTGCCAAGGAGATGGAGCGATGAGATCAGCAAATGTGCGGGTGTTAAGTGGATAACTACATTGCAAAAGCGTGAGATTGTGGCAGCTTAGGGAGGCCTTGATCCAGCAGTGGCTGATGATTCACTTTTAAAATATGACAGATTTATTCACAAACACCACCAATTATAGTTTTCCGCATCTCTTTTAACTTCTATTTTACATAGCATGTGGTGGGGATGCGTCAGCACTGCTCTATAAAACCCAAGTTCGATTTCCATCTGCTACCAACATCATTGGAGAGTGATATATGAACCAGTCGTGGGGCAGCGCGCTTTCATAGACCCCGACGGATTAGCACGGCAAAGTAAAACCAAACAACCTCCACTATCAACACGGCATTGGGAGGCCTTCATTCAGCAATGAACACATAGATGCAAATAAAATGTCACCTTCTCATGGAGATACTGTTCCTGCAGCATGATGGGCAACCTCTCCAACAGGGCCCTCATGCAGGGTGCTGCGCTAAGGCCCACGATACCCTGACTGCGCAGTGCGGTGCGGCAAGTAGCCAAGACCTGGTGCTTGGACACCCAATCAGCCATGCAGCTCACCACCAACACATCCTGGAACGGTGTACAAACAAGCCTACATCAAAAGCAACTTGAGCATTCAACGTTCCGTAAACGTTATAACGTGCAAAAACAAAAAGTGAGGAGTCTTCCACCTTATGAAAAACATTGTGAGAAGTTAGAGCTCTGATTACTTGTTAATTACTAACATTTCATAAAGATTGTAGCCAAAAATGTTTTTAGTTGTTCAACTATATCAAGACAACATTTAAAGCGGGAGGGTACAAAAACGTGTAATCTATAGCCAATTATAAACAATATATGTTTACAGCAGTTTGTTAACGTGACAAAGAATACAACCACACATACCAGTCAATAATATAATGCGTATTTTTGAAAGCAACATTTTTAAAAACTAGATATTCTTTTGTATATACAAAGACCATGTCTTCAAATAGGTTGGTAAAACACTTGTCAACACATTGCACCATTTCCAAGATAAACGACTGCTGTTGAAGGAACATACCTTGGACCGGTTGGAACATGTTGCCACTCCAACATCAGGAATCCAAACCATACTTGTTATTGATCCAGAACCAGACACCACTGTCTGCAGCACTGACCCATCCTGAAAAGTAGAAAATTGTTATTTAAAGAAAATGACAAAACTTGTGTGGCAGCCAAATCATTTAAATCTTTGTTGTTGCATTGTTTCTCCAATAGTCTTACCTGAAATATTCATGCAATTTAAATTCGAAAGGCCTTTTTAAAAATAGGAAAATAGCTAAATAATGCTTAAATGTTAATATATTAATTTGGTCAAGTAAATAAGATGCACGTGGAATATTATTCGCAGTGGTTAAAGCACTGTACTCAGAACATAGCGAGCTGAGTATAATTCCCAGCCATGGCTAATATCAATGGTGAGTGATTTCAGAATAGGTTCTGGGTGATCCCCATCACAAACCCCCATCGACGAGTTAAGCGAAGTATGATCCTACACTTACATGACAGACAAGACATGGAGATCCCTTTATCTGGCAGTGGCTTGACAAAGGGTTGCAAATAATTAAATAAGATGGAGAAATAGTTTGCATGTGGAGCTAACAGGGAATATAAATAGCAGATGTATTTGTAGACCGGGCATCTAAATGTCATACTGTAGCCATGAGAAGAATACAGAACATAGCTACTTATTTACCAATACTGAGAAAGTTATATTAACATTGGTAAAATAGCCCTAGAAATCCTCTCCTGCAAATCTTTTGGCAACTGGAAGCCTGTACTGTGAACGCAGTCATATTTGTATGTGTGTAGAACCTCTTTTGCAGAGTACATAGTCAACCGTGCTAATCGGAGGTGCAGGGAAAGGACAACAAACTAAACACAAAAAGCAGTTCTAAACAAATTAGTCTTCAATCTAGATTTAAAAGTGCATATAGCTCCAGTGGCTTCCTAATATCGGAAGGGTGTTTCTAGACCGCCGCAGAAGTGCATATGAAAGCGGGCGATGCAGTGACCATCTTTGTTCGGTGGTTTGACTATATCCGCTGCGAGGATAACCAGAGTTTGCGTGATGGTTTATGCTCCTACCTGCATAGACCAGATGTTCATGAGGCTGCCAACCCCTCCCGACGCCAGCACCATCCCATCAGCACTAAAAGCCACCATCTTGACAGCTGTGATGTGTCCATTCAGACGGTACGCACACTGCACCGCCTCCTTCCTGTGTACCCAGTCCTGCATAATTACCAGACAAAATAGAAACGTACGTTATTGCGATTGCACACTGTATTTGTTTTAAGGGGACTATTTTATGTTTCTCTCAACAAGCTGGAAAGTCTGTTAATGAAGGAAGCTTCCATTTTGTCTGGGGTAAACGTAGCACACCCTCGATTAAGATGACAGTATGAACACGGAAAATTCTCATGGTTCCATTCTAAATCCGATCCTTGAGGAACAATACACACAAAATTCCTAAGAAGTGTACTCAAGAAATAAATGTTTCTGGGGATTAACCTTTGCAAGCGATGTGGTATTTTGTGGCACAGGTCAAAAAACACAAAAACACACATGCACAGAGTGAATAAGATATCTCTTGCAGAGGCTGCATAAAAATGTTAATCTCTTAACATTCATCAAAACTCTGGTTAGCTGAAATATATCACTTTATTATATTATTTGTCAAAACTTAAAAAGAATTACCCTATAATTAACTACCAATTCTGTCTTATACTACATTACCACTCGATAAGTGAAATGTGTAAAATATACCAATAATAAAAAATGCCATCACAGCATGACGATGACACATTTTTCCCAACATTATTTTTCACACACAGCCAGAGTCACTTTCCACTTTTACGGATCATCAGACATGCGCATTGAGAAAACTGAGCCATTTTGCATTTGAATGAAGAAGACATGAGAATGCAGAAAGGTGGACCAGTCGTACAAGTCTGGAAAACCCCAACGGTGAACGCTTCCAAACAATGTCCCGTTGAGCTTACCTTCACCATTTTCTGCTTTTCCTCACATATCGTTTCTGATTCTTGAGGCTCTCGCACTTCGGCGTCTGCGTTTTGTGGGATCGTCCATACGCACACAAGCCCACTCTGACAGCCTCTGTATTCGAAGGAACGGTAAAAGTGCAAATGTCACTACAGCGATTGATGTGATGTAAGTATGTTGAACTTCTTTCGCACCATACTTAGCCAACCGTGGTAATCGGGGGTGCGGGGGAAGGACAAGTTAAATTCAAAAAGCAGTTATAAAGATATGAGTTTCCAATATAAAATTAAAAGTGCATAGCTCCAATGGCTTCCTAATATCGGAAAGAAATAGCGGCCGCAGAAGCGCGATTGATGTTGTGTGGAAAAATGCTTAAACACAATGTGTGTATTCATGCATGCTAGACTAAACTGCGACACATGGTGCTTCTACAAAAAAAGCATACTAATGGCAGCGATGGCAAAAGGGAGCTTCGAATCAGGACTGCAAAACCCATTTATTTACTAAAATTAGCTTTTTTATGTTTGGCATTTGTTATAATGTAATAAAATAGTTGATGGGCTCAGTCCAGACAGATATTTGCTTGCATTGTCTAAGTATTTAAATACATTATACTCTTGAAAAAGATTGCTATAATTACCATTTTATTATAAGAGAATTAACAAAGCAATGGCATAACATTTCGCCAAGTTGGATTCCCTCTAATTTGCCATCTGTGAATCTAGTTATAAAGTGGTCAATTGCTGAAATATCCAAAATTTCCCCATAATCCAAATACCCTACAGGATTTGAATACAAGTTGGATTATGAATACATTACCTAAACTAAATTTGCAACTATCATTGTGACAGGAGTGACATTTCTGCAATACACTTTAGTGCATGTAACCCATGTATTGTCATTAGATGGCAAAACAATGTTACAACATTGACCACCATCACCTGTGATCGGGCAATGTCACTCATGCATGGGAGCCCATTTGCCTCATCTCTCCTTTTCATCTTGTGTCACACGGCATGGAGATCACATTTTTAACACGGGTATTTGTCCACAATAAAAAATTATTACATATACGGGAGACTCGTCCTAGGGGCGAGTGATATTGCATGGGTAAGGATGAATCCCAAGAATCATCTCCCCCACGTTGCTCTGCGCAAGAGATTAATCAAAGCTCCTTCTAAATAGGTGATAAGATGGATCTGTCAAGGCATTATTGCTTGTAGATGTAATGTGCGCACATCACATGCAAGAAGAAGGCATGTACATATGTGCTGCAAGATGCTCAGGACTGAATTAAGCCTGTGTTGTCAGAGACCAAAGCTGTGTGTTTATCATCACACCTCCAATTAGCACGGTTGGCTACGTATGTGTACGAATGAAGTTCAACATACATACATACATGTATGATGTTAAGGCTATAAATCCATACAAAAGGCTTCGTTGGTAAATGTCCTCAAGCAGATAAGCTTTGACCTATGTAAGGCTAAGTAAATACAACAGGAAGAGACGTACGATGCAAGCATGAGCCGAGAGTTTGGGCCCCTGCCAAGCAAGCTGCTCCAGGCCACAGTGTTGACGACGGAAGGGTGGGGCAACAGAAAGCGGCAGTGCCATCCACTCTCGTCGCCATGTGCCCATATCTTGACGTTTTCCTCTTTGGCAGCGCAGCTAAGTAGCAGTTTGCCCATGGGATCCCACTTAATGTGCGTTACAGCCTCCTGTCAGACATTAGGGGTGAGAGATGAGCAGATTGAAGGTAAAATGGCAGGAATGTAAAACACCTTTGGTGGCTAGTATTGTTTGTTCTATACAATTGTGACAAATAATAATGTATTTCTTCAGTTACCAACCACACCCATTAACAAAACCCAGCAACAAAATGAATGCAAGAACATCTTTACCATGTGGCCAGACAACCAAAATGTCATTCATATATCTAAACCAAAAAGATGGGTTTCACAATGGCAAGAGATAAAGGACAGCACATTGCTGCTCCTTGCTTTTGTTCAAAGAAATAACCTCTCCATAAAAATAAGTGTTATTTAGACAATGCTCAGCTAGTTTTGGAATATCTTTCGGTAAACATGTCTTATTTAACCAGCGTATCGAGTAATTTAATGACTCGTTAACCGGAACCCTCATGAACACCTTCCACATAATCAGGCAGATGACTCGGCACAGGTTGCTAAAATAATTTAGAATAGCAAAGTACCAAGAATAAATATTAGCTTCAGCGAGGCAAAGACCTTAAGAGTACTGAGATAAAATAAATATATCCAAATTCTGGCGACTGATAAAGGCTTTTCATCTGTGCGATGTCCTGAGCGGATTATGATAATCAAATAATAGATTTACTGTAGGAAAGTACCTAAATTAAAATTAAACGAGACCGAACTAATACTTTGGAACGTCAGATGACTGCAAACATTGTAAATTCATTCATTCCCAAAGCTGAGCAATATCAAATTAAACCAAGGGCCTCAAAAACTACCTAGACTTTACGGGTTACCAAAGATACACAAAATTGGTGTCCCATTAAGACACAGTAAGTACATTAAGCTCTGCCACATATAAATTAACGAGTCAATGAAACTGTTAATCAACTGTGATTAACAATCTATTGTTATATAACCCCCTACCCCCTCTGCTCTCCACACCTGATTGGCTCTTGCTCTATTTAAGACCTTAAAAACAGCTGTATTGCTTTACTATTCTGGAAAATCGCCCGATGATGCTGCATGTAATTACCAGCAAAACTTCATACTCAAATTGCAAATGTTGTGGATTTCCTCTCTAACACACCGGTGGGTTGAGGCAGTAACTAAATGGCACGTTTTGTTTACGACAAACCTTGCTCGCTGTGTCGGGTGGTGGAGGGTTACGACACATTTATACTTACGCGATCCAACCCAAAAAAAAACCTTTCGTTTGGACATGCAATAATGGTATTTACAACAGTGGGAATCTTATAACAGTGAAGCCACTTATCACATTTATGAACATCTCTCTTTTGTATAATGGTGTTGTGCAATTTTCATTTGTGAAAATAAATTAAAACACAAACCGCACTTTACATGTACCTGAAACCGACGCTTCAGTTTATTAACACAAAGTATCTCTACTGCAACTGAATGGTTGCAAATTCGTATCTAGGTTGGGTATTGATTCATGCCATTTTAAATAGTTTTCTTAATTATTTACGCATAATGTTGAAGTTAGTTTTTGCTCAATTTATCTCATTTATACAGCATCTTTAGTTTTCACTTAAAAAAAAACATTTTACTCGCAAGAGAGACATGTTGATTCAAGAGGCTCATTTGATTTTAATCAATGTATTGACATTTTCAGTTAAAGAAAATCAATCCCAGCAGGATGACTTACTTGATAAGCTTCAATGATCACCACACTGGGCTTTTCAAAGGAACCCTTCTTTCCAATCAAAATTTTTCCATCAGCATAACCAACTGCAAACGGCTTGTCTTCGCAGTACCACGCGATGCAATGAACGGCCACTGCACACACAAACAAATACACACAGTAGAAGGTTAAACATTTTTTTTTACGAAAAAAGCCTTCCTGGAGTTTTTCATTAAGTAGAACAATCACCACAGGTATAGTCATTTTAAAAATGCAAAAGCAACAGTAAATGCCAATTTAAATGACATGCGAACAAAGGGAGACTTTTCTATTGAGCGTCACACACACTTAACAAAAAAAGGCATGAACTTTCACGACACTTCCATACTGAAATTGTCAACCACACAATTTTCAGCTTTACCAAGAAAACGTGGTCGGAATTTTCTGTTCACAATATTCCAGACACAATGCACTATACCCGCGTATACAGCGGTACCGAGTACCCACTCACCATCCTTTCTGCAGCAGTGCTGTAGCTCCGAATGGTGGAATATGGTGGAGGAGTCGACCACCTCGATGAGGCCAAGCGAACCATCGAGCCGGCCAATCAGCAGCATTTCCACGGACAGACTGGCCCGCCCTCCGAATGCGGTCTGCTCATCAGGCCACGCCAGGCAAGTCACCCAGTAGGGCTGTAGATCCACGTGGCCACGGCCACCTGTTCAAGGGTTAACATTTATGGATAACTATTTCCAGAGTATATTCACACGTGATAAATATCGTGAATGCTAATTGTAATGTTATCTTTTTATTTACTTTACTGGAAGCGAGCAAAAGACTCTCCTGTGAGAAGATAAAACAAATTTCACCAACTGCAGCTCTTAGAAAAGATAGCATAATGACTATTGAATTTTTGGAATAGGTTTTACCCTTTTAACTGGCACAAAAACTGACACCTTTATTCAAGGCATCATGTTTGCAATAACCACAACACAAGCAGTCAAAATGCAAACAAAAAAGACAACTCTGATAATAATATGCACTGTCCTTGAATTTGATTGGTCCACACCCGAGACGGCTTTTCTTAGAGCCTAGTCTCCACTGGTGTTGGACCAGAAGACGCCAAAAGGCGTACAACTCAAAAAACAGTGCACTATCAGAGTATTGAGGGCTTGGGGTGAGCATTTACATTATGAGACCTCCTTTGCAGGTAACAAGATATAGGAATAGGTTTTACCCTTTTAACTGGCACAAAAAACTGACACCTTTATTCAAGGCATCAAAATATTGAATTTTTGTTATTTTTACTTCAAATGGCCATAATTGTGGCCAACGTAGAAAATGTTAAAACATTACTCGTATATAATAAAATACCACAATGCACAGTAAAATACGGCAGCTCAGAATATTTAATGGGCTCACGAAAATGTATGTGCGTTTATAAGTCTTTGATAACGAATGCACTGAAAAATACAAGCTGGTTTAAGTTTTGTGACAATTGCATGAGAAGCAAAGCATCCCATAAATTATAACATCAAGCTATTTTTTTGTGGGAAATAATTAGTCAAACCCTAAACCTGCACCATAATTTTACAGTCAAATAAAACTGAAGTATATTAACATTGCGTAAAATATATTCTTGGTGATTATGTAAAGTAACACACCATTGATGGGCCAGATGTTGACAGTCTTGTCCAGAGAAGCAGCAATATATTTCCCGCTGACACTCCAGCAGACTTGGGAGAGGTGTGGGTCACTCGGGGATCCCAGGCCACTGGCACTCTCCTCCGCCTCATTATCACTGCAACAGGATACCAAATAATGTACTGTTAAGACACTTCCTGGTACAATCAAGTGTATATTTGCAGAATACAAATTTATTGGCAAACAATGGATTAACTTTGTGCAAATGCAGATGAAAGGAATGACGTGGTACCGGACCATTTTTTTTTCTACAAGCATTAATCTATGGAATTTGTCGCAAAAGCAAAATGGCACAACTTTGTGCTTCCATTCCAAATTTAATTACAAAAACACAACTTTTTAAAAAACCCCATTTCCATCCCAAGGTGCTATCAGCCGTTACGTCATCAAAATAAAATTTAACACGGAATGAATGCCCTTGGGGATAATACATAAGCGAACTGCTACTGACGTAAATTCAATATAAGCCCCTTGCTTTCTCAACGAGATGCTGTACCCTTCTCAGAGCGATAGTAGTCATGTGACAAATACAATTCATTGTATTCATCCTCGGAGGTTAAATATTCTTAAATTATGTAAATTATGAGAATAGGTTTTTCCCCTTTTATCTGCCAACAAAACAGGTGTTAAGTTGTTAAAACACCAAACTGAAACCTTTTACAAGGAATCATGTCTGCATTAACCACAATGGTTATGATCAGAATGCAAACAAAAAGCACTCTGATAATATATGCTTTGTCCTTGAAACGGATTGGTCCACACCAGAGACAGCTTTCTTTTGAGCCTCGTCTCAAACGGTGTTAAGACCAAAGGACGCCAAAAGACGTACAGCACAAAGACAATGCACTATCAGAGTAATGAGAGCTCGGGGTGAGCATCTACATCATGAGACCTTCTTTACCAGTACCAAAATATAATAGGTTTTTCCCGTTTTTCTGGCAACAAAACAGGTGTTAAGATTTTAATTTAAAGCTTTCGTGACTGCAGTAATTCATATTCTTAGTTTTTTCGGTAAAGTCACGTTGAAGGGAAACAACAAAATAATAAAATATATATAAAACAATAAAAAAAATTCTCACGACGTTTCGACCATAACTCAAACGGTCGTGACTTTACCGAAAAAACTAAGAATAGGTGTTAAGATGTTAAAACACCAAACTGAAACCTTTGACAAGGAACCATGTCTACATTTCAGTTTGGTGTTTTAAAAACTTAACACCTGTTTTGTTGCTAGATAAAAGGGGAAAAACCTATTCTCTTATTTTGGTACTGGCAAAGGAGGTCCCCTATGATGTAACTTACGTTATTTTGTGTAATTATTTGAAGATGTGCGACAATTTGTTTAATCTTTGATGGCTGCCATAATTCTAAACATCTGAAGTGGTCTTGACTCCGTGTTCTGGAAAGGTATTAGGCATCTAGGACACTCGGCCACCTCTACAGCACATGTCACACGAGTCGACTACTGTCGTCATTAATATATTCTCAAATATAATTAGGAGGATAAAGTTTTATGAAAGGTGTTTGTTCAAAGAAGAGAATTCTTGTGGGGCACGGTGACTGGCTCGTAATTGGAGAATGCACTTTACTGTGGTGCACCTTCAAAATATTTGGACTTTAATACATTTATATTAGGATATTTGAAAAAACTTAAGGATGTTCAATTTAGTTCAAATGATATATATTAAGGAAATATATACAATTCTAAATATACCCATATAGCTTGAATTGGTATTTTACCTTGATGTAAATAAATGCAACTATTATGTTATTATACGTTTATTTGATACCCATTATATTTCAATGAAAAATAAATAAATCTAACATCCTGAAACCTCATTATGTTTTCAAGGTCCCACAATGTAAGATGCATTTGCCAACTATGACCGAATCAAGGCAACTACCAAATCCATCAGATCTGAAGGATCAATTCCAAAAATGTATCCTAAGATAAATGTAGAGTTACATTTTAAGGCTGTGCCAATAACAAAAGGTGATGAGGATATTTTTTGTCTGCATTGTGCATGCATTTTTACGTAATTATGAATTGAACTGGCACAAAAAACTGTTACACTCTATGTTACACTGACAGTCAGGGCAAAGGAATTTTAAACTCATAACCTCGTAAACTGCAATATAGCATGTCTTATAAAACACACACACTTCAAATCTCTGTTAAAAATCCCTATGCCAACTGTATTCAACATAAGCATTTGTGCAAAGAAACATTTATACTGTACATGTAAACCAATCACACGAGTTAATCGCTCGAGAGGAAACTAAAACACATTCATCTGAATTAAAAATCTGCCGGTGGTGCCGTCTCACTGCAAAGCTGAACACAATTTAATCAAAAGGTAGTGCAGGTCATTGATTTTCACAACACCTACCTATGAAATGCAATGGTAACGTGCTCATCTCTTTTTGTTATCTTTCTCATCATAAATTTCAAGCCTATTTTTTCCCACAGGTAATAAAAAGCACCGGTGAAAGTAATATGAAATAACACCATCTGACACGATAGCAAAGCACCGTTAGTTCATAACGCATAGGAGCTATATGCGTTTCGTACGTGGAGCGATTAGAAAATGAAACTACTTTTTACTCATTTTGTGTTTATCAGAAGATGCTTATTAGGAGCTTGGGGTTGATCTTACAGTTTGTGAAAGACGCAGGTTTGCTGAAGCGTGTACTGGTTTTTGGAAACACTCCAAATCCTCACAGTCCCATCATTGCCGCTCGTAGCCAGGAGCTGCTTCTTGTTGCTCCAGCAGCAGCTCGTCACCTGCAAAACGTGGAAGTGGAAGTCAGTCGTGCCAGTATGACTACAACATTATGGTCGTCAACCCCCAACTTAGCCAAGACACAATGGTGGAAAAATAGAGGTAATTTTTTTTATCACATAACTGCTCAATACATGATCTGAGCAGTAAATATGAAAGCCAGTCTGCTGGAGAATTTATATTCCTTTGCAATAATATTATTTGTTTAATTCTATAATCCATTCATGAAATTGATCAACATTCCAAATTATGGAATACAACTACGAAACTCAAAAAAGAAGATTGATTAAAAAAAAGCTGCTATTCTTTATTCCTAGACCAGCAGACAAGTAATTATTTGTCCCGACCTCCAAAGCAATTTGACAAATTCTGATGATTAAATTCTAGAATTGTTTCTTGTCCGAGTTATATATTATTTTTTGTATCGTTTCTCATTTGTCTACTGACTGGTGCAGTCTTGTTTACTACAATAGCCAGACGTAACACCAGCATAGCATTTGAATATAATTTTCATTTTAACACGTAGGCTTTCACGACCAATATTATTCATAGTAAAGGTTTTTGGGTTAGATCGCGTTTATTTATAAATGTGTCGTAACCCTCCACCACCCGACACGGCCAATCAGCAAAAAAAAAGTGTCACGTTGACAAAGGACAAATAATTCACTACTTCAGCCCACCGGTGTGTTGAAGAGTTAATCCACATTTACAGTTTGAGTACGACGTTTCGCTGGTAAATACTTCCAGCATCATCGGGCAATTCGCCAGAATGGTAAAGCCCTCGCTTGCTCCCGGTTTTATATAGAGCAGCAGGGTGACGTCATCACTTAACCTGATGAGTTAAGTGATTAGGCCTCTAATCACTGCACCTGATGAGTTAAGTGATGACGTCACCCTGCTGCTCTATATAAAACCGGGAGCAAGCGAGGGCTTTACCATTCTGGCGAATTGCCCGATGATGCTGGAAGTATTTACCAGCGAAACGTGGTACTCAAACTGTAAATGTGGATTAACTCTTCAACACACCGGTGGGCTGAAGTAGTGAATTATTTGTCCTTTGTCAACGTGACACTTTTTTTTGCTGATTGGCCGTGTCGGGTGGTGGAGGGTTACGACACATTTATAAATAAACGCGATCTAACCCAAAAACCTTTACTATGAATAATTTTCATTGTAAGCAATCGATATTTAAAACGTACAATTAAGATGTGCATCATAAAACTTGATTCAAATTAATAAATTAACCTATGCATCATTCATAATAAAGGCTTTTTGGGTTCTATTAAATATAAATTTGTCATTAATCCACCACCAGCCGACACAGCCAATGAGCAAGGTTTGTCACGTGAACATAATGTGCCAATTAGTTACTACTTCAGCGCACCGGTGTGTTGGAGAGTAAACCCGCAACATTTACAATTTAAACTTTGCATCATTGCATGCTCACGATGGACAGCCTTTCATTTCAAAAGATTTAACAGACCCGACGCTCACTCTGTTTTGATGAGCTTCAAGCTTCATCTGGGGGCATTTGCGCAGGTCCCCAGTCATGTCTGCAAAGGTTTGCGGCCTGGTCTGGTTGTCTCGATCATGGGCGGCCAGAGCTCTCACAAGCTGCTGGGCGGCCCACTGCCTGTGCTGCGACGATAGACGCGCAGACAGGCAGCAGGCAGCCAGCGCGTTCGCCAGCTCCAGAGGACCTAGAGTGGGGTTCGCACAGTAAGCAGCCACACTCAGAGGCGACAATGCACCCGCTTCAGTGTGAGGGAGGGAAACGGGAGGAGATGAACCAAAGGAAAAAGCATTAATCTCCAAAAGATCATTCAAATAAGTATTAAGGTTGGATTTTAAAACTTGATGGACCATAAATTGATTTGCATTACACATTTAAAAAAATACAGGTTTGTGACCATTCAAATGATCAGCAATGATATTTAGTATCCATAAGAGGTTTTGGGTTGTATATAAAACCCGACAGCCAAATAGTGAGGGTTGTCACGTAAACAGAACATGCCAATTCGTCACTAGTACAGCACACCTGTGTGTTGGAGAGCCAAGCCACAACATTTACAATCTGAGTATAACATTTCGCCAGTAATTACAACTAGCTTCATCAGGTGACAGCCAGATTTGTGGAGAAGTCGAACTGTTGTTCCTTATATAGAGGCGTAGATGTGGTGACCACACTTTTAACGACATTTATTTATTTACGCCATCTAACTAAAAAAAAACTATTATGCATGCTATTGTTCGCGAAAGCCTATGTGTTAAACTAATATTTAGTATCTCCTATAACAGGCGACTAATTTCAGTTTCATGGATAAACATAAGAAACTATTTGTATTTGACCAGGTAATGCCCACTGAGCTATATAGCTCTTTTTCAGAAGCGACCTGGCCACAATTGATAGCTCAATTAAGTGGCTTATCATGCAGAAATTCATAACAACCAAATACCCTAAACGCATGTTTTAAATAGAGGGAAAAACCGGAGGAGCCGGAGAAAAATCCACGCGACCACGGGCAGGACATGCAAACTCCAAACATACAGGTGTCATATACAGGCATCAGGGTCAGAATAGAATCCATGTCCTCCTGTACACCAGGCGAGGTAGTTAACATCTCGCCAATGTGAAGCCCTTATATATTTATATGTACCCCCATCTCTGCAACCACAAGCATCACCCTGACAATTTCGATACAAAATTAAAACAAGGGTTCTCCAAAGCCATATGTTTTAAATCAAATTTTAATAAATGTTGATATTTCAACAATATTGCTAAATAAAGAAATGTGAGCGACCATTGCCATTTCACTGTAGATGCAGCCTGTGTGCACTCAGCTATTGTGGTTGTGATTGTATAAATTATCGTTATTATGAGTAATGTGACTAGAACTACGAATAATTAGTTAAAGAAACTTATCAGATGAAATAGCTTCACAGCAAGGGTATATAAGAAATCCGGATCACTGCCAATCCCCTCCGGCCACGTTTGATTGTTACGAGTTCCCATGGTGCAAAAGGCTCCCAACAACAACTACACGAATACAACTTATCGTAGATTTTAAGAGAAGTGGTCGAAATGTCCCCAAGCCGCCCTGCATGAATGCCATGTGTTCAAAGTTTAAATTGCTTTAGAATTCACCATGAATATTGATGTGTACTAATGACTCAATTTGTCTTTGCAAAGCATGTCTACGATTGAATAAAAAACTCAAACAGCTACCATAAAAAAACGTTGAGCAAATATGAAAGCAATAAAAAAACCTTTGGCTTCCTCCTCCTTGTCAGGTCCTGGTCTCAGCTTGGCACCTCTTTCAGCAAGAAGGGCAACTAGGGCCTGAGTGACAACAAAGTTTGGTGAGGCCACAGGCTTATTCTCCTCTGCTGGACCACGCAGAAAGCTGGGCAGTCGCTTGCGCTGAGATGGATCTTCAATCATCGCCAGGTTCATTCCCGTTGCTGCCGAAATAAGATCCTAGAATGCACACAAATAGTAACTCATGAATCGGTGCTTATGCATTTCATTTCTAACATATAGTATACTAGCAATCATTTGGATGTGACCACCCATCCATCCGTCCCCCCCAGCCAGCCAGCCGACCAGCCACTTCTTACATAAAGCCCTGTTTCTCCACCTTTCAAATACTCTATCTTTTAACATATCTATTTCTAGCTTTGTGTCTGTATTCCTCTGCCCCCTCTTCGACTTCTTCCTCCCCCTCTATATGCCTCTCTTCTCTACAGGTCTCTCACCAATTCCCGCTTTCTCCCCATCTCTCTCCCCGTTTCTCTCACTCTCCTTATTCCCACCTCAATCTCTCTTGCCTCTCCATATTCCTCTGCCAATGCCTGTCGCTTTAGCTCGCTCTCCTCTTTCCGTTTTGCTCTCTTTCATGACCTTTCACTCTCACCTCCCTCACTCTCTCCCGCCCTCCGCTCCCTCCCCTCCCTCATCTCCCTCTATCAAATGTGCGTGGTTATTCACGGCCTGGGTGGAGGGTGGGTGCAGGGAATGCGTGATGCAAGCACCGAACCCGGCTCATCACTGAGATGTGGCTGACTTCATTACACAGATGTGCGTGGTGACGCCATTACCACCGTGCACGGACACTTGTGCACCAGCCAAAAAGCCAAGCAACCAGGAATCACGGAATAAAGCCAGCCAGAATTTGCTTTCTAATATTGTATGGATATACATGTATAATTTCCAATTTAAAAAAATATATAATACGTATTTCTATAGAAAATATAAATATATTAATATATTTACAATCCATCTATTGCAAAATAAGATGCACTTAAGTAGAACAAAAGGGGATACAAGTGTTAGAAATAGGCGAGAGTTAATTTTTCTTCAATCAAAAAGGCATTTCATTTACATTGTGTATTATCGAGCTACATGCCTGTGTGCACAATTGAACAAGCAGCTTGGCTGCACTGGGGCTGTTTGAAGCGAGGCAGCCGATGGCAGAGCTGAGATACGCCAGGCAGGAGATGGGCTTGTGCATCTTGGAGCTGATGATGCTGCAACCGTCCGGTAGGTGCTCAGGGCTGCTGGGGCTACTGGTGGTCAGGCCCACCCTTCCAGCGGCCGCAAGACACATGAGGCGCACCAACGTGCGGATGTCTGTGAGGCCCAGGGCCTCCAGCCCTGCCGTCAAGCTGCATGCCGAGCCACTACAATCGAAAACAAATATATATTTTAAAAAAAATCACTTCAAAACTAATGCACAGCTATTAATTTATAGCGATCAGTAATGTATTGATAAATTGCCACGGGCCATGATTCTATCCATGAATCAATTCTAATTTGTCTCAAGTTTACCGTTTCATTTGTAATTTCCTGTTTGTTGTGATAGTACAGTTTTGTACACTCCATTAACCTAAATTGAATAAGAATAACATTTGCGTAAAAAACTATTCTTAAAAACTAAATTTGATAGGTCAAATAATAATGTCAACTTAGGAGGTCTTGCAAACGCTTCAAACTTGAAATAAGAATTACTCTTTTGTAAAGTAAATTTAATCTATCATGCATTAATGACTTCTACCATTAATTAATGTCACATATCAATTTTATAAAAAAGTTGTTGTCCTTCCCCTTGCGCATCCGATTAGCACGGTTGGCTACGTATGGTACAAAAGACATTCTACACGCATAATTAACGACGTTAACAATTTACTTGTTTCACTTTACAAATGTATATATAAAATTGCTGCAATTATGTTTAATATACACACACAACAATTATTCAAGTGACTGTATTACTAACAAACATTTAACTGGGTGAGTAATGCTATTTAAGTACTCTATTTTTATATCGATGACATGTGGATTACATCACGAGGTAGAGATCATCATGCTTGGCCTACCACCACTACACACTAAGTGTGTGCTGAAGAATGTAAGCGGGAGGAAAAAACATGTGCTCAATGAACAAATCGGGGAAAGGTTAATTATAAACCTCATAAATAGGACAATTAGTGATACATTCTAAATTGTAAGTAAGCAATCAAATATTTTCATAGGTCGCTGTACATATACTTACATAAAAAACAATGCAATACAAATTGAAAGTTAAAGTAGTGCATGCCTACACAGACAACAATGAACAGAGAGCTCTGATTTAACTGAATATTCGTGGTCCATCCAAAAAGGTTAGATGGTTTTTTAACTCCTGCTTAAAGACGTATTTTTTTATCTTCCTCAGATCAAGTATGCACGCAAGTCGATACATTTTGACAGCGTTTACACCAGCTCAACAAGCACAGAAGTATAAAAACAATAAGTGCAGACAAATACGTTGTATACACAAGGCACTTTAGTTTCTTCCCAAAGCAAAAAAATATAATCGATATGGAACTATCTGCACTTCCCTGATAAGTATGGGGACTTACTGGCCTTTTATGAATAAATCACAGATTATTATAGGCTGCTTATTGAATTTTACGGCAAAATCTTCCCCCCCCAAAAAAAAACTTTCCCTGTGCCCCCCCCCCCACCAGCCACCACCCCACCAGAGATAACCTTTGGAAGCTGCTTAAAATATAATCTCTGTTGCACTGCATCCCACACAATTAGCCTCCGATGCAACCCAATCATTCACAGCCATCTCACAGATGCCGAGTCCAGATTAGTCACTCAAACTAGGCAGGGTATCTTAGGCGAGAAGCTGCAGACAGAGCACCAAAAAATAAAGACTTTATTGAATAAGAAATGCTGGTGTCCAAGAATGTTTATATTAAATTCTACACAACTGGCAATGTTTCCAGTGTTGAGGTCCACAACAGTGTTTTGCTGATATAATTATGCACCCAAGCTGCGAATGGCTCAAATGAGGTCACATCAACTGTGCCTCTGACAATGAGCCAACCACAAATCTGCATATGCGGTAATATCAAGTAGGTTTTAAATTCACATCAGTAATGCCCAGTTTTATAAATAGCTTATTTAAACATCAGAGTAGTTAAAACATAACAAATTTACACAGGTTATACTAGAAAGAGTATTGGCAACTATCATTTGGCCATTTCTACAGATAAGGTTTGAGGTCACAAGAGAGACAGTAACACGCGATAGGTGGATGGAAAGCTAGGAATTGTATTTATTAGTACTCATTGCATCAAAGGCCTATAAAATGGAAGTTTGATGGACTCTGAATGAGGCTAAACTGGCAAATCCAAGAACTCAGCAATATAATATTTAACCAACAACCATCCTGTAAGCAAACATTTTGTTTAAAACAAATTGTACATTTCTAATGTGGATGATGTAACAGAACATTATAGCTACGCAAATTAACCAAGTATGTAACTAGCAATGTCACCCTACCATATAAAAGGCCAGAGGTCAGTTATTAACTTGACACAAACTGGACTAATCCATTGTAGAAGGCCAATGCCAAGATAATATATGCAATAGGGACCACACCACTTGTATAAATTAAAATATTACAAAATTAAAAACTCTAAATGGAGAATTGTTTGCCCACACAGAACACAAGCTGCACATCGCACAACTAACCTGACGGAAAGGAGAGACAGTGTCCTCATGACCATAGTTCGAGCCAGTAAGATCTGAGCTGCAGCAGTCACACGTTTGAGGGCAAGGATGCGATCATGGGGGTCACGCAGAATCACTGCCTGTTCCCCCAGGGACACACGGCTAGAGGTCTGCTTTTCAACGGAGCCCAAGATTCCTGCAATTGGAGACAAACAGCATGAAGGCATCATTACCTGCAGATGTGATTTTCTTGTATTTGTACCAAACATACACACTTCTTACAGACCAAATTATACTGTATATAATTTAGGGTGGTCCTTGTTTAAAATAAGGATCGTGGTAGAGGCTCCGAAACATCCTTCTAATAGGCTACAATTTGAGTTATGCATAATTCAACAAGAAACAATCCAATCGTGAAACATTTTCAAAAACGAAGACCACCATAATATATTTAGGTTTAAAAATGTCAGCCTTGGTTTTTATAAATATTGCCCAACAACATAACAAAAAAAAATAGGTTTCCTGGAAGTGGCAAAAAAACAATGTTCAATGCTTGGATGATACACTGAATAGGAAATGACAGAATAGACCCTTTCCTGTTAGTTCCCAGGGCCCATCACCAAAACAACAATTAAAGGTAATATATTTCTAGAATAAATTTGGATGCATTAATGTTGATAATGAATGTGCAACACATGGGAAATTATTAACCATTAGCTATCCTGTGCATGCCTCATGTACCCAAATATATTCATTTTGCTTCACATTGTGAAAACATAATTGTTAACACACACACACACAATCTAAATAACAAATCAATACTAATTGATGAGGTTTATATGAAAGGACAGATATCAATGTGTTCGGAAATGACGAACCTATCTGCATCAGTGTCTCTTCCATGCCGCTTGTGGCAGTGACCATTGCAACAGAAGCACCCAGGGGGTCACTGTCAGGGAACTGAACTGGATCTGGGACAATCTTCCTCTCATTGAGGCCAAGCGGGGCAGCCAGCAAGTCAAAATCCTCCAGCCCTGTGAGGCGGTCATCCTCATCTACCTCCAGTAGGTCCCAATCTTCTGTAGCAGATGCACACACAACACTCATCTCAATGCCGGTTGGTTGGGCGGTTAATTTTTGCAAGCAATGCCATTGACGCAGCACGACGTGAAAATTATAGCAATCGACAGCAATTATAGTATATTAAATGGTATTTTAATATGAAAACCATTCCCGATTACCTTCATAGAGACTTTCCTGCTTGCCAATTAGGTCCAGAGCTCGACCTTTACCACTGTAATGACAAATACCGATTATCAACGTGGAGAAACACAAATTTAACTCTGCTAGCAACTAAACGTTCTCGACCTCAATCAACAAATTTCCCAAATGGGAAAATACTCTACGTGAAATTATTACATAAAAAGTAATTTTAAATATACTTTGTTACGTAATTATTAGGAGAAATTTGTAGCATCACAGAATGTAAATCTTGCACACCAAGTAGTATTCCGTAAGCAGCATTGCCTATTCTGTTACAGTTTAGCAAAAACATCGCTTGAAGGCAATACAGATACGACAAACTGGTAGAAAAGTCAGACATTATTCATGTGGTCATGATGCCGGATCATGGCAAAATTATGGTACACTATTGAACTTGAATGTAAGCTGTTCAATTTAGACTTATTAACAGCTGACTTAAAGACTCTTAAGAGTTCAAACAGGATAGTATATAGGTGTTTGAGCAAAACTATAAATACCCTTGACTCAAGAAAATGAAATATTTTTTATTATTTTAATGTGATTTCACAACACAAGCACATGGGACGACACTCCTGTTAACTGCCATGAGCCAATGGTGTACGTTTCACATCCATACGACAGAAGCATGGCAATCCAAAGGACAGCCGGTGTTGCGTACCAATGTGGGAAGTCAACAAGTTGTTCTTAACCCACACGCAAGCATAAACATCAAATAACACCGCCGTCCTTGGCCGTTTATAGACAAACGCGCACACTCAACCACGTATAAATAAAACGATCGTGCATAAGAGTTATTTTAAGCCTAAACAGCACGCTACCTTCCTGAGCCAGAGAGCCCCTTTTTGCTCTTGAGAGCGAGGTATTTGGCTCGGCAGCGGCTGCAAAGCAGGTAGTAGGGATTGCCAGTGCCGCAGTCCCCTCCGAACCAGCCATCCACGTACGAGCCGTTGCTGCGGTAGCCCTGCCGTTCAGCACTGCCCCCACAGCCAGCGTGGTGGCGCCGCATGTGTTGGTTGAACGTGGGCGTAGTGACGTCGCACAGCTCGCAGAGGACTTGTTCAGGATCGTCCAGCTCGCGCACGTGCTGCAGAGGCAGACGCACAGCTGTTTTGATGGTGCTTGTGCGCATTTTAACAACAAAAGAGAGAAGGCTGCAGAGTGGTTTGTTTTTCCCAAGTTCTATGTTTTCTTTGGATGTTTGCAATAGCTTTGAAAGCCAATGTTCATGATTATCTCGAACATTTTACATGAGATTTTGAACATTTACAGGACTTAAAATTAATTGTCGACAATACATACACGCTTGGGCCACTAGGTGCCAAATTACATCCTTTTACCAAAGTATAATATGCTGACGCAAAAACAGCAAGTGTTATCACGACAATTTCACACCTTGATACACGTTCAACTTCAGTGGATGGACAAAAGGCTGTGAAATAAATAGAAAGGACTGCTCATACCAGGTGCTTACACGAAAGCTTTTGTGGTGCATTTGCACCTTGTCAGCTTAATGTAGTTTTATTTTCGTTTCATTTGTATTATTTTATTATTTCCCTTCTACGCGACATTACCGAAAGAACCAAAAATACAGCTTAATGTAGTTTGCAATTGCATTACTTTGCTAAGATTTGTCTGTCTTGTGTAAATGAGGTCCGTACACATGTGGTGCCCTTTGTCAATCTACTACTGGATGAGGGTTTCCCCAAGCTATGCCGGGTCCTGGGGGGTTATATGACCGTACTTCACCACGCTGGTCAGTGTGGGATGAAGGCGGGGAGCAAAAAGCATAGAAAACAAAAGCATTTTGATGCACTGCTCTGTGCTGCCCAAGAAGCCCACGAAGCGTTCTGTAACAACCTGGTGGGTTTTTTTTTTACACATGGTGGTCACTCATCCAAATACCATGCAGGATGAACGCTACTTGGCTTCTTAGATCAGATGAGCTCTAACACATTCCAGGTTATTTATTAACATACTGTGCTCATGTATATTTTATTGAATAGCTGTGTGCGGTTGGAATCTCTTTCATGTTGTTATTTAATAATGGATTAGCGTTTCACAAGCAAACGTCCCCCCACATCATGACAGACGAGACTGTTTCGCTGTTGCTCAAAAAGAAACAAGTTAGAGCAATGTTGATGTTTTGAGAGGTAATCCAGAAGAATCAGAAATGATTATGTTGTATCGATTCGCTAAATCAACTGAATGAGTGGAATCAATGCAACAATGCAGGTGAGATTGCAGCAAAGTGGACTGCTATACAACACCTTGGTGATTGTTCCACAAATATAAAGCCCTTTCTATGGCAGCCTGTGGATGGCAACCAAAATGTTTTAATTCCCTTTGCTATAACCTTGGCTGCACTTTGTTACATTTTCTCAGTGTGGAATTTACACTGCAGCAATGCTTTCTTTTATTGGCTTTTGATGTTTTTTTTTTGTGATGAAACCAGCGAACCATGCCAGTGCACAATGATATGTACATCTGGGCATATCCTGCTGATAAACCTTAACATCCACATCATATGCCCATGTAGAACCAAAGACTGAATTTGAACGTGTAGTTTTTGAACTTGGAATAAAAAAAACATGGCACATGATACAAATAATCTTTCGTATTGCAAAATGCATGTAAAAAAGGCATTGTTTAATGTGGGTTCAGGAAAAAAGATATTACAATTTGTTTTGAAATGTTAAGCTATCATATTTTATCGTGAAATTAGTTTTTATTATCGTATTACCATGACAAACAAAATCAATGTCAAATTGTTCATTGTCTTGTAAATGCAATTATAGATTTGCCCGATTTTGTTCCCATACAATAAAATATAAAACGAGAATAGGTTTTACCCTCTTTTCTGGCAACGAAACAGAGATGCCGCAACACCAAGGTAATACCGATCGCCTTTATTTTTGTTAACATTCTGACCACAAGTATTGTGGTCAATGCAGACATTGATTAGCCGAGGTATGCCTAGCTCTGCGATCTTACATTGACTTGCAAATTCCATCTCGAGCCCCGCCCACTTACCCTTGGGTTGTACCCATCTGAAACTTGTATAACCTTTGGCTGCAGTAGCTCTCTCGCTACATTTCTTCCTGCCTCAGCAGTCCGCCTGCTGTGTTTTTTCACCTGAAGACAATTGCTTGTGTTGCGATCGAAACGTCGTGACTTTTTATAATTGTATTTTTCTATCTACGCGACTTTACCGAAAGACCCAAAGAGTAACAAAACAGGTGTTGAGATGTTAAAACACCAAACTGAAACCTTTTACAAGGAATCATGTCTGCATTAACCACAATACTTGTGGTCAGAAAGCAAACAAAAAAACGTACTCTGATAATATATGCATTGTCTTTGAAACTGATTTGGTCCACACCAGTGACAGCTTTCTTTTGAGCCTAGTCTCAAAACGGTGTTAGACCAGAGGGCGCCAAAAGGCGTACAGCACAAAGACAAGCATTATCAGATATGTAGATGCTCACCCCGAGCCCTCATTATTCTGATGTTTGTCTTTGTGCCTTTTGGCGTCCTCTGGTCGAACACCGTTTTGAGACTAAGCTCAAAAGGAAGCTTTCTCTGGTATGGACCAATCAGTTTCAAAGACAATGCATATATTATCACAGTACTTTTTTGTTTGCATTGACCACAAGTATTGTGGTCAATGCAAACAAGTATTGTGGTCAATGCAAACATGATTCCTTGTAAAAGGTTTCAGTTTGGTGTTTTAACATCTTAACACCTCTTTTGTTGTCAGAAAAAAGGGGAAAACCTATTATCATATTTTTGTACTGGCAAAGGGGTCCCATGATGCAAAATATATAACGTTTTGTCATTCGTCAATTGTATGCACACACAATTATATTTTAGCCATGCATAAACATTTGCCATTCACCTAATATCATAACACTGTTAGTAGACACGAGTATATATTCATGCGTTATCGGAAAGGCAGGTTCCTTTGAATTTTGATTAACAAAGTTAAATCTAAATATCAATGGAAGCTGCCTTTTCAATAATTTTGCAATAGCCACTACATTTTTTTTTTACAAAATCTTCCAGACAACCAAAACAATACTTTGAGTTGTCAATAAAATTACGTAATATAATCTTCCCATACGATCAATAAAATCCATTAAAAAAATGTATCTCATTATCTACGATTCAGACTAGGTTTGCTATCCATGGCATATACTGCCGTAGCTGTGAAGTTGACCTTACAATCTCACTACAAGGAAGTTTTGCCAGAAGCCATGTGAAGTGGGGGGGATCAGTATGTTGATTCTGTCACTAGAACACCCGAAGACCGACACCAGCATGCTCTTCAAATTACCTTTGCGGTTAGTGCTCAATGCAATGAGCATATTAACGTTGTACATTAATGTATAAAAACATATACAGGACAGATGTTTAAGTGTTTACTCGAAAACCCTGCTGCAATGCTTTATACTATTTTACAGTATTCCAATTTTAAAAACAAACCATCTCTCATTCATATTCTAACATGGTAATGTGGTTGGTTAGAGGGGCAACAGTATGGGCATGTTAACCTAGTCTATCATCCGTTTAGCCACCAATTCTATTATCTGTAGGGGTCAAACGATCCGTGGTTATATTTGTATCTGTGCATCTCCAACATACAATACATAATTTCCAGCCACAATTAAAGCGTCTTTGTTGCAGTGGTGTTGCTCCTGCTGTAGAATGGGTTTAGGGTCTACTGCAAATTACACTTCATAATGGCCCCTAAAACGAAGCAATTGCTATGTAAAGAGGGTAATTAAACACAAAGGAACCAATATCCAGTTTTTCGTTTAAAAAAACAGGTCAATTGCCACCATTCTTTAGCTGTTATGTAAAAAAATAATTATGGGAGGATGTCTCTATCTATTGTCTATGTTGGAATTTAGGCGAAATTATAATGTCCAGAGATATCATGGCTTTCTACAGCCAAAAATAAGTCCATATTTTCTGGTGTGAAATCACACCAATATTTAAACACTGGAGATTTCATGCCAGGGTCTCTGATACACTTAGTGAAGAATGGCAGTTGATTGAAGCTCAATAAATGTTGTTACAAATACAACTGTTAAAAGGTGCCATGAACAAAATGAGGGGTAGTTAATATTGATTAATTTTTCAGCAGCTTTATTAATTATTAATGGCCAACTCTAAATTCATGAGTTTACTTGTTTATTGCCCGATCCCTCCATATTACCACAGACGAGAGGAGTTTCACTTTATATGGAACAAGGCTTTTGGAGCTGCTTTTGTTTTTGGGAAAAAAAATTGGGGAGTATTATTAATCAGCAAATGCATCTGTATTGTTTTATTTATTGTGCAAATGTAATTAATTAAAATACAACAAAGATGTATCTGCACATTCAGTAACTATTCTATTTGAACTGGAGTAAAAATATTACATTTGCAAACAAATGTGAGTGGCCTACTTCAGCAGTTTTTTCTTGGTGTGTTTGTCCCACCTGATGACGATTGCTTGTGTTGCGATCGAAACGTCGTGATCTATTATGTTTCTACCTACGTAACTTTACCGAAAGAACCAAGGGGTATGGATTCCTGCAGTTATAAAAGCTTCAAACCAAGATTAAATGTGAGTGGTGTTAAAGAGAAGCAAAAAAAGGCAGCAAGCGCTGCAAGCACACACCCAAGTCGGCCAATCCAGTACCTCCGGGAACCA
The DNA here is from genome assembly GCF_048934315.1 of Petromyzon marinus. Classification (NCBI taxonomy): domain Eukaryota; kingdom Metazoa; phylum Chordata; class Hyperoartia; order Petromyzontiformes; family Petromyzontidae; genus Petromyzon; species Petromyzon marinus. Next base: position 21,494,397 of record NC_133667.1, on the reverse strand, counting down.
CATCCCCAGCAGCTCGCTCTCACTGGCCAGATCCTGACCAAACATCTCCTCCATTGCTTCCTCATCAAGGCTGAGGTCCAGCTCCTCATCCAGGCTCATGTCGTAGAGCGAGCCTTGGTCACCTCGCTGCGGGGCCGTCACGCCCTCACGTGCAAGTGCCCCGCTGTTTGCTGCGCTGCCGCCACCGCTGCCGCTGCCACTCACGGTCTCACCTCGCGCCGAGCGGTAAATGCCTGCTGCAGACATTAGTTCGCTCGTGACCAGCGCAGAGAACCCGTGGCCAAACATCTCTCAATGTGGTGTATAAAAGCTATTATTTGTTTTCTTCAAAAGATAAAGGCAGCTTCTTTGTAAGTCGTGTTCAATGCGTGCAAGTAAATATATGAGATATAAACACGTTGCTATTAAAAAACTCATGCGACTATAAAATAATTCCATCTTCAAAAGCCTGCAACCTGCATAATGAAAGACAAAGGCATTTGTATGGAACAGTAACAATTTCAACTAATCAAAGGTGGGGAAATGATATGCTCCACATTGGCTATTGCCTTAGGTGATGCCCACTTTAATTTTAATAATTTCCAACCAAGGGGATCTATCTAGTTTTATATCTTGTTCATGTTCACATTTGAGATTTTTTGCTTGATAAATTGGATTGCCATTTTTTTTATTTTTACCTTGGGCCAAAGAGACATCTAGTCCCAATGTGCCGTCATCTTATAATAAATAACTTACATACATTGTCCAATCTGCATACACGACATTTTTTCGGACATCCAGCCAATGAGTGCAGCAAAACCAAAAATGACTCCCGTCATACCCGCACGTGCGAGCAGAGTGCGCGCAGCGAGGTTGAGCCGGTGTCTGCGTGCTGGAGGAGGCCTGACCCGTGTCAGAGGAATACCCAGCATGGTGCCTCTCTCCACCTGATCGAACGGACTGCACAGCAGAGCAAAGCATTGCGGTCAAAAGCCGTGTTTAATCAGAATTATACACGCGGACTATACTCTTTATTTGCTGCTGCTCATTGCTTTTCAAGTAGGAACCGTGGTAAAGGAAGATCAGTAAAATATATATATATCCCAAAGAAAAGTCCTTTTGTAAATCCTACGGGCCAACTCTCCACATCCAACAAAACAATATAGTCCAAGTTAGTAACAAATATTTTCATTATAAAACAAGAAAAACGTACAATACAAATTCACCACTCAAGTGCACGGTCATATGCTGACCAATGCAAAAAGCAATTCACATTGGCCATCGGTTGACATCTAAAAAAACGGTGTATTAAAACAATCTCATAAAATTGGGTCACAACAAGGCACACGCTGACCTCTCACTGAAGCCCTCCTCGAGCTCGGCGGTCTCACTGGAGGACATGCCTTGAGTGGTGTTGCGCTCTGCCATTTTGGGGTTTGTGGCAGCAGTTGAGGCCACCCCAGACAAGCCCGGACCCCCAGATGCCCCCGCTGTGCCAGGACTAGGCAGCGATGCAGCCGAGGTGGTCTCCTCGTCCTCCATATATGGGTGCTCAAGCATCCACGTGGCCAGCAGGGTAACATTCTGTGTGTCTGCATCTCCTCGGGTACCTGCACCGGCATTTTTACAAGGGCATAAAAAAAAAAACCTCACTGGTGCAAAAAAATACAAAAACAAAAGACGAAATCTCAGTTTTTTGCATATCATCCTTTAATCATATTCTCATCATCGGATCCTGTCGTTTGCGGGGGCCGGCAGATACACAATACTTTACGTGCAAATAGCACATTTAATAATCTCATGTCATTTTTCAAACTTTGAGATTCTCTTGCTCTGAAAAGAGATTACTGTGGAAAGAGATTACTCTGGAAGTATGCAAATTGTGATAAGCAGAACATTTATTCTTAAAACGAATGCAGCCAGGCAAGCAATACGAGAGCTGGCATGGCTTCACACCATCTCTGGAATTGGTATTGCAAAAAAAAGAATAGTTGTGGCTTGCAAAACTTCTTCGCCATGAATCCCAGCTTCATTGCAGCATATTTGTAACACGGGATGACTTTAGTTCACAAGAAATACTTATTGACATCAACATTCAATCTTCAGATGCTAAATCAGGAATATATATATGGTGGAATGTTGGATATCACTACCGGTTAAATTTACTAAAGTTAAAATCCAACATCTAGACGGCAGAAACATGTTTTTTTTTTTTCTGTATTTAAATAGTCAAGGTTCAAAAACTACTGATGTGTTTGTAATTAGACAACTGAATGAGGAAATTAGGTTAAATGAATAAAGTTTACCACACAACACATTGGGAGAAATCACTGATGACCCGAGTATAACTTTTATTTGTGCATGCTTTCATAAAATGCAATAACACATTGACAAAAATAATTTCATTAATGGAAAGAGAATGGTCAGTTTGACGGAGCTATAAATAATTCCAAAGATAACCCCGAGCAAGACTTTACAAAAAAAAGTGTGCAGCTGAGTAGTCATTTGCATACATTTTGGCAATCAAGGTAATGATGCAAACGAGATGTAATGAAATAAAGCTTCAGATTTGCGACTGATAAATCAGATGGTGGCCTGAGAAGACAACTCTAAACTTAGAGCCCCGAGGTCACAAACAGGTTGAGCACAGATTTATATCAGACACCCATTACTCTGAGTTTGGATAATTAGAATATTAATATGCATTTATATTGGAGGAATACGATTAGCTAAAAATCTCTTTTTCATAGATGTGCAGCTGGGGTGGGGCAGAACGTTACAACAAGAATTCAAAAATACGATAGGAGTGCAAAGTATAAGAGAAGAAAATCACAAAAAACCATACAAATAAAACTAAACTATTTTTATTTTACCAGGTAAAGCCCACTGAGCTATGCATCTGATTTTTCAGAAGAGATCTGGCCACAAATGATAGCTCAACGAAGTGGTATGTCATGTGGAAATTTATAGCAGCCAAATAATAAAAAAAAATATAAATGATACCTTTACCTGTGGCCTCCATGGCTCGCTGAATGTGGCGCAGTGGGAATCCCATCTCCAGCAGTGGTACGGCAACTGGTGGTGGGGGAGGGGAGCAAGACTGCCGGCTGCTGGGGTCTGATGATGCTGATAAGAGAAGAGCAGTATTCAATATTGGATGCATTCACTCATCCAAATGGCAATGTTTATCCAATTGAGAATTCATGGTACCAGTATGAGCAATAACATTTCACACATATTACTTATTTACGATTTACCTAATACACTATTTTTTTATATTAGGACATACAGAGAGGCGTTTAAATTACCTAGAGTTTATCTCACATATCAAAAACACTGCCCTTAAAAGGAAAATAATAAACAAAAATGCGTATAATAGTTGATGTTTCTGGAAATAGCAATTCTTCTCTCAGATATGAAGGCCAATTTCGTAAAACACTGCCTTTTTCTCTTTTAGAAAAGTGTTATTGACATCTCAGAATGTGTTTAATAGCTTTGCGTTGATTAGGAGTTCTTTTACAACAAAGATGAAAACCTACCTTATAATTTTAAAGAAGGTACTTAGAATTGTTAAGAAACACCACTGCACATACATGCCAAAGAGGTACACAAAACACACACAAACAAATTTAACTCTGCTATTTAACACGTATTGCTATGCAATACAAGTACAAAGATAACACTATTTGCCCAGCCATGGAAAATGCCACATATAAACATAAACATGTTTATACTTAAGCGGTAATTCACAAACCATTGCAAAGTTGGGTCATAAATAAGTCATAAAACGATTTCTGCTCACACAATTTCCCAAGCAAGGTTTTATACCAATGGCACGTGAAGTCAGACAGGAAGAAAAGCCCATGGACAGTGAAGCCAATGATTATGTTTATTTCAGAACCTATGCGAGTGGGGGAGCTCTCACCTGTCCTTGTAGGCTGGCGGTTGTGCTGTGGCTCAGAGGTCGTAAGACTCTGCCGGCGGTAGGTCTCCTCGGACGGGGACGTTGGCTGAGAGCTGGCCGTTGCAGGCGAGAGAGGTGGCGGCGTCTGTGCACGCCGGGCAGGGTGCGGAGGACCTAGGGGCAGCTGGTAGCTCTGAAACGCGGCATTCCTGTTGAAAAGCACAAGTTGGTGAAATTTAAAGGTGGGCAATGACATCGGAACTGCTTACATTATTGATACACGACACATTTCAATGGGGAAAATGTTTCAGCCGCCGCATTTGCTCATATGGATGAAATGTTTTAACGTTTTTCAAATGCAGTTAAAAGCATTTATGCATTCGCTCTGTCCGTAATGAGGGGGAGACGTAATTTTTCTCAGGAAATTGAGCCAATATGAACAATTGAATCACAAAATTGTGCTGCTCATAGAAACAAGAGAAAACCAAAATAGGTCAAATTCATTATGGAAATTCCCAAAAATGGAAGATAAACTCGCACTAAAAGGAACCGCCACAGCACCAGAAGTGATTCGCACCATCCCCATGTGGACCCCCATTATCCAAGACCCCCTTTGTCTGATCGCAGCCAACGGATATACCACTACCTGCACGCCAGGCATGAGCACTACCATTATTAAAATCGGTAGTTTAATACAACTTCAGGACAAAACACACCATGGAAACCGTGACAGAATCCACACGTGTGCAGACGTTTTCTTCATCGTTGACGTGCTCACCGAGCATGCTGCATCATGTTTGGTCCTGGCAATTCAGGAATGAGAGCAGCTTCTGTGTCCGTGACGGGTGTGGTGGCGGTCGTGGTGTCCTCCAGAGAGCTGCTCATGAGGGATGTTGTGCTGGAGCTGGATGGGCTGGTGGTGACTGGCGTCTGTCCAGTCATGGGAGCCGAAGCACCATCTTCTGCATTAAACTCTAGACAAAGAAAAGCAAGCATGGTTAATACAAAAGGCATAGGGTTAAGGAAGCCATCACAATGAAACAAAAAAACCGTGGTTTGAAGGGTAGCCTGTTGGTCAAGTGTTCTTGCCTCTGGTGCTGTCAATACATTATGTCTTTAGTAGTAACAATCCTGCACGAACACGAGCAAATATGCTTACAAACATTGTATAAACATATTCTTGGTTCTTTCAGTAAAGTCACGTAGAAGGGAATTTTATTGTTTTATATATTTTTTATTTTGTTGTTTCCCTTCTACGTGACTTTACCGAAAGAACCAAGAATATGAATCCCTGCAGTCACGAAAGCTTTAAGTCAAAATGTATAAACATGTTTTAAAATTCCATGTTTTGATATATGTAACATCCCTCGAAGCTGAATATTGCATTTCCTACAATTACTAAGAGCGTACAATTGTTTCGGGTTGAATGCATTTCAGGACTAAAAACTCCTAAAGAGAGTAGAAAGGGACCATTCTGGTCTGGACTGCCAATATCAGATGTAATAATCTTCAGCATTATACTTTTCATTGCTGGATGAAAGCCTCCCCAAGCTGGTTCCACATCATTTTCAGATGCAACAATACACCTATAACTCCTGCACATGAGAATATTTAATAGCTCAATCTCCAAAGTGGACACACCTGGGCATGTCCCCTCCTTTGACTGTCACTCTGTGGGGTTAGCTTCGACCTCACTCACTTTTCTTAACAATGTCACTCACTTGTGTATATTGGCCGATCTATGTGTTCATACTTCTGTCTCGGCAATGTGCATATGTATACGCTAATATGAATAGTAAGTGGACTTGGGCAGGACACATCAATACAAGGAATGGCCAATGGGCAAGAATACCAACTGAATGGTAGCTAAAATTAGGGAAAGCACCCAATAGGAAATACACTGCAGAGCTTAAGCGACGAGATGGGCTTGTGTGCAGGTACCACGTGGATTGTTACATTGTGGTACCATGAAGGATGGTGGTTTACTTGGAGAGACCTTGATCCAGCAGTGGACTGAACAAAGCTAATTAACGAAGTTTCTGATCCAGATAATATACACACACACACACATTCGTAAAACGATTACAAATATCACTCTTTAGCATTTTTGCCCATGATGGTCTTCCAATTTCCCATGATGTCATAAAAAGAACTAGGAAAATAACTAATTAGTTCAATTATAAAGCTCTTTAATAAAAAAAAAGTTGATATTTTAAAGAGTGTAGCTTCTTCCGATATAAATACTTCACCTTGTCTGTTGCGGAAACCCAAGCGCTCCTCCAACAATCCTCGAACTGCCAGCTTGTGGATTACAGACTGAGCACGCTCCATCTCACCCAGTGAGATGGCCCACTTGATTGGGGATCGCGACACGGCACGACGCACCACACTGCGCATCAACGCCTGCAGGGAAGCCCTCAGCTCAGTCTCTTCGTGCCCAGACTGGCCTCCCGAGGGGCTCATACCACCACGGTCTGCATTGTGGTTCCCTCCATCTGGGCATGCCTTGGGAACAAGCAGCAGCTCTGCATACCGACCACAGCTTAGCAGGACACTCAATGCTTTCATTGCACCCAGGCACAGAAAAGAAATCTGCACGGCACGAATCTCAGCCTCATGGCTCTTGCATGAATCATGACATTTCTTTTTATGTACTTCAAATGTACTAATGGCAGCAGCTTCTGGAGATTTGGCCATTGGTACGTTGGTGGCTTCCGAGGTGGCCAACTGCTGTCCATCAGTTTGCAGGTCTGCAGCTTTCACTTCTGCACTCTCTCCCCCATCTTCAACCAAGGTTTGCGTTGGCTGCTCATCCAATGTTTGATCGAGCTCAGCTTTCTCCTGGGATTCCTGCTTACGGGGGGGTGGTCTCCGATCGGACCTTCTTCCACCGCTTGAGGGGCCCTTTACACTTTTCCCGCCAGAAAGACCCAAGTCCTCTTGGATTCCCGTGAGGTGAGTGAGGTCCAGTAGCGTGGATGCAGACACACCGTGCAAGCGGCCGGCATCAAAAGGAACCGGCTCGCAGGGCTCCAGATTGGCCAGAGGAGTGTCGCTGGGTGACCAAGAATTCAGCACACTTTAGCCACGTGCGTGTCAGCACATTGATACCAAGGGTGAAGACGGGACAGACAGGGAAAGAAAAAGGAAGAACAGAAACTACACTGTGATAGACAAAGCGGCACAAAAGCAAGATGAACACAATGCACAAAGCAAAATTTTTACATAAATAAATCAAGGAAGACAAGAAGACTGCAACAACAATGTGACGCTTGATTTGATTGTAAAGATCAGTTCAGCATAATGTAGCAACACTGAATGCGCATTAATGCAATGAAAATGCTATGCATGCATTATGGCGGAAAGGAGGCATGAAAATGCTATTTCAGTGATTTTTATAGCCAAAAAGAAAAATCAAACAGCTTACAAGCTGCGAAATAACAGAGCAGTTGCAGTGGGGAGAAACATAAGTGGACACAATAGGAAATGCCATGTGCTACAGATTATGAATTCTGTAACTATGCATTTACAGCTCATTGCACACCAATGCACGTAATGAATCAAAGTGTGTCATGAACTCATAATACTCAAAGACTGGCATTGCTAACATTACACATTAAACGCTTAAAATGAATGATTGGAATGTTTTGTCAGAAGAGCTATCACAGCACAAAGGTTGAACTTTGCCTAAATCAGATTTAAATGATCCAAACCAGAAACGCTTGGTTGCTTGGCATTTGAAACAATGGAAAACATGTTTAACATATTGTCTAGGAAAGCACTGTCATTAGATAAGAGCTTCTCATTTTAAATTGCATTAGTGTTTTAATATTTCAAGGCAACGCCCAAGTAGCACTTAAAATTTAACAAATGGAAACACAAATGTTTAGATTAGGGTGATGGCGAGAGTCTGTATGCATTACACATAACCATTTATGAAAACAAATATTTTTAAAATGATACCAATGTTCCACTTCCATTAAGCACAAACAAATAATTTCAAAGAGGATACATTAATAAAAACTTTTTTAGAACAAAAAAAATCATCTACAAAAAAAAAATACCACCACAAAGGACTTAAACATAACGAGTACCTGATTGTGACCTCCGCATCCTCCCACTGAACCTTGGCAGAGGCACTGCCTTCTTTGAGAACACCCAGCAGCGTGGCGTGACGTCCCGTCAGCTTGTGCACGCAGCGGCCACCGAGGCGTAGGCCGCAGTCCACACCACCCATCACAGCGAGCACGGGCCACACCTCCACACACAGCGTGCGAAGCTGCTCATCCGAGAGCTCTCCGGGGCCGGAGCGGCATTGGCGGTTGGGATGCTGCTGCTGCTGCTGCTGCTCATCAGACGACTCGGTCTCCTTCCCCAGCACGTCCTGTTCCAGCTCGGCACCTTCCTCAACATCTTCTCGGCACTGCGAGTCAGACCTTGGGAGGGTGCGGCCCGACCGAGATTTGCAAACCCTGCAGGGATTAGGTTTCAGTTAAAAAAAAGAGAATAACATATGTAATATTGGAACTGGATTTTTTTCATTTAGAAAATAAACGAAATCTAGGTTTGCAAGAATAACGCGAGCATGACTTTCCTTTATAAATAAATAAAATCCAATAAACTCCTCGTTCATGCTTCGCTGCTTTTTCATCAAATGCCACCCATGCTTGGACCCTTTTTTCCTCTGCGAGCATGCACTGCTGACTTTTTCCGTTTGGCTTCAATATATTAACTTCTCTTCCCCAATTATTCCCTTGCAGACCAACATTTACATTCTACTGTACATCTGTGTATATTTGTTTTCCTCTTTGTAAATACAACATAAATTTTAAGTCCCTATGATACCTCAAGCCTATATATAAAAACATATACAACTCCCCCAATCCCTATTTCCACATTAAATATGCATTTGCCATCTGGCTACCTCCCTCCCTTACAATACACAGTTTGAAATACTATTTTATATAAACATTTGATGGATCAAAACGGTATTGCATTTCTACCATCAACGTGAATTATTTTGTTAAACCAGCGAATCATTGCATAACAGAGCCACTTATGGAGCTGGCAATATGGGTGATCGTTTAATAATGTTGCAACCGAGATACTGACTATTCTACTCTTGGACCTATTACCCCCTAACATTCACACAGAATTGGAAGAGCCTAGACACACATTATCAAATGAATCTCAGAACATGCCTGACATTTCAACCAAAAACAATGTATCATTCAGCACCGTTAAAAAACAATTTACAATATTCTCGTTTCTAAAGTTTTAAGACCATTTCCTCTGAGATTTCAACAGAACTAGCGTTTCAGGCGGCAGCAACACAAACCTGGAGGTGGTAGCTGCAAGGCAGGGCCGCACTCGCTGCAAGCGCTCTGTAAGATGCCGATTGATGGAGTGGGTCCAGCGGTCTGTACGGTGCAGCACTCGAACCAGCTGTACCGTGGCTTCGGACAGAACCACAGGGCCTGGGCTACAGGTGGGGTCACCGGGCAGCAGATCTCGTGGGGTCCCACGCATTTGCATCTCACAAATCTTGACCTGCGAGACAACAAAAGCAAAATTAGGTAGTGCTGTGTGTGTGTGAAATGCACTCAACTTAGGACAGCAGAATGGAGTTTTCATCTGCAGCCCGGTGGTCTGGAAGTCTGCAAACTGAAGTCTGCCGAGCCAGATGGTGGACTAAAAACATTTTTCTCCTCTGTTTGGATACATTTTTCTCCGTGCCATCCATGCTTCCTTCTCAGATTTTTTTTTATATCGCTAATGACAACTCTTATAATTATTTATCAGGAATGCAAGACTTTGCCCACCTTCTCACAAATTACACACACTGTCATCGTGTGTAATTATAATTTGATTCAAGAGTTGATTATTTTAGCCCACTAACTAGTCTAGGTTGCCCATCACTGCTCGAGTGGGTTCAGGGCTCACATCAACCAATTACATAAATAAAAATTAATTATTACACATTATTCTATGATGCATCAAGATGGAAATAATAATCTATTTCAAAATGTATTGATTGGTGATAAATTATACCCCTCATGATTCAAATATTTAAGAACGTGTCGAATAAAGCAACCCACAATGCTGACATGAAATGCTAGAAATCTTTACTCGTGACAGTGAAGATTAAAAAAAACAGTTACAACAATTAATCAAGTTAGTGTTACATTTTAATTAAACATGTCCCCGCTTGCAAATAACATTCAATCAGTTGCAGGTACAGCCATGTGCTTGCAGCCACTTCCATTTTCCCAATTCCCATGTGCTCAATGAAGTAAGTGATGGGTGACATGTGACACCTATTAGAACTCTGAACAGATATTGCCTGGGAATTGTTACAAAACCTGGTTCACACTTGGATGATATTAACAGCAGCACGAAGGAATGGAAATCTTGTATTACGTGAAAGTCACTTAACCGTCACCTAATTTAAAGCGACTTTACATCTACATGTAAACGATTGTTAGTAATGGGAAAAAAACAGAATGCTTTATTCATGAGCACAACAGCCAGTGATCCAAAACTGGCACCAGTAAAAATGTTGCATTTACTATCAGGTCTAAATCACACGCTTATGAGTTAAAAATGCACCAAATTTATTCTGGTGACATCGTGAGCAATTTTACAATGAGTGGCTTGTGTCACAGCACATATTACACTATTTTAGGTGATAATAGAGCTTAAAGATGCATGCCTAACTGGGTAAAATAGCTAAGTAACATTGTGTAAAATGAAAATAAATGCGTTTCATTGAGCAACAAATGCGGGATACACCATATTTTGCGAGCAATCAGATGCTATTGTGTTGGCATACCTAGCACAGCCCTGAAGTAAAAGTGTTATTCTCTTCAACCATAGAAAATTTGAAAAGTTGTATTCGATTATGAGAATTGTCATGCCAAATAAAAAATTAATAATAAAACTGCATGTAAAAATATATCTTGTTATTTCTTTTTTCTATTTAAAATTTTCAAGCATGTACAGACCAATATGAGATGCAGGACTTTACAACATAGTGGCAAACAAAAGCCGCAGCAAAAGTGGATACCACTCTGGATTAGAATGCACAACACTGACCGTGTCCTCTGGTTGCACTTTCCAGACAAGCACACTCAGACATCACCCAAGACAGTGAAACTGTAAAATTTTAATGGTCCACACATATCAACCACTGTGCTCTGTCATATGGTGGTTTCATAAAAAGCAGCCCCAGACCATGATGCACACAATAAAAATGTGGCAACAGATTGCCACTGAGGTGGCAAGAAGACCACTGCATGTTGGATATTAAACGCTGAACTTTTGAAAAGTCACAAAAAATGAGCGGGACTGGTGGCTCCGGGGATCAATGTCATGTAAGAGCACTGAAGGTGGTTCCTGCTGTGATCCTGGGTATATGTATCTGCAATTAAACCAGGTTTTAAAAATACAGCGAGTTGATGGTCTTAGCCCGGTCACCAATGACCATCATTAAACTTGCTTTTTCACTTACATGTGGTTCATTCTAGGTTTGAGAATTATTGTGTTTTTGCCGTTGATTGCCATGCAACAATCTCTCTTTGCAGGGCAAAGAAAAGTGTTGCACTGGTGGAGATAAGATATTCCAAGTTTAACCATACTTCACCCCACTAGTCATTTCAGGCTGGTGAAGAACTGAAAGGGCTTCACCGCTTCAGATATCAGTCGCTACCAATGTTAGCCATGGCGTGAAATCACATTCCGGTTACCAGTTTTATTGTGCAACCACAACACCATCACTGTTCTGACTTACACCCTTTTGAAATTAACAGAGCAATTCAAGCAATAACGAATATGCGAGACGGAATTATTAATACCACCTCACCACAATTGCAATAACTATTCATATTGCAAATTATTCCTAAATGTAAATTCTCAACAGATCTAGGAACTGCCAAACTTGATCCTCGGCAATGGATAATAGAACAAGGTCAGGTGATGCGGTTTTATGACTTATGACATGTATGGCTGGTAGAACAGAGAGCAGTGTTTGTGGGTATCATTGATCTAATGGAGATGTTCATTTGCCTTTGGTAACTGTACGAGATTACGGTCCTACAAACCAAGAGCAGACCCCAAACAACCACCACTTTTAGGAGACTGCTATCATTATTGCCCACCTCCCACAAAATTGACTGGGGGTTGGATTTCAGGAGATGGGCATTATAGATTATGGACATCATAGATTGTTTTACAGCACAAACTAATCAAGGACAAGGATGTGTTAACAAAACGACATTACACCATAAGTTTTTTAATGAAACCTATGCAATTTCACTTAAGCACACATGTAAAATCCCCATGTGGCTCATTTGCTATGTAACTCTGGGATATATTTAATTGCTGCATCTATGTACATTTTATTATCCAAGGTGTTTTATGAACCAAGAGAAAATTAGTGATTGCAGTATACTGTTTAATGTGATCATTGCAGCAATAAGCATGAGTTGGTACTGTATTTGGAATAAGAGACATCAACATTTTTTACCAAGATAATGACTTGCAAATTTTGTATCAGCAACCTTATGATGCATTGTATGATGACAACACTCATTCTGTCATTGCCTAGTAGTGCAAAGGTTTTGAAAAGAAAATCATTAAAACTATTAGCCATGTAATTGAACTACCATTCATATATCCCTAGAGCTTGCCCCATTGGATAAAAAAAGCACTCTCATTTCCCACAAAATGTCAACACAAGCGGATTTGCAAACCATTAGTTGACCAAAAATACAAGACTAAAATGTAAAGTTAAATGTCTTCGAATGGCGACGTCATACATTGCTATTATATAAAGCCACACTATAAAAACATCATTCCCACGAATGCTTTTAAATACAATTGTGCGCACTTAGGTATTGGCATGGCAGCAGTCTGTTAAATTGTCTATTGAGAACAGTCCAACTAATAAGCACTGATAAAACATCTTCCCAAGCAGAGCTAGGTATATTCGAAGTATTTTTATTTGAATACTTACATTGCTGATAACCTTCCTAATGAATGCTAACATTATCAGTTATTGTCAGTTTCACAGAAATTACAATTTGCACAAATTTAACAATATACTGTAATGACTAATGTTCTCTTGGTTCAAAACAGACCTTGGGATATGTTATGCACAGAAGTGCATAAATGAAATATCCCATAGTTATGTAGTAGACTAGTCATATGGGGATTTTACATGTGTGATAAAGTAAAATTCTATATTATCTCTCAGTGCAAACAAAACAGATACATTAAATTAACCATCCCTGACACACCCCGTAAAATTTACATTTGATACAGCAGTCAAGTGTTTACATCATTTTCCCAACTTTAATTGGGCTATTGACATTATAACAAGACAAATAATAAACTTGTAGATCTCAGAGCTGTGTACCCTGTGTGTCAGAATAAGCCGCAGAAACGATTCTATAAAAAATCCTTCAAATGACCTTTAAAAAAAATCAATTTCAGTCGGTCGCATTTTCCAATGCACTCTGAAATGAGATTGTCGCATGACAGTCGGTGACATTTTTGTTTTCCTCAGGAGCTCGAATATAGCCAAATACAGTGCAAAATCAAATTTAACGATGATTTTTATTGGTGGATATTGAGCCGATACCGTCAACTCGCTCCAGTTGAGAATTCGCTTTAAATCGTGGGTGACTAAAACTCATTCGGCTACAAAATCTCAGCAGTGCTGGCTCAGCGCTCTTACGTCTAAGCTACCCTTTCACCTCGGAGCCATACACGGATGCTTTCAATTCCCCTTGGCGTACCTGTAGAATGCTCGAAACTCTGCTTGAGCTGCAGTACTGCACACCACTACACATACTACTTTACTCTCAGGCAATTCAATCCCAGCATCGAAATATACACATTAAAATTACATTTATTTTTGAAGCCTTTCGTAGGGATATTATATAATTTAACAAAGAGCACTAAAATGGTATGTCTAACGGTAATTTTAGAGACAGCTGCCAAAATGTGCCAATGCATCACATTAACATCTTGCAAAATTTAACTGTTTTGCAATTATTTGGAGTAAAGTGTCACTAAAAATTATATGCTTTATATTTTATTAACGGAGTGCACATGTTTATTCTGGTAAAAGTGTCAGGAAAATGAACTGTGAATGCAGACATCCACATTATGACATCTATACTCCCAGAGCAGCTCATTATTTCCCTTGTCAGTAGTGCTGTCAAAAAAATAGAGTGATTCTAGATACCTTTTCACCAGGGTTACTGCTGTAAAACATGATGCATGGGTAGAGTTCAGTCACATCCACATCCTCAAATGCAAGCTTGGGCTCCTGGAAAATAAGAGATGAATGTGTTAAGTGTACAGTATTTCAGAAAAAATCAAATATGAACTGAGACGAAAAATATAAACATCCCATTGGCATGACAGTCTAACCTTCTCAGTGCTTCATTAAAATTAAATGTACCATTTGTCCATGTTTATCTGAATTTTAGCAATATTACCGCATTACAAAGAACTCCCTTGTAATCTCATATTTATTCAGTAACCATGTCATTCGTGGAGACCAGGATCCATCATACTTTCTGTTATCCATAAAACCTTAACTTCACAGCGATCATGATATTTAATCTTTACTCTACGATGCTTTATGGTAAAGTCGGCATGTCGAACTCTGTGCAGAAAGTGACAAATCTCGTGAAAAATGTAAAACAATCATAAAAACGAACAGCCAATGAAGGTGCAGTCCAAAAATTTTCATTTGCTTATGATGTCCCCATCTCAAGGGAGCATAATGGATGAAATCGCATAGGATTAACTAATTTTGCAGGGAATATATACGATAGAGACTTTCAGCAGAAGAGAAGACCCCCTTTGATCAATGTTTTGAACATAACCCATGAGATGACTCCCTACCAATGTGCCCCATCATAGATTGAGAAGGATGTCACATTCAACAATGGGAGAGTGAATGAGGGATCATATTGATATCCCACAGTTTGCTATGTAAATGAGACTACAAGTTCTGTGCAACTCCTCTCATCTATGGTATCAGGGGATCAAGGTGTCAATTTGTATAGAAGAAAATATGCCCTCAGATGGACAATGCTTACTGTATCTATAACTACCCATTGCAGGCACTTCACGCTGGAAAGTAATGGTTTTCTTAATATGGATGAACATTGAGAAACAAAATTGTCATGTGTTGATTGTGGTTCAGTTAGAGCTAACAGTCTGAAAATGAAGTGATTAAAACGGTTTAATGGAATAAGGAAAGGGCAGCAGATAAGGGTATGGCACAAGCCAGGGTTGTACTGTTTCAGTGTAGGATACATGAGGCAGGGGAGCACAGAAGGCGCAGGCAACTTGCTCCGACTTCATTAATGTGCGTGTCTTTATATGTTTACATAGTTTAAGGGCTGTTCTGCTGATTGTGTGCATGACAGTGTTTATGTATCTGTGTGTACGTGTCCATGGGAAATAGGAGTGCAGTCATTTATGCAATGCGATTCCAGTGATGTTATTAAACTCGGTCATTTTACACGACCAAATATGAAATGTGGCACTCAAACCTCTCCATTCTTGCCAAAGGAGATGGTGCGAGCCTCTGTGTCCATTACACACGTGATGAGGTCCCCCTGTGTGAAGCTGGGCAGGGTGAGCGTGTGTTCCCCGCTGTGGTAGAGGTTGCCGCTGTATGCACGGTACAGCCACATGTCTGAAGTAGTGCGGTGGTTAAAATCACGAACAGGCCAGCGGGAGACCCCGACGCATGTCCCCTCATTTCCACGGTTCTCCTTAACAATGAGAAACTGCACAAAACAGTGGGTGGTCAGTCCGGGCAGAATTAAAACAACAAGTGGATCATTGGTTTATTTTTTCTTTTTATTTATAAATGTAATAGTTTATGGCAATGAGAACATTTACATTTCACAGGTCAAAAACATTCAAATGCAATCATTTATTGCCAAGTCTTGACAACCGAAACGTAAGCTTAACACATGTGATCATTTTTAAATGTGTGATGAGGCAATCATTGCCTTTTTGCAAACTGTAAGCCCATCAAGACACTCCAGTTTTTTATTATCTCCGTACCCCTTCTCAGCTCATAAAGGTAGTTTACCATCACATGCACATGATTTTTCCATCATCAACCAAATCACCACACTTCTTCCAGCAAAGGAGAAATATTCTTAACAATGATGGTCTTAAGCTGCTGTTGTAGCCCCCCGCATGTGCAAACCTGCTGTTAAATACCTTCCATTGGTAGCAGCCAGAGGAAATTCCAGCGGACGCTAGGCCGTAACCCTTGCCCCCGCTACCGTGAGCCAGCACGGTACCATTTTCCACCGTGCAGCACATGGTCTTCTCAGGGTCAAAAGTGACCTCTTGAATTGGCAAGTTTTCATCCTCCCCGCTTACCTCTCGGGGTTTGTGCTAAACATAGAAGAGAACGGGGGGGGGTACATTGAAAAATAAACACATTAGGTTTACTTGTTTTCAGAAAGGCATTTCCCATCAATAATATAACAGACAATTTATTATTATTTATTTGCAAAAAGTATCCATTTCTCCACTGAAAATTGGCCAAAAAGTTATTTTACCAAGAAAGTAATCAGGTTCAGCAGATGCATTAAATGGTAACAAAAAATAGATTGCCTTAAAAATATGGCATAAACAAAAATACAGTAAATATAAAAATAATATTCATGCTTTCTGCTGCAAAAATAAATGCTCTACAAACACCAAAATATTGGCAATTAAGTAATAATATAAATAAGAAAATTTGCATTTTTAAAAATTAAGTTTAGACTTGGCTTTCTTAAATCACACAATGCTTTGTTTAATTACCATAAAATTGCTTAATATGCTCATAGCTGGTAATTTGAAGAGTGAAAAGACCATTGCTAACATAAAAAAATAATTCCTGGTTAAAAAATAACTTTTAATTTGTGTCTATACAAACAAAACTTACAAGGGATGTTCAGACACACACTCGTATTCATCTTCTTACACTTTATATAAATGTAACATGATAGGTATGAAATGTATAAACTCGTACAAATTGATAAGGGGCATAAACTTGCAGTAAATATGAAAGCTGACCACCATTAACATTTCCACCATCTTCTTACAATATATATGTATACACATGTAGTACGCTAGTCTCTTTCACAGCAGATAAGCAAAAAATAGTATTTTTACTTATGTTGCACGAAACTATTTACTATTCATCTTGACTGTCAGCCTGTATTCATATTCAATGTGTATTTCACAGATTACATACAATTCCATACACAGCAAGTGGCTATTGGCTGTGGTGCTAAATGGTGGAAAGTAGCAGGAGAATAGCAAAATCCATTGTTGTACTAAACTATGCTCCCAAGTGTACATTCTTCACCTTTCATTAACTAGGAATGACCAGTGTGGTACAGTTTGATCAAATTACCTCCACGACCCAGAAGGCATGGGGAGGCCCTCATGCAGCAATGTGTAGTGGATTAACACGCACATACAGGAGGGAATGGTAAAGACGCGCGAGTTATGGACAGTGGGGGGGGGTTACGTCAGGCCGGCCAGGTGTGGCGGTGGGAAACTGTGCGGTAATGATGGGCCAATTAAGCCAGGGAGCGATGTACGGCTGTGATTGGCTGGAGTTGTCAAGGGTGAGGTGGCGCCGCGATGTCTGGGAATAGAGGGGGGCAAGTAACAGGTGCGGGGGGGGGGGGCGTCGGTGGCACGCGGCCTAATTAATTGGCTGCTAATGAGAACGGGGATATATTCGGGAGACGGGAAGAACGAGTTGAGTTGTCACTGGGTCTGGAACGAAGCAGAGACAAGCAGAGACAGCGAGCGACGGAAAGAGACAGGGACAGCGAGCGACGGAGAGAGACAGGGACAGCGAGCGACGGAGAGAGACAGGGACAGTGAGCGACGGAGAGAGACAGGGACAGCGAGCGACGGAGAGAGACAGGGACAGCGAGCGACGGAGAGAAACAGGGATGACGCAGAGGGACGGAGACGGGGACGACGTAGAGGGACGGAGAGAGACAGGGACGACGCAGAGGGACTGAGACAGAGACGACGCAGAGGGACAGAGACAGAGACGACGCAGAGGGACAGAGACAGGGACGACGCAGAGGGACAGTGAGGGATAGGGGAGGAAGCGGCGAGCAAGCTGCGGCTAAGCGGAATGACGGAGTCACAGACATAATGTGAAGAGTTGTAATAAAAGTGGTGTCAGAGAAAACAAGAAAGTTGTCCGCATCAAGTCGACCACTACAGATGTATAAATACAGTTGGGTCTAGGTATGAACCAATCCATAAAATGATGATGGAACAACAGCATAGAAAGCTGGTGTTCTTGAAATCAAAACATTTTCTTTACCAGCAGTTTGAGCTCAGACTCTCTGTCCTTGCTGGCAGCTGGATGTTTTGACAGTGCCAGTGGCAGCTCCCACATACAGTCTGCCAGCAGCGAGAACAACCGCTCCACAACCTGTCCCATACATACCAAAGCAAAGCCAGTCAGTCACAATTGGCAACAAAGCATCCTCAGAAATACATAATTGATAAAAAAAAAACACACCAGAAAACAGTACTTTGCAAGACATGTTTCCTTGCCTATAACATCTGACAGTTCACCAGCACGGATTCTAGCAAGCCTGATTACTGATGAGACACTGTCGAAACCAGTCAAGAGTTTGTCCCAACTGTGTAAAAAGTACTTTTATATTTTTCTGTGTAGACAGAGATATGTGACAAAGACACATCTGCTTATTGATTATGTTTCAAGGTGGATCAGCATATAAGCATTGTTCCAGCACTAAGACATGTTTTTGTTCTTTAAATTGTGTAATGCAATACGAATATGATGCTCAATTCAACAGGCTTGAAGTCAACTCTCAAAGGTTTACCATGGTGAATGTACAACCAAGTGCTCATGTTCCTGCCTTGGCAGGATACCAGGCAAGTCTCTGGATTCAAGTTTTCAATAAATTACAAATCAAGGATAAATCAAACTTTTCTTCACTTAATTATTTTCTATTTTTGGCATCAATGTAATACACGGTAAATGAAATCACACCATATTACAATCACAACACATTAATCACTGCGACAGGTTTGGCATTGCAGCGCCTGCAATCAAGTGCCTTGAAGGCAAGAGTTGGTGGAAAATGCCGATTATGAAATGTCGAAACCCGCCAAGTAGAAGGTGGCAAGAGATGACGGTATAAAAAAATTAGTTAATGAACCCATGTGTGTGGATCTTTAAATGACATCACCTCACACGCATGGATTTTTCTCAGGTACTATGGTTGTGCTTCCATTCCAGCACTCATGCAACATTAATACTCATTAAGAACTGGCGCTCATAGCTTCACCAGGCACACAAACAGCTACTGAACAACATAAAATGCATGATAATGTACTACAAACAAGAAATCCAAAGGCAACCTTTGCGATCAGTCACCTGTTTAACTCGAACTAGTCATGTCGATTCCTATTTGTTCATTACTAATTAAGGACTTCCAAAAGGGCAACATATTGTATTGTGATTGGGTTTTATATTGGTGCCAGTATTTTATATATATGAATATATATTTACCTCTGATGTACAGTGCTTTCAGATTATCAATTTCAAAGGTGCTTTATTATTATTAATGTGTGAACAGGAATAAGATTGACAAGTCGAAAGTCAAATTTTGATTTAAAGCTTTCGTGACTGCAGTAATTCATATTCTTAGTTCTTTCGGTAAAGTCACGTTTGTTGTTTCCCTTCAACGTGACTTTACCGAAAGAACTAAGAATAAGTCGAAACTCAGTTTACCAAAGTTGTACCTTAAAATGGAACGCTTTGAAACGTTGAAAAAGCCAAGCAACAAAAATGAATCAAAAGTTCACGCTTCGTTTGGCTTACATTTTAGTTCAATTAAATATCTGCGATTTGTGGGCGTGTAAATTACAGCTCTCAATAACAAAAAATTGAGCTTGTGAAAATAACATGTTGCACAGCCCAATATTAGGTAGTTTATAGTTCGTAGGGCATTTACAACAAAATATAGGTGGGGAGAGAAGCATAATTTCCATTCTGTTGCCACACCTGCTGCATTAGCTCCGAGTTGATGACCGATTCGCAGGCGGGAAGGACGGCCTCCAACGTGTGCAGCGCCAGCAGCCTGGTGCGGAGGTTCCCCACCAAGGGCACCCCTGCAGGAAAAGCACCCGCAGCATTCAGAAACGTGAAACGCAAAACTGCGTGCAATTCGTGCTTCTGCAAATGTGCGTACGACCCACAGTGGCGTAGTCTAAACAAACTAATTAAAATACGATAGAGTTCCTCTTCATAATTTTGTCACCCAGAAAAAGCTAGTGGACGAGCACAATTATTCCAGTTACCAGTGGACCCCAAAGGACCTCACAGATGGTTAACCATGAAAACAATTCATTGTAACTCCGGTGACATTTCCAAGCTCCGTTGCCAAATCTCTGTGGTCTCTGGTGACATCCATATCACATTACGTACGACATGACTGCAGGTATCTCCATGCCGGAAAAATAAAAAAACAGGCAATACACAACCCGGCAGCATCGTTAGACACAGGATTTGTTCAACTGATGGCCTCAAAATATTTACTTGTGTGAAAAAGGATTAGATACCTCATAAGGTGTGCTTACTTTGTTTCCGTGTTCAAAATCATATGTGCTGCAGTATCAAACTCAATTGGATTCTACAGCAAACACAGCCAGCTGAGTTTTGTTCCCCTGCAATAACTCTTCCCTCATATCACCGTATAATGCATTCACATTTACCCATCGGTCTCCCAGCATAGAAAAACCATAATGAACACAAAACTCAGTGTAATCATTCGTCATTGATTTGTGGGTCAGATCACGGCACAAATAAAGTGCCAATGTGTTTCGCACACACTCCTCGACTCAACACAGCCAAATAAATAAAGCTGTCAAGTGAACAAACATGCCAATGTATTGTGACTTCAAAACACCAGTATCATCAGGCAGTTGCCAGAATTGTTAAAATCTTCACGAGTTGGGCAATAAAAAAAAGGTGATGTGATATCATCAACATGCCCACTCTCATGTGAGCACAATAGTGGAGTAAAATTCCATTGCAATTATCTTCAGGTCACGTATACAACGCGCTTTTCACAGCTATCACTTATCAGCGTGCACATCCACATAGATATTATGAGGCCACCAGCAATTGATGCCAACATATTCCTATGCATAGCATGGTAGTTCTCACTCTCAGTTAGTGGTCTTGTGCAACTATCATTTCTTAAACTTTTTACATAAACCAGGTTTTAAACGGAACAACAGTATTATACTCGTACGGTGTACTGGATTCAAAATAACGCTTAATAAAAATAAGCCTGCAACTACATATGGATTCAGTTAGAATCGACCATTACAGTAAAGACACATACCTGTAACTACATATATTCAGTTAAGAGTCAATTATTGATTATTGCAGTCAAAAGACACACAACGAATAGTGTGTGTAAGAATGGTTTATATTAAATAAAAATCGGTTCACATGTGAAGGCAAAGTCGGCGCGTCACAAGGTGTCCCTTTGCGTGCAGACCTGAGGGCCGCCTCTGAGCGGCGATGTTCAGGAGCACTTCTGTCCATTTTGGCGAGGCCATCTTGGACTGAATAGCCTTGGAGCACACGACTCTCCGCAGAAAAACCAGGAAGTCCCCAAGCTGTATCTCGGCGGTGTGAATGCTCTTGGGTGTGCAGGCTGCAAAACGGAGGGGAGCACGGATGCATTGTGCGTTACACTTAAATAAACAAACCGCACACGTCGAATCTTTAATATGACTTGCACTCTTTACGCAAACCAGGTTTTTGAAAAGATCACCAGCATTCTACTCTTACGGTGTACTTCTGCATAGAGAATATCATTACGATAAATAATTACTCTAAAAATGCACTTACTTTGCCATAAGTATATTGTGTTAAACAGCAATAACTTGAGGATTTCTAAATAACAATGTGTTGCTCTGAAAAAAGTTACAAATAACATTAAATCGTTCATGGAGGAAATTCAAGTAATGAGAAAAATATCTTGATTTAAAGCTTTCGTGACTGCAGTAATTCATATTCTTAGCTCTTTCGGTAAAGTCACGTTGAAGGGAAACAATAAAATAATAAAATATATATAAAACAATAAAAATTATCACGACGTTTCGACCATAACACACCTGATGACGACCATTTGTGTTATGGTCGAAACGTCGTGAGAATTGTTATTGTTTTATATATATTTTATTATTTTATTGTTTCCCTTCAACGTGACTTTACCGAAAGAGCTAAGAATATGAGAAAAATATCATTTGGAAATTACACAAACACAAAGCGAGGCTGTAAACATTCACAAGCCACTGATGATATAGACAAAATACTTGGTACATTTTGCAATATGGATGGTTACTACGGTTTAATGCCGTTTGAGGGATTCTCTATAATTCCTTCTATTTGTAAGTACAACCGATCCACAGCTTAAAGGCTAGCTGTAGATCAGCTAGCTCTTCAATGTACCTGTAAATTCGGAGACAGGAAAAACATAAAGGAGCCATAGAACAGATGGTACGAAAATAATCTGGGTCTTTATATGTTTTATGTTGCTGGACAAGATGAAGTTATCTAGCTGTACGATTCGCCAATATTTGTCTCATTCATGCTGGTCATTGAATGAACACTAAAAACCATACCCTCATTTGTGAATTCCCAGAAAACAGGAAGACTGCCAATGGATGTAGACAAGATGGTCTCAACAGTGGAGGATGTTTAAAGAAACTAGATCTATGAAACTTTTTTGTGAACATTTCCATATTTTTCCCCAAATGTTTTCCAAAGATACTGTTGGCATCAAGTCAGAAGAATCCATTGAGAAATCTCACAGTAGTGATCCAGTGTCAGAAAAGCTTGTGGGAAGAAATTCCCAAAAGTATTTATCCTGAAAAATCCTTCAAGTGCCCTCTTATCACTATGATACCTCCTTTGCCAGTAGCAAGATATAGTAATAGGCTCTAAGAAAAGCCGTCTCGGGTGTGGACCAATCAATTTCAAGGACAGTGCATATCATTATCAGTTGTCTCTTTTTGTTTGCATTTTGACTGCTTGTGTTGTGGTTATTGCAAACATGATCCCTTGTATAAAGGTGTCAGTTTTTGTGCCAGATAAAAGGGTAAAAACCTATTACTATGCCCTCTTATCATTAACACAGTGGCAGGCACCATTTCCTACAAGCTCTGCTATGACATTCTCACATTAAACACAAACCAATATAATGTTTTTTACCCCCAGAGATGTAATTTCAGCAACCAAATTAAAAACGTGGTTTTGTTAAGTCATTGATGGTTTAATTATGGGCAGCTGCCTGTATTCAAACCCTGCATCTCAACGGTGTCAGCTCAGTGCTCATGACCTCAGAGTCAACCTAGGTTAATTAATTGGGCAGGAGTTTAGTTGTTTTTTTCTTCTTTCTTGATTGAGGTTTTATACGCCATGAAAGTCTGTGGAAATCATAGGAATTTTTTCTTCCCAAATGTTGTTTATTATAATGCATAAGTTGAAATAATGTGATGATGTAATCAAAACATTCCGTAAGGAATAAAAGGCATTCATAAGAGGAAATTCATCACAGTGCATTGTCTTTAGGTAAGCGCAGTGATGCCAAGGGATATAGATTATTACAATGTTAAATTACTGGGTGAGGTGTAAACACAGAGGGCAGTCACAGAGGCACAATTGCAGTCCACTTTGAAAATCCTTCTTCAATAAATACCAGGTTAGCTTTAAAGTAAAGCATATACGTATGTGGGTAAACAGTTGGCAATGCTATAAAAAGAGTTGCATGATAAATTCATGCTTTAAAATACCATTAAAACCACACATTCCCATGAATAATTGATAGGTGGGAGTTGCTAGCACACTGCACTATATGCACCCAGAAGCCTGAGTTTGAGTCCCAATCACAGCTACCATTTGTGGCAGGTTACTATGATCTGGTACTGGGCCACATTTAGCAGCAGGTACAGATTGAGAGTTGTAAACAAAACAAAAACAGCAAAGTCTTCCTGTTATTCGTTTAAAGAAATGGTTTATAATAGTGCAGTTGTCCATGATATAAAAAGATAAGTGATCATAAAAACAAAGGCTTTTCATGGATAGCATTGTAATTACAGTTTCATATCTGTGGTACCATACATCACATTATTTTAAATGAGAGAAACATATATACAAAGTGTCCATTCTCCAATATAATTTGAATTCACTTTTTAAATTACATTTTTAAAGAGAGAATTACAGGACTGAAGGCATATCCAAACTGTAAACTGTAATCCAATTTCATGCACACAAGGATTGTGAGCTATTATGCTCCCGATTGCAAATGAGCAATGTAATTAAAGCTAACATTTCCAATAATTCAGTTTCTTTTTGGTTAGATTGTTTTGCGTGTAAGGCCTTTTTTTACGATAACCGTCCATCACTCGACGGAGCCAATTAAATCAAGCTGTCACATGCGCAAATATTCAAATGTATACGATTGGCTCTGTCACTCGGTGGAGGGTTATAGTCTAAAATAAATTGGCATTATATGTACACAATCTAACGTAAAATCAATATTATGAATCATATTGGTTGTAAAAGCCTACGTATAATATTAGCCTTTCTAATGTTAACTGAAAACTAAAAGTGTCAGATGATTCCAAATTGTAATAGTAACAATTTATAGCCCATTGTCAATCCACTGCTGGATGAAGGCCTCCCCACACTATGTCAGCAATGGAGGTTGTTTGCTGGTAAGTGCAGGTTTGTGAAGACATGGGACTAGGACCAGACCAGTTCACTTGACACAAATGTTCGCCGTAACCAGGATACAGATTTTACTGTTTTTTCCTGGATGTTTCTGTTGCGCATCGTCACTTTAAGATGTTCTTTGTTCATGTTTTGTTTGTTGCGGATGCACCTACGCCAAGAGCCTCATGGCTCACAACAGGGCTATACCTAATAAATGAAACTGAAAAAAAAACTTAAGCCTCAGGGATTAAAGCACAGTGTGTTAACCCATTGCTTCCCCTACATACACAATGTTCTATTTTCCTATGACATATAGCAAGCAATGGTGCTCATGGAATCATTATACTTACATTCGACAGGCACATTATGAACAGTGTCTGCTGCCCATTCTTGCCCCTTGTCAGCACCAGATGTGAACACCCCCTCTGCTTGGGTAAGGAGATTTTTCAACTGGCTACACAGCAGGTCGAGCAACATCTGCACCACTTTGGGATTCAGCCGGTCTGCGTAGGTGCTGCGATAGAAATCAGCAAACCCATATAATTAAAATCAATACAACTTTCCAGATTTACAAGCATGTTAAAATTGACATTTGATGCAAATGGTGCTTCAAGGAATTTGAAGCTGTTGCTCAAGTATGAAATACCCATTTTTCTTCAAGCCGGATGTGTATACTTTTGTTTGTTAGCAAGACATCCTTACCCTGTGGTGATGGCCAGGATCTGCAGCAGTCTGGTGCTGGCAACCTTGAGCGCCGTGCCAATTTGAGAAAGGCCTGGCTTGTGGATGAGGAGCCAAGGCTGACCCAGAGACATGTCAGTACCGCACAGCTCCGACAGGATGCCCAGAAGTCCAGTGGACACAGCCAGCGACACATCCACAGGCTGGTAACGCATGCTCAGTGCAAACACTGTGACGAGCTGTAGACGCTGTTGTGCACCTGATAAAAAAAAATATTGAAAGCATTAATTTAAGTGTTAAGTTACACTTCGTAAAAAGGCTGAAGGTCTCAATTATTTCAACACACATACAATTATTAAACTGCTTAATTATAAAAAGGTCACAACATACAGTTTGATTCCACAATACATCATTATTATTTCTAGCTTTCTACCAATTTACAAAAAGGTTGGGGAGTCCACACCTAACAAAGTCTGCTCCCACAGTATTACATCATCTGACCGGAAGTCTTCCTCGATCACCAACACTACGAATGTCCCTTTCAATGTCCATCTCATTAACCTATGCATCACAATCATGCACAAATGCCAACTCCATTGTAACCTCTTCCTGATTTTCTGAGTAGGCGTCCAATGTTGAACCTATATTCATAGAAGGTATTTTATAGGTCGCTTAATCAAAGACAGCTGTCAGACCCGGATAACAGAACACCATTATGAACATTGCTGTAGAGAATTTAAGAAGGTAACCAAGCACACAATACAGATGCAGATAACATGGTCCGATATTGTAATTGCCATTACGCCCATCTCGAATACCCGTCTCTTAATACGAAAGTTGACCTATCCAGTCTTCCAAAGTGGCTTGCATAGCTCATCATGAAGCCACGCTTCTAAAAGGTCAATTAACTTTTTTGCCCGATTGCTTCGTACTAGTTTATTAGCATCCTTATATGCAAGGGTATGTCAACTACCTCTTCGGGTCCCATAGCACTCTTCCCCTTCTCACTAATATTTCTGTAAGTGCTGCATCTGGCCAGGTTTGAATCATGATTCAAATACTTGACTCACAATAAAGGTTAGAATTTCCACTTCCGGTCAGGAATTGACTCGGCCACATCCAAGATTGATAAAAACGTGCTGTTACTTTACAAAAGATTAGCTCTATCCAATGTCACTACCAGGACTAGAATCATAACCAAATGTTGCAGAATTGCAGAGGAGATGGGGATTTCTGCTTTGTCTTGTTAATGAAGATTAATGTGAAAAATCAGACAAGGAGCCCTTCCCTTTTTCAGGCTTGAAACAGCATCCATATCTAAATTAATAGGTTTTTTTGTTGTAGTGAGAAAAGTAACAGCTGCACAAAATAGCCATGTATATTGTCACAGATGGGACGTTGACATAATTCACAGCTCATGTGATAATGATAAATTGGCTAAAATTATTTCCTTTTAATATTTATATGTAGATGATAGCAATATTTATATTTGTAAGCAGACAGGCTTAGAAACTGAACAGGGCACCCAATTACACACTAGGCCAGCCGGACATCTTTAATGCCTTTATTTTTTTTAGGGGTCAAAAATAATATCCCCATGACTCAGACAGAACACATTACAAAGCTGCACAGTGTACAAAATTATTTGGCACGTGTCATGATGGTGCAAGATCCGACCATGTCCGTCCAGTGCTCGCCAAGCTGCATTGGCTTCCAGTTGCCGAACGAATACTTTATAAGGTCGCACTCATCACACACAAAGTGCTTGCCACAAATGAACCACAATACATTGGTGATCTCCTCAAGGAGCATAAACCATCACGCAAACTCTGGTCATCCTATCCAGCAGCTTTTGGCGAGCCATCGAACAAATACGGTCACTGTATTCCGCGCTTTCAGACGCGTTTCTGCAGCCGTCTGGAATGCTCTTCCTTCCGATATTAGGAAGCCACTGGAGCTATGCACTTTTAAATCTAGATTAAAAAGTACTTTCTTTAGAACTGATTTGTGTCTAGTTTGTTGTCCTTCCCCCGCACCTCCAATTAGCATGGTTGGCTACAAACAGTGGGAAAGAAGTTTAACATACATACAGAAGGAGCGAGGCATTGAGAATAGGTTTTCCCCTTTTTTCTGGCAACAAAACAGGTGTTAAGACGTTAAAACACCAAACTGAAACATTTTACAAGTAATCATGTCTGCATTAACCACAATACTTGTGGTCAGAATGCAAACAAAAAACTGATAATATATGTGGAGAGGCATTAATCGGCACTCCCCATGCTGTTAGTGGGGAGCTTCTCCTTCGCGTCAACAGGGGGCGGAAGTGCGATTGCGCTAATGTAAAGGCCTATGGTCCAAGGGGCCAACAGTAATCCCTGGGATAAGGGATCGTGGGACACAATCCCCAAACCCTGGGAGGGGGGACTGGGGGATGTCACCTTCCAGAAGGTTCTGGAAGGGAGGCGTGGCTAGGGCGGAGCAAGCCACGGACCTGTATATAAGCCGGATCTCTGAAGGGTCCGGCTCAGTCATCTCCAAGCTGAAGATCGAAGACAGAACTGAAAATAGGACCCTGGACCCCAAGCTTCGCTGTCCTTCTAAGGGCCAGAGCTGAGTGAAGCCAGTGGTCAGGACCCAGAGACCTTGGCACGGTCGGGTCAGCGTAGCCTCCCCTAGGGCCCCAAGCCGGAGGGCTAAGAATTAGAGTGGATCCAGTGTTAGGTGGCAGTGTAGCCCGGGGGCCATACCTCCTCAGGTATCGGGTGAAAGGGGCCGTTACCCCTTTGTGAGGGACCCTATATTCAGAGCAGTTAAATAAATATCGTGTTGCCTCAAAGAAGTTCTCCTCTGGTGATTCACCCACTACATATGCATTGTCTTTGAAACGGATTGGTCCACACCAGAGACAGCTTTCTTTGGAGCCTAGTCCCAAATGGTGTTAGACCAGAGGACGCCTTTTTGCATATACTATCAGAGTAGGTTTTTTTTGCATTCTGACCACAAGTATTGTGGTTAATGCAGACATGATTCCTTGTAAAAGGTTTCAGTTTGGTGTTTGAACATCTTAACACCTGTTTTGTTGCCAGAAAAAAGGGAAAACCTCTTCTCATATTTTGGGACTGGCAAAGGAGGTCCCATGATGTGACCAATTCATTGTTATAATTCTTAAGATTTGGTATTAATGCACGAGATTCAGGGGGATGGACTAATTTATCTTTAGATTCATGTTGCTAATGGACAAAATTACGGTAATGGTCAAGGTACGAAGCCAACCATGCTAATCGGAGGTGCGAGTTAGGTTATTTACATGTATAAATGTAATGCTTGCATAGAACTACAGAAAATGTTTCTCTAATTCTGTCTCGAAAACAAAGCTACAACTCCACCTAGTGTTTGTTGCGGACATGCAAGATGGCTTAGTAAAATAAGTTATTTGCAGAAAATTTTAAATCAAAGCAGACAATGGCATCGATTTTGATGTGTTTCTTTTAATGTAATAAACAAGCAACTCACACGTTCTACGGGCGTGACCATCCATCTGTTCCTCTCTGCTGTAGATCCTAATTTATCATCTCGATTTCTCACACTTTCTATTTGTTCTATATTCCTCTATTTTCCTCTGTCCTCTCTTCTACCTCTCCCTCCCTCTATAGTCCTCTCCTCAAATAACAGACGCCTTTTGCCGCTAAATGGCGGTGACATCACCACAACGTTTGTGCTCGGCTAGATGTACTTTGAGGCCACGTGCAGTATCAGGCTCGCTGACAGGTCACGGGACAGACCCAGGTGACTGACAGATGCACAAACTTGTGCTCCCTACTGTGTCAACTTGATGCATCTGCTCAGCGCTCCGCTCGTTGTTGCGAACGTCACTCCTCTGCCTCCAAATTTCCCAAAGCGTGCTTCACTTGCTTCCTCCAGAGGTCGATCTTAACACCGCTGGTACCAGTCATCGGCTTATCCGCTCAGCTCCACATCCTCCTATACCGTATCAGCCCATGCCTTGTGTAGCCCGTGCCATGCCCTCTATCTGGTCAAACAGAAGCTGCTTGGGAATGCGAAGGTTGGGCCATATGGGCTGTATGACCCAGCCAACGCAGCCTCACCTGCTGGAGGAGCTCAGAGATGGAACTGTATCCAGATCTTTCAAGGATCTGTGAGCTACTCACATGACTCAACCTGGTTCAACCCAAGATGAATCATAGGCAGGTCAGCTTGAATGTTTCAAACCGGTGCAGATGTAGACTAGAAAAACTACCTCCACCTCCTCTGCGATTGCCAGTCAATTGATAACACTATGGTATGCTGTGAGCAAGGACATGGGGGCGGGGGGGGGGAACTGATAATAAATTGGCCGTTCCTCTCATGGCATGCTCGCAGCCGCCAGTGACCAATGGGGGCAAGGAGCTGGTAACCCCTCCACACCTTCAATTAAATAACCAAAAAAACAACCTCTCTTCCCTCCACTGTATCTTACCTACTTCCCTCACCCTATTACTCTCCCTGTTTCTCTCACGATCCTTATCCCCACCCCTCCCTTTCCCATCTCAATCTCCCTTGCCTCTCCCTAATCCTTCCTCCCACACAGCTCCTCGTTGTGTTTTGCCCTCTCTCTTTCCTCTTGTTTCACGCCCTTTCACTCTCCCTCCTACCCCTCTCCATCTCTTCCTCCCTCCTCCATATACCTCCCACACTTCCCTACTCCTGTTCATATCTGAATTTCAATTAACGATGTCCATTTCAGCTAGATGACGGTATTTGTTGTGTTTAAGAAAACACATAACAAGTGGGCTACGAGAAAGCTACCATCTCAAGAAGAATGCTGGCAAACAGTGGAACAACGCGATCGTCTAGAATAAACACCTTGTTCGAGACCCAAACATCGCAACCTCCTGGCTTTGACATTCCTCGAAGACACTGGTGTAACCTTCAACTGAATCATAACATCAACAGGCCGATGCACACATCTCCTTCATTAAAAAATGTTGAAAGACAAGTCACAGTGTGATTGTGGCCATGCAACCCAAACTATGAAACGTATCATGTAGAACTTCTTTCGAAACATATGTAGCCAACCGTGATAATCAGAGATGCAGGGAAAGGACAAACTAAACACAAAAAGCAGTTCAAGAAAGTAGTTTTCAATCTAAATTTAAAAGTGCATAGCTCCAGTGGCTTCCTAATATAGAAGGAAGAGCATTCCAGATGGCCGCAGAAGCGCACTGGAAAGCACGCGATGCAGTAACCGTCTCTGTTCGATGGTTAGAGCCAAAAGCCACTGAGAGGATGACCCGAATTTGAGTGATGGTTTATGTTCCTTGATGAGATCAGCAAGGTATTTTGCATGCTAGGAACTCGCCACATTTAACCATGTAAAAACCGTAATGATGTATTTTGTTCAGGAGGCAATCAGGGAGGGATGCAGGATTTTTATAAGCAGTTGTCTAATTAGAGCAGGAAATGTAAACTTCCATACATAGATGGTTCTTTGGTTATTAATACAAATGACACCAACTTCAGCAAAGAAAAATGTTCTAAAGTCTTTACTTCCAGAGGTATCCTATATAGCCTGTTGGGGCAAGTTCTGTCTACGAGCCCCTAACGAGAGCCGGCAGGGTGCGCACAAGAGGGTGGTGTGGCAAACACCACCCCAGGTTCTAATTTGTGGCCAAGACAATCTACGGGAGGTCTAGAACTGGTTCAGAAATTGGATATCAGGTTTGCAGCATGCAAACCACTAACAACCACTCCGCACAAATACAATAAGCCCCCATATAGACTAAAAATATTGTTGTGGAAAGTACTATTTGTAGCGCGCTAGCATATTGCACTGGGCAATCATTTGAGGCCGAGTCGACCTCGGGGAGGCCCAGGACCGATTCAGATAATTGTCAATGTTGATAGCTGCGAGTAGGAATCAAACTCGGGTCGCCGGGTTCAAAGTGCAGCGTGCCAACCGCTACACTTCTGCTCCCCGCTCCGCACATAACATAAAATAACCGTCATTCAGCACTAATTGGCGGTGATGTCACCACGGCGCTTGTGCCATGCTAAGTGCACTCTGCACAAAAACAAACTTTCATGAAACCAATTTACCAATTGGATGCCGGTTGGTCTGCAAGCCACGATCCAGCACAGCAGCGAGATGCTGGTAGATCTTGTGCACCAGAGACTGAATTAATGTTTGAGTATGTCTCTTCGCTGCTGTAATTCCATCCTGTGAGAGTTAATGTAAAGACAAGAATACAAAGTGAAAGTGTACATTTCCGATATTGTATAACATTTTTTACATTGGTGCCTTGAAATAAAAAAAAACATTTGTTTGACATTAAAATTATCTCTTTAAAAATCGATAACAAAAATAAATGGAGATATATAAAACTAAATTATAATTCATAAAAAATGGTAACCCAGGAAAAGCAATTATCAATTGTTCTAATACTTATAAAAGTCTAAAAAATGTGTTGGTATGAGGACTGCTTTCAGTTTAAACACACTGTTCTAAACTTTTCACTACATAAGTTTCAAAAATATTATCTCCAACAATACTAAAATGAGCAAAAACACAAACAGTTGACAGATTTTAAAAAGGACTCAATAGGGTTAACATTTTCCTACCTTACAAATAAAAGAAAAGATCTACCAAAATCGATTTTGATAGATTATACCCCACATACAAAAGGAACACTAAACTTAAGCACTGCAATCTTCGAGCAATATGGATGTGTTGTCACGTGGGCTTGCCTGGTAGTGATGGAGCTGTACGCTGTCTCCCTCCAGGCTGTTTGAGGTGACCACGCCCAGGCCGAAACAGCCGGCAAGAAATTGCAAGCGGACAGACGTTAGCAGGGCAGCCGATTGGAAACCAGGTGACATGGGGGTACCGTGCTCACTCCTCCCTGATGGCTGGC
This sequence comes from Petromyzon marinus, assembly GCF_048934315.1. NCBI lineage: Eukaryota > Metazoa > Chordata > Hyperoartia > Petromyzontiformes > Petromyzontidae > Petromyzon > Petromyzon marinus. The sequence continues at coordinate 21,462,089 of NC_133667.1, read as the reverse complement.
AATCCTTGTCCTCCATCCCAGCAATCAGAGTAAGGATTTGGTGCAATGCCTCCACACGCAGCTATGGAAATAACAAACAAACTATCAATCAAGAATACACAGATACAATTTCTAAAAGAAACAAAACAATAAAAATAGCAATTTTTTAAACAATCCAAGAATGTTTAAACAATATAGGAAAAGCTGTGATTTCGTTACAATGGAATCAATATCATAAAATATAAAATAAGAAAGAGACGTTGCTCATAGCAAATATTAACGTGACTATTTTCTCTGTTCTCACCTTGTAATTTCCAAAAGAATCTTAAGTTTGTATTGTTAATATTTAAGCCGAAATTATGTCCTCATTTGAAAAAGCTGTTACTGACACCACCAACACAAATTCAACCGAATAACATGTGCAATTTATGAGAATAGGTTGTCTCCTTTTTTCTGGCAACAAAACAGGTGTTAAGATGTTAAAACACCCAACTGAAACCTTTTGCAAGGAATCACCTGTTTTGTTGCCAGAAAAAAGGGGGAAAAACCTATTCTCATATTTTCGTACTGGCAAAGGAGGTCCCCATGATGCAGTTTCATCAAGTCACACCTCACCTCTGCTCGCGTCTGTTGCTGCTCCATGGCGATGGCCAGTAGGTGTGGGTTGCTGGAACGGCCTTCTTCAGGCTCGCGAAGGCCAGGTGACTGAGCCAGGTCTCCTGTGATGAAGCCAGACAGGGTCTCAACCAGCGTCTGGCCATCCGAGGGGCGGCCCCGGGCACCAATTGCCTTATCCCTGCCCAGGTAACGCTGCTGTTGTTGCTGCTGCTGCCTGCGTGCCTCTTGCAAGGCGATCTCAGAATCTGTAAAGTACACAATAAGTATATTGCAGTAAAAATATTTATATTCAACCTGTCATACCCATTTCAGTTCAATTTAAAAGAGAGGTAATGACCAGATACACATCAAAAGGTGATCGTCTTCAAATACCGACAATATATAATCACCCAGGAATGTCCTTAATGCTCGTGACGTCACTCCACATCGACCAGCCCCCCTCATTAATATTCATGAGCAGGTGACGTCCTCCAAATGGACACCCCCCCACCCCTCCTCATTAATAATCATGAGCGGGTGACATCACTCAACATCGAACAGCCCCCCTCATTAATAATCATGAGCAGGTGATGTCCTCCAAATCGACACCCCCCCCCCCCCATTATTATTACCTATTATAATGATCCAATAATGCCTGTGTGCATCACAAATGGATGGAATGAATATCATGTCACGGTCTGCTTTTCGCTTGCAAGTTTCAGATTTACTTCAAAACACCCGTCCATGGACGGGCAAAAGGCTAGTTAAATTATATAGATGACAAACATTTGTTGTAAAATGTTCTGCAAAATATGTCCAGGCTAACTTTTATTAATTTTCAATAAACAGTGAGAATTTCATATGAAATATTGTGTATCTGAAAACATCAGTATCCCACCATGCCTCTGCTGAGTAGTTTTAGAAGTAATTTCAGAATCTTCTCTAAATGCACGCTCAGAATCCTGAAAGAACAAAAACAGAGATTTAGATTAGTTATTTTTTGCCACTTAAGTTAATGACAGTAAAAATATATGTTTAATATAGCACAGTAATGGTGAAGGGTCCCAAAGGCCCAACATTGCAGGTTGCTAACAACAAACACTTTTTACGTTGTAATCGATAACAGTTGAAAAAAAAAATCACATTTCTCAAACGGAGGAAGGTTATACGAACTTGGGAAAAGATACGAGTGGAAGGGAATTGCAAAGTAAATCAGTTTGAGGGAAGAAGCAGAAGTGTAGCGATCTGCAGTATGGTGGTTGAATAGCGTATGGATGAGACAAAAGAGTCTGGTAGACCGAGTGCTTGACATGGGTTGAAGAAGAAAATCGTAAAGTTCACTGGAACAGCATCCATGGTAGTAACGATAAAAGAGTGACATGGAGGCAATTGACTGCCAGTGAGCGAGTGACTGGATCGAATCAGTGATTCCTGGATTAAGCAACATGACTTTTAAATGGAATTATATTTAGTATAGTGAGGTAGGAACTGGTGCTCCACCTCGATATATATGCAGCATTCCAACTGTGGACAAATCTGTACTTTTTAGTAAAACAGTTGACAAGTGGCTTTGGCACAAGTAATAACACCAAGCTTTTGCTTTGTTTCATTATCCAAATTAGTAATAGCCGTTTCACTAAAAGTCATATAAGATCATTGTGACAAGCACATTCATGTTTTTACTCGAATCAAAAATAGTATGCTTAAAACATGGATTGGATGAAAAGTGAGACTATCAGCCTTATATGATATTATCGTGAACTGGGATAATTTTTTGTTGTGTCCAGGTTTTTGTCACCTCAATTAAGCATTCTTCAAGTCAGTGATGACTGATAGTGAAGTATCTGCGCATTGGGCATATTAATGTCTATTACTGTCAGCTGGTGATTGAAATGAGTATGATTGCTTGAAGCACTGTCCACAGCAAAAGAGTGGGAGACAATAAGTAATTTAATTAAGAGAAAAAAATCTTGGACACATAAATCCTAGAAGAACATCAGACTGGCCATCATCAGTGAGAAAGTTGGAAATCCTGGCTCGCAGATTAGTGTGCTTCAAATTATGGTAGCTTGGTAATTCGTGTGGAATGCCAGGCACAATGAAATGCTTCACATATACATCAAGAGCTAAGATTACAGATTTTACAAAATGTTTAAAGCTTGGGCCCCAAACAGGAGTCAGATAAGATAAAAGGTGATCCTTTAAACCATGCTTGACAGAACTCATACTGATGATCACTATGAAAGATGGTGCTTATATTTGATGAGATTTAAATATTATTACTGTGACATTACATTTCCAGAGCATGTTGTCAAATTGGCCTTCACTAATTAATTATTCAATGTTACACAAGTATAAAAAAAAATCTAAAATTAGTGGGAAAACAACAAATAACATTTTAGTAGAAATGAAAAACAAATACCCTTGTATATGCATCATCATCAGAATCAGACTCTCTCCTGGCCCGGCCTGGCTGAGAACTGCTCCTGCCACGAGCATCGATGTCCTCTGGTGAAAGTCCTCCTAGGTTGCTACATAAACACAAGAATATATTAATATGGGTATAATCAGGCTATTCATAAAAATATGCTGCTCATAGGAACAAAGAAAATAAGAAATTGTAGATGTTACATGATTAAAAACTAAAATTAAAACCTTGTTTAAATAAATAAAATTATCTACAGCCTTTTGTCAATCCACTGCTGAATGAAGGCCTCCCCATAGTTTACCACAGGTTTGTGCAGGGAGGCCCAGGCCAGTCAGATATCATCTCACCAATGATGTTATCCATGGTCAGGAATCGAACTTGGGTTTCTCCCGTTCATCGCTCTCCATTCCTTATAATATATTCCAGTTGGGAGCAATCAGAAGATATTTATTATATATTTACTTCATGAATACAGACATCATTATAATTACAACACCCTTTATATTTGCTACATATGTATGTAGCATGTATCCTTGTTGAGATATTAGTAAGATAGTCACCCTAAAATGTCATTAAAGTTTCTGCTACCTAATTGTACTTTTGTAGTGGTATCAGGGGATGCCACTGCATGCCACGTTAGGCCGGCCCGTGTGTGGAGCACGGGACATGCTGCTCACACCACCTACAGCACGTCAGTTGTGCAACGTGCACTCCGTGTGCAGCGTCAGCCCTTGGAGGCCAGGGGGCGAGAGCGCCGGGAGCGGCGCAGGGGTGACAGGGGGCGATGGCACTCCGGATGAACCCGGAGGGCTAGTAGCCGGAGGTACTGGGGGTGGGGCGCCCAAAGAGGGGGGCTGGGGGACCCTGGGACCGGTTCCAGGGGCCTCTGGAAAGGTCGGGAAGGGAGGCGTGCCTAGAGGCGGAGGAAGCCCCGGGACTGGGGATATAAGCCGGACTCCTAAACGGGTCCGGCGGTTGTTGCTGGTCTGAAGACATGAAGACGTCCTCCTGAAGAAGAAGCCCTGGGGTCAAGACCAGGACTCTAGTTGGAGTCCAGCTTGACGGCTTCCCCTCCCCAGTCGCGTTAGGGCGAGTTAGTCTGGAGGGACTCCCTCCCCAGTTACCTGGCGATAGGAGCAGCTACTCCTCGTGTTAGCGAATGTTGTTATAATAAACGTGTTGCCTCCAAGAAGCCTCGCTCTCCCTCTGTATCCACAACACTTTGATCAGTACAAAAATGATCTAACTAAGCCAACATGCGTGACAGGGAACTTATTATTTAACAATGATTTATGTTCATGCAATGTTTTTTACATTCTCATCACGAAAAGGTGGTTTTGGCTTTTATTTATATTTGCTTCATTGCTGTACTTTACTTTATTTGCTTCTTGTCATTTTGGTGACCCAGGTCACTTTAAAATTAGGCTATCCTGTTTTTTTCTTTTAGTTTGCATGTAGATGAACAAAATGCACTTGGACTTACCCAATGTAACCACCTTGTCCGGGCAGGTCTTCTTCTCTACTTTGGCAGTCCCTCACAGCGGGGCTCACCGCCAGAATAAGCAAGGCGCATCGCTGGATAACCGTGTTGCATGCCAGCGTGAAAAGATCAAACTCTTCAAACCCAACGCCCGAGCTCTTTCTCTTGGTCGCTTGGCTTGACTGCGGCCCCGCCGACGGTTGGTTGTGGTCCTCGGACTGCTCGTCTAGCGCTGGGGAATTTGAACTTCCACCGCCAAGCCTCTCCCACTCCCTTTCGCGTTCTCGTTCTCGAGCCGCATCCCGTGCTGATAGGAAACATTGAAAAACTTCTGTAAGGTGCACAAAAGAGAGACAAGACATATAATCGCAATTACAGAGCCAACACGTTGTTGGCATGCTCGCAAGCAGGAGACGAATATGGAAAGAGTCAAATTGTGTTATTGCTAATTACCCTACGCCTTGTAGTTAAGCAATCCTATGACCAGATCAACTCAGGATGTGCCCAATGTCATCAGAGCTCCATAGCTAAGCAGGCTTGAGCCTGAATAGTGCTTGTATGAACAACCACAATGCATAACAACAGTTAAAGGACATTGCAGCAAAATTCATTGCTGTACTGTGCAGTAAGTCAATGCTCCCCACATTTACCAACCAGCACTGACCACTGTGGTGAAGTATGGATAACATACACCGCCTGCATTGTGAAGAAACCAAACAATAGTTTCATAAAAAGGGCTGTACCACATCATGATTACAATATGAAATTCAAAACTAAATCTAGTGATCCATTTTGGACAGGTAAACGGTAATGAATCAACGGCAGCAATTATAAAATAAATAACAAGCGATCCTGAACTTTAAATAATTTGCAACCTTTAAATGGCATTCTAAGCTCCAGTAGGAATAATGCATGTTGCTGCTCATAGCTTTATTCAATAATCGTGTGAAATTGACTTTGGTAAAGTGACCATGGCTGCATAATTTTAGATCTCTTGAGACTCATCTTTTTAAGACCGACAACTAGGCAATGAATAATTAGATGAGATTATGGTTTATCAAGTGATTCCGAATTTTTTTTACCATATTAAAGCAAATCTAGAAACAATCCCTGCCTGCAACACCCTCCCCCTCCCCCCTTGACACCACAAAAAAACTGATTTTATTCAAGATGGATTTATTTAAGCATGATGAACTAAGCATTTAATGAAATAAATATTTAAATAAGACTAAGCTGCTGCATAATCAGCACATATAAACCACAATTATTTTTAACAAGGACAAATGAGCAAAACGCAGAGGACAATCAAAAAAGGATAATATATAAAAGAACTATAATTAATTATACTACTAAAATATATATAGAGGTTTCCCTCCCTGTACGGAGCTTAGGTTTGTACGATTTAACGTTTATGCGACAAGCCTATTTCTACCCAAAATGTACGAAATGCGGTTTGAATTCTATCGCATACGACTGCATGGTCAGACATGGGACAACACTGTATTGTATGTATGCGCTACTCAACAGGCAGCTGTCCTGAGAAATTTTGCTTTGTGCTCCATTTTTTTGGAACGCATCTACTACCGCATGAAGCAATCTTGATTTGAAGGTTTCATGACTGCAGGAATCCATACTCTTTGCTTTTTTCGTAAATTCACGCAGGTAGGCATAAAATAAATAAATAAATCGCTCAGTTTCGATCGTAATACAAGCAATCTTCATCAGGTGGAACCACCGCAAGAAAATGCTGAAGTATGCGAGAGAGCTGTCGTGGCAAGAGGATATATAGGTAAGTAATATAAAAAAAAACTTTTTCTTACAACACGCTTTAATGAAATGTACCGTACTAGTAATGGCAGAATTCCACGACTCCAGGAAGTGGCCCCGAAGCTTGCCATAACGTAAGGGGACAGTGGTCATTTACAGCCAACGTCAGTTTACCGTGGACAATTCGACCCAAACCGAAACATAACATATACAAAATAATGTTTTCAAAAATATTTTTTTTATTTTTTATGATAGCATATAGTATTGTCATCAGTATGACATAAGTATACCAAGTTTCCAGTCGATACCACATTGGGAAGTGGGTTAAAATTGAGTTACAAGATTTGAGGATACAACAGAGTGAGTTAATAAAAAGCGTGTAATAAAAAGGGGGAAGGCAAGCGGGGAGAGAGAGGGGGGGGGGGGGGGGTGTGGGGCAGGGGGGCTGCGTGAGCGCTAGGGGGAGAACTGAGGCTGGGGAGGGAAGTGGGCGTAGCAAGAAGTGGGAAGCTGAGATCGAATCTGTGAAGGTCATTCCTGACATGCAATACCCTGGAGTCTACAAACTGAGTTGTACCTGCGGTAGCAGTTACATTGGGGAAACGAAACGACATGTCTCGGATCGTGTTCGCGAACACAAGGCGGATCTGAAACACGGCAGAACAAATACCTCTGCCGTAGCTGACCATTGTTATAACGTTGTGGGCTCGCATGATATTGTTTTTTTCCGAGACCAAGGTACTCTGCAAACCTTCGGGCAACTATCAAAGGTTTGGTCATGAAGCCATCCAGATATAAACGGGCAACTTCCACCGAGAAGATGGATATAAATTGAGCAATCGTTGGAAGGATGTTATTAACCAGGTAAAGCCTTAACTGGTTGTGGTTGTTTCCATCCTACCTACCGTTTACTGTACATTTTTCCTAGTTACCCCCCGCATCCCACACTCAGCTTCCCACTTCTAGCCCCGCCCACTCCCCCCCCCCACCTCACGTCTTCTCCCCCAGCGCTCACACAGCACACCCTTCCCCTGCCCCACACCCCCCCTCTCTCTCTCCCACTTCTAGCCCCGCCCACTCCCCCCGCCCCAGCCTCACGTCTTCTCCCCCAGCGCTCACACAGCACACCCTTCCCCTGCCCCACACCCCCCCACTCTCTCCCACTTCTAGCCCCGCCCACTCCCCCCGCCCCAGCCTCACGTCTTCTCCCCCAGCACTCACACAGCACACCCTGCCCCACACCCCCCCCTCTCTCTCCCACTTCTAGCCCCGCCCACTTCCCCCTCCCCCACCTCACGTCTTCTCCCCCAGCGCTCACACAGCACACCCTTACCCTGCCCCCCCTCTCTCTCCCACTTCTAGCCCCGCCCACTGCCCCCGCCCCAGCCTCACGTCTTCTCCCCCAGCGCTCACACAGCACACCCTGCCCCACACACCCCCCCTCTCTCTCTCCCACTTCTAGCCCCGCCCACTTCCCCCCCCCACCTCACGTCTTCTCCCCCAGCGCTCACACAGCACACCCTGCCCCACACACCCCCCTCTCTCTCTCTCTCTCTCCCCCCTTTTTTACCAATATAACCTCTTGCCACGGCAGCTCTCTCGCCTACCTCAGCAATTTCTTGCTGTGGTTGTTCCACCTGATGAAGATTGCTTGTGTTGTGATCGAAACGTCATGCTTTGTTTTATTTTATTTCTACCTAACGTGACTTTACCAAAAGAACCAAAGAGTACGCATAAAGCAAGGCAAACTTGTATTAAAATATGCAGCTATCATTCACATTCATTGTTTGCAAAAGCTAATGTTATAGCATTAGCTTTTCAAAATACGTCTAGGTGTGCGTATTTATGGGTCCTGTGTGAAAGAATATAGGATAAATGGATACTCACTGCCAGGAGTCAGAGTGTCGTCCCTCTCTTCCTCTTCTTCCTCCTGTCCTTCCCGCTGCTCATGCTCACGCTCGCGCTCCAGCCGTTCCTCCAGCTCTGTTTCTTCATCCAGAGTATGAGCAAGGGGCCCATCCTGGCCCTCGTCCTCACCACCATCTGAATTGTACGAGAGCTGACCGAAACAGTAAGATAATGGCAGAAGCAATAAATGCACTCCTCACTGGAGTAACTAATGCTGAGTAAAATTGAATTAGTTCATATGTACACTGCCAGAGTATAAAAAAAATATCTCGGAGTTTACGCACGCCACTTACGATTGTTATCTCTATCCCTTCCGCCCACTCACCTTTTCCATTCTCCATGTACATATTTCGTGTGATGTGGTTACCAAATCAAAACTCGATTCGTCTCCCTACCTCAATTTGGTTTAGGGCAACTTTAATCTCCGTGGATGGTTAAGCAAACAGGACACTTCGTCCAAAACCAGGTGGTCTTGATTACAAATGACAATAGAGTTACACAAGTCAGTGGCGTTATGAATCAATCAGTGGCATATGAATCAATTTCATATTATGGTATACTGCAATGAATATGGAATCTTAAAGCCAATATCATTAAGTACTGCACATGGCTATTTACAAAGCTCAAGCCTATCAAGTGGGCTGGTCATCCTTAAAAAAATCTATTTAACTCCATGGGCCTTACCAGCTAAAATAAAGTCAGTCTGAAATGTGCTCTAATTAAGGCTGAAGGGGTATCATTATGCACAATTATAATGGACGCTGAAAAATATATGACGGATCACAAATTAAGAACTACTTATTGGACATTTTCCTGTACATCAGTACCAAATGACATTTAAACCAATCCAACCTAACTGCAGAACTATAAATGTTGAAACTTAAATAAGTGACAAAAGTAAAATATGGTGCACAAGAAATTACATGGCAATTTTACCTTAATGTATTTAAAAGACAAGTTCTTTGAACGTAAAATCATTATGAGATGATGAAAAATTCTGAAAAATTGTATTTGAATGATATTACACATCTTTAACTGCATTTTAATGTCATCGTTTCTTCCATTGGATATAAAAATGGGTGTTACTGCTCTGGCACTTTTGCATGATCACAAAACAAATGACACACTCAACAATGAGCGATTTGAATATGTAGCAGAACAGTTGGAAAACAGACCACAGAATAGGCCATCACAGAGCTACCTTTGAGATCCCTGCAAGGAACTTCTGGTCCAATATTATTCCACCTGCTCCTTCTATGTGTTTAATGTCTGTCAGATTACATTTTTATTCTCAGAGACGGAATTGAGCCAAATTAAGTGCAGAACCACACGTAATGCGATGGTCTGTTTGCAGTCATTGGTGACCAGGCTGAGGCAAACTCACTTGTATGTATGTTGAACTTCTTTCACACCGTAACGTAGCCAAGTGATACATTTGGATCCTGGATCTCAGCGGTGCGAGCTCAGCACTGACCTCAGCCACGTAGCCACTTTGCTATTCCTTCAAACGTTAAAGGCCTGTGATATATAGTCAATGGGCCAAAGTTCCTATCTGCTCAAACAAGTTAAAGTTACGTTTATTTTGTTTAACCAGATGAGAACTCAAAAGACCAGGATGACATGCGGCAGCACCTATACGCATTGGTCACCACAAGTGAGTGGGAAAACTCCTGCAGTCCTAATGCAGGAGCCAGTCTCTCTAAAGACCCACCACTGGTTATTTCCTACAAAGTATTCACTTTTCTTTGGTTCTTTCGGTAAAGTCACGTAGAATGAGAATAAAAAAAAATAACACAATAAAATTCTCACGACGTTTCGGCCACAACACAAGTGGCCTTCTTCAGGTGAAAGAAACAAACCTCTCGGGATGACAGAGCTTTAAATCGAAATAAAGTATTCACTCATTTGCTGCACCCACAACAGTGATCAGCAAAGTGGACACTCAATTGATATTTGAACTTGCAACTTCCTGAATTGTAATCGATTGCTCTCGCCATAGTATCACGAGGTGTGTTGCATGCGTTTAATGTCATTGCAAGATAAAAGGAGTGATTATTTACAACATAAAAGTCATACCAGCTTCAATCTTTCCGATGCTCTGGAACGCGGGTTAATCAGCTCAATATTCCGTTGAGCCAAGAGTCGATTGCGGAGTTTGTAAACGCAGGAGAAGACTTCTGAAATCAGTCGGTTGGGCTGAAACCTGTTTAAAGCACACATTCAGGATTATTTAAAGAAAGTTGATAAAATACTGCAAGTCAGAAAAAAATATTTCTCAACTCTTCAAGATCAGCAATATAACACAAAAATATGTACCCAATATTCCCAGTTTTAATTAATGTAACATTTAATGAGGTTAAACAACACTTAATTAATCATGGGACCTCCTTTGCCAGTGTGAGAATAGGTTTTCCCCTTTTTTCTGGCAACAGGTATTAAGATCTTCTTTGGTTCTTTCAGTAAAGTCACGTAGAATGATAATAAAATAAAATAGGACAATAAAATGCTCACGACGTTTCGGCCACAACACAATCGGCCTTCCTCAGGTGAAGAAACAGGTCTATCCAGGAGACAGAGCCCAAGTGGACCCCTTCACGCCAAGACTGAGTCTTATTAAGGCTGTGTGGGCGGAGTTGGATTAGCATGTTACCAGCCCCCACCAGGGGCGGAGGAGGGAGGGGTGTTAAGATGTTAAAACACCAAACTGAAACCTTTTACAAGGAATCATATCTGCATTAACCACAATACTTGTGGTCAGAATGCAAAAAAAATGATAATATATGGATTGTCTTTGAAACTGATTGGTCCACACCAGAGACAGCTTTCTTTCGAGCCTAGTCTCGAATGGTGTTAGACCGGAGGACGCCTAAAGGCGTACAGCACAAAGACAATGCACTATCAGAGTAATGAGAGCTCGGGGTGAGCAGCGACATCATGGGACCTCCTTTGCCAGTACCAAGCATGTGTTTTACGTAAAAAAAATCTAACTTGTGTTTAATTTAACTTCAACAACATATAAATAAAAAAACATCAAAAACATTATTTTCCAAAAAAATTCGGAATATTTATCAGAATGTATTTTTGCATGCCAAGAAACTGAATTATAATTTCACAGTTAAATGATGCAAATGAGAGGATGCCTTTCCAAAAATACAAGATTCAGGAGGTATAGAATGCAGAACTTGCATTCTGCATGCATTCCGTGACTGTGTGAGTTATAATCTTGTTTATAGTCCGCAGGTGTGGCTTGTAGATCCGATTCAGAGCGTGATTTGTATTTCGGCAAACTACCATGTTAGTTTTAAGTCTATACATTGTCAAAAGCAGCAATTTTTTCCAATTTCTTAATACAAGTGGAAACTATTGTGTCAACAAATAAAATACAACCTGTTCATTCAATACCTGTCCACGATATTCTACCACTGATAGAGCAATATGTCACAAGTACCCTTAAAATAATGCAGCTCGCCAACTTAAAAAGTGTATAGATACTTTGCTAAAATAAAATGAAGGAAATTAGAGAAAACATGACTTTTTTCAAGTTTCTACATATCCCAATCCAATATTTACTTGACCATGTTAACTTTGAACTCCAAACCGAGCCTTTTGCACGTTTCATTCACCCGCTGAAAAGATGACTACACGTTATTCAAGGATGTTTATGTTACTTAATAGCTACTGTCATAGGCAACTACAGGTGACCCTGACTTGTGACAGCTCGACTTGCGACCCCCCCTGCTTTTACGACCTTTCTTACAGTAATTAAGACCCCCGCAGTAACGACCAAAACTCGTATCTACGAGCACCTCACGACTGCTTCCGACGCCGAGTCGATGGGCGACGAGTCTGAGCATGCTATGCGCATGCCCGTTGCCAGATGGCGCCGCTTTGCTCTTCTGCCATATGCGTATGCAGCGTATAGCCCGACAGTCTGCAGCTTCGCCAAGAGGGGAACGCAGCATCTCTTTCTCAACACACTTCACTTCCTTATAAAATTTCTTCAAATTTTGAAAAAATGTTCACCTTTCGCTACAACCGAGAACAGTGAATGTGATGCACATGCAAAGTTTTTAATGGTTTACAAATATGTTTGTTTTACTGAATAAACGTTGGTATAGGTTATTTTAAGTTACAATAAATGTTTGTTAGGGTTATTTTCATTTATTTTGGTATTTTTATGGTACGTAATAGGTTTCCAGCAACGGAACCCCAATGTATAACATTGCACCAATGGGAGATGAAGGTTCGACTTACCACGGATCGACTTGCAACTGTCGTCCAGGAACCAATTAGGTCGTAGGTACGGGGGGGGGGGGTCTCCTTTACTCAAGCCAATTAAAAAAAGAACTGCTCAAAGGAAAACACATTTAAAATGTAATTCATATCAGATCCCATGGTAGCAAGTGCAGTCTCCAACACTTATCTTACTCTTCCCTCTCCATTTACGTATGCCGAAGGGGCCATTGCCCGAAGCATTGCCAATCACACACCTCTCATTAAGGTCGTGTTGTTATCAAACATGTTGAGTTTTTATGTCACGTGTGCTTGTGCACCACTGCCAACAGAGTATCACCAAATAATTTATATAACGTTAGAGAAGAGGTCATTAACTCAGTGCGGGTATCTATAAATGGTTCGCCCTGTACAATTGAAAGGAAACATTCCCCACATCACAACACAAACGTACCTGTCTTGGCAAGCAGTCTTGAGCTGCCCAGTGTGCTTGAGGAAAGCAGCGAGAGCGAACCTCGACACTGTGTCCAGTAGAGGTTCACTGCTTAGGTTGGAGCTGTCCCAGTCTGCACAACCAACAAATACTATGACGGATGTTCATGAACACATACATTTACAGATTTTATATTTGGCATATAAACAATTCAATTATTACTTCATATATATTTTTAAAACATTAAGGCTATTTAGAATGTGTCATTCATAAAGTAAATGATGCTTTAGGCAAAAAAATGCTAATTTTAATTATTGACAATGAAAAAAATCTGCAAATGTATGCGCAGTGCTTAAAATGCTGCCTGAGCAAGTGCTGCAGACCTTGTACAAGTCAAACCACTTTCCTTAATTGTATTTCTCAAAAGTAAATACAATCCTGCTGCAGCATTTTTAAATGTCAACATGCAAATGAATATGCGCATTAAGTACCAATGTGAACATGAGCGGGAGTAAGCATAGCATACTGACCCCTGCTCAGTGCGTAGTCTTGCATTTTGACCCAAAGGCTGCGTGCTGGTTCTTTGGTGGAGCCAAGGGCCAGGTCCACGAGAAGGGAGACATCAGCTGACAGCCTGTACTCAAACGGCTTGTGCTCCTCATTGCCCGAAAGTGCTGCCTCCGTCAGAGAGTTCATGCATTTGTCTGAATGGGGGCCACGACAACAGATACGTAAATGCAAAGATCACAGGGTGGTGTTCACTTTTGAAAAAAAAAACCTACTGTAACACAAAAGGAAAAAAAAAACAAATGGGTTAATTCCAAAAGAAAAATCAATCTTTAACATATTGCGCATAGCTTCAATAATAAATATATAGTTGTGTATTCTATTATATTTTATGCACATCAAAGTAGAAATCTACAATTTCAATCTTGTATGATATATATTAATCACCTTCTAAGTTTTGAGACTGTAGTTCTGTAGTGGCAGGTTAAAATTACTATACTGAATTTTGAAAATATCCAATTAAATTTCTACTTTACATTTAAATGGAAATTTGCCATCGTTAAGTGATGTAAATAACTATATTTTGTTGCAAGTTCCCATTATTTTAAGTATAATTTAAATAACGGATAGATTCCAGGTTACTCTGCTGCAGATCCACAAATACCAAGTACACGAGTCATTAAAGATGTCGTATAATGGAAATATGTTTATAAACCGGCAGATTTTCAAGAAACGGCCTGAGATTTAGAGTTGGAAAAGGCACTTAAAACTGCTTTTTTGCAAACCACAGATATAAAATACATATGCATTGTGTGGAATTCCACACAATTTGTTTTTAGAGTTTCTGACAATACTTCACCATGCTGGTCAGTGTGGTTTGGTGAAGACAGGGAGCATAGGCATACAGTTCTAGATATTTTCTGCACCACTCTCTGTTACCCACAGGATAGCCTTGCAAAAGCATTGACAACCTGTTTGTAGATGGTGATCACCAATATAATCTTTCAACCCTGGTTCGCATCTGAGACCTGATGAGATAATATGCATTTTGGGCGATTTGAATAAGGAACACTCTACAATATGCCAGACTTATAGAAACAAACTAAACGTTGCTTTTTGTTTAATTCGCTTTTTATTAAGTTAATATGTTATTTGTTATCAAACTGCGTATCCTATGTTAACACATACCAAACTGCACAATGTTCATATCCAGGCCATTACTGAAGAGCAGGCTGAACAGCCAGTGTGCACAGTCCTGCTCCTCTGGGGTGTTTGATGGACCCTGCAGCATGCCCCCGAGGCACCGGCCCACCAGCAGAGAGATGGTCCTCTCCAGGTCTACAAGCCACACCCACACTTGCGCTGGCTGACCCAGAGATGGTCCTACAGGCTCCACCCGCTCACATGAACCTGCCCCACACACACACACAGGCAATGACTGGTGACAGCAGGTTCACTCCAGAGCGACAATGGGGACATTTCAAAACGTACTTTCTGCTTTCAGAAGTTAAAGAAACATCTATACCGTATAACACGTTGGTAAAATTAAGCTAATTTCATGCTTTTTCAGACTGACTACTGTGCCATACACCTTGATGTGTACTCCAATTAGAGAACGTATTCAATATAAATCACACACAAAAATGTGTAATCATGTTTATCAGTAAAACCTACCACTCTGTGTGCACGCAACAATATACATGCATGCACACAATCTATTTCCATTATATTTCTGTAACATCAATGGGCCTCATGGCTAGGCTGTTGTAGAACAAACTGAGGCAGTTATGGATGTCTGGGGTTGGTAAAGGAAGCTTGTAAGCCCTTAAGGAGACCAAGCACATTCATGACCACTTATAACTGCACATAGAAGCTCTTCAAGGCTTGTAGCCCAAAAATTTAGCATAATTTTGTAGTCATATTTATTGAATTAGTTTTGTTTATAAATCTGCCTAGTATCAGAAATATATATTTTTTAATCGCACATTATAATAAAAAAATAACTTGTTAACTAGGTGCTCTGAAGTAGGGTCCAAAACCAACAAAATGTAATCAATCAAATGAATTACATTTTGTGCACCAACTTATTTCATTATTTCCCCCAACATTTCAAAGCAGACATGTAAAATGAAGTTAGGTAAAAAATATAATTATTTAATGTCTTAGATCATTGACTTTATTTCTCCAAAATATACCTCATCGCCCTTATCACCCCATCTCTCTCCCACATTCTCTCTCCACTGATCACCCCATCTCTCTCCCACATTCTCTCTCCACTGATCACCCCATCTCTCTCCCATATTCTCTCCACTGATCACCCCATCTCTCTCCCATATTCTCTCTACACTTCCCCACCGGATCTGCAATAAAGCAGACCAGAGGGGTCCGCAATAACATTTGGTTTACACCGAGTCATGAACTGCAAAACTTTCAGTGCATCTATAGTTTACTGAAACATATACATACAAGTATTGATATGCAAATCACAACATGATTTTAATTTAACATTGATGGAAAATGCTACTTTTGCAAGCTTTTGGAATTTTATGCAGTGTGTACACAATATATCCGTTCTTATAGGCTTGTGCAATTTTGTCCAAGATGTAGGCAGTGCATTGCACATGAAGGCAATGCAGGTTGTTTGGGGCACAACACTCTTGTGTCAAGTCTAGCAAGTGATGCAAGGCTTCAAACATACAAAGGCCTGAAATGTCTGGTCCATGCCTCATAGCTCCCAAAATGGCATGCAGCAGATGAGACAAATGTATTCATCTACAGTGTACCAGTGGAAAATGGTTTGCCAGGATATGGATATCAAATTGAAAAGCATTTCTTTAACTGATGTTGAACAATAATTAAAATCAACGAATAAAAGAAATAATACAAAAAAAGATTATTTTATATTACCAAATTTTTTTACCGATTTAAAATGCAAAAAATTAAAACCAAATATATTTAATGCAACAAGAAAAGAGAAGTAGCGACACCAAATTTCCACAATACATTGAATGTTATCCGCTGTCTTAGTAGTACAAATGTAGTGCTTTAACAACCTCCTTTATGAAATTGAAAAATATTTAATATCCTTGGTGAAAGGAAGATTACCAGTGCAAAGGATTACAGGTGACCTTCATCATCATGACCTCACATCAGTCAACTATTTTTAAAAATAGTTTCATGGAAAAAAGCCTCCCTACCCTGTGGAGGTTGTTCAGGCACACTTTACCCCACGAGTTAGTGTGGACTGTAAAGAGGGGGGTCAAGACCAGGTCAGATATTACTCACCACTCATATCAGCCATGGCTGGGAAACAAACTCAGATGACCAAGTTAGTATCGCGATGTGCGAACCACTGCACCACTGTTGCACCCACCTTGCATCTATCATCAAAATAACATTTGACTTAATTAATTCCCACAACACGGTCTGATGAAAAACACAATTTGCGTTGAGTCACATTCCAGTCAACTGCATGCACCATACTGCCTCTATCCAGGGTGCGTCTTTGTAGCAAAGATCACCGTACCTACAAAAATAAACTGGGGGGGGGGGGGGGGGGGGGAGACATCTAGGAATTGCTGCACCAGTACCATGCATTGGCCACTCCAGCTCTTGCTCCTCGAGTAAATGGGCAGCTGGCAGCAGGCGATTGAGGCGGTCCAGTGGAGGCAGCAGTTCCAACAGATGGCTCAGCAGTGGCCGCACCACAGGCACCGCGAGCAACAGCAGCGAGTTCACAATCTGGCACAGCATGCTTCCCGCTGCCGAGCTATATAATACATCTGAAGGAAGACAATATGAAGCACGACGCTGCGTTATGACTTGTCGGCAATGCAAACTCCCCCCCGTTTGAAGTGCATGCAAGTCAGGATGCAATTTCATACAGGTGAAAACCCTGCACAACATAAAAATCAACACATTTGCATTCGTCCTAGCTTGTATACACAAAATCTTGCATGCATCTCCTAAATGTTTTGAGTTTGTGCAAAAATGTGTGCTTGCATATCCCAGTGTATAAACCGATCGGTTAAAAGATGACGCTCGGAAGGTGGCGAGTGCAAACCATGGCTGAGAGAAATTCATCCCTCAATGGTCGAGAAAATTAATTATCACTTTGTCAGAAGTAAACAGTGGTTGTGCTATAGAGATTCGTACACAAACTCTGGCTCAGAGCTGTAAAACAAAGTGATGGGTGTCACCCCTTGCCTGTGTGAATACAAAACAGGTTCGACTTTTTATATGCCAGTAGTTATTAAGCATACACATTTTTATACTGGAAAGCTTGGATGCACGCATGCAAATGCAAGTTGCACTAATTGCACATTACATTACTAGCAGCCAACACCCTAAGCTCTACACTCCACTTTTGCAAAAGCAGGCATTTAGAGCTCTGAATGCTGCATTATAATATTGTATGCTAAAGATTATTACACTTTACATGAATTATCAAGAGATGTAGGTGGTGCCAGCCACCATACATAGTTGTGATTTGACGCCAATTAATAAAAATGTAATGCGAGTTTGAGAAACGCGCAACGTGCAAGAGCCCAACTAATAATAGCAGTCTAATCTTAAACCCTTGTCGCAACTCAGTTCCCACGCGTAGCTGCACATGTATCGAAGTTGCCAAGCGTAGCTGTACATATCACATAATAATGCATTACTTGAATACCATAAATACCTGCCTTTCTGCCCAGTAAGGCACATTTCCTGTGTTTTGTACAGCATCATGCACTAGTTACATTTAAATAGATATAAAATTTTATTAATTTTCAATTCATCCCGAGTTGTTAACATTTTTTATTGTACATTCTAAACAAATTCAGGATTTATTTGGTGCAATACAGTAAGCCTAGGCTGCACGTATCTTGCTTTTAGGAATAACAAACACATTAATACTAATAACAATAGTAAATTCTAGATTATTTGGAGTAATGGGGGAGGGATGGCAGATAAAACAGAAAACAAATATAAAAACAGGCAAATTAGGCTATAAAAACATATTTACTGTTTACTCACCTAGAATGCGTGTAAAGATATAGAATGTTTCATTATATTGTATTGTTTGCTAACGTAATCATTCACACAGCAGAGCAGCTACTAGTAAGAGACTCAGCTTGCTTGTGAAAGGCGTGAATAAGAGTGGATTAAGCCATGTTCCTTGTTTAGCAAGCACAGTTAATCCTCGACACAAAAGAACCAGAGTTAATTGTACAACTTACTTAACTTTATACCATTATACATATTAAGAATTGATAAACAGGAGACTTTCACGTGCACGTGAAAGTCGTAAACTTGGTACCTTTGCACATATGTAGCCAAGCACACAAAACTCCAAGTGAGGAAATGACAACACGACAATGGTCTGTACATAAAAATACCACGTGAGATTCATACCTCTCAACTTGTCCCTCACACTGCCATTGCGGGGAGTCTCCCTCAACAGGGACACCGAGCGTGCGAAGATCTCTGCTGCATGAGGAAGCAGCAGCTGCAGATGTTTGTGCAGGAGGGCCACGCTGCTGGACGTCTGCAAGTAGCACACACGACAAAGCCAGATGATACACAATACTTAGGAGCAGTAGCAAGTCATTGGACAGAATACTCAGTGTTGATGTAAAACCTTCCCCATAGGTGGCTTATTTATTTGCTTTAAAGCAGCCGTGGATTAGCCGTTTGCAAATGGGCTTAATTGGTTGTAAAAAAAAATAAACCATGGAGCACAATATATGACCGTAATCATCTAAACCTGCACAAGGCAGGCATGCCGTGAAATAATGCCCTTTTAAATTGTCATTTTGTAAAACACTATGGTTCCCCAAACATGTGTATACTGTTATAGCTATGATTGAGGATTACATATGTACTCAATGTACAAACACTGCCAGAGTAACTCATTAAAATTGTGCGAGAAAGCCTACTCCAATTTCATCACTGGCAATGAACCCAACTGAGCATTTTTCCACCAACATCATGTCTTATGCACACGTCTTGTTCATTGTACAGGTGGTTTCATAGCCTGTGAGCTGGCATGTGCATTCCGTGTAGCTACTTCACATTGATGATGGTCTGATTCCCATTACCGACCAGTAAAACAAAACTAAAATAAAACTAAAATGTACAGTTTTTTTAATAAATCCCCTTTGGTTAGGTCTTCAGGTCTTCCTTAAAAAAATACATATACACTGGGTTTAAACCTGCCTTACAGGATTAAACACCATTTAATTTATATATTCTTAAACAATACTGACAAAGAATTACCACATAGTATGACAGGTTAAGCTCTGACCTCGGCAACATTGTTGACATGGCAGTAGGCCAGCAGCTGCTTGTGAAGGGAAGACAGAAGCTCATGGAGATGGGCAGGTGGGTTGCTGTCGGAAGGAGACATCTCGGCATTCTGCTTGTCACTGTTCTTCTCCAGCTCTCCAAATGCTTGCTCCTGCAGGGAGTATACCTCTATGTTCAATCACAGCATGTTTACAGTCTTTTGCAAAATCCAAAAAGTAGAATCTTTTATATTTTGCATTGCCCAATACATTTTTAAGCATTGCTTGATATAAAAATATGTACAGCCCTTAGTCCATCTACTTGCTCGATGAAGACCTCCTCATTATATTGGTAATTGAGGTTTGATCACCCTTCATTATGCTGGCCAGAGCAGGGGAAATGGGGGGATGATGCCCTCTGGACTGGTTAGGATATAAAATTCGCTATCGATGCCAGCAATGGGGAAGAAACCATCTCAGGTCACCGGGTTCGTAGCACAGTGCACTAACTTCTATGTTACCACTCCACCATTGCTTAATATGTAAAATTCTGCAATATATGTACAGTACTTTTGCACTTAAAAGACACCGAGTTCACAGCCAGATAATTGGAAGTGCATTACTGCAAAAAAATTCCTCAGTTCATACATACCCATTACCAATATTTCACCAACATACTTCTCATAAATATCTATGCACAGAATGTCAATATTACATCACCATTCCATCTATACAAATTGTAGAGTTTATAATTTTTCAGGGCTGCAAGAAACTAAATCTTAATGCATGTATCAAAACCGGCCAAACCAGTGAATAGTGCACTTACAGCTGGGTTAGTTTCCCAGAGTGGTCAATTCTCACAGCGAACTATTTAATTACTATGCAATTACCAAAGAACTCCCTGTGTTATTCAAAGTTTATGGACCTTGTAAAATCTTTTTGGGCAGTAGGCTGCCAATGTTAAGCCCAAAAACTAATTTGAAAGCACCTGTACTTATAAAATAAATCTCAATGGGCTCTCACCTGAATAACAAATTATGTTTTATGGTCCTATCAGTTATATTGGTACCACAGGAATGTGGAATTTCTACTCCTAGCTGAGGGCTATCAACATCACCCCATATTCTTCGGAGCAGGGTGACACTTGACTTTTTTACCATTAACTATGCTGGTCAATGTGAAGTGAACAGCATTTTCATTGGCCAAAATTATTTGTAAAAGGTTCACGAAAAAATGTAGAGCATTTTTTTCAACGGGGATGGTTCGACATTTGCAACAAAAGTGTGAAGTATAACAGAGTGACGTTTTGATGAGAGGGAAATATCCCTCAAATTACAAATTTGAGGCACTAAAAAGATTCAGGTAACAATTATCCCTTGTGCCGAACATACATTTCCATCACAAAATGCGACTGCTGAAGATCGCATACAAAATTTTGCCTACATACTATTGTTGGTTCACAAACTCTTCTACATTTCACGCCCCCAACACACCGTGTAGAAGCCCATATTGCGAAGCAGCGTCTTCATCAGCACTTCCGCGAGGTGAGTGTCGGGCTGACCCGTGTGAGGAAGGTCAGTATCTGTGGGACTAGGGCCAGGTGATGGGCCTTCAATAGGGTCTGCTGGAGCACTGTAACCCAGGAGTGAGGCCACATGAGTGTGATCCTGCAAGCTTGTCAAGATTATATCCAGCTGCATCCTCTGAAAAACAAGTCGGAAGAAAAATTAAGTTTTCCTCCAAAAGTAACACCCAATAGAAACATTCTTTGTCACTCGAGTAAATGAGATCTCTTTGGTTGCAAGTTGTAATTATACATTTTCCTTCAGAATGAAGTGGATTCATTCATGTAGTACAGCTTCTGATGAAGCGTTGTTGTTTGTGATGGCTATATTGAAGAAGATACCGGGAATAACCAGGCAGGACAAAAAACAATGTTAATATAAAAAAGGAGGTAGTGTGGATATACAACAGAGATGGCTGTCAAAATTATATTATTTATGCATACAAATTTGAAAATGCCAGGTAAACTATCGCTAAAGTGGGAGTGGGTTGGATGCTGCATATTTGGTTTACTTTTCCACTTGTTTACACACGAAAGCTTCAAATAGTCTCATGACTATTTTTCAGGAGGGTCCTGACAAGTTTTCACAGTAGGGAGTTTATGTTGCTTTCATTAAATTTGAGTAAATTGCAGGTAATGTTTGAGCATTGGGATGTTTAGCCAACATCAATTTATATTCTTAGCTCTTTCGGTAAAGTCACGTTGAAGGGAAACAATTAAATAATAATATATATAACAATAAAAATTATCACGACGTTTCGACCATAACACAAACGGTCGTCATCAGGTGTGACCGTTTGTGTTATGTTCGAAACGTTGTGAGAATTTTTATTGTTTTATATATATTTTATTATTTTATTGTTTCCCTTCAACGTGACTTTACCGAAAGAGCTAAGAATATGAATTACTGCAGTCACGAAAGCTTTAAATCAAAATTCAACATCAATTTGTTTGTTTGTCTTTTTTGGATTTGGGAGGAAACTGGAGTACCCGGAGGAAACTCATGCATAAACAGCGGGAGAACGTACAAACTCCACATAGAAAAGGCACTTGAGTCGGCAATTGAACCCTGGTCCTTCTAGACGCAATGCACGAGTGTTACTACCGCGTCACCCTGCCTGCCCAGCAGGATGAAATTACAGATGCCTCGAGCAGCCATGGAAAAACAGCACTCTGCCAAAATAGTCTTGGTTTTGGGTACAGTGAAGGCAGTTGAGTGATAAGGTCGCTTGTGCACTTAATTCGTGCTTTGCGCACACTCCAGATGGGCAAACAGATTTTCTAAAATCCTTTTCTATGGACACATAGATGGGGAAAATGCACAGGGGAGGCCTGAGAAATGGGGTGGACACTACTGGATGCGGATAAACTATAGCCAAGGATAGACAAAATTGGAAGTTGGCCATGGACTGCCATTGTGCACCGACCTATTGGTGTCACGAAGGCAATAAGTGATGTAACATTATATTTGTTCTATTGCTTTTGGCTTAGTGGCCAAATGCCCCAAAAATTCGTGGAACTTCCAAACATACCATTGAATGAACCTTCTGAAAGAGGTTTGAAGACCGAATTATTATTATTAAAAATGTAATCCTTATAAATATTATGATTGCAAATGTACAACCCTTTGTCAATCTAATGCTGGAAAAAAAAACTATTCCCTATCCCATGTTGGTCACAAGGATTGTTTGACCATGCTTAATAACACTGGACCGTGGGGCCTGGTAAAGGGGGGAGCCAGGATCGGTAAAGACATGTTATTTAAGCTGGAAGAACCCAACGAGCTACGAAGCTCTTTTTCACATGTGTCCATTCCAAACTGATCGGCAATGGTGAATAATTAGAGATACAGATGTACAGATATGA
This sequence comes from Petromyzon marinus, assembly GCF_048934315.1. Lineage (NCBI taxonomy): Eukaryota > Metazoa > Chordata > Hyperoartia > Petromyzontiformes > Petromyzontidae > Petromyzon > Petromyzon marinus. The sequence goes on along the minus strand of NC_133667.1, from coordinate 21,439,058 downwards.
CCGCTCAACACTGTTAGTCATTTCTCAGAACCAAATTCGGGTTGCCTGGTTCATAGTACAGCAGGCTAATATGTAGGACATTTCAATGATTGTGACTGTTAAATGTCTCCAATTTTAAATGACACCGAAAAGTATGCGAAATTAAGCAATATAAACACATACTTCCCAGTTGTCTTTACATAATACACAATTTCAAAAAGTAAAGTGTGTGCATAATTTATGATTTCCAAAAAACATAACCAAGATTAAGTCAAATACCAACCTGTCCCTTGGACAGACTCTCCCATCTGTCAGGGCCCTGCGGCAGCAGCGAGTGCAAGAGCTCCATCCTCTCTCGCAGTGGTGGCAGCAGCATGGAGGCACCCACAGACAGGGTTTCAATAACTGCCTGCCATGCACCATAAAAACATGTAATTAGTTTTAGAAAACACAGCAACCCATAAGAAAAAGACTTAAGGATTTAAGACCATCTACCCACAGGAAACAGTTAATTCCATATGCCAACCGATTATCCGATCATCCATCTGTTTGGCCATGCTCTATCCACTGATGGAAGAAGGCCTCGCCATAAACTTGCTACTTGCCACATAGCTGCAATGCCACAATGAATCAATCTTGATTCACAAAGGAGCTAGTTTCATTGCTCCATTTATACATTGAATAATGACATTCTATGAAGGTGACTTTGTCCCTAACTACAGCTTAATTAAGCATTTATTTTAAACCATATTGAGCTTGCCAAAAGTGGAAACTTTGTTCTAGCAAAATTAAAAAGGATCCTATTTACACAAAGTGTTATGCATATAAAAGTCTGCCAAGGCTCATGAAGATAAACTTTGAATAAACGTCACCAGAAACAAAGAGTCCACAAGGGTTCAAAAGTTTCAGTGATTAAAATGAGTAACCTTCTTTGGTTCTTTCGGTAAAGTCACGTAGAATGAGAATAAAATAATACATTGATAAAATAAAATAACACAATAATATTCTCACGACGTTTCGGCCACAACACAAGCGGCCTTCATCAGGTGAAGGGGGCGAGACTGTCTGGTAGGACAGCGCTGGAGTGAGAGAGCCACGTTCAGATCACGGCTTTTAAGCTGTGTGAGAGGAACAAAGAGCCTTGACAAAGGAATTAGCATAAAATTTAGCATTGAAATGGCTGAATGATTAGCTTGTGACTGGTCACAGAAATAGCTATGTTAAAAGTTAAAGCATACACATCCGCAGAGGCACCCATTGTTAAAAGGAATTAGCATAGAATTTAGCATTGAAATAGCTAAGTTAAGGCATACACATCCGCAGAGGCACCCCTTGACAATGGAATTAGCATAGAATTTAGCATTGAAATGGCTGAGTGATTCGCAAATCACTCAGCCATTTCAATGCTAAGCCATTTCAATGCTAAATTCTATGCTAATTCCATTGTCAAGGGGTGCCTCTGCGGATGTGTATGCCTTAACTTAGCTATTTCAATGCTAAATTCTATGCTAATTCCTTTTAACAATGGGTGCCTCTGCGGATGTGTATGCTTTAACTTTTAACATAGCTATTTCTGTGACCAGTCACAAGCTAATCATTCAGCCATTTCAATGCTAAATTTTATGCTAATTCCTTTGTCAAGGCTCTTTGTTCCTCTCACACAGCTTAAAAGCCGTGATCTGAACGTGGCTCTCTCAATCCAGCGCTGTCCTACCAGACAGTCTCGCCCCCTTCACCTGATGAAGGCCGCTTGTGTTGTGGCCGAAACGTCGTGAGAATATTATTGTGTTATTTTATTTTATCAATGTATTATTTTATTCTCATTCTACGTGACTTTACCGAAAGAACCAAAGAAGATGAATCATTGCAGTCACGAAAGCTTTAAATCGAAAAATAAAATGAGTAACACTTAAATGTTGTAATTAGTGCTTTCCCATTCCAATTACTTTTTCTTTGGATTCCGTTCCGATGACATGTAAACATCATCCGAAAGGAATCGGAAGAAAAACTAAATTAAAATAATTGAACTGTACCAATGCTACCACAAGACCATGTGCAAGGGTGTGTGGCACAGTTTCGCGCCAGCTATCATAAAGTGCGGTTGTGTCGCGACAGTTCTCTGCAGTGAGTACAATGCCTCTAAATAAAACTAACGCTAACCGCTTGCATATTCCGAGATTCAATGGTGAACAGAACCCACCCTGCAACTTGCAGACGTCTCGGAATGGGAAAGGGTCAATTATTACATTACTCTTCAACAGCAAATGCATTTTTTCTAATATGCAACTTTCAAAAGACTCCCGTTTGTAGACACAAAACAACATCACCTCCTGGATGGAGTCGGGCACAGAGGAGTCCATGAGTCGGAACAGCAGGTTACGCAGGGGCCTGGCCTGCCGCCCCAAGATACTGGTGGCCACCCCACCTGCCATGGCCAGCGACAGGTGGGTGGACAGCAACTTGAGGCACAGCAGTACGAAGTGGTGATGCTCTCTGAGAACACAGCCAAACAGCATTTAAATTCAATACTGCACACCAATGCAACAACACGTGGCACTCATTTGACAAAAGAAAATAAAGACGTTGGATACATATTCATCTTTTTGTAATGCATGTTTTCATTAGAATAAGTGTCCTTTCCAAATGAGGTTTATTTGAAAAATCAGTAATGAAGACAGGTTGGCATTCTTCCAAAAACATATCTTACTCGTATAGAGGATAAAATATATATTTAGGTACAAATGCATTTAGAATACAGTGAATAAGTGAAGTCAAAATAAGCAATGAGAATGTTTTACACTTTCTGGCAATAAAACAGGTGTTAAGATGTTAAACCACCAAACAGAAACCTAATGGAACGTCTTTTGGCGTTTTCTGGTCAGACACTGTTTGAGACTAGGCCATAAAGAAGGCGGTCTCTGGTGTGGACCAATCAGTTTCAAATACAATGCATACATTAGCAGAGCATGTTTTTTTTGCATGTTTACCACACGTATGTGTGGTTAATGCAGACAGGATTCCTTGCAAAAAGTTTCCGTTTGCTGTTTTAACATCTTAACACCTGTTTTATGACATTTAAATAAAAAAATGATAATCGAAATAAGCAGCTTGTGATAGATTCCATCCAAATACAGTTACAACCAGGAGGAGGTTACTACCGTGCATTACTCAAATCGTTAAAAGGAAAAGAAGGCCAATTAGGATTCAAAGAAAGTTATTTCTCCTATCTTTTGACGAAAACCCTATATGTGACGAAAGCTTTTGCAACAAAGTTTGTTTTTACCTAGAGAGATGTTATTATAAGCGATACGTATATGTTTTTAAAAACGGAGTATTATATTACGACGTGCATATTTTTGATAGGTAATTGAATATTCCATAGGAAGAAAAAAAAAAACTTGGTAATTTCCGTCATTTATAACAACCACACAGCAACAGCCGAATCAATTGGCTTTACACGTTTGTCAGAATGTTACCGATCCATGCTCTTCAATCAAAATGTAATGCATTTACCTTGATGTAGGAAAAGGCGTGGGTGGAACATCGCTGTTGATGCGGTCGTAGTAGTGCTCCAAGAAGGAGCGCAGGTGTGAGAAGGTGCTTTCCTCCAGGTCCACGCAAAATGGTCGGTGCCAGGCCACCACTTGCCTGATGGTTCAGAAGCTATGATCATTAAATGAATGCATTATAGAGTGCTTTCGTGTTATATTTGAACAATCGATGTAGAACAAACTATGGCTAATTAAAATGATCCCATTTACTCGCCAGAACAATTATTCCCAATTTAGCATAAAGCATGCTGCTGGGCTGTTTTCCAAAAGAAAGTGGCTATAAACTAGATGCTTTAAATTTTCTGAACACCAAATGTATACACGGTAAATGTATCGAGTGTCAAACGTAATTGTGGTCCAAGCAGTTGAACGCACGATACCTACATTTTCAGGACCCTGTAGTTGTTCCTATACCTTCCATTTCGATTACGAATGTAAAAATGTACCCTAACATTATAGTGAGGGAAAAAAGTATTTGATCCCCTGCTGATTTTGTATGTTTGCCCACTGACAAAGAAATGATCAGTCTATAATTTTAATGGTAGGTTTATTTGAACAGTGAGAGACAGAATAACAACAAAAATCCAGAAAAACGCATGTCAAAAATGTTATAAATTGATTTGCATTTTAATGAGGGAAATAAGTATTTGACCCACTCTCAATCAGATTTCTGGCTCCCAGGTGTCTTTTATACAGGTAACGAGCTGAGATTAGGAGCACACTGTTAAAGGGAGTGCTCCTAATCTCAGCTTGTTAGCTGTATAAAAGACACCTGTCCACAGAAGCAATCAATCAATCAATCAGATTCCAAACTCTCCACCATGGCCAAGACCAAAGAGCTCTCCAAGGATGTCAGGGACAAGATTGTAGACCTACACAAGGCTGGAATGAGCTACAAGACCATTGCCAAGCAGCTTGGTGAGAAGGTGACAACAGTTGGGGCAATTATTCACAAATGGAAGAAACACAAAATAACTGTCAATCTCCCTCAGCCTGGGGCTCCATGCAAGATCTCACCTCGTTGAGATGCAATGATCATGAGAACGGTGAGGAATCAGCCCAGAACTACACGGGAGGATATTGTCAATGCTGCATATGACCCCAAGAAGACCATCCCCACCGTCAAACATGGAGGTGGAAACATTATGCTTTGGGGGTGTTTTCTGCTAAGGGGACAGGACAACTTCACCGCATCAAAGGGACGATGGACGGGGCCATGTACCGTCAAATCTTGGGTGAGAATCTCCTTCCCTCAGCCAGGGCATTGAAAATGGGTCATGGATGGGTATTCCAGCATGACAATGACCAAAAACACACGGCCAAGGCAACAAAGGAGTGGCTTAAGAAGAAGCACATTAAGGTCCTGGAGTGGCCTAGCCAGTCTCCAGACCTTAATCCCATAAAAAAAATCTGTGGAGGGAGCTGAAGGTTCGAGTTGCCAAACGTCAGCCTCAAAACCTTAATGACTTGGAGAAGATCTGCAAAGAGGAGTGGGACAAAATCCCTCCTGAGATGTGTGCAAACCTGGTGGCCAACTACAAGAAACGTCTGACCTCTGTGATTGCCAACAAGGGTTTTGCCACCAAGTACTAAGTCATGTTTTGCAGAGGGGTCAAATACTTATTTCCCTCATTAAAATGCAAATCAATTTATAACATTTTTGACATGCGTTTTTCTGGATTTTTTTGTTGTTATTCTGTCTCTCACTGTTCAAATAAACCTACCATTAAAATTATAGACTGATCATTTCTTTGTCGGTGGGCAAACGTACAAAATCAGCAGGGAATCAAATACTTTTCCCCTCACTGTATTTTATTAATATAGTGTATGGCTAAAATGAATGCTTTATAGACTTCCATCGCAACACATAAAGCAAATGTAAGAAATTATTTTTAAAAACTTGACAGGTCACAAAAATAACAAGTAATCGCCTAACAGTTAAACCTCAAGATAATACCGGTCTGTTGGCAGAGCAGTCCATGCCAAGCTGTGCGAGGTGCCAGCTGAGATCTGCTGTACAGAAATCCCATCCATGCCCATCACCTTCTTGGGCTTGGTCACAGGGCTGGTTGAATGCCCTTGCCCGCACTGTCCCATGGAGTTGTTACCCCATGCGTACACTTCGTTATCTGTCAAGCACCGCACCACACAAGGATTAATTTTGAATGTCAGTCAGGTAAATGTAATTTTGCTGAACACATGGCACCTTCCTGGAACAAATCTGAAAGTGAAAATAACTAACACAATTGTACAAATGAAAGTCGATCTGCTTTAAAACAATGTAAATACATGTATAAAATCAAAGTTCATGACAATAATGCAAAAGATTTACACAGGAAAACTTGAATTCGTCTGGAGTCTTTCAGAAGGGTCGTACTTTGGGATGGGTATGTTTTTTTTCCTCGAATGCATTCCAACTATGCTATCTGCTTCATATCGTGAAACAAAGACCAGGGTGTTCCATGTCAGGACTTCTAAAATATGCTTAAAGTGGAATTTTCATCCTTTACACAATAGAAGGGCACACTTTCCCATGTGCTCTACAAAGAGGTGGTTGCAGAACAGCAAAACAAATCGTTTTTTCTTCTCAGGAACTGGAGTTTAGCCCCTGCTAAAACAAATAATATGGTGGTTTGTGTGCAGTCATTAGTGACTAGGCCTAAACCAACTTGGAGAAGACAGTGAAATCATGAGTGGCTGACACCCGGATTCGAACCCAGGATCTCAAATGCGTTGCCTCCGTAACGGACCTTTGTGCCATCCAACCATTGAGAAGTTGGCCAATTTTATTAAAGAACATTTGGCATGTGGGAGTGAACCACAGTACTGAGAGAAATCTAAATGCATACGAAGGAATTACAATCAAAGCTTCACAGATATATTCAACACACAAACAGATGCAATACATTAATGCTCTCTGAGGCCTGAGCAGATTACGATACTGCCATTTCCTGGCTATCCCACAGCCCATAGCATTTTGCCTATAAAAGTGGTAGTAACCAATCCAAGCCCTTACCAGGTCTCCTTAGATTGTCAATACAATGTATCACCATTGATAAACAGGACTAACCATGGGTAAGTGCCAGGCAGTGGCTGTCCCCACAGGAGATGTCCACAATACGTGTGCATGCCAAATCTTCAATGAGCTTTGGTCGCAAGGCAGTCGCTTCTGAAGAGCCACAGCCAAGGCAGGCCCCGCAACCCCATGCATAGAGCTGTCAAAAATGGAAACTGATGAAAAACTATTCGGCACTTTTAACTATAATTCTTGCATACAATGACAACTTTTCAAGTAAAAATTACATTTGATGTTAACAATTCTAGTTCATTTAAATAACATTTAGATTTTTCATAACATTTCTGATTATTCAGAAAAGCATCTTTACTTTACAGTCTTAAACATTTAGTCTTACGAATAAGCAGGTGGAGGTGTAATTTTCATAAATGCATTTCGACAATCAAAAAGTTAACATTTTGGACTGAATTTACAGTGTTACAAAATTATCTTTAACCGACTTCACAATGAACTAGCAATACAATTTTTTTTAAATGGACAGAAGAGAAACTAAAAACTGGTTTGTCCAAACCAACCCATTCTGACCTGGCCAGTGGATGTCAGCGCGAGAGACGACTGGCTACCCGCACAAACTTTGCGAATAAACATCCCTTGCAAGGCTTCGATGACCTTCGGCTTGTACACTCTGTTTGTATCTCCATGACCAAGTTTCCCTGTGAAAAGGTGCAAAAAAAAAACTGGTTATATACCGTTTTCCCCTGTTGTATAATTGTTTCCTCTTATTTGTATAATGGCAGTTTTATATATATATTAAAAAGCAGTAAAACAAACTATACGTATAAAAATACATTATTCTTAAAATAAAATGTACCATTGTCTCCTCCGCCAAAGGACCAGACAATACGCCCATCTTGCGACACAGCAATTGTGTGGGAGCTGCCGCATGCGACTTGCCCCACGTTACTAATGTCCTTCACCAGGGTTGGGATGTTCCGGCTGTTGCTGTCTCCATGACCTAAAGTTGAGCAAAATGCCATGACAATCAAACCTTGAATATGGTAACCAAATTACAAACCTTGCAAACACATACAAAGATTAGTACGCCAACGTCCTAGTGTGTGTGTGTGTTACATGTGCAAAGAAAACCTTTCTGGATAATCGTCTCTAAAATCACGACCTTTCTGGTGATGTGCAATAACGCATTTTTTGTGGCCCGCTTAGTGCTGTGGTGACTGTAAACATAGCAGCTGTATGCCTGGTTTTTACAACAGCTTAAGTTTATTTTTTATCTAAGTTTGTAAATGCAAAGGAAAATATCTTACTCGCCCTGTATTTTGTAAACAAATTCATTTTATCTAGGAGTCAATAATCTATTGTCTAGTGACCTATTTAAATGACTCTCCATTCCCATGTGTATTGCATTTTGCAGGGAAAAACCTTGATAAATTGTCCGAGGAATGTTATGACCAAAAGTAAATTTACATTTTTTATAAACATGACACAAAAAAATTCTACCATACAATATTTCTAAAGCAGAGTGTCCGCAACTTCAGTCTTCGTGAGATACCATACTAGGTTTACCAGTATACTCTCTATTCAAATTAACTCCTTCCAGGCTGCAAGTGCCCTTTGATAGTTTTACACATCCCAAATGATGTGATAAGCAATTAATGCCATCAGCATTCATGGAACGATTGAGCATTAATTGCTTAGCGCATCACTTGGGATGTGTTTAACTTGGGACGTGTTTAACAATCGTCAGTCGTGTGCAGCGTGGAACGCGTTCATTTGTATTTGAATGGGGAGTAAATTAGTAAACGTGGAAATACATAGCATGGTGGGTCACGTAGACTGGAATTTGGTAAAATGCTTAAAAGTCAATATAATTTTCTTTCTGGAGCACATGAATAAAAATAAACAAGAAAAAATGCTTCAAATTCACAAAGACTCAAAACTATATATGGTCTTAATTTTTAAAATGGAACATATTCATGCCAAACAATCTTAAAATGGAATTGGCCAAACATCACAATGCAAGTCCTTCCTCAAAAACTCTTCAGACTCTTTTCTGTACAATTAAATTATATAATTATTATTTTAAGGTATATTACTCAGTATACAGTACAAACCTAGTCTGCCAAAGTCCCCTTCTCCCCATGTGTACAGCTCCCCATCCTCTGTGACAGATGCACTGTGCCTGTAGCCAGCAGACACGCACACCACCACCTGCAAAAAGAAAACAATTTGGTAGGCATAATATATTAACACGGCCTTACAAACCATATTCACTGCAGCCAACTGAAGACTGGAGAAACATTTTTTTTACTTGTTCAATATAACGTTGGTAAAGTTAGTAGATCAAATGTCACTTTAATACACAGTATCAAATGTCAGATTAATAACATGTTTGTTTTGCTCCTATTGAAACTTTCTTACAAGTTGAATTTAAATCCATTACCCTTCTAAGACACTTTCTGAAAATGCAGGCATTTCATTCATGAGCCCTCTATCCTAAACATCTCCAGTAGATAAAACTACATCCAGTTCACAATTATAAGTCACTGGCTCCTTGGGGGTAGAACTGGAATGCAATATTCGTGAGATCAACATACAATTATTTCATACAATTTAGACGAATGCATCTAAATACGACTATTTTCTCAAGATAATGTGTAGAAATAGGTGGCTATTTCTTTAATAGGAGGAAGTCAATCAAAGACAGAGGAAAAAATAAGAACTTGTTAGTGAAATTGAACAGGAGCAGGGAGTCAATAGCACAGATAGTTGGAGAGAGTTCGAGACCATTTGGTCAGCGGACAAGAAAGAGCAATCACCAACAGAGCGATGGGCGCTTCTATAGAAGCCTTGGTTAATGGAGTGAAGAGTGTGTGGAGGGGAGTAGCATTAGGTAAGACGGGAAAGATAGCCAAGATAAGTCGATGGAATGTAATTGCAAATGATCTGGGATTGGATTGGGAGCCATTGGAGAGATTGAAGTAGTAGGGTTGTTTCATTTACAGATGCAGGTGAGAGGTCTAGCAGTGGAATTTTGGATAATCTGGAGTTTGGAGGCAAGTGATTTGGAGAGGATTTCAATAGTCAGTATATAATGAAGGTCTTCGTGGCAGCTAGCACAAGACATTTGCAGATGTAGGAGATTTAGCATACAGATTGGAGGACTTTTTTTAAAAACTCAATTTTTCTGAGTAAAAAAAGCCTTCAGCATTACCAGCGTTATATGCAAGCAGGCGAGCAATTAATCCATGGAGTGCAGACAAAAAACTGTCAGGTCACGTGCATCTCATGTATAAAACAGGAGAGGCGTCACCTACAAACATGGATAATCTGACCTACAAACATGGATAATCTGTCCTCCAAAGTAGAAATGTCATTATGGTCACAGTTAGGGAAATCCATAGGTTGGTGAAAGTGTCTTTTAATTGTTTAAATCATCCAAGGGCCATGGTAACTCGAGCTGCCTTGGTCCCCATGTGGCTCCACACTGCATCACAAAATGTTGGGTTTCCTTCGATGACCAAGCCGAGTAAGAAGCAGTCAGCGTAAAGCTTCATGCCACAGTTCAGGCATGGAACAAGCATTAGCCACAATTTATTTCACATCAATGGTGCAGTGGAGGCACATACCACGACGCAATTACTTATTGAAGACAACTAAATAAAAATCAATGTCAACTGCTCTGTTGCTTTTTGAACCAGATTGCTCCACAAATATACTGCTCCATGGAAGCTAAAACTTAATGTGCCTTATGGGAAGTGGTGCCACAACGTGGACACATCGTTTCCAGTCGTAATGACACTGTGAATCGGTGTCATCTGGTGTCCAAAAAGTATTAATCCATGGGGATGATAGAGCAACTGTGGATCTTCTGGAAATAATTAATGGTAAAATAAATAAAAAATGCCAAACCCAAAAATGTAATGCTTCTGGGACTGTTATTGATTCACGATTAATGGATTTGGAAGAACACATACAATGTATGACAACTTATATATTTTAAGCCTTTCAGATCCATTTGCCAGGCATATAATACAGGACAAACCTTGCCCTGCAGTGGCCCTTGGATCAGCTTGGGGTACTTCTGCGTTGAGCTGTTGCCATGGCCCAGTTTTCCATAGTCACCATCACCCCAGCTAAACACTTCTCCTTCCATGGTTACAGCCAGTGTATGACCATCGGAGCCTCTGGATGACGAGATCTTCTTGACGGCGCGCTGAGGCTCAAAGGTTAATTTCTTGAGTGTCGACTGGTTGTTGGAGTCACCCAGTCCCAAACGTCCATAACTGCCCTTTCCACAGGCTCGCACCGACCCGTCTACTGCAATGACGAATGTGCAGTACTGACCCGCTTCAATCTGCCCAAGAAAGAAAATATTCAGAATTACACACAGGAACAAATTGAAAAGATGACCTTGTAAAATAATCATTTAATGCAGAGTTTCTCAACCAGTGGGGTATGCTCTCTAGTCTTCCAGGCAGGTGCAGGCCAAGGCATGGATTCTGTGCATGGGAAATTATTAATAAAATGGATCAGCAGCCAGGAGGCTAATGGTGTCCATTCCACTAAATCCTACACTCAATCAAGATTGCACCATATATGAAGTTTATCAAGAGGGATATCCCAACATGTGCAGTTCTGTATGCAACAAGTGCCGTGATTGTATGCAATGTTTTTTCTAAACTTTTGGAAAACGTGGACAGCAGCTGCCACCGTTTGAAGCTTCAACCGATGATGGTTGGATCTTGACCAAAACTGCTTTCAGGCAATAACTGGCACAGAGGTGTCACCTTTCAAGAGTAATCAACTACTTTCCAAGAATCGTTTGGTACTTTATTTTACCGTGAAATTGCAGACATTACGGGATGTTAAACATTGAATAAGAGAAGTGAGCTTGGGCAGAACATGTCACAAGAAGGGATGGCCAGTGGTCGAGACGAAAGATGGGAGTGGCAGCAAGAGGAAACAAGTCCGAAATGTTCATCGCATTTTGATTTATACGTTAGATTGGTGTGCCATGGTAGGGCTGGGGGAAGGTGGGGGGTCAGAGACCAGTAGTCCCAAATGGCTCCTGCCATACCAAAAAGAGGTTAAGAACCACTGATGGGGCATAATGATAAATGTGTTGAATTTATTTTTATATTAAGCCTTACATTTATTTAAGCATTAGGACTCCTGCAGTGTAACATGCAAAATATACTGGAGTTGCACAGGAACATTTAAAAATGCTGTTTCTGAGATGTTCACGTGGTATGTCGATAAATATTATTTTTTTACTTGTAAGTACAGTGAGGGAAAAAAGTATTTGATCCCCTGCTGATTTTTTTTACGTTTGCCCACTGACAAAGAAATGAACAGTCTATAATTTTAATGGTAGGTTTATTTGAAGAGTGAGAGACAGAATAACAACAAAATCCAGAAAAACGCATGTCAAAAATGTTATAAATTGATTTGCATTTTAATGAGGGAAATAAGTAGTTGACCCCTCTGCAAAAACATGACTTAGTACTTGGTGGCAAAACCCTTGTTGGCAATCACAGAGGTCAGACGTTTCTTGTAGTTGGCCACCAGGTTTGCACACATCTCAGGAGGGATTTTGTCCCACTCCTCTTTGCAGATCTTCTCCAAGTCATTAAGGTTTCGAGGATGACGTTTGGAAACTCGAACCTTCAGCTCCCTCCACAGATTTTCTATGGGATTACGGTCTGGAGACTGGCTAGGCCACTCCAGGACCTTAATGTGCTTCTTCTTGAGCCACTCCTTTGTTGCCTTGGCCGTGTATTTTGGGTCATTGTCATGCTGGAATACCCATCCACGACCCATTTTCAATGCCCTGGCTGAGGGAAGGAGGTTCTCACCCAAGATTTGACGGTACATAGCCCCGTCCATCGTCCCTTTGATGCGGTGAAGTTGTCCTTTCCCCTTAGAAAAACACCCCCAAAGCATAATGTTTACACCTCCATGTGTGACGGTGGGGATGGTGTTCTTGGGGTCATAGGAGGCTTTCCTTCTCCTCCAAACACAGCGAGTTGAGTTGATGCCAAAGAGCTCCATTTTGGTCTTATCTGACCACAACACTTTCACCCAGTTGTCCTCTGAATCATTCAGATGTTCATTGGCAAACTTCAGACGGGCATGTATATGTGCTTTCTTGAGCAGGGGGACCTTGCAGGCACTGCAGGATTTCAGTCCTTCACGGCGAAATGTGTTACCAATTGTTTTCTTGGTGACTATGGTCCCAGCTGCCTTGAGACCATTGACAAGATCCTCCCGTGTAGTTCTGGGCTGATTCCTCACCGTTCTCATGATCATTGCAACTCCACGAGGTGAGATCTTGAATGGAGCCCCAGGCCGAGGGAGATTGACAGTTCTTTCGTGTTTCTTCCATTTGCGAATAATCGCACCAACTGTTGTCACCTTCTCACCAAGCTGCTTGGCAATGGTCTTGTAGCCCATTCCAGCCTTGTGTAGGTCTACAATCTTGTCCCTGACATCCTTGGAGAGCTCTTTGGTCTTGGCCATGGTGGAGAGTTTGGAATCTGATTGATTGCTTCTGGACAGGTGTCTTTTATACAGCTAACAAGCTGAGATTAGGAGCACTCCCTTTAACAGTGTGCTCCTAATCTCAGCTCGTTACCTGTATAAAAGACACCTGGGAGCCAGAAATCTGATTGAGAGTGGGTCAAATACTTATTTCCCTCATTAAAAAGCAAATCAATTTATAACATTTTTGACATGCGTTTTTCTGGATTTTTGTTGTTGTTATTCTGTCTCTCACTGTTCAAATAAACCTACCATTAAAATTATAGACTGATCATTTCTTTGTCAGTGGGCAAACGTACAAAATCAGCAGGGGATCAAATACTTTTTTCTCCCTCATTCTATTTACTTCGAGCACATCCAAAGAAAACAGTTTTTGTTATTGAAGAACAATGAAACATCAAGTATGTGCCCCTTAAGGTTATAGAATTAAGACAAGCAAATCATTATCAGACAGGCACATGTAGAAAATGTATCAAATATTAGCCATTAAAAACCCCTTTCGACAAATTAAAAAAAAACCTGGCACTTATTTAAAAAAAAACACCATAAATATTGATTCTCTTAAGAACATGGCATTTTTCTGACAAATGATTTCAAGAGAACTGCTGGCCCCAATAGATGGTGTGCAAGCCACTTTTGAACAAACACGATATTCATAGGATTGGTGATGAATTATTAATAAACTCGGCCGTACCGTTTGTGCATTGGCAAAGCCCGATGCCATCTTGGGTTGCAAGATTTTCTCCTGGGCTCCTTCAGCAAGCTGGTGGCTGCTGTTGCTGCCCCACACGTACACCTCGCTGGTCTCCGACACAACGGGGCTGTCACCGGTCTGCCCCCCGTCCGCATTCACACAGGAGCGCGTGTAGTCCGATGCCATTTGGCAAACCTGTGGACCAGTCACACAATAGAGTGCAGGAGACCCTTGAATATCACGGGTTTAACGCTTGCAATTTCGACCTATCGCGGGCAACCTCTTTGCATACCAATTTACCTATCACGGGAGTTAGTTTTGGCCTTTCGCTGGTATACTGTACCCGGAAATACTGTATCATCGACTGATATCGGGGTGTGGGGCGGGGTGGGCGAGGAACCCGAGGCAGTCAGTCGCACCGCAACTTTTGCAGTGCAAGCATCTCGCGGACAAAGACCCCTCGTATAGCCTTAATAGGCCGTTGCGGCAAGTGCTATTAGCGAGCACCTATGAAGGCTGGCACGGCACACGAGGGAGTGGGTGGCCAGCACCACGCCCAGCTGCCTTTTTTTCCCCAGTGGCAAAGTTTACACATCGCACCAAGTACTCATTTTATGCCGAGTCAATCTAGGGGAGGCCCAGGGCTAATTCAGATAATCGTCCCACGTGCTGGGATTGAGCAGGAATCGAACTCAGGTTGCCGGGATCGTAGCACAGCACGCCAACCATAGCACCACCGCTCCCCATTCACGTACAAACACATACACACCCTCTTTGCATAATCTGCATCGGTAAGTTCAGTATTAATATTTATTGTTTTGTATCGGGTTTTAACATGTTTAGTTCAAATATTTATTTTTTGTTGATTTGGCATACAGTACAGTACTTATTTAAATTGTGATGCTTCCATTTTTGGTAGCCATGTACCCAACCCCATTATTTAGGTAAGGCTTAAGTTTTGATATCGTGATATTCAAGGGTCTCCTGTATAGCATCAACCTCTTGTCATAAGATGGCAGGCATACCAACAAATTAATATTAGGTGTTACATTTTAAATTAAATATTATTCCAGTTTCAGACACCTGACACTTTCTGGCTGGATGACAACCAACACTGTTCAGATTCAGATATAGCAACAACCTCTTTGCCAAGTTATTAATGGAACTACATTCACGTGGCACTGTATAGGAACATTATGCAATGCATTTAAAGAGAAGTTCTAAACATCAATTCGCTACAAGATTTAAAGGAATAAATAACATAATTCTGATAAATATACATAACTTATGAAGGTATTAAAATATATTTAATCCCAAAGACTCACTGCTACCTATCAGTCCGTTATATTTGCTAAAATGTATTTTGATGGCAATTTCAGACAAGAGGACCACAATGCACTTCTTGCATAAATGCCAGTAGTGTTCACATGTCGAGGCTGTGTGCTCTTCACACAATCCTGTGTTTTGCATTAGCTAAACTAATGTGCCCCATAGTGTGGAATTGGGGACTCCACATATATGGTTACCGGAGGCAGTTTTTGTGGCAGTGAGCATTAGTAACTAATGTGCTGATAAGTCCTAATAAGGATGAAACTGGGTCCACAGTTGTCTATCATGAGCACTAATGCCTGCAAGCCAAACACTTGCTCACATTTTGACGGTAACCTAAGAAGGACCACAATGCATTTTTTAAGAAATGTTGATGTTTTAAATATATGCAGAGGCTGTGTGCTTACGACACATCCAGTCATTATCAGGGTGGCTTATTGAACAAATGCTGCCAAAATTTCCCAATATCATAGGATATATATTCATGAACTCCATGGTAAAACAGATCCTTGTCCATTCATTTTATTACACACAATCCACTATCAGTGTGTAATTTATTTGGTATCATTTTGATGTACAGCATTGGAATTTATGGAGGTCACTTGCCAATGATATCAGGCAATGAGGCAGAATTTCTTGAACAGGCCGTGCTCTGCAAATGGGACTCCGGTCAGACCTGATCCAAAGTTAGCCTACTTTAATAAATACAGCAATCCCTCACCAACCGCGTAATTCATGTACATACGGTGTATGATCTGTACACCAATTTACCAAACGCGGCCTAGAAATTGAGTATCCACGGGCAAGCACAGGTCCGCAACACAAATTTACATGTCGCGGGGCCGCAACTCTCCTCCGCGCCACCCATGGCGCTGCAAAGTTTTTGATTATCACAGCGCACAGACCGCTTCGTATTGCGGTCTATACAGCCACACAGGGAGGTGTACTGGGACCGATTTAAAAAAATGCAGCAGCAAATCATCCTAACCTTTTTAAAGAAAAGAACTACCACCACCGATCCAGCCAGCAGTGCCACTGCACCTGGCTCCTCATTTGTCATTGATGACCCAGAGAAAGAGGGGGAGGGTGGGCCTGAGCCCCTCCTCCTAACGACCCCTTCCCCCACCTTCATATTGTCATCTTCATCATCGTTGTCATTGTCATGGACTTCTACCCTCAATATTAAAAAGGTATGTAACGCTAATTTTATGTTTTATGTTAGTGTGTAATGTACTATATTTTAACCGTGTTTAGTGCAGAAACAGGCAACGTAATTAAGTTATTACGAGTCTGACCGCGGTCGTGGTTCCCCTAATCCCTATTTCCCATAGGCCCTGTACATTACCAACTGCAGATATGCCTACTTCAGCCTTCTCCAGGAACCTAACCCCGCAGTTGACGAGGGATTGCTGTACTGCAAACGATTTGGAATGCACATAGGCTAATGGACGAAACTAACATTTTATTTTTAGTTGGTGAAACAGAACCTTGTTTAATTGTAAAATAAATATTGTTTGGACACAGCACTTCACTTTCAAAGCTCCAAGTGACAAAACATACAATATTTTCTGAAGATGAATAACATGATAAGGTCTTTATAGCAGTGACCCATTTTACATTGCAGACAAAACCCAAGAACTGGGCTACTATGTCAACATCTATTGTCACAGGATCTATTTAACAAGACATAAAACAAATAGGCTGCCCAAGGGCATGGATGACAATGCCTAAAACGTATTTAGCCACATTTATAAACACTCCTTGGTTCTCTGTAAAGTCGCATAGGTATATTTTCTACCTATGTGACTTTACCGAATGAACCAAAGAGTATGGATTCCTGCTGTCACGAAAGCTTAAAATCAAGAGGGAAATACCTACCGATCACGTGATTTCTATCTTTGCACACACCAAATGATGTCAAAGAAATCAGTTTAATGCTAAAGAAACCCTGTAGGCTAACTATTTATGTTCAGCCTTTATATTTGTGCTCATGTTGCACAGTTTGTCATGAAAATTATCTCCGTTAAATACAGCATTGTAGGAGCTGAATTAGCCATTATTAGGTGGGGAAAGAATTCCAAGGGGAATCAAAATATACCAAGGCAAAAATAGTACACGGTGATAGCTTTAGCGATCACATATCCTTGTTTGTACTGTTGCGAATGATGTACAATTATTGGTTCTTTGGGAAGATAGTGGAATTGGAGTGACATTTCTCAGTAGGCTCCACAGTAAATTGAAAAGTTATACGCACATAAACACAATGTATAATGTATAGCACAAGTACATAAGGAGGCATACAAAAAAGGTACATTATTGTATTTTCTTCCATATACAAGTGTCTGGTAATCTAAACCTTTTAATAAATCACCACCACTTTATTTATTCTTTTCAATGTTTTCCAAAAAAGACCAAACCTCTTCAAATTAAATGTGGATGCTGTACTGGAAAAAGTATTACTGCCAAGTGAGCTTAGTGATGGGAATCGTTTCTTACCTCCTCAAACAAACACATTGCAGCCTGGTAGAGACAGCAGAGGCCATCAGGGGTCCGTTTGGGCTCTCTCCACTGGTTGTGCTCAGAGGACGTACCCTGAACACACACATACAGATGCAATAAAGGGCATTAGGCTTCCAACAATAACTTTTAAACAATGTTGTCAAACTCGATTAACTGTGCAGTCAAATCTCACCATGGAGCGCCTCATTTGTGTAAGCACACTCATGAAGCAGTCGTATCCAATCATGCCCTCCAGACTCATCGATTGATGTGCAGGCTCCAAGGAGACTGTGGAAGCTGTAATTGTGGAAGTGGTAGCAGCTGTTGTGGTGGCAGCCATAGTTGAGTCAACATCAGGTACTTTCCCTCCAGAGGCTGCCAAGGCCATCTCAATCCACTCGAGTAGATAGCGCAGGGAGCCCCGTTGGGCTGCCAGCCCCAACAGCAGTTCACAGGCCAGGCGGCGGCCAAGCACGTCAGCGCCCGACGATGCCATTGTAACTCCCTTGAGAAAGGCAGTCACCTGAGCCAGGCAATCCAGCCCCATAGGTGGGAGCTTGCTCTCATTGGCCAGGGAGAGGGGTGGTAGAGACCCTAGTACCTCTACTGCTGTGCTTAGCACATCATTGCACAAACTTGGGTTTGGACCTGGCAGTGCGACTGTGAAAAAGAGAGGTCAACAATGCGTACAATTAGACAATTATTTTAACTCTATGGTCGAAATTTAATGATATAACATACCTACAAACTCAATTTCATGGTCACAATGACGCAATAAAATGGACTCCGTTTTGTAAAAATATCGTACGACAGATTTCACAAGGACAGAAGAGCCCCTGTTTTTATAAGATAAAATTGGTATGCAGTAAGTTTTGATTGCACGTGTTAGTGCATTTGAGAAAAATGTGATATTTCAATGTTTCCTTCTGGATTCCTACTGTCGAATGGTAACAGGAAGCCGTTTTTTTTTTTAAAATGTGGTATAGGAAATAAAACAATCCACGTAGTTTTCAATCTTACAACAATGCATGCGTTTCAAATTTTCATGAGTTTTAGCCAGACTAAAAAAAACACACCTTAAAAATAATGCTGTTTACTCCTAAATGTTTTATGAAATGGAAAAAATCATAACCTGGTGCCTGGGAAGGCAAGTGCCAACTCTGACGCAGCAACGCAAACAGCAGACTGAGGCCCGTCTTCACTCCCATCTCGATGAGCGCGTCCGTTCCCGATCGTTGTCTCTCGCTTGCACTCCCTGCATCACCGGGGCCCGAGCCACCCTCCGGAGCAGACGCTTGTTGCTGGCGGGCACGTCCCCGGTCGTGGTACTTGCTGGCGAGCGCATAGAAGATGCGTTGCAGTACGAGGAGGCGCTGCCGCAGGGTGGCGGCGAAGGGCGAGTCTGAGCATACAGTCTTGGCGAGGGCCAGTTGGCTGGCAAGCAGTGCTCCCAGGTAGTGCTCCTGCTCTTCACTCGACAGCGACTCCCGCTCAAAGTCTGGCAGTTGGGGGCCTTTCAACCTCATCACCTGCAGCACCACCACCATCATATTAATTGTATTCAACATTTGGTGATAAACAAGCAAGGTGATACCCTAGTTGTAAGAACTAAAAAGGGAAATATGGAAGATACAAATGGAAGATTGTGATTTTAATGCAATAAAAATATACTTTACAGCTTTCTCAATCCACTGCCTGATTAACACCTTCCCTATGCATTGTCATCCATAAAGATTGCTTCAACATACTTCATCACGCTGGACAGCACAGGCTGGTGGAGGGTACTTAGAACTGATTCAGATATCACTCGTCACTGATGTCAGCCATAGCCATTCGCTAACCAATGCACCACCTCATTACCTTAGACAATTAATCATGACACACGAATACATAAAAATAAGACACATTTAAACCTGTGGCATTATATTCTAACATAAATGACCTAGAGAGCTATAATGAACTTGCAAAATGCTGCTGGTTTAGGTAGAACGAGAAGCGTACATCGGACTCCTTCCAACCGAGACAAAACTCGGTACAATACCGACTTAAAAATTATGTTGTATAATTGCTTAATATTAGTCACTTCTCTGAAGAAACGTCCAAAAAGGTACAATACCTGTTGTGGTAGCGCAACAACTTCCTTATTAGCTAAGAGTCGGTCATAAAGGGCAGATGCCCCTTCTCGTGTGGTGATGGACTCGCTGTCTTCAAGTACCCAAGAGCCATTGAGATGTTCCAGCCACTTCAGCTTCACGGGAGGAATTACATTCGCCATCTTATCTTCACTGAAAAATGCTGCTAATTAGAGTACAACAGGGTAAAAATAAAACAATCCTGAGGTCGCAGTCTTTTGCTCAAATTATCCAGTACAGAAGTCAAATGCAAACATCAACCCTCAGTTTGCTACAAGATGAAAGACAATAGAAAAATCACGATCTGTACTTAGAGGGCACTTGCCCTCTACTCAAAGCACACAGCCATGATGTCCTTATATTACCACCATTAATGAAAGCCACCATTAATTAGAATAATTAATAATCCTAGCACCAACTAAAGTGGTATACTGTACCTTTAAATGGCAGGCAGGGCAGTGTTAGGATACTCAGAATGCCTGATGAAGACTGCATAGACTGTATTGCAGCCTGGCATTTGAAACGTGTTGGGAAAAAAACACGTTAAATACCTGACGAAATAAGCTTCTGCTTCCATGTGCTCAGCGGCAGCTTCATATACAATAAGGTAAAGCCACGTAGATAGCAATCATCGTCAGGTGAAGAAATATAGCGGGAGAGCTGCTGAGGTAGTAAAAATATATGGCGAGAGAGCAGCTAAGGCAGGATGTTATAAAGGTTTGAGATGGGTGTAGCCCAAGGGTAAATGGGCGGGGCTAGAGATGACATTTGTATGTAAATGTAATATCGGAGAGCTGAGCCATACCCACGACAACGAAGCTGTGAGGGTGGCCATTGTATTGTGAGAGATTAGCATGTCAATGTCAGAAATGTGCGTGTAAATTTGCATGATCTTACATTTACATGCAAGTTTCATCTCCAGCCCCGCCCATTTACCCTTGGGCTACACCCATCTCAAACCTTTATAACATCCTGCCTGAGCAGCTCTCCCGCCACATATTTTTTCACCCGATGATAATTGCTTGTGTTGCGATCAAAACGTCGTGATATTGTTATTATTATCTTTTCTATCTACGTGGCTTCACCGAAAGACCCAAAGAATACGAATTCCTGCAGTCACGAAAGCTTTAAGTCAAGATTTATCGACTAAGGTGTTTACTATTTGGCTTCAAGTAGGACCCATTTATTTTGATTTTTGCTCATCTACTAGAAAGCAATAAATTATATTCAGGGCACCACTGCTAGAATAAATACAATACATTTCACTGGAATGTTTTTCATTAAAAAAAACCTGTGCAGTTATGCAAGCAATGTCTCTACTAGTTATGCGTGTACATTCTTAATCAGGGTACGTTCAATGTGTTACTTCTCTGAATGGATATGACTGTATAAAATGGAGTTTGCTTAGTGTGCGCCAAACATGCTCTGGCATAAAGCAATGCATTGTTCAACTCCTGCACACTCGGCTTAATAAAACAAATGCTAAACAGAATTCCCACAGCACCATAACTTTTGTCAGTTTCGAAAACTGGCAATGGAAATGTAATAAGAATATAAAATGAATTTTACAATGTGCTGTTTGTAAAACTTTCAATAGCTGGTTAATTTCTAAGACAATACTTAAAATGGGTTATCATGTACATTCCAATACACAAAAAAACGTATATTTGAGATTGCCAGTGAATCCAATGTTTCTTGTATATACTCTGCCTGAAGAGTTGGTTTGCAAAAACTATTTAATTGAGGATGTGATCATTGCTATGATGGAAGATTCCACACATGCTGAAAACAATGAATTCAGCCACTGTAACTGTAATTGTACTAGGGGCATGGCTCATGCCTCAGATTCAAATATTTTCTCCCCCCACATTTCTTGTTCCACAATGCCACGAATATTTTCCGGTGTACTGTGATGTGACGACACGATGGCGGGCTTCTTTGTGAGACAGTTGGCTTTAAGAGACTGCACGAGTTGCGAGATAGGAGAGGATCATGACCAGTCATGAAAAAAGTGCTGCGTTCGCTATAATTTATTACAGTACTGTAATAGAAAAATAATATTATTAGGTGGTATTTTATTGTTTACCCAAAAGATGGATTGGAACAACCTAGTAGTGCTGCCTCGGCTCAGGTAGCGCCAGCCAGCCAGTTGCTCCTTCTACATTATACGAAGGCAACTCTTAATTTCTACGACATTGTTTTCACAAAGAGGCATTTTGCAATATTATTTAACTTAGTTGTTTTCATTAATTTTATTGATTTTTTTACCTACGTGACTTTACCGAAAAAACCAAAGAGTATGAATCCTTGCAGTCACAAAAGCTTTCAATCTAAAATATTTATTTGGCATAAGCATTTTTCGGGTTTAAAATACTAAATTTTAAAAACTTCTTTACTTTGCATATTGATGACTTACAATTTAGAAACTGTGCAACGAATGATGCATAATGGTAAGAAAATGTAATATACCGTATTTTTTTCCGGATTTTGCCTCTCTATGGTAGATGTATTGTGATCAGATAGTGGTGCCCTTGCACATCTGCACCTTAGAAGAGCACGGAGTTATTTTTTTTATCCTCCGAGGTTGTAAATACAAGTTAAATTAATTGAAGAATAAAAATGCAGGATTATTGTAATGTGAATCATGGGAATGTTTGCAAATGGGCAGAATGACTGTAAATTGGACAGGAGCAAGTTTGTGAAAACATCAAATGAATACAGGCAATGTTGCTTGTACGAATTAAGAAATCATCACCAGTCAGTCTGAAGTGTGGGAAGAGCAATTCAATAACACGTAAGTTTAATTTGCACTTCGTGAATACATGTTGGGTACAAACATTTTATAAAACACTATAATAGTAATCTCACGTGTTGTCTCTTATCAGCCACATTCCTAAATGAAAGTAACTGTTATTCGTCTCAATGCAGCCATTATACCAATTTTAAACATTTCCACAATTCGTATAATTGTCCAATTGCAATTTTATGCTTCGATATCTTTAACTTTTCTTTACACCCCAAGTGGACAAATCAACTACAAAAAAACTCGAGGATCTCTGCCAACAGCATCACATATCATCAGCTATGCATCTTTTACAAACAATACATTGGCATAGGTCACATAATTATGAAGACTCGTTAAAAACACCCTATTTTGTCACCACCAGATATTTTTGATTAGATAACATGTGCAAAAAACACGGGCTCAATAGCTTTTACTTTTAAAACTATTTCCAACATTCATTCACTTGAAAATATCACATTCACAAAGTTTAAAAAAGTATATAATGCATCAAAAGATCACGTTCAAGAGGTAACCAGGTCTAAAGCTGTCGATGCCACCAGACCTTGCCAACGATTTATACATTTTATCCGTTCCTGCAGCTACAACGGGAATGTTTTGTGATTTAATACATTAAAAGAAAAATACTGCAATACAATTTAAAGCAGTCTGATCGACTGATTGGTGATGAAGCGAAATCAATAAATTAAGTCCTGTTTTACATTCATATTACCAGGTTGAACAAAATAACTTGAAAAAAATATGATTGAGGTGTTTTTAAATGAGGCTATACAAGCACATTTCAGCCCAATATTCTCAGGTCAAATAAGTAACATGTTTCACACTGTGTGGGTTTCACTTTATATTTTAATTTACAATTTCCTCAAATGACATTGGAGAAAAGTGCTTCAGTGGTTTATGTTTTTGCTCTTTGGCTACACTTATGCAAGATAGCAAGTAATAGTCCTCCTGAGGCCTTTAGTTTTCCAGTTAGCTGTCAAGCTTCCTTAATCAAGTTCTGTAAGATGACACACGTTTGTCATTGACCACATGAGCATAGAACTGGCAGCCCAAAAATAGTTTAAAATGTTACCCAAATATGACCATACATTTAGCTTTTTCGAGCTAATCTAGATGGCCAAGAGTATTTGTCATACAATGTGGTCACATGACATTCAAGGTAGGCACAGCTGTGTCCTTCTTGCTGTTTGTGAGCACACCTTTGTGTTGTT
This sequence comes from Petromyzon marinus, assembly GCF_048934315.1. Taxonomy (NCBI): domain Eukaryota; kingdom Metazoa; phylum Chordata; class Hyperoartia; order Petromyzontiformes; family Petromyzontidae; genus Petromyzon; species Petromyzon marinus. The sequence continues at coordinate 21,415,286 of NC_133667.1, read as the reverse complement.
AAATATCCTGTTGTTTACCTGCCTGCACACGTTTTCATCATTTACATAAAGTGTTGTCAGTGAATCAATGCGCAACAGTAGCACGTGATATAAAATAGTTCCCATCCCTCTAGGCATAGTAATCATAATACTAAAACACCAGAGCAGTTCACCTCATCTGAATGTCAGCGGAGCAGCAGAATTCAAACAGCAATATTGAATAGATTCTAAATACTAAATTACAAATTTCCTGAACTACCAATTTCAAAAGCACATTAGGGAATTAAAAACAATAGTTAAAACGCACAGAAGATACACCTACTATTTCTGTGATGTTTCAATTGTTGTTTCAGGTTTCAAATGTCAGCTGTGAAGTCATTATTGGCAGTCATACAAATTTGCAATCCATGATGTCTGAAAAAATTCAAAGTAAAATAATTAGGAAAAAAAATCGATTTATCATAGAGTATGTTCACAAGGCGCACAGCAGTTTCATAAAGGGTGTCGTTTTCAAAATGGCCTGGTCTCTTAAAATAACGTTTGCTTTTCACTTACACAGCACGCGTGCTTTAAGCACCTTGAACAGCGCACGTCTATAAAAGGAGTACACTGCGTTAATTAAGATTATTCTGACATTAAAACCAAGCTCCGTTGGCATAGCATATTCTTTTTAAAATCGACTAGACGGGTACCCGGTGCTCGTATCAATGCAAGAGGAACCTACAAAGGAGGCACTGCAACGATCGTATTTAAATAACAGTCATACGATGGGGATATACCACAACCCAGATTAACATCCATTCTCCAAAACGTATAATTCATTGCACAAATCCATCACAATTTGCACAAGCAGACGAGATATTAGAAGCCCCCTCCCCACCCCGCCCTTTCGCACTGCACAACAGCATTCCCCACTGCCTGGACGTGTATGTATTCACCCTATTGATTGGATTACTGGGGCTGACGATACCGTTCAAAATATCGATTAATTTATGTTGTCTTTGTACCGTCTCGTTTGGGCTGTTAAAAACAACAACAACCTAGATTTGCCTATCGTCTACGTCCCGTTGGTACCGCCCAATGTTACACCCGTACGGCCTCGGTTGCATTTACGCTAGGCGACGTTGTCTCTCGTTAACGATAACAGCTGCCCCGTGTGTGGTGGCGCCGTCTCTGCTCTGTGCTGATCGTCTCGTTCGCGTCCGTATTTTGTTTGTCATGTTCGTACCGTGTCCCTCCCGACGACGGCACGGGCGACGAGGCGCAGCTATCAACCACGTTCAAGATGTCTGTTGTTTTGTTTTGTGTTTTTTATTGCCTCGCGTGTAGTCGGCACCCGAGGCGAGGCGAACATTGAAATCGCAACGATGGCACCACTGGATTTTGTAGTTTACAGCAAGCAAAAAAAGGGGGTTAAGGACGAAACCATCGAGTCTCGTGTTAGTCGCTGGAAGCACCGTGCAGCCTCTGCACCGCCTCGGTCGTGCCGTCATTATAACGTGTAGCTAAATTGCATGATGCGAGCAAGCACGAAAACAATAATTTCTCACGAGCCCGATTATATGCGTATACGCGGTGCTGGCAATGCTTGACATGCAATGCCTGTGTAAACAATTGTGTGCAGCCTTAAAAAAAAGGTCTCCGATAACGCCGCGGGCTAGGCCAGACTCAGCCCCCGTCTCTGGCCTGTCGTCTCCTACCGGTTAGAGCGCGCGTCCCGCGGCAGAGCCCGGCGCAAGCCCGGGCCATTCCCTTCCCCGTCAACCTCGCACCCCGCCGCCGCCGCCGCTGCTAACCAACGTTGAGCCACAAATCCGATTAACAACATCACGACGAACAGCTTCGCTGGCGGACACCATCACCGCAACAACAACAAAAACAACAACCACAACCGTGTGTCGTCTGCTCACCTCGACGCTAACGGGAGACGACGGAGCGAGATTTTCCGCCTCAAACCATTCCCTGCAGCTTGCAGTCAAAGCGCGTCGCACCAGCACCACCACCACCACCGCCGGATTCTCGCAACGAAAATACCCTCGGGGCGCCGCTTTACGTGGAAGTTATAGGCGAACAACGAGACGATTTCTGCCTGGGAGGCGTTTGTGAACAGTGAAAGTTTGTGTTTTGTCGACGGGCTGGTTGCACGATTCGCCCCCTGCTGGGGGAATGTTAATGTTGCTGCTGCTGCTGCTCGAGCAAGGGTCATGACTTGCACAAAATTCTGAATCATCAGAATAAAATTTTGTTTTTGTTTTTAAACCGGAGGAATCCGACGAGCGATCAGCCACCTCTTTTTTTTCTTCCCGCAGATATCCAAATTCGTAGGGCAGTGGCGTCAGTATGATCGTGATCACGTTGATGAACTTCATCATCATTTGGTGTCATAATTATAAACGTCCCAATAACGTGACTATAATTGTACCGCATTCGTCATCTTCGCTCTCGTCAAAATCACCATCGCCCTCTCCACCACCGAATATCTCCACCATCATAATCCTCACCCAGCCCTACACTATCATCTACATCTCTCCTTACCGTCTTCGCCCTCATTTACATTCTCACCATCGTGCTCATTAATCACCACTTGCATTTACAAAGAGACACAGCGCAATTTAAAATAAGGCCTTTGGAAACTAAAAATAAAACTGAATGTAGGGGTGGTGGTGGGGGGGAGTTCCTGCCAAGAGTCGCACTAACTGTAATTTATTAAGTCGGTTACATAAAACAAACTTAAAACATTCCCTTCACTCCTATTTAAATGAGTGCCAATCGCGGATACATGCAACTACCAAACCCGCCGGGTTTGAAGGTAGCCTGCAGATAGCAGTGCAGCAAGTAGGTTTGATTAATAACACGTTTGTGTGCAATACAGTACGGTATTTTGGTGTCTACCAGATTACTCCTGCTTTCTCCATGCATCCAAAACACGCGTGAATGGAATTGTCCAAACATTTCGATGCAGGGGCTTTCATGAGAAAAAAAAAGGTAATGAGCCTCGGGAAATGCTTCTATTGCACAATTGCACAGTAGAAGGTGTAATTACACCTTCTACGTGGTGGTGACTTTACCGAAAGAACCAAGAATATGAATCCCTGCGGTCACGAAAGCTTTAAATCTACATTTATTACACAAATGAACCTTATGGCGGGTACCCCGGCTCTCGCGTCATGTCCGTGATGCAGTCATTTTTTAATTATAATTCACGATTTTTATTATTATTACACGATTTGATTATTATTATTATTATTACACGCTTTTTATATTTAACTCACGCTGTCTGTTGTTGTATCCTCAAATCCCGTAACTAAATTTTAACCCACTTCCCAATGTGGTATCGACTGCAAACTTGGTATACTTAAGTCATACTGATGACAATACTATATTCTATCATCAAATATTTATTAAAAAAAACAATTTAAACATTATTTTGTATATGTTATTATGTTTCTGCTTGAGTCTAATTGTTCCACGGTCAACTAACAACGTTGGCTGTAAATCACCAAGGGCCCCTTTACGTTGTGCCAAGCTTTGGGGCCCACTTCCTGGAGTCGTGGAGTTCTGTGACATTTACTGGTAGGAACGAAGTTGTAAACTGAGTGTACCAGCCTGCAATAGATTAATGTGTCCGTCCGTCCCCTTTTAATACTTTACGAAGTGAAATCTCGTGCTGTTGGGTGTAATAAAATTGCGCAAAGTTCCAATGTTCCTACCAGCCCACCCTGCAGGGACCTGCTACTAGTACGGTACATTTCATTAAAGCGTCGTTTTAAAACAAAGTTTTTTTTCTTCAAATATTACTTATTTCTAGTCTGTTGATGGTCGGCGATGCGGCAATCGACTCATCTCGACGAGCTGTACACTTAGAGTTGTACACACTACGAGTTGTACACTACGAGTTGTACACTAAGAGTTGTACACTTAAAGCTGTACACTTAGAGTTGTACACTTAGAGTTGTACAATTAGAGCTGTACACTACGAGTTGTACACTTAGAGTTGTACACTTAGAGTTGTACACACTACGAGCTGTACACTACGAGTTGTACACTACGAGTTGTACACTTAGAGTTGTACACTTAGAGTTGTACCATTAGAGTAGTACACTTAGAGTTGTACAATTAGAGTTGTACACTAAGAGTTGTACACTACGAATTGTACAATTAGAGTAGTACACTTAGAGTTGTACACTACGAGTTGTACCATTAGAGTAGTACACTTAGAGCTGTACACTACGAGTTGTACACTTAGAGTTGCACACTTAGAGTTGTACACTACGAGTTGTACACTACGAGTTGTACAATTAGAGTTGTACACACTACGAGTTGTACACACTACGAGCTGTACACTTAGAGTTGTACACACTACGAGCTGTACACTTAGAGTTGTACACACTACGAGTTGTACACTACGAGTTGTACACTTAGAGCTGTACACTACGAGTTGTAGCTGTACACTTAGAGGTGTACACACTACGAGCTGTACTCACGATGCACCATCACGGTGCGTGCGAGCGTTCTGGGGTTTCAGCGCAAACGTCCTCGATTTATTGTTACCCCCAGTCGCGGAGTGAAGCCCACCCCTGGGTAAAAATAGTGTCCCAGAAATACAATATTTAATTGTCTCGGATATTTTGTGTTATTTGGTACCCCGGGGTACCACCATACGGATCAAATTACCATTCCAGGACAGCGTTTGAGACGTTCAAGGTTTCTGTATTTTGGAAATATACATAATCAGGACGTCATTTCTAACTAAATATTATCTGTAAAGCTTGCCAGGCTAGTTTGGCTGAAGGAACTTAAGGAACTACCACTGCAGTAAAGTAACAGCTACTCTTACCCATTATCCATAATGGTGTTTCCTTTATCCCTATAATCGTATGAATAGGTATTTATTATTTTTTAAGTACAAACCAAGGATAAATGGATGTGGTGTGCCAAAATAATACCTGAAAGAGTGTTCTGCACTGCTCCGACTGAAATTAAGCACTGATTTTCTAAGTAATTGCGTTTTTATATTTGTATCATAATTTATATTTAATCATATGTTTTGCATTTTGTTACATTTAGTTATGTTTATTTAGTATCTATTTAATAATACAGCCACCTAACCCCACCAATTCACCAATGCTCACTGACCAGTGTGAAGTATGGTCAAACAACCCCCATGACTGACAAGGCATGGTATGAGGGCTTCATCTAGCAGTGGATTGACAAATGGCTATAGATCATGTAAATATTGCAACTGCTATTTTATGTATTGTGTTGGGATTTGCCATTTTATATACCTCCAGTACATTGTTACCATTACACCCAGATCTTCCAAAAAAGGGAAGTTTATGGTCTCAATTAGCTCTGATTGGGTTATAAATAACGGAAATATTTTTCAGGAGGGTCATACCTTGAAGTGCATGGCCAATTCATAGCTTACAAGTGTTTTTATATGTGGGATAACACTCAAAAGGTCTGCATAGATGGGCCCATTAACCTTTTATGCTGTCTGACCACCACGCAGTGCAGAGGGTGTGAAAGTTTCACAAATCTGTACGTGGATTTAAATCCACAATACTGTATCTCTGACGCACTGGATTACATGTGTGTGCCACAGCTGATGTGGTAGCTTTTTAAACCTCGTTTTCAGTGGCCTTTTATTTTAATATGCTAATTTCACACCATATTTTGGTTGTGGGATTTGACAAATGGTTTTCAAAAGGCATGTAACAAACAATTCTATGATTGTATTTTATTTTAATGTTCAAGAAACAGCCATCAAATCGTACTCAAAAGAATCATTTGTGTTCCATTTACCATATGCAAGTTTGAAGTTTTTTCCCTTTATGCGAATTAAAAAGTGCACAAAGAACAAAGGACTGTGCATGTTTGGAATTACACTGACAACTAAAATGCGTGGATCAATAAACAAACACAAATCATAGAACATCGTATTGCTTGTTAAGAAATTAAGTGGGTGTGGGCATGATATACAGTGAGGGAAAAACGTATTTGACCCTCTGCTGATTTTGTACGTTTGTCCACTGACAAAGAAATGATCAGTCTATAATTTGAATGGTAGGTTTATTTGAACAGTGAGAGACAGAATAACAACAAAATCCAAAAAAACGCATGTAAAAAATGTTATAAATTGATTGGCATTTTAATGAGGGAAATAAGTATTTGACCCCCTCTCAATCAGAAAGATTGCTGGCTCCCAGGTGTCTTTTATACAGGTAACGAGCTGAGATTAGGAGCACACTGTTAAAGGGAGTGCTCCTAATCTCAGCTTGTTACCTGTATAAAAGACACCTGTCCACAGAAGCAATCAATCAATCAGATTCCAAACTCTCCACCATGGCCAAGACCAAAGAGCTCTCCAAGGATGTCAGGGACAAGATTGTAGACCTACACAAGGCTGGAATGGGCTACAAGACCATTGCCAAGCAGCTTGGTGAGAAGGTGACAACAGTTGGTGCGATTATTCACAAATGGAAGAAACACAAAAGAACTGTCAATCTCCCTCGGCCTGGGGCTCCATGCAAGATCTCACCTCGTGGAGTTGCAATGATCATGATAACGGTGAGGAATCAGCCCAGAACTATACGGGAGGATCTTGTCAATGATCTCAAGGCAGCTGGGACCATAGTCACCAAGAAAACAATTGGTAACACACTACGCCGTGAAGGACTGAAATCCTTCAGCGCCCGCAAGGTCCCCCTGCTCAAGAAAGCACATACATGCCCGTCTGAAGTTTGCCAATGAACATCTGAATGATTCCGAGGACAACTGGGTGAAAGTGTTGTGGTCAGATGAGACCAAAATGGAGCTCTATGGCATCAACTCAACTCGCCATGTTTGGAGGAGGAGGAATGCTGCCTATGACCCCAAAAACACCATCCCCACCGTCAAACATGGAGGTGGAAACATTATGCTTTGGGGGTGTTTTTGTGCTAAGGGGACAGGACAACTTCACTGCATCAAAGGGACGATGGACGGGGCCATGTACCGTCAAATCTTGGGTGAGAACCTCCTTCCCTCAGCCAGGGCATTGAAAATGGGTCGTGGATGGGTATTCCAGCATGACAATGACCCAAAAGACACGGCCAAGGCAACAAAGGAGTGGCTCAAGAATAAGCACATTAAGGTCCTGGAGTGGCCTAGCCAGTCTCCAGACCTTAATCCCATTGAAAATCTGTGGAGGGAGCTGAAGGTTCGAGTTGCCAAACGTCAGCCTCGAAACCTTAATGACTTGGAGAAGATCTGCAAAGAGGAGTAGGACAAAATCCCTCCTGAGATGTGTGCAAACCTGGTGGTGAACTACAAGAAACGTCTGACTTCTGTGATTGTCAACAAGGGTTTTGCCACCAAGTACTAAGTCATGTTTTGCAGAGGGGTCAAATACTTATTTCCCTCATTAAAATGCAAATCAATTTATAACATTTTTGACATGCGTTTTTCTGGATTTTGTTGTTATTCTGTCTCTCACTGTGCAAATAAACCTACCATTAATATTATAGACTGATCATTTCTTTGTCAGTGGGCAAACGTACAAAATCAGCAGGGGATCAAATACGTATTTCCCTCACTGTAGTATTATTCGAAGGGATGAAGGTCAGTAGTTCAAACAAATGACAGTGACAACCAAACAAGAGAATATGTGTATAGCCATGAAATAAGCTTGTGTGCAGGAACAAGATTGTTGCATCATGGTCATCTTTAGAGATAGTAATTGCATGGTAAAACCCAATATAGCAGTGGATAGAGCATGGATGATGGTAATGGATGGATGAGACATTACAAATGAGATCTTGTAGTAAAAAGAAGATAAGACACAACAGAGGTGGGCAGTGCAGACAATACAAAAGAAAACAAATCTACTCTGGAATCAAATCGTGATCCCAATCATGTCAATGAATCAAATTGAGACTGAAATGAATGCCACTGTAAAGGCTGTGCTTGGCAGCCATGAGAAAATGTTGAGTTGAAGAACTTGTAGTGCCAGCCCAATAGCTCGAAATTCTAGTGGCACTCCACCAGGGTTATCGGTTTGGCAAGTGACCGAGATTTTATGAATGCTCGGCTGGTTCGGGTTCTGATAGGGAGCGCAATGAGAATGCTGATCCAATGTTTCATATCTTACCACGGTGGGCAGCTGACACCAATTAACAGCGACAGAGGAAGCACGTGGAAACGGCTTTGTGCCTATGTCGACTGTGGTCAACCTTTACACCACCCACTTGCCACCCACCCAGTCACGAAAGTTAAATTATAACCGATGACATTTCCTGCGGCACGCAGGCATGCACATTCAGAGCTTGAGAATGCCCTGAATGCTGGCATGCCAGAACAGGTCTCTTGACGTTCCACAATCACTTGAAGAAAGTGGCAGCCAACGTCAGGATGAGGAACAACCTCCTCAGAAAACTCAACCTGGGGTGCAGGTAGTGGGCAGACGCTTCGCACAGCTGCCGTCGCACTCCGCTATTCAATCACCGAGTAACGTGCGGTTGAATAGCGACGAGCCAACACCAATATGGTGTTGGCTCGTCGCACACAAAGCTGGTTGACGTCCAACGTTATTCAACCACGATGATCGTCACAGGGACGTCGCACACAAACGTTATTCAACCACGATGATCGTCACAGGGACGAAGCTACGACCCACCCCACCGCCTTTGGCTGCCAAGCACTGAGCAACATCGCTTCCCCTTGGCATTCGTCGTGAGGAGGCAACAGCCAAGATGACGGAGAAGATTGTTACGAATGCACGTCTCCCTCTACACACGGACACGTTCAACCCTCCACGGGACTCGCTTGTCATCGAGACAACCCGGGTGGACAAACAAGCCACGCAGGGAAATTCGTGATGAATGGTCCACACAAGACATTAAGACCCACTCTCTCAGCGCCACCACCGTTCGTAAGTCTTCCTGGCTTCAAGCTGTCGTGCCACGGTCCACCATCCTCTTACACCTGGGACCAACGTGACCACAAACCACTCTGTGTGGTCGTGGTCAGAGACAGACGATGTCGTGCTCCGTCGACGAGTGCCCCCTAACTGGACATGACAGTGATCTCTGGTGCCCCCCTTACACCGACGGTTTTGCTATGCAAGACAAGCGTACGACGACGATGATGATGATGATATCTTGACTCCAACTCGGCACAGACGCTGGCTCAGGCGCATTATGTTCAATATCATTCTCCAACAAAAGGCTGTGCCCTCGCTTGACCTGTTAGTAATGCGATAGTGTATGTACTTAATGTGGGGGTTACACATACCAAACAAGCTTATCCTTGAAAAGCATTTTATGGGATGGCCAAACAGTGTTTTAAAACCTTGTAATGCAGCCAGTGTTTTCACTTAGAGCTCTAATGGCAGTGACTCATTACCATTCTTTCCACACTAGTGTGATTGGTCAGCAGTGCCCTCTACTATGTATGTTGAACTTCTTTCACACCCTACCTTTGAGATGACACAAAAGAAGACTGACTGTCCTTCAAAACCGTATCAATGAGTGCAGTATGGTTTTTTTACATTAGGAACTATCAATTATGGTCATTTCTAGATTTACTTTACAAGATATGTACAGTATTGTCATTGCTATTCACACATGCATGTTCAAAGTCAAATTTACCACTGTTATACATTATTTTAGTCCTGCATGCTGCTCCAACTGATTAATCGTATGAGCAGTGAACACTGTACACATTTGTCTCCGTAAGTTTCACAATACTGTACATGCACAGAACATATATGTAACGTACTGTATGTGTTCAAAAGTTAATTATTTTAAATCAGTACAGTATTATTTCTGTATCTACGGAGTGTACCATACTTTGTAAATTAAATGATCTGCAATATTTGTGTGTATCTTGTGACTGAGGTCGACACTAAACTTGAAAGGGACATCTTTATTAACATAAAGTTACAAAACATTATACAAAATGCACTTTCAATTAAATAACCTTACCCACATACATTTAACAGATGTATACTTATTTGGCTGTACCCTAAACCCATGCCCAGTTATCGCCTCAAACACACACACATAAACTGAGACGACCTTTCTCCATGGGTAATCGAGCAGGCACACCTTTGCTAATCTATACACTCACTTCATCTAGCTTGCATATCTCCTCTGATACATCATTACTACCTGGCAGGCAGCATTTAAACTGCTCAACTAGAACAAACATCCTCCTGATTATCTTCAACAATGTGACCCAGAGCCCAGCTCCAAATTTTCCTGTCTCTGTTAGATGTATCTGCTTACTCTACTACCCTTCTTAAAGAACCTTCCCTGTCCTTACTCAACCATTACACTCTGTCTCTGCGACAATTCCTGCCACTCTCCTACCTCCACCCTCATTCAGGAACTTTCCTGAATCTACGGTAATGGAAACTACCATTCTCCCATATCCCCCTGACCCTCACTTTAACCACTGCTCTCAACCTATTCTTTGCTCTCTTTCGCTCTACCACTTTATAATAATTTCAACTTGAAACGCACACAGTATTCGCTCACTTGCGAAGAGAAGGATAAAGAGAGAGAGAGAGTGGCTCAGAGGTGCGAAGAGGAACCACAGACAAGTGGGAAGGCAGGCAGGCGGTGAGCTGGCGCTTTCAACAATTACCCAAGCTCAGGGGTCCTAAATACACACAAAGTTATTCTTGGTTCTTTCGGTAAAGTCACGTAGAAGGGAAACAATAAAATAATTATTTTCGTCTCCCCCCTCCTCTTTTCTGAACATAGATGGACTCATATTCTTGGTTCTTTCGGTAAAGTCACGTAGAAGGGAAACAATAAAATAATAAAAATATAAAACTATAAAATTCTCACGACGTTTCGACTGCAACACAAAAAAAGTGTCAGTTAAAAAAAAACGCCACTTTTTTCAAAATTTCTTGCTGTGGTTTTCACACCTGATGATGATTGCTTGTGTTGCAGTCGAAACGTCGTGAGAATTGTATTGTTTTATATTTTTATTATTTTATTGTTTCCCTTCTACGTGACTTTACCGAAAGAACCAAGAATATGAATCCCTGCAGTCACGAAAGCTTTAAATAAGAAAAATAGATGGACTCGTCCATCTGAATAACTGTCAAATCGCTCTCCGTGGTGCTAACGTTAAAAAAACCCGCCACTTTTTAAAAAAAATTCTTGCTGTGGTTTTCACACCTGATGATGATTGCTTGTGTTGCAGTCGAAACGTCGTGAGAATTTTATTGTTTTATATTTGTATTATTGTATTGTTTCCCTTCTACGTGACTTTACCGAAAGAACCAAGAATATGAATCCCTGCAGTCACAAAAGCTTTAAATCAAAATTTATCACAAAGGTGTTATCAGCCAATTGACGACAGTGCTCCAATGAACACTGCTAAGCTTGGCAGCTTAAAATATGCTGCCAAGCTTAGCAGTGTTCATTGGAGTGCTGTCTTTGACAGTTCTGTTTCTTCACCTGAGGAAGGCTACTTGTGTTGTGGCAGAAACGTCGTGAGAATTTTATTTTATTATGTTTTATTTTTATTCTTTTATTATTTCCCTTCTACGTGACTTTACCGAAAGAACCAAGAAGATATTTGATAGGTTATTTGAAGGGCAGTTTCGAGAAATGTTATATTGCTACTTTAAATATGTTGACATTATATTATGCTTGTACAAACATTGTTTCATGTAACCGTTATGTTAAAAAAAATCAGTCTGACCTACAATACAGCACTCTTAACAATCATACAACAGTGTATGCAGTATTATACCGTTTTTTATTTAACCACGTCACTGTAGTTACGTCTCTTTATGTACAGTATTAAAAAAAGTTAACTTCTGCTTCAACGATGGTGAATTGTAAATTTAGCTGGACAGTAAGCTGGGCTAATCCTGGCAACATGCACTTAAGGTTCTGTGCACACATCAGCAAAAGGGTTACCAAGGGCAATGGACATTCACTTTGAGTAATGGCTCAGCATACAGTAGCAGACAAGAAACATCTGCGTACTTCAACAAACGTGGCAGTAATACTGCATAAGTGTATGCCATTGTTGGTAAAAATGTAATTACGTAAAGTCTTCTACTGCAATCACAGCGTTGTACTGGAATTGGTATGATGTGCAGTATTATACTGTATCTAGATAACAATAATTAAGTAGAAAATGCCAGGCCAACTGTAATTAATTGCGAAGGTAGGAAGTTAGAAAATATGGCTCAAAATCTTTTACACAGAGCTGGGACAATTAGTTGATTGAACCGATTAATTGACATGAAAATATTACCAATGATTGAATTTTCGAGTCCCCACAAAATACCAGCCACCCCTCACATCCTCCCTCCAAAGGGCAGGAAACAACCTACAAGCCACGTCCAGCGATGATGCTGATTACATTGCCACCCATCACCTCCAGTCCAGCACACGTGGGAACAGTGGTGACACATTTTTCCAACTGATCCGCCCCTACTGCACATTTGTGAAAGAGCTTTATAGCTTGTCGGATTCCTCCTGTATAAATAAATATGCTGATTCTGAACTAATTCCAATTAGTTGAATATCATCCGATTTGTCGAGTAATCAAACTGATAATGATCAGTAGATTAATCGATTACAGGACTTAATGCAGTATTGGGATAGCCTAGGGTTACTACAGGGTGTGACTTTTTAAAGTATACCAAGTTAAATTGAAACAAAGTTAATTGGGTATGCTTTTAAAATACATACCCTGCATTATACAGTACAATACAAGACTATTAATAGACGTTCGACTCCATCTGAAGCCAATTGATTATAGTTGATGTACAGCATTCGTTATGAATGTCTGTTTATCCTGTTCATTTTTCAGAAACTACAATACAGTACAGAACCCCTCTCATCTGTGACCCTATGACCCACGACTACTATTATCATCTGCCAGAGCTAAGGACCATGAGAACTCCAATATTCCAGTTGTCCGCCATCATGTGCAAATTTTCCCAGAGGTCATTTATGAACGGCTTCCATATGCCCACACATTTTTCAAAATGTAACGTTTAACATCACGATTTCAACATAATCAGACATGATTAATCCACTGGTGGATGAAGGCCTCCCCGAGCCGACGACTACTCTAACAATAATGATTTTGTAACAACCAGCTTAGCACCTGCATAGTTGATGATTAAATGTGTGTGTTTTTTTATCAAGCTAACATTTTTTTACATTAATTTGCGCTAGTAAGTAAAAAAACACATTCATCAATTTCACTGCCGTAATAGCAAATGTATAATAATAATAACAATAGGTTTCGGGCATTGGCCCTACTTCATTGCACTCGAAGTATAAGTATGATGATTCAAAGACGATCACTGCATTACGTGTTTTCAGATGCGCTTCTGCGGCCATCTGGAACGCTTTTCCTTTCGATATTGTCTTGTCTTCAGCCATCCTCTATCCGAGGGTTGGCCGCACCATGGGCAATCCTTTGCCACTGACTTCTGTCTTCTGCTGTCCTAATTCTCTGTTCCAGCGTGAGCCTCGTGCATGCTTTGATGTTATCCATCCATGTCATCGTTGGTCTTCCTCACGCACGTAAATCGGGTATTGTGCCTTGCATAATCTGATTTTCCAAACAAGTTACATTTGTATTCTTAGTTCTTTCGGTAAAGTCACGTTGAAAGAACTGAGAATATGAATTACTGCAGTCACGAAAGCTTTAAATCAAAAAGTTACATTTGTTCTCTTGACATGACCATAGTGGGCAAAGCTTTCTTGCTTTTATCACTTCTAACAGTTTTCTTTCAAAACCAACATTCTCCAGAACCCATTCATTTATTTTATTATCAGTCCATGATACACGTAATATCCGCCTGAGTCCTTTCATTTCTATGGCGTTTATTCGTGCCTCGTCGTTCTTCTTGATTATCTAACTTTAACAACCATACATAGCAACTGGTCACACAAGGGCATGGAGAAGTCTGATCTTCTTTCCAATGGGGATCCTGTGACTCTTCCAAAATGTATTCAGGGATGACCAAATCGCCTGACCCTTACTCAGTTTATATCAAATTTATTTTCAACACTTCGCATCTTTAGTGATGAGTGATCCAATATATGGAAAGGTGTCCACTTGCTCCAGCTGGGTGCCTTGTATCCAGATGTTCCAGGCTGCTCCATCACTGCCCATCACTGCCCATCACTTTGGTCTTGTCCACATTCATGAGGAGGTTAAACTTGTGACTAACCCGACCTAAGAGATGTCAACTCCTGCAGCTATGCCTCGGAACCAGCAAGCAAAATTATTTCATCGGCATACCGAAAGTTTGTGACTCGTCGCCCTCCAATCTGGATTCCTCCGAAGAAACCATCAAAGGTTTTTCGCATTACCGTTTCAGCCAGGATGTTAATAAGAATGGATAACTGACTCCCTTTCTGACACGGAAGCATTCTGACAATGTCCCCGCCACTTTGACTCTATCAAGTTGTTTCTGATTGAGCTTTGCCAGTAAGCCAATTAGATGTAGTGGGAATCCCATGTCCATCATGGTCTGCCAGAACTTATCATGTGAGACCGAGTCAAACGCTTTCTTGAAGTCCACAAACCACATATATAATGGCTGATGATGTTCTCTTGCCTTGTGCATGAGGATTCTGAGATTGGTGATTGGGTCTCTGGTCCCTCTCCCTTGCCAGAATCCAGCTTGCTCGTTAACAATCTCATATCCTTACTCTTTGGTTCTTTCGGTAAAGTCACGTAGGTATAAATAAAATAAATCACGACGTTTCAGGCGCACAACAAGCGTCCATCATCAGGTGGGAAAGCATGCAGGTGATGGACGCTTGTGTTGCGCCCGAAACTTCGTGATTTATTTTATTTTATACCTACATGACTTTACCGAAAGAACCAAAGAGTATGGATTCCTGCAGTCACGATAGCTTCAAATCAAAATCTCATATCCTGTTTTCAAGTGCATCCGTTCCAGGATGATCCTAAAAAAGAACATTTCTAGCATGAGAAACCAGTGCTATTGTCCTGTAATTTGTACACTGTTTAGAATCACCCTTCTTCGGAAGTGGGATAAACGTAGAATATGTCAAATTCTCTGCCCATTCACCAGTTTCCCAGATTGCCACACATTCTGTTCATCCTGTCAAGTACCGTTTCACCTCCTTTAAACAAGTTCACGGTGATGTCATCTGGACCCGTAGACTTCGTTCCAAACTCCCCCCCCCCCCCACGTAGTCGTCATCATCCGATATCCAGAAGCCACTGGAGCTATGCATTTTAAATCATCGAGATTGACAACTCATTTCTTCAGAACTGATTTGTGTGTTTAGTTTGTTGTCCTCTCTCCGCAACCTCCAATTGGCTACGTACAGTGCAAAAGAAGTTTAACAAACCTTTATACGTTATTATTACGATATAAATCACCGTGATGCGCCGTGTCTGTAGTTGCCAACGCTTCCCACTGATCCGTGCGCACGTGTTCGCTCGCACTGCACGTCACAATTGCGCCATCAATATCCAGGCGCTCACGTCGCCCCGTTTCGCGTCTTTGATTCGCCTCGCACCGCAATATATATATTTTTTATTGTACTCAAGGAGAGCTGGAGCTTTTGCCACAACACCTGATGCTGCTGGATGTAATCCATCTCCAGCGAATTCGTCGTTGCAAAATTGTCAACATTTCGCTTGCCTTTCAACATTTCGGTTTAGCTGAAAAAAATAAATCATATTGGCATATATTTTTTTGCCCAAGTGAAGAACTTGATTTCATTGGCTCTGTTGGGTGATGGACGGTTATAGTAAAACAATTGACATTATACCTACGCAATCTAACCCAAAATAAACTGTGACTCGTAATACTTATAAAACTAGTGTACATATAACATGTAGCGAAACGCGAACTGGAAAATGCCATTGGGAGCCGTCCATAAATGACGTCACGCATCTAGGTGGGGGGGGGGGGTCAGACATTTGTGACGATGTGACGAGGGGGGGGGGGGTTTGAGAAATGTGACGTCACATCAAAATGCGCAACTTTAAATAAATATAGACAATACGTTCTACTTAATTAAATAGACGTTTTAATAAATGTTTCGTCCTACAGCATCAGAGTGCAGCGCCACATTAAATACGCACTACAATGACAATAGTTTAAAGCGATTTGAAACATGTTTTATATATTTTGGGGGGGGGGCAGAGCTTTGTGACGTCATATTTGAGGGGGGGACTTTTTGTTACGCCGTGTGACGAGAGAGAGGGGGGGTGGGTCAAAAATCGTCCAAAATCGCGTGACATCATTTATGGACTGCCCCTTGTACCATGTTCTTTGACTGTTCATTATACATGTCCCGGTTAGTCACCTTGTGCCGCTGGTGTTTTGCCCACTAACGGCAAGTAAAAAAAAATGTGTCGTGACCGTTTGCAAAACCTGTACCATGTTTATTGCCTGACACGCGCTATGCATGTCGTGTAAACAACATCGTCCGCGCCGGAGCTGCGGAACCCTTTACACCTGCGGCGTCGGCAAAGCCACACCGTAAATGTGAAGACATCAGCAGCAGCCGGCCCTACCCGCCTCGTCGTTTGGGGCCATCCATTCAGTAGGTACGCAAAAATCTGTCAAAATTTGACCGCTCCCTGCACGCACGCGGACTTTTTACATCACCACCACCACCACCTGAGTACGTACGCCTGACGTACCCCCACCACTACCACCACCTGAGTACGTACGCCTGACGCACCCCCACCACTACCACCACCTGAGTACGTACGCCTGACGTACCACCACCACCTGAGTACGTACGCCTGACGTACCCCCCACCACCACCTGAGTACGTACGCCTGACGCACCCCCCCCCCCACCACCGAATCCTATAGAACGGCCGATATTTAATCCACGCATAAACGATCAAAGATTAATAATATTAACGTGTTTAAGCAAACAGATAGTCCACCGCCAGACTACCTAACTCATTTGAAGGCCAATGTAGACAAATTATTATTATAATCGAGGCTTCCCCCCCCCCACCCCGTTTCCTATGAGTGTGCACATTGTCAGTAGACCCCCCATACACAGGCGTACGCCTTTGGGTTACCCCCCCCCCCTCCATGCGTACGTGCTCAATGGATGTCAGCTTTACAACCTCCCCCGTCCACCCCCTTGCAGCAGGCGAGCCTCTCCCACCCTTTACAAAGGGCCACGAGGGGTGGCTGGCAGTCCGCACCGCCACCGTGGGGGTTGGTGGGGCCGGGGGGTCGGCCGCCCCCCATGCGCCAGGGCTCATAAGGGGCCGTCCGTAAATGACGTCACGCACCTAGAAGGGGGGGGGGGTGAGAAATGTGACGTCACGTCAACATGCGCAACTTTAAATAAATGTAGAATTGTTATAACAACACTAATCGTTATAACAACACTCATACAACATCAGAGCGCAGCGCCACATTAAATACGCACTGCAATGTAAATAGTTTAAAGCGATTTGAAGCATGTTTTATTTTCAAAATGGAAATATGGTTGTGGGGGGGGGCAGAGCTTTGTGACGTCATATTTGAGAGGGGGTCTGACTTTTTGTGACGCCGTGTGACGAGGGGGGGGGTCAAAAATCGTCCAAAATCGCGTGACGTCATTTATGGATGTGGGGTGGGGGGGCACGCTATTGAGACAAGCGAGACACGTCTCGTGTCACTTCTGTCGGGAGTACATCACACGGCGGTGGCCGTGAAGTTTGACCGGCCACCGTGACCGTAACATTGTCGTCTGAGAGAGAGAGAGAGTACACCTGGTTCCAAGTCAGGGTAACGAAATGCTCCCGACTGGCCACGTTGTACTATATTGAGGGGCAAGAGGCGCAACTATGGGGTTGGGGGTGGGGGTATGCAGCGTTATGCGACGCATAGGGGCCCGGTCAGACACAAAGGGGGGTCTCGAATCAACAGATAAACAAGTAAAACATCATGGGACCTTCCTTTGCCAGTACCAAAATATGAGAATAGGGGTTTATCTGGTAGATAAAAGGGGAAAACCCTATTCTCAAGTAAAACATGTTAGGAAATTCTATTCCAAAAATAATGTTTTCATTAAAAATTATCTGCGGTCTAGCATGGACCTACCCCGATTAACGCATCTGGCTATCACGTCAATGGAGCACAACGTTGCGCGATCCACTCCCTTTGAGGACATCCTCCAAGCAAGACGTGTGGTAACTTAATTGCCAGTATTGTACCTTTAAATCGTTTAATTAATACTGTCACTGTGAGACTGTCTTCCTCTAAACTCAATACACGGTGCAACTAAAATAATATATAGAGGGTGCTTCAAATGTGTTAACGCTGTCGTTTTTTTAATGGAAAAAAACCGGATAATACACTGTAACATGATAACAAACGTACGTTGATAGCTTCAAAAAGTCAAAGAGTCTCCCACTTGTTCGCCGTCGTTGCCAACACGTGGCGTGGAAGCTTCTCCTCCAGGTGGTCTCCAGAGCCCCGAGGCAGCAGCACATTTATTGTGGTATTGTTGCAAATTCTCAGAAGTGTTTTAAAAAAAAAAATTCATCACCCTGTAGTTATAGCCTACATATTGCATACGGGTTTAAAACATCCATGGCTATTTCCAAGTGAGTGGGGAGAGAGAAAGGCGGCCCACGGTCGTATCCTGCATACCCCCGTTTGCAATAGGTCGCTGAGCCCCTGTTGAGGGGCCACCTGGCTCATTTGACTCGTGTGAGATTGTGGACGTATTCAATGCACCGGAGCTACTTAATCCACTGAGATATTGTTCCTGACACATGGCACGGCATACGTGGTGTAAGATGATTGTGCTCGGCGCACCGGTGCTGTTACAGGAATACCCCGGTTTACGTCGGGGATGCATTCCTGAAAGTGCGACGACGAATATCGAAACAACGTAAATCTCAAGCGGTTTACTGGGCAAGGTGCAGGCGAAGGCCGAGGCGACGGACACGAGAGATGATGGCTACTGTCAGCGACGTTAAGTGTGGGGGATTCAGGCGACGCAAATCAGGTCGTGGTGTTAATAAAGTGACGACGTATTTGCGAAACGACGTAAAAGGTGGAGACGTGAATCGGGGTATTGCTGTATATGTGGTTGCCCGCAGGCTGGTTCGCTAAAATGTTAAGAAGAGACGTTACGAGCAGGGAATCCGAAGAGGGAACGTGATTGATTGATTCTGCTTGTTGAACGGGATTGGGCAAGACGACTTCATGGGGATTATTGAACGGTGGGGTGGGTGGTGGGGGGGCATGGCTCCATTAAAGGTAACGTGCGTAGAGCATGTGGATGGTTAGAACCTTACTAGATTAGGTCTGGAGAAGGGAGCGCCACACCCCACAAGTGTAAAAGGTGCACACACACACACACCCCCTCTCCTGGTTCTGTTCGTTTCGGGGCCAGCTATGTCCTTGGGCAGAGCACGTCCCAGAACAGCACGAGCACAAGAGCAAGCACGAATAACGTGGCCCTGGCCCTCTAGATGTGTGAGCAGTGAGGTGCATGGTATTCGCCTCCCGGCGAGTCAACAACGGATGGGGAGGGGGAAAATCGTATCTCAAAGTGGCGCTGCTGTAACCGCAACTGGGGAGAGATAGAATTGGAGCCTTTGGTGGTTGTATCGTGCTGTGTGCTGCATTCGTAAGCCCCGCGATTATAGCATTAGTGCCCGTAGTGTTGTGTTCATACGTTCTAGTTGTTCCACACAGTAACTACATTCGACGGCGTGAATGTAATGTGCTATAAACACCACGAAGGTGAATCAAAGGGAAGAGATCCCTATAGCTTTTTAGTTACTTTGAAATCAGACGTGCTGCTCCGTTGAAATAATACATACTAACTTGCTTTCTCAACCTTAGTTTGCGCCAGATATTACTAAATATACGTTCCTAGCTTAAACATGAAAAAACAGACACATTCGTCCGACCTAAATACGTCATTCCGGATAGAATTCCGCGCAGTACCTGTGCAAAAACCTCCGATTTGCGCGGTTGCCTGCGTACGATGCGGAATAAGTTAAACGCACAAGACGGGTGGCTTGTTTGGCAAATTCACGTGTGGCTGTGAACGGGGTTGTAGGGCGGAGGAAGAAAGGTGTTTACCCCAGGACAACGCGCGTGTTTGGAGAATGCAGATCTCGAGTTGCAGCGTGCGGCTCCAAAACCATTCTTGTTGACAAGTTGCGATGATGGAAGCACAAGTTTAAAATACATTGCGGTCCAGTATCACATCTCACGAAAGCTATACACAAAGCCCACTACAGTGCAGGATTATGTTTAAAGAGCTTACCCGTTAAATGTTTTACTGTCCCGTGAATAATTAATCACAGTAATATGTAGAGATTCCATAACAGTAAGTAATATGCGTTTCTTTTTTTTACAACTTGCCATGATGTTTAGTCTTAATCACATGCCACTGTAGCCGGCCCGCCCTGTACTGCTTTACTGCACTGTTCATATCAAGTTTCACATGCTACAACATAGTTGTAGTCCAACCTTGTGCTGAAAAACCAAATCACGTGGCATGTTTGCCCACGTGACAAATTCATTTTATTGTCTCTGTCGGGTGATGGAGGGTTATAGTAAAAAATGTTTAAATCCAACCCAAATTAAACTATGAATTAGTCCAACATGTTTTACAGTGTTTGTAACTTTCCCGATTGTATCCCAAGTGTCTCCATCGGTGTCATTGTCAGGAGATAGATAACATTCGAAACTTGCAGAGCAGTGCGTGCATCCTCGTGGAGTTAAAGAAAGTCCTGCGGAATATTTCACACAACTTCTGATTTCATTTCAAGTGACATTTTCTTAAATTTCGATTTACAGCTTTCGTGACTGCAAGGATTAATCTTCTTTGGTTCTTTCGGTAAAGTCACGTAGAATGAGAATAAAATAATAAAATAAGACGATAAAATTCTCACGACGTTTCGGCCACAACACAAGCAGCCTTCATCAGGTGAAAGACAGTGCTGTCGTCCCGACAGTTCTGTTCGAAGTTGTAAACTGAGTGTACCAGCCTGCAATAGATTAATGTGTCCGTCCGTCCTCTTTCAATACTTTAAGGAAGTGAAATCTCGTGCTGTTGGGTGTAAAATCAGCAATAGACAGCGCAGAGACTTGATATGTCTTATTGCACCCAACATTTGGAAGTCACATTATCTCATTTGCGAACTTCGCTTTTGGGGATGTGGCAAATTCACACACAGACCACAGCCGAATACAAAATTCCAATGTTCCTACCAGCCCACCCTGCAGGGACCTGTTTGTCTTATTTGATTTTATTATTCTCATTCTGCGTGACTTTACCGAAAGAACCAAAGAAGATGACATTTTCTTATTAGCCCAATAGGGGGCGAACTTTCCACACATCCTGGAACGTATGTAACTTTTTTGTTTTACCAGGTCAAGCTCACTTAACTACTGTATACAGTTAGCTCTTTTTCAGAAGCGACCTGGTCACAAATGATAGCTCAACGAAGTGGCTTATCAGGTGGACATTTATTGCAGCCAAATAAACTAAACGCGTGTTGATGCTAAATGTGGAGGGAAAAACCGACGGACCCGGAGAAAAATCCACGCGGCCACGGGGAGAGAGGCATGCAAACCCACAATATACAGGCGACAGGGTCGGGATCGAACCCAAGACTTCCTGTATACTAGCCGAGAAAGTTAACATTTCGCCACCGTGGCACCTGTATGTATGTTGAACTTCTTTCGCACCGTACATAGCCAACCGTATTAATCGGAGGTAGAGTGAAATCTTAAAGATACTTCTGATTTCGTTAAACCGTGCTTATTTTCAGAGCTGCAATTTATCGAAATTAAATTACATTTTTGTTACATTTTTTAGTGCATATATTCTCGAGACCATCGACTCACTATGCGTGACAACTCAGTTTAATCACACTCAACCTTGTCAGCTCAGCGCCGTGACCTCCGATCCCTCACCCATGAACGACCCAGCAGCCACCTTAACAACCCATTTAAATCACGCAATACTAAAGGAGTAATGCATTGGGAAATAATGCATATTTTATAGGCAGCAGTCGCACTAAATTACTTTTGCTTGCTGGATTTGTGTATGCCTGGCTGGATTCCTGGCTGGCTGGATTCCAAGCAAGCGGGCGCGTCGCATATCTGCATTATGACGTCACAATCATCTGACAGTGTTGAGCCGGGTTCGTGCGTCATGTCCATGTCCCCCCACCCTACCCCAGTCGCGTATCCCGCGCAAAAACAAAGTTTTACTTTCTTGCTCGCTGACTGGAGGGAGGGATAGACTTACGGTAACGTCCATAGGACGTGCGGGCTGCTAGTATTTAATGAAATCACCGCAATCCATGTTTTTTTTTACAATCACCAGTCTTGTCCGATTTCAATCTGCTGTTGAAGTCTCCCGTCTGCAATGATGGTGCTGCTCCTCAATCGTCATGGTTCCCCATAGACGTTCCTTCACTTGGATTTGATTCCAGTCACTGGTTTTGACTATTGGGTTCACTAACAATGGCATGAATATGGCTTGGATTAAAAACGTTGGTTTGTTCAGGTGGCAGGGGGCTCAGCACAGCTGAGATTACGGCTTCAAAAAGAGTCAGCTGTGATTAAACTGAGTTGTCACGCAAGTGATGGTCTCATGCATTTCAGTGACTGCACAAAAAAGCCATCACATTTAATTTAGCTTTTTTGTTAATGTCGATAAATTGCCTGAAAATTAACACGGTTTGTCTACCCTGTTGCAAACATTCGTGTGACGAACAAGTCACTCTGAAGGAGCAGGAAATGTGATCCAACTGACACTTGAATTCACGTGTAAAGCTTACACGACTGAAATTTCCAGCGCTGTCCTCCAGACAGTCTCGTCCCTTCACCTGATGAAGGCCGCTTGTGTTGTGGCCGATACGTCGTGATAATTTTATTGTGTTATTTTATTTTATCAATTTATTATTTTATTCTCATTCTACGTGACTTTACCGAAAGAACCAAAGAAGACTTACACGACTGCACTGGTATAGAGTAATACAGCACATGTCAAGTATACTGCAATACAATACACAAGTATCATAAACCGCGTTTCCAGAAACACTAGGGGGAGCTGGTGCACTGCAAAAGATGCTGGACCAGCAAAGCTAAAATCATTCACGATTCTCTTAGGGGCCGTCCATAAATGACGTCACGCACCTGGCGGGGGGGGGGGGGGGTCAGACATTTGTGACGATGTGTGACGATGTGTGACGAGGGGGGGGGGGGTTGAGAAATGTGACGTCACATCAAAATGCGCAACTTTTAAATATAAACAACACGTTCTACTTAATGAAATAGAATTGTTATAACAACACTAATTTGGATTAATTTTCATTATTAACTATTTGATTATTTAAATTGGCTAAGGTCACCTTTTATTTATTCCATGAAGGAGCATTTAGCTTCTCCATGGCATAATGGAGAAGCATAAACTTTGTAAAAAAATTTAATGATTGTTATTAAACATTTTTATTTTAATAATTCTACCAGGGCTTTTCATTCTGTGGAATGTGATTGTTCTAATTGTACTCTCTATTGATTGTTCTAATTGTACTCTCTATTTTGCTTCGTTCTACTACAAAGTTTCAAGTATTTTTATAGCTATAATTACTTTTAATATTTTATAATTATAAGAGAATTTCAATATAATATTCTGAACATCTGCAGTTTTAGTTAAACGTCGAATATTTTCAAGTTAATTTTATGCTAAATTTCAGCTTTCCAACGCCACCTTTTTAATACGTGTTTTCTCCTACAACATCAGAGTGCAGGGGCACATTAAATACGCACTACAATGACAATAGTTTAAAGTAATTTGAAGCATATTTTATTTTCAAAATGTAAATATGGTTTTGGGGGAGGGGGGGGCAGAGCTTTGTGACGTCATATTTGAGGGGGGGGGTCTGACTTTTTGTGACGCCGTGTGACGAGGGGGGGAGAGGGGGGTCAAAAATCGGCCAAAACTCTTAATGGTGTGTAAATTTGATGTTTAGCAGCACAGCAAGTTCTGATCTGCAGACACAATACAATAATGGTTTGTTTAACAGTAAGAGGATTCCACAATGCACATGGTTTACAAGTAGTCAGGGGTGTGCGTGATACTGTACAATACATCAGTGGGTGGAGGAACATTGGTTGGCGCACTGCACTGCCGACTTCAACCTTAAACCCACACGAACCAGCATAGGGAAGTATGATCAAAAAAACTGATTGACATGACGTGGGGAGACCTTAATCCAGCAACGGAAAGGGCCGTAAATAATTATTGTTATGACCCGGTAGTTGTGTGCACTTACACTCACTACTTGCATTTCACACTTTATTGGAGTGCCACGGTGGTGAGATGTTAACGACCTCGCCTTGTGTACAGGAGGTCGTTTGCACGTTTTTACCATGGTCACGTGGAATATTCTCCAGGTCCTTTGGGTTTTCCCTCCACATTAAGAAACGTGTTTTTAAATGTTTAAATGTCATTTTTTAAAAACTGTGTTTAATTATTTAGTTGTATTATTGTTTCATTATTTAAAAATGATACTGCATTGCTCAACTGTAAGAAATCCTAAACAAAAAGTATTTTTTTATTTGGTGCATCGCGTGTTTCCTTCTGGAATGTTGGCCAACACGGTCATTTTTTTTATTTTGAGAGCTAAAATTGTGTCAAGCACAGTCTTGAAACAAGTGTTATTGAACACATTCCTGCGGAGGGAGCTGGTAGGAACGTTGGGTTGCTAGGTCAATGGCCAGGGTCAACGGCGGCACCACGTGGTGTATTCCGCAAATATGCCCGACTGTGAGGGCGGGCACAAGCCGGCGTGAGTAGGTTAAACGTTGAGTTTTATAAGGGCACCACGGGGTGACCAGCCCCTCCGCACCCAGCCCCACCCCTCCCACCCCCCACCCCTCCCACCCCCCACCCCCCACCCAGCCCCACCCTCCCCACCCAGCCCCACCCTTCCCACCCAGCCCCTCCCCACCCTTCCCACCCAGCCTCTCCCCACCCTCCCCAGCCCCTCCCCACCCTCTCCACCCAGCCCCTCCCCACCCTCCCCTCTCCACCCAGCCCCACCCCTCCCATTTTATCCGGGTGTCCGGATACACGTGGACAGACATCCACAGACATACACAATTAATCCCCTGCCTCCTGTGAATTAATCCCGGTTGGGCTTCCAGTCCACTACGTTTCCTACCAGTAACATGATATATAGTACTAACAAAAAAAGTAAATCAACATCAGAATACTCCATTTGGAGATTATTCTGGAAATGTGTGTTTGTCTATAATACATTCAAGGTTTTGTGTACTTAACTGAGCTATGACCAAGCAAGGCATAAAAACATCATTAAGCTTCACCACTTCAGAGAAAATCTAATGCCCAAACATGGTACACGTATATATAAACATACGGTGACAAGCAATAAAATGAGATATTAAATGGAAACTAAACAGTTGTAAGATACAGTGAAAAATAAAACATTACACACGCAGAGTGTTAGATGAGAATAATCCAATGTCTAAATATGGAATATGTACTTATGCATACTTGTAAGGAAGAGAATGGTAGTGGACAATAAAATAAATAGAGATGTGAATGTAAAGGAGCAACCGGTATAAATTATGGAAACATTTAACTTTGTGTCAATAATGCATTGGGCAGCAATTAAGTATTTTAAAGTTAAATATTACACTAAATAGTATGTAATATGGATCGGTTTTGGATTTTAAAAAATTCCATAATGCATCAAATTCAAATGTATTTGTGCTTACAAAAGTGATGTCACCTGATGCCACATGGCCAATTTTGGTAGGGCAAGTGTGGAAATGACGCCGTATTAGTGAGGTCACAATACGTTTTCAGGTGATCCGAAATGTCATATCCAGTCCTATTTGACAGATTAACCCGAAAATCAGAGGACATACCTGGTATGTGACTGTAATAGTGGTGACACAGTGGGTAGCACAATGTACCATGAGCCCAGAAATATTAATCTGATTCCCTACCGCAGCTACAGCAGGGAATTATATCTAAACCGGTCCCGCCCCCACCTTCACCAACCCATAGTGTCCAACGTGGTAAAGTATGGTCAAATAACTCCAATGATAAATACAGCAAAGAAAAGACAATTATATCACCATGATTATCACGGTTGGCTACGTATGGTGTGAAAGACATTCACATACAGTAGGCATATTTTATTAGCCCTCCAATTATCCTGAACGTATGAGCGCAACACATCAACAGTAAATGGCCTGATTTAAAGCTTTCGTGACTGCAGGGATTCATATTCTTGGTTCTTTTGATAAAGTCACGTAGAAGGGAAACAATACATTTATAAAAATATAAAACAATAAAATTCTCACGACGTTTCGACTGCAACACAAGCAATCATCATCAGGTGTGAAAACCACAGCAAGAATTGTTTTTCTTGCTGTGGTTTATTATTTTATTGTTTCCCTTCTACGTGACTTTACCGAAAGAACCAAGAATATATAGTGAATGGCCTGCTTATAATTTTGAACATGCATTCAGGTCAAGCGAATCACAAAGTAGTACTTCACTATACAGTATAGTTTATTATTTCCATGCAGGTGAAGAGTAAATAGAGCATAGACATTGCAAAATATTATTGGATATAACTTCTCCACAAAATCTTAAGAAAAGCAATGAAGTATATTCATTGTGATATATACATAATACTAAACAGGAAGCTCAGCTCAGGATTACATCAGTAACACTATAGCTCAGCCAAACGGTAAAATAATAGTTGCTGTAGTCACAGTAACAATGTAATAAGGTACACTATATAATTGAACCAAGCATGATAGCTATTAAAAATCAGCAGCATCAAATGCTTTTTTTTATATTGGACGTAGTTTATTTGCATCTGTCATTAAAATATATATTTTACATCCTCTTTTCCCCCTCTATCTTCTCCCATTTGTTTGCCCTGGTGATGTTTCGTATTGTTGTTCTGTGTTTTGCAAGGCCATTTGAGAAGAAGTTGCAATAGTTAAGAAAAAGAGGATGGAAAAGACATAAAAGAAACATCAAATACGGGACAGTGCAGACACAGAGAAATCGACAAACCATATCCCAAGATACTTGTTTTTTCCTGGACGTACGACCTTGACACATTCTTAAGCTTTTCAAGGAGCCAAATGCCTGCAATGTATTGTGTATGTATGTGTAGTGTTTGGGTGGTGATATCATTGCGAGACAAACATACTATGTTCTCATATAAAATAAAACTCTACATAAATGATTGTTCAGATAATCTGATGTATATCCATGATAGAGGTTTTTTTGGGTTAGATCATGTAAATATATAAATGTGTCGTTAAAACCCACCACCACCCAACACAGCCAACTAGTAAGGGTTGTCACGTAAACAGAACATGCCAATTCGTCACTAGTACAGCACACCGGTGTGATGCCAACGGATCTGGGGTATTTTTTTTAAAATAAATGTCCTTGGTTTGAAAATGTAAACCTTTTCAGAAGGATGTGGAAGACAAGCATGTCTGGTTAATGAGCATGCACAACGTGGAATGCATGTTATACTTGTCCCACTCATCTCCACTCGACAGTACAGAGAAACACACCATCAGCCTCCTTTAATGGCAATTAGAGCATGCGGTTAATATGCCTTTGCTATTTGTAAAAGAATGTGCCTGTGAACGGGACAATGTTTTTGTACTTCTTTGGTTCTTTCGGTAAAGTCACGTAGAATGAGAATAAAATAATAAATTGATAAAATAAAATAACACAATAATAATAATATTCTCACAATAATAATAATATTCTCACTGAGAATAATAATAATAATATTCTCACTGAGAATATTATTATTGTGTTATTTTATTTTATCAATTTATTATTTTATTCTCATTCTACGTGACTTTACCGAAAGGACCAAAGAAGATGAATCATTGCAGTCACGAAAGCTTTAAATCGAAATTTAATGTTTTTGTAGTAATTAGCTGCAATTTTGATGTAAAAATTAAAAATCCATATTATGCTCACGGCCGGTATTGCTGCTGCAAGTGTTACGTTTCATCAAACATACCAGTGTGAAGATTGAAGTGTATTCGCAATCATCGCATACGTGTGTAAACTGGCAGACAACCGAACAAAGCTGAAAGAGAGTTGCACGAGACAGGAAGAGGAACACGTGGATAAGAGAACCTACACCAGTGGTGTTCTTCACTCATTTTCAGAGGAGGGACACTTTCCCCAATAAGGGCCGCCACACATTTGAAACCCGTTGCGTTTGACAGCACGAGGCCGTGTGCCGCACTAACGGTCACCAGGGTTCTGCCAGTGGCCCGCGGGCCTTTGAATGGAAAATACTGACATAAAATGTAGTGATATATAAAAAAAGTTTAGAAAAGTGGGCTTGAGTAGGACATCTCTAGAAGGGTTTAAGTTGTATAAAACTCAAAGTTGTATAAAACTCAAAACAATCTTCATTGTTTCCTCCTTTGGTTACCAAGATGGAGCGATGATATTCATCCAGCAGTGGATAGATCATGGCTGATGACGTTGATAGATATATTAGGGTTGACAGCAGTATTGTAAAGAATGTTTGTAAAGCCTATTATTTAATATCAAACATCCCCATTTAATACAGGAGTCATTACAAAACAAATTTATATTGCATACCGTGAAAAAAATAACACATTTATTTGAAATGTCCTGAGAATCCATGTTTTTATTATATAGATATTCTTACGAGTATGATGCTATTTTGTTTCGTTTTTACGAAATTCATCACCACAAGCATTGCAAACTGCCTTTCCTGTTTATGCTGTGGGTAACAAAGACAAATACTCATGGGTCTGTGAGAGGAACAAAAGCAGAACATTCCACTACAGCAAGCGATAAGTGATAAATAGATTTTAATGAAGAAAGCAAAAAAATATACGGCACGAAAAGAGTCAGAAAACGAGATACGCTATCCCCAAAGCTATACAAAGCAATGTTAGTTTTTTTCTATAAATTGGGGTGGAAAATAAATGCATATATTGAGAACCGATTAAAAATTACGGATTTATTGACGACAAAATCTTTTACCACACAGTTACGTTCAAGATGATTTAGCAAAAGAAAAAATAATGTACACTTGTTCCAAAGATTATGCTAATTGTGTTCTTGTATGATCATTATGTAGAGCATTCTATGATCCGTGGATGTCAAGGGTGCTTTCTAAGTCGAAATTATTAAGATAAATAATTGTTGGAGGAGCACAATTGTAAAACACAACATGTATACCCAGGGCAATTATTTAAGGTGAATCCAAATCAAAATCATGAAATACTGTAGAGAGCTGAATGAAAAAACTGGAATTTATAAAAAAAAATATATATATACACCAGTGTGCCTGAATAAGAAAGTTTTACCTGCTATGCCATTGAAACTGACAAATAAAATATTACAAAAGTGGAAAAGTATGCAATGACCCGAGAGCTGAGCTTGCATGTACGCCTGATGATGCTAGATGTGATCTCCAGCGAACCGTCGTTTAAAATTGTCAAACATTTTGCTTGCTTTCCAAAATTATGATTTGCTGAAAACACAATTCAATTAGAATATTTATCCGCGTGGCAACCTGATTTGATTGGCTGTCAGGTGGTGGAGGGTTATACACTACACGATCTAACACAAAATAAACTAATCCGCGTGCCATTAGCTAATATTTCATGTGCAAGTTAGACCATGAATGTGACCAAACAATACACTTTACCTTGCACGAGATGGAGAGGTCATGTAAAGTTGTATACAACTCAAAAGACACATCAAACACATTTTTAACACTTGTAAGTTTTATTATAAAGCCTTAGTGTGCATTACACAGGATCTGTATCATGTCACTGTAATGATGTTTACACACATATACTCAAGTTAGTAAATAAATCGATCCTTAAAAAAGATTTTAGTGTTTTCCACAAATGGTACATTCCATGCGTGTGCATAACATACAATTATTGTGTGCGGTAAACAGCGGCTGTCATGAACTTTGAAAGGATTTTGTTCTTATGTTTTTGACACGCAGTCATGAGGCACACCGTGACGTAACAGTGACTTATGCGTGTAAGTACACTATCATTAAGGCTTAAAGGCACTCAGTCCAGACAAATCATATCGTACGTTTCAAAATTATGTAAGTCTTTAAAGCGATATACACGATAGCTGTGAAAGCAATAGCAAGGATGATTCGCGTACAATGCTTCCAAGAGATATGACCATAAAATAAAATTGTTCATGTTTTGAATCATAGGCATTACAGATTTATAAACAACAGACTGCGATCAAACGTGGACACGTAATTATTTATTTTACTATATATATACACACACACAAACAAGGCATAATACAGCAGTGAATAAAAAAATGTGAGCATTTACAAAGGAAAGAAAAAGAGTGCCTATAAATGTACATACAATAAACACCCCAAAACACTCATTCAAGCTTTTTTTTAAAGTCCCAGTTGGAAGTGTTATACTGAAATAGCAGTTTACAATCGTTGCATAAGTGAACGCATAGCTAAAATAGTTGCTGTGTTTTTGGGGGTGTGGAGGTGTGGCATAGTGAATGGTGCAGTGAACCCAGTTGGAAGTGTTATACTGAAATAGCAGTTTACAATCGTTGCATAAGTGAACTCATAGCTAAAATAGTTGCTGTGTGTTTTGGGGGTGTGGAGGTGTGGCATAGTGAATGGTGCAGTGAACCCGGTGAGTTCGATTCTCGACCACGGCTAAAACCAGTGGGCGAGTGATATCTGAACGAGAAGACGCAACACATTCCTCAATAACAATGCAAAAAAAAAACAATGTGTATAAAAAATGGCTGGCCCTTCTTCAAAGCACAAAAATGAGGATACACCACTGCCCATAACCTCACCAATTATGTATATTTTTTTCTTTTAAGGCAGCGTCATTTACGGGTGTGTTGAGTTTTTGTTGTTGTTGTTGCCAATTCTTGTGCACCACTGCCAACGCGGGAGAATCAGCAAATAATTAGTTTTAGATCTGAATGAGGGTTATAATAATAGGGGTTTTCCCCTTTTTTCTGGCAACAAAACTGAAACCTATTTTTACAAGGATTCATGTCTGCAATAACCATAATACTTGCAGTCAAAATGCAAACAAAAACACACTATGATAATATATGTATTGTCCTTGAAACTGATTGATCCAAACCAGAGACGGCTTTCTTTAGAGCCTCGTCTCAATTGGTGCGAGACCAGATGACGCCAAAAGGCGTACAGCTCATAGACAATGCACTATGAAAGTAATGAGGGTTCGGGGTTAAGCATCTACATCATTAGACCTCCTTTGCCAGTACCAAAATAGAATAACAGGGTTTTTCCCCTTTTTTCTGGCAACAAAACTGAAACCTTTTTTTACAAGGATTTATGACATGAATCCTTGACATTCATCCTTGTATTATATTTTGGTACTGGCAAAGGAGGTCCGATGATGAATGAGGGTTGTTCAACCGTAGGCAAACCGATGACTGTTTACAGAATTAACCACCAGTTCCCGAAAGTCAGGAACCGGTTACCGATTCCAGTGGAAACCTTCGTAGTTAATGCACCGATAGGCATGCGGGAATCTACAAATGGCACGGCGGTTTAAGTCACATTTGCCCACTCGTTTCTCAGTTAAAAGGTGAAGGTAAAACTCCAATACTGCTTGCTCACTCCACTGCTGGAGGAAGGACCTCCACGAGAGAGTTCTAGAGATTGCGTCTAGAGAGTATATTGGCCTACACTTCCACGCTGACCAGACGTCTTGGAAGAGGTTGGAGTACCCACATTTTACCCCACCACACGTGGCCTTCCGATATACAGTGGTGTACCAAGGCGGACAGAGGAGAGGGGATAGGGGATTTAAGAAACTTGTCCAATTTGCACAACTGCTGCTTCAGCAGATGGAATTGAACCGGCCACCTCTGCATTTCAAAGCCAGTGTTCTAACAATGACACCACAGCACATCCGATTAGCAAGGTTAGCTATGTACGGCGCGAAAGAAGTTCAAAATAATTCAATGTGGCAGCTGCCTTTGTGTCTCAGTTAAAAAGTTAACAATGTTATGCTTATTGCTAGAGATTTCTGTACATGCGGAAAACCGATAACCATTTTTTGCCAGCTTTTTTCACAGATGCCACAATTTTAAAGCTCCTAATCTGAAGACGTCCTGCTAACATTTCTTCACCAACCCGCAACTGATCACGTGGTGCAGTCTGGTGAACCAACCCCCATGACCGAAAAGGTGTGGTAAGACTTCCATCCAGCAGTTAATTGAAAAAGGGTCGTAGATTCATTGATGATACTTTTGCATTTTTAGTCGACAGAAAAAAAACTTCTGGATTTCATACTTATTAAAAGACAATTGAGTTTTTTTGTGTTCAGTCAACAGACCTTTTGAAGATACTGTATAAAGTACATTTCAATACAAAAAGTAGAGGTTACTTCCACTTGACCATCATGAAGGTGGATGTGGGTCACATGTTTTGGCAGATGACCAGATAACATTTTTTTTCTAAAAATAATTTCTCACTGCTGGTTAAAATATTAGCAGAAGGAAATAGATAAAATCCCTATAAATAAACCACACTGTACAACATTTATAATTTTAAGAAAGTGTTGGTAAAATATAAAAGGAAAAATGTAAATACATTTTCTGCGTTTCCCAAAATTAAGCTATCTTTTTGGGTCACTAAACGCTCAGTATAAATGTTACTTTAACTTAGCAATTTTCTTTGAAAAAGCAGCATCATGATAAAGCAGTACAGCAGGTGCCCAGATGCCATGGTGTGTTAAAACAAAACTGGTATTATTTTCAATTAATTGTAAAATTTTAAATTATTATTTTCTATCTACGTGACTTTACCGAAAGAAACAGGTATATAAACAAATGCTGATGAAAAATTAAGACCCTTTTTAAAATAATTTCATCCATGGTGTAAATATTTGCTGTTTGTTGCCCTGGCAACAGAGGCATATACAGTGCTGTTATACAAAACACACAGGTGAAGGCACGCATTCTATATTGCTTGTAAATGCAATTTGATAATTAAGTGAGAGACTTATATATATGACTCATGCTACGTAAACCCAAATAGAATGTTGCTATGCAAGTGTCATGTACCTTGGGACAGAGAGGGAGGCGTTAACAATTCCAAAGGCAAAACGTGCGCCCATTAACGAACTTCTTCTAATGTACATTTAATTTCCACTGTGGGCCAATTATAATAACCGATCAAGTAAAAGCTAGCCTTAGGCTTCAATTTAAAGTATACATACGAATAGAGTGCATTTATGTTTGAATACCATTAAAGTTCGCATGCCACCTCGGGGGTACGTGGGTGCGACTGGATGTATTGCAATCACGTGACTTCATGTGGCCTCAAAGTGCACTTGGCCTGGCACAGGCGACGTGGTGACATCACCGTCACTTAGTGGCGAATGGCGGGTGCTGTTGTTATTGCAAACAGCGTGGAGGGGAAGAGTGCCAAGGGATGGGAGTGGTGTTGTCCAGGCAATAACCCAAGCAAGTGACTTTTCCGAAGTCCTACAGATGGATCGTATATTATCCGAGTTGCATCATTTCTGCCACCCACATGTGATCGCCAATTTATCCTCTGTTCAGGACAAAGTCAGACATGTGGTGGCCGTCCATGAGATGCCGTTCAAGCACAATCGACTGAGCTCAAATTGCAATCACCGTAGTAATTCGATGTCAACTGTATGACAAATTTGAAGGTTTTGTTGCATTTAATGACGAGGTATCTAAGTTATTGCCAATACATGAAAGTGCCTACATACTAAGCCAAAACCAAGTAAAGATGTTTAATATCTTTCTTCAGAGAAAAAAGAGATGCGTATTTGCATGAACAACAAAAAAATTACATAACTATTAAATTATTCATTTAACCGACATTCAAAAATGAGGCATGAAAGAATTCAGACATTCACGAATCCGGGGCCGCGTGAGCCGTTCATGTCTAGCGAGCCCCGTTGAGGCTCGGCTGGGCCACGGCTTCGTCGCACGCGTCCATGTGGACGGCGCGAGTCTCCCTGGGCAGTCGATCCAGCGCCATTGTCAAACCGTCCTCGTCCCCGCTCGCGCAGTCCGAGTCCACCTGCAAAACAGAAATGTCAAACGCCGAAAACAGAAAGAAAATCAACTTACATTTTTTTTATTTCAACTCAATGCGAGCTCAGTACATAGGACCGATCACAGAACAAGAAGGGGGGAGGGCAGAGGTCACACAAGCAAAAGCCTGAGATTGGTGAGGGAGGGCTTGGTGAAGAGGGGTAGATTGGGCTCAATGGCCCACCCAGGTGGGGAACCTATAGCAGAGAAATTGAAGTTTATATGGAGTGGGGGGGGGAACTAAGTTTGTAATTCAGAAACAATAAATCAATTGGATATGACAAAAGCAACTTTATGCAACATAATTAGAAAGTCCATGTTCATTTTAAAAAGTATGGGGCACGGCAGGAACATGCAAAACGGTGATAACATGGGAAAGCCTTCATTCAGCAGTGAATAGACCATAGCTGATGATGAATTGAATTGTGAATTGCTTATGGTTTGGGACAATGAACGTTACATGAGTGAGTTTTGAAGAGTTTTCTTTTAACAAAAAAAATATGCTTCAGAATTGAAAAACGTGAATGTGTTCAAAAGTATTTCAACGTGATATTTGTATATTTGGGAGAGTGGTAGCACAGTGGTTAGAGCACTGTGCTGTTAACCGAGCCATCTGAGTTCAATTCATGGTCACAACTAACATCAGTGGTGATTTATTTCCAAACCGTTCCTGGGCCCCCTTGCCCTTAATCAACCCACGCTGACCAATGTGGTGAAGTATGGTCAAGCAACTCCTCTGACTGATACGGTGTGTGAGCAGGCCTCCATCCAGAAGTGGTTTGACAAAGGGTGTTTGTATTATTAGTAGTAGTCGTGATTTAATGATACATTTACTCAGTGTAGTAAATTGGAACTCCTCTTCTACCGGGAATCAGAATCTTTATTTAGACTGGAGGAATCATATGAGCTATGAAGCTCTTTTTCAGAGATGTCCAGTATGGGCGGGTCAGCAAGTTACAACAGCAAACAATAAAACAAAAACGAAAGAGAAAAAGGTAAGCAATTCACAAAATTTAAACGAATAATTAAATAAACACATGCATATATATTTTATATATAACTCCAATTTATGAAGCTTGGGCAAGGGAGCAAAAACAACAACAAAAAAGTGCCAGACCACACCAAGATAACACCACGCAGTAGTCACTCAATACAATGGCACATTAACATTAAACTATCGATACAAGGTAAGAATCAAAGTCAAAAATCACATTGGCAAATGTGATTGTAGCCAACACTTATCTTCTGCTGTAGGGTGTTTTTTGAAGGAAGATTTACGATATTAAGGGAGGAAACAAAGTTATTCCAAAACGTTAGTGCTGCAGCAGCAAAGGCTTTATAACATATTTCATTTCAAGTTATAGAGATATTTAATAATGCATTAGCTCAGTGTAGTGCAGATTTGCCCATAAGGATGTTATAGATGAACAGGGCCCAATGTAGATTTATTCTTGCATCAAGTGATGTGAGATTTGATTTAAGTCCAGGTCATTAGTAGCTGATCTGTCATTGGTAGCTGATCTGTCATTAGTAGCTGATCTGTAAGCAGTGTCACAGTAGTCAAAAATTGGTAGAATTATAGCTTCAACGATTTCCAAGCGCAAATCTAATGGGAATACAATGTTTGTTTATATATAAAAATCCTACTTTTAATTAGATTTTATTTGAGATGTGATCAATATGGGGTTGGAATGTAAGTTTTTAATCAATCAGTAAACCCAAGTATTTGAAGCACTCCGTTTGTTCAATGATGTTGTTTCTCATATTCGCAATAGGCGAAGGGAATGAAACTTGATTTTTGTTTCAAGAAAAGAGCATGATCTTCGTTTTTCGGAAATTTAGGAGCAATTTTAGTGATGACAATTGATATTGAATAAAGTCGAAATCATATTGGAGATTGTTTGACTTCGTTTGGAAATTTACCAGATACAATCATAACACTGTCACCAGCAAAGAGATTTCATTTTGGGCGATTGAAGTTTAGTTTAGCATGGAACCTTGTGAAACACCATTTGTTATTTTAATATTTGTGGACAAGATGTCATCACTATGTACCTATTGAGAACGGTCTGCAAGGTAACTTCTTAAACCATTTTATTGTACCATCTGAAAATGTTTGTGGAATGATGGCGACGACGCATGTAAATGGGGCTGTCACACATTCGCTTGCACTGATCTAGGGTGTGTATGTGGTATGTGTGTGTGCTCACCATGTGGGTAGTGCAGGAAGCATGGTTCTGCTCAGTCCCAGCTTTGGGCATGTGTGCACGTGAGAGCTGGTTGCACAACCGCACCACTCGCAATGAGAGCTGGGAGGGAAAAAAAAGGGGAAACTGCATTTTCAATACGTTCATTGCTATTTCAAACTGGACAGTCGGTGAAATGTTATATGTTGCTACAGGGAACACCATGTAAATTGTTGTGCAATGCTTGACTCATTAAATATCACAAAGATTATGTCCCATTACAGAAGACAGCACAGTTTCCGTGGACATTGAACTCATTCGGTTAACTATGAGTGGTGCAAATTTGTTGATAAAAAGCATTGGTTATCCCTACTTGTAAATTAGCAAAGAAGGAACATAGGGCCTGGAGCTACTTACCTAGAAAATCTATACATACAAGAAACGGTTACTTGTTGTATTACAATATTTAATGCGAGCTACACTTACCGCTTTTTAATTTGTAAAAAAAACGGAACGCTCCTTTATCATTCCGTCTTTAACCAAGACAGGCTTTCTATGACTAAAGTTATATTAACACTGATCATTCTGAAGATTTGATTCACATTACAATGAGTGTTTATACTTGACATGCGATATAAATATTGAAAATTATCAGCGTTATCCACAAATATTTTCCCCCCAACAACAATAATGTGCTCCCTCATTATGAACAATCTACATAAAATTCTGATTTAAAGCTTTCGTGACTGCAATGATTCATCTTCTTTGGTTCTTTCGGTAAAGTCACGTAGAATGAGAATAAAATAATAAATTGATAAAATAAAATAACACAATAATATTCTCACGACGTTTCGGCCACAACACAAGCGGCCTTCATCAGGTGAAGGGGGCGAGACTGTCTGGTAGGACTCCAGCGCTGTCCTACCAGACAGTCTCGCCCCCTTCACCTGATGAAGGCCGCTTGTGTTGTGGCCGAAACGTCATGAGAATATTATTGTGTTATTTTATTTTATCAATTTATTATTTTATTCTCATTCTACGTGACTTTACCGAAAGAACCAAAGAATATAAAATTCATTGTGCGGATATTTTACATTTAAAATATGTGGACTGACACGAATAAAACATTTTCACAAGGTCACTTTCTTGCATGAAAGTAGTTCCTAATTATAATAAACAGGATGGCTTCATCATTACATCCTCAGAGTCAAGTCAATGCATCTCAAGCATTGTGACGGTGCTCATATCCATTGGAGATCCTTTGTCAGTTGTGGAAATTCCACATGATGATGGCAATAGGTTGCTATCCTGTATCTACAAGAGTATAAACATCAACCCACACACTATATTTAAACAATAGCCTGCTACTCCGATTAATTAGCACGGTTGTCTACGTACGGTGCGTAAGAAGTTCAATATGCATACATACTACATACATGCAACAGTTTACAAGGCAATAATGTGAAATACAGAACAGCTTTTGTCATCATACGGAGCTTTAAGAAGATGATGAATAGCATACCCTCCACTTCCTGCGTGCATTGAAGCTCTTGAGATTCTCCAGGTTAATGAAGGACAATTTTCTGTGCAGCAGTTGATGTTTGTCCTTTGGCTGGAAAATGAAAGCAGAATGAGGTCGGAATTATGAAACAGGTCAAATGGACACGAAGCAGCAACAATCCACGTTTTTTTTATACATTGCACGTTGCAGAATTCCAATGATTGACTTTTAAATCATACAGGATAAATATTTGAGACTCAACACTCGGTACCAGGGAGGGATTTTTGTTGTTATGTTTTGGTGTTTCTTGGGACAAATAATTTGGACTGTTAAAATAAGTCCAAGTGAAATATATTGTATTTAAAGCACATTCACAGTTATAACTGAACTTTGTTTATCTTCATGTCTTTAATGCAATCTACATTGAGAGTTTCAACTATGTTTTTTATTATGTTGATGATCATCATGAATTTAAGCGAGGTTGCCTTAAAGTGTCTATGCAGTACCTTCCCAAAAGACACGTTGATTTCAATTGGCTACATACAAAGGCCAAATAATTAAAAATATATTCTTGGTTCTTTCGGTAAAGTCACATAGAAGGAAAAGAATAAAATAAAAAAAATATTTGTATTATTTTATAATTTTATTGTTTCCCTTCTACGTGACTTTACTGAAAGAACCAAGAATATATGATTTTCACTGAAAGTTACTGTTGAAATAATCTTAGCTTCGTGTATACTTTTTCCAAATGATTTATGAATGCAATTTTGGTATTTAAAAACGTGTATTAAAGTTACATACAGTGAGGGAAAAAAGTATTTTATCCCCTGCTGATTTTGTACGTTTGCCCACTAACAAAGAAATGATCAGTCTATAATTTTAATGGTAGGTTTATTTGAACAGTGAGAGACAGAATAACAACAACAAAATCCAGAAAAACGCATGTCAAAAATGTTATAAATTTATTTGCATTTTAATGAGGGAAATAAGTATTTGACCCCTCTGCAAAACATGACTTAGTATTTGGTGGCAAAACCCTTGTTGGCAATGATAGAGGTCAGACGTTTCTTGTAGTTGGCCACCAGGTTTGCACACATCTCAGGAGGGATTTTGTCCCACTCCTCTTTGCAGATCTTCTCCAAGTCATTAAGGTTTCGAGGCTGACGTTTGGCAACTCGAACCTTCAGCTCCCTCCACAGATTTTCTATGGGATTAAGGTCTGGAGACTGGGTAGGCCACTCCAGGACCTTAATGTGCTTCTTGAGCCACTCCTTTGTTGCCTTGGCCGTGTGTTTTGGGTCATTGTCATGCTGGAATACCCATTTACGACCCATTTTCAATGCCCTGGCTGAGGGAAGGAGGTTCTCACCCAAGATTTGACGGTACATGGCCCCGTCCATCGTCCCTTTGATGCGGTGAAGTTGTCCTGTCCCCTTAGCAGAAAAATACCCCTAAAGCATAATGTTTCCACCTCCATGTTTGACGGTGGGGACGGTGTTCTTGGGGTCATAGGCAGCATTCCTCCTCCTCCAAACACGGCGAGTTGAGTTGATGCCAAAGAGCTCCATTTTGGTCTCATCTGACCACAACACTTTCACCCAGTTGTCCTCGGAATCATTCAGATGTTCATTGGCAAACTTCAGACGGGCATGTATATGTGCTTTCTTGAGCAGGGGGACCTTGCGGGCGCTGCAGGATTTCAGTCCTTCACGGTGTAGTGTGTTACCAATTGTTTTCTTGGTGACTATGGTCCCAGCTGCCTTGAGATCATTGACAAGATCCTCCCGTGTAGTTCGGGGTTGACTTCTCACCATTCTCATGATAATTGCAACTCCACGAGGTGAGATCTTGCATGGAGCCCCAGGCCGAGGGAGATTGACAGTTATTTTGTGTTTCTTCCATTTGCGAATAATCGCACCAACTGTTGTCACCTTCTCACCAAGCTGCTTGGCAATGGTCTTGTAGCCCATTCCAGCCTTGTATAGGTCTACAATCTTGTCTCTGACATCCTTGGAGAGCTCTTTGGTCTTGGCCATGGTGGAGAGTTTGGAATCTGATTGATTGCTTCTGTGGACAGGTGTCTTTTATACAGGTAACAAGCTGAAATTAGGAGCACTCCCTTTAACAGTGTGCTCCTAATCTCAGCTCGTTACCTGTATAAAAGACACCTGGGAGCCAGAAATCTGATTGAGAGTGGGTCAAATATTTGTTTCCCTCATTAAAATGCAAATCAATTTATAACATTTTTGACATGCGTTTTTCTGGATTTTTTTGTTGTTATTCTGTCTCTCACTGTTCAAATAAACCTACCATTACAATTATAGACTGATCATTTCTTTGTCAGGGGGCACACGTACAAAATCAGCAGGGGATCAAATACTTTTTTCCCTCACTGTATTCTCAAATATCTTTTAATTTACATTTCATCAAAGATGAAGAATACATACGGAGGTATGCAAAAATATAAAAATGACAGACTAGGTAAGCAAGAGGAAGTTTTTAGTAAAGAGAAATTTAACGTGTATACTCTATTCGAGATGACTGCATTTTAGTTTGCGTTCACATATATGCTGCATATAGAGTGGTGACACAGTGGGTAGCACCACGAGCCTCGTGAGTTGAATTAGACTCCCGGTCATGGCTAACATCAGTGACAAGTGAAATCTAGGTTTGTCCAAGGCCCCCCTTTTATACATCCATACTGAATAGCATGGCGGATGTATTGACAAATAAATATCCCCCATGACCAATACAGTGTGGGGAGGCCCTAGTCCAGCCAGAGAATGATAAAGAGCTGACAGTTATTTACACGAAGTATGTTAGCCCTGGGTGATAAAAAATAAAATGTGTGGACGTTGATGTCTGCAGTCAAGGTCTATACTCAAGAGAGTGTAAATGTGAGGCAGCAGTGCTAATCCAATATATATGTTGCATTGTTTGGGTAACTTTGTAGGAATGTAATGAGTCACTCGGCCCTTTCCTGGCCCTCCAACCCCTCTCCTGCCACGTCATTCAGTGACTTGTCACAATTCAGGATCAAAGTTCAGTAATCTTACATTTTTTCAATTCTTGTTCGTGCTTGTAGGTGTGATGCAATCCACCAATTCAAGATTTTAAACTGAATTATACACTCATGATATATGCCTTTAGTTGTTCTTGTAAGACTTAATTATTTACAATCCTTGCAGAGTTAATGCAAATTATAACAAAACGTTACCTTGAGGCGAATGTAACGAGACAGCGCGTACAAGTCAAATTACAACATAACACTTACTAACCAGACGGAAAGTCATTGTTAAACCGAATCGTGACAATTCAAAGATCAGGAGGTGGGCGAATCATTGCATACCTGCTTATCTCTATCACTCATCATGTGCAGTGTAGGAATCCAAGAATCACCCCGTAATGAAAGCTACATCCCTGCTCCGTAGAGCAGCCCACATCTCAAACATGAATGACTGAAACAACTAAAATGTGGACTTATGTTTTGGTCAAAACTTGATAGTGAACCAAAACACATAACTGTCCCACTTAAACATTCTATGTCTTCACACTATCCGACATTATTTAAAAGTAGTTGTTGAAAAGCAACAGATGCTCAGGATAATAAATGCTCTATTGACCCACAGGCCATCTGTTACTTGAGCACCCTATCCGCTTGAATGCACACACTCCTGAAACCAGCTGCACGGATATCTGCTCAGTCGGGAGCTGAACTTTGAACCCAGCACAACATTTTGCACAGCCATTCTGCTCTCCAGTTCCTTCAAAGCATTCCACTGCAGTATCCAGCTTTCGCTGGCCACAGCACATCTGTGGTGGCCCTTGCTGGTTCTCCTCTGTCTGCCTGCCTTCCGTGAGCTGCTTCTGATACAGAAAGTCACATCATGAACTTCTTGGAAGCGGTCTCAATGTGGCCAGAAATTATTTCGTTTCTGCCAGGTTTGCTAATACACATGAGTAATACACAGTCAACTTGCTTGGTGTTCGGGGAGAGTATGACTTAGTTTTATACTTGTGAAGGCACGGAATCCATCTCTAGTGTCTGCCCTCTGCCCTGTAATCGCCAGATCATACATTCCTCTGCACATAGCTCTCTAGTACAGAGATGTGCGTGCAACTATATCACACGCTTTTGTCAGGCAGTGTGATGCCTCCATCTTCAGGCAGTATGATGCCTCCATCTTCAGGCAGAAAGTGCCTCCAACGACGGAGGGGAAACTTTGCTAAGGAGTAAGGAACAGCGCTTGCCACGGCTATCCCAAAAGGGCAGCTTTTAAGAGCATTCCTCAATAATATACCGTACTTTTTAACATTAACTCACTATTTTTATATTCTTGGTTCTTTTGGTAAAGTCACGTAGAAGGGAAACAATAAAATAATAAAAATATAAAACAATAAAATTCTCACGACGTTTCGACTGCAACACAAGCAATCATCATCAGGTGTGAAAACCACAGCAAGAAAATTAGAAAAAAGTGGCGGGTTTTTTTTACGTTAAAAAAGCTTAAAGCTTAAAGGTCGTGATCTAAGCGTGGCTTCTTCCACTCCAGCGCTGTCCTCCAGACAGTCTCGTCCCTTCACCTGATGAAGGCCGCTTGTGTTGTGGCCGAAACGTCGTGATTTTTTGTTATTTTATTTTCACCTACGTGACTTTACCCAATAGAACCAAAGAGTATGGATCCTAGCAGTCACGAAAGCTTTAAATCTAGAATTAAAAACCCGCCACTTTGTTTTATATTGTTATTTTTTTTTTTAAATAAGCCACGTAACAGATTCCACTGACACACACGAAAAAATATATTTCCAAACATCTTTCGCAAATTACTTTGCATTTCATCTGCAGGACCAACATTAATTTCATTCAAGACATTTTGTTCTCTGACCACGTCACATTTTTGAAGGAACATGCGCTATTGTGCCAGCAGGCAAGATTCGGTCAAGTGTGGACTTGGCAAACCCAGGCAGTAACAAGCACACAATAAACAATTTATGGTTGTGAAACATCTACCGCACTGTCAAGACAAATTACGAGAAAAATGCAGTTGCAATGCTTTCGCACGCAGGTATGAACACAACTGCAAATCTTCTCCACGGAATGCTTGGGTAAGTTAAGTCTAATCCATTGAGATATACAATATTTCCATGGAATTTACCTAACATTTAGGCTTTTACCTTATATAATAATTTCCATTAGTAAGGCTCATTTCATCCGTATATCCCAATGCACCATGTATGGAAAGCATGAAAAACAAATCCGGGTAAACGACCAGAACTAGGGAATGAAGGACAGTTTAAAGTTGTGTTTTTTTCAAAACAGACTTAAACATTTATAACTATTCTGATTGTCGTATTAGTAAAGGCAAAGCGTTCTAAAGCTTGGGAGCTGCATTGGCAAAAGCCCGATCACCTCAGGAAATAAGCTGTGACCTCTGAGTACTTAGAAGGAGAAGATCCAGAGCTCTCAAGGACCTCGTTGGAGCGTAAACATGGATCAGTTCCTGTAAATATTGCGGGGCTAAACCATTGGGGGCCTTATAGGTCAGCAGCAGGATCTTAGAGTCCACTCGATACATGACTGGTAGACAATGCAAAGACAAGACAGCAGCTGTGATGTGCTCGCGAAACGATATGCGCGCGAGAGCACTACAAGCTGCATTCTGAATTATGCAGCCGACTGATATTGCTCTGGATAATGAAGTTTGGATTTCACATAAGGCATATGTGGCTTGTTAAATGACATTTATGTTAACACAGCTTCACATTCAAGTGGAAACGTCATAGTTTAGCGGTAAGCAAAGGTGAGTTCTTCATTTATAGACTTTGAGAACAAAGACAGATAATCTTGGAGGCATATTAAAATTTCAGCATTTCTAAATGCAGGTGCACATACCAGCGAATATGTGGAGCTATGGAAAGCACAGGTTGTGCCCACCTGCTACACGGAATGTTACAGTGACAGATTTGCTGACAGCTCCGGTAGCTTGCAATCATCGTTTTACATCCCCAGCTGGTGTGACTGTTCACGTTCTCTATTCGTACAACAGGGCCTGTTCGATAGCCTACCCTAACCTGCAATCAACTGCCGAACACTGTAATAGCTGAGGTCAGCGCCCAAAATGTGAACTCGAGTGCATTGGGCTTTGATGTTTTATAACGGTGGCCACAGAAAAGTATCATGTTAAAGATATACC
Source organism: Petromyzon marinus (assembly GCF_048934315.1). Classification (NCBI taxonomy): domain Eukaryota; kingdom Metazoa; phylum Chordata; class Hyperoartia; order Petromyzontiformes; family Petromyzontidae; genus Petromyzon; species Petromyzon marinus. The sequence continues at coordinate 21,371,270 of NC_133667.1, read as the reverse complement.
AAAGAACCACATTGAAATCTAAGGGGAAAAAATAACATTATGACGGCTTAAATTTATGTATTGGCAATGTTAAAGTTATAAATCTAAGAAAACATTAGTAAATATGTTAAAGCTATCTCACTATTCCTGTCTAAATATGAAGAGTCTTCAAGTTCGTCTCTAACATTACCATAAAAGGGAATATATTTTCTCTTCTTTGGTTCTTTCGGTAAAGTCACGTAGAATGAGAATAAATAATAAATTGATAAAATAAAATAACACAATAAAATTATCATGACGTTTCGGCCACAACACAAGCGGCCTTCATCAGGTGAAGGGACGAGACTGTCTGCAGGACAGCGCTGGAGCGCTGGATGTAGGCCGCTTGTGTTGTGGCCGAAACGTCGTGAGAATTTTATTGTGTTATTTTATTTTATCAATTTATTATTTTATTCTCATTCTACGTGACTTTACCGAAAGAACCAAAGAAGATGAATCCTTGCAGTCACGAAAGCTTTAAATCGGAATATATTTTCGTTAAAGTTTCATGATTTTGTCTGTATACTAATCGTATTTCCCATTCATGGCATTGCTATTGACGAATGTTTTGAGTTTTTGTTGTGTTTGCTTGTGCATATGATTGCGAACCAGCAAATATATGCATTTAAACAAAAAAATGTTTTGTGTTTGTCTGTGATTGGATTTACGCTTAAATAAGTTTGTACGCTTATAGTATATCGCAGTGTAATACAATTGCAACTTTTAATCCGTACATATTCATAATTGAGTAGATATACACCATGCACGATAGCAGCTCATATTTGCAATTGATGTGCCTTGCATAGACTTAAATCATGAAATTATATTCCCCAGAGTAATATTTAAAAAAAAATGGCATTTCAAATGACAAACATCTAATTATGTAATAAGCATTTAGACAATGTTTGGTACATTACTATGAATTACCGTATTGTGTGATGCACAACTACAACAACCGCGAGTGTATCCAGTGTTTTCTTTGTAGATCTATTCTGTCAATTTTAAAATCGCCATACAAAACCCCTGTATAGTTATCATAACATTACACACCGCCCACACCTTCAAAAACTAATGTAAGAATACTCCCTTAAAGGGTTGAAGAAAGGAAAATACACTTCCAACATTGATACTTTTATAAAGGGAAAAACAAACCCTGGGAACATTGAGTAAGGTACATGGAGTCTGTAACATAAGCTTTAACTACACATGGTTGCAGAATGATGGGATTAGTAATGACAGCATTTTTAGTGGAGGAAGATGTTTAAGAATAAATGACCAGAAAACGCAAAGCATACGTGGATTAGAGGTAGCCAACACATCTGTTAGCAGCCAAAGCTTTAATGTGTAACAGACTTTTATCTAACAATAAACAGACTTGATGGAAGGAAATCCACGCATATGAATCAATATGATAAATATGACGAATATGACGAATACCCTCAAAAAAATTGTCCTATTCTTATCAATAATTTTCTATTGACTTAATACGAATTTATATTCGTATTAATACGAATTTATATTCGTATTAATACGAATTTATAATTTATATTTATATTCGTATTAATACGAATTTATATTCGTATTAAGTCAATTTATATATGAAAATGTCATGAAGGTAATGAACATTTTAGAGATGGCGGACTTTTCCCAAGTGAACATGCCCAAGAAGAAGATCACCGCTGAGGCGATGGAGAGATGAGTTCAGCTCATATGCAGGACCTCGATGTCTAGTGGCATGAGGGTATTACAATATTATGCGGAGGTCTTCATCAAGCAGTGGATACATTATGGCTGATAATAATTTAAATGATCTGAACACAATGATAATCCTTTCCCAGTGCACTCGTGTCGCTAAAGTTCTCTGCGGTGAGTACGCCGCCTGTAAAAACAGCAACGATATGTCCCAAGATTCAGCGGTGGACAGGACCCACCCTGCAACTTGCATACATCTTGGAAAGGGAAAGGGTTAACAGCCCTCTGTCAATCCACTAGTGGCCAAAGGCCTCCTCATGTCGTGCAGGTCATTGGGGTTGTTTGGTCATATTTCACTAAGGTGGTCAGTGTGATTTGGCGAGGTCAGGTTGAGATAACAACCGAGGTCGTCGAGTTGAGAGCTGAGTGCTCAAACTATCGCACAGTGATCATATTTTTTTGCCATAAGTACACACAAAGTAAGTTTATCTACATTTTTTAAATTAAAAATATGACATGTGACTTTAATTACTAGGTGTCGTGTACATCATGAGAGCACGAGTGCATACAACAAAAGCATAAATGTTTGATCAGTTCGCTCATGGATACATGAAGTAAAACCATACCTTAATCCAAGGATGGTGTATGGCCTCTTCAACATTCATTCTTTCTCTATTAAAGAAAATCATACATTACCGCGCACACTTAACCTATACAGAACCTCATTATTATAATTGTATATTCCAAAAAGGTGGCAGCTGGCCCTGATAATTGTTATTAAATTGTGGAAGGCTGATCAGTTGTTGGCCGCTCTTAAGCTTGCATGTTACCTTTGTTCTTCTAAATTACCATCTAGACTTTGATTTCGCATCCACTGACGGACTTGCCATGCTGTTGTGATATTGCTGCGTGCCCTTTCAACATGGTTTGATCCCCACTGTGGCACAGCCTCTCCTTTCGCACCTTCATTTGCCAGCCATTAATTTGGAATTGTCTGACGGTTACACCTCCCTCTCTGGTCACAACAGCAGATGCCTAGCATCTTAGAAGTCACTTGGCAGATTTACAATGTTTATTTCACTTGCTCACCTGGCAGCAATGAGAAAATTCTAGATTTAAAGCTTTCGTGACTGCTAGGATCCATACTCTTTGGTTCTATTGGGTAAAGTCACGTAGGTGAAAATAAAATAACAAAAAATCACGACGTTTCGGCCACAACACAAGCGGCCTTCATCAATGATGAAAGCCGCTTGTCGTGATTTTTTGTTATTTTATTATGTGAAAGGAGATAATGTTAAATGCAAAAACATTGCATAGAAAATAAAGAAAATATAATGCGCCTTTAATAGTTTTGGTGACTGCACAATAGCTGTTTAATTTAACACCAGAGTTAATAATATAACATTCCTTGAGAGTATTACTCATTTATTATCAAGTAATTATACGTTGATTAATAATTGAAAACACATCAGTTGTCTATGCAACGCATGTGCTAAACGTCTAAGACTATTCCAAATTTCAACAATGAAATCATTAAAAGATTGGTCGTGTCACACGACTGTGATTATAATCACACGACTAATCTTTTAATGATTTAATTATCTCCAATTGGATGTAAATGAATAATTACATAACTGAAGCATTTAGTGACTTTTTTAATTATTAGCATTAAAAACATTAATTCCAACATTTTCCACAATAAAACAATGTTATAAACCTAAAATGTGAGTTTTACTTTTACAAGCCCTGTATAATATTTAACAAATGTATTTGTTCAGGGACAAATTCTTAATATCCACATATATAACAAACATGATGTTTCAATCTTATGGGTATATACATATGGGTATGTGTATGTGAAGGGAGCGGTAGTGTAGTGGTTAGTGTGCTGCGCTACAAACCCGGGAACCCGAGTTCGATTCCTGCTCATGACCAACACCAAGTGACGATTATCTGAACCGGTCTTGGGCCTCCACTAGGTCGACTCAGCCTCAAATGAGTACCTGGTACGCCACTGGTGAGAAAAAGGTGGCCGGCGTGGTGCTGGCCACCCACCCCCTCGTGTGCTGTGCCAGCCTTCATAGGTGATGCTTGCTAACAGCACTTGCCCCAACAGTCTATTAAGGCTATACGGTGGACCTTTGTCTGTGTACCAAGCTATAACTAATCCCAGGCCAATGCTTGTAGCAATCAGAATTTGACATGAAATATTGTATTTGCCCATGACTGGATCAGAAGCTAAGCTGGGTTATTTAGTGCTTGGATGGGTGACTGCAGTGCATAAAACAGGCGCTATAGACTGCTGCTGGACTACATTGTCACCACAGGACAGTGTGACAAAATCCATTCTTGTACCGTACTGTGCTTCAGTGTCTATGCTTCCCACCAACCAGCTAGTATGGACAGATTGTGTACGAACAACCATGATTCTCCGTCCTTACTTGGGGCTTTTTAAAAGCAGCCTTTGAATGAAATTTTTGGCAAGAGCGCTGGTCTGCTTGAAATACTCCTCGTCAAACTTGTATTCCACGGCTGAGATGTTGCTCAGGGTCTCCTCCTTGGTGTCACCCAGGAATGGGGAGGCCCCACTCAGCCTGCGTGGATGAAAGGGAGAAACGATGCAGGTATGGGGGTGAAGGTGTGGGAGGGTGAACACGAGGACAGGGTCACACGAGGAGGGGGTTGGGTCACATGAGATAAGTCACACCAGGACATCAGAGGGTGTCTGTTACCAGCCTGAGATGAACCCTGACGATATGGTTTATACTGTCTAGGGTCTGCAATCTTAATGTGATCTTGAAGCCTCCCTGATGTGCAATGACTGGACAAATTCGCCAAACCTCTTGCTGGCAAAGTCGTAGGTTTCATTGGAATGTTATATACTAACTTTAAAAAAAACATGTATGCAAATCACCCTACCACTAACCAATCCACACTCTTAAGTTTCTCTGGATTTGCAAACGAAAGAAAAAAGTCATGAATTCACTTTGAGGCTTGAGCGAACGCGTTTAACCAAGTGTACTTAGAACAGTACTGTAATGTTCTCATTGATTAATGTAAATGTACTCCTATACTCTAATCTATGGCATGTCACTTCGACGTCAGTCGAGAAAAATCTACATTCTGATGACAAGGTTCAGTCCTCCACACCGCAACCACTGTTGATAAAACGCGCACGCTAAGCTAAAACATATCCATGCTCTGATGCATCTATGCAGAAAAAAAACACGATACCGAAGACAACATAAATATTGTACAACATATGCAAAGTAGTCCTATGACCAAATCATCCAGAATGCGGCAAATCCCATCAGACCTCGGAATTTAAAACAGAGGTGAGCCCGGCGAGCTCTTGGATGGGTGACCAACATGTTGACGGACAGGCGTAGTAGGTGCTGTGAGCCGTAGAGGACAGTGCAGCAAACTCCAATGTCGAGCTGCACTCCATGCCACCTTTACCAACCCCGTATTGGCCGGCGTGGTGAAGTATGGTGCGATAACCCTCACAACCCTCGCAGCCTGCACGGCGTGGAGACATCGCCACATCCAGCAGCGGATTGACAAACGGGCTGTGCCTGTGCAACAGCAACTCGCTTGAAATAATATGGAATCGCTGCCAGTGTGTTTTTCTCCTCATTTTGTTTTGTTTTACTGGTAACGCAATATGGAAAACTAAGCGACAGTTTATTCCAGATCGAGGACTTTACAGGTTTAGTCCTGTTCAGTACGCCACCATTGTGTCTCGGGCTGTCATGCCATAGCTGCACCGCCTACCAAGTGAGACAACAAACTCGGAAGATATACGAATAAACACACATCTTTCACTGGAAAGATTTGATAAACCATTTCAGGTCTTAATTGATTGTTCACGCTTACAGTGGCTTTCAGACAGCATACATTATAAAATTTTTTGTCTCCCCCCTCCTCTTTTCAGAATATAGATGGACTAGTCCTAAATAAACTGCCAAATCGTTGCGCGTGGCGCTAACGTTTTTTTTATAAATAAATAAATGCACCGTTTAAAAATAAATGTATGCAAACCAACACACCTGAAGACGACCGTTTGAGTTATGGTCGAAACGTCGTGAGAATTTTTTTATTGTTTTATATATATTTTATTATTTTGTTGTTTCCCTTCAACGTGACTTTACCGAAAAAACTAAGAATATGAATTACTGCAGTCACGAAAGCTTTAAATCAAAACACATCACATTGTTGAAACGTTCTTCACTGCACCGAATGTACTGGACATCTGTGAAAAAGAGCTTGATAGCTCGTCGGATTCCTCCAGTATAAATAAATATTCAGATTCTTTGTCAAAAAGGCATTCATAAACACGTGATAAAATCTAATAATCTAAAATAATACTGTGAAGAGTCACAGTTTACCCTATATACTTACAGAATGTATGTCATTACTCCAATGCTCCTGAAAAAAAAGTACGTTTGGTCGGTTATAAAATTGACAAACACAATAGAACACAATACTGTACAGTAAACACGATTTGGATTCACATTGCAAATGTTGTGCGTATTTTTATTATTAATATGATATGCCCAGGAAAGCGGCACTGAATCTCAAGAATGTTCAGGATGGTACTATTTGCAATAGTATAATTACTGAGAAATTTAAGGTATTTTTTACTGGTAGGAACGAAGTTGTAAACTGAGTGTACCAGCCTGCAATAGATTAATGTGTCCGTCCGTCCGTCCCCTTTCAATACTTTAACGAAGTGAAATCTCGTGCTGTTGGGTGTAAAATCAGCAATAGACAGCGCAGAGACTTGTCCTACCAGCCCACCCTGCAGGGACCTGTTTAATATTGGGATTTTGGGATGTTACATTTAATGTGTTTTTAGCTTTTTAACATGTATGCAAGTGTATAACGATTATAATTTTTTTTAACAAGTAGAACTTTGTACATCGTAACCCACCACATATCAGCTTGCACTCCGAGAGGCTCGTAGTTGACAATCTCTGGTGCTGTAACAGACAAAGGCAAAGATCCCCATTATAGCCTTAACAGACTGCTGGGGCAAGTGCTGTTACCAGACTTTGCTGGTTTTTCCTGAATTTCTCTGTTGCGCGTAGTCACTTTAAGATGTTCCTTGTTCATGTTTTTGTTGTGTTGCGGTTGCACCCGAGTCAAGAGCCGCATGGCTCACAGGGCTATACCGAATAAATCAAACTGAAACCAAGCACCTATGAAGGGCGGAATGGCACACAAAGGGGTGGGAGGCATGCACCACGCCCGACCACCTTTGTTTTCCTAGTGGCCATGTTTACACATAGGTTGATTGATGTTTCTTGTTCATGTTTTTGTTTGTTGCGGTTGCACCCGATTCAAGAGCCGAATGGCTCACAGGGCTATACCAAATAAATGAAACTGAAATGAAACTGAAAACTGTATTAGATGCATACTAAACGTCTCTGCTGCTCTGGTATACCTCATCTGAGCGCTGGTGAATTATGTCCAGGGAATGGATTTTTGGTAAGGACCACATACATTTGGATTTTTTGTCAAAGTGTCTCCATCATGAAACATGCACAGGTCATGCTCATTTCTATCGATGGCCCTCAGGCAGTGGTGGAGTTTCCAAGTTATTCTGGCATGAGCCAAAGTAGTTTGGGGCTGTTTTTGCTGTTGTTTTGCTGCCTTATCCAAGCTTGAGAATTAGTGTACTTATGCAATTTGAACTTATATCCTTTATCTAATTCATTTATTTATTTTTAGTGATTTGCTTACCTTTCCAAAACTTTGCACTGCTATCGTTGTATGTAATGTTTTTTGTTGCAACTCTCTGACCTGGATATCTGTGAAAAAGAGCTTCATAGCTCATGGAGTTTATTCAGGATAAATAAAGATTCTGATTCCGAGATTATAATGGACAGTGTTAATTTACCACAGAATGGTATTAATTTTTATCTATTCTGGATGGGATTGTGGGCTGGGTGAGCCGCTGACATTAAAAGTGAACCTGCAATATGGCGATAGTGAGATAAGCCTACAGCAATATCAGAGTAGCACTGCATGTATGAGTATTTCTTAAAGCGTTTTGCAAACAAGGCACAAAAACAAGAATATCTAATATCTGTCTTGAGTTACGTTCCTGTATACAGGTATCCCTCGATTCATGAAAGGGATGCGTTCCTCAAAAAACACGCTTGTAAAACAAAATTCTGTACATCGAAGTGGCTTTTCCCATTAATTGAATACGAAAAATCAGGGATGTTTATAGGACAGCCATTACAACTACCCTTAACCTACAAAAAATACACCTATATCACTTTTCACAATGCAAAAATAATAAGAATAATAGTTAACTGAAACAAAAGAACATTGACCTTTTCAGCGACCTCGCCAAAAGATCTGCATGTTGGAACGACTGTAAAGGTGATACGGCGGCATTACTGTCACACTGCAAGGATGCCGTGACGCCGTCGTGGATGGATGACGCAGCCTCCCGGGTGGTTCGTTTGATCTCCTTGTTCGCGGGGCCGTGTGAAATTTCGTTCACGTGGAAATTCGATTTCGTAAATTGAAGAGCGTCCAGAATTTGTCAATTGCATTAACGTGACATTTCGTAAAACTGAACATTCGTAAATCTACTTGTGTTTCAATGTTGCCATATATGATAATTTCACGCTCATTGATGTGACTATCTCACAAATAATGTGTGACTTTGTGTTTTCTGTATCATGGTTATGAAAATCTTAGAATTATGCTTCGTGCTGATATTGTACTTATACTCTATAGTAAACGTTGCCTGTGAGAAGTAAATTGTATTTATATGATTTGTATTTAAGACAACATCTGAAAAAACTGAATGTGTGCAAAGTCACAACTGAAGATAGGCTTCTAAGATACTGCATTTATGATTCTGAACAAGTTAAAATCGTGTGTTCATTGACTTTGCAGTACCTTTTTTTCCACTCTACTTTAAGTCAGCATTGCATTGGATATGTTTTAGTCATATTTTATTCCGGTTAATACTATTAAATTATATTTCCAGGGTTTTGTTTTTCTTACTTAGGTGCTGCTTTAGAGCATAAATGGGGTTTATCCACAATTGTAATATTTTATTGGCAAAGGTGTCATATCTGAATCTCTGGATGCACACCTCCGATCCCCCGCAGGATTAGCACAGCTGGCTACGTATGCTGCGAAAGAAGTTCAACATACATACATACAAGGGGCAGTATATGCATGGCATAGTTGTGCTTCATTTCAGCACTTTGAAATTCTGTAACATTCAGAGCCATGTAAATCCTTAAGACCCTTACCTACAAATTCAGGTGTCCCGAAAATATGTCTAAACTCCACACCGTCCACAATGCTTTGCGCCAGTCCGAAGTCAATGATCTTGACATGAGCTTTAGGTGCACGGTTTTCCAGCAGCATTATGTTCTCAGGCTTAACACAGGACACAAGGAGCACACGGTCCTGTAATGAATACTATTTCAAAAGCACACCTACTTATACTTAAAATCAATCTACTCATCACAGTGTTATACAGCGTAAGGTAATATACATGCTTGATGTCCATACAATTATTGCATTTTTTAAGGCCCATGTGCAGGGCTATAAGGCTCACAAGACTAGTTTTTTTCTTCTTCTTCAAAAGGGTCATTAACTTCATAGCATAACTAAATCATGGCGATGTTTTCTTAATACACTGGACAAATGAGTTTGTAATGCATTTTTAAAAGTGATATGGTTTTACATCAAGTAGAGTCATGTAATAGGGTTAATGTATGGGAATTGCTGAGAAGAGATCTGTATATATATTTTCTCATGATTTAGGGGCCGTCCATAAATGACGTCACGCGATTTTGGACGATTTTTGACCCCCCCCCCCTTCGTCACACGGCGTCACAAAAAGTCAGACCCCCCCCTCAAATATGACGTCACAAAGCTCTGCCCCCCCCCCCCCCAAAAGAAAACATGCTTCAAATCGCTTTAAACTATTGTCATTGTAGTGCGTATTTAATGTGGTGCTGCACTCTGATGTTGTAGGAGAAAACATTTACTAAAAAGTCTATTTCATTAAGTAGAACGTGTTGTCTATATTTATTTAAAGTTGCGCATTTTGATGTGACGTCACATTTCTCAACCCCCCCCCATCGTCACAGATCGTCACAAATGTCTGACCCCCCCCCCCCAGGTGCGTGACGTCATTTATGGACGGCGCCTTAACTAAACTGCATCATACATCTTTACACTATTGTTTCACTATTTAATCGACTCCAGAAGAATGATTGGCTGAGTCAAACTCCAAATATACAGGCATCAGGCTCGGGATCGAACCCACAACCTCCTGTATAGCAGGCAAGGTAGATAACATCTCGCAACCGTGACACCTTAAACTTGATTAACAGAATTTGTAACATGGGGTAGACTGGTGGCGCAATGGTTTGCATCACGTGGCTGTACTGTGAGACCAGCCACGTGAGTTCAGTTCCCGGCCAAGGCAAACCCCCCCCCCGGCTCCCAGCACGGTGATGCCTTCATCCAGCAATGCATTGGCAAAAGGCAATAAGTTACTGCTATTTTAATGTCCTATTTAATAGAAAACTGATAATAACGTAAACATATGATACGTTTACGTCTAAAAATGTCTTTGCAAAGACCAAGATTTTGTGGAATATGCGGTGAACAAGGAAGCCTGGTTTACATATCCGGGTGTATTGCAGTTCCCTCGCTTTGCAAAGAGATTCGGTAATAGCGAGATATGTACAGTTACACAACACCTCCCATACACCCAGTCGTTTAATAGACTGTCACAATCTGGGTTCAACTAAATAATAAATACGCCTTGTTGTACAGGTTTATTTGCTCTGTTAGCCTAAATGTAACATGAGCACACCGCTTGAATTTTGCATAAATAACCGATTAACACAAGCATGATTCCACGTATATATCATAAGTGTAAGAATCAATTTTACTCGATTAATCGATACATCCTTGCATGCCAAGTAAAAATGGGCGAATGTACTTGACTGAGATGCATTTCCCGTGCGTTTCTCTCACCTTGAGATCAAAGTGGGCTATGCGCCTGCAGTGCAGGTAACTCACACCGTCCAGAATTTGCTTCAGGAACTCTGTGGCTTCATCCTCTGACAGCGACTCCTTGTGAGCTAGGAAATCAAACAGCTCCCCGCCAGATACCCTGCAAGGCATTCAGGACATGCGCAGCTCAGCGTGAGAAAAACAAAGCGGCCCGTTGTTGTGACCCACAACGAATCCTACCTGTGGCCCCCTTTTCTTTACTCCTCATCGGAGTACACATGGATCGGTGCAGTCAGACAACATAACTGATTTGGGCATTGTGAGAATGTTTGACTTGCTCATGGCAAGATACGCATTTAATCATTGGGACACATGAGAAAGCCAATGCATAACACATGTATTACATGACACAAGCAGCGAGTATATGGCTTTAGTCGGTCTTATGCAACACTGCAGGGGGTACTTGTTATGGGAATCAATTCGAAGTTTTCAGGAAATTAAAACTGTGATAAAACACCCGACGGTCTAAAAAAATTGCTAATTAAAAAAAAAGTATTCCAATGCGACTGTTATATGCTAAATCTTAAAAATGTTCCGTACAATCCATAAACTCCCACTAAATGTTTTTGATGAAATATCGTTTCCCTCCCGCGGAAAGAAAACAACTCCTGGGTTTTTTTGACTTGCTACTTATTTTGTAAGAATGCTGAAGCAGCAAGAATCAGGTTCTAGTAACACTAAATCACACTAAAATCAGATGGCTGCAGCGATAATCTAATTGCAAACTTGACTATTCTGCTCTTTGTTTACCCCATTCCCCACCAGTGAACTGGCCATGACTGCCAATAACACGACATATGTTAGTCTTCAAATGCCTGTTACGTACAACATTTAAAAATAAAACATTGCAATGCAAATGTTGAAATGAATGATAGCATCACGGGCATGACTGTTAATTATTTGCATAATAAATTAGAAGCATTATTTACATCATGAAATAAGAATGTAATGCCTAAACAAAAGGTTGTAGTTGAGAGTGGTTGGAGTTTTAATCTCAGACCGTTGAATGAATGGATAATGATTTTGAAAACATCTTATTTGTATTGTCACTAATTCAACCAGTTCTAGGTAGAGTCAAGATGAACATGTTCTGTAAAGCTTACAATACATAACCAAAGCACATTTGTGAAAGCCTTTGTGCTATGAGAATGGCACAAACACTAAATTAACTTATTTTATTGGTTTATTATGGTTTTATGTGTCCTTACATTTGTCATAAGTAGTCATCCATCCGCATGCCCATCCAACTGGTGGATGTCAACTCGACACCTTTCATTATTCCCTTGCCTACGGTGCTGACCATTCAGATGATTTCCCCCAATTAGCCAATTTATATATTAATTTGCAAGCAATTGCATTCAAACTATCAACACATTTTCCATTCATAGATTTCATATTTATTCAAGCAATATATTTTAAGATATGTTATCAATAAAAAAAATGAAACGTCATGGCTGTTTTACACAACTGCCTTTAACGAAGTCACCCAAAAATGTGCTCGACCTTGGCAGGTCTCAGCTCAGCCAAAATCGAGGCTGGTGAGCACTTGGATGAGTGACTAGCAGGGCTTCTCGGGTGTTGTCGGTGTGGGGCTGCAACCTCATCGTATTCCATGGGTTTTCTCCACATGGGAGTCAAGCACTCATTCAGAAATCAGAATAATTATTTATCCTGGAGGAATCCAATGAGCTATGAAGCTCTTTCTCACTGGCCAACGATCCCAATGGCAGGACCCCTCCTGAAAGAGACTTGAGAGTCAGGAAGGCTTCCATTGGGTTCATAATTGGCATCGTTATTATAATTGAGTGCACGTGCATCATCAGCTGTCTTTGATTGACTGACATGAGATGATACAGGCCAAGGCCATATGACCTCATGTCAGTCACAGCTGCCACAAACACTTTCACATTCTGCTTGATAATGGTGACTACCATTGCCAACGAAAACTGTACATTCTCCATCATATTTTACTTTACATAGTGCAATAAAAGAAACATTGATTTATGAATAATCCAGTTTGCATTTGAGCTTACATCTATACGACGGGTGGAACAACGCGTGAATTCATCGATGCTTAAGCTCACAACGCATGCATTAAATCACTTGTATAACAATCGATGGTGGAATGGGTTCGTGTGACCCACGCAGCGAAGAGAGGCTGCTACAATCACCACAGTGTTTACAAGCAGAACCGACTCCTCAATAAAATCACGAGTTCGTTCAATCGCTCACGGGTGTGGAACCGTGACACCCATACAAGAGACCATTCCTGACCCGAATGATTTCTATCAGCTTGTATTGTTTTTCCATAAGGCTGGGGTGGACAGCCGGATAGGTGGTTGGGTTGTGGGCCAATTGCATGAGAATCATCGCAATGGGCGGCGTGAGGTCTGCACCACAGGAACTCCCAGATTGGGAAATTTGGACACAGTTACAGGGGCATTTTTTAAAATGTTATTCAGAAAAAAAATATTTCACGAAAATATGTTCTTTTTACGGCTTTACTGTGGCAAGAAGGGTTTCTTTTAGGCTCTTCTGTCCATTGGCTTTGACCCCTGTTTATCCAAACATATCTGGCAGCCCTGGGGCTACAAAACACGCTCAAAGACTCCCTGCTGGTTCATGAGCATTTGGGGGGGGATGCTTACACCGAATACAATGGGCAATTTCACAGTTTCAACCAAATTTCTAAAATAATGACACATTATTGCCCACCGCGTATCTCTTGAATGCACACGGATAAGATAGCAATGCCCTCAAACCAATATTAACGCAATTAATTATTTACTTTGCAATAGGTTTTCAATTCAACACGGCTAGAAAAAAACAGTGAATCCCTGCCAAATGTATATTACATTTTTTACGATTGAAAGAACAATCTTATGCTGAACTGCAATAATAAGCCAATCATAACATTGCCAAGCAGTAAAAACAAATCCTCCACCCAAGGAAAACAATGCATATGCCAAACCTCCTCTCCATCCAGGCAGAGGCTTCCCAAGGAAGCCATCTAGAAAAATCTTGTTGTAAACAATTTCCTTAAACTACGGCTTTTTTTCTCCCAACGATGAGCCAATCATAGTCGTTTTTCCTATTATGTAAGATTGTCTTAAATATGCATAATTTATTCTTTAAAGCCCAATGCACTTAAAAATGATAAACTATTTTAATTTTACCAGGTAAGGCTCTTTTCCAGAAGCGACCCGGCAACAAATGTCAACGAAGTGGCTTGTCACGTGGACATTTATAGCACCCAAATAGTCTAAATTCATGTTGCTAAATTTGGAGGGAAAAAAAACGGAGGACCTGGAGAAAAATCCACGCGACCACGGGTGGAGAGACATGCAAACCCCAAATATACAGGCATGAGGTTCGGGATTGAACCCACGGTCCAAGTCAAACAACTTGAACTGTTTAACCTGGTCAAGACAGGTAGCATTCTTGAGGGGGGATAGAGTTGCAGAAAGGACAATGTATGGATAAAGGGAGTTGATCAGATCACATGAAATGATCCCTGTGTTTCGATGCCACTCCGTGTCACATCATACGTCCAGTAACTCAGGTCCAAAATAAAATCTGCACTTTATTAATACGATTAATAATAATAATTTGGTGTTAATATTTGACGCGGAATTTTTTTATGTTCTCTATAAATTTGTTGGTGCAAAAAATAATAACAATACAATCATAAAAATGAACAAAGATGAGACGAAAAAATATTAACAATATATCTGTATATAATAATTAAAAAAATCATTTTCGGATACACACGATACATGAATAAATTGCAAAGCTTCATTACACCAAGTTATAACTCGGCTCTTCTCTTTTGCTGATGCAGTAAGAATCACTCATCTGAACTCGCACTTTCAATTAGCACGGTTGGCTACGTACGGTGTGAAAGACGTTCAACATCCATACATACATGATCTGACACGTACCACACACCCCTCGGACCAGAGGTCTCATGAGACCCGTTTATCTCATCATACTGTGATATTAAATCAGAAGGTACATCCCCATTTGCGCATTCTTACTTTTTTTAGCAGGCAAATACGACTGTATTCAATAAATATAATGTTAAATAAACTCCCCCTTTGTTCATCCCATGTTATGTAAATCACAGGACTTGTTTGACCTTACTTCACCACACTGGTTACATCTTGATGAAGAAAGTCAGGGGTGGCCAGGACCAGTTCAGATATCACTTGCCAATGATTGTGGCTGTCGCAGCTGTAGCCGGGAATCAAAGTCATATTGTTGAGTTCATATCACTGTGCGATACCCACTGCACCACTGCTGCCCTTTCTTTCAATCGTCCTTAATGGGTTATGCATGGAAACACTCGTTTCATGTTGTTACAATGGACTTTAATATAAAACCTATTGTAAGGCAAATTATTTATCGTCGATAAATTGTCGTCTATCATTGTGTATTCAAACGATAGAACATTGTGCTGTATTATTGCATTGTTATTTTAAGAATAAACTTGAAATCGCCTGCGAAATATCATGAAGTAAAACCACCCCAAAGACCGCTACACCAGCAGACTGCCTTCCCATGTTCCCACTGGTTAGAGATGACGATAGCGAGCCAACCAATGTAACGAACAACATAAAAGTCAAGTCAAGTTAATATATAAACATGCGTTTAGATTATTGAGATTATTTGCCTGCTATACATTTACACATGATAAGCCACTTTGTTGAGCTATCATTTGTGGGCAGGTCGTTACCGAAAAATAAGCTCATAGCTCAGGATCAGAATCAGAATATTTATTTATACTGGACGGAATCCGATGAGATATAAAGCTCTTTTTCACAGATGTCCAGTGGGGGCGGTTAAGAACGTTACAACAAGTAATACAAAAACACGATAACTCAGTGGCTTTACCTGATAAAATTAAAGAGTTTAGCTTAATTGGTATATTTTTGTGTGATTTGCTTACCTCTCCTATACTTTGCACTCCAATCATATTTTGGTATTGTTTATTGTTGTAGCGTTCTGGCCCGCTCCTACTGGAAAAGAGCATTGTAGCTCATCATGAATGAAAATTCTGATTCTGATATTTGATGAACAAGGTGAGAACTCAAGAGACCAGCATGAGTCTCAATTGCAAGAGCGACCCGGGTTGCCAATTTGACAACAAGCAAAACAAAGCACAGCAATGAAGCAAATGGAAATCACTATGGAAAAAAAAAACTGTCACTTGAAAAAAAAATATTGCTGCGGGGGCGGACGGGCGGCGAGAGTGAGGCTGAGAGCCGCAGGACGAGCACTCGTTGAGATAATCGCCCGCAGGTGGGCGTTCGCATTAGTGGTGGTGTACGCGGGCGTGTGTGGAGTAACCCCGTGCGGCTGTGAGCCAGCAGCACGAGTACGTCCCTCAGAGAGGGCGCTAGCGCGGGGGCCCGATCACGCGTTCGCCGGGGGCCCGACGGAAGCCGGCCGACGCGGTGGAGGAGGGAGTGGAACGTGGTGGACGTCGGCCCCCACAGGTAGCAGCATTCTTGATGGGGGATAGGGTTGCAGCAAGGACAATTTATGGATAAAGGGAGTTGATATCGGACCGCATCAAATGATCCCTGTGTTTCGATGCCACTCCGTGTCACATCATGCGTCCAGTAACTCGGGTCCAAAATATTCCGCCTTACTCTTTGGTTCTTTCGGTAAAGTCACGTAGTTAGAAATAAAATAAAATTTAAAAAAAGTCGCGACGTTTCGATCGCAACACAAACGGCCGTCATCAGGCAGAGGATGACGACCGCTCGTGTTGCGACCGAAGCGTCGTGATTTGTTTTATTTTATTTTATTTTATTTCTAGCTGCGTGACTTTACCGAAAGAACCAAAGAGTTTGGATTCATGCAGTCACGAAAGCTTAAAATCAAGATATTCTACCTTGTTTTCTTTAATATATAAACAGACGAATGAGATCAATCGTGATATGAAACAAGTAAAAGCAGACCGTGTCACTCACTTTTATTTTTAACCAGTAGTTTAATCTGTTCATTGCTCTGTTTCTGGTCCAAGGCCAGGCGCTCTTCCCCATGAACCCTTTGAGATGAATCTTGATTTGAAGCTTTCGTGACTGCAGGAATCCATACGCTTTGGTTCTTTCGGTAAAGTCACGTAGGTATAAAATAAAATAAATCACGACGTTTTGCATTAAAGCGTTGTAACAAAAAATGCAATTCACTATCCTTATTATGGTTTCCAAAACGCAAGTCCCAGTGGTATTTGATGTTAACTTGTCTTGCACTGAATCTGAATGTTCGAACGTGTGTGGTCAGCGACAGGAACACGTTTTCTGAATTAAATTTTGCTAATGTGGTTGGTCGGCATCTAAATTGGACCATGATTGACGATGATGGAATTGGTTACAGTGACCGTGCAGTGGAATAACACCACGGTAATGTCAAACAGAACTCCTCAGTATCGCCGCACTCAGAAGGTGACACTATAGTTACCGCACGGCATCGTATCACACAACTGCTACTCACAGTGCCTCTTCAATAAGGCTCTTTTCCACAACCGGTGCTGCTGTTTCATGTTCCTGGTTCGGGCATAAAATACAACTAATTTTAAGAGTCATTACACTCAAACGAGCGTGGAACAAGTTTGCACGAGCTCGAGTAAACGGTATCAACAAAAATGTTGATACTGTATCGTATTGCAGATGTCATCGTGAGCAGTGGACTCGCACAACAAGCTAAGATGGATTTAGCCAGGGTGGCACCACATAATTTCTAGAGATCTTTAACAATTTAATCGTGCGTTGGTAATGTAGTCATTCAAATTTGGAAACGCAATTCAAATATAATTTTAAGTTATACTTTAAGCATGTAATAAGTGCAGTGCAATGCTAAAAAAAGCAACGTGTATTTGGCCAACTGAATGATGACGATGACACGTGTTAAAGTGTAGAAACTTTTATGTTATAGTCTTACATAAACAGTTTGTGTGTTAACACAAAGAGTGTTTCAACATTTGGTGGCCATAAAGCTGTTGTAAATGGCATTCGCTAGCAGCACTTGCTACCACCAGTTGGCTCCATGTGTGTGGGGGGGCAGGTATTTCCTTTATGTATTGTAACAATATCTGGTGAGTCAGGATCAGGTCACTTCAATTTATAACATAACTGTTGTGAACACAGCTTAAAGGTGTTGTCCTCTGTTGTGACACAATACTAGCTACTGGCCAGAAAGTCAGGGGTGGGCCGGTGGCTCACGTGGTGCATTTGAAGCTGCCTTTGAGCTGCCGTTCTCCTTGAACTATATCGTTAAAACCACGACCACGATCCCAACAGATGACTTCAACTGTTCCTCTATCAAACAGCGAACATGTGCAGAGCACCCGCACTCCAGAGAATTTTCAGCCTTCACATATAAAACGGTAACGAGATGCTTTTTTTTTCTTTCAATTTACAAATAGCTGCAGCAGACAAAGAAGAAGATCACTGCCTTTGAACTATGGTACTCGAGAAGGCCGTTGTGCATTCCACGGACAGCAAGATTAACCAATTGTACTGCTACAAGAGATTGTTGTTGAAAACAAAACTAGTGCACCATACATAACAGCAAGATGGAAATTATATTATTTTGGATACGTAGCCAAGTGTGATAGATAAAACCTGGAGATACTGGTGACGATTGGTAAAGAGAAGGAACTAAAGGATGGACAGGGAGGATTGTAAATGTAACTGGGACGACAATATAGCTATGTCATAGCAAGGCCCTAAATCTCACAGAGCCGAGTCGCTCTATCATCGAGGTCATGAATACACACCAATGAATACAATTACACAGAAGGGCACGAAAACGCCATGCACACGATGCTGCATGTTATTACCAAGCACCAGAGTGGTGAAAGCAGAGAGGCAGTGATGGACTGGGACAAAAAACGGCCCAGGCATTTGTAAACACAATGGCCCAAATTCGGGCTATGGGTAATTATATATTCTTTTAATGGGTTCTATGACAAACTTAATACCACGAGCAAGTTTTGCGATGTGACGTATTAGTGTGATTTTGCCAGGTGATCTCATTGGCACCATTTGGGCTAGTACAGAAAACAAATGGGTCGGTGAGGAAGAATCTTTGGGGCTGCCGAATATGTGACTTAATGCCAACTGAGAGCACTAATAAGCAATGAGGCATACACATTAGAGGTAATTAAATATTTAACTCTGATCACATTCGCAATTTCGTCACATAGTCCGGCCCTCGGATTGGACTGGCCCACTGGGCATTTGCCCGGACTGCCCTATGGCTAGTCTGGACCTGTGTGTAGGTGTAAAATGTAGTTTATTAGAAGAGATTAATTTCTTCATAAAGTAGCTGGGCATGTTTGCACTATGGCACGCAGTGTAACATTTTAGAGAATGGGATTTTTGTATCAGTGCACATAAAACTCGATCCCAGTCACAAGCTTCCAAATGCTGGCCATTTACGCAATTGGAAATTGGCAAATGAACCCGTAGTTGGCCTTTTCTAGATTTATTCAGGGGAGGGAAAAAACGAATACTTGGGGTGGTGTCAAAGCATTTGCAACTGGAAGACAGAGGAAGCTGGGTGTCGTGGCAACTGCATTGCTCCCTCGTGTATGGGGCACGTTTTCTAACGGGAGAGCTTCACAGAGCAATATTCACAAAAAGTGTACGTTAAAAAATCAAAAAACACCTTCTCAAGTCGGTGCTAAAAAGGTAATGCAAGGCATATTCACGTGGGAGTTGAAGCAAGAAAAGTCAGGTACAACAAGCTCGCTGAGCAACTGAATGTATTTCCTGTCGACGGGACACAACTGCCAATACATATCAGAGTGTGTATACCTAGGACAGTTATTGAAGGCAGTCCAGGATCAAAATGGTGAAATATAGAAGCAGATGAGAGCAGGTTGGAGTGCCGTTTTAAAAATAAAACGAATAAAAAGCAATGCACCAATGTGCCAAAGTAAGAACTATTTAAATCCAGGTATATTACCTGTTATGACATAATGAATATACATCCAGGCGTTGATTACTAATATGTAAAATAATCTGAAAGGTTCACGCAATGATTTTTTTTCCTGAAAGACAAAAACGGGAAGAGATAGATTTGAGAACAAAAGCAAATTATAGATATTACATTAACTGGCTTGGGCAGGACATGTCGCTGTAAGGGACCATGGCTGGTGGTTGAGACCAACGATGAAATGTCACCAAAGGAGGTAGCGTGCCTGAGAGAACGCCCACAGCAGAAGTGAAAGTGATGAAATTAGCTCATGTGCAGGAGCTAGATGGATTGTTGAGATCGTGTGACAGCTTGGGAAAGTATTCATCTGGCAGTGGATGGATCATGGCTGATCATGATAATTCATTTGGGAAGGTGGCATAGTAGGTGGCACAGATAGTACATCTTCCAGTTAACGTAGCTTGTTTGCCTGAATAAAAAAAACTGGGGTCTGTCCCGTAATCGAGACTTTACTACCTGCTAGCAAACCTTCACCACTTCACATGGTCGCAAGGCACATTTATCTTGGCACACACTCCGGTGAGGTCACCACCACTTACAGGTAAAGGGCAGCTGTTGTTGTGCGGCCTTTTAAGAGCCTATTTTGAATGGATGCGAATTAAACTGTGGAGAAAGCTATAATTCGCAGTGGGGTTTTATTCCAAGCCTTCACATCCACACTGTCCAGATGGCCACAACTCTTTACACTGTGCATGGCTGAGCAAAGGGCTCGGCTTATCAAAATGTTTCCACCATCATTTAACACACGGTTATTCGGATGTATGCGCGTGCGATTACATTGTTGGTTGAAACGAGGTAGCGTCTTACGGTGTGGTATAAACACGCACTTTGTTTTCACTCAAAAAAATAAAGTAGGCTTAAATAATATTAGGATCATGGCAGTGAGTGAATTTATTTCAAGAGCCATTACAGCATGAGTGGCCGCAGTACACCCCTTGGCAAAACAGACACTGTGATAGCTGTAATAGAAGATGAGGACCGTGTGTTTCTGCATCCCATTGCCTTCTAATTGCTGGGTGGATCAATGTAGCAGGGAGCAAGACCGTGCATGTACCCACATGCAGTGAAGGCGTTTCAGCCCATACACCCATTGTGAGTTCATGACAACTGGAGATTTTGCACCTGTGGCTCGTGATTACGCCAGTGTTCATAGACAAGTAAGACACGCCAGTTCAAATCCGACTTCGAAGTGAATGAAGTGATGGACACTTAAATGTAAGTTACATTCTATTATGCCATCAATGCTCCAGTGAGGTTTAAAAAAAGTATAAAAAAATAAACAAATAAAGATGAGGTTCACTCGCTGACAGAAATACTGCACAATCATTCCTCCAGCAGGCCTTCGATAAACACATTAAACAGTTGCCTGCGTGAGAGACATGGCTGTGTATGGATGTGTC
This sequence comes from Petromyzon marinus, assembly GCF_048934315.1. Classification (NCBI taxonomy): domain Eukaryota; kingdom Metazoa; phylum Chordata; class Hyperoartia; order Petromyzontiformes; family Petromyzontidae; genus Petromyzon; species Petromyzon marinus. Next base: position 21,350,082 of record NC_133667.1, on the reverse strand, counting down.
TTCACTCTTATTCAGGCTCATCAGCATGCCTTGCATATCCATGAGTGCCCAGAATGTCAAGTACGTATGAAGAAGCCGCAGATAAATAATGGAACACCTGACATTTGGAACAACCATATTGTAGTAATTCATGCTTAAGCTGTTTCAGCAATGTTTACAAACAAATGCGTGCAAGGAAATCAGGAGAATGGAAGACACATTTTCATTGAGTGTATGCCCATGACATTTAGAGGCAAATGCTCCCACATGCTAAATATTTGTGAAATATTCATGCCAGAATTTTTTTGTACAAAAAAATAAAGGCAAAATCATAGATAAAAATGTTTTGATTTAGAAGCGATATTGAAAATGTGTTTGTTCCACACGATTCCTGTAAGTGAGATTGCAGTGGATCTAGTAAACTGGTGCCGGTGACAAACACTGACATGCTCGATACACGATGGCCAGATGAGCAGGCGGTTGCAAGAGATGAATGTTCCTTCATCAACACTGTGCTAAAACTAATCAATTATACTTCATCAGCGTTATGTATTTGCAGATACATCAGTGGTGAGTGATATCTGAATTTGCCCTGCCACTGCCACCCACCAAACTTTACCAACCAGCACCGACCGGCATGATGAGGCAATGGTCATACAACCCACATGTCAGAAGTGATGTGGGATAACCATCATCCAGCAGTCGACTGAACAAAGGACTCTAAATAAGTGTAAGGGTTGCTATAATTATAACAATACTTAAACTATTATACCAGCGCTGCAGTATACCAACTGGAGCATTTAAGAAAATTAAATCATTAAGTAACACGTCCAAAAAGGATTTTTAATGATAATGGGTTTATTCTATTATATCAATATTTTAGTGCTGTTATAACCCTATTACATGAACAGGCAAAACCATCTGTCCTCACAAAGGTGAGTTCAATGCTTCAATAGGAAAAATGTGAGGCTGTAGAACATAATTTATGTATTTCTACTTAGTTAACTGAATTGCGATTCTTTATGTTATATTCTGCATGTTATGCCTGTTGGGCATTACCTTATTAGTAGCATATGATGCTCCAGATATCAGCTGCTATTCCTTGTTGTTGCATAAGATACATCAAAGCACCCCAAGGGAGGTTTTTTGTTGTTATATGTCAAGTCGAAATGCCCTGCAACATTATTATTTGGATGCCAAGAAAAAAAGTATTTTGTTCATTTATCCATGTAATTAAAATTCCCAAAGCCAATGATGCTCAATAAATGTTGTCGAGGTTAATAATTAATGTCATCAGTAACAAATGAAAGCGCCTGAAACATACATGTATGCTCTGTTTTACTTGGGGTAGCTATGGGTACTGAGGACCAATGAACTGACACGAAACAACAAATTCCCCTCTAGTAATGTTTGATTTACATGTGTCGATTTTATATAATCACATAAAGAAAATTAGAATGCTGCAAACCCATGTTTATGTGAACTTTATGAAAAGTAATCTCCTAAATGCCAGTCTGAAAACGCAGTATAGACTTTATTAAAAGTCATTTTCTAAATGCCAGTCTGAAAACACAGTATAGACCAGTTTCTCATTCAGCTCATGAGTTTCACTTATAGAGTTTTAAAATGTGGAAACAATTCATATGTAATTAGGCATATAGAATAAATTACATTGTATACTATCTAGATACCGTGGGTGTATCCACATCATCAGTGAACTTTTGTGTTTCACATTCTAAGAAAAAATTTAAGGGCACTTGTAAAATTTACATGCACCAACAGCATGAGCATTAAATTTAAAATGGTTAGCATAAAAGAGTAGGCCAAAATCCCTCAAGTGGAGTCCCTTCCACCAACAGTGGCATAAGCAAGAAATTGGCAATAAATTGTCATCTTGCTACAGTGGCTAGATGTTAATTCCCTCGCCTGGTATGCAGGAGGTCGTGAGTTCGATCCCCACCTTGATGCCTGTATGTTTGGAGTGTATCATGTTCTTTCCGTGGTCACATGGATTTTCCTCCAGGTCCTCTGGTTTTTCCCTCCACATTTATAAACATGTGTTTAGAGCATTTGGTTGCTATAAATTGCCACATTTTAAGCCACTTCGCTGAGCTAGCATTTGTAGCCTCGTGGCTTCTGAAAAATATCTATATAGCTCAGAGGGCCTTACCCAGTAAAAGAAACAAATCTTCATAATAAATGTGTCGTAACCCTCACCACTCGACACAGCCAGTAAGGTTTGTTAATGTAAACAAAACCCCAAAACATTTATTATGAATATTGTTGGTCATGAAAGCCTACGTGTTGAACCAAACTAAAAAAAATAGTTTTAGTTTTTAATGCAGGACTGCACCTTGCCGTCAAAGGATACCATAGGTCTGCTGTGATTACCATGACAAGGCAGATAATGGCAGACTCCCAGCCATTACACTTGACATTGAGGCGTGTGTCTCCTGACCACGGTGAGATTGGAAATCTCGACTCAGGCTTATGACCTCTGCGTAGCCTCGTATACACAGTAATGGGACAGTAATGGGAGTGTAACCCGAAGCACGGCCACTGTGAACGCTGGCAGGGCCCCCACGGGTTACTCCTACAACAACGGTATGAGACATAAACAGAGATGACTCACAGCTCGAGGATGAGGGTCACGTCGGTGTCGTTCTCGTACACCTCGTGCAGGCTGATGATGTTGGGGTGCCGCAGCTCGCGCAGGATGCTCACTTCCCGCTTAATATCCTCGGGCACCACTCCCCGTCTAGAGCTGCGTGACCGTCGCTTCTTGATGAACTTGGCAGCGAACTCCAGGCCGGACTTTTTCTCACAGCATTTCTTCACGACTGCAAACTGCCCGCTGGGAAGGGAAGGGAGGGTGCGGTTGCGTGAAGATCAGGAGGTGACGGAAACACGTCTTGAGCTCAAAGCTGAACCACCACATGAAATGTGTTCTCCGTAAAAGTGCAGTTCAGAACACATTATATAAATGTTTACATTTAAGATAAGTAGTGAGCGAATACAAGTTGTGAGAATTGATGGAAAGGGTGATGGGAAAAGTGGGTAAAAGTAAAGCACAACTCATATTCATAATAAAGGTTTTTGGGTTAGATCGCGTTATTTATAAATGTGTCGTAACCCTCCACCACCCGACATGGCCAATCAGCAAAAAGAAAAAGTGTCACGTTGACAAAAGACAAATAATTCACTACTTTAGCCCACCGGTGTGTTGAAGAGTGAATCCACAACATTTACAGTTTGAGTACTCTTCAACACACCGGTGGGCTAAAGTAGTGAATTATTTGTCTTTTGTCAACGTGACACTTTTTTTTGTTGATTGGCTGTGTCGGGTGGTGGAGGGTTACGACACATTTATAAATAACGCGATCTAACCCAAAAGCCTTTATTATGAATAATATTGGTCGCGAAAGCCTACGTGTTAAACTGACAACTCATTAATTACTATGCTTATAAAACATTTAAAACATGTTATATTTATAACTTGTATTTTAGGAGGTTTTAATAATTAAATCCAACACATTTTCATGAGCGCTTAATATGATTAGGACATATATAGCACACACCATTGCAACGTTATTTTAAAATAGTTTAGTTGGATTGTATTAAATTTAGCATATAACTCCTTGATTTATTATATGAATACCCTGACGCCTACATATTTGGAGTTTGCACTGCTATAAATTTCCACATTATGTCACTTCGTTGAGCTATCACTTGTGGCCAAGTCGCTATGTAGCTCAGTGGGCCTTAGCTGATAAAACAAAAATTGTTTTAGAGTTCATAAAAATGTTTCCAAACGCAAAAAAAGTACACGACCCGTAAACGACTCAATTGGAATCTACATCGCAGTCGTCGCCCCCTACTGCAAAATAAAATTGGCAGGACCATTCCGAAAACAACGAGGCTTTCCTGGGTAACCAAGTGTAATAACAATTATTAGCACTGCCTTAGGCAGAACGATGTAAATAGGCAAATGTTTCAGGCAATTTCCCTTCAATTAAAGAATGGACAATACCCCTTTATAAAGGGCAGCTGTCCACATTGTCATCCTATTATACATTTTTCTGTTGTCAGGCAGTGGGGTAATGAGTGTGGTGAGTTTTTTTTTCATGTCAATCATGTACCACTGCCAATGCAGTCGCTGAATATTTTATTTTATTTATATGACAATCATTGTTCAGCTGCAAAAAAGCTAATGATACTGAACACCCTTGTGGATTTAGGTGTAACCTTACATTTAATTCAGTCGTGAACATGTCTGACAGCTTGCAGACGTGTATGTGTGCATCAGTTTTTTTACCATTTTGCCAAGTCCATAGAATATTTAGAATTCCAACTGTTGTTTTTTTTGCAGGTTGTAATGTGACACCAAACAAAGAAATGTTCCCAGACCAATTTGCTCAAAAATAGCTTGAGGCCTTGCTGAGCAGAAGTAGCCATAGAAGATAAAATCGTAAATCTTCCAATATATCACAGTATTACAGTGTGTGTGAACAACCTGCTTTATCTTTACCCTGACCACAGTGGGGACCAATCTCAACCGTGTCCAACAACAAATTAAATATCTGGATTTTGCCTCCGTAAATGGAAGATCGAGGACTTACCAAACTGCAAACGTGGTGAGGTGCAAACCATCGCTGATGACTTCCCCGCGTGTTCAGGTGGAACAAGCGGACTCCACTCTGGGGTGCCGCGGTGTGGCGAGATATTGACGAGATATTGACTACTAATGAAGTCATGGGTTTGATATTTGGAGTTTGCATGTTCTCCCTGTGGTCGCGTGTATTTTTCTCCCGGAGCTCCGTGTTTTCCCTTCACATTTATTCATAAATATGTGTTGAGAGTATATGGCTGCGATAAATTTCCACTTGATAAGCCACATCATAGGGCTATCATTTGTGGCCAGGTCGCTTCTGAAAAATAGCTATATATCTCAGTGGGCCTTACCTGGTAAAATAACAAGAAATATTTTTTAATTGTTTTAATAGCTACCCTAATACAACACACGTATTCTGGTGGAACACGCAGACTCCACTCAGCTAACAAGTCGAATGCCGTGGAATGTCTTACAACATTTAAGCATACGATTTCTAGACTGCTGCTCATTTCAAACACCACACAAAGGAAGAAAGAGACGAAGATTAATGCAGCGCTTAATTGTTAAATAGATGACAACCTATCATTTAGGGGTGTATTTTAAAACTGGTAATACCCACAAACTATCATTCTCCAGAAAGGAGGCTTATGATGAGAGTACGGTGGGGGTTAAGTGTATGGAAAATAATGAATTATAAAGTTAATTGTGTAGCCAACTAAGGGGATATGATACAAAAACAGCTATCAAGGATGTATTGTAAGTTTTCCATTGAAATTATCATGGGTTTTCTTACAACGTATATGTTACTTTTCATGTTTTTCTAGAACTCCCCTCAATGATGTGCAAATTTAACATGTGCATGCAAAGCCCACTGAAAGCTAAAGACAACATCGCAGAAGCATGCCAGCTGATGTCAAACTTCAGAGTGCTCAGCTAGCACCGTTGGAATCCGGGCTTTGATTCTAGGCAGTGCTCAATGTTTAAATCGGGTTCTCAAGATGTAACATGTTTATCGTCTCGGTCACCAATGAAGGCAAAACAACCCATCACATACAATTAGAGTCTACATTACTCTCAGTGACAGAGTGAGTGGGTAAGTACTGCCACCCTACCGTGTAGAATGGAGATTACTTGAAGATAATTAAGAGACAGCCCTGTGGTGTCCACTTCTGTGGGTTATTCTCTGACATGAAGGATTGTGCTGCTCTGCGAGACATGATGCCAAGATCACAACCGGGATGAAAAAAAACATGTAGAATAAATAAAAGAGAAAGATTTTATTTTACTACAGTATAACTGCGGTTTCCTTAGTGTGAGTAACATACATATGGGTAGAATGTACATCAGAAAGCATTTCTCAGATCATAACGTGGAGTCCAATCATATGAATGAGTTACAAAAAAACATATATTGTACTCGCTAAAGCATGCATATAATTTTCTCATGTCTCTGCATGTCGCATTAAAGATATCTGATGACGTCGTTCAATGTCTCGCTTTGTTAATTACAAAAATCCAGATAGAAATTGTTTTTGTACAACTTCAGCATTTACCCTGAAGTGATTGCATCGTGCTTTAAGATTACATGGGTTTTCCTATTTACTGAACATATCATAAAATCATGACAGTAATTCTTTATTGAAAATTAATTATCCAAAAGATCTCCTCTTAAATGTCAGCGGCCTCTTTTGAAGTCCGATGCAAGGTGGTGCAACTCAGTGACTCAAATCAGGAGCACAAAACTCTCCCTTAAAGCGTCGTTGTAAAAACAACACACAGCCCTGAGGGGGGGAAAATATATCCACGTTACTCTCAGTGAAAAAATATTTACAATTTGTGTTATAACTGCCCCATTTGTAACCGTGCCAGTGTGTCGTCCCCTGGTGTGCATAGGTGCTAAGGTTATCCGAGCATCATGCTGGGTCATGGGAGTGGTGGTGTGGAAGGTGCTCAGGTCTCCGAGCATCTTGCTGGGGCATGGGAGTGGTGGTGTGGAAGGTGGCAGCCTTCAAGCACCCCACTGTTAAGTGAGAAATCACGACGAATACCGAACATCGATCAGCGATCTCCAGGTCTCCAGAGCAACAACAACAACAACAACGCGAGCCACGCCAATGGCCATCTTCAGGGCCAAACAAAACGCCAGATAGGCCCTGGGACAAGGGGACATCGCAGCGATACACTTCTGCTGCTCCTGACACGTTTGTCTGGCTTTACCACCTGAATGTGAAATCGCAGTTGTTGCTCTCAATGGACAGCAGCCAAACGAGAGAAAGAGAGAGAGAGATGGGAGTGGCTCCCATGTGGGAGTCGCTTTGTCCGTTGGGACCGAGGGGTTGGAGCCAGCGCAGTGTCTGGTGCACACCCACTGGTCAATCTCACCCAGCACTCGGACAGCTGCCACAACAGCGGATGCCAGCACATGTTGTACAAAGGCACAACCTTTCATATCCCAACGTCGTGTTTGCGCCAGTGCCTTTGGCCATAAAGGGTTGTGTGCGCGTGTGTTCATTTGGCAATGTCATTTCAGTGCACTGACACCCAAGTAAACAATAATCGCATCTCGCAAGACTATAACAAGATATGTAAGCTATTTAAATTAAAACGATACGAAAAAATATACTCGAGGGAAAGGATCTTGTCGCACATATGGCTCTCATTTCCTGTCATTGGACAATATTTACGAGAATCTTTTAGGTTTAACCCTGGCACGCAAACAGCTTGATAAGTTGTGTGTCTATGGATCGGGGAAAAACTTGAGATATACAGTAGTATAGTGCTATTGCTGTCAGCATGTTATTGCTTAACCTTTTATTTTAAATTTTATTAAAGAAAACAAACGCGTCTATTAACGCAGAGGTGGCTGTCAGTGTGCTGACTCCGCTCAGCTGACCTCGGCGAGGTTTTATACAATATTTATGGTTTCGATTTAAACTATGTTTTTGTACAGATGATCCATGGTGAAGAAATGGGGACTTAGCAAGAACATCTGGTAAAGCTGCAGTGTTTGTTTAGCATCCCTGACACTGCTGATGAGCCCCAGAAGGGAAAAAAAAACACTCCAGAGGTTGCGTGTTAAATAACATGTTGCTGATTGAGACAAATCTAGGGAGGCCGATTTGAAAGATATTTTATTTCTACATAGACAGAGAATGGAAAGTGATTTTGATTTAATCTCCGCTGAACCTGGTTGGCATTTTTGGAGACTGCCTGAGAACACCAGGTGTCATACACTTGGATAGTAAGGTGACCAGGATGTAGCAGCATGGAAATGGATTATTTCAAACGAAGATTTGTGTGGAGATTTGAGTGTTACCCCCTCGTTCGCATGGGTTTTCTCTGGGTACTCCGGTTTCCGTCCACATGCTAAACACTCATGAATAAAATTGACCAAATCGTCCAATGCAGAACCCTCCAGAAAAAAAAAGTATTGAGAATTGGAGCCAATTTTTGGCTAAATAAGGGGAATTGTTAGTATTGTTATAAAGTGATTTTATTTTTATTTTGTAGATTCATATAAACATAATATTAAAGAGTGGTTTATGCAAATACCAACAAAAATCTGCTCTATTAACCTGAGAACTGGATGATAAATATATGTACTGGGTGGGTCGTAGCCAGGGTAAATTCATTGATAAACATCCTACATTTTGTCAAGTGATGAAGGATGGGACAGCCTACGCCTCACACTTAACATCCATTTATTTGTGCATTGGCTGTCAGTGCCAAGGCCAATATTCTTAGCACAACAGATGTTGTCTTCCTTCCGGAACGATAAACACAGGCAGCTATTGTAATTAATATATCCTCCCCATCTCACAAACTGCAGAAATAGAATGTAAAAACATGTTTTAAGTCTTTTGGACTTTTATGTGTGTCCATTTACAATAAAACGGTAAGAGGTTTTTGTTGGGCATTCATTAGAGGCTAGAATCATGGAACTAATGCAAGACACAATAGGAAAGTGGTATAATATAAGGCCACATTAAATTATCCTTCCCAAACCTCATTTGCCATATTTATTTGGTACAGTACATCACATGACATGCAAGATCATGAGAATAGGTTTTCCCCTTTTTTCTGGCAACAAAACAGGTGTTAAGATGTTAAAACACCAAACTGAAGCCTTTTACAAGGAATCATGTCTGCATTAACCACAATACTTGCGGTCAGAATGCAAACAAGAAAATACTCTGATAATATATGCATTTTCTTTGGTTCTTTCGGTAAAGTCACGTAGAATGAGAATAAAATAATAAATTGAATAAATAAAATAACACAATAATATTCTCACGACGTTTCAGCCACAACACAAGCGGCCTTCATCAGGTGAAGGGGACGAGACTGTCTGTAGGACAGCGCTGGAGTGAACCAGGTCTTATAGCATTGTGATATATAACGACTTATTGTTGGTAGCTTAGCTGATTGGAGAATATAGAGTTTATTGATAACATTGAGGTAATTTATATTTTAGTATTTTTTATTGGTTCACTATATAGTATTCATTATATATTGTATTGTATACCCAGTTACTGTGAATAGCTCAGATGTGTAGGCCTTAACTTCAACATAGCCATTTCTGTGACCAGTCACAAGCTAATCACTCAGTTATTTCAATGCTAAATTCGCCTAGTTATTTCAATGCTAAATTCTCCTGTTTGATTTGTACTAGGTGCCTCGGTGAATGTATATGCTCTGACTTTAACATAGCTATTTCTGTGACCAGTTACAAGCTAATCACTCAGCTATTTCAATGCTAAATTCTATGCTAATTCCTTTGTCAAGGAGTGCCTCTGCGGATGTGTATACTTTAACTTAGCTATTTCAATGCTAAATTCTATGCTAATTCCTTTGTCAAGGGGTGCCTTTGCGGATGTGTATGCTTTAACTTTAACATAGCCTTTTCTGTGACCAGTCACAAGCTAATCACTCAGCCATTTCAATGCTAAATTATATGCTAATTCCTTTGTCAAGGCGCTTTGTTTCTTCTCACACAGCTTAAAGGTCGTGATCTCAGCGTGGCTTTCTCACTCCAGCGCTGTCCTCCAGACAGTCTCGTCCCCATCACCTGATGAAGGCCGCTTGTGTTGTGGCCGAAAGAACCAAAGAAGATGAATCCTTGCAGTCACGAGAGCTTTAAATCGAAATATATGCATTGTCTTTGAAACTGATTAGTCCACACCAGAGACAGCTTTCTTTTGCGCCTAGAAGAAAGCCGTTTTGAAGAAAGCTATCTCTGGTGTGGACCAATCAGTTTCAAAGACAATGCACATATTATCAGAGTACGTTTTTTTTGTTTGCATTCTGACCACAAGTATTGTGGTTAATGCAGACATGATTCCCTTGTAAAAGGTTTCAGTTTGGTGTTTTAACATCTTAACACACCTGTTTTGTTGCCAGAAAAGAGGGGAAAACCTATTCTCATATTTTGGTACTGGCAAAGGAGGTCCCATGATATGCAAGAACATATTACGAAATGCTAAATGGAAATGGGTCGTAGATTCCTATCACATTAACATTGTTTGGAAGGTTTTTCTACAATAAAATATTATTTGCACATGTATTCAAGTCCAGTGATGTGCTGATGGGTACATTTGCTGGTTGTTATTTTCACGGGCATAACAAATGCCATGGATAAGATGTGACATGACAAACGAGCAGAACATATATTGCTCAACACATTTCTACGAAGCAAATATGGCTGGCCGCATAATTTTACTTCATCATAATTCTGGTTGAAATGCGTTTTCTAGACTGGTGTTATGTCATGAGATGAAAAAAAAAACTGAAATCTTTGGAACTATCCCAGCGACCTTTGTCAGAGAACATCCACTGGAAATGTTTCAGAGCATTTTTACAACACGATGCCAATTGTCCACACCATGTGGCACACATTCTTTACATGCCATAACAAGTGTATTCCTTCATGGCAATTAAAATAAATGTTTTGGTCCTTTGAGCTGCAATTTACTGCATTAAGAGACAAACCAAATATAAGAGGTTTATTGTGTTCAAGTATTGGTGACCAGAATTTTGGTTTAACCAAGGGGTGGGTGGCTGCCCAGATTTAGATTTAGGATCTCAGCTGTGGTGGCTCAGTGCTCCGACATGGTGTGAGGCCCTCCAGAGTAGCATGGCTGTTGGCTGTACCATTGTCAATAAGTAAGCAGCATCGCCAAAAAATTTACCCTCCGTGAGCCACCAGTGCTCTTGAAAACGTACACCAATTCATATTCTTAGCTCTTTCGGTAAAGTCACGTTGAAGGGAAACAATAAAATAATAAAATATATATAAAACAATAAAAAATTATCACGACGTTTCGACCATAACGTACACCAATTGCTTCAGATAATACTATAATGAGTGCAGCGGCAAGCCACTATGGCATGTGTTTGTGTAAAATACACCAGGTAACCACAATAAGGAGAAGCACATTCACCAGCGTTTTGAGGGTAGGGTTTTGAATGGCAAATAAAATACGGCTTAGCGCTTACATGCAAGTCCAGACACATACCCCACGGAAGGGCATGTGGCTCTAGGACATGCATTAATAAGAAACAACTGTTGCATTCCAAGGCCAAGCACACAGGAAACTTGTTTTTTATCTGCAGCCAAACATTCCCCCCACTGATTTAAATCCTAAAATATACTGCCAGGTCCAGTATGTATAAGGAAACAACTGGCTTTGTCTATTAACAGTTTACAAAGGCTTGTACAAGTATTAATTTTACCGTTCAGAAATATGGCATTGCAGATTTTTGGTTTAAATACCATGTGAATACCAAATGTAGTAGTCACAAGGTGGTGGACATGGCCGAGGGATAAGGTGTTCGACGTTTTGTTGCAGACGTTAGCGGTTCGGGTCTGGTGGCTACCTTGGTAATTACTGTGAGTGTAATAAACACACTATACTCTTTGGTTCTTTGGGTAAAGTCACGTAGAAAGAAATAAAAATAAATAATAATAGAATACGACGTTTCGATTGCAACACAAGCAACCATCACCAGGTACAAATGAATGAGACAACAAACCTAGTAAACTCAGAAATATAATGCAATACAACACAGAGAATCGGCCAACAAAACAGTCAACACCCTACCTGGTTGATTAACGTTCTTCCAAAGATTGCTAAATTTGAGAGAGAGACAAAACACAGACACGGAGACACACAGACAGACACACCAGCAGAGAGAGACTCACTCAAATTTAGCAATCTTTGGAAGAACGTTGATCAACCAGGTAGGGTGTTGACTGTTGTGTTGGCCGACTCTCTGTGATGTATTGCGTTATATTTCTAAGTTTACTAGGTTTGTTTTCTCATTCATTTGCACCTGGTCATGGTTGCTTGTGTTGCAATCGAAACGTCGTATTCTATTATTTTATTTTATTTCTTTCTACGTCACTTTATCGAAAGAACCAAAGAGTAATTCCTGCAGTCACGAAAGCTTCGAATTTGGTTTGAACCACACTATAGTATTCCCTCGTTATTTGCGAGGGATATGTTCTGGAGATGCTCGCGAATATCACATTTCACGGATGATATTGGCCTATGAAACCCTATCCTTTTAATTAATTACCTTAGATAAATACATAAATAAGCTATTAAATAGGTGGAAATAATAATACGAATACATATCTTTATCTCATCACTTTCTCGCATCACATTCTCTCCCATCACTTGATCTCATCACGTTTGTTCTCTCTCTTTCACTCTTGATGCAGTCGTGTAGAGTTCCAGATGCGATTCACGGACAGCCAAAATCGTGGATAACAAGTTCGTGAATAACGAGGTACTTCTGTGATACGCACCGTCTCCTTCACTCACAGTCAATGGTAAAATATTCCCTGGTATCATTCTAAATGAATAGGTCATTGCGTTCAAATCTGTCAAATTCGAAAAATTACCTGAGAATTACTCAATGGGGATTGCACATAGCAAGCTACAGACTCAAAGTTACATGACTAAAATTTTCAAATCGTCTGCACTTATTTTTCTAAAACCATGACACGTTAATTGTATCTGTTCGAAACAAAATACATTCTTCACCAAGTGTGTCAGTAAACCTCTACAGAATCAGGCTTTCACCTCTGCTTCATGGTGATGGTCAGTGACTTGGATTAAACTGTACAGCAGTGATTTTTTTGTCGCATTATTAAATAGTAAATATTCCATCGTGAACATTTAGTTCATTATAGTAATAGGTTTTACCCTTTTAACTGGCACCTTTAATAAAAGTGTCAGTTTTTGTGCCATGTTAAAAGGGTAAAACCTATTACTATATCTTGTTACTGGCAAAGGAGGTCTCATAATGTAATTTAGTTCATTGTTAAGTTATGAAGCATTATGTAAATGTCTTACATGTAATTAATGTGGAAATGTAATTGCAGTTTAGTACGTTGTCTTATTTAATTATTTGTAGTATGTTGGACATCCCTCATAACCGGAAATAATTCTTTTTAAAAATCACGTAACTGAAAAGTCATATAGAGTGCTTGTCTGTCAATTTTTTTAAAATCAAAAACTTGCAAGTCGCTAGCCCTACATGCCCATACGAAGCATCCTCAGCATGCACCTTTGCTGAAAAGGACAGAAGTCTTTATTTTGTGTGTTTTGTTAAGCCTGTGCCTCAAATACCTGTCTCTTAACACCACCAAACTTGACCTCTCTACTTTTAAAGAGAAAAGTATGCAGTCAGTAGCGACTCGCTCTGCTAAAACAATGTCTCTTCTAAACTAATTCTCACAATATCCTTATGCACATTACGACCTAAATGTACAAATTACATTCTCAATCCCTGCTCTCACTTGTGATAAGGTTTCAAAAGCCCATTGATATTTTGAGGGAAATAGGAGGTGAGTTGTTCACATTTGGCAACTGACGAAGTAGTGTAAGACGCTGGCTTCTGGTGACGCACGAGGGAGTTTACTGAGCCGAGAAGGGAGATAGAGTTCCCTGCACCCGGTGCAGCCATGGCAGAGTAGAAGTCTGATTTAGTTAGACCTTGCCAGAGCTGACTGATACGGTTTGATGTGAACCTTGATGTGTTCTCATCGAGGAACATAAACTATCACGCAAACTCCGGTCATCCTCGCAGCGGCTTTTGGCCAACCATCGAACAAAGACGGTCACTGCATCGTGCTTTCCGATGCGCTTCTGTGGATGTCTGGAATGCTCTTCGTTCCGATATTAGGAAGTCAGTGGAGCTATGCACTTTTAAATCTAGATTGAAAACTCATTTCTTTAAGAACTGCTTTTTGTGTTTAGTATGTTTACTTTCCCCCGCATCTCTGATGAGCATGGTTGGCTATGTACTGTGCAAAAGAAGTTCAACATATATACATTCCAGATCTGGTCGCATATTTTAGGGCCATATTTATTTCACTTTCTCTCAAGTCTAGGACCAATGATAGTTTTGCTCATATAGTAGATTAAGCTGTTGTTGAAGAGGTATGATCAGGGCGAAATTAAGCCCTGGGTTTTCAGTGGGGTGAGATCATTTGCAGACGTAGACATGGTGTCACTGAAGTGCCTAATCGAAGGATTTTGGCATCCATGAAGCATGGATAAATTTATCAGAATATGACAGCAGAGATTTGAAGGAGACAGATGTTTGGTGTTCTATATATTTTTTCTTTAAAGGCAGCGATGTTGACGATTGTGTTGAGTAAATTTGTTAATTGTGCTTGTGATTCATTTGCTGTATGCTTCCTGTATAGATTTTGTGGTGCAGTGTCAAAGTACTGCATCGAATATGCATGGACATCTATTCAAAAGTGACAGATGTTTAAATAGACGTCGTTCTACGTAACGAAAAAATAGAGTCAAGGAATCAGGTGTAATCCTTATGAGACACTACTTGAAAAGAGAGGTCTCATGCGACATGGCCAGGTTGAGTGTCTTCACTCTTATTCGCAACATTGCGTGTTGTGCTACTCTACATCGGAATGGTGGTTCCACGGGATTTCATGTTGGCCCGATGTTGGAATGTTTCATTTTATGACATTAGCTACCTAATCACATTAAAGTCAAGGATAATTTCATCTGTCAGCTTTTCTTGGAAAAATGTACAGTACATTCTATTGAATAAAATTGTCCATAATACAGGAAACACCATGCATGTTTTATTTAGCTTTCATTGGAATAAAATGTACCGACGTTTAGCGATGTTCCTTTGCTTTGAGAAGACATTTAATAATATGGATGTACTGATTAGCTCGACACACCATTGTCATTATACAGTTAAAGATGTTACCCGATACAATATCCACTATTCTATAATGCTTCATGCCACGTACATGATATTGCTAGAATATTAACTATAATTAAGATATAACTTTTTAACCAGAACGATTTAATACTATAACTGCATAACAACTTAGTCATAAGGCTAGCACAATAATGTAATTATATAAACATAACTTAATAATAAGGCCAACGCAATAATGTAATTATATAAACAGAACATGCATTATTAGGGCTTTAAAGACATTGCTGTGCTTGGTGTCAAAGATTATCTGCTTAAACCGTTGCAGTTTGCAACGTGCGGCGATTCAGCAATTAATTGAGAAAAACTGATCATCACTTTAAGGATACACGCATCGAATGCGGCGCAACTTAATCGAGCGTTTACGATTTGTGTAAATTACACGCACAGTTTTTTATTTTTATTTTAAACATTCAGGCTAAAAGAATGTAGCTAGAGGATACCAAATGAGACACACACACACAATACAAACGAGACGGTATGATCCTGAACAGAGTTCGCCAGATTTCCCCGGAATGGTACATTTTAACTCGTCCATGCTCGAAGAGGCTGCTGGGATGTTCACTTTAGTTCACCTCATTTTGAAGTACCCTGTGAGCTAAGAAGCTCGCCCTTAAGTCGGGTTTCATCAATAAAAAAACACACACACCGTTTTCATGACAGACGTAACAGAGACAGTGTAATTAATCATACAAATGAATACATTAAAAGGTGAGAAATTATATAATTTAAAATATAAAATTGTATCTTTTCATAGTTTTGAGCCAAGTAAGGAATCACAAAAAGTCCAAGATTAGCCATAAAAAGGGTCAGTGGTTAAACACACTGTTTCCCAATAAACACGAAGTAAAAAGGTCCAATAAAAATGTAAATATACATCACCAACAATGCATTGCACCCGATCAATAGTGCAGACAACACACAAGAAGACAAAATAGGTCACTTACTGGCAAACGATGTGTACACATCGTCCAGTTATTTATACAATGGCAGCTAAGCAGGAATTCACTGTAAATTAGTAATTCAACGATGTGCAGCCCAATGTTAAACATTACATTGGAAACCACGTACTCGTAAAAGGCCAGTCCTTGAATGGATTTAAATATTTATCTCGCAATAACATTCAAAAACGCTATTAATGTCTGGATCCAATGTGGTATTCGCATACAACCGCTGTTGCTGCATTCACTCGGAAAGCCATAAACTTTCCAAACTCAATTTACCAGTGTGCTTAAGAACAAACTGTTTCAGACGCTCACGTTATATTATCACGTTGTCGTGACATTTATAACTCCCAAGTCTTGTCACAAGTTCACTCAATCACGCACCATTTCTTTCAAAACTGTTGCCTCCACAGAGAGCGTGCAACATTTGAAATCTATTTGCACAAATGCATTGAAATTTACCTCACCAAAAGGACAAGGAGAAATTACATTTGCGCAAGCAATATTTACTTTTGAAACTTCTACGCGTCTCGCACACATCTCAAGACAGGTATTATATACGTTTATGATTACTCCCCTGTGCAAGGTATGGAGCCATCGATTTCACAATGTTCACAATCCCCCATTGAGAAGAAAGTAACTGGGCCATTATAATTCACAAGAGTATCTATAGATAAACACGTGTAGTGAATAAGCACGTGTGATTGTGATCCATAATTGTACACTTTTAACATTTTTTTCACGTCAATTGCGTTTTTTGTTGACTGTCAAGTTGCCTACAATGCCGCAGCTAGTATTGTACCATTTTATAAACAAACGCATCGAGTCCAATGGCACGGAATTCCAATGAATCAATTACTCGGGTTGCACAAGAATTGATCAAAGATCACACAGGCATCAGGTTACACTCAGCATGCTGTTTGTTTATATTCTACAGCATTGACAGAATTGTGGATAAATCACATTTGCAGACAAATGAGACTCATTTATAAAAAAAATGCACCATTAACATTACGTGTTTAGTTAACTGTTTAGACAATGTGGAGATTTTTAGACGAAATTATTGTCCTTTGTCGACTGCAAAACTGACTGCTGCTTAGCACCGCCTGTTTTGAAACAGACGTGTGGACTTCTAAGTTATGGTTATTTAATGTTTACACGAACGAAAGCAAATAACGTTGTACCGAATTACAAATGTTTGCTTATTCTATGACACATTTTATAACGCTACATCCCCAGCTATGTCCACATGTATACATCATGTTTACAAGCCTTGATGGTGACGACGTGTGTATGCACGTGATATCACGGAGGCCAGTGAAGGGGGAAGAGATTCCAAAAGTCGTGGCCTACTAAACATATTTGTGTAAGCTCCTTAACACTTCGATGAAGACCAAGCTTTGAATGTCGTGGAATTTAATTAAAACATTTTTGTTTTCACAAATCTTCTGGGGACGCTGCGTACTTTTCAAACATTTCTTGCTAAACAAGATGATGGGAGATGTCCACAGGTATTATTACGACGTAAGTTGAACTACATGCAGAATTTATGAACCAAAGAATCCAGTTTGTGACGTAACAAAGCATTGCAAACATATAATATTTGTTAAAATGTCTTCTCTCTATTATTTCAGCTCCTCCCCCCCCCCCCCCTCAAACCAAGTACTGTGAGTACAATTCTCGTTGGTGGCCAACAGCGTGGTATGTTTCCATTTCACTCTTGGGGCAGATGAATGAATGCTTTTTTATATATAGAGAGACCGTGCATTAGGTGACAAATCACAAAGCACTGAATGGGTCCGCTCAATAATAAACAACCAGCCACCAATTATGGACAATGTTCTAAATATACGACATGAATACATTGTATTTATTCTTGGTTCTTTCGGTAAAGTCACGTAGAAGGGAAATAATAAAATAATAAAAATAAAACAATGATGACGGTTTCCCCCCCCCCCCCCGCCTTAATTATACATTGTGTTTGATATACTTCTGCAGACATTTCCTGAAATTTCAAGGTATGACCTCATTTCCCTAATGCACAGCCTATGTATGGAACAGTACTCCATGCACACTTCCCACGTCGAACTTAATCCACGTGACACTTTAAACACATCTGGCGACGTGAACAGGTCTCTGCAGGGTGGGCTGGTAGGAACATTGGAATTTTGCGCAATTTTATGACATTGTTACGTAAAATTGTGCAAATTGAGAACGTCTTCCCACCTTTTGCCCTCAAAATTTTACACCCAACAGCACGAGATTTCACTTCGTTAAAGTATTGAAAGGGGACGGACGGACGGACACATTAATCTATTGCAGGCTGGTACACTCAGTTTACAACTTCGTTCCTACCAGTATAAGAACTGTCAACATATTAGGCGGCAGAGTGAAGTGCCTTTGTGAAAGTGCAGTCTTATTCGAATGGCCATGCAGTGGTCTTAAGTGCGTGTGCGTACAATTTTTTGTGTCTAAAATGCGCTTTTAATAATCGTGCAAATGTTCTTTAAACATTTTTTTTACTAGCACACACAATATCGTATTAAATTAAAAAGCATACCCGAAAATATTAAGTAGTTAAAAGGTGGTAATGGATAATATACTAAAATGAAAATGTTAGTATAATGGGTTCAGCGACTATGAAAGTTGACGCGAAGCTGAACGAATGACAATCATTAAGATTAGTCATGGTGCTCCATGAATGCCAGAAGAGCTTAGTTTATCTTTGTGAGTTTGGTGAATGTTACGTGCGGTTGTTATTATTATAATATTTTTTTTATACAAAGGAACATTTCGTCCAAATTTGGGACACGTGAGAAGTGCAACCGCAAACAATGGACAATATATAATACATGGCAATGAAGAATGCAGCCATAATAGGGAAGCATTGTGCAGAGTTTGTACTCGAGAGCAAATACATCATCGCCGAACGCTTTCACGCTAGAAACGAGACACTTTCACGCTTAAAAATGCAGAGATAAGTAAAAACAAACATGCGTTTTATAAAAAAATTTTTTACAAAAGTTAGACAAATTATGGGAAAACATTGCAAGTCAAGCTTGTGGTTTTCTTCACTTGAACGGTTCTAAATGTTACGACACCACACAGTATAAGCACACGGCGATCGCATTCAGTGAAAATGGTGTCTTGATATAACTCTAAATCAGTTATTGGGAATGCAATTCCAAGTCAATAAACCACGTGTTAATACGAAACAAATACGCTCGTAGGAGCAATATTACGTCCTCTTTACGCTTGCACGTGGGACGTAGCAGCCCTGCCCGAGTGCTTTTCATTTGGCACGCGCCTCTGTTCTCGCAGCAGAGGTACCGCTTCTATTTCATGGGCGTGGGAATCGACACATTTCATACAGAGAACAAGGTGACCTCTGCCCCCCCAACACTGGTCTCACACCTTCACGAGTGAGCGTTGAGACAACATCGGCTTCCCGTGTTCATGCGCACCTCCCCAAACCCCCGTGGTGGAGTGTGCGGAGGCGTGGGGAGTTGTGCACGAACACTTTTCCCGCTTCCCCATCAGCACCTTCCTCCAGTTTCGTTCCAACACAAGTCAATCTGACACCACCCGCCAGCCACTCACACCCCCTGAACCTCTTGCCATCTACCACGTTCATGTAATGCCAGGGGTGGGGAACGTCCGGCCCCACGAAATCATTTGGTCTGCTGGCCCTGCCAAGGCAACCGCAGGCGGGACTCGAAATTCAATAAATCTAGGAGCAAACCTGGAAAAGCAGTTGCGAGTAGCAACATCATCAATACCAGCTAACATCATCAATACCAGCTAACATCATCAATACTAGCTAACATCACCAATACCAGCTAACATCATCAATACCAGCTAACATCACCAATACCAGCTAACATCAATATCAGCTAACATCATCAATACCAGCTAACATCATCAATACCAGCTAACATCACCAATACCAGCTAACATCAATACCAGCTAACATCACCAATACCAGCTAACATCAATACCAGCTAACATCATCAATACCAGCTAACATCATCAATACCAGCTAACATCAATACCAGCTAACATCATCAATACCAGCTAACATCATCAATACCAGCTAACATCATCAATACCAGCTAACATCATCAATACCAGCTAACATCATCAATACCAGCTAACATCGTCAATACCAGCTAATATCACCAATACCAGCTAGCATCGTCAATACCAGCTAACATCACCAATACAAGCTAACATCATCAATACCAGCTAACATCATCAATACCAGCTAACATCACCAATACCAGCTAACATCACCAATACCAGCTAACATCATCAATACCAGCTAACATCATCAATACCAGCTAACATCACCAATACCAGCTAACATCAGCAATACCAGCTAACATCATCAATACCAGCTAACATCAATACCAGCTAACATCAATACCAGCTAACATCACACACCAGCTAACATCATCAATACCAGCTAACATCATCAATACCAGCTAACATCACCAATACCAGCTAACATCAATACCAGCTAACATCACCAATACCAGCTAACATCACCAATACCAACTAACATCATAAATACCAGCTAACACCAATACCAGCTAACATCATCAATACCAGCTAACATCATCAATACCAGCTAACATCACCAATACCAACTAACATCATAAATACCAGCTAACACCAATACCAGCTAACATCATCAATACCAGCTAACATCATCAATACCAGCTAACATCATCAATACCAGCTAACATCATCAATACCAGCTAACATCATCAATACCAGCTAACATCATCAATACCAGCTAACATCATCAATACCAGCTAACATCGTCAATACCAGCTAATATCACCAATACCAGCTAGCATCGTCAATACCAGCTAACATCACCAATACAAGCTAACATCATCAATACCAGCTAACATCACCAATACCAGCTAACATCATCAATACCAGCTAACATCATCAATACCAGCTAACATCACCAATACCAGCTAACATCATCAATACCAGCTAACATCATCAATACCAGCTAACATCATCAATACCAGCTAACATCATCAATACCAGCTAACATCATCAATACCAGCTAACATCATCAATACCAGCTAACATCATCAATACCAGCTAACATCATCAATACCAGCTAACATCATCAATACCAGCTAACATCATCAATACCAGCTAACATCATCAATACCAGCTAACATCACCAATACCAGCTAACATCATCAATACCAGCTAACATCATCAATACCAGCTAACATCATCAATACCAGCTAACATCACCAATACCAGCTAACATCACCAATACCAGCTAACATCATCAATACCAGCTAACATCACCAATACCAGCTAACATCACCAATACCAGCTAACATCATCAATACCAGCTAACATCACCAATACCAGCTAACATCATCAATACCAGCTAACATCATCAATACCAGCTAACATCATCAATACCAGCTAACATCATCAATACCAGCTAACATCATCAATACCAGCTAACATCATCAATACCAGCTAACATCATCAATACCAGCTAACATCATCAATGCCAGCTAACATCATCAATACCAGCTAACATCACCACACGTCTCGCCAAAGAGAAGGAGTTCCAGCCATCGCATTAGGGGTGAGTTAATTAAATGTTTGACCAAATAATAACACGCTAATTTTTAAGTTGATAATTTTGTATGGCCCGCGAATGATGTTATAAATATCCAAATGGCCCTTGGCAGAAAAAAAATGTTCCCCACCCCTGATTGTAATCTATGTATGTGTGTTGAACTTCTTTGGCACCGTACGCAGCCAACTGTGCGAATCGGAGGCGTGGGGGAAGGACAACAAACGAAACATAATGTGCGAACTGTGATGCATGTGTTGTATGTAAGGGGTGGTTGTTGAAGTGCGTGTGTTTACACAATATAGCCATGGCCTCCACATGTGACTCATCTCCAAAACTCCAGATGATCAATAATAATATCACTATAATACCCGACTGAGTACGACTGCCTGAGGACGTGTGACCATCTGGCGGGGCTAACAAATAATGTCGCAGTTGGATACGCACTGTGCGAAAGAAAAGTTCAACATATGTACATACATAAATCCTCTCTCTCAAATTAAGCACCTTGTGGATTTTGTCAAGCAGCATAAATCACCATGTGAACTCCGGTCATCTTCGCACCGGCTTTTCCCTGGCAATCGAACAAAGAAGGTCAACTGCATCGCACGCTTTCAGATGGGCTTCTGCGGCCCTTTGGAATGTTCTTCCTTCCCGATATTAGGAAGCCACTGTAGCTATGCACTTTTAAATCTAGGTTGAAAACTAATTCCTTTAGAACTGCTTTCGGTGTTTAGGATGTTATCCTTCCCCCGCACCTCCGATTAGCACGGTTGGCTACATACGGTGTGAACGAAGTTCGACATACATACATAAGCAACTGGAATGTAACATTGAAATGCTTAAAATAAAGTTGTAGTGCCTACCTATCCCCTCTCATATCACTCTACTCCCTTCCATGCACTCTCCATTATAGAAACCCAAATTTTCACCGTTTGCTCAATGGGAAGTTGCTCTTTTCGCATTGTCTGTGTATCCCTTCCTCAGGCGATTAGTGCTGTCAATTACATGTTCCTGTTCAGGTTCAGGCTCAAGACTTTCCGCTTTGCCTCTGCCTATATTTGGGTGTCTCTTTAGCTCTATAGAATAAATATCTGAATAAACATGCCTTCTGTCGCACTATTCTGACCAGTGTCTTCAGATGTGATTACATTTATATATGAATATAATAAACTAGCCTTTTGCAAGCGAAAGGCAGACCACGACGTGATATATTCATTGCATTAATGCGTGTGCAATTTGTAAGGGCGCGGTGACACAGACCTATTTCATGTGAAGGTTATAATCCCTTGTTCATCATGACGTCCTTTTTACTTTGATGTCTCAACAGCGTCACGGAGATCACGTGACGTGGGGGTTCTGCCTTTGCAGTGAGGGTTGTAAGTTGACGCCGAGGAGGGGGAAGGAGGCACCTCGGCCCCCCATGTGGAGTGACGTCAGCTGCTAATTATTATGAATGGGGGGGGGGTGTCCATTTGGAGGACATCACCTTATAATGATTATTAATTAGGGGGGCTGTTCGATGTGGAGTGACGTGACCTGCTCATGATTATTAATGGGGGGGGTGCTCCACGTGGAGTGACGTCACCTGCTCATGATTATTAGTAAGGGGGGGGGGAGTACTCCATATTGAGTGACATCACCCACTCATGATTATTAATAAGGGGTGGGGGGGTGTCCATTTGGAGGACGTCACCTGCTCATGAATATTAATGAGGGGGGCTGGTCGATGTGGCATAACGTCACGAGCGTTAAGGACAGACATTCCTAGGTGATTATAGTAGGTATACAATATTGTATTACATTGAAAAGTGCATTTTTAAAGGCTGGTGTGGATTTACTCCTCAGAAACTGCAATAAAAATGGATGTAATTGGAGCAGTTGTCTGCGTACAATGTTGCTACATTCATAAGAGATACTTTAAAAGGGGAAATGTTTAATTGAGAGAGCAGGATTACTTGAGGGTTTAAGGCTGTAGCTCAGTGATTAGCGCATCTGCCACAAAGGTATAAAAAAAACCTTATATGCAGTTGATGTTTCGTTTTTGCAGCCATCAGGTATTTTTTTCCGAGGAACGATAAACACAAATTTGGCATCTGCTGTAAAATGTATGTCAAAGGCCGTGTGACATTATCTAGGGCACTCTGTGCCAGTGTCATGTCTCATTTATTAAAATGGCCCCATAATTCATTAACTCTGTCTACCCTATTTTTCTTTCAGAAAAACACCACGTTCATCATTAACACTGCTTATATGAACATATTTTATACAGTACTTTAATACCTGTGCTTTATACATTTTTGTCAATCCACTGCTGGATAACGGCCACTTATTATTTGTTAGTCAAGGGGGTCGTTTGATTATACTCTACCATGCTGGTCAGTGTGGGATGGCTTCTGGACATCTGTGAAAACTACTGGAGAAAAAGAGCTTCATAGCTCATCAGATTCATCCAGTAAAAAATAAATATTCTGATTCTGGTGAACAAGTGGCCCGGGACCAGCTTGGATATCACCCGCCAGCGATGGTCGTCTCGACCAGGAATTGAACTCAAGGCACCAGATGCATGGTGCAGTGTGCCATTAACTATGCCACCACTCCGTCCACATATTAATGGACCAGTTAAGATATGTTTATTTGTAAACTTCAACGTTTTATATAGCATTTATATGCTTAGCAATTTTTGTTTTATCTCTGTTTACATGGGCCATGAAAAAATTTTCTCGTTAATTTCCAGCAACGTGATCACATTCTATATATTCTTCTGTTATAAGGATACAGAAGCAGAAGTATGACCACAGCACAGTGACAATTTCTGACGGACTGCACTGGTTGTCAGTCCAGCAGAGGATCAATGACAAACTGTGCATGCTCATCTACACACGTTTACATCAATCTGCACCGCCCGATCTGGCTGATATGGGCACAGCACCAGTTATCCCCAAATGCCGGTCGCCATCATCTCCAGTCAGCAGGAAACGGTCACTTGATCATCCCACGCTCCAAGACATCGAGATACGCCAACCCCACCCCTGCAGCATTACGGCATCACCGATCTACACATTCGCCGACTCACTCGCCAACTCATTCACCCAGCCACTCACCTGTCTACGTGGAACTCATGGCGAGTCACTGTCCGTGTTTTGTGTCTATCCGTCTTGAGATATATTCAGTAAAGCTTAGAGTATAACGATCGTGCCTTCATTAAACCCTTTGCGCGGTAATAATGGCATGAATACCAAACGTACGTATTTGATGTACTGATTTATGTACATTTTTTTTATTCGTGTGATTAAATTATCCTTGCAAAAGGAACAATGAATACCAAAATAAATATATCAACTCGAACGCAGTTAAAGAACAACGATCAACCGATTTCATGTACAGTTTTAGAGAAATATCACAACCCTCCTTAACGTGGGCAATTTTCTGTTGCATAGCACAGGATTCCTAAATTGTTGAGATGTAAACATTTTGGCACCAACAATTTTCTACTCCTAAATCATACTACAAGTGTCGATCAAACGGCTTTTTGGAACTCACGTGTTATATGTACAAGGCTCACATACATGCATTGGGCATCGCCTACCGCCAGTACCAGTAGTGTGTGGGTCATGCAATCTGGGCAGGACACCCACAACCAAAATGGGTCGGCTGTTGCGAAGCAAGTGAGCGTGACTCAAGCATGCTGCGTGAATACGGTTCCACGCTGCCATTCACTTTTTTATTTTACACCGTGCAACAAAGTAACTGCACATGCACTTTGTCCACGACGAAACCTCGCATTAAATGAACGGTGCCCCAAGAACCAGAAAAACTGGGTGGGTACCCTGCTGGATCAACCGACTGGCCCGCAAGGACTACATTCTGTTTGGAGATGAATTTTGGCTGTGCAAAACAAATGAGACCAGCACGCGGGGATCTTTGGCTAAAAGTCATGGGAGAATAGCTGTGTTGACAGTAATACATAACACTGTATGTATGCATCAGTGTGTGTGTGTGTGCAAATGCACGCAAAGTACGATTGTCAAAAGTGGATTACACACAACTCTTATTGTTCATGGCCTACTGTCTTGACACCAACTGTCTACAATTGTAATGTGTGTTGAACTTCGTTCGCACCGTAAGTAGCCAACCGTGCAAATAGGAGGTGCAGGATCCCATTGCATACATGTCAACCACAAAGGAGTCATATGAATAAAATACCTCCTGAAAACCTGGGAAAACCCCAAGAAACTTAGAGAGAACCCAAGAAGCTTAGGCACGAACATATTTAACTGTCATGCAAGCAAGGGTGAATCTACTGTTGGAGAAAATATGGGAGGGCGGGTAGCTAAATGGGTTTGCCCAGCAGCAAGAGGCTAATGTCCAACACTTAGTGAACACCCCATAATAATCATCATCATCTTGGAGAGTTGGAATTAGTTTCCCACTTGTTTCTCATAGGAAGGCAGCCATAAGCAAAAACTAAACTTTTTAAGATGACAATTACATATGGCACAAACCATTGGCAGCAGCTCCCGGCGAGGCTCGTTAATAAACATTGTGCCGAGTGACTTCGTTTCGGGTAAACAACACACAACGTGAGATTCTACTGCGGTGGAAAAAAAAAACCCTTCTCACGGGTAATCCTTGAGACGTTACATTTATGCGAATTGCATGAACATCTCTGCCAGCTTCAGCCTTTCAGCTGGCCCGTCTGCATTCCGTTCTACATTTGTCCAGACTAAAGAAAGATCACAGATTTTAGAACGATATGGCTGGCCATGCATGCGAGGCTGTGGTGGACTGCGTGACTATACAGCCGATGGATTGCCCAGACCAAAGAGGTCACACGGGTGCAGCATTGATCGCATCGGTGATGTCACAATCACATGAAAAATCCAGATAAAAGCAGTAACTCGTACATAGCTTTACACATCAGGAGCAGTCTTTTGATACGGGTGTAGTAATAATAATACACGGTCCTTTTATGGCATGCTGTGGCGCTCATGAGGGTTGTTGAATTATACTTCACCATGCTGATCAGTTCGAGTTGGTGAACGAGGGTCGCGCAGGACGGGTTCAATTGATATTAACCAAGGCTGGGAATCAGACTGAGATCGCCAGAATTGAAACTGCCACTCCGCCCCTAATTTATTGTCACATCACACGCGAATGACAAGTAAACCTGTGTAAAAATAATCCATTCAGTGAGTTTACACATTTAATTTGCCAGCTCTCAAACCTTTGCCTCCTTCAGGGCCACATACAGCTCATGCAAAAATGTGCATCATACAAGAAATGTTAAAAATATATATAATTTAAAAAACAACAACTTACCTCCCAAGAACCCCATGGATGTCATAGAAGTCCTCCACTTTCAAACGGCAGAATTCGGCCATCGCATCTCTGGCTTCACTGTCGTCCGCTGATATGGGAACTCTGCAGCCCATGTCATGGCATTTCCATTGTATTCTGTTTAACTCTGAAACTGAAAGAAACAATGTGCTATCATTCATTAGCGGGAAAACATTTCTATGTTCTTTGAAAAACACAATTAAATGAAAATGCAAACATTAACTAATAAAAGTTTGATCAGTTCCGAAGCACACGCTGACCCATTTCTGTTTTTTTCATGAACAGACTTGTGTGTAAGGAGGGTTTTAAACAACCACAACGTTAACAATCAGACCCCTCCTCCTACTCACCCACCCACGTGTTGCCCACCCACCCACGTGCTGCCCACCCTTCACCCCAATCCACCAACCTCCATAAAGTTCACTAACTGTTAGTTGTATGAGTGTATGTTGTGTGTGTGTATGTTGTGTGTGCGTATGTTGTATGTGTGTATGTTGAACTTATTTCGCACCGTATGTAGCCAACCACCCTCTGACACTGGTGTGCTTGACGCTGGGTACTAGAATTAAACAATGGTTTGATGAATTAATGAATTGCAATTATTTACTGTATTCGCAAGCTCCATTTGCATTGCCAAACAATGCCAAACAACGCAAATGCGTACAGTAGTATAAAATGAAATAACAGCTACTAAAACTGCTTTTCCAGCCAACCGCAAGAGTTAAAACTTCCCCTTTTAAATGGTGTGCACACCTTTCCGTATCACGCAGAAGAATCAACGCTAAGTAAAAAATAAAGGGCAATCACATTCCACGACTAAATAAGTACGGAGCATAATTTATCTCTGAGTCCATGGCCTCGAATTCCATAAGATGTTTATGAATCCTAGAGAGGTGTGCAACCTCATAATTCTTAGCGTTTACTTATTTACAATTTGTAGGAGATGAATGGCCATTTTTTTGGCAAATCCAGGCAGCACAACTTATCTTCGAGTTAACTAAGACTAAGACTTTTGAATTGAGAAAATGTATGTTTAAAAAGTAATGATGTTTCAGCAGATTATTAATGTTTAACATGAATGTTCAACATTCATATTTAAGATTATTGTTCAACATTAATATTTAACATTAATGTTGAACATTAATGACATCCTAATCAAAATGTTTTCTTTTTTTGCTGCAGAAATGTGTGGTATTATTGTTTCTGCAAGTAAAGCGAATACAATTGCTCAACAATTAAAGGCCTTAAAGAATGTACTACCGTCCCCATTAATACACCAACAACCCTAAAATAAAGTTTGACATGTCTTTCTTTAAAGAAAACCGTCCTCTAAATACTATATATTTATATAAGTACGCATTTACGTGAAGTTGAATAATACATATGTCAATTTAAATGTCGCATTAACTTAATGACACACTCGTCAACCATGCCTATCCACTGCTGCATGAAGGCCTTCCTGAGCTGTCAAACATCTCTTACGATTGTGATCAACAATCCCACTTAGCTCCTGCGCATGAGTTGATCTCACGCTCCATCTCCGCGGTGGCCCTCCCTGGCTTGTTCCCTCCTTTGGCTGCCACTCCGTGGTTAGTCTCGACTACCGGCCATCATCCCTTCCAGTGGCGTGTCCTGCCCAAGCCCAATTCATTGTCTTAACAGTCAAAAGGATGCCTCCAACCTGCATATGATCTCTACACCATGTTCCGTATTCATCTTTCTCCCCCTGTATATAATTACAGGCATGCGACCTCCCCATGGTCTCTTGTGTGCACGTTTAGGCATTGTTTCCATCATCTTTATCAATGACCATGTTTCTGATTCATATTTCCTAGGATGTATGTATGTTGAATTTCTTTCGCACCGTACGTAGCCAGAATGCTAATCGGAAGTGCGGGGGAAGGATAACACATTGAACACAAAAAGCACTTCTAAAGGAATTGGTTTTCAAACTCGATTTAAAAGTGCATAGCTTCAGTGGCTCCGGAATATCGAAAGGATGAGCGTTCTAGACTGCAAGTAATATGCACTGGTACATATTTTTGTGTAAATATGAGGCCCATTGGTATGTTCTTTTTGTATTATTTCTCGAGAAAATGTTTTATATATATAACAGCATTTGATTAAACAAATTAAAGTCAGAATGAAAGTGAAAACATGAACGCATTGCTTTTTTATACACATATCTACAAAACCGTCAACACCTAGCTAATCATTATTAAATACTTACCCGGAAATGTTGTGAGTTTACTGGAAATATGTTAAGCGGAGGACAGTCATCTTCGATGAAAAATTAAGTGTCAAATAACGTCCATATGCATCTTTTTCAGACCAAGTACACAGTATTACATTATGCACCTTATTCCCAAAAATGTGCTGAATTTTGTCGTCATGGGAAGTTGGCACAAACATTTATCGTACTTTCTGCGGGATTGTATAGGCGGCTGTTGTGGAGACCGTAAGTGCATTAGCATCAGAGAAGCGAACTGGGGTGAACAAAAGCACGACCATTTGTCAAGCGTTCAACACCCACCCAGTGATTCATTTGTCACGATCTGAGGTCACAATTCTGATTCTTTTAGTTTGTATTGTTTCTTGAGTTTTTTTACACGTCTCTCGCAGTTTTTCCTACCAGATCCGTCTAAAGGCTAAATAAGCTTGCACAGGGTGCTTACATTTGTTGTAACACTTCTGAGAATTTGCAACAATACCACGAGAAATGTGCTGCTGCCTCCGTGCTCTGGAGATCACCTGGAGAAGATTCCAGGCCACGTGTTGACAATGACGGCGGACAAGTGGAGACTCTTCGACTTAAGTGTTAACATTTTTTTGAAGCACCCTGTATAGTTATTTGAATATACTTTGCACAAAATGAAGACTATCGAACAGAAAACAAAATTCCACGAGAGATAATTTGTACTGGAAGCTGGAATCTTATTCTTTTGTACTGGAAGCTGGAATCTTATTCTTCTTCGTTATATGGAAAGCTGAAATTAGCAACGTTATACGTGTCTGGATACCGAGGTTATTGAGCCGTTGAGTGGCCTCTGTGGAGTCTTGGTGGATGTTTGTGATATAGCCAGCGAATCGGCCTGTTCG
Source organism: Petromyzon marinus (assembly GCF_048934315.1). Lineage (NCBI taxonomy): Eukaryota > Metazoa > Chordata > Hyperoartia > Petromyzontiformes > Petromyzontidae > Petromyzon > Petromyzon marinus. The sequence goes on along the minus strand of NC_133667.1, from coordinate 21,320,220 downwards.
GGAAGTGTTGGATCGATGGTCTACCTCTGGTGACCCCAGAATTTACATTGTAGACTGTTCTTTATTTCCCATTAATGACGGAGGTGACAGCATCTGCCATGCCGTTCTGCAGTAAATGTAGGATGACCAAATAATACACTGTGCTATATGCCTAGACAACTAAAACATGCACCTTGCACGTAACTGCATTGCCAACAATTGTGACTCAACATGAATAACTAAAACTCACCAAAACCCCTTGACCCAAAAGTACAAAGGTCGACCTTTCGTCACCTCCAACACCACGGTAGGACTGTGAAGAGCGGCTTAACTCAACTTGATCATTTAACTCTTTTGTAAGCGAATACTTTTTGTTAGTTATGACACAGATGACCCGGGGCAACGGCGAAGTTTGGTCAAACATACCCCCAGCACGCGCAACGGCGTCATTCAGCGGTGATTCGTGTGTGTCCACGTGCCCCTCTTTTCAATTATCACGACCATTGGCATTGTTCATCACATGCGGTTAATCAGAAACACGTCTTACTGCCCGATTACGTAAGGCAACATCATTAGAGGCAAACGTGAAGTTCACGTTTGAGGGCTGGTGCTCTATTTAAACTGCAATGTTTAAAGTCTGAAGGTTGTGGTGACAAGTTTATTTAAGCACGTTCTTTTAAAAAAAACACACATTTTTGCATCAAGTACAACATAAAACCCCGCAGCCTCCCTGCAGCGATGAATTCCGTGTTGAATACCCTCTTAGCGAAGCAGACAATCATCTCACAGCCCAACGGGATGGAGTTGCAGGCTCACTCACAACGCACGCACGTGCCACACCAAAGTGGCTTCCCAACTTTTAAACAATGTTGTTGTTGTTTTGAGACGCTGTATTGGGCACTGCTGCACATACATACATACACACAAACAAAAAACACCCTCAATACATTCGTCACTCGAACGCTACCGGGAGAGAAGAATAACAGTGGACGGCGACGTTTCGGGTAATGGCCCTTGTTCGTATAACAGTAGCGATGCTCTCTGACGAACGTGTTGAGTTTTCCCGTCTTAAACCCGTGCGCTCTCAGCCATAAGCAGGCGTCTGCACTGTTTTTAAATTCCCTTTACCTACTTGCCTCTTCCTCCCTCCGGCTTGTGAAGAAGACCCGGACTGGAACTAAGGGTTTATTGCTTGCGGGGGAGCAACGCGTGTAATTGCGTTGACGTTAAATGATTCGTGCGCATCATGCGCATACCACTACAACGCGCAGCACGTAGCTACGTTACGCAGAAACCGGCCTTGCTTCATCGGTTGCATTGCCACGAGACGACTCCCACATGCAACACTGCGCGACATTCAACAGCGTAGACGTCGCTGTGCTGCTGCGAGGACTCTGTGTGTGTCTATCTGTGTGTGTCTGTGTGTCTCCGTGTGTGTCTGTGTGTGTCTCTGTGTGTGTCTGTGTCTCTGTGTGTGTCTGTGTGTCTCTGTGTGTGTCTGTGTCTCTGTGTGTGTGTGTGTCTCTGTGTGTGTCTCTGTGTGTTTGTCTGTGTCTCTGTGTGTCTATCTGTGTGTGTCTGTGTGTATGTGTCTTTGAGTGTGTGTCTGTGTCTCTGTGTGTGTCTCTGTGTGTGTCTGTGTCTCTGTGTGTGTGGCTGTGTGTGTCTCTGTGTGTCTCTATGTGTGTCTGTGTGTGTCTCTGTGTGTCTGTGTGTCTCTGTGTGTCTGTGTGTGTCTATGTCTGTGTGTGTCTGTGTCTCTGTGTGTGTGGCTGTGTGTGTCTCTGTGTGTGTCTGTGTCTCTGTGTGTGTGGCTGTGTGTGTCTCTGTGTGCGTCTCTATGTGTGTCTCTATGTGTGTGTCTCTGTGTGTGTCTGTGTCTCTGTGTCTCTGTGTGTGTGGCTGTGTCTCTGTGTGTGTCTCTATGTGTGTCTCTATGTGTGTGTCTGTGTGTGTGTCTGTGTGTCTGTCTGTGTGTCTCTGTGTGTGTCTGTGTGTGTGTCTGTGTGTGTCTCTGTGTGTGTGTCTGTGTGTGTCTCTGTGTGTGTGGCTGTGTCTGTCTCTGTGTGTGTATGTATGTGTATCTCTATGTGTGTGTCTGTGTCTCTGTGTGTGTCTGTGTGTGTCTGTGTCTCTGTGTGTGTCTGTGTGTGTCTATGTGTGTGTCTGTGTCTATCTGTGTGTGTCTGTGTCTCTGTGTGTCTGTGTGTGACTGCACGTGGGGAGTGGTCGCGCTGCGCTATGAACCCGGCGACCCCAGCTCGACTCCCGCTCACGGCCACCACCAGTAACGATTATCTGAACCGGTCCTGGGCCTCCCTTAGGTCGACTCAGCCTCAAATGAGTCCCTGGTGCGGTGTGTCAAATCATCGCCGCTGGGGAGACAAAGGCGGCCGGGCCTGGTGCAGGCCACCCACCCCCTCGTGTGCCGTGCCGGTGGTGGTTTACGTGACCATACTTCACCACACCGGTTCATGCGGGATTTGACACAGAAGCACTTTAAAGCGGGCGGTGAAACACGATAAAAAATAAGATAACCCACACAGAGCAATAAACATCCGTTCGTCCGACTCACGACTTACCGGAACGTGATGGACACTTGCGCGTTGCGTGTCGCACCTCTGCGGGTACGAAGTTGCGGGGAACTCGCTACGCGTCGAGGCTGCTGTGATGTGTGACTAACCTCGGGGCGAGTTTGTTCGCTGTCTCCCTCCCTCTCTCCCCCCCTCCCGCGCCTGTGTTTGTGTGTGTGTGTACGGACCAGCGTAGAGAGAGAGAGACTTTGACTTTTAAACAGAGAGCAGTTTGAGTGAGCGTTGGGAGCGCTCCCCGTGCACGTTGCGTTGAGCTGCAGCTCAGTGACGTCACAGCGGCTCCTCCGTGCCCTCCCTCCCCCCCCCCATAGACCGGACACGTGGAGGTGGCTGACAACCCCACAGGTAACAGTCAACTTGCCGGGCCGACGTCGTGACAGAAAAAAACACACGCGCACAGAGATACCACCTACCAACACCTCCTCCCTCCCCCCCCCCCAACCATATCAATTTATGTGGCCATCCAGCACAGCGAATGGAACTTATGACGACTCAATTACCGATTCACATATACGAAGGAGGCATCGTCACAACATCGCCGTCAACCGATACGGTTTAGCCGTATTCTTGAAGAGGGACATTGAGTTTTCGGGTCCATACGGCGTACAGCCGTTTCAATACGGGGACTTTTTTTCCCTTCTATTTGTGTGTGTTTCTCCCTTGTGATGGGACATTGTAGGATGAACTTTGAGATTTATGAGGGCATGGGGTGACTCATAAGATCTGAATTGGTCTGTAATAAGGTAGGGCACTGAAAAGTATGTCACAGCGATGTACCACTCCACTACTCCTCATGCAATCATCTGGCTCAAGCAGTTCAATGTAAAATGTTATAAGGTCGCACTCGTTGCTTGCCACAGATATGGCCCACAAGAGCTTGCTGATCTCTCCGCAAGGAGCATAAACCACCGTGCGGACTCCGGTCATCCTCGCAGCGGCGGCCTTTGGCGAACCGTCGAACGGAGGCGGTGGTCAGCGCGTCGCGCGCTTTCGGATGCGCTTCTGCGGCCGTCTGGAACGCTCCTCCTTCCGATATCAAGAAGCCACTGGAGCTATGCACTTTTAAAATCTAGATTGCCTACGTGCGGTGCGAACGAAGTTCAACATACGTGCATTGTAATCTGTGATGACAGAAAACATGACTACGATTGAGTTCAGGTCTATAGCCCCGTTATAGCCTATTTTGACTGCTGGGGCAATTGCTGTTGGCAAGCACCTATGAAGACCGACACGGCACACGAGGGGTTGGTGTGGAGCAACACCACGCCAGGCCGCCTTTGTCTCACCGGTGCTGATGTATGTACACCCACACACCGCACCAAGTACTGGTGTATAAGGATGAAAGATCGCCGCTCAGATCGCGACCTTTAAGCTGTGTGAGAAGAAACAGAGCGCCTTGACAAAGGAATTAGCATATTTCAATGCTAAATTCTATGCTAATTCCTTTGTCAAGGCGCTCTGTTTCTTCTCACACAGCTTAAAGGTCGCGGTCTGAGCTTGGCTGTGTTCACTCCAACGCTGTCCTCGAGACAGTCTCGTCCCTTCACCTGATGAAGGCCGCTTGTGTTGTGGCCGAAACGTCGTGAGAATTTTATTGTGTTATTTTATTTTATCAATTTATTATTTTATTCTCATTCTACGTGACTTTAGCGAAAGAACCAAAGAAGGCAAACATTAATCTTTGTTTTTTTTCGGTAAAGTTACGTAGAAATAAGAAAAATAAAAATAAAATTACGTAATATACACCGTTTCGATTGCAACACAAGCAGTCATCATCAGGTAGAGGAAACACATAACCGCAGATATATATACAGACCTTAAGTAGAGGGAATTAACACAGATATACCAGGGGATACAGAGAGACGGAACATCACACTAAATCAAACAGGGTTTAGCAAAATTTGGAAACTGTATAAAGCAACACAGACGGTCGGTTAAAACACAATTAACGCATGGTTTGGTTGAATACGCTGTAATTTTATTTTTATTTTTCTTATTTCTACGTAACTTTACCGAAAAAACCAAAGATGAATTCCTGCAGTCACGAAAGCATAACATCTTTTATGGCAAACATGTTCAGGAGCTGAATGTCACTGCGAGGTCTGCTTTCGTCATGATGAGAGGGCTTCCGCGGTTGATAGAGTTGTGTTATTCCTCCTGCTCCGTTGAAGGAGCACAGACTGCAGCGGTGTATAGTCCATAACTTGGATTGCGCGGCCACAATATATGTACTGTGCGTTGAACTTCTTTCGCACCGTACGTAGCCAACCGTGCTAACCGGAGGTGCGGGGGAAGGACAACGAAGTAAACACGGAAAACAGTTGTGATGAAATTAGTTTTCAAACTAGATTTAATAGTGCATAGCTCCAGTGGCTTTATAATCTCGGAAGGAAGAGCATTCCAGACGGCCGCAGAATCGCATCTGGAAAGCGCGCGATGCAGTGACCGTCGCTGCGAGGATGATCTGAGCTCGCGCGTTCGTTTCTGCTCCTTGACGAGATCAGCGAGGTATTGTGGCTCATTTGTGGCAAGCACTTTTTTGCGTGTAATGTGTGCGACAAATCGCATTACTGCGTCGCTTGCCTTTAATATCCCATTCACGGAGGAGATGTGTATTGTATTCAACGTGTTTAAAGTTCCATGCGTTATATGATTGCGGTTGCTCTTGGATACGCAAGTGATTGAGTGATTATGAATTCATTTAAAATGGCATCGAGTGGCGAGTGATTCGATGCCCTCTACTGGAGGCTCCATCCGCCAGCAAAGAAATTTCAGGGCTGCACCATCATCCTTTACGTTGCATGTGAACGCACCGCCCTGGCACACAGCCGCATGCGTGCGGGCAATTTCAAGAGAGAATCTCAAACTTAAACGCCACAAACCTCGTTTCTGCGCACGATTTGTATTATGCATGGCGCTTTTGTGAATCCATTGCCGAATGAAAGCGTTCCCACGCCTTTCAGTAACGCAGGATTTGTTCGACCATACATCAGCCTTGCTGGTGAGTGTGGGTGAAGGGGGTTGGTTCCCAGGGCTGGTTAATTTCTCATAATCCCTTGGTGTTGTTTTAGCCGCGGCTGCCCGGAAATTGAACTAAGGTAAAGGAGTTCAAAGGGAAATATGCTAACCACTGTGCAGCCACGAAACCCCACACGCACATTGTATTTCCCCGTTTGTACACCGAATATGTTTCTATTGATTCATGTAACGGTAATGCACTTTGTCTAGCTTTATAACCCTCCATGAGAACTGTTTTTTTACATTAGGTCCATCAAATTTTAGTTGGGGTTTATTTTAACTCACGAGGTTTAATTAGCGAATATGCACAATTGAAATACGGAGTAATCCTAAATTAAGTGGGCTCGCACAGGGATGATGGCCTTTGGTCACGAATCGTGGCAGAGTGGCACCCAAGGGAAGTGAGTGCGTCGGAGAGATGTCGTCGACCGCGAAGATGAAGCGATGAAATCAGCTCGTGTGTCGCACTGGCTAGATCGTTGGGGGTATCGGCAGCTTGGGGAGGAGGCCTTCAACAGGAGTCGATTGTTCGTGGCTGATGGATATTTAAAAACTTTCTCGCCGACTGTGAGCAACACCTTTGGACGTAAGGAGCAACCTCTTAAAGGTTATATGGAGGATATTTGTTTTCTACTGTAACTTAGCAGCCCAAACATCATTTGGACGTGACCGTCTGCACGTTCCTCGAGACAGTCAGCCAGCAAAACGTTTCATATTACTGTACAGCGGTCTTCACGTCCATTGGACATGACAGCTCGTCAAAACTTGTTTTCCAATACCTACAATATGAAAGCACAAACAAGCGTGTGGCTCGTACAGGTTGTAGAGTGAGGAGTTAGCGGAGGTGTGAGCGGTGCACGTGATGCCCACATATCCAGGTTTAACACACCCACCCATAAATCCATACACACGTACATAGAATCACGGGTTCGTTCAACGAAAAGGACAAATGTATTATATTGTTTTAAACTATCACTGAGGGAAAGGAACATCTCTATGTTTTGCCCGACTGACATTCTGGAAAGATTAAAGTTAATAGAGAATGCGAAATAGTCTTGGTAGGTGAGGTTTGGTGATCTCATGATGTCCATTGAGCCATTGGCTGGACATCTCTATAAAGTATCTTTATAGCTCATCGGATTTCTCCAGTATATATACATAATCTGATTCTGACTTTTGAACACTTTAAAATGCAGTCCAGGCGTTAATATGCAGATTATCTGACCGAAGTGCATTGAGTGTTCTAATTCTATGAAAATACACCTTTGGGTTTAACAGTTTACCGAATGTGACATTAATTACATGGATTGTGAAAAATAATATAGGCATTTTTTTAACAGCCTGGACATTCCTGCATGGGTGAATGTATTCTGCATTCCTGCATGGGTGAATGGGGCTATGTGGAATACTAACTGCTATTTTTAAAAATAGCTTTGCCACACATCTGGGAATCGGCTACACATCTCAGTTGTTTCTTGAATGTGTTTGTCAGCCTTCTCTGAGTTTTACCAATGTACACGCAAAGACAATTGTCTGCATGAGACGTAGTGCTGCTGTACACCATATTAATCCTGGTACACATGGCCTCATATTTCATGTGAAAGTATAAACCTATTACTGCTCTTTCTGTTTCAGTGTAATTACATCCCTCAAGTAAAAAAAAATATATTATTTTTTACGTGACTTTACCGAGAGAACCAAAGAGTCATTCCCGCAGTTCCGAAAGCTCCCAATCAAGTAAAAAAAAATATATTTAAGGTTTGATCCATTTGCTTTGGTAGTGTCCGTGTTTCTAATACATGTCACAGTGAGTAACATCAATATGTAGAAAATGTCAATCATGTAGACGGATATGTTTTCCCTTCATTGTAATTTTCAGTGCTGCATACTTCCAGTGATGCCATGGCTCTCTGCTGGGCTTTGTCCTAATCCCTCCACCTAATCCCACTTGTCTGTTTCCTCCTCACACCTCCGAGTCATTCTCTATCTCTTCGAGAGTGGACAAATACCGTGTGGAGCGTTACAAGTTGAAATAAGTATGATCATTCCCACCCCGCACGTCGATTAGCACGGTTGGTTACGTACGGTGCAAACGAAGTTCAACATGTACATACGGATATTGAACTTCTTTCACACCCACACCTCCGATGAGCAGGGTTGGCTACGCACGGTGCGAAAGAAGTTCAATAAATTAATTCATATGTAGCCGACCGTATTAATCGGAGGTGCATACATACATACCAATCCAAACTAATGGAGTGCTCTTACCTTTTTCAGTATAGGTTGATACATATCCCTCTTCGTGGTGTATTTTGCACTTTGTGGATTTCACAACGTCTCTCCCCAGGCTTCCAGTGCTAACGCGTCCACGCTCGAGGCTGCTGGCAGCATCTTATATAGTCAAAGCCGTGGACAAATATAATTACAATTACAGCAGCAATGTTGTCAGCTGAAATTATAATGTCAGTTACATTGGGAAAACAATTCAATACGAATCGGAGACTTATTGTACGTTGACTCAGGTCTGCCACTTGCTAATCGCAGTGAGCGGTGCGTCACCTGCTGTCTATCGAACGCTATCGCATGCCGGCCAACACGGAGCTTGTGGGCAAAAGCCTCTTGCAAAACAGCCCCCGCGCGGGGTGACAGGTGATGTGTGACTAATGAACACGTGCGTTGTGTGTGGGTGGTGTCTGCTGAGTATCTGGAGTGGGCTGGGTGAGTGTCTTCTCAGTAGTTGACTGCCTCAGCGCGTGATGTCCGAGGAGTTCTCAGATGATTGCATTGTTACGTGGAGTGGTTCGATTTCCGCTCACTGCCAACACCTCCCCTAGGTCGACTCAACCTCAAATGAGCACATTGTGCGATGTGTAAACATTGACACTTAGGGATACAAAGGCGGCCGGTCGTGGTGATGGCCACACACCCCGAATGTCCTGTGCTGGCCTTTACAGGTGCTCGCTGTAAAGGGGATCCTTGTCTTTTTAGTTACTGATGAGTGTGAATAGCATCTGGGGAGTGTGTCCGGTGAATTTCTCGTGAGTGGTGAATGTCCAGTGGATGCCTTGTGAATAGTTTCAGGTTGACTGGTGAGTGTGTGGTGAGTGCTCAGTGTCTGTTGAGCGGTGAATGTGTCAAGTGGATAGTGTCAGCTAACCCACAGCCTCCACCTCTCCGACAGTCCTCAAGGTGGGAGCTTGGCACTTCGATGTGCAGCGTGTGTTGGCAGCTGGCCGTGCGGTGATAATAGAGCTCAGTGCAATCAGCGCAAACCAGGGAACTTCAAATTTGTATTTGCAACGCTGTTTCTGGAGCCTTCCTTGCGTGTTTTTTTTGCATGAATCAGCATTTGAACTTATTGACGGTACACCGGTGCTGGGTAAAAAAAAGCAATATATTTATTTTCATGCGATTCGCAATCCCGATCAGAAAATCTTGCTAGGTGCGTCACAATCAGTTCTCATGATGTCGAAGCAGTCAGAAGACGAAATGTATGAGCAGCTGAACACGAAGCCTCACAGTCTGTTGCAGTATAGCACCCAGCCTGATGACGATTGGCTCCGTGTTCCAAAGGCAAATTTGACTCGTGCCCTAAACTTGGTCGGACGGTTTCTCGATTCAACGGACCCAAATCAAGGGTCAATCTTGACCTTTTTTTTAGCAAGTCTCAGTAGACTGAAGAAACCATCAAACTTGGCGACAGGGCCAATTAAAGACTGATGAATAGATCTGCTGATTAAAATTTATATTTTAGACTTTTATGAGGACCGGTGTGTTAAATAAACCAATACCCTTATTTGGTGCAGTACAATATCTCTATTCTACTTCGTATGGCTGATGTTGATTGGATGAAGAGCAAAAGCTATATTTATGTATGTTGAACTTCTTTCGCACCATACGTAGCCAATCGTGCTACGTATGGTGCGAAAAACAGCAGCAGCAGGCTACGAGTGTACAGTACGTTTAATTTCGTGAGCATTGTTTTTACCGACTTTAAAATCATCCCCCCTCCTCCTTGCCTGGTTGAGCCAGATGATTGTATCAGGAATAGTGGAGTGGTGTATCGCTGTGATAATGCCTCCATCGTATTTGTGAATCGGTCATTTAGTCGTTTTACATTCCATGAACTGTGCTGGGTGACCATAGTCACACACCGGAGAGTTTTTTTATTTTTATTTTCTATTTGTGCTTTATCAAGTGTCCGCATCTGCTAATGTCTCTGTTATTTGACTGTAATAAAAAAAATGAGTTGATGTGAGGGTCAAAAACATTAAAGAGATACGTGTGGCATCAATGCTCAACGTTGTCGCAGCTAAAACTCAAGAGGTCAGGCTGATGGATCACTCAGGGATGGAAGTTCTGAATTGATGATGCTCTCATCAAGAGCCTTAATTCAGTAAATGACACCCGACTTTTTCTGAATAATAATGTGGTACCTCTAGCAGTTGGTACAGCGATAATTATTATATGTGTTATTGTCTGATTCCAAGATGACATACGATGGGTAATGCGATACCAGCATATATACTGTGCAGACACAATGTCTGTAGAGACACCACTTTGTATAGACTGGAGAGTGACATTGTGATGGTAATGGGAACAAACATAAAAAGTAATTGGGAATGGAACAGAAGCTCACAGGAATGAGATGAGTGCCCAAGGGGAAAAGGTGGGATGGGAATTGGAGCACAAGGAAATGGGTGGGGATGGTATTATAGCCCATAGGGAACAGGTGGGAACGAGATTAGGACCCTTGGGAATGGGCAGGAATAGAATTGGATTATAGCCCATGCCACAGTTGTTGGAGCCGCAGCTTCTGATCCTAGCAGCACTGGAATCAGTATTCGCTGACGTAGAATATAACATTGTGCAGGATTACCCTCTGACCACACTGGATGGATTACTAAGAGTCCTGCACACTGTAGACCAGTGGTTCCCAATATTTATCGATCCGTGGTCCACTGTCAACCCTCAGTTTGATTGCAGACCACCAGGCACCAATAGCACAATTTTCTGAATTAACGCTACTCCAAATGTGCTGTAAAATGATAATTTTAAAAACCTTAAAAACGATCAACTTCCTTTTTATTCATTCACATAAATGAAATGGCTGATGCAGTAGCATCTGCAATAGTTCCACAGACCATTTCCCACGAATGCCTTGCCACACCATAGATTGAGGACCACTGCTATGGACGATGATGCTATTGCCTGGATCGGACAATTAGGAGAATGAGCCTGCCACATGCGGTGAGCATGATGTCACAGGGCTCGCTGGAAATGGTACCTGCCATCCGAGAGGGTCACCTGGGCAGGCACACGTGTGGTTTGGTGGCATGGCTAAACAGGCAGGAGGCGATGCATCTGCCTCAGTGATCCTCCATCCTTCCAGATGCAGGGGATAGTCGAAACATTACAGTACTAATTTCCTGCATTACGATTTTATTATACCGAGTAAAGTAGACTGAGCTATTAGCTATTTTTCAGATGTGACCTGGCCACACATGATAGCTCATCGAAGTGGCTTGTCATCACATTTGGGAATATATAGTAGCCAAATAATCTAAATGCATGTTTTTTAATGTGAAGTGAAAACCCAGATAACCCAGACAACAATCCACGCGACCACGAGGGGAGAATATATAAACTCCAAATATACAGTATCATTTAAACAAACTGCAGTGACTACGGGTCGCAGGTGGCTGAGATGGCAGAGTGCCCAGCACCACTGAGATGCTGGGTTAAAATGTGGGCAGTTGCTCATGTAGTAGTAAGTTAATGGTCACAGCCTGACCAGCAATGACTGCACAATACAGCCAAGCTAAATCTGGTTACCTGCTAAATTCTACAATTGCGCTTTCTAACAGGAAAAAAAAACTATATAGGGTGGCTCAAAAGTCAGGACACACAGGCTTTTAATATTTATTTTTAAATTATTATACATCACAAAGGGTAATTTAATTTATTTAAACAAATGTTCAAACTAACTTCATGAACATAATGCATGCATTCTATTTATTCTTCTTCTTTTAAGATTACACGTGTAATCTTTGAATATTCATCAAAGATCGCTTGTCTCAATTCATTCAGGGTTCTCGGTTGAGTTTTGTAAACAACGTATTTGAGGTGACCCCGTAAAAAGAAGAAAAATAGATATAAAAGTTATAATTGGTAAAGTATTAAATTAAATAATAAACAATCAAAATGTTTTAATGCCAATGTTAAAATAAATTAAATAACCCCTATGTGTCCTGACTTTTGGGCCATCCTGTATTTTAAAACGACTGCTGGATGCAGAACCACAATTTTATCAGCCATCTGTTCGCATTATAAAGACAATGTCTCCATCTGCTGGTCGCATATGAGTTAGGTCTCTTACACTGCATTGCTGGTTAGATCACGTATTTTAATCAGTAACTCAAAATATGCGTTAATGTCGTTGTGGAGAATATAACAAAATAAATAATCAGACAATTCGTCCCCTTCCCATATATGTGTGGAGAATGCTTTTAGAATTTGAATTTTTGAGACAGATATTTGATATTCTTGGATCTTTCGGTAAAGTCACAATAAAAGGAAGCATATTGTTTGCTTATTTATATTGTAGATTTAATCAGGAAGTGCTAACCATATCAGATATTTCCTATTCACATTTAATTCATCCATGAAAGAAGCGACAAATTTATTAAAATTATTACGAAAGGGCATACATTAAAGGGGATGGAGAGGTGGCGCAGTGGTTAGCGCACTGCACAGTTAACCCAACGGCCGGAGTTAATAACGGCGAATGTCAGTGACGAGTGATATATGAACTGGTCCTTTTCCACCTTTATCAACCCGAATTCACCAAATTGATGAAGTATGGTCAAACAACCCTCATGGCTGGAGGAAGCCTTCATTCAGCAGTGGATAGACAGTAGATTACATTTGTTTAACTTTTGTTTTAAACGTTAAAACTCAACGTTCGTTTAATTTTGACTATTTACTTGAATAATAACCGATACCACAGTCCATAAATGACGTCACGCGATTTTGGACGATTTTTGACCCCCCCCCCCCTCGTTACACGGCGTCACAAAAAGTCAGACCCCCCCCCCCCTCATATATGACGTCACAAAGCTCTGCCCCCCCCCCCCCAAATATATAAAACATGCTTCAAATCGCTTTAAACTATTGTCATTGTAGTGCGTACTTAATGTGCCGCTGCACTCTGATGTTGTAGGAGAAAACATTGATCAAAAAGTCTATTTAATTTAGTAGAACGTGTCTATATTCATTAAAAGTTGCGCATTTTGTTGTGACGTCACATTTCTCAACCCCCGCCCCCCCCCCTCGTCACACATCGTCACAAATGTCTGACCCCCCCTAGGTGCGTGACGTCATTTATGGACGGCCCCTAGGCAGCATGTTCGTGGATAAGATATTTTCCAATTTAATATACTGTACATGGCAACAACGTTCAGTGGAAGCCAAAAGTGCAGATGGGTCAGCAGGGAGTTGCAAATTGTGGCTGGGCAGAGGAGAGAAACGCAACTTCCCAACTGTGTGGGAATTCAATGTTGCTTCATTGTTTTTTTTTTACCGTGTTTAAAATAAACCTGGTACAGCGTTGAACGCCGAGTCGTGGGATTTGTATATTAAAGCAAACGAATATGAAGCATACTCTTTGGTTCTATTGGGTAAATTCTCCTGTTTGATTTGTACTAGGTGCCTCGGTGAATGTATATGCCCTGACTTTAACATAGCTATTTCTGTGACCAGTTACAAGCTAATCACTCAGCTATTTCAATGCTAAATTCTATGCTAATTCCTTTGTCAAGGGGTGCCTCTGCGGATGTGTATACTTTAACTTTGCTATTTCAATGAGCCATTTAAATGCTAAATTATATGCTAATTCCTTTGTTAAAGCGCTTTTTTTCTTCTCACACAGCTTAAAGGCCGTGATCTGAGCCTGGCTCTTTTCACTCCAGCGCTGTCCTCCAGACAGTCTCGTCCCTTCACCTGATGAAGGCCGCTTGTGTTGTGGCCGAAACGTCGTGATTTTTGTTATTTTATTTTTTACCTACGTGACTTTACCCAATAGAACCAAAGAGTATGGATCCTAGCAGTCACGAAAGCTTCAAATATAGAATATGAAGCATCCAGGAAACGAGAGCATTCCGTTATGAGCTGTTCCTCCTGCAGTTGCTACAGCAGCGACGACTGCGTTGCTTAAGCAATACTTCTTAAAGGAGGCTTTGTGGGAACGGCGAGCCCACTTTCTCCCCCCGCCCTCTGCTGTAAACCCAGATGCATCCTAGATTTGAAGTTTTCGTGACTGCAGGGATCCATACTCTTTGGTTCTTTCGGTAAAGTCTCGTAGGTATAACATATAAAAATATATATCGTGATTCAATGTATTTTCTATTTTTTTTATTTTATACTCAGATGCATCTTCCTCGGGACTGAGGTCCGTGGATTTGGTGTACTCACCCCCCCTACCTCTGCGTCACGGATTGTGCTGTCTAACCGGGCTCCTTATGAAATACAAGAAAACATTTTTTTTGTGTGTAAAGGAGGCTTTATGGGTGAGGTTAATCAAATGCATAAGGTGATGGAAATAATTTAAAATGTATTCAGCATCATGCCAATCGTCGTCCCTCGTTATACGGCAACTCAACGCGTGGAATTTGTGACAGCGTAACTTATAAATAATGGAACGAATATGATATGTTACGTTACATTCACATGTACGGAGTTTTTAATTAAACTTATAATGTCTGGAAAGAGGCCATTAGGTCTAAGTGACAGCAGAAGTTCAAAAAGAGACTCTAAAGCGATTACCTTCATGGATTTTCTTTTATCATACGACTTAATTTGAATATAGAGATAGCTTTGAGTACTGCCTAAGACTTTGGCCTTGAATGGTGGGAGCAGTATTCTTGACTTATGTGATATGCACGTTGAACTTCTTATGCACCGTACGTTGCCAGTTTAAAATTGTTGGGCTCCATAGAGGAAGAGGTGAGATCCGTCCCAATGGGAAGATATTCATTACAGGGATATAGGCGACTGGGGTGATGCCAAAGGATGACAGAAGTACCAGGGAAAATGTGTTGTATGCAGTTATGCGGGAGTGTCTTTAAGGATCTGAGAATATATCCACCAGCTCGGGTTCCTCTTTTGGGTTTCACATATCTCACAGAAAAGTACTTTTAGAGAAGCAAAGGTAATTTCAGTGGCCAAGACGAGAGCGTATGCAGAATGTGGTGAGGTTTCCAGCTGTGGACAGAAGTAAACAGGAGGCCAATAACACATGCATATCATGATGACCACGTGTACATTAAATACTGCACCAGTGCACATAGCTGCGTGACTGATATACATTTTAATCGTGTTCAATATTCACTCGTGAAAGTTTGCAAATTTGGATTTTGGAGCCATTGACATGAATGAAGTCCCTTCCACGATTTATGTCCCAATGCAAAATCTTTTTGTTTGTTTAAACTAAAAATAAACCCATTATTATTTTTCCAGGTAAGGCACACTGAGCTATTATATAGCTCTTTATCAGAAGCGACCTGGCCACAAATGATAGCCCTATGATGTGGCTTATCATGTGGAAATTTATTGCATCCAAATATTCTCAACGCATTTTTTTAAACGCGGAGGGAAAAATCGAACGACCTGGAGAAAAATATCCATGGCGACCACAGGGAAAACATGCAACTTCAAGTAGGCGCCAGGGCCGGTATCAAACCCACGAACTCTTGTGTACCAGGCAAGGGAGTTAACATCTAGCCATCCTTGGTTTAGGTGTACTGTGTCTTGCGATGTTTTATTAATTATTCATTGCTGTCTTCGTGTGCAGCGTTGTGAGATGCAGTTTTTCACGAACGACACTACATAAAAAATGAATTATTACTGTTTTGATTTAAAGCTTTCGTGACTGCAGTAATTCATATTCTTAGCTCTTTCGGTAAAGTCACGTTGAAGGGAAACAACAAAATAATAAAATATATATTGCTTTATATATTTTTAAATAATAAAAGATATATTTATAAATATATTTATTGATATATTTATAATAATAAAATATATTGTTATATATATATTTTATTGTTTCCCTTCAACGTGACTTTACCGAAAGAGCTAAGAATATTTTTACTGTATTAAGGTTGGCCCAAGTGCTCAGCTCTGTTGGTGTTCCGGCACCAGCAGAGGGCACTAACTAAATGGATTATAAATGGGAGTATCCTACCCGCAATGCCTCTCCCGACTGTGTCAATGTGTGCTCTGAATGTATTGCTGACTGTGAATGTGTGCCGACTCTGCATGTGTGTGTCAACCTAGTGCTGACCAAGGGCACAGACTGCTTTGGGTGTTTCTTGACAATATACTGTACGGATACAAAATAATGTTGGTGGTTTTCTTAGACACCCAAGACACCCACAGTGGATGCGCGGGCCCTGAGAACCAGTGATACACTTTTAGTAATTTCTACGATGGAGGCCAGATGTTATTACAGGACAACTTTCTGGAGCAGTATTTGTATTCCTGTTATATTGGACAGTGCAACCTAATAATGCGATGCTCATTTTACCAACCCTGGAGGGATGATTATGGAGTTCATTGCGATGCCAATGATGTTGATTCCCTAATGAGGAGGGTCGTGGCAACTGGAAAAGTGATGATGCGCTGTTGGGGGAGAACACGTGAAGGTGTTTTTATTACGTGAGATTAAGCCAATGCATGAGACGATAGAAATGAACGTAGTAAATATTCAGTGTAATGCGAATGTTCATATATGTACAGGGAGCAAATCAAAAGCGTGTCTAAGTCAATGCAAAACAACGTATCTCAGTCAAGCAAACACGACTTGCTGTGAGGTCTTCACTGTACAAATGTACTACATTCCTCCAATGCAGTACAGTACATGAATGTGGCCTTTGAGGCTTTTGGATAAAATGTTGCAGAAGTGGCTTTGAATGTATAAAAAAACCCTACAGGCATTGTTTTGCAATATCACCAACACCCCGCATAATCAAAGAATCTTCAAAGTGCATTGAGAGACAAATATCGAAATGGAATGAATGAAATAATGATATACATCATTCAAGTTCGAGACGTATGGACTGCTAAGATAAGTAAATATGCTAGGGCAGAGGACAAATCTCACTTCAATGATTAATGGTCGATGGTCAAGAATAATGATTGATTGGTAGCAACCACGAACGGAACATACCGCAGAGGTCACGTGAATGTCGTTGTGCTCGACCAGAGTTCGGCAACCAACATAACAAAAATAGTACAAAAAAATCTAATTCGGTAAAAAAAACGCCACGGAACAGTCCTTAAAGAGCCGCAGGTTGCAGACTCCTGCACATGATAAACTGGCTTTCCATGGTAAAATGGACTTCCATGATAAACTGGCCTCTCATTGTAAACTGGACCTCCATGGTAAACTGGACTTCCATGATGACCTTGCCTCTCATTGTAAACTGGATTTCCATGGTAAACTGGACTTCCATGATGACCTTGCCTCTCATTGTAAACTGGATTTCCATGGTAAACTGGACTCCCATGATGACCTTGCCTCTCATTGTAAACTGGACCTCCATGGTAAACTGGACTTCCATGATGACCTTGCCTCTCATTGTAAACTGGATTTCCATGGTAAACTGGACTCCCATGGCTCAGGGATCGGCACCCAAAATAACAAGGGACATTTTTTTTGAATTCGGTAAATGAACCCCCCCCCCTCTCTCTCAATATTATATAAAGAGCCGCAATGCAGTCCTTAAAGAGCGGCATGCGGCTCCAGAGCTGCCGATTGTTAACATTGCAGGACCGTGAGAGGTGGCGACCGCCTGGTGATGTATTCATCCAGCAGTGGATTGATCATGGCTAAAATATTATACTAGGAGTTAATTTAAGGATTATGTAAAGTCTAACACGGCCATTTGTTATGCGTGTTGTATTGCACGCATACCCAGCCATTGCTTGTACTAGTGTCGGAGACGTTTACGAAACTGAACACATTCCTGCGGAGGGAGCTGGTCGGAACGTTGGGTTGCTCGGTCAATGGCCAGGGTCAACGGCGGCACCACGTGGTGTATTCCGCAAATATGCCCGACTGTAAGGGCGGGCACCATGGGGTGACCAGCCCCTCCGCACCAAGCCCCACCCCTCCCACCCTCCACCCAGCCCCGACTCTCCCCACCCAGCCCCTCCCCACCCTCCCCACCCAGCCCATCCCCACCCTCCCCACTCAGCCCCTCCCGACCCTCCCCTCTCCACCCAGCCCCACCCCTCCCACGTGGACAGACATCCACAGACATACACAATTAATCCCCTGCCTCCTGTGAATTAATCCCGGTTGGGATTCCAGTCCACTACGTTTCCTACCAGTATTAAAGGGGAACAAATTAGCACCGTTTGGGAACAGCGAGGACTTGGGAGTAGAGAACCTGCCACACAGGCTGTGCAATTCTTAAATTACGACAGCTCAATAACAAGTGTTTTCATTTGCGATTGCATGTATGTTGAACTTCTTTCTCACCGTACGTAGCCAACCGTGCCTATGGATTGGTGGATCCTATTGCCACTCCGGCCCTCTATACTCGAACAAGTCCATTATTTAGCCTTCCCACAGCAAGCCTTCACCACTTCATTACCTCCACGTTTGCCAAGCGTGACATCAACCTGTGAACCTTGGCGAGACTGCACCTGCACGGCGAGACGGGCGCACCTGCAGTGTGACGTCACCATGTTGGTCATCGTCAATGTGATGACAACCGCGCTGACGCCGCGTGTCTACGATGGTTTCCCGTAATCCAGCACTGTGGAGCCGAGGGGTTCGTTAATCAGAGATAGATAACAAAATGTCCTGACCCTTCCCGTGAACGTCGACATGCAATAACCCTGGCTTGGTCAGCAGAATGCAGTGGCGCAAAGTGGGCATTGATATCATCTGTCGCTTCTGTGCGTGATACGATTGTGCGTGGGGTTTTCTCGGGGTGGTCCGGTTTCCTCCGACATGCATAAACACTCATTGGCTCAAAACATCTTCTTACCTTACAGCGACAACTGCAGAGCAATTGTTTACACTGGCTCAATGCCTGGCAGCCTTTACAGCTTTGTCTGTGGTTCCTCAGCAATTGTGAGATGAAATTAGCATTAACGATACGATATTAAATGAATAATCGGAAATTTATTTTATGGTGATACTCGGATATATCGCAAGATATAAGATCCACGATTATCGTTTTAATAAGTCCATTATTTTGACACAAAATGGTTATATGAATCGATTGGCGGTAGCCCGGGTCACCGCAAAATATTGGTGGGCCGGGCATAGTTGAAGGGTTTTTCTTTTCTGGGAGCATCGCTGGTACCACCACCCTGTCCTACCGGAGGGCGACGCTGGGAGCGATGATGAGGACGACGATGTCGATCCCGCCAGCACGACCGTGACCGCCGGCCGTACCAGAAGAGCGCCTGGTGCGCCATTGCCTCCAAGTGGTCTCGCTCCCAAAGACAAGTGGGTGGCCGCCCCCGTAAGAAGCAGAACGTGCTGGGGAATGACCAGACCGGCATCCTGATGTACTTTCAAAACAAGCAATAAACAGCCGCTGCCACGTACAAATCGCGAGCAGCCCCCCTTTTTTACGGGTGTTTTGCGTGTGTTTTTTTATTTACATATTTGGCGTGCGTATCGGGCTCAGTGACATCTCCCATCTTCATAGGCCTTCTGGTTTCGGAGTTATGGAGGTTTTGGCACCCCCAGGTCACGATGGTGACTTGGGTCACCGTCAATCGATTCATATATCGTATTTTTCACTGCTCATTTTATTTTATAAAAATAATATATTTCCCAATAATCTAAACGGAATGGCTAACAAACTCAGTCATTAAATTTGCAAATAAGTAACTGCATTCATCATATTGATGCTTTGAGAAACGTTTTTTAGAGTAAATTACACCATGGAAATTATAGGAATGTCAACTGATAGTTGGCGGAATTTATTTGTTACTTTGCTTTCTAAAAATAATAAACTTGTAACGCGTCATGCAGTATGCACTCGCTCTCGAAGAGAGATGATGACTCGGAGGCGCGAGGAGGAACCACAGACGAGTGGGAAAGGTGGCCAGGCGGTGAACTGGTGCCAAATGTCTCCCGAGCTCTGGAGTCCTCTATAATATTTGGGTGTTATTTGTCAATCAGAATCAGAATCAGAAAGGGTTTTATTCGCCATGTAAGTTCACACCAACACGGTATTTACTTTGGCAGGATGGTGCATACATTCAACATATAGGAATCTAAAATCTTAAATAAGTTTTAAACAAGTCTTACTATTTTTTGATTTAAAGCTTTCGTGACTGCAGTAATTCATATTCTTAGTTTTTTCGGTAAAGTCACGTTGAAGAGAAACAACAAAATAACAAAATATATATAAAACAATAAAAAATTCTCACGACGTTTCGACCATAACTCAAACGGTCATCATCAGGTGTGTCGGTTTGCATAAAATAAATTTGCAAACCGACACACCTGATGATGACCGTTTGAGTTATGGTCGAAACGTCGTGAGAATTTTTTATTGTTTTATATATATTTTGTTATTTTGTTGTTTCTCTTCAACGTGACTTTACCGAAAAAACTAAGAATAAGTCTTACTATAATAAGGGTTAAAAGTCTAACACCAAGGGGCTGAAGTATATAAAATTAAATAAATATCGAATATAAAATAGCTTTAAGATATAATTTAAAAATAAAAAATACAAATAGGGTAACATAGTTAATATCAGCAAGGTGTCGTTATGTAGATCAAATGTTAAAAACAGTGTTAGCCCTTGGCCTTGTTTAACAGGCCAGCAGCAGATGGGAAGAAACTGTTTTTATGGCGTGAGGTTTTGGTCCTGATGGACCGAAGCCTTCTGCCGGAGGGGAGTAGCTGAAACAGAGAGTGTCCAGGGTGGGAGAAATCGGCCATAATCTTCCTCGCTCGCCTCATGGACCTTGTCGTGTGCAGGTCCTCGAGGGTTGGTAGATTGCAGGCAATTACCTTCTCAGCAGTGTGGATGATACGCTGCAGTCTGCTCTTGTCCTTGGCAGTGGCAGCAGCGTACCAGACGGTTATGGAGGAGGTGAGGATGGATTCAATGATCGCTGTATAGAATTGCACCATCATTGTCTTTGGCAGGTTGAATTTCTTCAGCTGCCGTAGAAAGTACATCCTCTGTTGAGCTTTCTTGGTGAGGGAGCTGATGTTCAATTCCCACTTGAGGTCCCGGGAGAGAATAGTGCCCAGGAAGCGGAAGGACTCTACAATTTTGACTGGGGAGTCTAACAGGGTGATGGGGGTGAGTGGTGCTGTATTCTTCCTGAAGTCCACAACCATCTCAACTGTCTTTAGAGCATTTAGCTCTAAGTTGTTCTGGCTACACCAGGTCACCAGATTGTCAGCTTCCCACCTATAGTCAGACTCATCCCCACCAGAGATCAGCCCAATGAGGGTGGTGTTATCCGCAAACTTCAATAGTTTGACGGACAGATGATTGGAGGTGCAGCAATGAATGAATGTTTACACGTCGGTGGAAACCGGAGCACCCAGAGAAATCCCACGCATGTGAAGGGACAACACTCTCCAATACAGATGGAACAGATGGTGTCCACATTTGCTATACTGCCTTCTCCTGGAACGCCAGGGCATGACACTTCAACGCCCACGGAGTTTGACAACATTTGTGCGAACCACCAAGGTAAGTTTATAGCTTGTGCTTTTATAAGCATTGTGGATTGTAAAGTTGTAATACATTGAAGATGGGGCAGGCTTATGTTGAGTTAAATGCAGTTAAGTAATGTTAAATTAGCCTTTATTCACGCTAGAAAAGTACAGCAGAGCACATAAACTAAATAATAAAACCGTGAAAAACAATTGCCAAGTTGTGGAAAAATTATATCGCGGCTATAGCCATGGAATCAAATGTGATATATCGTACCGCGAAAAAAACGATATCACGTCAACCAGAGTGCTTTCCCGCAGCCTACGAGTGGCAGGGCCATTGTGTCTCAGCGCCGCGTTTCCTGCGGATATTTGATCTCGTCTCGTGAGGCCCCGTTTGTTGCCGCTCTGACAGCAGTGCGTAATGACACAACAACAGTTTAAATGAGTACTCACCATGCGCCTGTTTAAATATAACTGGTTTATTACGTTGGTTAATGTCGCTAAACTACTCTCCTTTCTCTGCCCCTTTTGTTAACATTAAGAATGATCAAGCGATAGAAAGTTTTTGACAGCCATGTTTCGCTATCAACCCTTATCGTGGTAAATTGAAACTGTTTTGTGTTTGCGCATGTGGAGTGTATTTTTGGAAAATAATCAGAATGTATTTAGTTCACAGATACCCTTTATTATAAACTATGACTTATGGTAACATTTTACAAAAGTATGCGGAACTGTACACATCAATAATTGTGTACTTTTTTAATTACAAACAGAAAAACTAAAATTGTCTGAGTAAAATTGCGTTTCAGTTTTGTCGCTTTATTAAAATACAATTAATGCAAAAACTTGATTAAAATGCCTTCCAACTTAAATTCATGGTAAAATGTGCACAAAAGATATATTATTTTCCCACTTACCTCTGTTGAAAAGTTTGCATGCAAAAAACTCCATGAACCAAACTGCTATGTCACCTTGTTTGGTTCACCTATATGAATACCAACATTTCTTATTATCTCGATATGTTTACGTGCTTTTCAGTCTTACGACGCGACTGTATGCTTAACACAATAGATACTACATATGGTCTACTTTGTGCTCTCTTATAAAAGGCTTTTCCAGAATCATTTAGATCAATTGTTGAGTCTTTTAAAATTCGTTTCTGAATACGTAACATGTTACACCCGTATGTGACTGCTATCGCACTGCATGCACAACACTGAAAGAGGTTATCGCAGTTTAAGGATGCCTCCTAAACACTGACGCAGGCGCCACGCAATGCTCGGACGACACCTCCTCAACAAAGGCCTCGGGATCACGTTGGCTTCTCATCATCTGTGCTGGGACTGACAGCGGCAGGCCTTGAGGGGACGTAGCTGTTGTGGAATCGCACAGTCTCGCCCTGCACACGCAGCAGCTCTCCCAGCTCCTCGCGCAGGCGCTCGATGTGCACGGCGCGCCGATTGTCAATGTGCCTCTTCCTCAGCGGGTTCATCTCCTGGAAGGCCAGGTGGGACAGTTTCCTGCCGAGGGACAGACGTTCCAGCAGCAGGTGCGGATAAAACAAGGGCAGCGCAGGCACAGTCACATACCAGCAGACAGACAAGCTATTGAACAACTCTTAATCTTTATACCAGGTAAGGCCCACCGAGCTATAGAAGCGACCTCGCCACAAATGATAGATTAATGAAGTGGCTTATCGTGTGGACATTTATAGCAGCGACATGCTCTTAAACACAAGTTTCTGAATGTGAAGGGAAAAACTGGAGGACCGGGAGAAAAAATTCACGCGACCACGGGGAGAACATGCAAACTCCAAATATACTGGCGTCAGGGTCGGGATAGAATCCATAAACTCCTGTATACCGGGCGAGGTAGTTAACATGTCGCCAATGTGGCACTCCATCTGAACAGGGCTTCACCGACACAATGAGATGAGGCTCAGAACGTGGGCATTCCTGCAATTCTTGATGATCTCATTCTCTCTTTAGTCCTTTTGCAGAACAAGCTTGTGACACCATTGCTTAAGATACCACGTTTATTTTTTACAGGGACAAGTGTGATGGAGATAAGAATTTAGGGTGCTTAAACATTTGCTGAAGCTTCAATAAGGTTATTTAGTTGGAAAAAATGTAGCCAAGCAAGCAACTCGCTCTATTATATTCCAATTGTGACATTAATGATATACTAAGACTTGAATTTTTGCATGTCAACACAAAACTGTAATAAAGTCATACGTACTTAAAGTCGTATATGTTTCGTGGGAAGTAGCAGAGGTATTTGAATGCAGATGTGTAGTCTTGAAGTTGGAGCACTTCCTCCTCTTTAAACTTGAGAATTGCGAGGGCATAGCGAAAGATGACCTGTGGAGTTTCAAATTCAATAACAATTACATTCCTTTGCACCTGCTTTTTGAGGAAGATCCTTTTCATGAAGTTTAGCCAATCCTATTTTAAAATGCATTCTTTAGGACCGTTACAAAAACTAAACCTTCAAAATATTTCAAGTGAATGAGATGCATTTTTTGTTGTCAGGAACACCAACATAAACCATTGCATGCACAAATACATTAAATTAATCGATATATATTTTTTATAAATCTATACTATAGATCAGCTCAAGCCTCCCATAAGTCACGTGACTTCTCGTTAGCCACTCTCACTGAATCCCTCCCCTCACTGTCCCCTGAGAAAATGAAAAACGAAACTCTTTTTTACTTTACCAGGTAAGGCCCACTGAAATATATAGTTATTTTTCAGAAGCGACCTGGCCACAAATGATAGCTTAACAAAGTGGCTTATCATGTAGAAATGTATAGCAGTGAAATACTCTAAACGCACGTTTACAAATGTGGAGGGAAAACCAGAGGAGCCGGAGAAAAACCCATGTGATCATGGGGAGAGAGACATGCAAACTCCATATATAGAGGAGTCAGGGTTAGGATCGAACCCACGACCTCCTACATACCAGGCGAGGGAGTTAACATCTCGCCACTGCGGCACCCCAGACGCTATTCCATGCAGTTCACTTCAGCTTACTCCATCTTTCTATCATGAATCCCTCCAATATAATGAGATTATTATTCACAACATATTGGCTCAGTCATTCCCTCTTTCTTCCATTCAGTCGCATGTTCCTGTTCCGTTTCCATCCTATTCCTCTGATTTCTCATTCTCTCTCTGCTCTCTTCTTCCCATTCCTTTTTATTTTCCCAAGCATATCCTTGCCTCTACTCCCCTACATGTCGTGTGCCAGTGGTAAAAAAAAAGTTTTGTTTAAGCCTATACTGTATTGTAAGAACATTATTTGATTTGAATTTGGTTATGCATTTAGTAAGATATTTTAAGTCTAAAACACACACAATGGGAACACAAGGACTATCTCAGCTCTACCCGTTGCTTCATACAATATAACAGATGGACATTGTGCAGAGCTATGCAAGTGTGGTTAGTGATGAAGTAGAAAATGGAATGATGGTGTTGTGGGTGTAATGTGTCTATTAAGTTTGGTACAATGCACTGTTAAGATACCTTTTAGTCTTAATACCTTGAAAAAATAACACACGTATTGAAAAAGAAATACGATAATATGAATTGCAAATAAATGCTCTGCATCTGTGGGAAAACAAAGAAAATGTAACCATTGACAACAAACTGCTGTTTACAAAAAAAAAATTGAGTTTTGGTGTCCTAATACTCATTCATCTGTCACAACACCCATCTGTAATGAGCATCGCACTGACCATGTACAGTGTTGCAAATTATTTATCCATAACCATTTAAAAGGTGAACGTCGAGACGTTGACATTGCGTGCATGTATGCATGTTGAACTTCTTTCGCACCGTGCCTAGCCAACAGCGCTAATCAGGTGTGGGGGAAAGACATGCCAAATGCTGGTGGGCGGTCCTCCATTGCAGGGACCTCAAGAGGGTATTTGATCTACCTCTTCCACGCCGATCATTTGTGCTTGACGAGGTTGGAAGCACCTCCACTTTACCCGACCACATACGACCTGTACTATTAACTGTGGTGTACCCATTTATACTGCTTGATGGACAGAGCTGGGAGGGTTTATTTAAAAAAAAAAACCTGCCCACATCCTTTCAGCTACCGTGCCGGGAGATGGAGTGGTAACCGCAACCCCTGGATTGCAAGTCCAGCATGCCAACTATTACAGCACAGCAGCTCCCTGATAACCATTTATCCACATTTAATCGCAGACGAGTCAAACTGTCGTTTCTATCCTTGCCCTTGCCTGAATTGCCACCACTGACACGGGGCAAAATGTGCCTCTGTCTCCTTGACCGTGATTCATACTTCAGAACGCCCAGCAATGCACGCAAGACCGGTTAGACGCGTCTCTTCAATCAGTGAATGGAAATCCATGTAAAGGACCCCTTTTGTGTGAGCAGAAAACACGAACGTGATAAAGTGTCCATGTACAGGGTGATCCAGATGTCTTGTGACCCCCGCCCCCCCCCCCCCCCCATGAATTAAGTCCTGATTTTTTTTCTCCCTTTGCATATTAATTTCTGTTTTACATAAACCTTCCTTCAAAAAAAACCTTACGTTTTCGAGAATTAAATGGGGTTCACAAGAGATCTGGACCACCCAGCACACCGGTGCATCAAGCCGACGGGGCGTGCGTGCGAGCGAGCGTCACACCTTGCTCCCTTCGAAGAGCACGGCGTCCCACACGCGGAACAGCACGTCGCTCTGCAGGCTGTCCACAAACAGCACCAGGAACCAGTTGATGGAGGCGAGCGTGAGGTCAACGCCCAGCGATTCCAGGTGCTCGTGCATGCGAGGCAGTTTCTCGGCCACCAGCTCGCGTAGCACGCGCTGGTCAGCCTGCGCGGGACCGGGCAGAACGACACCAACTTGAGTATTTCCCCTCGAGGTCGTCAACTTGCCAAAAGGACATACAGCAGACAAGCGCTCGTACGTTGTCATAATTCGTCTATAACCAATAACTACGATAATAATTTACAGCCCTTTATCAATAAACTGAATGATGAAAGCTCCTCCACGCAAAGATTGCTGATCATACCATAGTGGCGAGATGTTAACTACCTCGCCTGGTATGCAGTAGGTCGTGGGTTCGATCCGGACCCCGATGCCTGTATATATAGAAACGTGTTTAGATTATTTGGCTGCTATAAATTTCCACGTGATAAGCCACTTCCTTGAGCTACCATTTGTGGCCAGGTCGCTTCTGAAAAAGAGCTATACAGCTCAGTGGGCTTTACCTGGTAAAATAAAAAAAATAGTTAATACTTCACCAAATTGGTGAGTGTGGGATGGTAAAATTAAGGGTGGGATCAAGGACCCATTCAGATATCATTCTCCACTAATCTTATACATGGCCAGCAATAGCTTTAAAAAGGATTAATAATGGATTCACAATGCAATGTGCTAACCATTGTGGCTCCACTCCAAACATTAATCGAAGTTATTGATATCACTGGCGGTTAGAACACTTGCCAGTTAGGCCAGGTTGCAGAGATTTATTTATAATATTGCCACAATTGTTCGTTCTATATAAGGGCATTATGCTATCAACCTGGAAACTCAAGTCCAACTCCTGGCCACGGCCAGCATCAGTGGTGAGTGATATATTGCCGTGCTGGTTCTGTCTCTTCACCAGTCCACACTGACCGGCATTGGTAAGTATGGTCAAACAATCCTTATGATGGACACAGCGTGGGGGAGGCTTCATCCAGCTGTGGACTGTCCAAGGGCTGTACATGCAATATTTGAGTGGTAATAATATTACATTTAAAAAAAATCACAAAATGTTGGCATACCTAAATTGATTCTATATAAGCTAAATAAATAAAATAGATTTGCGGTCAAACAACCATGTTGGAAGATTGCATACAACAAAGCACGTGATTTTGGCTTTTACAAGCAACAAATAACTTTTAAAATTGTGTATGTCCACGAGGACCAGAGGGCTACTCATTGCAATTTTTTTTTCACGTGCAAGTTCGCTATTGTTCATTTTTTTAAACACTCCCTGTTCTTACAGTTGAAAATTTGTTTCACACATTGACCAGAAAAGTCTCTCTCATTCTAGATGCCTTTGTCGTACAGTCTATCTACCATGAGGAGATAACAACATTTATTTATTTACTTACATATCTGTCTTGGTCAGTCCGACCACAAGATTTTCAAGTATTGTTAAAAGTGTTTGACAGCGCCAAGAACAGTATAACACGCAGGAATCCTTCAACGCAATCTGACAGTTGCGTTGGACACAGAGCTATGTTATGTACAAGTGTGTGCTTCCTACTTCAGCTACCTGCGCTGATTGGCTCGGTGAGGTATGGTCAAACAATCCCCACGACATGCACGGCTTGGGAGACCCTCATCCAGCAGTGGATTGACACATTCTACATGTAGAAGGATGGTAAGCTACCATTCCTGGATGTTCTGTTTGAGAAGAGGCCTGACGGATCGTTGGGACACTGACCACAGGAAAGCCACCCACACAGAGTCCTGCCTAAAACCTGATTCCCACCACCATCCGGCACAGAACAATTCCCTCATTAAAACACTACACCATAGGGCCCACTGCATCTCCGACCAATACCACCTAGCCAGTGAACTGGAACACGTACACCAAGCCCTCAAGATGAATGGATACTCGGACCGCATTATTCGCAAAGCTGTTTCTCCAACCATGGAGAAACAACCCCCTGAGAATCCAATCACAACCATAACTTTACCATACATAGCAGGTGTTACCAAAAAGATTTCCAAAAGCTTAAACAAACACAACATCCTGGTCCGATTCAATGGAGTAAACAAAATCCGTGATATAATCCCATCTGTGAAGGATGTAATTCCTGACATGCAATACCCTGGAGTCTACAAACTGAGTTGGACCTGTGGTAGGTGTTACATTGGGGAAACGAAACGACATGTCTCGGACCGTGTTCGCGAACACAAGGCAGATCTGAAACATGGCAGAACCAATACCTCTGCCGTAGCTGACCATTGCTATAACGCTGTGGGCTCGCGTGATATTGTTTTTCCGAGACCCAGGTACTCTGCAAACCTTCGGGCTACAATCAAAGGTTTGTTCATGAAGCCATCCAGATATATAAACAGACAAAACTTCAACCGAGAAGATGGATACAAATTGAACAATCATTGGAAGGATCTTATCTACCAGGTAATGTGTTGTTTCCATCATTACCTGCCGGTTTACTGCTAGCCCTGCCCATTTCCCCCCCCCCCCCCAGCCTCACGTCCTCTTCCCCAAGCACTCACGTGGCCCTCCCCCTACCCCACACCCCCCCTCTCTCTCCCCCCTTGCATCCTCCCCCCTCTCTTACCAATATATAACTTCTTGCCACGGCAGCTATCCCGTCGACTTCAGCATTTTCTTGCTGTGGTTGTCCCACCTGGTGAAGATCGCTTGTGTTGCGATCGAAACGTCGTGATTTATTTCATTTTATTTTATTTCTACCTACGTGACTTTACCGAAAGAACCAAAGAGTATTCTACATGTAGCATACCCCAGCCCTCCTCAGAGCCTCCCTGGCGATTCGATAAGTTGTTGTAATTCATGGTAGCAATACAAATGGAATTATCATTTGTTTAACCAAGTGGTGAATGTAGTGGATACCAGTGACTGCAGGCATAATGTTAACCCATGACATTTGTTTAAATTCGATGCATTCATCGTGATATTAACAACCGATATTTATTGTTAAACCCTCAATAAATATACACTACAGCTTTATGAAAATGTCCACCTCGAACCTGAGGAATGCCTTTATGTTGTAGAAAACATATGAATTTCTCTTCAAAGGAAAAGACAAAATGGCAAGTGAGATGTTAGATTTTAGATGCATCCAGGAAAGCCTCACCGAGTCACATGGCTCGTTTTCCGGACGTTTCTGCCAAGTTTTTGCAGAAGGGGGCACTGATTAAGATATAAAAAAAACTAGTTTAAACTACTTGTTTTATTTGACCAGGTGAGGCCCACGAAGCTATGTAGTTCTTTTTCAGAAGCGACCTGGCCACGAATGATAGCTCAACGAAGTGGCTTATCACGTGTACATTTATCGCAGCCAAATACTCCAAACGCACATTGTGGAGAGAAAAACCAGAGGGCCCGGAGAAAAAGCCCATGGGACCACGGGGGGAGAGACACGAAAACTCCATACATCGAGGGGTCAGGGTCAGGATCGAACCCACGACCTCTTGCGTACCAGGCGAGGGAGTTAACATCTTGCCACCGCGGAGAGATTAACCAATTGACGTCCCGGGATCTATAACATCCACTGTGAAGCAGACTATTAATGAGGGCGGCCACTAGATTCGAACTGTGAACCTCTGCAAGAAGCAGCAAATGGACGGTGCGACTGCTGGGATACTTCACGACCCTAAAGAAGGTTATTGAACTCAAGCTTTCTTAGTTACAAAAACAAAAATCACAAACGTAGGTTGTCTCGCACATGCAAGACTAAAACAGCAATCCAGAATAACCTCTCTTTATCCTCTGTCCGCTTATCTGAAAATCTTGTTATTCTTGAGGCCGGGGTGTAAAAATGTACTTATTTTATCTATATTCCCACAGCGATTTGCTCAGACTGATAGATAAGAGACTTTGTAATGGCTGCGTAGCAAGTGAGGCATGACTCCTTGCATCTTAAAATTAGTTTAAGGGTCAATAATAGTAAAGTGCAGCCCACAAACAAAGAGAGATTCGTGTGTTGCAACATTTGTTTTAACCAGGTAAGACCACTTGCATAATAAAGCCTTATTCCACTGCCCCTGTTTTAAATCACCTGATGCAGTCAACACTACTAAATAAAAACAAACCGAAGATAGGTGTGTCCACGCAAAGACAGGGCCCTTGAGTTTTCCCTCTCACATGCAATGTATAACTGTTGGTAGCCCTGCACATTGTGGCATCTGGCATGGGGCATAGCGACCTCGGGACTTTACCGTTCAGGCAATTTGGCTCGCTGAAATGTATTATTATTCTTTGAGTCTTTCGGTAAAGTCACGTAGATAAGTTCAAAGAAAATAACAAAACATAACAAAAAACTACGACGTTTCGATCGCAACACAAGCGTTCGTCATCAGGAAGAGTTATATGTATTTTAATCGTATCATGGTTACAAACTCTTCTAATTCACAAATGTTGTTGTTACTACATCTGAGAATAGGTTTTCCTCTTTAGTTTACCGAAGCAGCATTTTGATTTTATTTATGATGCCCTATATTTATGTTTTATTAACTTTAAGGTTAGTCGCCTGTGGTGTGCGTTAAGACGCTCATTGTTAAAATTAAAGGCATGCCTACCATAACTATGTTTCGAAAAATAATTATGCAAATTTAGATCATCCATTCACCAACCTATTTTTTTTGGGTGAACAATCTCAAAATTATCCCTAATATTTCTAGGAGTATGGTTATACTGTTCAACCGTGTGAAAATACTACAGGGTTTCCCTGCATTTTACCCCGAAGCTAATGTCAAAACAGGAACACTTAATTGATGTTGGAAAATGGTATCACAAGCATCTCAAAATATAAGATTCCAAGGTCATGTATAGCAATTTAGGATTTTACCTTTTCGTTTTGTCCACCTTGTAATTTACTCCAAATATGAAGATGAACTTAAAACATGTTTTAATAAAGAACTACAAATACCACAGACAGGAACATTTTGTTTGGGTTTAGAAACAAAATTATAATGACCAACAATCATTCATCCACCTGCAATCAGCTTTATATAAAATAGTATGTAATGTAATGCCCTTCGTTAATCCACTGCTGGATCAAGGCTTCTCCATGCCATGTCAGTCGCGGGAGTTGTGTAACCAGACTTGAGCACACAAGGTCACTGTGGGTTGGGGACCAGTTCAGATATCACTCGCCACTGACATTAGCCATGTTTTGTAATCCAACTCAGGTAGCCGGGTTCATAGCGCAATGCAATCATCACTGCACCATAGCTTCAACCCCAGCTGTGTGTACATATTTATGTATATAGTGTAGCGGTTAGTGCATTGCACTGGTCACCCAGGTTCGATTCCCACTCATGGCCAATACCAGTGACGATTACCTGAACCAGTTATGGGCCTCCCCTAGGTCTACTCAGCCTAAAATTAGTACCTGGTGAAGTGTGTAAATATCGTCGCTGGGGAGGCAAAGACAGCTGGGCGTGGTGCTGACCACCCACTCCCTCATGTGCTCGCTAATGGCACTTCCCCCAACAGCCTGTTAAGGCTATTCGGGGGATCTGTGTATTTGTTTATATATGTACACATATGTTATACAAACTAAGCAATCCTGCACGTGTTCCTTAGCACACTAGTGTTACTGGGCTAGGAAACCCAGCTAATCAGAGATTTATAAAGGGTGTGTGTGTGTGCGCGCGCGTGTTGGGATACCTGTGAAGCAATCAGTTTCTTGCTGTAGTAGTCGGCGGGCATAATAAACTCAATAAGTGCTACCAGACACCAGAACGCCTCCTCTTCCTCCAGGCACAGCAGCAGGATGGCAGTCAATCTGGAGAGAACACAAATCCCAGTTGGCAACGTCACCAATAAGGCCGCATTCCATCAAGTGTTGCATGAGCTGAGGATTTTCAATGTCACGAGGCAAGGAATGGAGCAGCTTTATATTTTTCCGTACAAACAGGTGAACAACAATAAATATAATCAAACACTATCAGATGGAGGGTTGTTGCCCCCATATTAATCTCCACTCCATAAAAGAATACAAGTTTTGAATGTGAAAAATACATAATTTAATCTTCTGAATGCATCGTGAGATTCTTAAATTGTATTTCTTTAACAGAAGCATCCCCTTTGGTATGTTTATAATTGTTTAAGTATTTTTTGTAGTAGAAGTCAATGATATCACACCCGAGATGAAAATACTCAAACCGTAGATATAGGTATGAACCCTGCTTGTTGTACCGACTCTGTCATTGCAGGCACAACGAGAACCGCAAATGGCAGCCAGCATCCTTTAGTTCCTCCCAGCACACGTTCAGGGTGACGTGAATAAGCCAATCAATTGGCCAAATGAGCAAGAAGGCAACGCACATCTCTTTTGAGAGGACCTGGACCAGAGTTTGTATTTGGGGGACCATGGTAATGCGTGGAGTACAAACCAGCTGATCGGCAATATCGGACGAGCTACCAAGACGACCGGGGGGCAAATTGACCGAAATATTTCACTCCGAAGAGGAGTGAAATATTTTTTTCTCCTGACTGTGAAGGAACGATCTATGACACTAAAACTTGGTATATGTGTGGCATAGTTTTTCTGAAGTATTCATGTGAGATTAAACGTTTGTTTCTCTTCCTTACAGGGAGTTGCACATTTCTGCATTTGCAGATAAATCAAATATTATAATCCATTCAGAAATGCATTCAGTTCCTGGCGATGATACCCCTCGCATGACAATGTGAAGAATTGATGCCGCATGTTTATAGAGAGATTTTTAAGTGATCAAGAGGGCATTACTGCAGTCAAATGTTGGTTTCCCGAAGCCAACAATGACTTCTGTTCCAACGGCATCTGAAAACTTATCCACCTCTAGAAAAAATGTGTGCCGTTTGGTCTGGAAAGTACAAAGAACAGGACTCGCATCTGCGTCGAGTTTTCAATGATGTATGACAATTCCTTGATGACCAAAACAACAATTAATCTGGCACAGTTCATATAAAGGTCTGCGCGTTGGTACTATGAAGGCAGGACAGTGGGGAAAAACATTGCTGTGCCCCGCACAGTGATGATGCATAACCTGAAACTCGAAGTGGAACCTGTATTTACAGGCCATACTTGTGTAGTGAGTCCAACTAAGTCCCAGACGTTGTTCTTTAGAGGCAACACCTTTATTTATAACATCAACACGTAACACAAAGGGGTAACTGCCCCTTCACCAGATACAGTCTAGGGTGGTGGCCACCCAGCTAACTACCCAAAACGGAGGAGTTACAGCTACGAAGGGTCTGACCCTCACTGGGGTCCCGACCACGTGTCGATGCCTGTAGAGCTTCCAGCTTGTAGGACGTAGAGCTTCAACTTGTAGAATTCAGCGACCCCGGTCCCTCTCAGGGACCCACCTTTTATCCCCCTGGGTCGGGGCTGCTCCGCCCTTGGCCCCGCCCGCCTTCTCGAGCGTTCCAGCTCTCTCTCGATCCCCCTCGACCAGAGTGCCATGGCCCGGGGCAACCCTGCCCCTGGGCTGACACTCTCCCACTCCCCCTCGTGGGAGCCCGCACTACGCGCTATGCGTGGTGCCTGCGCTATCCCAGCACTCACCAAGCCCCGCTAGGACTGGTACTACACCCGCCCACGGGGTGCACGCGATGACGGTGCATCATGCGCCACGGTCCTCTCGGGCCGGCACCATATACAGTGACATCCCCGATGTCACAACACACGTACCTGCTTGTGGACTTTACCCAAGCGAGTACACAATAGGTACCAACCCATGCTTTCCCACCTGATGACGGACGCTTGTGTTGCGCCCGAAACGTCGTGATTTAATCGAGTCATTTTCATTGCATTATTTCCATTATTTTTATTTCTCATCTACGTTTACTTTACCGAAAGAACCAGAGAGTACCAACCCATTCATTCGGAGTCTCGACAGCTAGTTCACGTGATCGAGAAGGGCCCGCGCGCCGTAACCCTCACCTGTTGAGCCCTTGGCAGTAGCCGATGTGCGGATTGCGCCACGCGAACGCGAGCAGCACGTTGCGGAGCTCCACGACCTTAGGACTCAACGCCTCGAAGTGGCAATTGTTGGGCAGAGTGCGCGCCAGGTCGAGCTCGATGTGCCGAGCGTCGGGATTGGTGCGCTCGTTCTGCGCCTGGCTCACGAGCGCGTGGTAGTAGCCGGGCGGCTGATGGCGCCGCTCCTCGCTCACTCGCCGGCCCGCGCACCAGGCCCACACGCGGGGTCGCAGTGTGTGCGGCACGCCGCCGCGCACCAGCTGCTTTAGCTCCGGCGATACGCAAAGGTCGTGGCCCGACAGGAAGGTCTCCCATCTGCTTCACGCAATGCACAAATGCAGTTTCTGGAAGTGCTAACGATGACGATAGTAATAATAAATGGTATTGTACGCATGTATAACTTATTTCGCATCCTACGTAGCCAACCGTGATAATGTAATCGGAGGTGCGGGGGGAATGACAACATAAAGGAGCAGCACTGCAATTGCCTACCTCACTCCCACGTGAGAAAGCTCTGGATAGCCTCTACTCTGCCACGCAGACCAGGTGTCTTGGAAAAGGTGGGAGTGCCCACACTTTACCCCACCACACGTGACTTGTCGATTGACTAACTGTGGCATACCCATTTATACTACCAGGTGGACAGAGGCAGAGGGAACAATAAACGAATGTTCATCCGCTATAATCAAAATGAGACCTAAGTAAAGTTTAAGTTGGTTGTTGCCAAGAAGATTGCAGTACAGCCACTGATTCTTGACTATTTTCACTGGCTGCACTTCTGAGGGGAAATTTGACCATTTTTTCTAGTAGTTTAAAGCATCAACTAGACTACGTTTCAATAATAATAAAATTATATTTATTTGGTTCCTGGGAAGAACTGAGGCCATAAATTGGCTGTACTTGAGAACCTAGTTTCTTGATGACAGGTGGTTGTTTGCATTAAAAAAATGGACCTCAATAAAATATGATGAAAGTGTTTGGGGTTGGAGCTACTTGATAATCTCTATAGTTTTCAGTGAGGCGAAGAGTTTCATATAAAATGCAATTATCGCTCATTGATATAATAAGCAAACTATGCAATGGGAAATTTGTGGCAGCCAGAGGAAACAATATTGGTACAAATCTTGATTTGAAGCTTTCGTGACTGCAGGAATCCATACTCTTTGGTTCTTTCGGTAAACTCACGTAGGTAGAAAAATAATAGATCACGACGTTTCGATCGCAACACAAGCAATCGTCATCAGGTGGGACAACCACAGCAATAACAAACTGCTGAAGTAGGCGAGAGATCTGCCGTGGCACGAGGTTATATAGTAGGCCTCGGTAGTGGGGGGGGGGTCGTGGCACGAGGTTATATAGTAGGCCTCGGCAGTGGGGGGAGAGGAGGTGGGGGGAGAGAGGGGGCGTGGCACGAGGTTATATAGTAGGCCTCGGCAGTGGGGGGGAGAGGAGGTGGGGGGAGAGAGGGGGCGTGGCACGAGGTTATATAGTAGGCCTCGGCAGTGGGGGGGGGAGAAGAGAGGGGGCGTGGCACGAGGTTATATAGTAGGCCTCGGCAGTAGGGGGGGGAGAGAAGGGGGGGGGGGACAGAGGGGGCGTGGCACGAGGTTATATAGTAGGCCTCGGCAGTAGGGGGGGGGAGAAGAGGTGGGGGGGAGAGAGGGGCATGGCACGAGATTATATAGTAGGCCTCGGTAGTGGGGGGGAGAGAGAAGGGTGGGGAAGGAGGTGGGGCAGAAAGTGGACCCCGCAGTAGACCCCGGGTCATTGGAGTAAAGTCCACCAGTGACCCGGGTGCTACTTTCTGCCCTTGCCTCTTCCCCCCCCCTTTAGCTCCCCCCCCCACTGCCGAGGCCTACTCTATAACCTCGTGCCACGCCCCCTCTCTCCCCCCTACTGCCGAGGCCTACTATATAACCTCGTGCCACGCCTCCTCCTCTCCCCCCACCTCCTCTCCCCCCCCACTGCCGAGGCCTACTATATAACCTCGTGCCACGCCCCCTCTCTCCCCCCACCTCCTCTCCCCCCCACTGCCGAGGCCTACTATATAACCTCGTGCCACGGCAGATCTCTCGCCTACTTCAGCAGTGTTTTTCTTGCTGTCGTCCCATCTGATGACGATTGCTTGTGTTACGATCGAAACGTCGTGATCTATAATTTTTCTACCTACGTGACTTTACCGAAATAACCAAAGAGTAATGGTAAAAATGTCAGTGTTAAGGCAACAAATAATTGGAAAATGTTAATTTAAAATAAATTCAGTAACTGTAATATGATACTATCACACTCTGATCTATCCCTAAAAATGAATGTACATCGTGTCATCACTAACACAACATAATAGTAATATTCTGAATAAATTCCCAGGTGGCTGTGCTACTTCAGCCTAATGAGTTTATGAGAATTAGCTCTGTGGTCAGCCCTGACCAAATAAAGCATCTGGCAATAAATTATTGTGAAAATGTTGTAAAGAAATAAACTCACAATCAAAGAACACAAGAGTGGTAGGACTGCATGCTACATATAGTACATTAAAATGCTGCTAATCGTTTTATTTTAATAAGTTACTACACGGTTGGAAATTATTTAAATACCCAAATGATGAGTTAGACAAACAAGCAGAAATGAGGTGCTTTACCATTTTAATGGTGACTAATAACAACATTGTTTAAGTTTCAATCCTCTACAGAGGTGCAGAGGTCGTGAAAAATAGTGAGGTTTTCCCCATTAAGTGTATTTCACCCTAGGGGTGAACGAACAATAAAATCCAAGCATGCAAATATTGTTATGCGGCCCATTTCAAAAGGTCACTTCCTCAATGATCAGACCACATGCAAAACAGCCAATTGAATACAAATATGGTTTGCTACTTTACTCAAACGAAACTATTTTTGCTTTACCAAGTCCCACTGAACTGTACAGCTCTTTTTCAGAAGCGACCTGGCCACAAATGATAGCTAAAATGAAGTGGCTTATCACGTGGAAATGTATAGTAGCCAAATACTCTTAAACGCATGTTGATTCTAAATGTGGAGGGAAAACCCGGAGAACCCGGGATAAAAATCCGTGCGACGATGGGGAGATAACATGCAAACTCCAAATATACAGGCGTTAGGGTTGGGATCGAACCCACAACCTCCTGCATATCTGACGAGGTAGTTAACATTTCACCACCGCGACGCCCTATTAACCAATAGGGGTGCCCTCCCACCTGTCCAGGACGACTCGGTTGGTTGCTGTGCTGCTGACAACTTCAGCAGACATCTCCTGCAGTAGCTGCGCTCGTTCCAGGATGGTCATTGGATCATTGCCTTCCTGTTCCAGCTTAAATCCATATATGTCGACATTCCTGGTTGGAAAACATAAATAAAACGTGTGCTATCACGCCTCTAGCCCACATGTTTTGTTGTTGCAAAATGTCAGTGATGTGGAATATGCTCATGTACTCGTCCTGCTCTCCTTAAGAGGGCAGCTTTCAAGGACAGCTTTCAAGATGGCGCAGTGGGAACAGTGGTAACACTTGTGTCTCACAACAAAGAAGTGGCCTGCATTCGATTCCCGACATGGCCCCCTTTCTGTGTGGAGTTTGTATGTTTCCCCCCTGTTCTACAGGAGTTTCCTCCAGGTCCTGCGGTTTCCTCCCATAGCTAAAGAAACGTACAATGTAACTAGAATCGTTTCAACATTATTTGGGTGACAAATTGCTTGCAATTTTTTCAAATGGGTTTACACATAGCAAAAACACCCCTGCCTCATTACACTGCAGGACCCTCCTGAAAAAGTCTTGAGACTAGGTAAGGCTTTCCTCTAAAAATAAAGGACATCGTTATTATTCGCACCCTGTCGATTAATGTATCTCGCTTCTAGCTGCTACAGGGGTCAAATGTAAGTATGATGAAATTATTTCACACCATATGTAGCCAACCGCACTAATTGGAAATGCGGGATGAGGACACCAAACCATACACAAATGAATCCCTTACATACAAATACACAACTTGAAAAACATTTAAAAGCACGTAATTTAATGTACGTATCATAAGCTTAAGAATTGATATTAAATGAGGAATCAATGTAACATTCCTTCCCCCTTATTTTAAAGATCAGGACAAGGAGATAAATAGACTACAAAACTGATTTTTGCAACAACAAAAAAGGCTTCAGAGATAGGCTGATACACAATGAATATTGGGGGAGGTGAAAATGTGAATTAATCCACTAGCATGTGAACAATCTAATTTAGGGATAGGTTCATGTGTGTAGAAAGAAAGTTTTCATAATTAACTAATAACATAGTGTCTGTAGACAAGTGCCCTATGGGACTCGTATGGAAAAAAAAAACACAAACTAGATTTGGCGCTTTCGTGACTGCAGGAATTACTCTTTGGTTCTTTCGGTAAAGTCACCACATAGAAAGAGAAAAGAAGACATTTATTTATTTATATTTCCTCTCAAAACATGAATTCGGTCGTGAATGCTTTGCACAATTTAAATTACAAAAAATGTTTTTCATATATATACTGGTTCTAAAGTTTGTAATAATTTATTGGCCGCAAATGATACTTGTCCACTCGTGATGAAGTGGCAAATATCAAATTTCCATCCGTATGGAACCTGTCGAGATGTTATATACTCATAGAGTACATAATCGTACATTATAGACTACCATGGGAAATTATGGAGAGTAATTATGAGCATGGGCTATTGTTGGTACCAGTGCTGCCTGCCTTCTGGTTAGTCTCTGGTTTCCTGCACCTCACTTTTAAACCTTCGCACATTTCAAATTGTACAGCGTTGCGAGATGCAACGAGATGCAATTTGCACATATAATGCGGTATAAAATATCACAATACATTACACAATGAATGGGTGAAGCGACTTTATTTGACAACTCAATTTGTCAACCAACTGAGCCTGAAGGTTTAATGTGAATTGTGCATTTGAAAAAAAGATATTTTGTAAAAAGTTAAGCGTAGCTCACTTTTTAATAGACGGAGACATAGGTTCATCTTGGATCTTCAACCTGGCATTCAAGACGTCTGCCTTGAGCATTGCCAAAAACTGTTCATCACCGACGCCACCTGAATTGCTTGGCGACTGCAGCAGATGCAACAGCACCAGCAGCTTGCTCTCCAGTTGCGCATAGAGGCCATTCAGCCCCATGTACTAAACGTGTGAAATATGACAAAGAAAATCACAGAGGTGAATTGGACTGAGGCTGAGAAGTTCTCAGATTGGAAGGTATTCGGGTGTTCAGAAACAAGAACCAGGTTCCTAAAAATCCAATCAGAGAAAAATCTCCCATGCAAATGAATAAACAGGATGAGGTGCCATAAATGTTTTCAAGGTATAGATTTTCATATTATTCAAAACTGCTGGTCAGTGGCTGTGCAATGACAAATGCAAACATGTTTTGGGGTCAAACATTTTACAAATGCTAATATCCAAATCAGCTTTTTCATGCTTCCTTTTATGATTCACTTTTTACTTATTACACCTTGCAACTATTTTACAAAATGCATGTCAGGTTTGGAAACGACCATATTTTTCATTCAAATATATCCAGTCATACATTAAACAATACATTTCATACAAAAAAATATATGATAGCTATTAATGGAAGTCTGACTAACGTCTCACCTTTTCTTGCATCAATATGAATTGGTTCGTGGTTGACATCCGCAGTTTCTCCTGTGCTGCGACTTCTTCCACCAAAAATTTTATTATTGACTTGCAAGTCTCAATCTCTCCCTAAACATAGACGGTTATAAAAAAAAAACGGAAGAAATCATACAATTGTGTAAAAAAAAAATCTCCCGTTTCAATAAAATACATCGTAGAGATATATATGTATTTGTGGCAACCCTTAACAAACTAATTACAAACGCAAAAGATGTTTGGCAATGTGAGAAACAGGAAACGGTGTCATATACTATATTATTAAAAAAAAGTTTTGCTGGCTGGCTTTGAGCCAGGGTGCATTCATCACGCTGACATCACAGCTCCTACCCCTCATCCTGGTTGCGTTTCCCGCGCAAATGCGCAGGCTAGTTCACTACAAAATAAAACCACGTAATGAAAATTCTATTAAAATAAAACTAATTTTAGGGGCTTCATCGGAGTAAAATACAATGATTCGAGGGAAACTATGGCGATAATAACCTTAAGCCTTTCAATATTTCGGCGCGCTTCCCCCGAAGCAGCGTCGACTATGGTGATGGTAGTCGTGGTGGAGGTGGAAGAGGGGGGGGGGCTCGACTCTGAGGCAGTCTTCTGGGATCCCTCCATCTCGGTCAAACGGCTGGACAGGTTGAGGATCACTTCATTCTTGGCCCGCACCATCTCTGTGAAGGCCCCCATCTGTTCGTTGAAGCTCGACACCTTCTTTTGCAGCGATGATACATTCATTTCCAGTTTCTCATTCTGTTGCTGGGATATCTGAAATCCACGTCATCATAAAAAGATGTTAAATTACCATGATATATATTTTTTGCAACCTTGGCCGTGATCAACATATTCTCCGACCTTGATTGATTTAGCAGGTTTGCATTGGCTTGGGGTCTCTAAACAGCAGGCTGTTTCACCTTTCTGAGCAGTACTGTAATCCAACACAATGAGTCAAAGTGTTTTACTCAAAGTGTGTCTGTGCTGATAATTTTTGGTGGTCCTGAGCCAGAGATAGACATTCCACCTCCCTTCTAGATTTGAAGTTTTCGTGACTGCAAGGATCCATACTCTTTGGTTCTTTCGGTAGTAAAAATTTCCTTGCTGTGGTTGTCACACCTGATGTTGATTGCTTGTGTTGCAATCGAAACGTCGTGATTTATTTCTATTTTCCTTTATTTTTTCACCAACGTGACTTTACCGAAAGAACCAAAGAGTATTTCACATCCCCATTGCAGTAATCATTCTCTGGTGAACTGACTCAACCCCTTACCAGGAATTTTAAGTTGGAGGCTTGGAATTGTGAAGAGTGCTCGAACCATAATAGCACCACTCAGCCAAACATGCACTACCAATATATAATATGCATTAATGCAGTTTTTTTTTAGGTTTTACACACTGCTACTGTTTGATTGCTCAGCCTAGAGGCACTGAAGAAGTGCATTACACTAGTCAAAATGCAGTGCAGGAGACATGGCCACACTCAGGAGCCATGAGGCTCCTCCTCATATCAGCAGTGACATGGTAGACATGGCATATTTGACTGTAAATGCAGAAATCACCTTCATAAGTGTTCTACCCATGGGCATGTTGATGGCTGAAGATCCCTCCATCCCATCTGAACACCATTCCACCCCCTCTGCACAGCTCATAACATAGCTTACATATTGAGGATCGTAGAGCCATAACAAGAAAGGGGAATTGAGGTGGTTCCCTCTTGCCTTCCTTGGTATATTTTAGATAACACCATCACTGGATGCAGTTTCACGTCATGCCCAGAACAAATGCATAAGGAATCACAACTACAGCAGTGAATGAAGGCATACCAGTGTGAGTGTATAGATCCTGCTGTTTAGATCAACTATGTACCCTTTTCAGCTTTGTGGACCCCTTACAACCCCTGTATGATTTTCAGACCTGCTATTATCGTAATAAATATATGCTTTATATCCATCTGTGACTAAATCACCTGGAATGTGCCCAAATGCTCGAGATATTTAAGCTGAACAATCGGGCCTGCATGGTGCTTGGATCGCCGACGACATACATAAATAGGTTGCCACAGGGCT
This sequence comes from Petromyzon marinus, assembly GCF_048934315.1. Lineage (NCBI taxonomy): Eukaryota > Metazoa > Chordata > Hyperoartia > Petromyzontiformes > Petromyzontidae > Petromyzon > Petromyzon marinus. The sequence goes on along the minus strand of NC_133667.1, from coordinate 21,278,470 downwards.
GTAAGGGCTAGATAGTCGGCAGCAGATGGTAGTGCAGCAAAATCTATTGTTGTACACTACGTCTATGCTCCCGTGTCTATGCGCCGCAACATCACCAACCCACACCGACCAGCGTGATGTATGGTCAAATAACTCCCACGATCCACACAGCATGTTGATTACCTAAACTCTACCATGTACCATAGGCAAAAACCCCTTATATACATGACATCGTGACATATATTTATATATAAAGGTTTAACCTTCATTGTGCTGATGTGAAAATCAGCTTGAAAAGAAAATCACACGGGGGTTCACTGCTGAATGTAAAAACAAGTGTTTTTTGCAGGATATCTCTATGGTGGGCATGCGGAGGAGAGAAGCCATACATGCTGACAAAAGTAAAAACAGTGCCTCAAAGATAGTGGCATGGGCGTATATACTGTACATGCATGCACACACACCTTCATTGTTAATAAAAGCAAGCAGACTTATTTCACCAGGACAAACTGGTGGAAGCGATTAAAAGCAATTTACCGAACTAGGTATTGATGGCAGCCAAGCAATATATCATGCTTAAGCTGTTAAATAATCACACATGCAGGAATGAAACAGATTCCAGCCACAAAGACCTGAAAGAAATTTTCACAAACATAGAAAGCCTTCATCCAACAGTGGATAGGGATTGCCTGTTGATTTCAAAAGCAGATCATAAACCAATTTAAAGGATAAAGCAAGCATAATGGTAGAGGCTGGAGATGACCCTTTATTTTCAGACTGCAAACCAGCAGCAGCTTGCCTGAAGCCGATTGCTGAGATCTGTAATCTGCCGTTCACGATGCCGGAGTATCTCCAGCCTCTCAATCTCGGTCGAGGCCACCTGGAAGGCGAGGGATGCCCGCTTCTCCTGCTGGGCTTGTTGGAGAGTGTGATGAAGGAGCCGCACTAGCTCCTGTGCAGCACAATCCAATGTTAAGATGCTGCCTGACAAGAGTAGCTCAACATTGGGATGAATTCACTTCTGCTCGGCGGATGGTCTGTCGTGCCAAAAACTCAAGCTCGGTTAGTCCGAGCCATTGAAGTGGCCGTTATATTTTTCAATCAACAATGGTGCATGTATGCATATTGAACTTCTTTTCCACTGTGCAGAGCCAACCATGTGAATCAGAGGTACATATATTGTCCACTGAGCAATCCCACAATACTACTTATAAAAGTAGGCCGAATTTTGAGCTTAAGTAAAAGTTAACCCTCTATAGAAATTAACCCTCTATGTTTTTTAATTGCATTTGCTCAGCACAGCCCTGAAGGCCTTTAATGTAAACTGGCCACCAACTAGGCAACTAGATTATTTTGAAATGACTAAAATTGTACGAGCAATTTCGTTGCAAAGTTTGTGAACTTGATGAGAAGCTATGAATACTTTATTTCATTCACTGTGAAGTTATTTTCAGTGTCATATGGACAGTGGAATAGACACGGACGTGGGGAGGAAGGGACCGTGGGACTGCCAGTCACAGCAGTTATTAGTTAGTCTATGTGTGGGTGTGAGTCAATGTCTGTGTGTGGGTAAGTCGATGTGTGTGTGTCTTTTTCGCCCGGGCAACGCCGGGTACTTCCCACTAGTCAGACTATAAAACACTGCCAGAGCGACAATAACCCAAGTGAGTATCTCACCTGCTGAGCTTTGAGTTCCTGTTCTTGGAACACCACTCGCATCTGCAGATCTGAGATAGTGCTGTGTGTATCTGAATCTTTTCCGAGGCGGAGTTTGGTAAAGGCTGGCCTCAGCCCTTCTGGAACAGACACCTGTATATCTTGTGGGCGATGTGTAGCCAAAGGCACTGGAGACACCACCTTTTTGATTGTTGTCCAACGGGAAGGGTTCTTGTTTCCCACTGCTGGGCCACAGATAGAAGGAAGGGACATTAAATTGATAACAAGTGAAACGTGTGGATAACTTGTCTCAGAATGGCATGTTTATTTATTTATCTAAGACCTGAGAACAAGTAGAAATAGGTTTTTACCCTTTTAGCTGGCACAAAAACTGACGCCTTTATACAAGGGATCATGTTTGCAAACCACAACACAAGCAGTCAAAAATGCAAGCAAAAAGAGACAACTCTGATGATATGCACTGTCCTTGAATTTGATTGGTCCACACCCGAGATGGCTTTTTTAGAGCCTAGTCTCCACTGGTGTTGGACCAGATGACGCCAAAAGGCGTATCATTATCAGAGTTGTCTCCTTTTGTTCGCATTTTTGACTGCTTGTGTTGTGGTTATTGCAAACACGATCCCTTGTATAAAGCTGTCACTTTTTGTGCCAGCTAAAAGGCTAAAAACCTATTACTATATCTTGTTACTGGCAAAAGAGGTCTCACCTGAGAACAATTTTGCATCCTCTGACACTTGTTTTCAGCTCCTCATGAAAGCCACATTTGTGATAAATAGCAGTCATCAAAATGTGACAACAAGATTCAATTCCCATCAAGAATTTTATAATGAAAATGTCTCCGTGGGTGTGGAGAGCAGGCTAAGTCCATAGTGTTCTTGGTTCTTTCGGTAAAGTTACGTAGAAGGAAAACAATAAAATAATAAAAATATCCAAAATAAAATTCTCACGACGTTTTGATTGCAACACAAGCAATCATCATCAGGTGTGAAAACCACAGCAAGAAAATTTGAAAAAAGTGGCGGTTATTTTAAAAATGTTCTTGCTGTGGTTTTCACACCTCATGATGATTACTTGTGTTGCAGTCAAAACGTCGTGAGAATTTTATTGTTTTATATTTTTATTATTTTATTATGTACGGTGATGCAAATGTACATCACAATGAAGTGATTTGTTTTGAGATCGTGCAGGTATAATGCGATTAAAAAAAAATAACCATGCACCACCTTACAGAGCCAATCAAATAAAATTGACACGTGAGCAAATATGTCAATTCATTTGGTTATTAATAAAACCGAAACGTTGAAAAGCAAGCAAAATTTTTACAATGTTCACAACTATTTTTTTAGATTTTAACAAATTGGCATTATACGTAAATGATCGACCACAATGGAAAGTACGATAATTACAAATCATAATATTGGTCGTGAAAGCCTATGCATAAAAACGAGGTTGCTTTATAGTTAATATTTGTGTTTACATGATTACATCTCGTAACACGTTTACAGAAAGGTTCCACACAGCCGACAATAATAATGCACTTCAAAAAAATGCCTCAGTGAGTGTGGAGACTTTTTTTGACAACAGTCCTGTAGCGGAGTGTTTGGCACGCGGGAGGTACTGGAGAAAGCTCCCTCTAAGCTCTACACAAATAGATCCAAAAATCCGTTTCCCTACAACAATTTCCTGGCCACCCCTCACAGCCCAAACCAAGCTATTGCCAAACACTGTATCTTGAGATGCATATATATGCAAGGTAAAACCCCCCCAAATTGTTAGCGAATACTTAAATGCAATGACGCAGTTTCACGAGGCTCTACAGTCAGTACTCGTACTCCTTGGTTCTTTCGGTAAATTCACGTAGTTAGAAATAAATTAAAATAAAACAAACCACGACGTTTCGATTGCAACACAAGCAAATCATCAGGTGGGAAAACCACAGCAAATAATTATTTTTTCTACATTCTCTAAAATGCATGATTATAGTAATCAGCACTTCAGTTTCCTTGTCTCACGACTTCTCACACCCTTATTTTTACTTTGGCAATGTGTGCCTGCTTTAAATAAAATAGAAATGAAACACGAACCATATGCATTTTAGAAGGCCAGCAGCAACACGTTAAATGTTTCCTCATTGTGTACTACAAACACATTTTATAGAGTTACATATAAGCATAAATAAGATCATTATAATTTATGCAAACCACAGTAGAGAAATAAAAAAATATATATACATGCGAGCCTTTTGCCAATAGTATGTATGTATGTTGAACTTCTTTCACAACTTACATAGGCAACCGTGCTAATCGCGGAGGTGCGGGAGATAGGACAAGAAACTTAACACAAAAAACTGTTCTTAAAAAAAAGTTTTCAATCTAGATTAAAAGTGCACAGTTCTGGTGGCTTTTCAGACGGCCGCATAAACGCATCTTAAAGCCAAAAGCTGCTGCGAGGATGAGACAGGATGGCTCTTGAAATTTACCTGGGGCTTTGTTGTCTGTTCGCTTGTCAGCTACATCTAGAGCTGCATATCCTACGTCACTCTCTGACGTTGTTTTTGTAACATTGGAATTCCTAATAGAAAAAAAAGTGTAAAAACATGATTAAAGTATGCATTATTAAATAAAGAACCCCACACTTTTAGAACGACAGCACGTTTATACATTCAAAGTCCGATGACTCATTCTACTCCAACACAAGCTTACAGTCATATAATTATACATCAATCACTATGCATGTATGTAGAACTTTTTTCGCACCATACGTAACCAACCACACTATAAACGCACCAACAGAAACGTCTATTTAACTTTAAAGTTATTTTAATGAGTATGAGTCCTTAAAATCAAGCACAATAAAAGAGTCGAAGTTAAATATGCAACCCTGCAACTAATCGCTCATGTCACTGCTGGCAGAATGGCCTCGAAAGTTCATTTCGAGCGGCCCTCTAGAGGGTATTTGGCCTACTCTTCTATGCAGGTAAGACATCTTGGAAGAGGTTGGAGTACGGTTGTAGTACTCGCGTACATATGTACGTACGCTAACTCACGTACGTATGCTGGACGGATGCTTTATTCTACCACGTAAAATCTGGCAATCGACTGAACCCAGAATCGGAATGTTTATTTATCCTTGAGGAATCCGATGAGCTGTGACTAAACTTACGTGACGTCCACAACAGGTTCTTCCTGATTTTCATTTGCAGCTGGAAGGAAAATATCAGGTATAGAGACCGTCTGTTCATCATCTGAGCACTGACGCATTCTGTGAATCTCAGGTCGAACTGAAATGAGAAGAAACATAAAGTTGACAGGATTTCTTAGAATTAAAATCATTATTAATCCTGCAGAAATCCGATGAGTTATGAAGCTCTTTTTCACAGATGTCTAGTAAGGGTGGGGTCAGAAAGGTACAACAACAATGGTCTCCATGACAAGAGAAACAAGCTAAAATGATCTCTAATCTTATCAAAAAAAGGCAGGGCTTTTTTGTATCCATTAAAATGGGCCATACTTTCAAACAGAGCTGTATTAGGATTTTAATACAACCGAGTATCTATTATAAAGATTAACATTCCTTAAGGGATTATTGCCCAAAAACTAACATCACAGGCAATTGTGTATTAAACATTTTGGTTTCCCCTGCATTGTTATATGAAATACAGGGCCAAAAGTGAAATCTATGACACAACATGCATATATACTATTCATTTATTGTTGTAAAACAAATTAACAAAAAATACTTTACCGAGAGATTCAGCATTGTCCGCTGGCAATGCGGTAATTGTTTCAGCAGTTTCTGGCTCCTCTGATGGCTCTTCAATGAAAGGTTGAGAGTCCAAAGTTGTCACAGAATCAGACGCTGGCTCTTGAAGCGATTTGCTCGCTATATCACTAGGAATCTCATCTCGTTTCTCTTTTAACCAATTTAGCCAAGACATCATCTCTTTGCTGCTTGTTGCCTGCCAAAGAAAGTACACACGTAACATGTATATAGTGTGGTCAAGTTCCATCATGTGTTTTTTTAAAAGTCTAGAGTTTGAGCATCATTGTAACTTTCAAGCATAGTATGGGCGGGCTTGTTTCGCTCTTCTCCATAGCGACGTGCCCTACGCTAAATGTGTTTTCTGGGTAAACACGTTTGTAGTTGGACATTATAATACAGTTTATTTTTCGTTTCGGTTCAGACCTGCCATTGCGTGTTTTCATTTTATCTTTACAGTGTCTTGATAGAGCCTACTTGGAGGACTTTGAAACTTGGCTTCAATAATAAAGGGGATTTTTTTTTCATTTTTCCTGCAAGTTCAATGATGAAACATTTTATTCTACTGTACTATATAAGTAAATAACTCCAAATTGATTTGTTCGCGAACGACTAAACTCATGCTGTTAAAAACCACGTGTAAATTCATTTCAGTGATAAGACAAACAGCACTGGACGCTTCTCTGTATCTTCTGTCAAATTAGTGTTGTTCAATGCTGACCTACAATGAACAGTTCCATCAATATGTCATATTCCAGTCAAACTCCATTTATTTGCAACCCGAGTAACCCTGGTACTAAGCCTGCAAACACCCGGTTCTCTCTTCCAAACATATCCAGTTAGGACCACGGATGAACAGAGTTATTCGGAAAATTATTCCACTTATCTGGGGCTATCTGTGGTCATGCATCCCCTCCCACACTCTTCACCCTTAACCCCGGATAAACGGAGTTTGTACTCCCTTAGGAAAAATGATCAACTTGGACAAGTAGAGAAATTATAAAAGATTACAAAACTTTTGCAATTAAACTACAGTTACGCATTCATTTCTAATTATCATAAAAAAAAAACAATTACCCGTTATTAAAAATGAAGTGTTACAATACCTCAGACACAAACTCTCATTATATCACGGAAAGTACAAGTCTAGTATCCGATACTGATTATTACCTGTTCTGCTTTTCTGACATTGATTATAGGTTTCACATAACGTAACTTAAAATAAAAAAAGAGTTGTTTACACAGTATCATATGTAATCTATACTTAGAAATTGTTATTTTCCTGTATTGGCCTGTAGTGAATTTGCATTTCTGCTTATCAGTACCCACTAACTTCCCAATGTATATATCCCAAATGTACATGAACTGCTTACAAGTTACTATCACTTGATATACAGTTGGTAGCTTTGTTGCAGTTTTCACTGACAACTGAAACGACGATGACCTGTCAACCCCTCACTGATAACCGATACAAAATACCAATTTATGAGCCCCCATCTTAATGAGTTCAGCTTGTAATGGACTGCTGCAAAGTAGATGCATCCATGTGGAGAGACATGGATGTACCTTTATTCAAAAGGGGATGGGAAGAGACGATTAAAACACCTTTGATGAAAACGATTACAAGTAAAACAGCATCAGAGATAATGCCCCCGGTCATTGGAAAGATATCAGCGATCATTTCCTGGAGACGCGTTTTTGTTACTGCCAGGGCATATACACAACGTAACGGACTTGCTGAAACTATAACATAAAGTGACCTTGGAAAATGACATTGCATTTCGAGTAAACTTCACAGGTAACGTAGTAAACGGCAAATACATGGGTACATGGGTAACTGATAAACATGTTGGCCTGTCATAATATGTACATATTTCACGCACCTCTGATTATCATGGTTGGCTATGTACAGTGCGAAAGAAGTCCAACATAATACAATAATGATATACTTTAGTGCCATTACCCATGAATGTCTCGCTAAGTGTGAGGACAAATTTTCTGCATTTGCCATTGGCCCAGAGAAGAGCAACGCATCGGGGGATAACACCCAAAACTCCGCACAGGCAGATTCAGTGTGACTCTTATTAAAAATTATTTGGTTAAACTGTACAGTGGTTTATTGCATTGAATATATTTTTAACAAATCAATAAATTAACATTTGCTTATACAAATATATATTTTTTATTGGTGATAATTCACTGTGTAACAAAAAAATTGCTCTTGGGTAGTAAAGTGTTATGTTGTAATTGCTTGAGCCTAAAAAGTACAAAAAATGGCTATTATTCCATTTTCTATACTTTTGGAGGCATAAGCAATTAGAAAATAACACTTACATAACACTTACAACCCAGGAATAAAAATCGTGTTACTTAGTGGTAATGCGTTGTGCTATGGCTTCTATTGGTGCTTCTATCATGAAGTGCTATGAAGGGCCATAGCTCGAAACGTCATCGATTATACATTTCTTATTTTAAAGGCAGTGCTGTTGACGTGTATGTTGAGTGCGTATATGATATTACCAGTACTGTATTTATTTGATGACACAAACAATAATTTATCACTACAGCCACCAGTTCTTAAACTTGCCCGCCACTGTATTCACCAGGCATTAATTAGCAGCGGATAATGGAAATGCGTGGAGACGGGTAGCACCTCATATTGAACTTCTATGTATGTATGTTAACTTCTTTCACCCCGTCCGAAGCCAACCCAGCATAGTAGGGATGCGCTGGGCGACTACAACAAACTAACACACAAAAAGAAGTTATAAAGAAATTCGTTTTCAATCCAGATTTAAAAGTGCGTAAGCTCCAATCGCTTCCAAACATCAGAAGAGCGTTCCAGACGGCCAAAGATGGGACATCCGCACCACGCGGAGCCGACCGTGCTAATCGGATGCGCTGGGCGACTCCAACAAACTAACACACACAAAACACTTCTAAAGAAATTCATTTTCAATCCAGATTTAAAAGTGCGTAAGCTCCAATCGCTTCCAAACATCGGAAGAGCGTTCCAGACGGCAGTGGAATGGGACATCCGCACCACCACCACCGTACGTAGCCAACCGTGCTCATCTAATGTGCTGGGCGAGTACAACAAACACACACACAACACACACACAAACCACTACCCCCCACAAAGAATCTCACCTTCAGGGTGTACTCCCTCCAGGGAGTCCGCACGCTGAATGTCTTCTCGTCCTGCACCGCCGGGATGAGAGAGACTCCGGCCAGGGGGATGGCTCCGAGGGGCTCCCCCCCGGGTCCGCGCGAGTAAACCAGCTCGCCAGTCGCCTCCTCGTACGAGAACCAACGTAGCTGGAAGCCTCGGAGCCTGCCCTTGCCCAGCTTGTAGAGGTAGCCCGTGGGTTGACGAGGCTGGCAGTCCTCACGGCTCGGTGGAAGCGGCTGCTGTTGTTGTTGTTGTCCTGCGTTTGTGTCCATGCGTGCGGGTCAGCCGGGTCAGTCGTTGTGAACGCACGTGGCGAGGGGAGGGCGATTCAATAGACGCAGGTCACACGGACGCTGACAGCCTTGTGTGTGTCTTTGTATGTGTGTGTGCCTTTGTATGTGTGTGTGTCTTTGTATGTGTGTGTCTTGGTGTGTGTGTGTGTGTCTTGGTATGTGTGTGTGTCTTGGTATGTGTGTGTGTCTTTGTATGTGTGTGTGTCTTTGTATGTGTGTGTGTCTTTGTATGTGTGTGTGTCTTTGTATGTGTCTTTGTATGTGTGTGTCTTTGTATGTTTGTGTCTTTGTATGTTGTGTGTGTCTTTGTATGTGTGTGTGTATCTTTGTATGTGTGTGTCTCTTTGTATGTGTGTGTCTTTGTACGTGTGTGTTTGTATGTGTGTGTTTGTATGTGTGTGTTTGTATGTGTGTGTGTCTTTGTATGTTGTGTGTGTGTCTTTGTATGTTGTGTGTGTCTTTGTATGTTGTGTGTGTCTCTTTGTATGTGTGTGTGTCTCTTTGTACGTGTGTGTCTTTGTATGTGTGTGTTTGTATGTGTGTGTTTGTATGTGTGTGTTTGTATGTGTGTGTCTTTGTATGTGTGTGTGTCTTTGTATGTGTGTGTGTGTCTGACGTACCGTGCGCGCTTCGTGTATACAAAGTGTTGGATTTGCAAGGTTACACGGACACACGCGCGGGGCGATACGAACCTAGCTCCATGTCCAGTCGAAGAAACGCGAGAGAGAGATTGATTGATTGTGCGACGCGCAATGTTGAGGACGATAAGCGATTGAACAACGTATATTACATTTTAAACACACAAACACACACACACAAAAAAAATCACAAATGCAGTTGAACCGATTGACTATATAGCGAGTGCGATTTAAGTCACGAGCTCGCTTTCGATACGCAACTTGCGCGTTGTCGATCCGCGCGTGAAGTCAATGTACCTGGGGGACGCAACTGGACCGGGAGGCGGGCGAGGGAGTTGCCACACTCGTCTCGTCGTGCTCCTCTCGTCGTGTCGCTTCCTCTTCCTGCATCATCACCGCTGCTGCTGGCGTCACTGCAGCGCCTTTTTGGCATTGATCCTCGCACATCTTCACACCACTCCTCCCACATTCATTCCACAGCCACACAACACGCACATGCCTGTTCCACCCCTTATCAGTCGTGCCCTACCTTGTTACAGACAAATTCAGAACCTCGTTGGTCACCACCGTGCCTCTTATAAAGCATCAACGTTCATCCTATAAAGTCCCATCGCAAGGGAGAAACACAGAGTGGGCACAAACAAATCTTGTTTTTTGTATCACCTAATAGTTTGTGTGTGTGTGTATATATACTCATACCTGTCGACCCATTATCAGCGGACCTATCTTATTACAGACCAATCCAGACCTCTTAAGGCCTCGACACAGAAGCGTTGTGTCTCTTTGTGCCTATGTGTGTGTCTCTCTCTGTGTGTCTCTCTCTGTGTGTCCCTGTGTTATCTCTCTCTGCTTGTGTGTCTGTGTGTCTCCGTGTCTGTGTTTTGTCTCTCTCTCAAATTTAGCAATCTTTGGAAGAACGTTAATCAACCAGGTAGGGTGTTGACTGTTATGTTAGCCGACACTCTGTGTTGTATTGCATAATATTTCTGAGTTTACTATGTTTGTTTTCTCATTCATTCGTACCTGATGATGATTATTGCTTGTGTTGCAATCGAAACGGCGTAAGCTATTATTTAATTTATTTTTCTTTCAACGTGACTTTACCGAAAGAACCAAAGAGTAATCCAGACCTTATTGGTCACCCCCGTGTCCCTTTAAATCTGAACGTTCATCCTACAAAGTCCCATCGCAAGGGAGAGAAATACAAGCGGGGTATTGAAACGGCTGTGCGGCCGTGTGGATCTGAAAACTAATTTCCCTGTACATACGTGGTGTAAACCATAGGGGTTGACCCAGTACTCGCCTCCACCCACCTCCAATCACCCTTCACCACCATCACCACCACCCACCAACCATCACCTCCACCCACCAACCATCACCTCCACCAACCATCACCTCCACCAACCATCACCTCCACCCACCAACCATCACCTTCATTCACCAACCATCACCTCCACCCACCAACCATCACCTCCACCCACCATCACCTCCATTCACCAACCATCACATCCATCCACCAACCATCACCTTCACCCACCAACCATCACGTCCACCCACCAACCATCACCTCCATTCACCATCACCTCCACCCACCAACCATCACCTCCACCCACCAACCATCACCTCCACCCACCAACCATCACCTCCACCCACCAACCATCACCTCCACCAACCATCACCTCCATTCACCACCCATCTCCACACCAACCTCCACCCACCTCCATCCACTACCAACCATCACCCATATCCACCCACCTCCAACCCATCTCCACCCACCAACCTCCAACCACCTCAATCCACCACCACCACCCACCTGCTCGTTTATTCTACTTCACGTGTGCCAATAAAGTGGCTGACGAGATGTCATCACCCTCGCCCAATGGGTTCGATCCCGAACCCTGACCCTGACGATGTCTGTGGATTTTTATTAGGGTTCCTTCGGGTTTTGCCCGCCACCTTTAAATTATTTGGCTGCTCCGATCACTATTTCCCTGTCCGTACGATTATAAGCCACTTCGAGTGGCATTGTCGTGTGTGGACCGGGTCGCCTCCGAAACAGAGCGAATAGCTTGAGAGGGCTTTAACCCGCTAGATATTTTAGTTTAGCACATGTGAGTCATACGACTTGACTGTTGAACACGTGTGTGTGTGTGCGTGCGTGTGATGATTGCATCCTCTGCGGGTCCAGCTGTTAAGCAATTAACAACACCAAGGATGCCCCGCACCATTACACGTTGTTCATCCCCGCATTGGAACAAAGACAAAGATCCCCCGTGTAGCCTTTTAAGCAGACCGTTGGGGCAAGTGCTGTTGTTAGCGAGTAGCACCGATGAAGGTCGGCCCACGCAGCACCACGCCCGGCCGCCTTTGTCTCCCCAGTGCTGATGTCTAGACACCAGTGCTGATGTATAGACACCGTACTCATTTGAGGCCGAGTCGACCTAGGGGAGATGCAGGACCGGCTCAGATATTCGTCACCAGCGGGAATCGATTGCTGAAACCGGTTTAGATATCGCTGCCGGACTTCACCGATGTTAGCCGTGGCCGGGGTCTGCGCCGGTCTCACAGCGCAGAGCGCTCACCACCACGCGGACCGCTCACCACCACTCACTACACGTGGACCACTCACCTACAACTCGCGCTCACCACCCACTACACGTGGACCGCTCACCTATAACTCGCGCTCACCACCACTCACTACACGTGGACCACTCACCTACAACTCGCGCTCACCACCACTCACTACACGTGGACCACTCACCTACAACTCGCGCTCACCACCCACTACACGTGGACCGCTCACCTATAACTCGCGCTCACCACCACTCACTACACGTGGACCACTCACCTACAACTCGCGCTCACCACCACTCACTACACGTGGACCACTCGCCTACAACTCGCGCTCACCACCACTCACCACCACGCGGACCGCTCACCTACAACTCGCGCTCACCACCACGCGGACCGCTCACCACCGCTCACCACCACGCGGACCGCTCACCTACAACTCGCGCTCACCACCACTCACTACACGTGGACCGCTCACCTACAACTCGCGCTCACCACCACGTGGACCGCTCACCTACAACTCGCGCTCACCACCACGCGGACCGCTCACCTACAACTCGCGGATCGCTCACCTACAACTCGCGCTCACCACCACTCACCACCACGCGGACCGCTCACCTACAACTCGCGGATCGCTCACCTACAACTCGCGCTCACCACCACTCACCACCACGTGGACCGCTCACCTACAACTCGCGCTCACCACCACTCACCACCACGCCGACCGCTCACCAACTCGTGCCTCACCAACGTGGGGAATCTCGGTATTGGGAAAACAAACCCCCACGACCGACCACAGCGTGGTGAGCAACTTTATTTACCCAGCGGTGGATTGGCAAAGGGCAATGCGAATTTATTGCGGAGTAAAAACTTAATGCGTGGATGCGAAGTGGACCGAACGGCAGGGCAGTCGGTGGGAGCCTGGTGTCATCCGAAACCGGTTCAGAAATCACGAGCCAGGGCCACCTGTGTACTTTTACAGCCATTGCGTGCGGAGGGATGTTGATTCACCCAGCAGTGGAGAGATGAGGGGATAGAAAAGTGCAGGTTGTAAATTGATGGGCCCCGACATAGGCTTGTGGAACATCAAAACTGCTGACACCGACTGGACCAGGCCAAGTTTAGTTTTTTTTACTGTCATTCATTGCAGAGTACTTTGTGAAAATAAGACATACACCGCATCTTACCACTGGAAGTAGCATGGCATAGTAGCTTACAGTCCACGCAAACCTCCCACGGTGCAGCTCTCCGTCAGTTTACCAACCATCGGGTGCGTGCAGTGGTTTAATGTGCGTACGAATAGAAACATTGTTTGGTGATGCTGCGTGGGTAATTGTGCGTAGGCACAAATAACGCATGCATACTGTACGCGATACATAACTCGACTTGGTTTTGAACAGACGCGTCTCTTGCCGCAGCTGTCTCAAATCGAATTCTCAATTTTTAGATGACAGTACCAATCCTTTATATTCATCGAACACTCAACACATCCGTCAATAACACTGCAATCCTTCATTACAGGGCCATTGACCAAAACGTCGCCGATTATACACGCTTCCTTTGAAGCAAGTGTGACTGACGCATGTGTTGAGTTCTCTGTGAATATAAAAGATTGGTACAGTGATCTCAAATGGGGCAAATTGCGGACGGAGTGGTGTGTGAAGTCTAGATTTGAGACAGAAACAGGATTGTTGTATACTTATTGAACACAACCCGACATTATATAGCGTGCAGTATACGTGCGTAAACGATTAGCACCAGAGTGGGTGGATGGTAAACTTGTGTTGATGACTCAGGTGGTGTTAGGGTACGGCATTTATTGTATTTATACGGGACGTGCCTGGTTGAACTCAGGTTCACATACGTACCATCTTACTGCATCGTGTCTGAAACTGGTGTAAATGCCAATGTATGGAGCGGTGATCACGGATAACATCACTGGCCAGTGATCTGAAAGTCCGTAAGTGTACCATCCGGCGTGGACAATGTATCGTCCAACCTCCATCACCGACACGGTGTGGAGAGGTCTTCACCAACAATGCATTGAGTGATGAACATGTTTAGCTATTTTAATGCAATTTAATACAGAGCGCCTACAATACTCTTTGGTTCTTTTGGTAAAGTCATGTAGGTATTAGAGAAAAAAAAAGAACCAATGAGTATGGATCCCTGCAGTCACGAAAACGTCAGCGCCTACAATGGCTAACTCTTTATATCCAGTACAGTACTCCATATACACAATTGGTAGACTTCCTACTTTTTTCCCTTCTTGATACACCTGTATTTTTAGTTGAAAATACATGCCAAACGTAAGGCTATATATGTAACCCCTGAAATATATACTATACTGTAAATGCAGGTCCTGTATATATTCCTTAATCAGATTTTGGTTTACTTTTGGCTCTTTAAACCAATTTATCCCCCGTAGGCCTGATACGTAACTTTCAATGTATAACCTTGCAGCACAAGTTCTAAATGTTGTCATCATTTTAAATGGTTTGCGGGTGTGAGCTTATGGGGTCAACAATAACGTAGCCATATATATTTAAACATTTGATGCACAATGTAAAACCTGTATCATAAGTGGTGAGATATTTAAAGCGATGTTACGTAATCAATGCATTCAAACGAATGTCTCTAGAAGTGTGCACTCAGTCGGCATTGCTATAACTTGCATGAATAATATTAAGACAGGTTTTCAGAAAAACGGTTGAAGCAATAAACATGGTACCTAAACCGTCAAATTCCACAACAGTGAATATTTAAAACTTTATTGTCTCTGAAATGGCAATATTTTTTGCACACCAAATGAATGTGAGGTTACATGTTACTATTGTATGAGCAACGTAACATGCCAGTTTTGTAATATAATTACACCAACTCCCACAAACAAAATAACATGTTACTTTAAGACACATGTATGGGTATGTTTTTGCCTCTTAAATACATATTTAAAATTGGTATGTTTTAAATGGCAAATAACACCACGTTTGTAAAAAAAGGTTTTTTTTAACAGCAAAGAATATTTATGAATAACAATGCTTCATAACACAACATTCCAATTGGTTTTATTACATCTTCAAAGAATAACAAAATCCTTTACGTGTTCCACATTACAGAAAAATCTAAAACATCGATAGAAAACATCTGCATCAGCAATGGGTCACTAACGATAATCTTAGTTTGTATTATTTTATTGAACTAATCCTGTTAAGCTGTTCCAGTAAGGTCAATTGTATTTATAGTGGACAAAATATTACTTCCAAAACAAAATATTTCCCATGTTGAGTTAATGAAAACCTTTTTTTTAAACCAACATGGTAAATACAAGAACTACCGTATACATCATAATTACAATGGGAATTCTATGAGCATTAAAACGACCAAATGTTCAAGGCTTCCATAGCTTCAGAAGACCATCCTCACTGTAGGTGCCGATGAGGTTCTGGTGTGGGTGGTGAGTGATTCCAATAACATCTTTCTCATGCACCTAAAATGCAACACACATGAAAGTCAGACATGCGGGTAATGTATACACATTGGTTAATAAGTGCTGGTGTAACACTCATGCACAGGCTTTAAGAGTAGCAGGTTCAAACTTAAGGATATAAAACCACGTAGCGAGTAACAAAATAGGTGTCAAAGAAAATTGACAGTTTATAGAGTCTATCAGCAAGCTCTCAATAATATCCAATAATTTCTATTAAATGGTATACATGATGTCGTCACTGAAGTCACCTTTTGATTTTCCCTAAGAGGTTCCTCTTACTATCGTTTAAATGATAGGTAAATGTACCTCAGGTAATGTGTAGGTAAAGAAAGAAAAAATATTACCAGAAAACCATAACATTTATATCAATATCCATCCTTTGGTTTTCCTAACAAGTTAACCTCGTCTTAAACATGTATGAAATACAAGGCTGCAAAAGGTGTTTGGTGACGATATAAATTTTGGTTGTTAAAACTCCCAATTTATATTTCCTGACCATGTGTATATACTCACGGTCAGTGTCCTCTCCAGCTTTCCTGTGACAACACTGAAGCAGTAAAGCACAAAGTCTTCACCCACGCAGTAGATCCACTCTCCACGGGGTGACAGGCAGCAGCATACGAAGTCACCACCCTCCCTCTTACCAGAACTGAAACTCCTCACAATCTGAAACACAAGTGCCAGTCCAATTAGATTTTCAAAAGTAGATTAAAAAAGAAACTAGAAAAGCTGAAGTGATAAAGCTAATTCATCCTCGTGTCCAGGCGATATTACTTAATATAGGCATACCTCGCCGAACGCAGGGGTTGCGTTCCTGGAAAATAGTGTTGGGTAAAACCACGTTCAACAAATGCACCTCATGGGAAAAATTGGGTTAAGTTCCTGGGTCCGAAATGATTAACCATTCCCTCTGTTTCATTCTACATGGTTTCCACCCTTGTTATTATACTTATGAATGTCAAGTCGTTCTCTATTTCCTGTGTGTGTACACTATTTGTCACTTTCACTTCAACACAAAACTCCTGTCTCCATTACTCTTCCTGCACCACGGCACTCACACCCAAGGCTCGCCCCCGACACTGAATAACCAGCACGGAGCTCGCCCCTGACACTGAATTTCCAGCCCAACGCTCGCCCCCTAACACGGTCACTTGAACTTTAATGACTCGCCATCGAGGTCTCCGTATGCCTGATGTCAACGATTGGATGGCTAGATGCATGCGGCAATGTGAACATTTGTGATAAGCAGATGTGCATGTCCATTGTTACATTATCACACAAAACACTTAAAAAATCACCGAGAGTCGATTCATTCACACCATTCATTCACACCACAACTAGAGGTTATCCTGTAAATGAATGAGCCTTATACAGCCCAAGGGAGTTTTGTAAAGCTCAAGAGCTTATGTTGACTTCTGCATATCCCACATGTACACGTTTACAAATATCTACCTGCATATTAACACAGACTGCTGCATGATTTTTGTATCACAGCCCCCCAAAGTCGAGCATCAAAATAAAACGATGTCACAAATCTTGTACACATTTGAACTTCGTCAGTCAAATAGATCAGACTACAAATGCCAAGTGGCACACGGGACGAATTAAGCAAAATACATTTACAGCAGCACATACCTGTCCCTGCATGTTCATGATGACCACAGTGTTGGAGCGATTGCATACAACAAAGTGCTCGGCATTCTTGGGGACAGCATGCACACTGTTCACTGTGATGTCAGAACCTGTTGTACCACCCAAAGACTTGAACGTGTTGACACACTCAGTTGTCTTGACACTCCACACCTGTCATGAAAATTAAAATGATGCAGCATAATCACTTGTGAAAAAGCACTCGTGAACATTTATTTGTACACTCTTTGGCATACATTTATTTCAGCATTGAAATATGCTCAGTGGACACATTCTTCACGCAAAACACAATACAGGTTATTACAAAACAGATATATCTCACAAGCATAAAATATTGAGTTTTACAACAAGGGAGTCTTAAAACGGTAAAAGCCTGCTGAGTTTTTTTAGATTGAAACTCCATGACATTCCTTTACTCACATTGAGTTGATTAAAAAGTATTTTTAAATTAAATTATATGCATTGCACGAAAGTTGAAAATGTATAAGTATAAACATTGATTTGAGATCACAATGATTTAATCTAGTTCTCAAATAAATCCACGTTACATGAGCATTCAGCAGTGCTCAATACATGATTAAAACCCTGAGCCATAGATGGAAATTACACATTAACTGCCCACAGAGGTACTCAGTAATCTAGACCCGAGAGGCTTGAATCAACTGACAACTGGAATTTTTACTTAAAACATTCCAATCGTGATCTGCATGAATTAACTAATGTGCCCAAGTTAGTTGCGACCTTATTTGTGATTTGTTGCATAATTTGATGCATGAATCACAATAATAAATGCGATACCAATTGGGTATTTTTTTACCAAACTACTTATTTACTTATTTAATGCAGATCACCAGTAATGCTATTATTTTAACACTACAATTACTGAATTATTTGTGAATGTACAAAATATTCATTTAAGTTAAATCACCTGTAAAAAATGTGTGAAGCAACTGCGGGGCATCATAACATTGCCACATTTATAAAGAATCGAGGTTACATTTTGTACCTTAACAGTCCCATCAGAAGAGGCGCTGATAACGTGGTGTCCATCCTGGGTGAAAATGGCTTCGTTCACAAATGATGTGTGACCTCTGAACTCCTTCAAAGTCTTACCAGACTTGAGGCCATGCACCCTGAAACAAAACACATTTATTTCATCTTCTTTGGTATTTCATCTTCTTTGGTATTTCAGTCCAAGGGACTTCAAAACAAATACAATGTGCCTAATGCAAGCATTGGAATAAACTGCATTTATTCCGGTTTTCAACACAACGTGAACATTTAGGCATTAAATAGTAGAGAATTAAGGTTTTAAGCCAAAAAATGGAAAAAGTGAACTTGTACAAAAATATAAATAGGGGCCGATATCAACAATACGCTTCTGCTTAAAGGCAAACATTTCTATTACATTTCTTATTGCCAATGTATATATGCTTTCAAAGTGAATGTGATATGAATAAGGCTCACAACATAAATAAGCAATGTGTCCTTGAAATAGCTGTCTCTCCACATACAAACAACAGTATTTCTTATAATTTGAGCAAGCCTAACCTGCTGATGGTACACTGTGGGTTGAAACAAGTTCAGAGTCTGCTTGTGTTTAAACAATGCTGGTGAAATTATGCAATCCCAGACGGTTGATGATTTGTGAAAGAAATACTTTAATACATGTGGAGACAGCCATGTGAAGATCAGTCTGCTTATTTGTTTTGTTATTTATACTCGCCACAAATACGCGAATGGTTATTTGAATAAAGATAACCTTTAGAAGCTACTGTTGATTTCTTTTCAAATAGGCCATGCTTTAAACAACTAGCTGCTGTCTATTTTGCAGAGAGTGAACTGGAAACAGATTCTAGTTTTGAAGCTTTCGTGACTGCAATAATTCACTCTTTGGTTTTATTCGGTAAAGTCACGTAGGTAAAAAAATTAAAATAAAATAAACAATTAAAACACGACGTTTCGGAGGCAACACAAGCTTCTGTCTTCAGGTGGAAACAGTCACAGCAAAAAATCACTTGGTGCAGCGATTTTTTGCTGTGACTGTTTCCACCTGAAGACGGAAGCTTGTGTTGCCTCCGAAACGTCGTGTTTTAATTGTTTCTTTTATTTTAATTAATTTTTTACCTACGTGACTTTACCGAATAAAACCAAAGAGTATGGAAACAGATTCTGTTTCGCACCTCCGATTAGCACGGTTGGCTACATTGAGTAAAACCTTGAATTGCGAGCACAATTCGTTCCAGAAACGTGTTTGTAATCCAAAGCACTCGTATATCAGTTGTGATCATGTGACGCTCGGCAGACAAAGCGTATACGTACTACTCGTATTGTAAGACCTCACTCGTTTATCAAATTAGTATTTATTTAAAATGTTTGCTCGTCTTGCAAAACACTCGCAGACCAAGTTACTCGCAATCCAAGGTTTTACTGTACATACATATACCTATTTACTCAGACAAAAAAGTTAACACTATTTCTTTTTGTACCTTTAACACTGGGGAGTATCAAGGGTAGCATCTATTGCTTGGAATGAACAAAGCTAATCCACATTGCTTGCTGAAATCTTAAATGCAAATACGTTTAATATACTTTTATTACAATGTATAGGTTCACATCTTGCTATTAATTTCAAAACAAAGTAACCGATAAAGTTAATGAATAATTCCCAAAATAAGCATGCCAAATCCATTGAAGATGTTCTTTTCATTCAAAGAAAACACTTCAAGCATATTATAGATATCAGCATGCTCATAGATGTAAACAATGTATATGTTTTAATATGGTAATGTAATTGCAAATGGAAAAAGGCAATTCCTTAAAGGCCTTATTGAAGGCTTTCCAATTAAGATTGAAAGAGTATGCATTAATACTTCCACTCTGCAACAGGTAACGCAATAACCAGTCATTTTCAAGGCTGGAACCACGAGGTCAAGGTCGAGGACAAAAGCTGCAAGGCGAGGTCTGGAGCCCTTTATGTCAAGGCCAGTGCCTAGGGGAGTCATGACCTATGATATTTCAAGATGTCGTATTACCCGAGCCTTCTGGCTTTTGGCCTGATGTACAACGGTGACCACACGCAATTATGTTATCGTATTGGTCGAAAAGGCTCCTCCTTTTAGCGCTGTTTAAATCTTAAAGTTTTGGAAAACTCTTTGCTTTAATCCAATTGGCAAATAGTCTCTCGGTAAGTCCCAAATAGGAACACAAGATGATGTTAAAATGTCTTGCTTATTGAATCATCTTTACGAGAGTTATCGTGATTGAGGCAGCCTTGAGTCCAAGGACTGGTCTTGAGTGGTATGAATGAAACTTTACTCGATAGTTGTGTTGCTACTCAGGACTTGTATGTATGAACTTCTTTTGCACCATACCTAGCCAACCGTGCTAATTGGAGGTGCGGGAAATATAATACCGAAAAGAAAACTGGCCAAATTGATCAAAGGGTTGCATAATAATTGGGAAACAATTATTATGACCTGCCTCAGCATTTCAGCCCTGCTAGCCAAGGCATGCCCTCCCCAGCTCTCTGTCCGAACCCCATTGTCTCATCACTGCCTATAGATGTAATTCCCTCCTGCACGCCTTGCACAAGTACTACTGTTACACCGTAAATACTTTTGTGAGCAGAAGAATATTGGAATGTGTTATAGAATGTATGCGTATGCAGGATTTATTTTCCTTGTTACCTTATGATTTGATCAAAAGCAGCACTTAGAATCTGGCTGCTGTCTTTGGAAAAGCTCACACATGTCACCCCTTTGCTGTGTGCTCGCTCGAAACGGCGCAAACACTGCCCACTCTGTATCTTCCACACCTATAGCAACAAACACACAAAGCATGTACGTAAATAATATACCTCATATCAACGCAATTAATGTGCAAAAATCTGCACAAAAATTGTAATTTAACCAGCAGTCTTATCCATCATCTTCTAATCCATTCATGTTACTATTGCCAAGGGACAGGAAAATCAGTTCTTGTTATTTATGAATCCCAAAGGATTTCAAACAATTTGGAGTATTCAATAAGTCACTTGGTGTGTTTGTAAATCGTCAAAAGCTAGGTTCTATCCTCTGCCAGTTGGCTGTGGTAGAGCAAGTAGCTCACAATTGGAAGGTTGCTGATTTAGCCCATCATTCCTCTGGGGTAGACAAAATAAGTACTACTTTGTGGGAAAGTCAAAAGTAGTTTTCCTATGAAGACACACCCGTGCCATAGGTATGTGCAAC
The DNA here is from genome assembly GCF_048934315.1 of Petromyzon marinus. Classification (NCBI taxonomy): domain Eukaryota; kingdom Metazoa; phylum Chordata; class Hyperoartia; order Petromyzontiformes; family Petromyzontidae; genus Petromyzon; species Petromyzon marinus. Next base: position 21,257,009 of record NC_133667.1, on the reverse strand, counting down.
TTCCGCGACTATCTCAATGCTGTAAATGGAGATGGGCACTGCATCAACGCTCATTTGAGCAATAAATCACTGCCTTTTTTGACTGCTGGATGAAATCCTCCTCACTTCATTACCATATGATGTGCTACGAAGAGGGGCCATTGCCAGATATATTGCCAATTATATTTTTCTATAAGGGCAGGGTTAATATTTGTGCTTGTGTACCACTGCCAACACAGTATCAAATAAATTAACAGAAACAATTGAAAACTGCAAACAGTCACATTGTAACCAGAAAGATCAAATAAATGTATTTGAAAATCAAAAAAGCTACTCTACTTCCTAGTACAACAATGTTAAGTCAATTAGAAGATTATATTTATTTTTCCCATCCTGGGACAGGTGTCTTGTTATTTATGGGTTTTAAGCTTGTTTCAACATATGAGCACAACATAGTACCTTGATCTTGCCATCTTGACCACCAGATGCCAGCATTTCACTGTCACGGCTAAAAGCCAAGCACAGTACAGCATCATCCATCATCATAAAGTTGTCCTGTGCTTGGTACTTCAAGTCCTGCGCACATAATGACACAATTAAAAGTCAAGGGATATGAAAACAGAATTGTCCGCAACTATTTACATAAAGTGGAAATGACATTTTTTATATTTTTCAGGACCCTTTATGCAAGTGAATGGAGTATTATATAGTTGAAATCTTATGTTATGCACTCGTTAAAAACTAAGATCACAAGAATACATGGCACACCAATTCACTTTTGCAGGGTGATTATACAAAGAAGAGCTTGAAATGACTCCTGTTCGTCCAAGTGTGTTCATATATAACCTGCTACATGTTGAGTTAACGAGCTATAGCACTTGACAATGTCAACTGTCTACTGAACCTCCAGCACAAGAGACTATTGCAGTGCCATGGAAGAATTGTATGTACAGGGCACTGCATTAAACTACAAAAAATATCAAATAGGCCCAACCTCACTATTATTGGCTGGAGTTAACTGGTCAATATAAATAACATGCTTTACATAGATAGTTATAATTGTCAAAATATTAGGATGAACATATTTAAGCAATACTTAATTATGGAAGAAAAAATACTACCTTGCAAGAACATCATAATCAAATAATTGCCAGGTATACAAGTCAATCTTTGTGAAGCAGCACCAACTTAAAAAATGTGCTAACAACATTAAACATGAAAGGTGGCTTTTAAATGTAAAGTGGAATCCTATTTTTATTTTACCTTTCCAGTTACTTCCATACCAATACTGCAATGGGATACATAGTCTGACGGTTATTACCTTTCTGATCTTTCCAGTGGTGAAGTTCCAGACTTCGATGAAGCCATCCACAGAGCCAGTGATGAGGTACTGTCCATCAGGTGAAAATCTCCCACATTCCACGTGTGATTTTTGTCCAAACTGCAAACATCGAATAAACCATATAATTTACACAGGATATGGAGTAAAATGTATTACATCAATACATATCAGCAAAAGACATTAATCACACATATGTATTCGCTTAATCAACTAAAATTGTAAAAAATGTAAAAGTAAATTTGGTTGTCAATTGTGTCATAGAAAACTGAGTTTATTATTATTTATTATTACAGCCAAAATGAAGTGCTTGCACAATGATAGGAACCCTCAAGATTCTAGAATACAAAAATGTATTTACCCAGAAAAGCCTTAATGAGTCTCAAGATTTGTGAAGAGGCACTTACGAGTGTCTGGATGTGGGAGGAAAGATTATAGGAGTGATTCTGTTGCTTGGGCAGGACCCTTATTTACATTAACTCAATGGTTCACCTCTGCAGTAGATAAAATGCAAACACTTTTCAGGCTCTCTCCATTCCAACAGCCAAGGCCTAATGTTAAATTCCCTTCCACCAGCCATCTATGCCAGACTTCCTGATGCTGATCAAGTCCAGGTTCAAGATCATTAACTTTTGCTCTGCATATGTTTGTATTGATATATATTTTGGAACTAAATACATATGCCTTCTTTCCTCAAGATGCCCATGCCTCACTGTTCTTTTGTTTTATATGTGACATAAAATGAACTAGTATTTTTTTCTGGACATTATGCATCTCACATCATGCAGAGCACACATGACATGGTGCAGGGGATCACCATGCTCGAATTAAACCAAAGGTGACTCCACCACAGATCAACAATGAACCAGAGGTAAATTTTTCTGTTGTGCTTAGTTTACACAGAAAAGCCCATTGTAGTGAGTCGAATATGACATTTTTTTACACCAGCATCAAGGTGGATCCACATAAAAAATGTTTGCCAAGCCCATGAGTTCCAAGGTAAAATCTGATAGCTCATCCATATATTTATTTGATTGCAACTCCCTTTAACCACATTTTAAGTATTTACATTTGCACATGCCAGCTTCATTAAGCACTGATAATTCACAGCTATTTTGCAATTAATGTTATTGCAATATTTCCGAGTATTCAAGGTATAAAGAGTTCTCATTTTTGTATTGTATATTCTGACCTTATCAACAAGAAAAAATACAATTGTGATAACATATTTGGTAGGCTAAAACTAGTACACTATTATTATAATCTAGACTATAAGGCCATTCATGTATTTATTCAAAGAGAGCCAATACAAACGTATCAATACCTTTATGTGACGACTGAGCTGTGTAGGGAACTTCTCTTCCTCCTCATCCTTGACAGCTGCTTTTCCTCTGAACAAATCGATTGTAGTGCCAGGTGGGAGCAAGCCCTGGTGCTGCTGCCACTTCAGTGCCTGTTTAGACAATACACACAAAATATAGCTGTTATAAGCTGAGCTACGTAATGATATTTCAGATTATGCAAAAGATCAAGTGTAGTTGACAACACCAGTCCACCATATAGAACACAATAAAATGACTTTGGATGGTGTTACGATAGGGTGAACATTTCAATGAATTAATTTATTTAGCATAACATCTTGGGATAGAATATATTCACGCAATAAGCATAAATGTATCTCATAGCCCAGATATATTGTAAAAACAATCAAATTAGCAGTCATCTAATTTAGATATGAAAACATAAATTAGAAGCATCTGTGTAAAAATAATAGAAAAATGTTACTAAAAAGACCTATGCATACACTAGAAATAACAGAGAAATGCAATACATAAAGCATACGTAATACAAATAAAGCATAAACATAACAATTCTAAATACGTTTTACAGGGATGGCAGCTTGGTTATATTTTCTAACAAACTAGAAGCAAAAAGTTGAAATGAACAAAAGTATATTTTGTGGCCAATCAGTTCTGTAATCTTGGATACGTGACAATTGCAGCTGAAGAAGAGATAATTTTGTGATGTTCCATAAGATTACTGCACCCATAAGGTATTTTTGCATGAATGGAAGGAAACCGATTTTGTAATTTTAAACGACATTGAATATGCACGACAGTTTGCTTTATTGTTGCTCTTATGCTTTGGAAACTTCCATAACTCTTTAAAATCCCTAACTACTCAGTGTTTTGTTAAAACTCACACATTGTTATTGTATTGCGAGTATGACTAGGACTTTACAACTTGAGTTGTGCAGAAACTGTGCCCAGCAAAAAAATCAACTCATCCAACTCGCTCAATAACGAAGCATCTTTCAATGCTTCTCCCCACTTGGGACAACTGTCATTGCCTGTCTGCTTGGGATCACTTGGGACGTGAAGTGTGATTGTCACCCCAGCGTCTCAATTAGGGACATGTTATCATGTCTGCCAGTGATGTGATTGGAATGTTGATAAGGATAGTCTCAAAATATTACTGTATGCAGTTTTAGGTTCCTCTTAGCAATCCATATCTTTTAAACATGGCAACAATGCTACTTTTTTATTTGATAAACACTGTGCTCACATTCTACTGAATTTACTGCATGCTTTGTGTGGTGAGGAACATACTCCTTGGTTCTTTCGGTAGAGTCACGTAGGTATAAAATAAAATACCTGCGTGACTTTACCGAAAGAACCACAGAGTATGGATTCCTGCAGTCACGAAAGCTTCAAATCAAGATTGGTGAGGAACAATAGAAGATCATATGCACAGCATGCTTGTTTATTCTCATTTTGTAAAGCTAATGTGTAGAATTGTATTAATATATTTGATTGATGCTACGGGAGCACTTGCTCTGCATCTACATCAGTCATAAGAAGAAGACTAGAGAAATACAAACACATACATGAGCAAGCTGTAAGTTCATACCTGTCCAAGCAAAGCCATGAGACGAGCAGGAGGCACCACGCTGACTTCCCCAGCGAGGGCCAGAGCTATGGCTGCCCTCCTCTTCTCCTTACTGCTACCATCCGGATATGCCTACAAAGCAACACCAAAATGTAAATATAACCTCCGATCAATATACATTATCAGCAAGTAATCATAACAGATGGGACTAAACTATAAAATATACACATCGTGTAAGAAGCTCTGTTACCTCTCGGGGGTCAAAATACGAGCGGGCAAGCAGGTTTTCCAAGTGGACGTAGCGTTCAGGCTGGGTCTGTTTCAACATGATCATGGGGTCGGTTTGCCTCAGCAGGGAGCGTGCAGCACCCAGCTCTCTCAGTTCAATCAGCTCCAACACCACCTATGACAGAGGCAAAGTATCAGTTTCAAGACACCTACATTTCAAATCCAAACAAGTATAAAAAATTACACAAAAGAGTGCACCTTGCCTGTCATACCTGCTCATAGAGGTCAACTAGAGTTTTGTCAGGCAGCTTGAGGGACTGTATAGCCTGCAGTACAGTATCCCAGTGCCCATTGTTGATTTCCGATACAAAACTGTCGATGCTGTCCACCGTGTTGAGGGACACGGACGTCTCCTCCTGCAGCACGGCTAGCGTGCGTTGCAAATTGTTCTCCTTCAGGTACTGCATGATTAGCCGCACCACACTGAACACACACACATACAAAAAGAGAGATGTTAATCATTTTAATGGCGGCCTGCATTGTAGTTTACACGTTCAAATTGGACATGAACCCCTGCTCATCGATGTCTAATATTCATTTATAACTGTATGCAAAACATATTTTAAAAATAACCGGCCAAAAATGTGCTGGACCAAACTTGGAAAAACAATGACATGTTCAAAATGCTTGTTAAAAAAGTGATCTTTACGTTAAATGCACAATATATCCTAAGCCAGCAAGGGCTCATCACATCCTCATGCCAATTATGAAATTGTTCTTCCTCGTCAATGTTTTTGTGTTTCCAAACTTGATTTTAAATAATTTACTGTGCGGTTAAAGTATGTTTGCAGTATTGAAATTTATGGTCCCTTCGTGGTATAAACAGTTGAATATTGCACTGTAGTCATAATTACTATTTTTATCTACAGCACCTGTGCGCATTTGCAAAATAGAATATTGTTCATTGGGCTCTCCCCTGCTTAGATGGTTAATGTATGCATGTTTTGTGCCCTTTGTCCATCCACTGCTGGATAAAAGCCTCCCCTCCACGTGAACTGCTCCATCATTGACACTATGTATGCTATTTAACATAGGTCTCACTTGCAATGGTATTTTACCTGTTATAAAGTTCGTCTATATTCAGATGTTATTTGCAAGTTTGTATGTTATAATCAACAGATCTCGAAAGCTGCACTCTTGACCAGTATTTACCCCATCTTCCTTACAAATATGCATACTTTAAACACACAGTTCCCTCTCAAAAGAGCATATGGGGCGGTGCTCATGTTTACATACAGGGATCGAAACGCCATGCTACCACGGGAAAAGGCAATTTCCAATCAAAGTACAATCACTGGTTTACAGTCAACTATAGCACGTTTAATACAGAATTAACACGCGTGCTTGATATCTACACGTGCAGCAGTTTTGCCCATCCGCTTCTTGACGAGTCTCTCCTCCCCGAACGGGTCGTGGGGTTATTTGACCATACTTCAGTGTTCAGTACGGGTTGTAATGCAATACAGCTGTGGATGTTGCTCCACTTTATTCTGCTGCTCACCACATAGCCTTGCCACCTATAACAACCTGTTAATATATGTTGATCACCTATCACTGTTTATCCAGTCTCAACGCCTGGGTATATTCAGGGTGATTTGGTAATAGGCATTTTTATACAAAGTAAATTGGGTATAAGCACACCATATATAAGCACAGTTATGTTAAAAACATCACATACTTACAATACACTTGACACCCTTGCAAACGAGACTTTTCATCTCCAGGGATTATCACACTATTATTAAAACGAATCGATGCCTCGAGTTTCCTGGCTGGCGGCTGTTGGCTGGACTTCCCTCCACCCCAATGATTCATGGGACCTCCTTTGCCAGTACCAAAATATGATAGTAGGTTTTCCCCTTTTTTCTGGCAACAAATGCTTGTCTTTGTGCCGTACGCCTTTTGGCGTCCTCTGGTCTAACACCGTTTTGAGACGAGGCTCAAAAGAAAGCTGTCTCTGGTGTAGACCAATCAGTTTCAAAGACAATGCATATATGATCAGAGTACGTTTTTTGTTTGCATTCTGACCACAAGCACTGTGGTTAATGCTGACATGATTCCTTGTAAAAGGTTTCAGTTTGGTGTTTTAACATCTTAACACCTGTTTTGTTGCCAGAAAAAAGGGGGAAAGCTATTCTCATAACTCAATTGTTAGTGGTTTCGAGCCGTGGACACCTAAACTACCAGGCTTAATCGGATTTTCCGTATAACACTTGAACATTGATTTTAAACGGCGAAAGTTCGTAAAACATAATAGCGACATCGAAGGGGCGGGAGTAACGAATACATAAAACTGACACGGTTATTTTCACATCGATTTCAATGTGTGCTCCCATGAATGCAATTCTTTTTCCAGAATATTATTTCATTCTTAGAGTAAATACAATCCACGACACATACAGTATCTTGGTTTGCCATTTTATAACGCAAAAAGCGGTGCAGGATTGTGATAAGAGTATGGAAATGATAGCAGTCTCTGATTTCGCGCTACAGAGCAACGCGTTATCATTTAGCGCAAATAAAAATTCAGCATTTTAATCACAATGGTTACAACTGGTTGGGGGGAGGCTCGGGGGGATTTCTCGTACCAGCACACTTTGGCCACAATCACACCTCGCCTTGCCACCAACAGGTGTGCTTCATTCCAGCTTTCTAGCGTGCATCCGTTAAATAAACGCAGATAACGCGCGGCGCTTATGCGATAACTGTACGAATTGTAATGCAGTGTGGCCTCGCCTGGGCCTCCACCGAGCCTGGCCTAGGCCTCAATGGGGCCTAGGCGAGGCTCGGTGTTGGCTCACACACCCCCCTCCTCCCTCCCTGCCAGCGCGAACACTCACTCGGGTGACTCGATCTCGATGGACATGTTTGCCGAGGTGCGGGCAAAGAGGCCGCCGCGGTGCAGACGCCGGAGGTTTCGTGCGGAGGGTCAAACGAGACGGCGTCGACTCGGATTCGGAGGCCTTTTGGTTCGTAACGGGCGTCCCCCCCACCTCGCGCGGCGGCGGTGACGTCACCAGTACCCACATGGATCGAGGCATGACGTCATTTCAGTGGAGCGATGTCGCCATTTTTGCCGCCTCCCCCCTACTCACGACACGTGCAAATGTCGTCGTTACGCGTCGCGAAGAGATTTTCCCGGCAGGCAGGGGTGAGTGACGTCACGGCGATGGCGTGCGGTGGGGGAGGTGACGTCACGCTAAGCGATCGCGATGCCCCCTTGATGATTTGTCGCTCGCGATTCTCGACCGCGATTTGATTTACGATTCGATTCACGTCTTTGCGTGACCACTCCCGTTGATTGGTTCTGCTGCGCCTTTGTTTTTAATGCAGGCAACTTGCGTAAATATATACGCGAACATTGCAACAAGCCGGTTCCAACACGCATGGTTTTCGATGTGCCAAAAAAGTCGAGTTTATTGACTTGAATTGATCGTTAAGATGACATGACGTTGGTTGAATTACTGTTGAAACTGGCGTCTTTATTCATCATGGCAGTGTCAATTTTCAAATAAAAGTAATAATGTACAGCCACTTCTCAATCCACTGCTGGACGAAGGCTTCCCTAAACCTTGTCAGTCATGTGGTTATAATATACACTCGCCACCAATGTGGTTTTTTTCGCTAAATATTGGGTTTTTGGAGCCTTGGACCAAACTATATCTGATTGTGACATTAAATCAAGGATTTTTAATGCATTAACACAATGGAATATTTAGGCACAATGAAGTGTACCATACATGATAGCAAAACCAAAGATCATGTACAATAGGTTCGATAAAAAATAGTTCAAATCTGTCGGGATGGATAGAAGATAGAGGTGGACGAAAAAGCAGGATGTTAGTGCATTTGGGAAAAAAAATACTTAACTATAATACGTAAGATACCATTATGCTAATCTTAATTTTTTTAATATAATTGCGTACGTACTACTTCCTATGACGTGTTCTTGGTTCTTTCAGTAAAGTCAGGTAGGAAATAAAAATAATAAAATAAATAAAAAATACTTTTAAATAAAAGCAAAAAACCCACAAAAATAGTAAAATAGAATTAAAATTCAAAATATAAATTAATTTAAAAAATCATTTCATTTTACTATTTTTTCTATCTACATGACTTTACCGATAGAACCAATAATATGAATTCGTGCAGTCAAAATCCTATGACGTGGTTCAGGAACATGGTCATTACAATCATAAATGTAGTAAAAAGTTAAAGTTTGAAAAAAAAACGTGGAGACGTGCACGTTTGTACACCGATACGGTAAAGAGGAGCACATGGAATGGAGAACATGCGCAGGTCATCCATGATATTGGTCGCGAAAGCCTACGTGTTAAACCATAATGTGCAGGTCAATCACAATTCTGTTAAATGGGCTTGGGCCGGACGCGTCCCGAGACGGAACAATGGTCAAGAATAATTATGTACGGTAGTGGCAATGAAGGGATGGAACGTGTCTCAAATTACTTCCATGGAGGAGATGGGTATTGTGTGCAAGCTCTAGGTGGAATATTCAGTCACTGGATGGTGCCAAGTAGTTGCAGATCGGGGAGGCTTTCATCCAGCAATTGATGTATCATGGCTGATGGATATATTCACTAAATTTGCAAAAGGCCTTGACCATGCAAATGTCGCAATCATTCTGCGCTTGCAACTTACATAACGCCAGTGGCGTGTTTATCTCATCATTTTGCAGTTGACCCCAGCCGCTCATTACGATTTCCCAAGGTCATTTTCTGCAGCACTTCTCTCTCACTCCAACGATGCAATTTTTTTGTCAGAATATGACTATAATCAACTGAAATTATCCCCCCCTCTACTGTATTGTTTTTTAATCGAAGTTTATATATTTTTTGTTTGTAAAGTTAGGGCGATCGTCATCTTTATTTGGAATGCGCAGTCACCAAAGGCGCAGATTCAAATAGACCACGCGTTGTATTGCATTCGGGAATGTAGCACTCTGACCTTCGCTGTCCTTAAAAAAAAACACATGTACAGTACTGTAATATATATTTTTTAATAGCACAGTAATAGGCGACGTTTCGGGAAACGGGCATTCATACCATACATATGCCAATACTGTATCTCTAACTTATTCAGGGGTTTTTTATATATCCCCCACCCCTTTAATGACAGTTAGTTAACAATTGTGTTGAATTATTGTGTTACGGAGCAACGCGCTTAAAACATACAGCTATTTATTTTACCAGGTCAGACACCACTGCGCTCTAGCGCTCTCTTTCAGAAGCCACCTGGCAACTAACCATAGCTCAACGAAGTGGCTCATAATGTGAAAATGTATAGCAGCCAAATATAATAAAGGCGTGTTTGTGAATGTGGAGGAAAAACCCGGAGGACCCGGAGAAAAAAATCCACGCGACCATGGGGAGACAACACCGCAAACTGCAAATATTCAGACATCATGGTCGGGATCGAACCCATGACCTCCGGTATACCAGGCTATGTAGCGAATATCTCGCCACCATCGAAGCACATGAAACATTTAAAAGCACAAAAGTGTATGTGTTGGACTCTACTTCATTGCGTCTTATAATCTGGCCAACCCCGTACTGTATATCGGTGCAACACACTCAACCACACCAGACAACTCATGCCCCGCGTATAGCCTTAACAGACGACGGTTGAGGCAAGTTCTGTTAACGAACAGCACCTATGAAGGCCGGCACGGGCACACAAGGGGGGTAGGGTTGTCAACACCACTCCCTTTGCATCCCCAGTGGCTATGTTTACACACCAACAACCACCGCCATTCGCCACTTCGTGGACGTGACGTCACCGCGGCGCTTGTGCCAGGCTACGTGCACCAGGTACAGTAACGAACAACCACCCACTAACCACGTGCACACACCACCCCGGGCCAGGGTCAACACGCCGAAGGGCGCCACGTGGTCTCTCTGCACACACCCCCCCCCAAACCCCTCCCCCCTTCAGCCCCCACCGTGACCCCCGCCCCGACCCTTCCCACCCACCGCGGCGCCTCGCGTGACCATGAGCGCACGGCCGTCTCGGCGCCTCCCATTGGCTGTAAGGCGGCTCCGCGCGTAGCGACGCTCGGCCAATGGCGAGGCTCGGCACAGCGCGACACCCCCCCCCTCCCACGACACACACCCTCCTCGCCCCCCCCCTCGACCCCCAACCACCCTCCCCACCGCCTGCGGCAGAAGCTGAGCAGCGAGCGGCGATGGCAGCTCCCGCAGGTAACCTCTCTGCCGCTCCCGTCACTCGAAAACGATTGATTCTAGTGTCGCGCAGTTGCGCGATGCTGTTAAGAGACGCGGGGCGTAAGGCTTGCCGGGCGTGAAGGGAGCGCGGGCGTCGCTGTGTTGCGGCCTCGGGTTTGAGGGGAAGATGTGCGTGTGGGGGTTTACGTTACTCCGGCACACTACTCGTCTCTTCGATCTTTATCGTCCGCCGTTCAGGTGGCCGTGCTTCTATCGCAACACACCCGCAAGTGATAACTAGGGCGGCCTGCACGGGATCGAACCACGAACCTTGTTGACGGCTTGCGGCGATCGGGGCCACGAGCCGACCGCCGTCTTGTTGCCTCTTTTTGTGGCGAGATTTGAATTGTTAAAAACAAAAAACCCAAGCCTACGATTGTCCCCTGGCACAGGTGAGGCCGAAGATTCAGGTGCGTGAGTCACGTCACAATGCGCCACGGTTTTCGAGTATTTTAGTTGCCACCTCTTTAAAAGCTTCGCCCACGTTTGGGATGGATAATCCTCCGTTGCCCGTGTCGTGTAACCGCAAGGCAAGAAGAGGAGAGAGCCGTTCGCTCATTGCGTTCTCTTGGCTCGTTAAGTGGCCTTCTCCCGTGGCCTCTAACGAGTCTTCCCTTTCATATACACACACACAGCAGAGCTCACGGGTGCCTGAGATTGCCTCGGGTCTGCGCGAGACACGGATTAGCAAGTTGCCCGTGCTGGGGAAAGTGACATTTTACAGTACGATACGCGTGCACCCCTGATGTCAGTTCACTGCTGGATCGACCACGCCTGCGCTGGATGACCTCGTGCTGTTGCAGGTGGTAGGAGTTAATCGACCATGCTTCACGCTTGCCCGAGAGCGAGTTGGTGCAGGCGGAGGGCAGTGGACGTGGGAGCATTGCACAGCACAATTTCGCTGCCCACAGTGTGGGCCCTATTTTCTCTTACACTACCACCTGTGTGGTGCAGAGCGGTTGTCCATTCAAATACGGTCTCGTGGGAAGGAATGAGTGAGAGAAACGCACCAACGACGTGAAACTTGAGAGCGATTTTTTCTGCAGCATTCGCTGCACCGAGTGCGTTCTGCTGAAGAGTTTTTTCTACATTGTAGTGTGTGCACTACATTGACAAAACTTTCCATATTCGTAACCAACAGTAAAGAAGAATGTAATAGGTTAGCTTTTGCGGGTAGTGTCCTTTCTGTGGAGTAGAGAGCAGAATGAACAGCTTTTATTTCTTCAATTAACAGATATTGACGAATAAGCACGTGTGGAGTTGTGTACTGCCTTTCGTTTTGTGTCTGAGTTAAAGTCCAATCCCAGGGCTGTAAAAAGCATTGGCTGACTAATTTTTGCAGTGAAGCGACAGGTACTCCCAGCATTTTTAAGTTTGGGAGGCGCTCTAAGTTGGGGAGAGGCGAGAAGCCCTCAGGACCCATTTGGGGTAGCCAGTGTTTGCTGCCAATGTCCACCACTGGGGAAGAGGCAGAAGTCCTATGTCCCCATGTTTGTGAAGATGGACCATCGCCCAAACCTTAGCTCTTGTTTGTCAGGGAGTGTACGAATTACGATGGTCGTGAAAGTGTTTGTGTATCTACGTTTTAGTGATTTGCTCTCCTCTCCTATACTTTGCACTCCGATTGTGTTTTGTATTGTTTGTTGGTGATAACTTTCTGACTCGCCCCTGCTGGACGTATGTGAAAAAAGCTTCGTAGCTCGTCGGATTTCTGCAGGATAAATTCTGATTCTGATTCTGTTGAGCGCACATTTGAGAGGCGTGTAAACCCTTTCAGTGCGTGCAACACAGCATATGTATCTCAGAGTTGCAAGGCTGTGTATGGTTTTTCAATAAAGTACCTTAGTTTGTCACTTTATCAGATTGTATTTAATGTTTTTATACTGCACTATGATTATTAAAACAGACCCGTCATACATTTATCATGCAGTTCACAAGTTATTGTAATCTCTTTGTCATATCTCAAAATTTCCTTATGTTTAATTAAAATTGACATTGCGTGGTGTTTAAAAAGTTTTTTTGGTACCTTAAGTATTTTACGTGAAAATCAAAGTGTGTAAAATCTGTTAAATTACATTTGATCATTTTGAATTAAAGATGCACACATTGCATGTACATTACCTGACAATGTACATATGGGTTATCGGAAACATGTAGTATACTTTATGGTGTCTTGTTGTGAATTTAATTTGTATGTGGTGTCATCACTGGCGATATTTTTTTCCATACCGAACTAGCAGCCCACACGTTGTTAAGTTCTTCCACCCATCCCTCCAGCCTGCCATAAAAACTACTTTTGTTAAATATACAGTATGGTGGCATATGCGCAGGATCCATGGCCAGGTTGGAGGGTTGGGGGGGGAGGCATGATGTTAGCACGCACATACTCAATGCTGTAGGATGAGGGTGACGTCATCACGCAGATGTGCGCGGTGACGTCATTACCGTGCATGCGCACTTGCGCGCCAGCCAGGCAGACAAAAATCCAGCCAGCAAAACTTTTAAAAATATAGAATGATTGTGTGACTGATGTATATCACATGCTAGAAAGGCTAGAACTTAGCTGCAATTTGGCAAAAGTACAATTGAGTCCGTGCTTATAACTGAAACATTCCAAAGAACGTTGTTTTTAAAAATAAATTGCTCAGCAAAAAAATACGGCCGAGAAGTTGAATGTTTTCACTCGTAGGACATGGCAAGCTTAGAGTTAAAACATTCCTTAGTCTCATCCTGAACGCTTAAAAATCTATTCCAGTATATACTACATCAGTGAACAAAGTAATTTGCCTTTTGTGAAGTGAGATGCTAAAGCTGATAGAGAACAGGTAAAGCCCACTGCCATTTGTTGCTTAAATTTCAATGAGTGTATGATACTAACATACTCAAATGAATAGATCATCCTAAATGCCACTTCTAAAACAAAATAAATATAAGAAGTGTATCTCATCAGCTGTTGTAGTGCTGGATTATGTTTTGAAATGACCTTGAAGGATGGTATTTTCATAAATGCTTGCATAAGATAATTAGCGCTTTCGTGGTGGTCTCGTGACTTTCTGAAATGCATTAATGCGATCATTATAAAACAACTAAATAGGAAGTTTGCATGGGAGAGTGAAACATAAACACATACAACATTTATCACATGACCACGTATCACATGTTGCTGTGTTGCAAGTTGATGTGGAATTGATCATATATGCACTATATGTAGTGTTTCAATTATTTTCAAGTTAGTCTGACTTGCATGTGCATGTATAATGACCTTGAACTGGTGTAACATTCAACTACATAATTAGCTTCAACTTTTGGGGTTAGGCAATCAGCAGCTGGCTTGTGAACTGGACATGTGAATTGTTTTTCAGCTACAGAAATTGTGGTGCATCTGGACTGCATTTGTGACATAAATGTACTTGTGTCTGGTTTTTAATGTTTATACGATATTGCATTTCATACTGGTTAATTCCCATTTTACAGCTCAGTGATAAAAACATAAAATTTGTACATTACGTTTAAATCTAGGATAGCCAGATGCAATGCAAAAATGAATTAAATGTTTCTGTTGTAACATGTGGTAATATTTTTTTGTTTCAGAAAATCATTTTGCACACATTCTTCAGGCGCTCGACTCTAAAAAACCCGAAGGGAAGTTTTTTAACCTTGTAAAATTACAAGATCCCCGATACGGTGCGTATACATCACCACCGAGTTTAGACACGCTGAACAAAATCTCTGATTTTATGAAAGTGGTTTTCTATTGGAGACATATAAATGTATCTGCGGTATATATCTCTCAAAAGCAGTTCAGAAATGTTTAATAATATCATTGGGCGTGAGTCTGCCATTACCTTAATGAGGCTATTGGGAAAACAGCTATCACAATTCTATTAGGTGTGTACATTTACAAGTGTGTCCAAAAAATGGAAACTAAATTCATCAGCCAATCTATCCATTGAGACATAGTGTATGTAATAATACAGTTGGTATACGAAAAAAGGTTCACTAATATGTGGAATGTGTTGTGTGAGTGCAGAACGGCTTCCATATTCCATTCGTGTGCTGCTCGAGTCTGCCGTGCGCAATTGTGATGGATTCCACGTGCAAAAGGATGATGTCTTCAACATCATGGAGTGGAAGGAGACACAGAAGAAAAGTGTAGAGATCCCCTTTAAACCAGCCCGCGTCATTCTGCAAGACTTCACGTGAGATCCGAATTGAGCTGCATGAAGCTGGTGTTAAATTTACTGTTTTAAGATTAAGTCCAGTGTAATAGTTATTGTCTATGACAATCTGGGAAGGATAGGGTTTTAGACAAGCAAATATGTGACTAACAGAAATAGCACATGGATTATTTTAAAAATGTATGGTGTCTCTGGTTTATTTAATAAATTAACTATGAAGCTGATAACACTAGTTTTAATATTAACACATTTATTGTTCCCTGTTCAAATAATGCGATTACATGTTTTTTTATCTGCTTTAAAATCTTATGTCGGTGATGCATCATAATGTTTTTGATAGTTTCCAAAGTCAGTCAATTTGTCTGATGGAATTTTAATAATTATGTATAATTTAGTTGCATATTGAAGTGTCTACCCAGGTCACTCTTGAAAATGAGACTATCCTGGTCTCCTTAATTCTCTACCTAGTTAAACAAAATAAACTTGAAACTTGTCTTAATTCATAGATGTAACCTTTCACAGGCTTTGAAGATGCCTCAAAATACGATATGCAGTAAAGCCCAGCCAATTTTACCAATATTGAAAATGGAACTAACTCATAGTAATTAAAACATACAGTCCTTGAGTTTTTTTTTTTACATTCGTGAAGGCCACCTGTAATTTTTAGGTGCCTCTGGCAAAAAAAAAGACATTGACATTTCATTGCATTAATACTTGTATTTTCCATCCTTAGTGGTGTCCCAGCTGTGGTGGACTTTGCGGCTATGAGAGATGCTGTAAAGCTGCTCGGAGGAGACCCTGAGAAGATAAACCCCATTTGCCCTGCTGATCTTGTTATTGACCACTCTATTCAGGTTGACAGCAGTGGAAAGTGAGTAATTTGCAAGGATCGTTTTCTCATTGAACTGCATTATCCTGTTATATATGATGAGAGTAAATTTTTGTTTACATTTCAATTAACAACCACCCGAGGTTAAATATTAAACCGTATCTAGTACAGCATCCCCTCGTTATCCAAAAAACTTGCTCTCTGTGATTTTGGCTATCCACGAATCATATCTGGAAGCCTAAACAACTGCATCGAGAGAGAGCAAGTGATGAGATAAGTGACGAGAGAGAATATGATGTGAGAAAGTGAGGAGAGAAAAAATTATGAGATATAGAGATGTGCTTTTATGACAATGTCCATGTATTTAATAGCTTATGTATTTTTAATGGTAATTTATTCCAAATATAGGTTTTTGTGGGCCAATAGCATCCGTGAAATTTACTATTCACGAGCATCTCTGGAACGTATCCCTCGTGAATAACGAGGGAGTACTGTAATGTCACACAAAAAATACTGTTGAGGAATGCAAGAGGAATTCACCTCAATTATCCTTCCCGATTTAGTGCTGGGGAACTCTGGTATGGTGTTGTAGTGTTACGAAGTGAAAAAGAGGAGAATGTGGTTGGATGGGATGGAGGGAGCTTGAGCCAATGACCTGTCCTGGTTGGAGAACATAAAAAAGGAAAATTAACAAAGCAATGGCAACTAAACTTAATACATTCATTCCATTGCATCCAGAACCGAAAGTCTTAACAAGAATCAGCAACTGGAGTTTGAAAGGAACAAGGAGCGTTTTGTTTTTCTTAAGGTGAAGTATAATTAGTTTCTAATTCTATTTATTTTATATACATTAGCCACAAGCAGCTTTCAGTTATATCTGATTTTTTTATTGAACACTACTGAACCAAGCAATTGTGTACTGTTTGATTTAATTTAAGGCTCATTTTGAAAGTTATCTGTGGAGCCATTCTGAACAAGTTTGAAAAAAGTCTAAGTACTGTGAGTGGTGAATGTGCAATAGTATGGTTATTGTGTTCTGGTCTCAGCTTGAATCCCATTTTAATAATTAACTACAAGTAATCTGTAAAACAACTGTCCCATCCTAACTATCGTGAGCTTGTTGTTTTTTGACAAATACTTTGCAGTGGACTCTTGTCTGTTAACCAATACTTTGTTGTAAATGTTTCTAGATACAGAGTAATTCGAAAATATGATGACAGCAACTAAAAACATATACACATGTAACCTTTAAACGCTGGCTTTTATTTTTAAAACATATATCTGACTTGCAGGTGTACCCGTTCTTTGCACGGAAATTAATAGTTTAATCTATATAGATAGAAAATAGCAGCCCGTGCCTCCTTTGGACATGTCCGTCCAGCCCCCCAGCAAAAAGTTAGTCTAATATGATAACAGTTACCGCGCATTGGTGCGGGATACACGGCCTACGCGGAGGGTGGGGGGGGATGCGTGACATTGGCAGGCACACTGCGTAACGCTGCCGCATGCGGGTGACATCACAGATGTGACGTCACAGCTCACTTGCCGTGCAATATATTTTATCCATTATTGCGCCCACCCCCCCCCAAAAAAATACAAAAGTCTATTTTTATACTTTTTGCATTATGTACAGTCTGGAAGCTACTCGCATGCTAAATTTCAAGTTTGTTGCATGTTGGGAAGTATGCTAAACATTTAGAACAGACACACATTCCCAAATTTCCCTTTTAAAAATATAAGATGAAACGATTAGAATAAATGTAAACAGTGATGGCAGCATGAACTTGTGTATTGATTTCTGGATAATTTGCCTTTTCATAATCGAGTTGTTGAATTTAGTGAATATTAAATGCATTTACCCTGGTTCTGTACGTTGCTTGTAGTGGGGGTCCCAGGCATTCAGGAATATGCAAATCGTGCCACCTGGTTCAGGCATCGTGCACCAGGTTAACCTTGAATATCTGGCAAGGCTGGTGTTTGACCTGGGTGGCCACTACTACCCAGACAGTGTTGTGGGCACTGACTCGCATACTACTATGATCAATGGACTCGGCATACTTGGATGGGGTAAGAATTTCCCTCTTTTATGCCTCTGTTTGCTTGCGGGCAAAAAGGGGTCAAAGTATATTGACGTGTAACCCTTGATCCAAGTGATGTTGTTTAAGATTAATGGATAAACTGTGCCATAATTGTAGTCTGTGTCTTCTTTTAAAGACACGGTATGCAATCGAGACTGCAGTGTGTCTATGCGTTCTTTCATTGTCTGCTTATCTATGGGAGCCACAATATATAATTATCAGGACACTCCTGAAAACAATGTTGGTGCTCAGTGAGACCTTTCTCAGTGAACAAGTGTAAATAATGAGAGCATGGTTTTGTTGGTCACCTTTTATGTCACCTGTGATCTACTGCCAATGTAAACCGACGGCCCATAGCATGACCAGCAATATACATGTATTCCATTATAACGTTCCAGTTTGTGGCTCTGTGCAGAATAGGAAGAGCGAAATTGCAGATAAAATAAAATGTGGAACAGTGCAATACTGCACTTAATGGGAGCTCTGTCCACTGTCTTAGTAACGTTAACTTTTTACAGCTGATTAAAAGATAAAAGAAGAATGTGATGCAGCCCAACTTGCATAACAAGATGTGTGGATAAGAGGGTCATGGAGTAGAAGATTTTAGTTTTATTATAACAGGATTTATTGTTAATCTTATCTTTCTCCCTTGGAACTCCAGTGATTTGCTGTTGACTGCTATGCTGCACCATTGGAGCTTTGTAGTTCAACCTCATTTTTCTCTTGAAAATTATGTTAAGCAACTGAGTGATACACAGTCCCTACAGTGCAAATACAATAAAGTTGGACAGTTTAAATTTATTTTGTTGATGGAATGTTTTGCTCATCAGTAAATAACAAACATTTAAAATAGATTGTTTACTGTAACAAAATCTATTGTACAAAAAATATAATTTGTGAATTATTAATGCTTGTTAAACAGTGGCCAAGCTGGGTTTATTTGCTCAAGATAAAAAAAGTTTCAGATTTTAAACCTGGTTGTGGATGTAATTTAGTATCCACAAGTGCATTCGAAACGTTCAATCTAATCTCAGGAGAGTATACATACTCTTCTGGATAAGTGCTAAATAGTGTCTGAGATGACCAATATTAAACATATTCAAAATATACCAAGCTTTAATATTTTCACTTATCATGAGTTTGAAGTACTTGAATAATACTGTAAATTAATTCTTTACATTTCTCTGAAGTAATACATTATTGTGTCAGAGGTATTTATACAATCACTATAATGAAATCCTGACTGATCAGCCGATGGGAATCAGATTCTGCTACAAGCCAGTCAGATACTATCTCAGATTGGGTTTGGATAAGATTTAATTGCACTTGATCAAACCCAAACCATGCATGCATTGTGTGGTTGGATAAGTTACTTTTTTTCTCAATTAGAAATTGTGTACGTTAGTTGGACATAACCAATCAAACTTATAAATGTTGTAACCAAAAACATGACTTTATTTTGTCAGGTGTTGGTGGGATTGAGGCAGAGGCGGTGATGCTTGGGCAGCCAATTAGCATGGTGCTGCCAGAGGTTGTGGGATACAAGCTGGTAGGCAAAGTAAACCCAATTTCCACCTCAACTGATGTGGTCCTCACTATCACGAAGGTTAGTAGAACAGAAATTGATTGAAGATAATTTGTTGCATTACAGTGTTATGTCATGGATTCCAAATAATGCAGCAAGTAATGGGACCATTTGAAATATAGAGTCAAGGTCAGAGGTAAACATTTGAAAGCAGGTATGGTTAATGTTTGAAAAATATAATTATTGATGTAAATTTATTTTTAATGGACCTGTATTTTATGTAGTTGATTTCATAGCTATAGTCTTGGGTTTTTCGGTAAAGTCATGTAGACAGGTTAAAATAAAATTACAAAAAACTACGACGTTTTAACGCAACACAATTTCCAACCCTTATAAACAGTTTGCCTTGGAAGCTAACCCCTATTTCCTGAAGACGACCGCTTGTGTTGCGATCGAAACGTCATAGTTTTTTGTTATTTTCTTTTAACATGTCTAGGTGACTTTACTGAAAGACCCAAGAATATGAATTTCTGCAGTCACGAAAGCTTTAAGTGAACAATGAGCATAATTTTTTATACTTTTCAGCCGATTCACGTGATATTTACGGCAAATCTTTTACTTTTCCACAGTAATAAGTTATACTATTCTGACACAACGCTTTAAATAAATGTTTCGTGTTATAGCGTTGCGTGATTTTGTTTCCTGGTTGACGTGTGACAGCAGCATAATTAAACATTGTATGCAATATTGAAGCTGCGGCAGTCCTTCAACACATGTGATCTCGGCTTGTCTGTTTGAATGTTTTAATACCCATTTCCCTTTCCTTCCCGTGCACATTCGCAGCACCTTCGTCAGATCGGTGTGGTTGGCAAGTTTGTGGAGTTCTTTGGGCCTGGTGTGCTGCAACTTTCAATTGCGGACCGAGCCACCATCGCCAATATGTGTCCCGAGTATGGCGCCACGGTGGGTTTCTTCCCTGTGGATGCTGTCAGCATCAAGTATCTCCAGCAGACGGGCCGGGACCAGGAAAAAATCACCATCATTGAAAAATACCTGAAGACTGTGAAGATGTTCAGGGACTTTGGTGATTCTTCTGAAGACCCAGACTTCACTCAGGTCTGGTTGTGATATATGTGTTTGATAAAAGCATTATGTTTTGATGATCCACTCACTTGTGGTCTACACAATTGTTTTCTGAATGTGATTAACGCTTGCCTTTTGTTAAAATGTAAGATTGCCCATATAAATGCTTTGGCTATAAAGAAGCAGCTGGCTCCTACAATTTGAAAGGACAAGTGTTTTATATATGTTTGCTTAATCTTAACTGAAAGTCTCTTATTCTATATGTATATTGGTCACCAAGTAATACGTATTTTTATATTTTACCATTTCTATACTACATAAGTATTGCTTTGTAGAGTCCATATTTTATTTATGCCCCCCCCCCCACTCATGTAACTCATTGCTACCCAAAGCAGCCCTTAGCTCTGAGGACAAATCTCAAGCTGGACTGCCTAATGCATTTTTGGAATCCATTTGAACTGAAATATTGAGCTGTAATTTTAAGGTGTTAGACATTTTGCATGTGTTTATTAATTTTCAGAGGATATCAAATGTGCCAGCAGAGGCCTATGGAGAAAATGAGCTGGAGAATTACTTGTTATTTGGTTTAACATTCACTGCAATGTAAACTGGCGTGGTTGGCGCATCTCGGTTTCATGTTGTTGTGTGTGCTCGGGTGCTACGTGTGTTAGGTGGTGGAGTTGGACTTGGCCTCAGTGGTGCCCTCCGTAAGTGGCCCCAAGCGACCTCATGATCGAGTTGCCATTGACGACATGAAAGTGGACTTCCAGAGCTGTCTCAACGCTAAGGTTATTTTCTCGAAGCACATGTGTTTGCTATAGGAAACAATTAGTTTTATTAATGACAGTTAATACTGGTTCTTGTGTAGTATACAATATTCATCTCTATGGAGTGCCATTCATATGAACTGGAGAAGCTTCGTATTCTTCACAAGTAATTTTTTTCTGAAAACTGGAAACATAATTTGTTAACACCCTTATGGTTGAATGTATTTTTAATATACTTTAGGTCATAGCATTGTGTTTAAAGTTAATATTTAACATGAAGTGCAGCTGTAGTGCCTTGCCATTAAATTAAAATTATTAGATGGATCTTGCACCTTGCATTTAATATTAAGTGGTTATTAATTTTCTACGGTGGTGTTGTAATTGTAAAAGAAAATGTGTGAAAGGCAAAGATCATTTGCTCTACCCTTTTAAAAATTATCCCCTTGTAATTTGTACAAAAAAGCCCAGGGGGGAACATGAGAGAAGCACTGGATTAAGTGTGATTGTGCAATGTACTCTCTTGATTTAAATCTAGATTGAAAACTCATTTCTTTAAAATAGATTTTTGTTTTTAATTTATTGTCCTTCCCCTGCACCGATTATCACGGTTGGCTACGTATGGCGCGAAAGAAGTTAATCATATATACTCATACGTTATCCTCATCTACATATGTCCCTACATTGGGATGTGAGTGAAGACTATTATTTTTCTGTGCTGGTACATTCAGTGCTACACATCGATAAGGGTTTTAAGAGCATTAATTTCGTCTACTAGATTGAGACATTAATATTACATTCAAACTCACTCCAGTGGTGGTATAGTCTTCTGTTGTGAAAGTAACATGCATTTTGTTTTTGTCAATCCAGGTTGGTTTTAAAGGGTTCCAAATACCGTTGGAGAAACATAAAGATGTGTCTCTCTTCAAATATGAGGGCAAAGAATATGAGCTGAAGCATGGCTCTGTGGTGATTGCTGCCATCACCAGCTGTACCAACACCAGCAATCCCACAGTGATGCTGGGAGCAGGTATATGGGTGAACATGAGCACCTTTTAAATAGTGTTCTTAGGTGGATGTATACATCAATTACATATATATATAATCCTAAGTTGTCCATGTGCTGGCTCATCTAATGCTGGCTCATAGCTATTAAATCCTTAACATGCCATAGTTTGGCTCTGTGACTAAGGCCTTTTCATTAAAATATCTGTTGCCTAAAAATTCTAAGCGTATAAGTAAAGAAGTAATTTTTCATTTCAAATATGCCTTTATATACATAATATGAATATTATGTTCACCCTCTCTACACCTTTCATCATGCTAAGTCTGCCAATTAAATACTAATTTTTTATGCTAATTCCTTTGTCAAGGCACCTTAATCCCTCTCACACAGCTTAAAGGCCGTGATCTGAGCTTGGCTCTGTTTCACTCCAGCGCAGTCTTCGAGACAGTCTGGTCCCTTCACCTGATGAAGGCCGCTTGTGTTGTGGCCGAAACGTCGTGATTTTTATTGTTTTATTTTTTACCTACGTGACTTTACCGAATAGAACCAAAGAGTATAATTTGTCACTAGTACAGCACACCGGTGTGTTGGAGAGCCAAGCCACAACATTTGCAAACTGAGTATGACATTTCGCCAGTAATTACAACTAGCTTCATCAGGCGACAGCCAGATTTGTGGAGAAGTCTTCCTGTTTCGTTACTTTCTAGAGGCGTAGATGTGTTGACCACCCTTCTGCGCTCTAACCCAAAAACCTCTATCATGGATGATATTGATCGCGAAAGCCTACGTGTTAAACTGATAGAAAAGTGGAACTGCGAGTGTTAGAGCCTCTTTCTGACACCAGAGTATGTTATGGCATGGAAGGGGGACCAAGGGGGCATGGTTCTGGTGACTGTCAGAGAGAGGGCAGTTAAGGACATGACAGTCTGGTTGAATCTGAGTGCACGTGACCAGGACAGGGTAAGAATGTGGGCCAAAGGTGGCGAGAGGGACACGTGGTGTATGGGCCAGAACCTTCTGGGAGGATCCAGAAGGGGGCACGGCCGAGGGCGGAGCCAGGCCACGCTCAGGGGCATAAAAGGGAGGTCCCAAGAGCCGATCAGGGCTGTCTTCTGGAATGGAACCCGCCGTACTACGTCTCTTCGGTCTCCTGTCTTCACGCTCGGCATCGTGGGTCAGGCAGTGTGTTAACTGACCTGACCCGGTTATATAGTTACCCCGTGGTAGTTACCACTATATAGTTATCCCGTTGTACGTTTATAGAGTTACCCCGTTGTGGTCAGAGAATAAACGTGTTGCCTCCTAAGTCAAGTGTGTGTCTCAAATTAGCCCACTACATAAAGGTTGGATGTTTTATATTTGTTAAGATTTGAGTAGAATTTAATTTCATATTTCATCTTTGTTATAATTGTGTCTAGTTTACCAAGCCTCTTCTAGATTATACACGTTTTAACAACACAAAGCTTATTCACATGGTTGAACAGTTTAACATACACTAGAATACTTGTGTTTAAATTTTCTGCATTTTCTAGGTTTGCTTGCAAAAAAGGCGGTGGAGGCAGGGCTGAGTGTGAAGCCCTACATCAAGACGAGTCTGTCTCCAGGTAGTGGCGTCGTGACATACTACCTCAACTCCAGCAAGGTCATGCCCTACCTCCAGAAGCTTGGGTGAGTTTCTCGCACATGTTAGTCTACACTCTGCAGATACTCGTGTCAATGAACGTGAACAGTTTTTTCTTCCATACGGACCACTGTTACACGGCTTTAGAAGATAAGTTATCCACAAAGCTTGGGGGGGGGGGAATTTGCATCAGCTAATCACGTGGCTGCCTTTCCTGCTTGGCATTGGTTCCTCTTCGTGCCTCCGAGTCATTCCCTCTGAGGTTGATCGAATACTGTGTAGCGTGTTAAGAGTTGCAATTATAATTTTATTTTAGTATTTAAACCTTGTGGTTAAGTAATAAGATTCATGAAAACAATTATTTTCTCACCTTGAGCCATTCCAGCCCATGCGCTATCATGTCCGCTTCTCCAAACCAACATGCACTCAGCTTTTATCAAATATTGCAATGCACTTGCCTCTATTGTTTTTTTAAAATTACATTTGAGGGGAGAATGGTGGAATGCATTGACAAATAACTATCTGTTGACAGGTTTGAGGTGGTGGGCTACGGCTGCATGACTTGCATTGGCAACAGCGGACCTCTCCCAGAGCCCGTTGTTAAAGCAATTGGAGATGTAAGAAATGGCACCTGCAATGTTATTTAGGCATCGCACGTTTAACTGTGCTATATAGATGTTTCTTCTACGTCTAGCATGTTCTGGCTATATTGCTCAGCAGCTTATATAAAGCATGGCTTCTGTGTTGCTGACAGAAAGACCTGGTGGTCTGTGGAGTTCTTTCGGGCAACAGGAACTTCGAGGGGCGGATTCACCCCAACACACGCGCCAACTACTTGGCATCACCTCCACTGGTGATAGCCTATGCCATTGCTGGAACTGTTGACATCGACTTCCGAACTGAACCATTGGGTTTGTTGTCATTCCTTGAAACTTCTTCGTTTGCATTCACAATATCTTACCAGACTTTTTCTTACGTTTGTGTTAATAGCACCACAAGCACTGCCCATGCAATTTGATGGGATACACGACTGGGGTGGACGGTGGGTAGGGTGGGAGGCGTGATGTCGGCACGCACGGCTCAACGCACGGACACGTGCATTTGCCCGCACGCCAGCCAGCCAGCAAAACTTTTTTTTAACGAAGTGTAAAATAATGCCAACAGTCACTAGCACTCAAGCTACTCACCAACACTCACTCACACTACCACTTATCCACTTACCAAGAGTCAGAAGGACTTAACAGCACTCAGCAGCATTTACAAGTGTGATAGAATGAATAGTACACCGTCCTATGGATCCGCAGCCATGGATAACGTCGGTGATCAGTGATATCTGAACCCATCCTGCGTGCCCCCCCTTTAACCAACTCATTCCGACCAGCGTGGTGAATTATTGTTAATCAACCCACATCACCGACAACCCAAAGTGAATGGCGAAGCCTTCATCCTGCAGTGCATTAATAAAAAGCTGTAAATATTTGGATTTCAAATTGCAGCTACTGATGAATGAAATTATACTCTGTTTTCCAGTGTTCAACATTAAACACAGCAATTGTAATGCATGTTAGAGACACTGATCATAACCATCCATCTTTGATAATCATATTTACCAACATTGCAATAATGTAAGCATTCAACTTTTTATATTTTATGTATACTCAGAAATAAAGTAAGAATGTCAACTTTTCAGACAATGACAGGCGAAAAATGCTTAACCCCTTTTATGTCAAATGAAACCTAACCCTTTATACATATCTTAGCTGCATAGTGTTTAGAAGCATATCAGTCAAAAAACTATTATTGCCATTTAAAATAGTTGCATAAATATATTATGGTCGTGCTTTCTAACTTGGCTGTCAGTCTAGTTGCACAATTTAAATCTAATTTGTCTTTAATGTTGTACAGTGATGATGGCAATTGGTTTAAACCATTGTGCTTGATTAAAATGGTTAATTCTTCATTATGGCCCGTGATCATTTGTTGGAGGGTAGTCTGACACCTAGTGGTAAAAACAATTGTACGAGAAACCCACACGTCCTTTGGATTTGACCGTCCAGCCATCTATCTGTTCCTCTCAGCCAGAAAAACTGTTGTTGGCTGGGAGAAACTTCTTATATAGAGCCCTGTGCATCTCCACCTTTCTATTGCCTTCTCTGTCATTCATATCCCAATTTATCTCGATTTCTCACTTTATCTCTGTTTCTATCTGTATCTTTATTCTTGTGGTCCCTTTTCTACGTCCTCTAAATTCCTCTCATCCCAATGAGGGAGGTGATATATATGCGTGATGACGTCATTAGCACGCACGCACACACTTGCGTGCCAGGCAGACAGGCAGACAAGAAGCCATCCAGGAATCCAGCCAAACAGCTATTTTGGAATATAGTATGGTATGAATCTTTATTTAAAGCTTTCGTGACTGCAGGAATTAATATTCTTTGGGTCTTTCGGTAAAGTCACGTAGATAGGTTCAAATTAATACAAATAAAATTAAAAAAACTACTTTTCGATTGCAACACAAGCAATCGTCATCAGGAGTAAAAAAGAGGGGGAAAGCTGCTGAGACAGACTGTTTTAACGGTTTAAAGTGGGTGTAGCCCAAGGGCCATAAACGAAGTGGGCGGGGCTAGTTATGTTAATGTGAGAAATGAGCATGTTAATGTTAGATCGGAGAGCAGCCTCCATGACGAGGGCGCGGAGGTGGCTATGTTTATTTTATTTTTATTAATTTGAACCTATCTACGTGACTTTACTGAAGGACCCAAAGAATATAGTATGGTATGATTATGGTGGCAACATTTTATCCACACTGTGCAAATTGCCACCTAATAATGATTTAACAATGGAAATTACCTGAATTTACGTAATGTGTATACTCACCATTGCATCGCTGCCTGTTTAGGTGTAAATGCGGATGGAAAGCCAGTGTACCTGCAAGACATTTGGCCGACCAGAGAGGAAATCTACGCAATGGAGAAATTGAACGTGATTCCCAGCATGTTCAAGGAGGTTTACAGCAGCATCAAGGTCAGCTTACACCACTTACGGGATTGAAGCCTTGGAAATTAAGTAACGTTGAATGTAAATGAGAAAGTGATTCATATTTGTTTTGTTAAACGCACATTTTATTAGGATAGGGAGATTTTTTTTTATCACCCTTGAGGCTCTTTGCAAACACTTTACAGTGTAATTTTGTGTACGACTTGTCTTTAAGGCACTAACTGTTTTTCTTTTATTGCTTTTTAAAACATTGTGTTTGATTATTTTAGTCTGGAAGGTAAATGCTTTCATAATAAGTGTGGATTTTACATTAATAAATTCAATTGTGTTTTGTTAATGTGCAATCAAGGAAGATTTATTGGTATTCTTTCTTTTCCCCAGACCGGGAATGAATGTTGGAATTCCTTGGAAGCCCCTATCACAATGCTATATCCTTGGGATCCATCCTCAACATATATAAAGTCTCCTCCATTCTTTGAAAACATGGTAATTTATTAAATTCACACGTGCTGTTCACTTGAGTAATTTTTACATGTGTATTGCTGTGTAAGCAATGTGGTTGTTTTTGCATGTCATTCCAAATTGGGCATTATACTGTATTGGAAATAAAAACCAAAAAAAACCTAATCAACTTTATAATTTGCAATGCCTTATATCGATAAAACGATATGTTTTGCTGTTATATATCAGTGATGTTAAAATGGATACAAATATATATTCGTCTATTATACATTTTTGATAAGACAATCTTATTTGTGGATACGTTGAGTTTGATTTGTGTTTTCTTACCACTGCTAATCCAGTCCATTAATAATTTACTTTGCTTTATACTGTATTACATTTAAACAGGTGAAGCATATTTAACAGAAGCTTATTTAAACACCGTATTGTGTTTGTGATTCCACATGAATGGCTTTGTAACGTCATCGATGAAACACAATGACGCTCCTCTCACTTATGCCGTGCAGATGAGGGAATTGCCTCCATGCCAGCCCATCTCCAATGCATACGTTCTGTTATTCCTGGGGGACTCCGTCACAACGGACCACATCTCCCCAGCTGGAAACATTGCCAGGAACAGCTCTGGTGCTCGCTACCTTGAGGGACGGGGGTGAGGGTCCATACGTTTTATGTCCTCTGTAAAATGCATTTATCCGTATCGAATTCTGTCATAACATTTAGTGTTGAATGGATGCATTGGCTAATTGCTGGTTTATTTGATTTTACGTAAGCTAGTTTGAACTGTTGAATGGACAGGTAGTATGGGCAGGTGGTTGATGGTGACTTATTTTTGCTTATGATTTTGTGTCGGGTGTACAAATGAGATCTTGTGATTCCATGTACATTTGCACGCCTTTCTCCAGAATCACCCCTCGAGAGTTCAACTCGTACGGCTCTCGCCGAGGCAACGATGCTGTGATGGCCCGAGGAACGTTCGCCAACATCCGCCTCTTCAACAAGTTCATTGGAAAGGCTGAGCCCAAGACGATTCATTTACCATCAGGAGATAAAGTAAAAGGAATAACTATATATAAACAAACACTTGGTCTGGTATAATATTTGTAATAACATGTATGTTGAGAATAGGTTTTCCCCTTTTTTCTGGCAACAAAACAGGTTATAAGATGTTACAACACCAAACTGAAACCTTTTACAAGGAATCATTTCTGCATTAACCACAATACTTGTGGCCAGAATGCAAAACAAAAAAACATACTCTGATACTATATGCATTGTCTTTGAAACTGATTGGTCCACACCAGAGCCTCGTCTCAAATGGTGTTAGACCAGAGGATGCCAAAAGGCATGTATGTTGTTCTTTTTAAATATCGTAAAACATTAACTTTTTTTCTGACTTCAGTTGAAATAAAAAAAACCTTTGTAATGTGTTCACAGCTGGATGTATATGATGCGGCAGAAAAGTATAAGCAGGAGGGGCATCAGCTCATCATCTTGGCTGGAAAAGACTATGGCTCTGGCAGCTCGCGGGACTGGGCAGCCAAGGGGCCCTTCCTTCAGGTTGGTGGACCTCTGCGTCCACTTGCTTAGCTATAGGGCGTTTGATTTTTTTACATTAACCAATCATTGTGCAAGCATACACCCTCTAATACTAAGTTCGCACTTCAAAATGGTAGTAACTGACAATAATAACATACGTTGATAGTATTGAATTGTATTATAATATTATTATAGTGTTGTTTGTTTTAACTTTTTTACGTAATGGTTGAATGTATTTGGGTTTAGTTGCTGACCAATGGTAGGAACTATTACTCCTTTTGTCGTACTGTTTGTTGCTATCCGCTT
Organism: Petromyzon marinus; assembly: GCF_048934315.1. Taxonomy (NCBI): domain Eukaryota; kingdom Metazoa; phylum Chordata; class Hyperoartia; order Petromyzontiformes; family Petromyzontidae; genus Petromyzon; species Petromyzon marinus. The sequence goes on along the minus strand of NC_133667.1, from coordinate 21,227,884 downwards.
GATGTTCTGGGCCTTTAGACTTATGTTCAAGCAACTGTGATAAAAGATTTATCAACCAGGGTAATTTCATTGAGCATGCATGTTGTTGACTTGTTTTTCTGAGCTTAATATGAATCACAATAGTGTACGGGGCAGTCAATACGATTTGGGCCGTTTGTATTATAAATCTGCTGCATTGTTAAGTGGTATGGTCACAGATGGGGCCTGTGCTGAATATTCAAACATTTGTTTTATTCTATAATTCATTGCAGAGGTAATAATGTATGGAATTGTTCAAAATGCAATGAATTGCCCATCCATCCCTAATAAGCAAAATGCCTTTCCTGAATATGGTGTATGTAAACTAACTTTAAACACTCCAGTGTAACAACATTCTGGCAAGGTGTTTTGATGTTTCAAAACAAATTAGAAACCAAATATTGTAAATATATTACAATATCATCTTGCATTAAACCGTCATCAAATTTTCAGTGAGTAAAATGCAGTCCCTTGACACATGGGTGATGATGTCTCTTCTCTTTCCTAGTAATTCATCATTAAAAAGATTTGCAGTGCCCTCTGTATCAGTACCGTGGTTCATCAAGCTCAGTGAATAAACATACAGTACTGACACTGTTTCCACTTTATTGCAGGGCATAAAGGCGGTCTTGGCAGAGAGTTTTGAACGAATTCATCGCAGCAACCTGGTAGGCATGGGCATCGTGCCTATGGAGTACCTGCCAGGGCAGACTGCCGAGACGCTTGGCTTGACAGGACTGGAGCGCTACACCATTCACATCCCGGAGAAGCTGCGGCCCGGGATGACCGTCACTGTGGAGGTGGGGCAGTGGGCAATGATGCATTTGTGCTGATGTACCTTTATAGATCCTGCTGTATTTCACCTTCAAGATAAGCAACATTCATCAAAGTGATTATTCTTTTTAAAGATTTATTTAAAGGACTGCAGTGCCATATGCTTTGATCTTTCAGTATAAACACACTGACAAATGAACAAATTTACGAAGTTTTTTGTAACGCTTTTTTCACCAAGGTGATGAGTTATATGTGCATGTATGTCCCCACTAACAGCTGACATAGTTTGTTCCTTGTTGATAATTGTTTTACCCACAACAAACCATGGGAGGGGGAATACATTGAGGATATCCTGTATTGAAAAAGATAAAGACACGGGAAAGGGAAGAGACCCCGACGGAAGTCCCCAAGAGAGACCAAGATGAGCAGTACGATGGAGGAGCAGACAGGGACGGGTGGAGGGGAAAAAGGAATGACCGGGACAGGATGTTGGGGATGAGAAGGAAATGAGAGGAGAGGGAAGAAAAGGAGGAGAGAGAATACATTAGCAACAAGAAGTGTCACAGGGGGTGGGGAGAGGGCAGGGAATTCAGTGGCGGTGGCCACATGACTTATAGCAGGCTTGAGATCATTTATATGTAGATTAGTCGCCATGTTGCTGCATTTTTATCCATGTTCCTGTAACATTTTTTATTGTTTTTTTGGAAAAAGCAAATGTTATCCCAATTGACGTTTAACTGGTTAAATATAATTTGTTATCCATTTAGATGAAAAACACATTTTTATTTTGCATGCTTAACATTTTTCGAGAAACTTTTAAATTGAGAGCAGAATTTTGCTTATATGAATAAAAACGGTTATGATATTGATTGTGGCAACACATAGCTTGAATTGCAATGAATGAGGAAAAGTAATAGTGTGTATATATTTCTCAGATATGCATCGCAGTTATAAATAACAAAGAAAAGAACAAAAAACAATTTGTTGATTAGGGCGGAGGCCCCCGGATTGACAGGCGTGAACATGGGAGAAAGCCATAAACAGCGAATGCCTTACATGCCACCATACCCCGTCACCGCTTCCTTCTGTCAGATGTAGCAGCTGTTGCAGACAACATCTGTCCTGCAGTGTTTGCTCTTTTACAGTAACCTACCATTGGACTACGGGTCACTGAACTCTGTACACCATTCCAGTCCCTTCCTCCATCCTGTAAACAATCTGGTCACTGCATGCTCCAAATCCACACTTGTTTTTTGTTAAGCATATGTTTACATTCATACTCGTTTTTTGTATTTAGGAACACTGTTAAAAGCATTTCCTGGAATGCCTAATAAATGTATCCTCAAATTACCATCCAGTTTTATATTATCACGAGCGGGTTGGAAAATGCTGCCCCCCTCGTGTGTGGAACGGAGGTCTCTTGAAGGGATATCAGAAGTTAGTTCTGCGATATTGGCTCTTGTGGCCATTCCATGTACGTATGTTGAACTTCTTTCGCACACCGTACGTAGCCAACCGTGCTAATCGGAGGTGCGGGGGAAGAACAACAAACTCAACACAACAAACGCAGTTGTAAAGAAGTGCATAGCTCCAGTGCCTTCCAAATATCAATAGACGAGGGGGTGGCTGACCAGCACCACGCCCGGCCACCTTTGTCTCCCCAGTGGCGATGTTCACACACCACACCAGTTAATTGTTTGAGGCTGAGTCGACCTAGGGGAGGCCCAGGACCGGTTAAAATAATCGTCACCGGTGGTGGCCGTGAGCGGGAATTGAACTCGGGTCGACGGGTTCGTAGCGCAGCGTGCTAACCACTACACTACCATGCGTTACGCTTCCACACGCGCGGGTCACGTGACAGATTTGACGTCACAGCTCACCGTGCAAAAAGTATATGCATTATTGAGCTCCCCCCCCCCAAAAAAAAAAAAAGTATATTTTTATATTTTTTGCATAATGTACAGTCTGGAAAGTACCCACATGGCAAATGTCCAGTTTGTTGCATGTCGGGAAGTACGCTAAACATTTTGAACAGAGACACATTTACAACTTTGCCTTTTGTATATATGGAGATAAATGGTATTGACAATCGTCTTTTTTCCATTCCGCTTAAAGCTGGTACCCTATTGCGTTCATTTGGCATCTGTTGTCCAAACAGTTGTGGTTTACGTGCCCGTTTTAGAATCATTAGAAATTCAAATGTTTTGTACAATGAATGTGTACATGTATGATGCATTTCTCTCTCACTGTACCTCGCCAACCATGCTAATCGGAGTTGTGTTTGGACTAAATCTTTTTGTGTTTTTTTGACAGCTTGACTCTGGCAAAAGCTTCAAGGCAGTGGTGCGTTTCGATACTGACGTGGAGCTCGAGTATTACCGCAACGGAGGCATCCTCAACTACATGATTCGTAGAATGCTCTGAGTCATCCCAGCATTTTTTTGAATTAAAAAATAATTTCACATGCCTTAAATTGTTGTGCCTACTTTGCTTATTCTGATCCTGCATTTAAACAGCCGCACTGCCTTATACATTTTTTTAGTGTGGGTGGCACAATGGTTGTGGCATCGTGGAGGTATTTCTGTGCATTCACTAACACAGAGGGTTGGTATGTTTACTGGCGTTATTTTCTCTATGTTTGCAGTTACTATTCAGCATTATGGACGAACCAGCAAAGGTTGTTTCAATTGTATTCTTGTTTTAAATAATATTTTCCCTTAGCTTTGCCACACTTTTTTTACCTCCAGTAAATGTTAATATTGATGTCTATCGATATCAATATTTTGCTATAGATTTATTTTATTTTCAGCTATACAGTTGCTGTATACCAATGGGAGGTATTATTATGACAGAAAACCCCTTTCAGAACAGAGTTTTATAATTATTAGTGCAGTATTTTTGAAGTCAGATATTTGTTGGGACCTATTCTAGGAGAATGCTATCATGGTGTTTTATCTCAAGTAATTTTCACGAAAATGTAAAGTTTTCCGATGCAACTATAATAGCTGACAGCACATTAAAACGTGCCTGAAGCATCTTTTAAAATGTAAATGATTGCGTCAGATTACCGTCTCAAAAATTCAATATATGATGAAACTATTTTGTAGAATTGATTATGCAATTGTCTTTTGTCTGCATGTGAATGCATGGGATTTAAACTCTGATGGGAGATCGGCGATGTTATCATAGCTGTGTAGTTGCAGTATGTCTCAGTGGTATAATACATTCTGTGTAAACTAAAACAATTATGAAGGACCCATAATTTTTAACATTTCAATCACTACTGAATTTGTAGTCCTGTGATGGCATTAATATTGATTCGGATGTTGGTTCCTGTTATTGCAGTCAACGTGTGTTCATTGTATGATTAAAATAAAATTGATTCAATAGCATTTGCACATTTCATAATTTGTTTCTTGTGCTCCTAGTTTGCAGAGTTACGAATATAATGTTTAACCACTGACAGTATTGCATTGTGGAATGCTATCCAGAAGAGGGAAGCATAAACTAATATTAAAAACCATCAATGTCTCGAGTGAGTCGCCGTGGGTTTTTGCCACCTAAACTAGCTGGGTAGCTGGCTAAACATAATTTTTCCACGCAACAAACATTGAAGTAAACGGCAGAAGAATTTGGGAACATCTCACGACACCAAGAGGTGAGAGTAATGATTAAAAAAGACACGGTTAATACAAAATTGCTCCTGTTAATGTAATTCACCGGAATGTTATTTAAATCATAGAGCGTATAAAATAGCTCACAATAGATATTGGATTTAATAATAGGGGTTTCCCCTTTTTTCTGGCAACAAACCTGAAACCTTTTACAAGGATTCATGTCTGCATTAACCACGATACCTGCAGTCAAAATGCAAACAAAAAACATACTATGATAATATATGCATTGTCCTTGAAACTGATTGGTCCACACCAAGGGACGGCTTTCTTCTGAGCCTCGACTCAATTGGTGCTCGACCAGATGACGCCAGAAGGCGTACAGCTCAAAGACAATGCCACTATCAAAGTAATGAGGGCTCAGGGTGAGCATCTACATCTTTAAACCTCCTTTGCCAGTACCAAAATATAATAATAGGGGTTTTCCCCTTTTTTCTGGAAACAAAACTGAAACCTTTTTACAAGGATTCATGTCTGCATTAACCACAATACCTGCAGTCAAAATGCAAACAAAAACACACTATGATAATATATGCATTGTCCTTGAAACTGATTTGTTTGCATTTTGACTGCAGGTATTGTGGTTAATGCAGACATGAATCCTTGTAAAGAGGTTTCAGTTTTGTTCCCAGATAAAAAGGGGAAAAACCCTATTATTATATTTTGGTACTGGCAAAGGAGGTCTAATGATGTAGATATTGGATTGTTTGGTAGGAATGTAATGATACATTGATTAAAACCCATTCTTACAATACACGCATGTCCATGTTTGTGGTCCATGTCAGAAAATTATTTGGTGACGTAACATTGACGAATGTCTTGTTCTTTTCATAGCATAGGCAGATAACATGCACTGATTAAGTCATTTTTTCCCAGGCATATTGGCATGATGCAATTAGCTGACAGTAACTCATTATTCACCAACCATAGTATATATTTCTGTATAACTGCAGTGCGTAATGTGTCATTGTAATTGCGATTAGTCACTTGTTAAGTTATCACTTTACGACCAGTAGGGGGTGCACAATCATTGGGCTGTTTAGTCATAGTTCACGATGTCTCGAAAACTTCAAATCTAGATTGAAGAGGGGAATTGTGGGGTCCCGCTGCAACTTAAGAGTATAAAATGAATGGTATTACTACAGGAATCCCCTGCTGTAAGTTGTCGCATTGTGTTACTTCACATATACAGTCGTACCTTGCCCAATGTGTTATCGAATGCGTGTTTCGGCTATACACGGTTTATTTATTGAGGTGTTTCCCAGAACGCAGGGGCGATGTCTTGGCCATATGCGGCTTAACACTGCTAATATTCTCGTCTCCGTGTCGACAAGTAGTGCACGGTCTTCTTATAGATGTTGCGTATAAATATCTCATCGTCATCTTCCCTTCCAAACGCTCTTACGTGGTCTCAATGTACAGTGAGGGAAAAAAGTATTTGATTTTTTGCTGATTTTGTACGTTTGCCCACTGACAAAGAAATGAACAGTCTATAATTTTAATGGTAAGTTTATTTGAACAGTGAGAGACCGAATAACAACAACAAAATCCGGAAAAACGCATGTCAAAAATGTTATGAATTGATTTGCATTTTAATGAGAGAAATAAGTATTTGACCCCTCTGCAAAACATGACTTAGTACTTGGTGGCAAAACCCTTGTTGGCAATCACAGAGGTCAGACGTTTCTTGTAGTTGGCCACCAGGTTTGCACACATCTCTGGAGGGATTTTGTCCTACCCCTCTATGCAGATCTTCTCCAAGTCATTAAGGTTTCGAGGCTGACGTTTGTCAACTCGAACCTTCAGCTCCCTCCACAGATTTTTTTATGGGATTAAGGTCTGGAGACTGGCTAGGCCACTCCAGGACCTTAATGTGCTTCTTCTTGAGCCACTCCTTTGTTGCCTTGGCCGTGTGTTTTGGGTCATTGTCATGCTGGAATACCTATCCATGACCCATTTTCAATGCCCTGGCTGAGGGAAGGAGGTTCTCACCCAAGATTTGACGGTACATGGCCCTGTCCATCGTCCCTTTGATGCGGTGAAGTTGTCCTGTCCCCTTAGCAGAAAAACACCCCCTAAGCATAATGTTTCCACCTCCATGTTTGACGGTGGGGATGGTGTTCTTGGGGTCATAGGCAGCATTCCTCTTCCTCCAAACATGGCGAGTTGAGTTGATGACAAAGAGCTCCAATTTGGTCTCATCTGACCACAACACTTTCACCCAATTGTCCTCTGAATCATTCAGATGTTCATTGGCAAACTTCAGACAGGCATGTATATGTGCTTTCTTGAGCAGGGGGACCTTGTGGGCGCTGCAGGATTTCAGTCCTTCACGGCATAGTGTGTTACCAATTGTTTTCTTGGTGACTATGGTCCCAGCTGCCTTGAGATCATTGACAAGATCCTCCCGTGTAGTTCTGGGCTGATTCCTCACCGTTCTCATGATCATTGCAACTCCACGGGGTGAGATCTTGCATGGAGCCCCAGGCCGAGGGAGATTGACAGTTCTTTTGTATTTCTTCCATTTACGAATAATCGCACCAACAGTTGTCACCTTCTCACCAAGCTGCTTGGCAATGGTCTTGTAGCCCATTCCAGCTTTGTGTAGGTCTACAATCTTGTCCCTGACATCCTTGGAGAGCTCTTTGGTCTTGGCCATGGTGGAGAGTTTGGAATCTGATTGATTGATTGCTTCTGTGGACAGGTGTCTTTTATACAGGTAACAAGCTGAGATTAGGAGCACTCCCTTTAACAGTGTGCTCCTAATCTCAGTTCGTTACCTGTATTAAAGACACCTGTGAGCCAGAAATCTTTCTGATTGAGAGGGGGTCAAATACTTATTTCCCTCATTAAAATGCAAATCAATTTATAACATTTTTGACATGCGTTTTTCCGGATTTTTGTTGTTGTTATTCTGTCTCTCACTGTTCCAATAAACCTACCATTAAAATTATAGACTGATCATTTCTTTGTCAGTGGGCAAACGTACAAAATCAGCAGGGGATCAAATACTTTTTTCCCCTCACTGTAACACATAGCTCGACATGCTCACCCAAATGTTCACATTGCCGCATGCATCGAGCCATCCGCTTGCTGAGGACGTCGGTCATACGGATGCCTAGATCGCGTATCATTAACGTTCCAAATGACTGACGTGCCCAGACACACCCATTACACAAAATCAATGGGAAGTGAGGTTTGTAGATTCAGTATCAGGGGTGAGAGTTGGGTGCGAGAGAAAGAGCAATGGGGCCGTCAATAAATGACGTCACGCACCTAGGGGGGGGGGGGGGTCAGACATTTGTGACGATATGTGACGATGGGGGGGGCGGGGGTGTTTGAGAAATGTGACGTCACATAAAAATGCGAAACTTTAAATATAGACAACACGTTCTACTTAGTTAAAGACTTTTTAATAAATGTTTTCTCCTACATCAGAGTTCAGCGCCACATTAAATACGCATTACAATGACAATAGTTTAAAGCGATTTAAAGCATGTTTTATTTTGGCGGGGGGGGGGGGGGGTGGGGCAGAGCATTGTGACGTCATATTTGAGGGGGTCTGACTTTTTGTGCCGACGGGGGGGGGGGGGTCAAAAATCGTCCAAAATCGCGTGAATGTCATGTGAACCTATTGAATTATAACAGTGATCTGTCACGGCCGACTTCTCCAAGACAGAGGTTCTTTGCAAGCCATCTGGCTACCATGAGAGATTCGTTCATGAGGCTATCCACATTTACAAACACAGAGACAATTTCAACCGAGAAGATGGATTCTGGTTTAGCAATCATTGGAAGGATTTGATAAACCAGTTCGGGTCTTAATTGATTGTTCACGCTTACGGTGGCTTTCAGACCGCATCCATTATTTTCGTCTCCCCCCTCCTCTTTTCCGAACATAGATGGACTCGTCCATCTGAATAACTGCTAAATCGCTCTCCGTGGTGCTAACGTAAAAAAAAAACCGCCACTTTTTCCAAATTTTCTTGCTGTAGTTTTCACACCTGATGATAATTGCTTGTGTTGCAGTCGAAACGTCGTGAGAATTTTATTGTTTTATATATATTTTTTATTATTTTGTTTTCCTTCTACGTGACTTTACCGAAAGAACCAAGAATATGAATCCTTGCAGTCACGAAAGCTTTAAATAAAAAGTTAAAATGTATGTCAACTTATAATCATATACACTAAATTGGCATTCTTGCTCAAAGGAGTTGCAGCATTTCCCAGGAATGCACCCCTTTACGTATAGTGGGGGATTCCTGTATAATTATTCACACATTAAAAAAAAACGAAATTACAAAGAAACAATTGAAAATGCTAATAGCATTTTCAAATGCACAACCTTTTTGTATACAAACCATAATTGTATTTTTAAAATCATATTTATTTTGGTTCTTGTTGATTGCATTTTATTACATTAAGGTGAATTCAAACAATGATGAAAGTGAATGGGCAGCAGAAATGGCGCAATATTATGAGCTTAAGCTACAAAACGTTCAACAGCTTTATTCTTTTTTTTACCAATTTCTATAAGTGAAAACAAATAACATGCCTAAATGGATACTTAATAATCACAGAAAATCTGGTGCACACCAACGCCAGCCTTATTCCAAGTTTTGCTTCCTCCAGAGGGTAGTGTGCAAACAGTGATGTGACAGGCATTAGCTCATAGCTGCACTCTCATCTTCCTCGGCTGGATTGGTCACTGTTTTGTACATGGGGTCTCTGGATTCCATCAGTTCACACATTTCTTTAAATGATTTGCTTTCCGATGGAAAAGCATTTCTCTGGAAATGAAGACACATAGCATGCAAAATATTAATACACACACTCTAATAAATTGATACAAGCGGAAAAAGTACATGTCATGATGTTCAGGGGATATTGCACTCCAATTTAGCATTAAAACATATATATGAATAACAATATAAAGTATAATTGAATTGCAAAATATACAGTAGGATGTAATTACCTGCAAGGATATTCTCATTATTCCTGTGGCTTTTTTGGCCCCAGTGCCACTCACTTCCAGTTGAAATCGGATTGATTTAAGAAAAGCCTCCAATCCTACTTGTCCAATGTTATTCCCTTGTCAAAAGGAAAATCCATCCAGATTAAATAGGTTTTGGAGGTATGAGCAATGGATAATAATCAATGGTCAGTTGAAGCAACCTTCACTTTTTATAGATTTTTTTCAAGTATGAAACAACTTACATTGACCATTTATTCATTGACTTACTGTTATTAACATAAAGAGTGAAAGTTTGTTCATTAATGTTTCTGATTTCATTTTGTAACTGATGCGATTCTAAAAAAGCAATGGGTGCCTCGTAAAATACATTATCCGGTGATGGAATTTGTGTAATACATATGAGGTCACTTTGTGATGATTTTAAGTTGAAGAGCATACATGCCAGGTTGAGACTGATGAGACATTGATTTCCAGGAAGGAAAATCTGACCATTGTGGTGCTCCACGTGATCCATCAAAGGGTTAATTGCTTCAGGAGCCTCATGCATCTGTGAAAAAGATTGTTTCAAGGTTTAAAATTGAATTGGAATATCATATTATTGCCATGAAAAATATATTAAATTACCTCTGGCTCAGATGTTTGTGGCTTCTTGTCCTTGTTGCCAGATTTTACTCCTTTGCCTTTGTTTCCTTTGGCCAGATCCCCAACTGCAGAAACTACAAAAGCAAGCATATTAAAATGCACCTACAGTCCATCCTGAAATAGCATGTTCACAAAAAGGCCAATAACAATTGAACTAATTAAATATATCCATGCAGTTCCAATTAACTAATTCTGTTCCGCTCACCTTTTATGATTACAATAGTTTGCATTAATAGTGCCAATTTGAAGACAGTTGCAATCAGGCATATCAATGAGTGCCTGGGAGAAGGGGGTTATAATCAAGAAAATAGAATGGACTTTTTATGACAAAATGGTTTTGGTGATGGATGAGGCAGGGTATTAAATTAGAATAAAATGCAATGTAGATTAAAATGAAAACATTCTATGGAGAGAAGTCATAGGCAGCAGGGAAACAAAGCAGGAGTCGGTATTGTGGATGGTCAGGAGGGGAGATTTTCGGTGGGAGAAGTGGACAAGGAGCAGTCTCCCATTGAGAGCAACATCGCATTAAATAGTGGTGCAAACATAAGGCACTGTTGCTGGAGAGTTGGGTGGATCTAAATGAGGAAATTAGGCAAGTTCACAGGTATTACATGCCATATTTTCAGAATAAATATTTCCATGTTAATTGTCTGCAGAGCAGTCATGCTTTTTGGATTAAATAGGATAGATGATTGATAACATTTTTGGCATTTGTACATGGAGTAATATAGACAAAAATATTCATGCAAGCCAAGTCTTTAAACAAGTTCAACTATTAATATTAACAGTTCTAGTAATGTTATCACTATAACAGCTCACTTCTTTACATTCAAATGCCACGTATGTAAAAGTGATGGGTTGAATCTTGTCCTTGATAGTATTGCGGTATTTTTAGGACAGGTATCAATCAACATGTTCATTTTTAGACTTGCATAGGCCAACTTTTGGACTCTCATAGATTAAGGCAATAAAATGTAATAATTTACAATGTGACGAAAACCTTGGAATTAAGTTCAGAATCATAATTCCAAGTCCATTTCTAAATAGTTTATTCCAATTCCTTGCCAAGGATTCGTGGAGTATATTATTGAATCACTTAATAACTCGGTAAAATTGTATTGATCTTCACAATGTTATTATAACGTTATTGCTGGGAGTTATTAGCAACTTTACCTTTAAAATGTATATTTATTTTTGGGTTTGTTTATATATAACCACCCAAAAATTGCTATTACATGAGTTTCAAAAAATGCATTTACCTTTCTTTGTCAACTTGGACTCATCCTTTTTAAGTGAAGTATTTAGTGGCCCTGCTGAGCCTAAAATTCCACTGGTTGTGCTACCAGTAGATGATTTGTCGTCCTTCTTACCAAACTGTGCCAGTTCCTGCTGTACAAAGATTCAAATCACAAACGAATTAATTATGCCAAACATATTACATACATTTTTAAATCAACAGTATTTAGTACATTTTGATTTAAAGCTTTCGTGACTGCAGGGATTCATATTCTTGGTTCTTTCGGTAAAGTCACGTAGAAGGGAAATAACAAAATAATAAAATTATTCATCATAAATTTTATTATTTTATTGTTTCCCTTCTACATGACTTTACCGAAAGAACCAAGAATATAGTATTTAGTACAGTTTGGAATGTGTGCTATTAACAGTGAGTAGACTAATTGTTTAATGCATAACAAAAAAAATAAACCTCAATGCATATATATTAATGTCAATATTAACATCAGCAAGTTCTTACAGCCAATGATAATTAAGGACCACATTCTGCCATCACTTTCTTCTATCAGATCCTGCAACTGTTAAAATACATCCAACCTCCATAGCCTTCACTTAAAGAACCATACCATATCGCGTTTGGTCTTTTCCTTGACAACCTTCATTGCACATGCGGCTTACACTTGACAATCACTTTATTTATTTATTACATTTAAAATGTTTCTGACATTCCATTCCAAATGTCTAAGTTGCATACCCATCATGCCATGAAGCTTACAGCAATTTTCACAAGCATCTATGTATGTTCAAAGGCCATTGGTTTCTTTTCTTGGTGTTTCTTCTTATGTCCACCTCCACGATCCATGCCGAAACTGACATTACTATCGGCTTAAACACTGATCTCTTAATACCGACATGAATCTCTTTACTGTATTATGCACATTACGGTAAAAATAATCAGTTCCCTTATACCCCCATAATTCTCAATTCAAACTGAAGGTGGAAAGAATATCATCCCTAACCACCGTCATCAGCTTAGTTTTATTTAAGCTCACCTAAAGACCCCAGTATATAGTATCAGAATCTAAACATATCGAAAGTTGCAATACCCCAGTAAAGGTGCTAATAACCACACATTACCCATTGTGTTTCCTAGGTTTTCTACAGTCTCTACCAAATAAATTCTATATTGTAAATGGCAGTATGTCCAGTAGCTAAATGCCAATGATCCCTGACATGCAATACCCCGGCGTCTACAAACTAAGCTGTGTCTGCGGCAGTAGTTACATTGTGAAAATTAAGCGACATGTCTCAGACCTTGTTCGTGAACATAAGGCAGATCTGAAACACGGGAGGACCAATACCTCGGCCATGGCTGATCATTGTTTTAATGCGGTTGGCTCACACGAAATTGATTTCTCTAATACGAAGGTACTTTGCAAACCCACTGGCTATCAACAAAGATTTGTTCATGAAGCCATCCACATATACAGACATAGACACAATTTAAACCGAGAAGATGGGTACAAACTTAGCAATCACTGGAAGGACGTTATCAACTAGTTTAAGTCATAACTGGCTGTAATGTTTCCATTTTAGACTTGGCAGCCCTTTATTGGTGGAAGCCCACCACCAGCACCATCACTACCCACTACTACCATCGCCTCTAGCAGCAACTTCCCTTACATTAACATTAGCTACCCTGCCCATGTTGCTGACACTTGGGCTACGCCCATTTTAAACCTTTATAAACAGTTTGCCTTTAGAGGCTAACCCCCTTATTCCTGATGACGACCGCTTGTGTTGCGATCGAAATGTCGTAGTTTTTTGTTATTTTCTTTGAACCTATCTACATGACTTTACTGAAAGACCCAAAGAATATAAATTCCTGCAGTCATGAAAGCTTTAAGTAAAGATTTAGCTCATGTAGTTTTTATTCCTCCATTGAAGGAGCACAGATAGTAAGTGGTTTACTGCATGGCCCATAGTTTGGGCTGTATGGCCACAATCAATGGTTTTAACAGGAACAATGGTTTTAGTGAACACATTGTCAGTATGACAATGAATAACGCAGGATATAAATTCACCCCGATGTTATATCTCTTCAAACCATACAAGCTTCAAGTCGTTGGCTCATCTTAACTGGAATACCATTACAAGTGAGAATCCCAAATATCCCTTCCCTACCAAAATTATTTGCTTTCTTCAAGCTATCAAAACAAATCTAAAGCTCGCCCCATGTATGGTCAGCTCTTCTAATTCGTCTTTTTAAAACCACACTTGTTTTTCCATAGTTGTGTTTATATATTCTTGTTTATCCTATTTAGAGCTTTTAAGCATGTTTTTTTTATTATTTGTAATAGTTTATATGATGTATGTCTCTTAACTATGATACTTAAAAAAGTTATTGTTAGTTGTTATGCTAGGTTAAAAACACTTAGTCTGTGCTCTCCAGTTGCCTGTGTGAATTTTTTTTTTATAATAAGCAGGATAAATTTAGATAAACACCTCCTCGGACTGCACAAAAACTTGTCCCTCTATAGCTGTGTTTCTCAAACTTGCTTCGCCTTAGGCACACTCAGCCAATGCAAACATTTATGCGGACCACCCAGCCCCCCACCCCTGGTGACAAAGGCATTAACTTATCTCTACAAACCAGTCATACTAATATTCTTAGCTCTTTCGGTAAAGTCACGTTGAAGGGAAACAATAAAATATTGTTTTATATATTTTTTATTATTTTATTGTTTCCCTTCAACGTGACTTTACCGAAAGAGCTAAGAATATGAATTACTGCAGTCACGAAAGCTTTAAATCAAAATTCAGTCATACTAAATTATTCACATTCCTAGAACATAAAAACTTTTTTTAAAGGTTTGTTTTAGGGTGGGGGCATTTAAATATTAGGGTTAGGGTAGTTTACTTAACTTTTATTATTAATATAATTCGTAAAATATTAATGTTCAAAACAAAAGGTTCAAACACTGTCATTATTTCCAGATAAACCAGCACGTGGACCACCTGGAGAACCGGCGCGGGCCACTGATGGTCTGGGGACAACACTTTGACAACCACTGCTCTAGAGGTATCAAACTTGTTTCTATCCCCAATATGTAATAGCATGATAATAACCTTGTCCCATCCCATGGTAACTTTTCCTTCTTCTTTCAGATTTTAATTATGTTTTCCAATTCATACAGCATGCTGGCAACATTTCAATGTCTTAGCAAACACTCTTACTGCCTCACTAGATGATATTTTGTCGTATTAATAAGTTAATAAGATAAAACATATTTTGAAGGGCCCATGCTTATATTGTAATGGGTGGTTACAATCGGAAATAAATAGTGAACTTGAGACGTAAGATTCATGAGTGCAAATATTTTGTATGCACAGAATATAATTTGAACAAAAATTACGCGCTAACGTTTTATTGGTTAACAGTGATTGGTCCAATGGGATCAAAAAGTAAGATGAAATCAAAACTTTATTGAAATTACATGACTGTGGCAATACATGTTTATCTTACACCAGTGCTTTACCTTTTTCTTCGTGGAAGGTTTTGTCCCCTTTCCTGTAGCCTTTTCGCCCTTGTCAATTACGCTATGGTGGTCCAGTTTGGAATCTGCGCGACGTACAGTCACAGGCTGGAAGGAGGTAACCTTTTAAAACGAAATAAATATTTAGTGTATCACATAACAGGCTGTAAAAACAATTACAAATGGCATAACAAGTAGAAACAACTACATCTATGAAAATAAAAAAAACTGGATAGCAACACATTTACTAATAGACTAAACAAACGATATTTAAATAAAATGCAATTATGTCCACACAGTAAATTAGAGTGACTAAAAGGTCTTCACATTTGTCAAATGACCTGCTGTCAACCTCTTCCCTTTTAATATGAACTCATGTATTGGCATGCAGTGCGGTGTTCAAGTTTAAATTATAAAAATCACTCTTGTGAGGAAAGGCCATTCTTATTTATTCATACATACATCGCAAGTTTGCACATTTAACAAATCTCTTATGTGATCCACGAACCATTGCCTCGAAAGTGCTGGATCAGAGGTGTGCAATGCTGCTTAAGTGGACAAATGTATGTAAAGCTCTGACACCCACAATAAGATCAGGATCCCCCTTGCAGTCTTGAAAATACGTTTTCGACTGAGCCTAGCCATTGCTGTGCTCAGCCAGAACAACACCGTGATATGTTGGCCTCACAAGACATCATAATCTGGTTCAGGGCCAAGCAGGCCAGGGGCAGGGCTACTGGTGCATTAATTGCATGTGACATCAGTCAGTACACAATTCAAACAGAGCATCACCGTATCATCCACATGTCTCGACTCGTCCATTGTGTGTAACGAAAGTGGTATGGTTTGACTTCTACAGTGGAAAAAAAAATCTGGCACCTCCTGAAACGTGCCAGGCTGGCTCGGTACAACCAGGGGTGGCTTGGTTGCATCATGGAAAAGAAGTATGACAAACTATTAAAGCCTACACGCACTATTAAAGCAGACATGGCGCACAAGGGGGTGGTGTGGTCAACATGAATTAGGATTCTTATTATCAAGGCACTTACTGACTTCTGGATCTCTATATTGCTTCTTACTTCAGAGAGCAGAATACGTCGTTGCACAACCTCTTCATGTGTCAGTGGAAATCGAGCCAAGATCTGAAAAGTACATTTTATCTTAGCGAGTTAAATGCATTCACATTTTTCAATACAATGACGATTTGCAAATCCTTCACGGTAACACCTCAAGAATGGTTGTCTAAAGAATTTCACATGAACAATTTTAAGATAGCATATCACATAGCTTTGCTTGTTTCCCATTCTTGGGAAAAAACAAGATTTATTGATATACAGAAATTTCAAACATTGTCCATATATCAACTTAATGTTTTTATACAGTAAACCTGGTACACCGGATAGTTAGATGGAATTATTTGACAGCTTCATCCAGCTTTGTAATGCGATGCAGGAAATGGTGGATCACAACAGACACCACTGATTATCGGTTGCAAATCCCTTAAGCATCAATATTTATTCATTTGGTATGTCATGTTTCATGATGTATTACTATTGAGCAGCACAAGTGACCAACATAGTCATAATTTGAATTGTTCAACATCATGGAGCCTCATTACATGTCTTGCAGGAGCTCATTTTGTAAACAATTGTCTCAACTCATTGAGTCGCACTATATCCCAGTTTGTTCATTCTGGTTTCAGTTCAACAAGTTCTGATTTGCCAGACAGAGTCAGTGTGTTGTATATAGCGATGGTCAAACCCAGAAAGCGCCCGGTTCGTGATTCTTAGCACCCACTGCTCCATCACCATCCTAACCAACACCATGGGTGATGGATCCAGTGCTGCTGGGGGGGAGTGGAGGCTATAGTTTAGTTGTGTTGGTCGTGGGAGAGGGGGCAGCTGACGATAGTTCACCATGCCAATTAGTGCGCGTTGGCGAAGGGAGCACAATTTGGCTCACCTCTCACTGAGTATCTGTCATCAGTGCCTCTATCCCGTATAAGTACTCAGAGCTACAAGGTACTCAAACCTCTTTGCCCTGGCAAGTCAGTACTTAGTTGAAAGGTAAATATTTTTTTCCCTTCCACCGTTGTTGCATCACCTGGTATATGATTAAAGAGCTTAATCCATTATAATGTACATTGAATTGAAATATAGCAATGACAGATGCGCACCATACCTTTGTTATAACTATCGATTGAAGGTAACGACTTTAATACCGCATTTCCCCTGTGCATTTTGATTGTTCCAGATCCTGGCTGTTTTCAGCCCAAACTTCAGGAAAATACTGTATATAGAACTACAACTTGAAGAACAAAATAGAGGTGGTGGAGCGATTATGAGATGAAGAGGAATAAAGACAGGTGGATGTGGAGATATCTTTATTGGTATCTGTTGGTCAAGTGTTAACTTTTATACAATGTCCCCAAACTTGGGGCAGTATGCCAATGATATGATACGTGCAGAGTTGTGTTTCTGATTGTGAACATAGACTTTGGACGAAAAAAAAAACAAATATTTTTTTGAGGTGCCCTTCCCAACAAAGCTGATGAACAAACAAAAACAGATTCTAGAAACAGGTGTCGAAGATATTGACGTAAGGGTCATCAGCAAAAGGATAAGGTTGATAAAGGATTTAGTGGGTATTGTACTATATTAAGTGCACTAATTTGAGTTAGTGTGTTAGAAATATTAAGGGTGGAAAGTTTTAGAAATTTTAAGGTAGAGAATCAGGGAAATATAGGAAGTGCGTGAGACACTGGAATCTATTCTGGTCGGGTGTAGCTTGTCGCAATATCGAGCTGGGTCTTGAATGAGAAACTACAGCATAACGCGATCTAACCCAAAAACGTTTATTATAAATACTATTGGTCGCGAAAGCCTACGTGTTAAACTGACTAACCTCTATGGGGAGGATACTTTTCTTAAAACCAGAAAATTGGAGAAGCTCCTTATCAAGCGGATTAAATTTATATATTCGCTGGCGTTCCTCAAAAGGTGCAGACATTTGAAGGTTATACCAAACGCAGTTAAAATAACACATCACATAAAGTATATAATTACAATACCCCTCCCCTCCGCTTCAAATCACTGCACTTGAATGAGTTAAATGATGACGTCACCCCGCTGCTCTATTTAAGCAAGTGAGGGCTTCACTATTCTGGCAAATTGCCCGATGATGCTGGATGTAATTACCAGCGAAACGTCGTACTCAAAAATTGTAAATGTTGTGGATTCACTCTTCAACACACCGGTGGGCTAAATTAGTGAACTATTTGTCTTTTGTCAACGTGACACTTTTTTTTACTGATTGGCCGTGTCGGGTGGTGGAGGGTTACGACACATTTATAAATAACGCGAGCTAACCTAAAAACGTTTATTATGAATAACAGATAGGGTTGTGCTTTATGGAATCATCATGAATGAACACGTGACATAAAAGTACAAGACAGAGGTACAGATTTACACCACAATAGGAAATGGGTTGGAGGACGCACAGCCAGCACCATCGGGAACATATTTGCTACATGTGCTAAAACACAGATATTCCTTGTTGAAAGTGGTAGATGCATTCCTGAAAAGTGCAGCGTTAAGCGAAACAGCTTAAACAAGGAATTACTGTAATGCACCACATTTGCACTATAAAATCAGCCTGCAGTCATCCCATGGCATGACAAAGAACTTGCGATGAGGGTACGCTGCGTACTGTATCATTCCACGTACTCTATCATACCGCTCAGCCACGCAAGCTTAAGAAAGTAGTTTGTCATTGACCGCTCAGAAATCGTGTTATAATGGGCACGTTCTACGTTGTGCGAAAAGTGTTCCCGAATAGAAGAACCGTGTTATAGCGAAAACGCGTTGTGTGAAAATGCGTTAAGCGAGGACTTACCATATATGTTAAATGTTTGTTGTGTAACTATGGCTACTAACCTGATGCATTCTAATGTACTATTAATGTACTGTACCAATGCAAAACCAACCTCTGCAAGTTTAACAGCTCCATTATCACCAATCTTGTTGTGCGCCAGTGAAAGACACAGCAAAGTCCTGTTTAAACGCAGACCCTGCAAAATCATGAAGAAAGGTGCTGAATACAATACCAAAGGAAGATATGCACCCATAGATCAATAAGCATTTTGTCTCTCAGAATCACCGTGAGAATAGCCTTACATGAGCAATGTAGCCTCCCCCCAAGTCAGTAATGCAGTTGTAAGCCAAATTTAGGCTCAGTAGGGTTTTATTGGTTGTCTTGGTAGTAGAGAGGGCTTGACCCAGCAGCCGAGCACCATCATCATCGATCCGGTTGTTTCTGAGTGACAGGTGGCCTATCCTATAAACCGTGAGACAAATGCATGCAAAGTAGAATTTTCACCAAACATCTTAAAATATTTTTGAAACCCAAAAATATTGTTATGTACAAAAAATCACTTGCAAAATAAATATCTTACAATACAACTGTAATTTTTTAAATATAAATTACTTACATAATTCCCTCTCCAATTAGTTTATGGTATGACAGTTTTGGCTCAGGATTTCCTTCCAACACAAGAGTCCTGCATTACATGAAAGGAAATGTATATCAATAGCATGAAGTGTATTATTTAATGCAATATACAGATATTTTTGTTGTAAAAATCCACTGCACTGGTTACCTACTGTTGACAAGACATTTTCTTTAATTTGGTTGAGACATTTTGCAAAGTTCTTCAAGTAGCACAATATTTGCTAAAAGAATATTTTACTTTAAATCAGGCTAGTCTTATTCTTCAAGCTCAAATTATTTAACACACTGCACAGCATGCGAAATTTCGACCAATTTTAAAAGGCAGGTATTCAACTTGGGATGGGATGTTTCTTTTCCACTGGGAGGATTATTCCACAGGATGCATTTATGTGGTTGAGTAGGAAAAAATCCTAAATGTGCTTTGGGTTGTCTTATTAGGTGATCGTTCACAGCTGTCTCATGCCATGTGACATTGTTCCGCATCACCTTTATCGTGACATATGTTGATTCGGTATGAGTCCATGCATATATTTTTTAGCACATGGTCATTGAATATGAATTAAATTTAAATGCCATTCACATGTATGGAGAATTTCCACATTTTATTACTTGACTTTTGGGAGTGTATTCATAGCTTTAATTTGGTACAAAACGTATAAGAGTCCTCGTAGTTAAAGCGACTATTAAGATATGTATTGTACAATATACAAAACCTGACCCGTGGAAGAAACTAACAGGAAGTCTTACTTGAGATTTGTACAGAGAGGGAGAACTGATACAAACATATCCAAGGTGTCCTCATCTATTCCAGCATTCCAGAAACTGCAATACACACATCAGTAAAAACTTAAGTTTACAATACATCAATTTCTTTATAGTAGATCATGATACAAAAAAGTTACACTTTGCATCTAAGACTGCAACCAATTGTAATTATTAATGCTATTTATACTGATTATTATCTATATATGTTGTCATGCACTTTATATTATATTACAAATGTACTCGTGAAAATAAATGTACAGTACTTAATGGTCGTGAGGCTGGGAATTGCTGGTAAACACTTTTTGAGAATGCTCATCATTTTTTCTTCAATTTTCCAACCTGTTGAAATAAGTACAGTACACACAAAAGCAGGATGTAAAAAATATAAAGTTTTTGCATAAATGCCTGTGGTTAGAATTGCCGTGTCATGCAATTTTAATTGTTCAGAATACCTCGAATGTATATCTCTTTGACAGAACTTCTGTTGTCTTCGTTTTCCGGCTCCACTTGCACACATGGTTTGAAATACACAAACTTGTCCTTGGTGGTAAATGTTGTAGGAGTAATATCTTCTTCAGATGGAGCCACGTTTTGAACATTTTCTGTCGTAAGTGTATGCAAACATAATTCAAAAGTAGTATTGTATTCATGTTAGATATTTTGTTAAAGAGCTTTTTAATTATATAGAGAATGTCTTTTTAAGTGCAATAACCTTACCAATTCTATTGTTGCTAATGTCAATACAGTATGTTCAGGAGCTAAATGCCAATGTCGAGGTCTGTTATCCATCAGCGTTTATGTAGTTTTGCTATTCTTCCATTGAACGAGAACAGACTACAAGTGGTTTACTTTTTGGTTCATAGTTGATATGGGAGATGGTAGCCTTCCTGTTGCCCATCTGTTACGTGTTTTCATGTCAGCTTGAACACAACTAATGCCATTATATAGACAAAACGGACGCCAGTAATTCGAATTCAGATACGATTAGCAGAGCTAAATGCTGATAAAAGGCCCTTTTAAGGGCCAGAAGCTGGTTGGACCTGCCCAATAATACCCAATGAGTTACAGTCTGGGGTGGCCACAGATTCTCAAGTCAGTATTACCATGAGCACACATACAAGAACAGCCTGTCCAATGTGGCATTGCTTTTCAGTTCTCATTAATAGTAAAGGATGTGAGGCTATATTTCTACAAGTTTCTGAAAAAAAAACACTCCAACCAGCTTACAGCATATAGTGGATTTTCAAATTGAGGTTTAATGACCTACTCATTATTGTCTATTCATATACTGCATGGATATATATTGATACATGAATTGTGGATTATCCATTTTGCACAACTGTTTAGTGGCAGGAACACCACTACAGTATTTATAAATATAGCACAACCTGAAAATTCCAGTAATTCGCGGATGAATTATTGGTGGTTAGTGACTCCTCCCGTAATCCACCACACATCGCACTGGCGGCATCCGATAATTAACTTGTTAGCTGTGCTGACCTCATAATCCACTAATTTTTGGCAGATTCATCGTTTTCGCGGCTCGTTCCTCTTGAAATCTGCAGCACACTGCGACGTATTAAAAACGCATCACAGTCCGCAAACCACGATCCATAGAAGCGGACGGGTTATGTGGAGCTGCAGGGAAAAGTGTAGGTAATAATTGTTTTGTTATTTAGCATCAGTAGGCTAGCAGAGCTGACGTGATTTATCAGAAAAGCAATCCGCATTTTTTACTTGGATATCAAGTCAAAAAAATGCAAACAATCCTTTTACATAGACGTATATGGTACATTTGCACCATATTGGTCTTTTAAAAACCCGTAACCTCGTAATCTGTGAATTTATTGAAAATTAATTTAGCTGCTCGTAACATATCCGCAATTTGTCATGGATTAATGGCATTGCGCAGCTAATTATATCTGTAATTCGTGGCACACCGTGTTGACGAGACATTATATCATGGATTATGGTACTAACCTCTGTGGTGTGCTGTGGATTATGGGATCTGTGATATGGACCCCCCATATCACTGCTGTATAAGGAATTTAAATAATTTATATTAAAAAGGTGGTCAACTCATTTAAGGGCCCATCGTAAATGATCAGATGTGCAGAAAATGTTACTCTATAAATAATAATAATAAAATAACGTACTGCATTCACAGTATATTCGATTTTGCTATATAACCTGTCAACTTGCCTGCACCAGTGTTTTCCATTGCTGTGGGAGGGTGAGATCTTCTGACAACAGCAGGAGTGCTGGCCAGCCCCGTTAGGGTGCACAATTGAGTGAAATCTTGCTCAAAGTTTCCATTGCATTGATATTCCTCTGAAACAGTGACAGCCAAAAATGTTTACTGTAATTTTACATATTCATCATTTAAATGCAAGCAATTTGAATACGTACTCATGTTATAAAATACAATATAAGCCTAATTAGTCATTCCTTAAGCCAAAGTCTTTCAGGAGCAGTTCACTTTATTTTATACCCATCAAATAATGTTGCATATACACCATTCTCATCTATTCATTGTATATGCAAATACAGTACATATAGAATAAGAGTAGCCAACAGGCAACTACAGTATAACACCATTATGAGCCACGATCAAGCCACTGCTGGATGAAGGCCTACCCAAGCCACCACAACATCTCATGATCCTGTGGTGCAATAATCCATCCAGAACCTCCGCATGAATTGAACTCATCACTCCATTTTTTGGTTGACATCCTCTCAGATGTGTTCCATTCCTTGGATGCCATCTGTTGTTATTATTGACCACTGGTCATCATCCTTTTTAGCGACCTGTTCTGCCCAAGTCCACTTACTTTTCGTAATGTACAACATTATTTTAGTTGTATCTGATCTCATATCCCTGTGTTCCTTTTTCAGGAACGCAATAAAATCTATACTATGAAAACGAGGATCTGCACACCCTCCGGAACGACACATGTTGTGCCATTCATTATGACAAAGTGTCCAATAGTATGCGTTTTGCTTGATAAACAAGCCATTTTAGCTAAATTAAGGGTTACCGCCTCTAATATACAAAATAAACCATGAAAAATAATCTGAAGAAAATCTCAATACTGCAAACGAGGAGTACTACACCTAAATAAATGCCTTGTCTTGAGTGTTGTAATACTACAGAATGAACAAAAAGTGGGACTTTTAATTATATCATTTAATTGGACAACTCCATTAAAAGCAATGTCCTCGGAATAGCAGGAAAGGTCCCTAGTTAACATGGAAACTAACATATATGCAATATCTAGAATTACGTGTATGGACATTCATATAGTTATACAGTATTTTTGATAAAGACAGTAAGAGATGACTTGCAAAAGATCATTCATTTCTAAAATAAGTACCAGTTATTTACCAGGGGTGTTTATGCTGTCGTCTTCAGTTGAATTACTGAGTTGTCCTTTAGATTCTCTTGCAGCTCTTTCTGTCTTCTTCCCCATTGTGACTCTTTCTAGTGCACTGTTTACATGATAAAATGTTAACATGCAATTGGTATTATTGAATTATCGATATACAGTACTTTAGTATCATATAATATAATTTGTACATCATAAGTGGTAATATTCAGAGGTAAAATCAGGTGAACATTTTTTTTGTTTAAATGCAGCAAAACAATTATTCACATTCATTCACTGCAGTGCATACTGTAGATTGCTTTTTTTAAATTATATTGAATTTTTAAAAAGAGAGCTGTTGTTTGATTGGCACATTGTTCACCACCTGAAGCTTCAGACTATAAATAATGTGTTCTTATTTGCACAGGTGGCAATTTGTCACCACAGCCGTCTTAAGGAGCAGTGAAACCTTTCGAAAGTAGTGCTCGAGGGTTAGACACTTGTACACACTTGACCTGTACACAAGGAGCTAGGTGTTCTGAATGCTAGGGACCATTTCACCATGGCAATGGCTGTATTTTCACAATACTGAATACCCTAACATACATTTTGTGTGTGTAGAGTACTGTATTTAAAAGTCTCTACCCCACCTTGCAAAAGAGACATATTACTCTATGTGACTTTTATCCATTTCTAAAATATGTATTTAATTGAAGTAAAACCATAGTTAATGCTGGCTCCATGAAATAAGTTCCAATCAGCTGCAGAAAGCACTGCACATAGTACAAAAACATATATAAACATAATTTTGTAATCAACACCTGTTTTTATATCCTGATTTTGGTGATTATCTAACTTAGTCTGTTTTTTTCCCTTTAACCATAGAGTGATAAAGAGTGCCTGACCATTTGCTAATGGACATTTATCCACCTAAACCTGACTCCTCATGGGGTTTCCTCTACATTGTCCTTCACACTGCAGCTACTCAATCACAAAGGGCACAGCAGGACGACGTGTCATTTGCGTAAATTTATTTCAGTGATGTTTGGTCCCATAAGTTATGATAGATTTTGAACATGTACTTCAGCCCTTGTCTATATCTACTGTTGGATGGGAGCCTCCACACACCTGAAGGACAAATTACAGTAACATATCTTCTCAAAGAGAGCACAAACTCAAATAGTGCTTTAAGATCGTAACAAACCCCTTGATATTATAGGCCAACGATGCCAATACAAGACCCTCCGGAAATAATATCTTGAGAATGATTCAGGTTTGTGTGGACAAAACAACTATTGGAAAGGAATGTCCAAACATCCCAAAGAAGGACCCTTTTTAAAATGGTTTGAGACCCAGTGAGGTATTCCTGAATACAGTACTGTACAGCACATGTTAATTATAAAACGTATCTAGAATGTGTGTCCTGGACGATCAGGCATCATCAATGGGGCGGAGGGAAGACTTTGAAGTTGCAGGAGCTTATCATCACTGGAATGCAATTACACCAATGCTTATTTAATACCGTACATGTTCAGAGTATTTGCCTGCTATACATTTCCACATAAGCCACTTCGTTGAGCTATCATTTGTGGCAAGGTCGCTTCTGAAAAAAATAACTAATAGCTCAGTGGGCTTTACCTGGTAAAATAAAAATGGTTTCGTTTGAGTACATTTAAGTTTAGTGATTTTCTTACCTTGCCTATATTTTGCACTATGGGTTTTGTGCTATTTGTAATTACCGGCTAAATGTCGTATTCGAATTGTATTCTCCAACACACTGGCGTACTGAACTAGTAACGAATTGGCACGTTTTGTTTACGTGACAAACCTGACGAATTGGTTGTGTCGGGTGGTGGTAGGTTTAACGACACATGTATATTCCCGCGATCCAAAAAAACCTAAATATTGGTCACTCAAAGCCTACGTGTCAAAGTGTACCATTTGTTGTTGTAACTTTCTGACCCGCCCCTACTTGAAATCTGTAAAAAAAATAAAAGAGCTTCATAGCTCATTGGATTTTTCTCCAGGATAGATATTCTGATTCTGTACGTCAACGTGGTGACGTCAAGAGCCCTTTACTAGGAAAACCTGACCGTGATTATAAAGTCTTTTTTCTTTCTCTCACTGCTACAGCAACCCTATATAATAGCACCACACAATAGCTCTCTGTTGGTGCTTTCATATCCAGCTAACTCGATATTGCTTCTCGATCCAAACTCAGGGGAAATGCAACCGGAGAGATTGGCTCTGAATTCGCCGACAAAGATAAAGATCCCCCGTAAAACCTTAGGGGCAAGTGCTGTTAGTGGGCACTTATGAAGGCCGACACGGCACACGAGGGGGTGGATGGCCAACACCACGCCCGGCCGCCTTTGTCTCCCCAGTGGCGATGTTTACACATCGCACCGTGTACTCATTTGAGGCTGAGTTGATCTAGGGGAGGCCCAGGACCGGTTCAGATAATCGTCACTGGTGCTGACCGTGAGCGGGATTTGAACTCGGGTCGCCAGGTTCATAGCACAGCGCGCTAGCCACTACACCACCGCTCCCCACACAACAACAACAACCGCCATTCGCCACTAAGTGGCGATGACGTCACCACGACGCTTGTGCCAGGACATGTGCACCTTGAGGCCACGTGGAGTGTCGAACGCCCGCTGGCAGGAGGTCACGGGGCAGACCCAGGTGCCACGGGTCGACTGACTGAGATGACTGGCTGATGCACCACCTGTGCCCCCTACTGTGCCAACCTGCTGTGCTTTAGCCACCCGGCGCTCCGCTCGTTGTGAGCGTCGCTCCTCCAGCCTCCGTTGTTGTTGGAGGGCGACTACCTCCAACTGCCCAGTAGCGTCCTTCACGAGCCTCCTCCACAGAGGCCGATCTTGACACCGCTGGTACCAGTCATCGGCAAGTCCACTCAGCTCCACGTCCTCCTGTACCACATCACTCCATCTCTTCTCTAGCCCGTGCCGCGCCCGTTTAGCCCCCACGATCCGGCCGAACAAAAGCTGTTTCGGCATGCGGTAGCTGGGCATGCGGGCTACATGACCCAGCCATCGCAGCCTTGCCCGCCGGAAGAGCTCACCGATGGGACCTTGCCCAGATCTTTCAAGGATTTGGGAGCTCCTCACACAATCCAGTCTGGTTAAACCCAGGATGGATCGTAGGCAGGCTAGCCTAAATGTTTCTAACCGGCGAAGATGTTCCATTAGGGGGGTCTACGTTTCGCAAGCGTAGAGAAGGGAGGGAATGACCGTGGCCGAGAAGACCTGAAGCTTAGTGCGGAGCGACTGACCAGGTAGCTTCCACACAGCGTTACGCAACCGATGAAAAGATATTGCCGCTCGACTGATTCGGAGTGAGACCTCTGCTGTTAAACTGGAGCTGGTCATAAGCACACTGCCCAGGTATGGGAAACTCTCCACTATCTCCACAACTGCCCCATCACCGATTGGGAGTTGTAGGGGTGGAGTGTCCGATGGTATAAAATACCCAGGCAGGTGCTTAGTTTTGGTGGGGCTGATGGTAAGGCCCCATCTCTTAGTGGCACGCTCCAATCTCAGCAGCAGCGTCTCCAACTCCTCCTCTGAATGAGCAGCTATTACCAAATCATCAGCATACATAACGTGGTTGAGCAATAATGAGCCATCCCTTGACCGCACCCGGGCATCGATCAGCCTCCCATTATATCTGTACCATATGGAGATTCCCCCGGTAGAGCTATTGAAGGCTTCACGAACTACGTGGTCAAAATAGATGTTACATAATGTGGGAGCCAGAGGACATCCCTGTCGCACCCCAAGGTGTACAGGGAATGGCTCGTACTCCCGGCCACGTAGTTTTACCCGGGCCCGCTCACCATCATGAAGGTCCTTAATGATCGTGAGCAGATGGTCAGGGACTCCAAAAGCACGAAGAACAACCCAGAGCCCAGGCCTACTGATGGTATCATAGGCCTTGACCAGGCCAATAGAGCAGAGATGTAGGTCTTGCTGGAATTCCCTACACCTCTGCTGTAGCAGACGGACAGAAAATATGGCATCTGTGCAGGACCGCCCTTTCCTGAAACCGCATTGGGGCTCCGCAAGCCTCTCCTCAGCGTGCCTGGCAAGGCGATATTGAATAATCCTTGCCAGGACCTTTCCCGGCACACTGTGGAGTGAGATGCCCCTGTAGTTATTACAGTCTGTGCGGTCCCCCTTCTTAAAGAGGGGGACCACCAGGGCATCCTTCCAATCCTGCGAAACCCGTCCAGTGGTTCAGACTGTTGTTATGATGTCATATAGGGCAGTCTGTGCACAAACGCCAGACACACACTAACACACACAGACACACACTAACACACAGGCACACACACACAGACACACACTAACACACACACTAACACACACAGACACACACTAACACACAGACACACACTAACACACACTAACACACACACACTAACACACACAAACACACACACACACTAACACACACAGACACACTAACACACACAGACACACACACACTAACACAAACAGACACACTAACACACACACTAACACACACACTAACACACAGACACACTAACACACACACTAACACACACAGACACACACTAACACAGACACACACTAACACACACAGACACACTAACACACACAGACACACTAACACACACACTAACACACACACTAACACAGACACACTAACACACACACACACACACACTAACACACACAGACACACACTAACACAGACACACACTAACACACACTAACACACACAGACACACTAACACACACACTAACACAAACAGACACACTAACACACACACTAACACACAGACACACACACTAACACACACAGACACACTAACACACACAGACACACTAACACACACAGACACACTAACACACACACACTAACACACACAGACACACACTAACACAGACACACACTAACACACACAGACACACTAACACACACACACACACTAACACACACAGACACACACTAACACACACAGACACACACTAACACACACAGACACACACTAACACAGACACACACTAACACAAACAGACACACTAACACACACACTAACACACAGACACACACTAACACACACAGACACACTAACACACACACACACACTAACACACACAGACACACACTAACACACACAGACACACACTAACACACACAGACACACACTAACACAGACACACACTAACACAAACAGACACACTAACACACACACACACACTAACACACACAGACACACACTAACACACACAGACACACACTAACACACACAGACACACACTAACACAGACACACACTAACACAAACAGACACACTAACACACACACTAACACACACAGACACACTAACACACACCACGTACCACTCAATTCGCCGACTCACACAGACACGCGCGCACACACGGGGCTCGTTCACCTCTCAACGGACGCACGAATATTCCCAACACACACACACGCATAGAACAGAATTTATTAATTTGTGTTGAAACGTCAGTAAGGTCCCTACTGCGAGTGTGGCCTCACGCACGAACCTGCCGCAATGTGCCCACCCCGTGCCAGCTTGCCACTGTCGGGAGCGGCCGGTGCTGCCGTTGCCTCGGGCAACCGCGGTCACGTGACGACGCGTGCGAGGGGGGGGGGCGGGACGGGGCGGGGCCCTGATTGGGCAAGGGTGGGCGGGAAGTCCCTATACCCGCCATTCCATCCGAGCGCAGTGTGTAGGTATAAGAAATGGGTATAGGGACTTCTCGCCCATCCCACGCGGACAACGAGCGGCTCCGGTTCAAGATTCCACCCGCCGAAGCGATGCGTCGACTCGTCGTTGATCAGGGCCTACGATTGCGATTTAAGAATCGATATTTTGGTTATTTCGGTAAAGTCGCGTAGGTAGAAAATAATTAGAATTATTTAGAAAACAAACAAATGTTTTATTTAGAAAATAAAAAATATATATATTTAGAAAATAATTATTTTATTTCTAACTACGTGACTTTACCGAAAGAACCAAAGAGTATGGTGCAGTCACCAAAGCTTCAAATCAATATTCAATCGATATTTGGTGTCTCCATCGTTTTTGCCGACTCCGGTATTGTTTAGCGGCGTTGCGAGTGTGTTTGTGTGTGGTTTGTGTACGTCTCGTACGCGCGGCAAATTTTGATTTAAAGCTTTCGTGACTGCAGTAATTCATATTCTTAGCTCTTTCGGTAAAGTCACGTTGAAGGGAAACAATAAAATAATAAAATGCTAAGAATAGAAATGCTGCGTCGTTAAAGCAGAGCAGCAGAAGAATGAATGATCCATTAGGAGTAATGCTTCATAAAATCTATCGCAGCATCATCATCATCAATACATCACATCATCATCAAATCTACGGTCAACATCATCAATCCCCCATACTCATCATCAATAGTTTCGTGGATTCGAAGTCCCGAGGATCGGCCTGGTTAATACTGCGGGTTTATTAATGTTCGCGGTTCAAATTTGCCAAGTTAAAATATAAAAAAATACCCGCGTTATGCGGAGCAATCATCAGCCCCCCTACCGGCAGATATTGCAGGAGAAATTGTATCATTAACGGGAGGTTTGGGTTCGGTGTCTGCTTTTTAAGTGTATACGGTGAGACGGATAATGGGAACCATCCCACATGACATTCCAGATAAATATCTAAGTGCATGGTTGAGCCATCTCGGTGTGGAGAGGCATTCATCTAGCAGTGGATTTCAAAATGCATTTGAATATATACACATGTACGTATCAACATGTGAAGGTTGAAGGGTTTATTTGTTGCTAAGTGTAGGCTAATTGACGGCGTTAAGGTGCATATAATTGGGTTAATACAATAATCGTAAAAGGTTTCAAACCCCCCAAAAAATGCTATATTTTCAATGTACGTTTCACGATAAACATGAATGACTATAAAATTGTCGTGCAATGTTTAGAGCACGTGCATCGCAAGTTGGAAGGTTTCCGAATTAAAACACCCGTCTGGGGGTCAACTCAGCATTCGGACATATTGGCGGTACACCGGTGCAGCATAACACACCGGTCATCATATTTTGACCGCATCCATTATTTTTCGTCTCCCCCCTCCTCTTTTCCGAACATAGATGGACTCGTCCATCTGAACAAACTGTCAAATCGCTCTCCGTGGTGCTAACGTTAAAAATAAACTGCCAATTTTTTCAAATTTTCTTGTTGTGGTTTTCACACCTGATGATGATTGCTTGTGTTGCAGTCGAAACGTCGTGAGAATTGAATTGTTTTATATTTTTATTATTTTATTATTTCCCTTCTACGTGACTTTACCGAAAGAACCAAGAATATGAACACCGGTCATCATAAAACAGTCTAAAATAAACTCTTGAACATGGCATTCGTCTTCCGACTGTTTTGACACGACAACTGATTTTGACGCACCCCGAAAAATGTTCTGACGGGGGTTGCGAATTGCAGGAAAAGAAATCATTATTGAGAAAATGTTGCTTTTAAACCATGCACCGGTGTATCGCCAATACGTTCATGTATTCCTCCAGGGTCGAGAAAATGTATACCACATTGGGCATTGTCAACAGTCCTATAGATTAACTCACCGACTCCATAGCAATGTGGAATTTACATCATTGCCTTAGAGTTATACATTCGAGTTGAGTGCTTTCCAACCGTCGTTTAAGCACGAAACCACTTTGGATTGTAGTTTTACAAACTTTTACGTCATGGGAGGACATAAATTGCCATAAAGGGAACTATTTCAAAAGCATGGTTATGAGGTGAAATAAATGAGGTCACAATTTCTGCATTTAAAAAAAATAGATTGTTAAATAGTATGTAATCTGTATTAGTTACGTTTTCAATGTCAAAAATAGCAACGCATTAAGTTTGATTCTATTCATGAAAATGCATTTACAATCACTTCTATACAGTACTGTAGGCAATAGTGTCTTAAAATTCAGCCAGATTGTTATAACATTTTCCATACAATGATTATTAAATACCAAATTCGTTTTACTTTTCTAGTCTTCAAAACATTTGAAACTATTGTGATAAAGTTTGCGAATGTATACAAAAAATACTTGCTTTTTCCAACGTGACCTTTCTGAGTCAGACGCCATGACTTTAGAGGCTGCCTTGTTTGTGTTTTAAGAGCGCATGTTTGACAAAGCGTACAACTGCCTGGG
This sequence comes from Petromyzon marinus, assembly GCF_048934315.1. Classification (NCBI taxonomy): domain Eukaryota; kingdom Metazoa; phylum Chordata; class Hyperoartia; order Petromyzontiformes; family Petromyzontidae; genus Petromyzon; species Petromyzon marinus. The sequence continues at coordinate 21,196,184 of NC_133667.1, read as the reverse complement.
ACCATTCATTCTGATTCTGAATTGGTGAACTGTAGCCACTTTGAGAGTGTGCCCCAAGCAAGGCATCGTTAAATATGCGGATCGTGCACTGAACAGGAGGTCGGTCTCCTGTTAACAACTGCTTCGTTCTCCAAATATTCCATTGCATCATGTTGATAACATATCACAAGTACGGCTGTGCCTAACATGTTTTGTATTCGTTTTGGATAGTTACATTTTTAATGGTGTAGATTTTGTGACGATGTTTGCTACTCTCTCCTTTAGCATACATTAATGTTTCCATGGAATCATGGCCAACAACAAAGGCACCCAGCTGCTCTGGCAGCGTGATTGTTCGTGATATTTACGAGGTTGTTTCCCCAATGCAACTTGTTTGTGAAAGGCGTTTTTTTAACGTTGTGAATGTTGTTTTGTAAACATACTGACAGATCTGAAATAGTATTTAAATGTAAATAATGAATATAAACTGATCTGGAATTATCAATATATTTCCTATTTTTCTTATTCTACTATGTGTTAAAAGAAGGAATAGTTCTTCGAGAATACACTTAGTGTATTTAATGGCTTATTATATGGTGCCAACACCAAACCTTTACTCCAGCATTAAATTGTAGTGCTTTTATGCTGAATTAGGCTGTATTGAGAATATGGAGGATGGATAAGAAAATATTTATTTAAGAAGATCACTTTTGTAATCACCCTTTATCCTGGTTATATGTGTGAAAAAGAGGTTCGCAGTTTATCAGATTATTTCAGTCTAAATCAAGATTCTGATTATGATATGCGCTATGAAGGACCACTGTCCAAAACATTTCTTATTATATATTTTCTTTTAAGGCAGTGCTATTGATGAATGTGTTGAGTTTTCACGTTTTCTATGGGGTGAGCTTAAATTATTCGCCTTATTTGTGTGGAGCAACCAGTGATATTCCATGTACCGTTGTAGTTTAAAGAGAAAATGATTTAATGGAGACACTGATAGCCCATAAAGCCGTGTGTTCGAGGTCTATAAATGAGTCATATCGATACGATGTAAAGCTCTGAATGTAGGATGCACCTTGGCCATGACGCAGCGAAGACACAACTTTCATCTCACTTGTGGGGATTCATGGCTTGATACTTGAATATTATAAATAAGCAGATTGATGCCTGTTTAAGGGGGAAAAGTGTGGCTTTATATTTTAGAGGGGTTATGCAGTGAGTTCTATTATTTTTATTGGCAGGCAGTTAAAACACAATACCTTAAAATATTGGCATTAAGTTATGATGTGTGTTGACTTGAAGCAAGCATATGATTACATTAGTGATTGAGAAAATCTAGGTTGGTATGGAATTCCAGGTACCATACGCGGACAGCTTATGAATTAGTATGATGGAACTGTGCAGTTAGTAAAGCCATCACAATAGTTTGAGGTTAGGGACCAGTATTCGGCACAGATGTTGAATGCGCCTAACATGACAATGTTTATGGTAGACAGTTTAACATCTAGGATTCATGGGGTAATTTATACTTGATAGACTTGAGTATGCAGATAATGCAGAAGTACAATCTACAACCTCAGCTATCATAGTATGTTTTTCGTAATTTTTAAGTACAGGACTGAGTTATACTCAGGGTCCTTAATGTCGGGTTTCCAAAAGTTAGGTTATTGGCAGTAGGTGGTTATGGATGTTCTGTCATAAGAAAAATTTAACTTAAGCAATGAGACAGTCCAGGAAATAGAGGATGATGGCGTTTCGTGTAATGCAGTGGTCTTACAGAAGCTTTCGCTTCGCATCTCCGAGTACTAAAATTAACGTCTAATTTGTAAAATATGTACACGTTAGAAATGTGTTTATTTTTATATTCTTATTAAGAGTCAATAAATTAGCCGATTGGGCTTCAGGCTGTATAAGCCACTTGTGAAGGGTAGAGCTGTATATATTTGTATTAAGAGAGGGGTGTTTGAAACTAAAAGTACTGTGATGTCTTTTGCTGTATTGGTTAGATAACTTTAATAAAGAAATACAATCTTGATTTGAAGCTTTCGTGACTGCAGGAATCCATACTCTTTGGTTCTTTCGGTAAAGTCACGTAGGTATAAAATAAAATAAATCACGACGTTTCGGGCACAACACAAGCGTCCGTCATCAGGTGGGAAAGCATGATCTGCTGCTGAGGCAGACTGTTTTAAAAGGTTTGAAATGGGTGTAGCCCAAGGGTCATAAAGAAGTGGGCGGGGCTAGTGATGTTAAAGTGAGAAATTAGCATGTAAATGTAAGATCGGAGAGCGGCCTCCTCGACAAGGGCACGGAAGTGGCTATGTTAATTAGCATGTTAATGTAAGATCGAAGAGTTGTGCAATCCAAAGGCATGAGAGTGCAATCCAAAGGACATGTGAGCATGAGAGTGCAATCCAAAGGCATGAGAGTGCAATACAAAGGACATGTGAGTATGAGAGATCTGAGAGAACGGCATAGAGAGAGAGACACACTGAAAGTCGGAAATAGCCGCTGACATAGGCAGGTAGGATGGAAACATCACAGTCAGTTAAGACTTTACTGAGTTAATAACATCCTTCCAATGATTGCTCAGTTTGTACCCATCTTCTTGGTTGAAGTTGTGTCTGTGTTTTTATATCTGGATGGCTTCATGAACAAATCTCTGAAGGTATCCGGTAGGTTTGCAGAGTACCTCCGTCTTGGAAAATCAATTTCGTGTTGAGCCCACAGCGTGAAAACAATGATCAGCAACGGTAGAGGTATTGGTCCTACCGTGTTTCAGATCTGCCTTGTGTTCACGAACGCGGTGTGAGACATGTTGTATCGTTTCTCCAATGTAACTGCTGCTGCAACCACAACTCAGTTTGTAGAAACCAGGGTATTGCATGTCAGGAATCACATCCATTAGAGATGGAATTAAATCATGGATTGTGTGTACTGTGTTGAAACGAACCTGGATCTTATGTTTGTTTAAGATTTTGGAAATATTTTTGGTAACCCCTGCTATTTATGGTAAAGTGATGGTTTTGGTTGGATCCTCAGAAGGTTGTCTCCCCATGGCTGGGGAGACAGTTTTCGGATTGTACGGTCTGAGTATCCGTTCATCCTGAGGGCTTGGTGTACGTGTTCCAACTCACTGGCTAGGTGGTGCTGGTCGGAGATGCAACGGGCCCTATGGTGTAGTGTTTTGATGAGGGAATTCTTCTGGGCTGGATGGTGGTGGGAGTCAGGCTTTAGATAGGCATCCGTGTGGGTGGCTTTCCTGTAGACCGAATATCCGAACGAGCCATCAGGTCTCTTGATTAAAACATCCAGGAAAGGTAGCTTGCCATCCTTTTCCACTTCCATGGTGAACTTGATAGAGGGGTGTATGGAATTAATGTGGTTGAGAAATTGGTTCAGTGCTGGCAGGCCATGTGACCAGATCACGAACATGTCATCTACGTATCTCTTCCACAAGGAAGAACGTAGGGTGGATGTCTGGATGGCATCTGTCTCAAATTTCTCCATGAAAACATTTGCTACCACCGGCGATAAGGGAGAACTCACTGGCGATAAGGGAGAACCCATGAAGCCATCCAGATATATCAACACAGACACAACTTCAACCGAGAGGATGGGTACAAACTGAGCAATCATTGGAAGGACGTTATTAACTCGGTAAAGTCTTAACTGACTGTGATGTTTCCATCCTACCTGCTTATGTCAGCGGTTATTTCCGACTCTCTGTGTGTCTCTCTATCTATGCCTCTCTCTTAGATCTCTCATGCTCACATGTCCTTTGAATTGCACTCATGCCTTTGGATTGCACTCTCATGCTCACATGTCCTTTGGATTGCACTCTCATGCCTTTGGATTGCACCACTCTTCGATCTTACATTAACATGCTAATCTCTCACATTAACATAGCCACTTCCATGCTCTCGTCGAGGAGGCCGCTCTCTGTTCTTACAGTTACATGCCAATTTCTCACATTTGCATCACTAGCCCCGCCCACTTCTTTATGACCCTTGGGCTACACCCATTTCAAACCTTTTAAAACAGTCTGCCTCAGCAGCAGACCATCGCTTTCCCACTTGATGATGGACGCTTTATTTTATTTTATACCGACCTGACTTTCCTGAAAGAACCAAAGAGTAAGCAATACAATATTCAATGTTCCCTTTTGGAATGTGCAAACGAATCTAAAATTTAGTGGTGGTGTGGGAAACGTGTCTTGCAGGACCTGCAAGACACGTTTGTGGCGCACTGATTTTAATAATAATAATAATAATTAAAAAATCCACATTGAAAAAATGCAGATTCACGGATTGTAGGTGTTTTTAGCCATGCGACTTCAATAAATCGGGGAAAAATTTACTACTGTACAATCAGCGGCGGCTCGTGACATTTCCACGAGGTGGGGCTGTTGTGAGTGACCTCTGAAAATATGGTGTTCTAATTAAGAAAAAACCTCGTTATGTTATTGGCCTTCCCGTAAAAGTAATATAACTGTCTTATCTACCAAACGGTAGGCATTTAGAAACAATACTAAACAAAACAACAAAGCATTCAAATGCTGTCCCCATGAAACCTCCAGTCCACACTACGCAATCCCTTTGACGTTGCCAAAAGCCTAGAGCGTAAAGACGTGAGGTGCTGTATTTGCACAGCGCAACCTCGCGTTGTGACATCGTCTCACTACAGCCATGGGCGCCTTTTCCACCGCCCCAAATGGGTCTCAAACGGCGTGGCTCAAATGCGAAGCTACTCGCAACGAATGTAAGGGATATCTCTCACTCTAGACGCCTTCACAGCCGCCCCGAGACTTAAACTGTTACCTTCATTAAGCAATTCACATTGAAGGAATCGTTGTGTTAAAATTTCTTTAAAGACAACAAGACAATTTATAGAAAAGTATTTTATTAGAAAAATAATGTATCATCTCCAGCTGCTTGGTGCGGCGGCGTCCCAACGCCCCTAGTGGACGAACCGCGCCTGTGTACAATACAAAATAAAATGGAAATTCGCATTTGCAGATAGATGACATGGGAACAGATGATAATTTCCAGTCATGTTTTTATTGAAAGTTGCTGAAAACATGTCGAGAACGAATGTGAATCTGATTGCCGTCAGCAACGCATATCGGGAAAAAGTTAAAGACTCAGCATTTAAATTTTGATTTAAAGCTTTCGCGACTGTAGGGATTCATATTCTTGGTTCTTTCGGTAAAGTCACGTAGAAGGGAAACAATAAAATAATAAAAATATAAAACAATAAAATTCTCACGACGTTACGACTGCAACACAAGCAATCATCATCAGGTGTGAAAGCCACAGCAATAAAATTTGAAAAAAGTGGCGATTTTTTTAACGTTAACAATTTGAAAAAGTGGCGGTTTTTAACGTAAAAAACCCCGCCACTTTTTTCAAATTTTCTTGCTGTGGTTTTCACACCTGATGATGATTGCTTGTGTTGCAGTCGAAACGTCGTGATAATTTTATTGTTTTATATTTTTATTATTTTATTGTTTCCCTTCTACGTGACTTTACCGAAAGAACCAAGAATACTCAACATATACTTAAAACACTGCAAGTGATAATCTTAGTGGAAAGACCACAGAAAAGAATAGAGTTTAGTTGTATAGTGTGTGAAGGGGGAAGCAAATTTGTTTTGTGTGCCAGGTCAGCAAGGACACACAATTTGCATAGCAAGTTGATGCAAGGTAAGTAAAACACAGTTTCAAAGAGTGGAGGAACAATGTTAGAGACTTCGGGAAAACACTGAGTCGAGAAATACCAGCAAAGGCAAAGAGAGGGAGCGGAGTGGCAATGGGATAGAGAGGTAAGAGAGGCAATGAGAGCTGGGTCATTAACAAGCTTGTTATTCAATTATATAAAGACAATGTCGTGCTGATTTTTGATGCACTACCCCAATAATTTCAATTTAAAAAGTTTGCTCAGGGAATGACATTTTATTAGATAAGCATTCAATCATCTTTTGCGCATTGTAATTGTTGAACTGTGATTATATGCTCCCGCATCTGTTTTTCCCACCATTAAACCGTACTCATCAGCATGGTAAAGTATGGTAAAATAACTCCCACGAGCACGGTGGGAGATGCCTTTAACCAGCAGCATATTGACAAAGAGCTGTACACGTACTCGCATTCATTGAAAGTCGTGCATATATTAACGATTTGCTTATGTAAGAAATACATAATCTATAACAATGCTTGCACTCGAATTTTCAATAATAAGTGACCAAAGATGATACACCATAATAAAGATACACCAGTTCTTTAATTGAAAGGTCTACATTATATTTTTATTATTCAATGCATCACAACCAAAAAAAAGAACTGTGCTCTAAGAGTACACAACCATAAAAAAGAGAGCTAAAGAAGGCACAAAGAGGCTCGGGGAGTGTGTTATCTAGAAAATCATTCTTTGCTACTGACTTTATCAAAACAAAGATATTACATGGAATTATTGAAGTAGGGTATGACCAAAAGTATTTAAATCTTCAATTTAGCAACGGGCATATTTTTGAGCCTTGCTCTGTGGTCCACATACCGCGAGGCACGCCGTTCAATAAAAGAAACACCTTTAATATGTTTCTGAAGTCCTGGTTTCCAAAGGTATTAGACGACATGATAAATATATACTCTATGCCAGTGCTTTCTTTTTCGGTAATATCGCCGTCTACAGCAGGCAATCTGTGAAGCAAACACAGGTGGCATTTGTTTTCATTTTTAGCAGGGGGAAAAAAAACATTACAATACTAATGTGAGCTAAAGGTATATTTTATAACGTATATTTTTTAATGTGTTTCATAGCATATCATTCAGGACCGTTAATTCGTGCACTCCGCGTGTGACAAGTGCATTGGAGCCCTTTCACACTCATTCTAACGCATGGACATCACACACAATTTCCCCGCTGCAAGCATCCCCCTTGAGGGCAAAGACATACTAATGCACATATAGCATGCAAAGACACACAACTTGGATACGAGATGCATTGCATACAACTCAAATGTAAACACACTTCACTCACAGGTAAAACAAGCCCAAACGTCTACGCCAGCAACCTACCCATCTCTCATCGTGAGCATCTCTAAACATTACAGCCCCATTGCATTGCCCTTGTTTTTGTTTTTAGATTAATAGTTGCCACTTACCAGCCACAAGCAGCAACAGCAGTGAAGTAGCACAGCAAGCAGCAAACACGACAGGGTGATGGCAAAGATGACCCAAAAGGGCAAGGCGGCCGCAACACTCTGCTGTGAGGTAGCGCCAAAAGCATCCCTTTCTGAATCACACACAAATACATTACAGTAAGTAATATGTGTCATTATGCATAGCGTTTGTAGACTGTAGCAAGTTCTCACAAACCTGGCCATCATAAAAAATATATATAAATAAATTGTCAATATGAATGATTATCAAAATAATTTAAGAAGATGAAATAGCTACACTAAGGTTACATAAAAAAAGAAGTAACACCTCCGATTAGCAGGGTTGGCTATGTACAGTGTGAAAGAAATTCAACATACATACAATCTCACCAAGGATATTCACAGTTACAATAGAAGATCAGTTTAACAAGTAGGCTTTCGCGACCAATATCCATAATAGAGGGTTTTGGGTTAGATCGCATAAATATAAATGTAGTTAAATCCACCACCACCCGACACAGCCAATTGGTAAGAAGGTTTGTCACGTAAACAAAACATGCCAATTCGTTACTAGTTTAGCGCAACGGTATGATGGAGAGTAAACCCACAACATTTACAATTCGATGTTTTTCAGAAAATTGCACTCGATAAATTAAGGCATCAACATGAGTGGGGAAAATATCCACGTCAGTAATTTTGTAAAGTCGTTATTTACCAATAACATTTATCACAATCTCCTTTAATTTATTTACAAATGAGATGCGTGAAGAGACGGAGGGGAAGGTGTGAAAATCTATTGGGGTCCAAAACTCACCTACCGCTACCCCCCAGAAATTGCAATAATTTTTCTTTAAGCTCAATACCAAAAAAAAGTTGTCATTGCATTTATCAAGCTTGCAACTTATTTCACGGAATGCACATCATTATTCTAAAGGAAAAAAAATAGCATCTAACGAGCACTTCAGAATGAAATAACGAATGGATTTTTTGTTTTTGCTTGCATGCTTCCAATGCTTGCTACAATTTCAATGTGTTACATTGCCAGATGTCTTTTCTCATTCGTTGCATCGTTCTACAGAGTTCCATGTAATTCATCTTTATTGGTGCATTTTCAGCTATTTTTACATGTCGCCTCTTTCTTAATGTCTTTTATGGGTTCAGATAAGTTTCTCATTGCTTCCTATCCTTTCCCCAACTTACAATGATCATTGGCAATTTATAAATGGTAGCCCTTGGAGAAACAGTGGGAGCCAAGAAATGGAACGTGTCCAAGGGTACATGATTCCATTGCAGGATTGCGGGGGGTGGTGGTGACTTTGGGAGGCCTTTATCCAACATTAGATTGACAGTAGCTTATGATGATCAAGATATGTATTCCAGTTGGCTAAAGGTTATGTATATATTACCTGTTATTGTAATGCTTTCCATGTCCAGTTGATATTCTCCAAGGAGGCCATTTTGTAGGTTTTTAACAATGTTGTAGTAGACGGTTGTGGCATTTAATTCATTGATACTGCTCTCATTTGATATGAATGTGCAGATACTGTACACGTTGAGGAATACAGGGCTGTTCACAATAAATAAAGACGTTAATTGCAAACATTTGATAAAACATACACAAAACAGAATACGTGGCGGTCGTTTTAACAACTGCACAGGCCTCACACTACACATAAACTTATAATCTCGTCAAAAATGTAAAGTATCTTGAGGGATTGGTAGTGCTCACCTCAGAGGCAATCCTAAGGTAATAGTCTACAATCTAACTTCATATGGCAAGGACCAGTCTCTCCAGAATACAGCCACTTTTGGCTTCCCACAACATGATACTCATTTTATTGACCCAAGAGGAGTTGCTGTAATAGAAGATACTGGCACAGAATACCAATCGAGTATTGTTCCATTATAACAACCAATCATAATAATCTGGAGATTTTCGTGAGTAAAATATTAAATTTAGCACCCTCGGTGACCACGTATAAGTGACTCGTATCCATAGATGACGATAACTATCATTTCTGTCATAACTATCATTTCTGTCCTCTTCATAAATGTTGCGACCACCACTGCAGTTGCCAGAAGCGTGTTTGGGGTTGCATGCATCCAAAAATTTTCTTGCATTCCCTGAAAGTTATATGCTTGATTCATGCCTTACTAACGATTATAAGATGATTTCACCACTGATTCTTGGATATTCCACTTATCTGTTGGTAAGCATTTCTAATTTCATGGATAACTGAAATATTTCTAAAATGATTTCGCGGTATAGATTATAGCAAGAGTAAATAATAAGATCATGGATGAGAGGAGATTCACAGATGATATGATTTTTAAAATACAATTTGGGACGTACTTCATCTCCTTCAATAAACTTGCTGACAAAGGAAAAACAGCGCCATCCAATATGCAGCATTGAATGTACATAGACTTGGACTCTGCATTCTACCACGCCAGGGACTACACATACATGCGTGCAGAAAGTGTGGCATGAATAGAATGTGATATAATCCCAATGCTCTTATTATTGGGTCGCCATGTCTTGTTGTCAGTTTTGTTGCCAGATAAAAGGGTAAAAAAAAAACAATTATCATATTTTGCTACTGGCAAAGGAGGTTCCAATGGTATGTGTGAGAAATTTACTGAAAATTTTACTTCAATGCCTCAAGCTCTAAAAGTCAGTCTAGTACATCATAGTGCTATCATGGTTTCTATATCAATGCCTGAAGCTTAGCATGCTTAGAACCCCCAGGATTCTTAGAAATCAGCAGTATTAACAAATTACATTAGGATTAAACAATCATCGATTGATGGGCGAGCTCATAGTCTTGCTGTGCTTGGTTGAGAACAGTATGCTTTATACAGGGTGGTTTAAAAAATGTTAACACTTAAATGGGACTATCATTTTTAATGGAAATGTATGTTAATAGCTTAAAAAAGTCAAAGAGTCTCCACTTGTTCGCCATCATTCTCAACACATGCCTGGAATATTCTCCAGGTGGTCTCCATAGCCCAGAGGCAGCAGCACATTTCTTGTGGTATTGATGAAAATTCTCCGAAGTGTTAACATTTTTTTGAAGCACCCTGTATTGTGTCAATTTTGACTCTTCATTCATTTAAACCTTTAAAATCAAGCCGATTTCCTAAAATCAATGCGATTTTTTTAAAAAAATGTAATGCCAAATGAACTCCATTATGATCACTGTCATTATGATCATGATTGCGATAATTGCATAGTGTGCTGTATTTCTTAAAAATCATATACTCACTCAATTTGAATTATTGTGCAGGAATTAAACATGGCCTTAAGATCACTTTGGTTGAACAGCTGATTAAACTAGAAAAAAAATTGTGTTACAGATTAAAATGACGTATCGTATATACAATTTCATATTACATCAACACAGTAATGCATTATTTCAATAGTTATTATACCTTTATCCACTAAAGTGTGTTTCTGTATAATGTTCGTTAAGCAATATAAGTGGCTAATGTGATAGTTTGTCTAGACATTGGAAAATAATTCTGAGTATAGAACTATATGTGTTGAATATGCCTTGTGATGTCCAAAATAATTATGAGTACATGCAGTAAAAAACTATTCCTAAAACTACATCTTTTAAGTATTTTTTTTATTTTCTATATCATTTTGTTCTCACCTGTAGGCATATTAATTAATGGAAAGATCAACAACACAGTTGTTCAATTCTGATATTGTGATAACTTAATAGCCAATTCCTTCTAAAAATGTATTCAAGTAAAATTGGAACAAAAAATAAACTTACCAATTGAGTAATGTTTGATTGTAATCCAATGTAATACGGAGATGAAATGTTGTAAAGTTCTGACGAAAACTGTTGGTTTATAATATTAAATTTAACACCGAATGATTTATAAAATAATGTAGTGGGAAATCCAAGGATGGACGCTGAAGATTTTGCATCTGAAATTACATCATAAAAAAATATTTTTAAAATATCAATACAATTTGTAGTATCAAATTCACAGGCTACTCTTCCATTAGCATATTCTCCAGATTATTAGATTCCCCCCTGTATTTTAAAGCAACATTTGGGGGTGTATTCTTCTAGGTGCGTGTGTGTGTAACCAGACTTGTATGACTATAGTGACACCGGGAACAAGTTTGGGTTGCATATTCTCTCTGGATTGTCTGGTAATCTGGAGAAGATAGGTATTGGAAACATAGCTCAATATATTCTAGATTGTCATGTTATTACAGACAATTGTGTTATATACAGAGTTTAGTAAGATGAGTAACAAATTTCTACCCTGATAAACACGTAATTACATTACATTGCCGATCCATTATATTGCATAAATTATCTTCAGCTATTCAATATTTTCTGTAATTTGCAAATGAATCTTCCTCTGTTTGCTAATTCCTCAAATATGCTTTTGATTGTCATTTTTATCTCAAGGACATCATTCTTAGAATGGTCTGTTATCGTAACCCTATAATATTAAAGCTACTATTATCACTATTCCCGTTAAGTGTGGGGAAAAATGCTGTCTTGCTTTATCAGCATCTTCCATATATGCCTGCATATATTTCCTTGAGTTGTTTTCTCGTGAAAACGCTTTCAACTTAATCTGCATGCTCTCTTGTCCCCCACCCCCCAAAAAATAAACTGTACTGAGCATTGTTTAAATTCCCTAACCTTTTCTATTGGTTCTTCAGCTGGATTCTCACTTAACCATATTTATTTTCACTGTCAGACTTGCTTCTGAACTTGATAATCGTCACCTGCACTGTCAAAGAGTCGACGTGCACTTCTCATCTTTTGCAACTACGCAAGGTGACGAAATCTTTGGGAGGCTCAACTTATATTCTTAGCTCTTTCGGTAAAGTCACGTTGTGGGGAAACAATATATATTTTATTGTTTCCCTTCAACGTGACTTTACCGAAAGAGCTAAGAATATGAATTACTGCAGTCACGAAAGCTTTAAATCAAAATTTAGGCTCAACATAGTTCCATTGTCGTTTGATTTTATCACAACATATTTTTACGTCATAATTGTAAGATAATTGTGCTTTGAAGTCTAGTAGCATGATACCATCGTGAGTATGCATCGTATTCTGTTATTAAAATATTTAAGCTTAATCTTATGTTAACTCAGTTATACAGGCTTAAAATACTGTCACTTTACAATGACTAAGCTTCATTCTGACTAAAATGATCAGGTAATTCATGATTCTTTTTTTTTTAATATCCACTGATAATTAATATCCCTAACGCCTGCGTGATGCTATCATATTTCCAATACACTGTTTCACTCACTGAAGGCCGACGATCCAAAAGAAGTAGCTTTGCGTGTTGCCGTTGATAAAAGGTTTAGTGATGATGACAGAGGTAAAATTGTTGTTGCTGATGTCGACAGAGCACTGATAGGAGTGGCTGTTGTCAATATTGTTGATGTGCCATTTGTGACTTGAATTCCAGTTGTAGATGCTTTTAATGTTGATGTTGGAATATTAGTCATATTTGTTGAATTATTTGTTTGTTGCGTTGTAAGGAATGTAGATGACAATGGGTTTGCTCCAATAGATGCCGCATTTGTCATGGATGGACTTGAATATGATCCAAGTGAAATTGTTGACGTATGAATATTTGTTCCGGTTGTTGTTGAACCAGTAGAAGTTTGAAGGGCAGTTCCTGAAGTGGATGCACTAACATTTGTAGGATATGCTGAATATCCAAAAGAGAGAGTTGATGTGTAATTGATTGATGGTGAAGGAGTGGTGGAGCTCACCGTCCAGGTTGTCAATCCTTTTGTTGTCCCAGAAAATAAGGAACTTGTTGGTGAGGTTTGCGTCATTTGCTGTGTTGTGTTAAGGCTTGTATTATATTGAAATGTCAACGTGGATGCAATTGTAGATTGTGTGATACTTTGCCATTGGCTTGTTTGTGTAGACGATAACGTATTTGGTGAAGTTGATATTTCAATCGTTGGCATTTGAGTTGTGTTTGTGGCTGGTGAAACAGCTGAACTTGATAAATTGGAGATTGTTGGAGTTTGATTTGATGTTTCGGTATTGATAAAGGTAGTCGTTGATGAGGAATTAACATATGTCATCGTACTTTGAGATTGGTCATTAGTTTTAGTGAAGCTAATTGAAGTGGCGGACAATCCAAAAGAAGTAGTTTTGCTTGTTGCCGTTGATAAAAGGTTTAATGATGATGATAGAGGTAAAATTGTTGTTGCTGATGTCGACAGAGCACTGATAGGAGTGGCTGTTGTCAATACTGTTGATGTGCCATTTGTGACTTGAATTCCAGTTGTAGATGCTTGTAATGTTGATATTTCAATATTAGTCATATTTGTTGAATAATTAGTTTGTTGTGTTGTAATGAATGTAGATGACAATGGGTTTGCTCCAGTAGATGCCGCATTTGTCATGGATGGACTTGAATATGATCCACGTGAAATTGTTGACGTATGAATATTTGGTCCAGTTGTTGTTGAACCAGTAGAAGTTTGAAGGGCAGTTCCTGAAGTGGATGCACTAACATTTGTAGGATATGCTGAAGATCCAACAGAGAGAGGTGATGTATAATTGATTGATGGTGAAGAGGTGGTGGAGCTCACTGTCCAGGTTGCCATTCCTTTTGTTGTCCCAGAAAATAAGGAACTTGTTGGTAGGTTTGTTGTCATTTGCTGTGTTGAGTTAAGGCTTGTATTATGTTGAAACGTCAACGTGGATGCAATTGTAGATTGTGTGGTACTTTGCCATTGGCTTGTTTGCGTAGACGATAACGTACTTGGTGAAGTTGATATTTCAATCATTGGCATTTGAGTTGTGTTTGTAGCTGGTGGAACAGCTGAACTCGTTAAATTAGAGATTGTTGGACTTTGATTTGATGTTTCAGTAATGATGAAGGTAGTCGTTGATGAGGAATTAACATATGTCGTCGTACTTTGAGATTGGGCATTAGTTTTAGTGAAACTAATTGAAGTGGCGGACAATCCAAAAGAAGTAGTTTTGCTTGTTGCCGTTGATAAAAGGTTTATTGATGATGACAGAGGTAAAATTGTTGTTGCTGATGTTGACAGAGCGCTGATAGGAGTGGCTGTTGTCAATATTGTTGATGTGCCATTTGTGACTTGAATTCCAGTTGTAGATGCTTGTGATGTTGATGTTTGAATATTAGTCATATTTGTTGAATAATTTGTTTGTTGTGTTGTAAGGAATGTAGATGACAATGGATTTGCTCCGGTAGATGTCGCATTTGGTATGGATGGACTTGAATACGATCCAAGTGATATTGTTGACGTATCAATATTTGGTCCGGTTGTTGTTGAACGAGTAGAAGTTTGAAGGGCAGTTCCTGAAGTGGATGCACTAACATTTGTAGGATATGCTGAAGATCCAACAGAGAGAGGTGATGTATAATTGATTGATGGTGAAGGATTGGTGGAACTCACAGTCCAGGTTGTCAATCCTTTTGTTGTCCAAGAAAATAAGGAACTTCTTGGTGAGCTCTGCGTCATTTGCTGTGTTGTGTTAAGGCTTGTATTATGTTGAAACGTGAACGTGGATGCAATTGTAGATTGTGTCGTACTTTGCCATTGGCTTGATTGCGTAGACGATAATGTATTTGGTGAAGTTGATATTTCAATCGTTGGCATTTGAGTTGTGTTTGTGGCTGGTGAAACAGGTGAACTTGGTAAATTGAAGATTGTTGGAGTTTGATTTGATGTTTCGGTATTCATAAAGGTAGTCGTTGATGAGGAATTAACATTTGTCGTCGTACTTTGAGATTGGGTATTAGTTTTAGTGAAACTAATTGAAGTTTCGGACAATCCGAAAGAAGTAGTATTGCTTGTTGCCGTTGATAAAAGTTTTAATGATGACGACAGAGTTAAAATTGTTGTTGCTGATGTCGACAGAGCGCTGATAGGAGTGGCTGTTGTCAATATTGTTGATGTGCCATTTGTGACTTGAATTCCAGTTGTAGATGCTTGTAATGTTGATGTTTGAATATTAGTCATATTTGTTGAAAAATTAGTTTGTTGTGTTGTAAGGAATGTAGATGATAATGTGTTTGCTCCAGTAGATGCCGCATTTGTCATGGATGGACTTGAATATGATCCACGTAAAATTGTTGACGTATGAATATTTGGTCCAGTTGTTGTTGAACCAGTAGAAGTTTGAAGGGCAGTTCCTGAAGTGGATGCACTAACATTTGTAGGATATGCTGAAGATCCAACAGAGAGAGGTGATGTATAATTGATTGATGGTGAAGGAGTTGTGGAGCTCACTGTCCAGGTTGTCAATCCTTTTGTTGTCCCAGAAAATAAGGAATTTGTTGGTAAGGTTGGTGTCATTTGCTGTGTTGTATTAAGGCTTGTATTATGTTGAAACATGAACGTGGATGCAATTGTAGATTGCGTGGTACTTTGCCATTGGCTTGTTTGCGTAGACGATAACCTATTTGGTGAAGTTGATATTTCAATCGTTGCCATTTGAGTTGTATTTGTGGCTGGTGGAACAGCTGAACTCGGTAAATTGGAGATTGTTCGAGTTTGATTTGATGTTTTGGTATTGATAAAGGTAGTCGTTGATGAGGAATTAACATTTGTCGTCGTACTTTGAGATTGGGTATTAGTTTTAGTGAAACTAATTGACGTTTCGGACAGTCCAAAAGAAGTAGTATTGCTTGTTGCCATTGATAAAAGTTTTAGTGATGATGACAGAGGTAAAATCGTTGTTGCTGATGTCGACAGAGCGCTGATATGAGTCGCTGTTGTCAATATTGTTGATGTGCCATTTGTGACTTGAATTCCAGTTGTAGATGCTTGTAATGTTGATGTTTGAATATTAGTCATATTTGTTGAATAAGTAGTTTGTTGTGTTGTAAGGAATGTAGATGATAATGGGTTTGCTCCAGTAGATGCCGCATTTGTAATGGATGGACTTGAATATGATCCACGTGAAATTGTTGACATATGAATATTTGGTCCAGTTGTTGTTGAACCAGTAGAAGTTTGAAGGGCAGTTCCTGAAGTGGATGCACTAACATTTGTAGGATATGCTGAAGATCCAACAGAGAGAGGTGATGTATAATTGATTGATGGTGAAGGGGTGGTGGAGCTCACTGTCCAGGTTGTCAATCCTTTTGTTGTCCCAGAAAATAAGGAACTTGTTGGTAAGGTTGGTGTCATTTGCTGTGTTGTGTTAAGGCTTGTATTATTTTGAAACGTAAACGTGGATGCAATTGTAGATTGTGTGGTACTTTGCCATTGGCTTGTTTGCATAGACGATAACGTACTTGGTGAAGTTGATATTTCAATCGTTGGCATTTGAGTTGTGTTTGTAGCTGGTGGAACAGCTGAACTCGTTAAATTGGAGATTGTTGGACTTTGATTTGATGTTTCAGTATTGATGAAGGTAGTCGTTGATGAGGAATTCATATATGTCGTCGTACTTTGAGATTGGGCATTAGTTTTAGTGAAACTAATTGAAGTGGCGGACAATCCAAAAGAAGTAGTTTTGCTTGTTGCCGTTGATAAAAGGTTTATTGATGATGACAGAGGTAAAATTGTTGTTGCTGATGTCGACAGAGCGCTGATAGGAGTGGCTGTTGTCAATATTGTTGATGTGCCATTTGTGACTTGAACTCCAGTTGTAGATGCTTGTGATGTTGATGTTTGAACATTAGTCATATTTGTTGAATAATTTGTTTGTTGTGTTGTAAAGAATGTAGATGACAATGGATTTGCTCCGGTAGATGCCGCATTTGGTATGGATGGACTTGAATATGATCCAAGTGATATTGTTGACTTATCAATATTTTGTCCGGTTGTTGTTGAACAACTAGAAGTTTGAAGGGCAATTCCTGAAGTGGATGCACTAACTTTTGTAGGATATGCTGAAGATCCAACAGAGAGAGGTGATGTAAAATTGATTGATGGTGAAGGGGTGGTGGAGCTCACTGTCCAGGTTGTCAATCCTTTTGTTGTCCCAGAAAAAAAGGAACTTGTTGGTAAGGTTGGTGTCATTTGCTGTGTTGTGTTAAGGCTTGTATTATGTTGAAACGTCAACGTGGATGCAATTGTAGATTGTGTGGTACTTTGCCATTGGCTTGTTTGCGTAGATGATAACGTTCTTGGTGAAGTTGATATTTCAATAGTTGGCATTTGAGTTGTGTTTGTAGCTGGTGGAACAGCTGAACTCGTTAAATTGGAGATTGTTGGACTTTGATTTGATGTTTCAGTATTGATGAAGGTAGTCGTTGATGAGGAATTCATATATGTCGTCGTACTTTGAGATTGGGTATTAGTTTTAGTGAAACTAATTGAAGTGGCGGACAATCCAAAAGAAGTAGTTTTGCTTGTTGCCGTTGATAAAAGGTTTATTGATGATGACAGAGGTAAAATTGTTGTTGCTGATGTCGACAGAGCGCTGATAGGACTGGCTGTTGTCAATATTGTTGATGTGCCATTTGTGACTTGAATTCCAGTTGTAGATGCTTGTGATGTTGATGTTTGAATATTAGTCATATTTGTTGAATAATTTGTTTGTTGTGTTGTAAAGAATGTAGATGACAATGGATTTGCTCCGGTAGATGCCGCATTTGGTATGGATGGACTTGAATATGATCCAAGTGATATTGTTGACGTATCAATATTTTGTCCGGTTGTTGTTGAACGACTAGAAGTTTGAAGGGCAATTCCTGAAGTGGATGCACTAACATTTGTAGGATATGCTGAAGATCCAACAGAGAGAGGTGATGTATAATTGATTGATGGTGAAGGAGTGGTGGAGCTCACTGTCCAGGTTGTCAATCCTTTTGTTGTCCCAGAAAAAAAGGAACTTGTTGGTAAGGTTGGAGTCATTTGCTGTGTTGTGTTAAGGCTTGTATAATGTTGAAACGTCAACATGGATGCAATTGTAGAATGTGTGGTACTTTGCCATTGGCTTGTTTGCGTAGATGATAACGTTCTTGGTGAAGTTGATATTTCAATAGTTGGCATTTGAGTTGTGTTTGTAGCTGGTGGAACAGCTGAACTCGTTAAATTGGAGATTGTTGGACTTTGATTTGATGTTTCAGTATTGATGAAGGTAGTCATTGATGAGGAATTAACATATGTCGTCGGACTTTGAGATTGGGCATTAGTTTTAGTGAAGCTAATTGAAGTGGCGGACAATCCAAAAGATGTAGTTTTGCTTGTTGCCGTTGATAAAAGGTTTATTGATGATGACAGAGGTAAAATTGTTGTTGCTGATGTCGACAGAGCGCTGATAGGAGTGGCTGTTGACAATATTGTTGATGTGCCATTTGTGACTTGAATTCCAGTTGTAGATGCTTGTGATGTTGATGTTTGAATATTAGTCATATTTGTTGAATAATTTGTTTGTTGTGTTGTAAGGAATGTAGATGACAATGGATTTGCTCCAGTAGATGCCGCATTTGTCATGGATGGACTTGAATATGATCCACGTGAAATTGTTGACATATGAATATTTGGTCCAGTTGTTGTTGAACCAGTAGAAGTTTGAAGGGCAGTTCCTGAAGTGGATGCACTAACATTTGTAGGATATGCTGAAGATCCAACAGAGAGAGGTGATGTATAATTGATTGATGGTGAAGGGGTGGTGGAGCTCACTGTCCAGGTTGTCAATCCTTTTGTTGTCCCAGAAAAAAAGGAACTTGTTGGTAAGGTTGGTGTCATTTGCTGTGTTGTGTTAAGGCTTGTATTATGTTGAAACGTCAACATGGATGCAATTGTAGAATGTGTGGTACTTTGCCATTGGCTTGTTTGCGAAGATGATAACGTTCTTGGTGAAGTTGATATTTCAATAGTTGGCATTTGAGTTGTGTTTGTAGCTGGTGGAACAGCTGAACTCGTTAAATTGGAGATTGTTGGACTTTGATTTGATGTTTCAGTATTGATGAAGGTAGTCATTGATGAGGAATTAACATATGTCGTCGGACTTTGAGATTGGGCATTAGTTTTAGTGAAGCTAATTGAAGTGGCGGACAATCCAAAAGATGTAGTTTTGCTTGTTGCCGTTGATAAAAGGTTTATTGATGATGACAGAGGTAAAATTGTTGTTGCTGATGTCGACAGAGCGCTGATAGGAGTGGCTGTTGACAATATTGTTGATGTGCCATTTGTGACTTGAATTCCAGTTGTAGATGCTTGTGATGTTGATGTTTGAATATTAGTCATATTTGTTGAATAATTTGTTTGTTGTGTTGTAAGGAATGTAGATGACAATGGATTTGCTCCAGTAGATGCCGCATTTGTCATGGATGGACTTGAATATGATCCACGTGAAATTGTTGACATATGAATATTTGGTCCAGTTGTTGTTGAACCAGTAGAAGTTTGAAGGGCAGTTCCTGAAGTGGATGCACTAACATTTGTAGGATATGCTGAAGATCCAACAGAGAGAGGTGATGTATAATTGATTGATGGTGAAGGGGTGGTGGAGCTCACTGTCCAGGTTGTCAATCCTTTTGTTGTCCCAGAAAATAAGGAACTTGTTGGTAAGGTTGGTGTCATTTGCTGTGTTGTGTTAAGGCTTGTATTGTGTTGAAACGTCAACGTGGATGCAATTGTAGATTGCGTGGTACTTTGCCATTGGCTTGTTTGCGTAGACGATAACGTACTTGGTGAAGTTGATATTTCAATCGTTGGCATTTGAGTTGTATTTGTAGCTGGTGGAACAGCTGAACTCGTTAAATTGGAGATTGTTGGACTTTGATTTGATGTTTCAGTATTGATGAAGATAGTCGTTGATGAGGAATTAACATATGTCGTCGGACTTTGAGATTGGGCATTAGTTTTAGTGAAGCTAATTGAAGTGGCGGACAATCCAAAAGATGTAGTTTTGCTTGTTGCCGTTGATAAAAGGTTTATTGATGATGACAGAGGTAAAATTGTTGTTGCTGATGTCGACAGAGCGCTGATAGGAGTGGCTGTTGACAATATTGTTGATGTGCCATTTGTGACTTGAATTCCAGTTGTAGATGCTTGTAATGTTGATGTTTGAATATTAGTCATATTTGTTGAATAATTAGTTTGTTGTGTTGTAAGGAATGTAGATGACAATGGGTTTGCTCCAGTAGATGCCGCATTTGTCATGGATGGACTTGAATATGATCCACGTGAAATTGTTGACATATGATTATTTGGTCCAGTTGTTGTTGAACCAGTAGAAGTTTGAAGGGCAGTTCCTGAAGTGGATGCACTAACATTTGTAGGATATGCTGAAGATCCAACAGAGAGAGGTGATGTATAATTTATTGATGGTGAAGGGGTGGTGGAGCTCACTGTCCAGGTTGTCAATCCTTTTGTTGTCCCAGAAAATAAGGAACTTGTTGGTAAGGTTGGTGTCATTTGCAGTGTTGTGTTAAGGCTTGTATTGTGTTGAAACCTCAACGTGGATGCAATTGTAGATTGCGTGGTACTTTGCCATTGGCTTGTTTGCGTAGACGATAACGTACTTGGTGAAGTTGATATTTCAATCGTTGGCATTTGAGTTGTGTTTGTAGCTGGTGGAACAGCTGAACTCGTTAAATTGGAGATTGTTGGACTTTGATTTGATGTTTCAGTATTGATGAAGGTAGTCGTTGATGAGAAATTCATATATGTCGTCGTACTTTGAGATTGGGCATTAGTTTTATTGAAACTAATTGAAGTGGCGGACAATCCAAAAGAAGTAGTTTTGCTTGTTGCTGTTGATAAAAGGTTTATTGATGATGACAGAGGTAAAATTGTTGTTGCTGATGTCGACAGAGCGCTGATAGGAGTGGCTGTTGTCAATATTGTTGATGTGCCATTTGTGACTTGAACTCCAGTTGTAGATGCTTGTGATGTTGATGTTTGAATATTAGTCATATTTGTTGAATAATTTGTTTGTTGTGTTGTAAAGAATGTAGATGACAATGGATTTGCTCCGGTAGATGCCGCATTTGGTATGGATGGACTTGAATATGATCCAAGTGATATTGTTGACGTATCAATATTTTGTCCGGTTGTTGTTGAACGACTAGAAGTTTGAAGGGCAATTCCTGAAGTGGATGCACTAACATTTGTAGGATATGCTGAAGATCCAACAGAGAGAGGTGATGTATAATTGATTGATGGTGAAGGGGTGGTGGAGCTCACTGTCCAGGTTGTCAATCCTTTTGTTGTCCCAGAAAAAAAGGAACTTGTTGGTAAGGTTGGAGTAATTTGCTGTGTTGTGTTAAGGCTTGTATTATGTTGAAACGTCAACATGGATGCAATTGTAGAATGTGTGGTACTTTGCCATTGGCTTGTTTGCGTAGATGATAACGTTCTTGGTGAAGTTGATATTTCAATAGTTGGCATTTGAGTTGTGTTTGTAGCTGGTGGAACAGCTGAACTCGTTAAATTGGAGATTGTTGGACTTTGATTTGATGTTTCAGTATTGATGAAGGTAGTCATTGATGAGGAATTAACATATGTCGTCGAACTTTGAGATTGGGCATTAGTTTTAGTGAAGCTAATTGAAGTGGCGGACAATCCAAAAGATGTAGTTTTGCTTGTTGCCGTTGATAAAAGGTTTATTGATGATGACAGAGGTAAAATTGTTGTTGCTGATGTCGACAGAGCGCTGATAGGAGTGGCTGTTGACAATATTGTTGATGTGCCATTTGTGACTTGAATTCCAGTTGTAGATGCTTGTGATGTTGATGTTTGAATATTAGTCATATTTGTTGAATAATTAGTTTGTTGTGTTGTAATGAATGTAGATGACAATGGGTTTGCTCCAGTAGATGCCGCATTTGTCATGGATGGACTTGAATATGATCCACGTGAAATTGTTGACATATGAATATTTGGTCCAGTTGTTGTTGAACCAGTAGAAGTTTGAAGGGCAGTTCCTGAAGTGGATGCACTAACATTTGTAGGATATGCTGAAGATCCAACAGAGAGAGGTGATGTATAATTGATTGATGGTGAAGGGGTGGTGGAGCTCACTGTCCAGGTTGTCAATCCTTTTGTTGTCCCAGAAAAAAAGGAACTTGTTGGTAAGGTTGGTGTCATTTGCTGTGTTGTGTTAAGGCTTGTATTATGTTGAAACGTCAACATGGATGCAATTGTAGAATGTGTGGTACTTTGCCATTGGCTTGTTTGCGTAGATGATAACGTTCTTGGTGAAGTTGATATTTCAATAGTTGGCATTTGAGTTGTGTTTGTAGCTGGTGGAACAGCTGAACTCGTTAAATTGGAGATTGTTGGACTTTGATTTGATGTTTCAGTATTGATGAAGGTAGTCGTTGATGAGGAATTAACATATGTCGTCGTACTTTGAGATTGGGCATTAGTTTTAGTGAAACTAATTGAAGTGGCGGACAATCCAAAAGATGTAGTTTTGCTTGTTGCCGTTGATAAAAGGTTTATTGATGATGACAGAGGTAAAATTGTTGTTGCTGATGTCGACAGAGCGCTGATAGGAGTGCCTGCTGTCAATATTGTTGATGTGCCATTTGTGACTTGAATTCCAGTTGTAGATGCTTGTGATGTTGATGTTTGAATATTAGTCATATTTGTTGAATAATTTGTTTGTTGTGTTGTAAGGAATGTAGATGACAATGGATTTGCTCCGGTAGATGCCGCATTTGGTATGGATGGACTTGAATATGATCCAAGTGATATTGTTGACGTATCAATATTTTGTCCGGTTGCTGTTGAACGACTAGAAGTTTGAAGGGCAGTTCCTGAAGTGGATGCACTAACATTTGTAGGATATGCTGAAGATCCAACAGAGAGAGGTGATGTATAATTGATTGATGGTGAAGGGGTGGTGGAGCTCACTGTCCAGGTTGTCAATCCTTTTGATGTCCCAGAAAATAAGGAACTTGTTGGTAAGGTTGGTGTCATTTGCTGTGTTGTGTTAAGGCTTGTATTATGTTGAAACGTCAACGTGGATGCAATTGTAGATTGTGTGGTACTTTGCCATTGGCTTGTTTGCGTAGATGATAACGTTCTTGGTGAAGTTGATATTTCAATAGTTGGCATTTGAGTTGTGTTTGTAGCTGGTGGAACAGCTGAACTCGTTAAATTGGAGATTGTTGGACTTTGATTTGATGTTTCAGTATTGATGAAGGTAGTCGTTGATGAGGAATTAACATATGTCGTCGCACTTTGAGATTGGGCATTAGTTTTAGTGAAACTAATTGAAGTGGCGGACAATCCAAAAGAAGTAGTTTTGCTTGTCGCCGTTGATAAAAGGTTTATTGATGATGACAGAGGTAAAATTGTTGTTGCTGATGTCGACAGAGCGCTGATAGGACTGGCTGTTGTCAATATTGTTGATGTGCCATTTGTGACTTGAATTCCAGTTGTAGATGCTTGTGATGTTGATGTTTGAATATTAGTCATATTTGTTGAATAATTTGTTTGTTGTGTTGTAAAGAATGTAGATGACAATGGATTTGCTCCGGTAGATGCCGCATTTGGTATGGATGGACTTGAATATGATCCAAGTGATATTGTTGACGTATCAATATTTTGTCCGGTTGTTGTTGAACGACTAGAAGTTTGAAGGGCAATTCCTGAAGTGGATGCACTAACATTTGTAGGATATGCTGAAGATCCAACAGAGAGAGGTGATGTATAATTGATTGATGGTGAAGGGGTGGTGGAGCTCACTGTCCAGGTTGTCAATCCTTTTGTTGTCCCAGAAAAAAAGGAACTTGTTGGTAAGGTTGGAGTAATTTGCTGTGTTGTGTTAAGGCTTGTATTATGTTGAAACGTCAACATGGATGCAATTGTAGAATGTGTGGTACTTTGCCATTGGCTTGTTTGCGTAGATGATAACGTTCTTGGTGAAGTTGATATTTCAATAGTTGGCATTTGAGTTGTGTTTGTAGCTGGTGGAACAGCTGAACTCGTTAAATTGGAGATTGTTGGACTTTGATTTGATGTTTCAGTATTGATGAAGGTAGTCATTGATGAGGAATTAACATATGTCGTCGAACTTTGAGATTGGGCATTAGTTTTAGTGAAGCTAATTGAAGTGGCGGACAATCCAAAAGATGTAGTTTTGCTTGTTGCCGTTGATAAAAGGTTTATTGATGATGACAGAGGTAAAATTGTTGTTGCTGATGTCGACAGAGCGCTGATAGGAGTGGCTGTTGACAATATTGTTGATGTGCCATTTGTGACTTGAATTCCAGTTGTAGATGCTTGTGATGTTGATGTTTGAATATTAGTCATATTTGTTGAATAATTAGTTTGTTGTGTTGTAATGAATGTAGATGACAATGGGTTTGCTCCAGTAGATGCCGCATTTGTCATGGATGGACTTGAATATGATCCACGTGAAATTGTTGACATATGAATATTTGGTCCAGTTGTTGTTGAACCAGTAGAAGTTTGAAGGGCAGTTCCTGAAGTGGATGCACTAACATTTGTAGGATATGCTGAAGATCCAACAGAGAGAGGTGATGTATAATTGATTGATGGTGAAGGGGTGGTGGAGCTCACTGTCCAGGTTGTCAATCCTTTTGTTGTCCCAGAAAAAAAGGAACTTGTTGGTAAGGTTGGTGTCATTTGCTGTGTTGTGTTAAGGCTTGTATTATGTTGAAACGTCAACATGGATGCAATTGTAGAATGTGTGGTACTTTGCCATTGGCTTGTTTGCGTAGATGATAACGTTCTTGGTGAAGTTGATATTTCAATAGTTGGCATTTGAGTTGTGTTTGTAGCTGGTGGAACAGCTGAACTCGTTAAATTAGAGATTGTTGGACTTTGATTTGATGTTTCAGTATTGATGAAGGTAGTCGTTGATGAGGAATTAACATATGTCGTCGTACTTTGAGATTGGGCATTAGTTTTAGTGAAACTAATTGAAGTGGCGGACAATCCAAAAGATGTAGTTTTGCTTGTTGCCGTTGATAAAAGGTTTATTGATGATGACAGAGGTAAAATTGTTGTTGCTGATGTCGACAGAGCGCTGATAGGAGTGCCTGCTGTCAATATTGTTGATGTGCCATTTGTGACTTGAATTCCAGTTGTAGATGCTTGTGATGTTGATGTTTGAATATTAGTCATATTTGTTGAATAATTTGTTTGTTGTGTTGTAAGGAATGTAGATGACAATGGATTTGCTCCGGTAGATGCCGCATTTGGTATGGATGGACTTGAATATGATCCAAGTGATATTGTTGACGTATCAATATTTTGTCCGGTTGCTGTTGAACGACTAGAAGTTTGAAGGGCAGTTCCTGAAGTGGATGCACTAACATTTGTAGGATATGCTGAAGATCCAACAGAGAGAGGTGATGTATAATTGATTGATGGTGAAGGGGTGGTGGAGCTCACTGTCCAGGTTGTCAATCCTTTTGATGTCCCAGAAAATAAGGAACTTGTTGGTAAGGTTGGTGTCATTTGCTGTGTTGTGTTAAGGCTTGTATTATGTTGAAACGTCAACGTGGATGCAATTGTAGATTGTGTGGTACTTTGCCATTGGCTTGTTTGCGTAGATGATAACGTTCTTGGTGAAGTTGATATTTCAATAGTTGGCATTTGAGTTGTGTTTGTAGCTGGTGGAACAGCTGAACTCGTTAAATTGGAGATTGTTGGACTTTGATTTGATGTTTCAGTATTGATGAAGGTAGTCGTTGATGAGGAATTAACATATGTCGTCGCACTTTGAGATTGGGCATTAGTTTTAGTGAAACTAATTGAAGTGGCGGACAATCCAAAAGAAGTAGTTTTGCTTGTCGCCGTTGATAAAAGGTTTATTGATGATGACAGAGGTAAAATTGTTGTTGCTGATGTCGACAGAGCGCTGATAGGAGTGGCTGTTGTCAATATTGTTGATGTGCCATTTGTGACTTGAATTCCAGTTGTAGATGCTTGTGATGTTGATGTTTGAATATTAGTCATATTTGTTGAATAATTTGTTCGTTGTGTTGTAAGGAATGTAGATGACAATGGGTTTGCTCCAGTAGATGCCGCATTTGGTATGGATGGACTTGAATATGATCCAAGTGAAATTGTTGACATATGAATATTTGGTGCAGTTGTTGTTGAACCAGTAGAAGTTTGAAGGGCAGTTCCTGAAGTGGATGCACTAACATTTGTAGGATATGCTGAAGATCCAACAGAGAGAGGTGATGTATAATTGATTGATGCTGAAAGGGTGGTGGAGCTCACTGTCCAGGTTGTCAATCCTTTTGTTGTCCCCGAAAATAAGGAACTTGTTGGTAAGGTTGGTGTCATTTGCGGTGTTGTGTTAAGGCTTGTATTATGTTGAAATGTCAACGTGGATGCAATTGTAGATTGCGTGGTACTTTGCCATTGGCTTGTTTGCGTAGACGATAACGTACTTGGTGAAGTTGATATATCAATCGTTGGCATTTGAGTTGTATTTGTAGCTGGTGGAACAGCTGAACTCGTTAAATTGGAGATTGTTGGACTTTGATTTGATGTTTCAGTATTGATGAAGGTAGTCGTTGATGAGGAATTAACATATGTCGTCGGACTTTGAGATTGGGCATTAGTTTTAGTGAAGCTAATTGAAGTGGCGGACAATCCAAAAGATGTAGTTTTGCTTGTTGCCGTTGATAAAAGGTTTATTGATGATGACAGAGGTAAAATTGTTGTTGCTGATGTCGACAGAGCGCTGATAGGAGTGGCTGTTGACAATATTGTTGATGTGCCATTTGTGACTTGAATTCCAGTTGTAGATGCTTGTGATGTTGATGTTTGAATATTAGTCATATTTGTTGAATAATTTGTTTGTTGTGTTGTAAGGAATGTAGATGACAATGGATTTGCTCCGGCAGATGCCGCATTTGGTATGGATGGACTTGAATATGATCCAAGTGATATTGTTGACGTATCAATATTTTGTCCGGTTGCTGTTGAACGACTAGAAGTTTGAAGGGCAGTTCCTGAAGTGGATGCACTAACATTTGTAGGATATGCTGAAGATCCAACAGAGAGAGGTGATGTATAATTGATTGATGGTGAAGGGGTGGTGGAGCTCACTGTCCAGGTTGTCAATCCTTTTGATGTCCCAGAAAATAAGGAACTTGTTGGTAAGGTTGGTGTCATTTGCTGTGTTGTGTTAAGGCTTGTATTATGTTGAAACGTCAACGTGGATGCAATTGTAGATTGTGTGGTACTTTGCCATTGGCTTGTTTGCGTAGATGATAACTTTCTTGGTGAAGTTGATATTTTAATAGTTGGCATTTGAGTTGTGTTTGTAGCTGGTGGAACAGCTGAACTCGTTAAATTGGAGATTGTTGGACTTTGATTTGATGTTTCAGTATTGATGAAGGTAGTCGTTGATAAGGAATTAACATATGTCGTCGCACTTTGCGATTGGGCATTAGTTTTAGTGAAACTAATTGAAGTGGCGGACAATCCAAAAGAAGTAGTTTTGCTTGTCGCCGTTGATAAAAGGTTTATTGATGATGACAGAGGTAAAATTGTTGTTGCTGATGTCGACAGAGCGCTGATAGGAGTGGCTGTTGTCAATATTGTTGATGTGCCATTTGTGGCTTGATTTCCAGTTGTAGATGCTTGTGATGTTGATGTTTGAATATTAGTCATATTTGTTGAATAATTTGTTCGTTGTGTTGTAAGGAATGTAGATGACAATGGGTTTGCTCCAGTAGATGCCGCATTTGGTATGGATGGACTTGAATATGATCCACGTGAAATTGTTGACATATGAATATTTGGTCCAGTTGTTGTTGAACCAGTAGAAGTTTGAAGGGCAGTTCCTGAAGTGGATGCACTAACATTTGTAGGATATGCTGAAGATCCAACAGAGAGAGGTGATGTATAATTGATTGATGCTGAAAGGGTGGTGGAGCTCACTGTCCAGGTTGTCAATCCTTTTGTTGTCCCAGAAAATAAGGAACTTGTTGGTAAGGTTGGTGTCATTTGCGGTGTTGTGTTAAGGCTTGTATTGTGTTGAAACGTCAACGTGGATGCAATTGTAGATTGCGGGGTACTTT
The DNA here is from genome assembly GCF_048934315.1 of Petromyzon marinus. Taxonomy (NCBI): domain Eukaryota; kingdom Metazoa; phylum Chordata; class Hyperoartia; order Petromyzontiformes; family Petromyzontidae; genus Petromyzon; species Petromyzon marinus. The sequence continues at coordinate 21,168,068 of NC_133667.1, read as the reverse complement.
GCCATTGGCTTGTTTGCGTAGACGATAACGTACTTGGTGAAGTTGATATTTCAATCGTTGGCATTTGAGTTGTATTTGTAGCTGGTGGAACAGCTGAACTCGTTAAATTGGAGATTGTTGGACTTTGATTTGATGTTTCAGTATTGATGAAGGTAGTCGTTGATGAGGAATTAACATATGTCGTCGCACTTTGAGATTGGGCATTAGTTTTAGTGAAACTAATTGAAGTGGCGGACAATCCAAAAGAAGTAGTTTTGCTTGTCGCCGTTGATAAAAGGTTTATTGATGATGACAGAGGTAAAATTGTTGTTGCTGATGTCGACAGAGCGCTGATAGGAGTGGCTGTTGTCAATATTGTTGATGTGCCATTTGTGACTTGAATTCCAGTTGTAAATGCTTGTGATGTTGATGTTTGAATATTAGTCATATTTGTTGAATAATTTGTTCGTTGTGTTGTAAGGAATGTAGATGACAATGGATTTGCTCCGGTAGATGCCGCATTTGGTATGGATGGACTTGAATATGATCCAAGTGATATTGTTGACGTATCAATATTTTGTCCGGTTGCTGTTGAACGACTAGAAGTTTGAAGGGCAGTTCCTGAAGTGGATGCACTAACATTTGTAGGATATGCTGAAGATCCAACAGAGAGAGGTGATGTATAATTGACTGATGGTGAAGGGGTGGTGGAGCTCACTGTCCAGGTTGTCAATCCTTTTGATGTCCCAGAAAATAAGGAACTTGTTGGTAAGGTTGGTGTCATTTGCTGTGTTGTGTTAAGGCTTGTATTATGTTGAAACGTCAACGTTGATGCAATTGTAGATTGTGTGGTACTTTGCCATTGGCTTGTTTGCGTAGATGATAACGTTCTTGGTGAAGTTGATATTTCAATAGTTGGCATTTGAGTTGTGTTTGTAGCTGGTGGAACAGCTGAACTCGTTAAATTGGAGATTGTTGGACTTTGATTTGATGTTTCAGTATTGATGAAGGTAGTCGTTGATGAGGAATTAACATATGTCGTCGCACTTTGAGATTGGGCATTAGTTTTAGTGAAACTAATTGAAGTGGCGGACAATCCAAAAGAAGTAGTTTTGCTTGTCGCCGTTGATAAAAGGTTTATTGATGATGACAGAGGTAAAATTGTTGTTGCTGATGTCGACAGAGCGCTGATAGGAGTGGCTGTTGTCAATATTGTTGATGTGCCATTTGTGACTTGAATTCCAGTTGTAAATGCTTGTGATGTTGATGTTTGAATATTAGTCATATTTGTTGAATAATTTGTTCGTTGTGTTGTAAGGAATGTAGATGACAATGGGTTTGCTCCAGTAGATGCCGCATTTGGTATGGATGGACTTGAATATGATCCACGTGAAATTGTTGACATATGAATATTTTGTCCAGTTGTTGTTGAACCAGTAGAAGTTTGAAGGGCAGTTCCTGAAGTGGATGCACTAACATTTGTAGGATATGCTGAAGATCCAACAGAGAGAGGTGATGTATAATTGATTGATGCTGAAAGGGTGGTGGACCTTACTGTCCAGGTTGTCAATCCTTTTGTTGTCCCAGAAAATAAGGAACTTGTTGGTAAGGTTGGTGTCATTTGCGGTGTTGTGTTAAGGCTTGTATTGTGTTGAAAGGTCAACGTGGATGCAATTGTAGATTGCGTGGTACTTTGCCATTGGCTTGTTTGCGTAGACGATAACGTACTTGGTGAAGTTGATATTTCAATCGTTGGCATTTGAGTTGTATTTGTAGCTGGTCGAACAGCTGAACTCGTTAAATTGGAGATTGTTGGACTTTGATTTGATGTTTCAGTATTGATGAAGGTAGTCGTTGATGAGGAATTAACATATGTCGTCGCACTTTGAGATTGGGCATTAGTTTTAGTGAAACTAATTGAAGTGGCGGACAATCCAAAAGAAGTAGTTTTGCTTGTCGCCGTTGATAAAAGGTTTATTGATGATGACAGAGGTAAAATTGTTGTTGCTGATGTCGACAGAGCGCTGATAGGAGTGGCTGTTGTCAATATTGTTGATGTGCCATTTGTGACTTGAATTCCAGTTGTAGATGCTTGTGATGTTGATGTTTGAATATTAGTCATATTTGTTGAATAATTTGTTCGTTGTGTTGTAAGGAATGTAGATGACAATGGGTTTGCTCCAGTAGATGCCGCATTTGGTATGGATGGACTTGAATATGATCCACGTGAAATTGTTGACATATGAATATTTGGTCCAGTTGTTGTTGAACCAGTAGAAGTTTGAAGGGCAGTTCCTGAAGTGGATGCACTAACATTTGTAGGATATGCTGAAGATCCAACAGAGAGAGGTGATGTATAATTGATTGATGGTGAAGGGGTGGTGGAGCTCACTGTCCAGGTTGTCAATCCTTTTCTTGTCCCAAAAAATAAGGAACTTGTTGGTAAGGTTGGTGTCATTTGCGGTGTTGTGTTAAGGCTTGTATTGTGTTGAAACGTCAACGTGGATGCAATTGTAGATTGTGTGGTACTTTGCCATTGGCTTGTTTGCGTAGACGATAACGTACTTGGTGAAGTTGATATTTCAATCGTTGGCATTTGAGTTGTATTTGTACCTGGTGGAACAGCTGAACTCGTTAAATTGGAGATTGTTGGACTTCTATTTGATGTTTCAGTATTGATGAAGGTAGTCGTTGATGAGGAATTAACATATGTCGTCGCACTTTGAGATTGGGCATTAGTTTTAGTGAAACTAATTGAAGTGGCGGACAATCCAAAAGAAGTAGTTTTGCTTGTCGCTGTTGATAAAAGGTTTATTGATGATGACAGAGGTAAAATTGTTGTTGCTGATGTCGACAGAGCGCCGATAGGAGTGGCTGTTGTCAGTATTGTTGATGTGCCATTTGTGACTTGAATTCCAGTTGTAGATGCTTGTGATGTTGATGTTTGAATATTAGTCATATTTGTTGAATAATTTGTTTGTTGTGTTGTAAGGAATGTAGATGACAATGTATTTGCTCCGGTAGATGCCGCATTTGGTATGGATGGACTTGAATATGATCCAAGTGATAGTGTTGACGTATCAATATTTTGTCCGGTTGCTGTTGAACGACTAGAAGTTTGAAGGGCAGTTCCTGAAGTGGATGCACTAACATTTGTAGGATATGCTGAAGATCCAACAGAGAGAGGTGATGTATAATTGACTGATGGTGAAGGGGTGGTGGAGCTCACTGTCCAGGTTGTCAATCCTTTTGATGTCCCAGAAAATAAGGAACTTGTTGGTAAGGTTGGTGTCATTTGCTGTGTTGTGTTAAGGCTTGTATTATGTTGAAACGTCAACGTTGATGCAATTGTAGATTGTGTGGTACTTTGCCATTGGCTTGTTTGCGTAGATGATAACGTTCTTGGTGAAGTTGATATTTCAATAGTTGGCATTTGAGTTGTGTTTGTAGCTGGTGGAACAGCTGAACTCGTTAAATTGGAGATTGTTGGACTTTGATTTGATGTTTCAGTATTGATGAAGGTAGTCGTTGATGAGGAATTAACATATGTCGTCGCACTTTGAGATTGGGCATTAGTTTTAGTGAAACTAATTGAAGTGGCGGACAATCCAAAAGAAGTAGTTTTGCTTGTCGCCGTTGATAAAAGGTTTATTGATGATGACAGAGGTAAAATTGTTGTTGCTGATGTCGACAGAGCGCTGATAGGAGTGGCTGTTGTCAATATTGTTGATGTGCCATTTGTGACTTGAATTCCAGTTGTAGATGCTTGTGATGTTGATGTTTGAATATTAGTCATATTTGTTGAATAATTTGTTCGTTGTGTTGTAAGGAATGTAGATGACAATGGGTTTGCTCCAGTAGATGCCGCATTTGGTATGGATGGACTTGAATATGATCCACGTGAAATTGTTGACATATGAATATTTTGTCCAGTTGTTGTTGAACCAGTAGAAGTTTGAAGGGCAGTTCCTGAATTGGATGCACTAACATTTGTAGGATATGCTGAAGATCCAACAGAGAGAGGTGATGTATAATTGATTGATGCTGAAAGGGTGGTGGAGCTCACTGTCCAGGTTGTCAATCCTTTTGTTGTCCCAGAAAATAAGGAACTTGTTGGTAAGGTTGGTGTCATTTGCGGTGTTGTGTTAAGGCTTGTATTGTGTTGAAAGGTCAACGTGGATGCAATTGTAGATTGCGTGGTACTTTGCCATTGGCTTGTTTGCGTAGACGATAACGTACTTGGTGAAGTTGATATTTCAATCGTTGGCATTTGAGTTGTATTTGTAGCTGGTGGAACAGCTGAACTCGTTAAATTGGAGATTGTTGGACTTTGATTTGATGTTTCAGTATTGATGAAGGTAGTCGTTGATGAGGAATTAACATATGTCGTCGCACTTTGAGATTGGGCATTAGTTTTAGTGAAACTAATTGAAGTGGCGGACAATCCAAAAGAAGTAGTTTTGCTTGTCGCCGTTGATAAAAGGTTTATTGATGATGACAGAGGTAAAATTGTTGTTGCTGATGTCGACAGAGCGCTGATAGGAGTGGCTGTTGTCAATATTGTTGATGTGCCATTTGTGACTTGAATTCCAGTTGTAGATGCTTGTGATGTTGATGTTTGAATATTAGTCATATTTGTTGAATAATTTGTTCGTTGTGTTGTAAGGAATGTAGATGACAATGGGTTTGCTCCAGTAGATGCCGCATTTGGTATGGATGGACTTGAATATGATCCACGTGAAATTGTTGACATATGAATATTTGGTCCAGTTGTTGTTGAACCAGTAGAAGTTTGAAGGGCAGTTCCTGAAGTGGATGCACTAACATTTGTAGGATATGCTGAAGATCCAACAGAGAGAGGTGATGTATAATTGATTGATGGTGAAGGGGTGGTGGAGCTCACTGTCCAGGTTGTCAATCCTTTTCTTGTCCCAAAAAATAAGGAACTTGTTGGTAAGGTTGGTGTCATTTGCGGTGTTGTGTTAAGGCTTGTATTGTGTTGAAACGTCAACGTGGATGCAATTGTAGATTGTGTGGTACTTTGCCATTGGCTTGTTTGCGTAGACGATAACGTACTTGGTGAAGTTGATATTTCAATCGTTGGCATTTGAGTTGTATTTGTACCTGGTGGAACAGCTGAACTCGTTAAATTGGAGATTGTTGGACTTCTATTTGATGTTTCAGTATTGATGAAGGTAGTCGTTGATGAGGAATTAACATATGTCGTCGCACTTTGAGATTGGGCATTAGTTTTAGTGAAACTAATTGAAGTGGCGGACAATCCAAAAGAAGTAGTTTTGCTTGTCGCTGTTGATAAAAGGTTTATTGATGATGACAGAGGTAAAATTGTTGTTGCTGATGTCGACAGAGCGCTGATAGGAGTGGCTGTTGTCAGTATTGTTGATGTGCCATTTGTGACTTGAATTCCAGTTGTAGATGCTTGTGATGTTGATGTTTGAATATTAGTCATATTTGTTGAATAATTTGTTTGTTGTGTTGTAAGGAATGTAGATGACAATGGATTTGCTCCGGTAGATGCCGCATTTGGTATGGATGGACTTGAATATGATCCAAGTGATATTGTTGACGTATCAATATTTGGTCCGGTTGTTGTTGAACGACTAGAAGTTTGAAGGGCAGTTCCTGAAGTGGATGCACTAACATTTGTAGGATATGCTGAAGATCCAACAGAGAGAGGTGATGTATAATTGATTGATGGTGAAGGGGTGGTGGAGCTCACTGTCCAGGTTGTCAATCCTTTTGTTGTCCCAGAAAAAAAGGAACTTGTTGGTAAGGTTGGTGTCATTTGCTGTGTTGTGTTAAGGCTTGTATTATGTTGAAACGTCAACGTGGATGCAATTGTAGATTGTGTGGTACTTTGCCATTGGCTTGTTTGCGTAGACGATAACGTACTTGGTGAAGTTGATATTTCAATCGTTGGCATTTGAGTTGTGTTTGTGGCTGGTGAAACAGGTGAACTTGGTAAATTGGAGATTGTTGGAGTTTGATTTGATGTTTCGGTATTGATAAAGGTAGTCGTTGATGAGGAATTAACATTTGTCGTCGTACTTTGAGATTGGGCATTAGTTTTAGTGAAACTAATTGAAGTTTCGGACAATCCGAAAGAAGTAGTATTGCTTGTTGCCGTTGCTAAAAGTTTTAGTGATGATGACAAAGGTAAAATCGTTGTTGCTGATGTCGACAGAGCGCTGATAGGAGTGGCTGTTGTCAATATTGTTGATGTGCCATTTGTGACTTGAATTCCAGTTGTAAATGCTTGTGATGTTGATGTTTGAATATTAGTCATATTTGTTGAATAATTTGTTTGTTGTGTTGTATGGAATGTAGATGACAATGGATTTACTCCGGTAGATGTCGCATTTGGTATGGATGGACTTGAATATGATCCAAGTGATATTGTTGACGTATCAATATTTTGTCCGGTTGTTGTTGAACGAGTAGAAGTTTGAAGGGCAGTTCCTGAAGTGGATGCACTAACATTTGTAGGATATGCTGAAGATCCAACAGAGAGAGGTGATGTATAATTGATTGATGGTGAAGGGGTGGTGGAGCTCACTGTCCAGGTTGTCAATCCTTTTCTTGTCCCAAAAAATAAGGAACTTGTTGGTAAGGTTGGTGTCATTTGCGGTGTTGTGTTAAGGCTTGTATTGTGTTGAAACGTCAACGTGGATGCAATTGTAGATTGTGTGGTACTTTGCCATTGGCTTGTTTGCGTAGACGATAACGTACTTGGTGAAGTTGATATTTCAATCGTTGGCATTTGAGTTGTATTTGTACCTGGTGGAACAGCTGAACTCGTTAAATTGGAGATTGTTGGACTTCTATTTGATGTTTCAGTATTGATGAAGGTAGTCGTTGATGAGGAATTAACATATGTCGTCGCACTTTGAGATTGGGCATTAGTTTTAGTGAAACTAATTGAAGTGGCGGACAATCCAAAAGAAGTAGTTTTGCTTGTCGCTGTTGATAAAAGGTTTATTGATGATGACAGAGGTAAAATTGTTGTTGCTGATGTCGACAGAGCGCTGATAGGAGTGGCTGTTGTCAGTATTGTTGATGTGCCATTTGTGACTTGAATTCCAGTTGTAGATGCTTGTGATGTTGATGTTTGAATATTAGTCATATTTGTTGAATAATTTGTTTGTTGTGTTGTAAGGAATGTAGATGACAATGGATTTGCTCCGGTAGATGCCGCATTTGGTATGGATGGACTTGAATATGATCCAAGTGATATTGTTGACGTATCAATATTTGGTCCGGTTGTTGTTGAACGACTAGAAGTTTGAAGGGCAGTTCCTGAAGTGGATGCACTAACATTTGTAGGATATGCTGAAGATCCAACAGAGAGAGGTGATGTATAATTGATTGATGGTGAAGGGGTGGTGGAGCTCACTGTCCAGGTTGTCAATCCTTTTGTTGTCCCAGAAAAAAAGGAACTTGTTGGTAAGGTTGGTGTCATTTGCTGTGTTGTGTTAAGGCTTGTATTATGTTGAAACGTCAACGTGGATGCAATTGTAGATTGTGTGGTACTTTGCCATTGGCTTGTTTGCGTAGACGATAACGTACTTGGTGAAGTTGATATTTCAATCGTTGGCATTTGAGTTGTGTTTGTGGCTGGTGAAACAGGTGAACTTGGTAAATTGGAGATTGTTGGAGTTTGATTTGATGTTTCGGTATTGATAAAGGTAGTCGTTGATGAGGAATTAACATTTGTCGTCGTACTTTGAGATTGGGCATTAGTTTTAGTGAAACTAATTGAAGTTTCGGACAATCCGAAAGAAGTAGTATTGCTTGTTGCCGTTGCTAAAAGTTTTAGTGATGATGACAAAGGTAAAATCGTTGTTGCTGATGTCGACAGAGCGCTGATAGGAGTGGCTGTTGTCAATATTGTTGATGTGCCATTTGTGACTTGAATTCCAGTTGTAAATGCTTGTGATGTTGATGTTTGAATATTAGTCATATTTGTTGAATAATTTGTTTGTTGTGTTGTATGGAATGTAGATGACAATGGATTTACTCCGGTAGATGTCGCATTTGGTATGGATGGACTTGAATATGATCCAAGTGATATTGTTGACGTATCAATATTTTGTCCGGTTGTTGTTGAACGAGTAGAAGTTTGAAGGGCAGTTCCTGAAGTGGATGCACTAACATTTGTAGGATATGCTGAAGATCCAACAGAGAGAGGGGATGTATAATTGATTGATGGTGAAGGAGTGGTGGAACTCACCGTCCAGGTTGTCAATCCTTTTGTTGTCCAAGAAAATAAGGAACTTGTTGGTGAACTCTGCGTCATTTGCTGTGTTGTGTTAAGGCTTGTATTATGTTGAAACGTGAACGTGGATGCAATTGTAGATTGTGTGGTACTTTGCCATTGGCTTGTTTGCGTAGACGATAATGTATTTGGTGAAGTTGATATTTCAATCGTTGGCATTTGAGTTGTGTTTGTGGCTGGTGAAACAGGTGAACTTGGTAAATTGGAGATTGTTGGAGTTTGATTTGATGTTTCGGTATTGATAAAGGTAGACGTTGATGAGGAATTAACATTTGTCGTCGTACTTTGAGACTGGGTATTAGTTTTAGTGAAACTAATTGAAGTTTTTGACAATCCGAAAGAAGTAGTATTGCTTGTTGCCGTTGATAAAAGTTTTAGTGATGATGACAGAGGTAAAATTGTTGTTGCTGATGTCGACAGAGCGCTGATAGGAGTGGCTGTTGTCAATATTGTTGATGTTCCATTTGTGACTTGAATTTCAGTTGTAGATGCTTGTAATGTTGATGTTTGAATATTAGTCATATTTGTTGAATAATGAGTTTGTTGTGTTGTAAGGAATGTAGATGATAATGGGTTTGCTCCAGTAGATGCCGCATTTGTCATGGATGGACTTGAATATGATCCACGTGAAATTGTTGACGTATGAATATTTGGTCCAGTTGTTGTTGAACAGGTAGAAGTTTGAAGGGCAGTTCCTGAAGTGGATGCACTAACATTTGTAGGATATGCTGAAGATCCAACAGAGAGAGGTGATGTATAATTGATTGATGGTGAAGGGGTGGTGGAGCTCACTGTCGAGGTTGTCAATCCTTTTGTTGTCCGAGAAAATATGGAACTTGTTGGTAAGGTTGGTGTCATTTGCTGTGTTGTGTTAAGGCTTGTATTATGTTGAAACGTCAACGTGGATGCAATTGTAGATTGTGTAGTACTTTGCCATTGGCTTGTTTGCGTAGTCGATAATGTACTTGGTGAAGTTGATATTTCAATCGTTGGCATTTGAGTTGTGTTTGTAGCTGGTGGAACAGCTGAACTCGTTAAATTGGAGATTGTTGGACTTTGATTTGATGTTTCAGTATTGATGAAGGTAGTCGTTGATGAGGAATTAACATATGTCGTCGTACTTTGAGATTGGGCATTAGTTTTAGTGAAACTAATTGAAGTGGCGGACAATACAAAAGAAGTAGTTTTGCTTGTCGCCGTTGATAAAAGGTTTATTGATGATGACAGAGGTAAAATTGTTGTTGCTGATGTCGACAGAGCGCTGATAGGAGTGGCTGTTGTCAATATTGTTGATGTGCCATTTGTGACTTGAATTCCAGTTGTAGATGCTTGTGATGTTGATGTTTGAATATTAGTCATATTTGTTGAATAATTTGTTCGTTGTGTTGTAAGGAATGTAGATGACAATGGGTTTGCTCCAGTAGATGCCGCATTTGGTATGGATGGACTTGAATATGATCCACGTGAAATTGTTGACATATGAATATTTGGTCCAGTTGTTGTTGAACCAGTAGAAGTTTGAAGGGCAGTTCCTGAAGTGGATGCACTAACATTTGTAGGATATGCTGAAGATCCAACAGAGAGAGGTGATGTATAATTGATTGATGGTGAAGGGGTGGTGGAGCTCACTGTCCAGGTTGTCAATCCTTTTGTTGTCCCAGAAAATAAGGAACTTGTTGGTAAGGTTGGTGTCATTTGCGGTGTTGTGTTAAGGCTTGTATTGTGTTGAAACGTCAACGTGGATGCAATTGTAGATTGCGTGGTACTTTGCCATTGGCTTGTTTGCGTAGACGATAACGTACTTGGTGAAGTTGATATTTCAATCGTTGGCATTTGAGTTGTATTTGTAGCTGGTGGAACAGCTGAACTCGTTAAATTGGAGATTGTTGGACTTTGATTTGATGTTTCAGTATTGATGAAGGTAGTCGTTGATGAGGAATTAACATATGTCGTCGCACTTTGAGATTGGGCATTAGTTTTAGTGAAACTAATTGAAGTGGCGGACAATCCAAAAGAAGTAGTTTTGCTTGTCGCCGTTGATGAAAGGTTTATTGATGATGACAGAGGTAAAATTGTTGTTGCTGATGACGACAGAGCGCTGATAGGAGTGGCTGTTGTCAATATTGTTGATGTGCCATTTGTGACGTGAATTCCAGTTGTAGATTCTTGTGATGTTGATGTTTGAATATTAGTCATATTTGTTGAATAATTTGTTCGTTGTGTTGTAAGGAATGTAGATGACAATGGGTTTGCTCCAGTAGATGCCGCATTTGGTATGGATGGACTTGAATATGATCCACGTGAAATTGTTGACATATGAATATTTGGTCCAGTTGTTGTTGAACCAGTAGAAGTTTGAAGGGCAGTTCCTGAAGTGGATGCACTAACATTTGTAGGATATGCTGAAGATCCAACAGAGAGAGGTGATGTATAATTGATTGATGGTGAAGGGGTGGTGGAGCTCACTGTCCAGGTTGTCAATCCTTTTGTTGTCCCAGAAAAAAAGGAACTTGTTGGTAAGGTTGGTGTCATTTGCTGTGTTGTGTTAAGGCTTGTATTATGTTGAAACGTGAACGTGGATGCAATTGTAGATTGTGTGGTACTTTGCCATTGGCTTGTTTGCGTAGACGATAATGTATTTGGTGAAGTTGATATTTCAATCGTTGGCATTTGAGTTGTGTTTGTGGCTGGTGAAACAGGTGAACTTGGTAAATTGGAGATTGTTGGAGTTTGATTTGATGTTTCGGTATTGATAAAGGTAGTCGTTGATGAGGAATTAACATTTGTCGTCGTACTTTGAGATTGGGCATTAGTTTTAGTGAAACTAATTGAAGTTTCGGACAATCCGAAAGAAGTAGTATTGCTTGTTGCCGTTGCTAAAAGTTTTAGTGATGATGACAGAGGTAAAATCGTTGTTGCTGATGTCGACAGAGCGCTGATAGGAGTGGCTGTTGTCAATATTGTTGATGTGCCATTTGTGACTTGAATTCCAGTTGTAGATGCTTGTGATGTTGATGTTTGAATATTAGTCATATTTGTTGAATAATTTGTTTGTTGTGTTGTATGGAATGTAGATGACAATGGATTTACTCCGGTAGATGTCGCATTTGGTATGGATGGACTTGAATATGATCCAAGTGATATTGTTGACGTATCAATATTTGGTCCGGTTGTTGTTGAACGAGTAGAAGTTTGAAGGGCAGTTCCTGAAGTGGATGCACTAACATTTGTAGGATATGCTGAAGATCCAATAGAGAGAGGGGATGTATAATTGATTGATGGTGAAGGAGTGGTGGAACTCACCGTCCAGGTTGTCAATCCATTTGTTGTCCAAGAAAATAAGGAACTTGTTGGTGAGCTCTGCGTCATTTGCTGTGTTGTGTTAAGGCTTGTATTATGTTGAAACGTGAACGTGGATGCAATTGTAGATTGTGTGGTACTTTGCCATTGGCTTGTTTGCGTAGACGATAATGTATTTGGTGAAGTTGATATTTTAATCGTTGGCATTTGAGTTGTGTTTGTGGCTGGTGAAACAGGTGAACTTGGTAAATTGGAGAATGTTGGAGTTTGATTTGATGTTTCGGTATTGATAAAGGTAGTCGTTGATGAGGAATTAACATTTGTCGTCGTACTTTGAGATTGGGCATTAGTTTTAGTGAAACTAATTGAAGTTTCGGACAATGCGAAAGAAGTAGTATTGCTTGTTGCCGTTGCTAAAAGTTTTAGTGATGATGACAGAGGTAAAATCGTTGTTGCTGATGTCGACAGAGCGCTGATAGGAGTGGCTGTTGTCAATATTGTTGATGTGCCATTTGTGACTTGAATTCCAGTTATAGATGCTTGTGATGTTGATGTTTGAATATTAGTCATATTTGTTGAATAATTTGTTTGTTGTGTTGTATGGAATGTAGATGACAATGGATTTACTCCGGTAGATGTCGCATTTGGTATGGATGGACTTGAATATGATCCAAGTGATATTGTTGACGTATCAATATTTGGTCCGGTTGTTGTTGAACGAGTAGAAGTTTGAAGGGCAGTTCCTGAAGTGGATGCACTAACATTTGTAGGATATGCTGAAGATCCAACAGAGAGAGGTGATGTATAATTGATTGATGGTGAAGGGGTGGTGGAGCTCACTGTCGAGGTTGTCAATCCTTTTGTTGTCCGAGAAAATATGGAACTTTTTGGTAAGGTTGGTGTCATTTGCTGTGTTGTGTTAAGGCTTGTATTATGTTGAAACGTCAACGTGGATGCAATTGTAGATTGTGTAGTACTTTGCCATTGGCTTGTTTGCGTAGTCGATAATGTACTTGGTGAAGTTGATATTTCAATCGTTGGCATTTGAGTTGTGTATGTAGCTGGTGGAACAGCTGAACTCGTTAAATTGGAGATTGTTGGACTTTGATTTGATGTTTCAGTATTGATGAAGGTAGTCGTTGATGAGGAATTAACATATGTCGTCGTACTTTGAGATTGGGCATTAGTTTTAGTGAAACTAATTGAAGTGGCGGACAATCCAAAAGAAGTAGTTTTGCTTGTTGCCGTTGATAAAAGGTTTATTGATGATGACAGAGGTAAAATTTTTGTTGTTGATGTCGACAGAGCATTGATAGGTGTGGCTGTTGTCAATATTGTTGATGTGCCATTTGTGACTTGAATTTCCGTTGTAGATGCTTGTGATGTTGATGTTTGAATATTAGTCATATTTGTTGAATAATTTGTTTGTTGTGTTGTAAGGAATGTAGATGACAATGGATTTGCTCCAGTAGATGCTGCATTTGGTATGGATGGACTTGAATATGATCCAAGTGATATTGTTGACATATGAATATTTGGTCCAGTTGTTGTTGAACCAGTAGAAGTTTGAAGGGCAGTTCCTGAAGTGGATGCACTAACATTTGTAGGATATGCTGAAGATCCAACAGAGAGAGGTGATGTATAATTGATTGATGGTGAAGGGGTGATGGAGCTCACTGTCCAGGTTGTCAATCCTTTTGTTGTCCCAGAAAATAAGGAACTTGTTGGTAGGCTTGGTGTCATTTGCTGTGTTGTGTTAAGGCTTGTATTATGTTGAAACGTCAACGTGGATGCAATTGTAGATTGTGTGGTACTTTGCCATTGGCTTGTTTGCATAGACGATAACGTACTTGGTGAAGTTGATATTTCAATCGTTGGCATTTGAGTTGTGTTTGTAGCTGGTGGAACAGCTGAACTCGTTAAATTGGAGATTGTTGGACTTTGATTTGATGTTTCAGTATTGATGAAGGTAGTCGTTGATGAGGAATTAACATATGTCGTCGTACTTTGAGATTGGGCATTAGTTTTAGTGAAACTAATTGAAGTGGCGGACAATCCAAAAGAAGTAGTTTTGCTTGTTGCCGTTGATAAAAGGTTTATTGATGATGATAGAGGTAAAATTTTTGTTGTTGATGTCGACAGAGCATTGATAGGAGTGGCTGTTGTCAATATTGTTGATGTGCCATTTGTGACTTGAATTTCCGTTGTAGATGCTTGTGATGTTGATGTTTGAATATTAGTCATATTTGTTGAATAATTTTTTTGTTGTGTTGTAAGGAATGCAGATGAAAATGGATTTGCTCCGGTAGATGCCGCATTTGTCATGGATGGACTTGAATATGATACAAATGAATTTGTTGACGTATGAATATTTGGTCCGGTTGTTGTAGGATATGCTAATGATCTAGCAGAGAGAGGTGATGTGTGATTGATTGATGGTGAAAGAGTGGTGGAGCTCACTGTCCAGGTTGTCAATCCTTTTGTTGTCCCAGAAAATATGGAACTTGTTGGTGAGGTTTGCATCATTTGCTGTGTTGCGTTAAGGCTTGTATTATGTTGAAAAGTCAATGTGGATGCGATTGTAGATTGTGTAGTACTTTGCCATTGGCTTGTTTGCGTAGATGATAATGTACTGACTTGCAATTGTGTTGTTTTTCCTAAGTACATTTTGCTAGATGCAGTATTATTCGTTGCTTCAGATATTCCCGGTATAGTTGCAGATGTTGGCACTCCTGAAAAACAGAATACAGTCAACTCCAAATTGCCTGGAATTTTGGGAGAAGGGGTGGCCTGTATGAAATACATTAATGTATGTGCAAACAATATGTACCTTAGGCTATTCAAAACACATATTTTTACCACGTAGATTAGAGGTAAATATGCAGACTGTTTTTGCATTTTTTCTGCAGATATGGTTCTGCTTAGGTCAGCACCAAATCACAGCCATTTAATTCACAACCTAGATAACCCATTCACAAGATAATTGAGAGTAATTGTAGTATCATTCGCATTGAAACTCTTCCAATCCACAAATGATAACATTCAGTGTCTCCACTGTCCATCAGAACTAATTTGTGGAGGGCTGCGTGACCAAACCAGTCCCTTCACATTACAATTCCTCCCATAATCCGGGACACTCGCCTTCACCACCCTGTCACCAATGTCAATAGTCTGTAAGGTAACATCAGGGATCATATGTATGTTGTGACTCGAGTTTGATTCTCTCTCGCGGCCAAGATCAGTGACAAATATCTGAACGAGTGCTGGGTTGATTCAGCCTCAGTGAGTACGTGGTATGGTATGTAAACATTACCACTGGTCGGGTCTGGTGCCGGCCACTCATCCTTTCATGTAATGTTCTGGCCTTCATAGATACTCGCTAACAGCACTTTCCCCAAAAAACGTCTGTTCAGGATATAAAAATAATTGTGCCATGAGTAATGGCAGAATGGTACAATTTTGCTATGGAATTCGGAATGGATGAAATGCAATAATTGTAACGGGCTTGTCTGTAAGGCAAAAACATTTCTGCGAAGCTCTGTTATTGAAAATGTTCGTTCATGTAAATATCTGAAAGTTTGACCAGACGATGAAATACATTTCAAAATGTATAAGCCAAATATCTTTGAAAACTGAAAATTAATAAATTAATCTTGCTACATGGAATCATGTTTATCTTTTTGCTCCCATAATTAGCTTATATGTTGCACATTTATGCAAATTATTATGGTTATGTGGTATTTAATAGCACACTAAATAAACATTTTAATAGTTTAGTCTCCGTTTTTCATTGACTTACGTTTCATACTTGATAAAAAAAATATTCTTTCATATGTTCAGCTTCTTACATCATTTGGATGCTAAGTTCATAAACAGAAATTTGTGATTTAATACATTACTCGAAATGTTTAGGTCATGTTCCAAAGACACTATTAAATGTGTAAAAAATTCTTATGTACGTGATACTGCTCATATGTGTAATGAGGCAGTCTACATGATCACTTAGCATCCATCCCATCTCATTAACTTTTGATATGCTGTTTGTTTATTATTATACAATCATTACTGTAAATGTTTTATGAAGTAGTTAACATTATAGTCTCACATTGGATTAAACAAATAAGTAGATAATATTATTTAAATAAAAACGGAAGTTTAGTACCGTAATCTTAACATTTCTATTCAATATTTATTTGTAATTTTGTACAATTTCCACTATTGTGTTTGAATATTTTGATACACTATGGAATTTTTCGTTTAACTGTATTTTATTATAATTCGTCTCCCTTACATAAATACTTTTTTTTACCTTATGAATGAAGGTCATCTCTTTAAGATACACCCTACCACATTCTGTCAAACACTGGACATCTCAGCCTGTGAAGCATTGCCTTGGGGCCCTTGGTCCAAATGCTTGCCACAATACTGCTAATGCCACATTTAGCCTCCAGGCGTGTCGCTTTTTTCCTTTAAAGGGATGCTAATCACACTCAAGGGGCCATCAACTAACCTCCCGTGTCTAACCTTTCTTGTTTGTTCGTCGTCATCGAACGGGTCGGTTCCCAACTGCTTTCTGGTTACCTCTGGGCTAATGAGCTTTATGAAAATGCAACTTTCACTGGAGCCTTAGGCCTAAGCTACGACAAATACCACGCACAAGTCACTACACAAATAATATACAGCTGCAATTGCAGAAAACGTGGGGAAACCGAACCTCGGTTGACAATTGTGAAGTACATAAAACTGCAATGGCTTTGGCACGCGACAAGAAAAGGGAGACTTATCCAGCATAATCTTACAGAGAATGGTAGAAGGAAAGGCAATATGATGATGACACCAGACAGTCTCGCCCCTTCACCTGATGAAGGCCGCTTGTGTTGTGGCCGAAACGTCGTGAGAATATTATTGTGTTATTTTATTTTATCAATTTATTATTTTATTCTCATTCTACGTGACTTTACCGAAAGAATCAAAGAAGATGAATCATTGCAGTCACGAAAGCTTTAAATCGAAATATGATGACCGTATATAAATTGGATAATAAATGTTATAACATAGACTGGGAAGCCAGTACAACATCTGTCACAGACTGTGGATACGCGAAAGTGGAAATAGTTCACAACTGAGACACAAGTTTTACCCCAATGACCTTTGCGGTAAAAAAATGGATGATCATTATAATGCTAAGACAGTTATCCTATAATTAATATGGAATAATAGTAAGAACGCATACAGGGGTAAGCTATCTTCATTTATCCTCAAAGGATTTTCAGCCACATATTACATTTAATAAATTATCTTGAAATAATGTAGGTCCCTAATTGGGTGTATACACAGTTTTGTGTCTGCTTGAATTATATATATAAACCTTAAAATTGTATTGGCCTTCGCTATTCACATTTTGCTGTCAATTTGGTGCTTTGTTTAACCCCAGGGCTCTGTTGTAGGACACCTCCTAATTTGAATTATCATGCTGCCCATGGGAAATGTTGAGATGTTAACATTGATTTTGTCAGTGTTTTGCTCAAAATGTCGAGGTCTTTAGTTAATTTTCACCCAAAGCCTCAGCTTTGAGGGCCACTTTTTCCAATTAACCAAGGGTTTGTTTTTGACATTGTGGTTCGGCTGTGATCATTGTACTGACACAAATTCTAGTTTTTATCTGTATTACAGCAAGGTTAGATTACTGTAATTACATTTTCTTTCATCTTCCCAACATATTGATCTGTGCTACTTAAAAAGTCTGCTACTACCAGAAGATGCAATGGTTATAAAGTACAACTCTTTATGGTACAGAGTTCATTCGTATAACAAAAATTACCTTCTGATATTAGCCCATATCTTAAAGAGAGGGTCCTTGCCTATAACATCCGGCATTTTACCAGCATTGATTTAAGCAAGCCTGACTGATGACGAGACACTGAATGTTGAAACTGGTCCAGAATATGCTTATAACAAATAAATGTCGCTGAAATTATGCACTTCCAGAAGGCTGTTAGACTGAAGGGTTGTGTAGGATATACTCAATTTCTTTATCGTGGAGAGACACATATGAAGACATATTGTCTGCCTTTCTATTGTTATGGATATTCTCCATAATGTCCTCAATAGTTATTTGTACTACATTTACTTGTGAAAATATTATGTTTTCCCCCCAATATTATTGATCGTTTTCTTGTGAGCTTCACCTATTTTTTTAATGTTTGAGTTTTATTTTTTTCTATTGCTTTAGACTATGTTATCGTACGCTGAGCTGGTTATTTCACTTGTATTGTGAAGCACTTTAAGATTGTCCCCACGAAAGGCACTACATTAGAAAATGATTTTTTTTTACAGAATAATTGCTGATCATGCGGCTTAACAGATAATATGAGTGGCATAAGTTGTATTATAATTGCTATCTTTTTCTACAGTCCAAACCCAGACATATTTCTGTCAGCCTAGGTGTTTCAAAACTGTGCAGTATACTGGAATAAAGTTCAACACCATACCATCAGATCACAGAACAATTCATTTCCTGCTGCAATATCCAGTCAAATTTGGCTCCACCCCAACAGGTGGCAATCGTAAGTCGTATTTTATATGTCCATTAAGAAAATCTTACACACACAACACATATATACATATGCTTTTTATATCAAGTGTGTACACTTAAAGAATCGTACATATGTAAATAACAGGACATATTTTTACGTCCTGTTATTTTGGCTAAATTGTAATTTGTTGATCATACCCCCTATCGTGGGGTAAAGTGTCACCAGCTAGAATGCATAACGTAATAAAAGACAACTTACCTGTGCCATACTGAAATAATGTTCCCAAAACAACACAGTTCAAAGCAAGTAATATTCTTAGAAGTAACATTTTAAAAGGTTTTTCAATAAATTATATGGGTCCAGTAATATTTCTGAACTCTGCATATGTATTATTTTAAGGAAAAGACGTAAACTATCTGTTGCATTTGCCAGCCTCCACTTATCGCAGTGAAATGTGTTCCCGTTGTGAGTACTTGATTATCTACCCCTTTTCATCAGGTGGCTCCACCCATAGTTCAGCTGCCCAGCCTTTGTATTCCGTCTTCGCGATAATCTCTACACGGTAAATCTACACGGTAAAGCTACAGATCGTCACACAGAATAACATTTACAACATGTGTCATGCTTTTTTCCAACTTGGCTCTACGATTGAATACAAGGAGGACATTTTGAACTGCAAGAGCACTGTCAAAATGTATTTTAATAAAAAAAAATTGTTGTCCTTCCCCCGCACCTCCGATTAACACGGTTGGTTACGTATGGTGCGAAAGAAGCTCAAGATAAATACTTTAATTATGTTTAAATAATCACTTTTTCACCAGGTGATTCTATATATTGACATTTTAACATGAGCCCAAAGGTGGTTTGTTTATATAAATTAAAATCCCAGGAAGTGTTAATATCCCTTCTGAGTTAATAAAATGAGTACTCATTACTAATCATAACCATTGACTTATTACCAATCGATTAGATAATTACTGCACCTGAATGAGTTAAATGATGACGTCACCCTGCTGCTCTATTTAAGACCGGGAGCAAGTGAGGGCTTTACCATTCTGGCGAATTGCCCGATGATGCTGGATGTAATTACCAGCGAAACGTCGTACTACTCAAACTGTAAATGTTGTGGATTCACTTTTGAACACACCGGTGGGCTAAAGTAGTGAACTAATTGTCTTTTGTCAACGTGACACTTTTTTTGCTGATTGGCCGTGTCGGGTGGTGGAGGGTTAAGACACATTTATAAATAACGCGATCTAACCCAAAAACCTTTATTATGAAAAATGAGTACTGTACCTCCATCCCTGGATTAGAAGTGGTTGTTCGAAGGAGAAATTGCTCACAATTCCTATTGGGCATGGAAACTAAGGTTTAAACTAAGGTTTCCATGCTATTGTGACGCTATGCTACATCGTACCATGAGATCCATGATAATCGTATCGTCCTTTTTGAAAATATCGTAATATCACGATTATAGTGGGTCGTTTAATATGTATATTAATAATTCACATAAAATATGTGTGAAATAACAATAATTAGACTGCATATACTGCACATATTAATAATTTAGTGGCAGTTTGGTTGCTGTTATGATATTCCTGTAATCTGTGAAATTACTGATAATAGGAAGGCTGATCTATGGCTATTAGGACGACTCACAGTCCAAAATTGTATTCCGTTTCATTGGTACACAAATGAGCTGTTATACTCTTGTACAGTATAATCAAATGCTAACAGGTTTAATTAGAGTTTTGTACTGTAATTTAGTGTTTAAGTAGAAATGGGTGTATGTTTAATTTAATTAACATTTATTCACGAGGGGCATGTCTGTCTTAAAACTTGTATTTTTCGTTGGGAAAGTTTACTAAATTATGCAATGTGTTATTCTGGAGTAGTTTTCTCAAAGCCCAAGGAATTTTGATTTAAAGCTTTCGTGACTGCAGGGATTCATATTCTTGGTTCTTTCGGTAAAGTCACGTAGAAGGGAAACAATAAAATGTTTTATATTTATATTAATTTATTGTTTCCCTTCTACGTGACTTTACCGAAAGAACCAAGAATATGAAGCCCAATGGATTGTTTGTAATGTTGCGTCCAATCAAGACTGAATAGTGACAATGATGTTTCCTTGTTCTTGATATTTGACGTCTGGTGAAATTGCATGAATAAATAAACAAGATGATCTAAGTTATTTTCAAACTCTGGTTTTATTTGTTTTGATGGGGAGTGGTTGTCACTGAGTGACAATAATAAGTGTGATACATAACTCAACTCAGTATTTGAATCTAACATTGTTCTATTACGAGCATACGTTGACTCGTTCATATTGTCATCTTCACCTCCGTTTCCTCTGACGCATCATAATCGTTCTAATTTTTATAACATTCACCACACCATTCCATCTCGTCCCATGCCCCACGGTATGTTTTTGTACCAGTTAATTCACTGTACAGTGCTGTGGTTAAAGGACGTTATAAATGTAATTAAGTTGAGTAACTTACCGAATTTCTAAATGGAATTGTCTCTATTCTTAGCTCTTTCGGTAAAGTCACGTTGAAGGGAAACAATAAAATTGTCTCTCTTTCACAACCCTATGACGTTGTTGTCTGAATACTTATTGAAGAGGTGTCTGCGATTAGATGGAATGCATTCTTTGTAGCATATTTATCTTTCCTATTCACTGCATTCTAAACATATTTACGATTGAAGTAGGTTTTTACGATTATGCCTCGTAACTCTCCAATGTTTGTTGTTGTTGTTGTACCATATGCTGTTCGGCGTGATATCGAATGGTTTGCTCAATATGCTGGGGGATTCTTCTCAAGCATTCGGTTCCTGAAGACATTCTTGGAACTTGCATTTAAAATACTATTTCTACAGTTTATTTTTCTAAAGTTGAAATGTTATGAATCATCAAACTTTCAGAAATTGTCTTATAGAAAATATATCGCTTACCATTTATATGTAATAGAAAATATATAATTAATGTTAGCTTTTTTAAACACTGAAATGTAGGGACATGTGTTCACCCGCTGATCCTCTAGCAGGTACACTCACATCATTACAAATAGATACAACATACAATTCTATTGTCCCGGTCACATAACAGGTCAGCCTCACCCACCATACATCTAAACAGCTGTGCAATCATTGAAAGACCAGGAAGTCAGTGTTCGTCATGACTACTTGCCCACACTATCCTCGCAGTAAATGGTTAAACAAAAATAATGATGTTAACCAAATTTCCTTTCATAAATTGCCATGTATCGTACGGTACAGTATATGCATATACAGATGCCACAAATGCTAACCTTGGCCAGGAATAAAGCCTTTGCAATAATCAACCCCTCATCCCCAACATTCACTAACACGCACCTATCAGTGTGGTGAAGTATGGTCAAGCATTTCCCATGACCGACATGGTTAATGGAATTGATAAAGGGATGCATAGTTATTGGTGACAATCTATATGCGTACACATTCATTCAAGTGAACAAATGGTTTGATTCACTTGAAAAAAATGTATTTAATAGTGTAATAGTGTACCATTGAATATAAACAAATTCAGCCAAGTAGAGATAATATACTCTCCTGTTTAGATAAGGATAATGGTGATTACTTTCAAAATAGCCAACACATTTCCCTTATTCAATTCCATCATTTTGATAACCCCTGTTTACCAGTTTTACTTTACTCTAAATTCATTTCCGATAAATATTTCTAATTTCCCACCAAACAATAAATTTAATCAAAAGCCTTGTTCATTCCCTCTATATGTATTTTTTTGTTACACCAGATGTGTGTGTGTGCAGTTTCCAGGGGTTTATTTATCCTGAAGAAACTTTTGTTTTTGACACAGTCGAAAGACATGCATTTTATTGGCTGTCATGGTGAAATGTGTATTTATTAGTTCACATATTTAACCTGGAATATCCCTTGTCTCATTTGCAAGGATATTAAGGGTGTCACGTGACGCACATAATACAAACATGTCATGACACGTATATAAAAACATATTTTTAAGGCTACAACATACAGTGTAAATGTTTTAGATTTGAAGCTTTCGTGACTGCAATGATTCATTCTCTTTGTTTTTTTTCGGTAAAGTCACATAGGTTAAAATAAAACAAACGTCGTGTTTTAATTTAGTTCATTTTTATTTTCTTTTAACCTACGTGAGTGTAATTGTTTAACAACAGCAAATAAATTTAATGTGGAATATATATTGAGCAAAATAAATAAATCCCAAGTAGAAACCCAACAAGCATTAAAAAAAATATGTAATTAACATTGTTTTGAAAAAATATGCAGACAATAGTATACATTAACAGGCGATGGCCTGGCATTATAGTAATTTCATACAAAACATTGGAGTTATAATCATGCCTCAAATTTTCAATTTACACCTATTCTTAAGCTCCTAAAACATGCGTTATATCTTAGCAAATAGCAACAATCTGAATCTATTGAAATGGTGTGGAATTTTTTTTCATTTTGACTCCAAATCATCACAATTCATCAACTTTGAATGGGGGCGAATCGTTACAAGCCCAGTATATAGCAAGTATGAGGCTTTTGTGGGCTGGAAACAAGCCATTATTCACGTTATTTATCAATAGGTGTGGCACCTTTGGGTTTGTACAGATCAACTAAACAAAACAGATTTGTATAGTATATCACACTGAATACAACCTGACAAACTTGTTCCATGCTGAAAGACTGCTATTACATTGCCATGATATTTGGTGGGCACTGGAGGATCATCATGCGTCTGTGAAGAGGTCTGGACATAAGGGGGTGGGTAACAGACATGTGCCACCACACCACACTAATTCCACAAACATTGGTTATACGAAAACTAATTAATGTATTGTGGATTCAACTGAGTTGCAGATGTACTCTTGGAGGCAACACATTTATTTAACACCAACACACGGGGTAACTGCCCCTTAGCAGAATAACAACCTATGGTGGTGACTATCAGGCTAGCTACACTAACAACGTAACTGCTACAACGGAACGGACCACAGCTCGGGTCCAGGTCCACGTGTTGGAGACTCTGTAGGACGTAGAACGTAGACGAAGGTTTCTTCAGGATGAACAACAACGCCGGCCCCTCTGGGGTACCCGGCTTATATTCTCTGTGGCGTGGCTGGCTCCACCCTTGGCCACGACCACCTTCCAGAATCCTCGAGCAGGATGTGGCCCCGGACCACGTGACCACCCCTAGCCCCCACTTGGGGCCACTTTGTAGACTTAACCGGTCACGTGTCCTCTCGGGTCAACCAGAGTGCCATGGCCTTTAGTAATCCTGGCACACCCACACCCTATCCTGTCCGCGATGTCACTACATCACCCCCTCCTTCGTAGCACTCAGCCATCCCGGCTGTCAACTCCTCCTACAAAATGGACAAAACGAACAACCCCTATGTGTGCCTCAACAATTAATACCCAAACCCCTATATAAAATATTTACACTATCTACAAATATACATGGAGTAACGGGGAAAGGGAACGGAAGTACAGAACAACAATAAGCAAAAGCAAGGTAAGAGAGAGAAAAAAATGCATTAAAACGCGAACGCTCAGGACCCCCTCCATCATCAGCATCTATCACCATCACCGTGTAACAACACCCGCAAGCACAATAAAGGCTAGCTTCAGCCAATAACCAATACGGCCTGCCGAGTGCGACAGCCAACTGACGGTGTGGGAGAGTGTGTGTATGGTAATCACGAAAACCGAAGTCTTTGATCGAGTCCTTGTGGCCAGGCCCCCAGGAGAGGTGGGCTCATTCTCCCTGGAGGTCCCGGGGGAATTTGCAAATGTCCCGTCGAACCCGGCTCCTCACGAAAAGCAGTCGGCCGGGCAGACGGGCTCTCCTCTCCAGAATCCCGTGAAGATGGCGCTGGTGGCGGGTTTGGGGACGTTACACGCGCGGCCCCTGAGAACGGGATCACATGACTCCCCTGAGGACCAACCTCATTGGGTACACACCTCAGCTTGTCAGACACATCTTACACTCGGCCCCTGCGTAGTGGAGATGGGATGAAGTCACGCAGTGCGATTAAAGGCTTGAGGCGCGAGGGATGTACAAACCAACTCCGCTAACCCAAGCGAATCTGAACACACTGGGGCCGAACGACCCGGATCACATAAACCAGCCCCCTCCAGGGTTTAAACAATTTGGGTGACATACCCACCAGTACCTGTGTACAGTGCAGCCAGGCTCTGTCACCTAGAACCCACTCATGTGTGGATAGACGGGAATCCCTCAGCCGCTCGTTTGCTAATTGGCGCGAATTGGAATTTTCTCTAGAAGCCTCACGCGCTTCCGAAAGCTTTTGAAGGGTAAAGCACATGGAGTCAGAAATTTTAGATTTAGCCTTGTTTGGCGCGGCTCGTAATGGGACATCAATCGGGGGGTCTTGTTCTCTTTCGTACATAAAAAAGGTGAGTGTCATTCTATAGGCAGCCAGGACTCTGGGAACATGCAAGTCCCAGTCAAGCTGGAACTCGCTGACCTGATGGCTCAGCATAGAGGTCAGAGTCCTGTGCAGCCGCTCGACCATTCCATCCGTCTGGGGGTGGTATGGTGAAGTACGTACTTGCTTTGTTCTCAACAAGTCGCACACCTCCCGCAGTAATTTATATATTTTTTTGCCCTGATCGCTCAGAATACACTCAGGGGCACCCTTGTCCATCACATAGCCATCGAGGAATGCGTCGGTGATGGCCACCGCCGACTGGTTGGGGAGCGGCCAGGCCATCGGCCAGCATGAAAAATACTCGACACCCACTAGCAAATACTTATTCCCACGAGGGGTAGTGGGAAATGGACCAATGATATCGAGAGCGACCAGCTCGTTTATGCGGGAGACCTGAATGGATTGCAATGGTGGACAATAGGGTTTAGACGGGGGTTTCTGCCATGCGCACTGCACACACCCCTTCAATAAATTTGCGATGTCTTCCGCCATGCCAGACCAGAAGAAGTCGAGCTTAAGTGTGGCTAGCGGCTTATGCACCCCCACATGCAACAGTTGCTCGTGCACCACCAAAATGATTTTACCCCATAGGGCAGTGGGCACAACAATGTTGTAACGGCACAACCCTCCATCCCAATGCATGAGCAATCCGTCTCTCTGAGGATGACCGAGGCTACACCCAGTTGATCCCCACCCTCATTGGCTTCCTTGACATGGCATCGTAACTTAAGCAGGGAAGTGTCCTCAACCTGGAGGCGCCCCCACTTCGCATGGTCCAAGCCAATGATGGTGTCACGCACCACAGGACCATCGGCTACCTCAGAGTTTTCAACCCCGGCCGACACCGCAAGGGGAGGGAGCGAGTCCTCGGTCAGCATTTTACAATGTCCCGAGCCCGAGAAATACATGCACCTGTCGCTCGTTGGTAATCAGGGCGTCCTCTTTCATGTGTCGGGTATCTTTGCGATAGGAAACAGTAAAGGAATAGTCCTGGAGGACTTCCAACCAACGTGAAAGTTGGCCAGACAGCTGCTCAATACGTAATGCGTACTGTAGCGCTGCATGGTCAGAATGCACCTCAAAGCATCTGCCATTAAGATAGGGGCGATACTGTTGCACATAAAAAACAATGCCAAAAGTTCAAGGCGTGTAACACAGTACCGTTGTTCGGCCGGAGAGAGCACTCTGCTGCCATATGCGACAACACTCTCGATGCCATTGCCAACTTGAGGCAGAATAGCGCCAATTCCGATGTTACCAGCGTCTGTATCAAGGACGAACGGCAAGGAAAAGTCGGGGTAGCGGAGGGGAGGGGAGTTCACCGAGCCATCTCGGAGTGCAACAAATGCGGCCTCCTCCTCCCCCCAATGAAACTTCTGACCTTTTGCCATAAAGGCGTGCAGAGGTTTGGCGATAGTGGTGAACCTGGCAACAAAACGGTGGTAATAGGACGCAAATCCTATAAAACTCCGCACCTCCCCTACCAACGTGGGGTTCGGCCAAGTATGAAAACACGCGGTTTTTGTGCGGGTCCGTCGCTATCCCTGAATTACTATGTGACCAAGATACCGAACAGCTTTTTAGAGCAGGTGACACTTCTGCGGTTTAAATTTGAGGTTCGCCTCATGCATTTTAAGAAAGACAGCCCATAACCGTTCGAGATGTTCTTTAAACGTATGGCTAAAAATGATGACATCGTCGAGATATAACAGGCACTAGTCCCACTGGAGGCCAGCTAGAAACAGTTCCATCAATCGCTGGAACGTAGCCGGTGTGGAATGAAGACCCATTGAAAGCTGATTGAATTAAAATAAGCCTTGCGGTGTATGAAAGACGCTCTTGAGCTTAGAGGATTCATCTAGCAGCAACTGCCAAAATCCAGATAGGTCAAGAGTCGAAAAATAACGTGCTCTCCCTAGAGCATCCAGGAAATCGTCTATTCGAGTGTAGAGGAGTAGTATGATGATGTCATGTCATGAGCGCTGTAAGGAGACACCTTCGAGAACAGGGGCGGGTCCGAATGAAGGGGAGGAGCCGCCCACGGGGTAATAAAGGGGAGCCCGTGACAAAGGCGTGGTCGTTGTGGGAGCCTGCAGTGTGGATCGGCTGAAGGAGGTCTCTCCCATGACCGGACGGTGTTTGCTGAACCCCCGTCCGGGGTCGACGAGTGGGAGAGCCGAAGAGATAGTCGAGAGTAGGGCTCGAAGAAGTCTGTGGGAATCGTCTGAGAATGAGTGGGGTTCTTCTCTCCTCGGCCGAGCGGTGTTTGATGAACCCCTGTCCTGGCCCGAGAGAGAGAGCCCAAGGGATAGCCAAGGTTATGACAAGTAGAGCTTGGGGGTCCACGGGAAGGACCGAGCATAGAGAACTAGAGCATCGAAGAAGTCTGTGAGAATCGGCTGAGAGTGAGTGGGGTTCTTCTCTCCTCGGCCGAGCGGTGTTTGATGAACCCCTGTCCTGGCCCGAGAGACAGAGCCCAAGGGATAGCCAAGGTTATGACGAGTAGAGCTTGGGGGTCCACGGGAAGGACCGAGCATAGAGAACACCTACCCCTGGTGTGAGCCGAGTGTTTAACCCGTGTTAATAAATGGCAAAAGCCTTTATAAGAAGTTCTGTCTCCGCGTGGTTCTACGACGCAACACGAAGAAGAGGGTAGGCATCAGCCACAGAGATCTTAAGCTTATGGAAGTCAACACAGAAGGTCAAACGAACCATCCTGCTTTTTAACAAGAAGAATCGGGGCTCCCCACGGGCTGGTGGCCGGCGAGATGACATCGGCGGCCTACATTTCATCAACCTCCAGCCGTACATGTTATTTTTCCGTAGGGCTCAGCCGGTAGGGGTTCTGCTGCATGGGATTGGCATCACCCGTATCGATGTGGTGACTCAAAAAGCGTAGTGCGACCGATGTCAAATTTGCCATTGCTAAACACATTGGAGAATTCATGCAAAAACGACCTCAACTCCCCCCTCTGGGACTCGGACAATTCCGCATTTTCAGAACAAAATGTATCCATCCATTTTCATCAGAAACCGGTTGCGGCTTTGTATTCGACGCGACCCCTACACCGCCAACGATGTTTCCCTCGCGAAGCACGGGCGACGCATGGGCTAGCACGGTGCCCTCCTGAATGACAGACGTTTCTAACCCAGCATAAAGGACCTGGATGAACGGTTCCTGGTCATTGGATACCAGAGTCTGGGCCCCCACCAACGTCAACCCACGAATGGCTTTATTTGAGGATCCTAGGAGAATTCCACCCACAGTCGCCGCCTGGTCTAGCGGCTTGTGCAATCGTAAGGGAACCAACATTTGTGCGCCGGGGGGAACCTTTACCGTCTTACTCGCAAGCGCTTGTACAGTAGCGTTGGCCGTGCACAATCGAGTCGGGGAAAGAAAAAAGGCCATTCGACAGCCCGAAGGTAATTCAAAGCACCCTTGATCGATCAAAATTTTCAGGGGCATCTTCCCCAAAAAATCAGTCCCGAGCAAGCAAGGAACAGCAAGAGACGTTGATACAAGAACTCGTCCCGTCAATTTTATATATCTCCAATGCACACCTCCACTGTTATTTTCCCAATGATGCCCAATGAGCTGCTGTTTGCGGCAAAAGCACGGAGCCCCGACGGGACATAGGGTATGACTTTTATGGGGCAAGATGTTAAAAATCAACTCGGACGCTGACGCCCCAGTATTGACGAGCATTCTGATTTCAACCCCCTCCGACCACTGACCCGGTCGGAGCGGCCCGTCAGCCCGAGAAATTTCCGAACACTCACGCATCGACGCATGACAGGAATAAAAACCGACCGAATGCGATGAGTGAGGTGGATTCAGAGGCCGAGTGTGTGATGTGTTGCGACTCGCCTTCAGCTATAGTGGAGTGGAGGACTGTCGGGCGGATGACGGCGGTGGTCCGGGGAGGCATCGCCACGGCACGCGGCAGCCAAAAGAGATGTATCCCAGCAGGCTGCAGTTGTAGCACACAACGAGCCCGCTAACAGGACGAGGAGAGGTGTTCCGCCATTGTTGTTCATCTTGTCGCACCATGCCGTCCGCCCGCCAGCCTCTGCCTTGAGTTGAAGCGCAGACTTGGACGGGCTCCACATCTTCGGGTGTATCCCGCGCCACACGAGACGCGGTACACGCCGCCAACCCCTTATGCCGTTGCAACAGCAGGTGCGCCTGGATGCATCTTGAGAGAAGACAAGTCGTCATCGTCGACAGCCGGCAGGATGATGTTGAGGTCCTTTGCCAACGTCAACAATCTCTTGAGGACCAGCGAATTGGCTCCGTCGTGGTCCATATTTTCCTAGCGCCAATAGTGTGCTACGGAAGGCGAGGGGCGTCTCGGCCTCCCCCCTCCTCCGCGCAGCGAACTTATTGCACACATTTGATGGCGGTTCGTAGATTGCTGCCATTTGCGCAAAAGCGTGATGTAGCATGGCCCTCTCCGACGGCGGGATGGTGAGAAACGCCGCCAAGGCGTCGTCGTCAAGCACGGTGGGCAGCGCTCTCAGCACCTCCGCCTCCATCCACCCCGTCAAGTCACAGTTCGTCTGGAACCAGCGCTTGAAGGCCACCCAGTCGCCTCCGGTGGCTGTAAATTCTTTGACAAAGGGCAGTTGTCACCTGAGAGATGGAATGTCCCCAGGCGAGTTCGACGCAGTCTCAGATTTGGCGGGCTCTTCGCTCCACGATCAAAATGGCGGCCGCTTGCGCGGGCTGTGCCATGGAGGTTCCCCGTTGGCGGGAAATGGCGACAGGATGTTCAGTCCCGCACGGCTCCGTTGCTCTCTCCTCCACCGCTGGCTTTTCGCGATGGAGCTCCGTGACGATCGACGCCGCGGCTTGGAGGAGTTCTGCGAGGCGGGAGTGGGCTGTGCGGCGCTCCCTCCCCAACAGCGGTGAGCTGTCGCGTGGATGGTCGACGCAATGCTCCGCCAACGGTGCCTCACTCCCTTTCCCCGGAGTCGCCATCCCTGGGGCTGTTTGAGGGATAGCTTCGTCATCCTCATCATTCAACGTCCTGGTATGTAGTCTGCTTCACGTAAACATATGCTTACTCAGCTAGCTTACTAATAAAATAACGTTTGGCCACTTCCGGCACCAGTTGTAGTGGATTCAACTGAGTCGCATACGTACTCTTGGAGGCAACACATTTATTTAACACCAACACATGGGGTAACTGCCCCTTAACAGAATAACAACCTATGGTGGTGACCACCAGGCTAACTACACTAATTACAATGTAACTGCTACAACAGACCGGACCACAGCTCAGGTCCAGGTCCACGTGTTGGAGACTCGGTAGAATGTAGGACGTAGACGAAGGCTTCTTCAATATGAGCAAGCATGCTGGTCCCTCTGGGCGACCTGGCTTACTGTAAATCGTATGCAGCGTGGCTGGCTCTCCCCTTGGCCACGACCACCTTCCAGAATCCTTGAGCAGGATCTGGCCCCTAACCACGTGACCAACCCTAGCCCCCACTTGGGGCCACTTTGTAGACTTAACCGGTCACGTGTCCTCTCGGGTCAATCAGAGTGCCATGGCCTTTAGTAACCCTGGCACACCCACACCCTATCCTGTAGGGATGGCACTACACGCCAAGCGTGGTGCCAGCTAGCCCTCTCAACCAGCGCTCACCGAGCCCCTCTAGGGCCGGTACTACAGCCACACCGCTGTGGTGTCTGTGATGTCGTTACATCGCATGCCGTGCCCCTCTAGGGCCGGTACTACACCCACACCATAGTGGTGTCTGTGATGTCGTTACATCGCACGCCGTGACTCTCTAGGGCCGGTACTACAGCCACACCGCTGTGGTGTCTGTGATGTCGTTACATCGCACGCCGTGCCCCTCTAGGGCCGGTACTACACCCACACCATAGTGGTGTCCGTGATGTCGTTACATCGCACGCCGTGCCCCTCTAGGGCCGGTACTACACCCACACCATAGTGGTGTCCGTGATGTCGTTACATCGCACGCCGTGCCCCTCTAGGGCCGGTACTACACCCACATCATAGTGGTGTCTGTGATGTCGTTACACCGCATGCCGTGCCCCTCTAGGGCCGGTACTACACCCACACCATAGTGGTGTCCGCGATGCCGTTACATCGCACGCTGTGCCCCTCTAGGGCTGGCACAGCACAGTGACATCCCGCGATGTCACTACAAATGTAATAAGACGATGTCATTTCCATGAATAATTATCACAAAAAATAGTATACCAGTCTCTGTCACAGTACAGCCCCTAGATGATGCCATGATGAACTATCTCTAATGTAACTTCAACAGGTATCTTTGTTTTAAGACCACACCGTTCACTTCACCGGGATTATAATAAAAAAAACATGTTACCAGCCAAGACCCACGGAGCTACATAGCTCTTTTTCCGAAGCGAACTGGCCACAAAATAACAGCTCAACGAAGTGGCTTATTGCGTGGGAATTTACAGCAGTCAAATACTCGAAAAAAAATGATTTTAAGTAATATACCATTTTCTAATTATTTTTTTCTTCTGTACGGTATGCTGTGATTTATGCATAATTTTATAGCTTTGTTCCTGATTATAACTGTTCGTGACTGTATATAATTCAGCACTAGGTTTTAAAAAAATAAAATCTATTCACTGTTCCAAAATGCATTTTCTGTATTTGAATGCAAATTCGATTTTATTCTTGTGTATGGCAATATGTTAAAGAGCTAAATGCCAATGCCCAGGTCTGCTAGCCACGAGAGGGCTTCAGGAGAGAATGTGTAGTTTTGCTATTTCTCCTTTGAAGGACGATAGTGGTTTGCTATATGGGCCATAGTTTGGGTTGCATGGCCACAATCGTACTGCAGCTTGTCTTTTATTTTCCATTCATGAAGGAGATTTGCACATGGGAGTGTTGATGTTCTGATGGGGTTGATGGTTCACCATTGTCTTTAAGGAATGTCAAAGGCAGGAGGTGCAATGTTTGGGTCTGGATTGAGGTAGTTATTCTGGACGTCTGTGTTGTTCCCATTTGTTCACTAACATTCCTCTAGATTTGGGTGATATTCTAGGATGGTAACAGCGTGATCCCAGAAGGGGGAACGGGACTTGAGTCGCAGGCGAGTTAGATTGTTTAGATCTTGGTTGATAGCCTGGCTATTGGCAATAAAATGTGTAAACTCCCTTTCCCTTCATGCGGACCGCCTGTTAAGTGTTTTCATGTTACCTTAAACACAACTAATACCATCAACTAAGGGAAATGTACGTCAATAATTTGAATGCAAATATAGAGTACGTATACCAAAGATTACCACCACCTGAGAGGATGACCAGTATAGAGATGGAGGGAAAAATAACAATTTGTTTAATCGTGTGCCAATGTTGCTTACGCTGGGAGATTGTCAACTGCATAATGCCATATCAGTCGTAAAACACCAAACTGTACTAACGATGCTCTTTGTAAATTATTACAAAAGCCTCTGATTTAAATGTAGGCATATGGACCCCTGCCCCCGAGAGGCAGTCGAACTTAATGAGAACTACTGCCAAGTGTGGCAGGGCTTATTGCCACCTGATATGGAAGCTGGCACAGGAAGTGGGCATCAGAAGGTGAGGCCAGGATCGGTAAATGGCTGGGTTACTGACCAGGATTTTGAAAGGAAAGAGGCAAGAAAAACGGGTAGAAGGTACGAACGAGGAAGATTCGAGAGGGGGTTAGTGGAAAAGGATGTGTAGGCTTTGACTTTAACATAGCTATTTCTGTGAACAGTCACAAGCTAATCCCTCAACTGTTTCAATGCTAAATTCTCCTGTTTGATATGTAAACCCCTTTGTCAAGGTGCCTCACTTCTCTCAACCAGCTTAAAAGACGCTGCGAATCTTAGCAGCGTTCATTGTAGCTCTGTCGTCCCGACAGGTTTGTTCATTTCACCTGAAGAAGGCCACTTGTGTTGTGGCCGAAACGTCGTGAGAATTTTATTGTTTTATTTTATTATTTTATTCTCATTCTACGTGGCTTTACCGAAAGAACCAAAGAAGATGGCACACGACTGTTTTGTTTGGAAAGTTTCGTGGATTACGCGAATGTCATCGTGTGCCATTACTCCTAACCTTGCCGGGCTATGAAGTGGCAATCTCTACAGATTTTTGAATGTTATCCCATTGTATATGCGGGGACTCTGGTGCCTTACAAACACAATACACATAACGATATTGGCCAAAGATCCTAATGCAGTACCTTGTATGACACATGGTAAGCAAGCTGGAATTTTTTTGTAATCAAGAGATTTAATACATATGATTAAGCAACATTTAATACGATTTTTTGCATGCAATTTGGCTCTTGGAGGTTGAGAACCACCTTAAAAGCTCAATAATGTTGACTTTGTGCTCTGACATGGTATCACTGCCTTGAACTACCTCACTGCTAAAGGTACTTACGTGTGCATGCACACACCAAGTGGGATGGGTCCCAAAGAAAGGAAACTTCTCACAATGAACGAAGTGAACCATTAGTAGTCCTGAGCCAACAGTGCAAATGCACAGGACTAATGTGGGGCCGAGCCCATCCATACAACAACTCGTGTTGATTTTCCACTATTCAAAATACTGGTTATTTTATTGAATGCTCGGGGAAGTTAATTACGGTCGTAATGACAATTATGATGAGTGCCTCAGGCACGAGCCCCAGTCTGTGTACGTATGTTAATGTATGGCTGTGCTCGTATGTGCTTGTATAAATGTACACAGGTAGCACCCGCATGTGCGTACATGTGTGCATTAATGGGGAGCGGTGGCGCAGTGGTCAGCGCGGTGCGCTATAACCCAGCAGCCAGATTTAGATTCTCGCTCACGGTACAACACCAGCGAACCGGTCCTGGGCCTCCCCTAGGTCGACTCAGCCTCAAATGAGTACCTGGTGCGGTGTGTATACATCACCACTGGGGAGACAAAGGCGGCCAGGTGTGGTGCTGTCCACCCACCCCTTCGTATGTCATGTCAGCCTTCATAAGTGTTCGCTAACAGCACTTGCCTCAAAAGTCTGTCACAGCTACACAGGGGATCTTTGTGTGTGCATGTTTGGACAATGGAGGATCAGCATAGATCCACAAGTGTTTGTACAGATCTTGCAGGGATGGTACAGAACTGTCTTTGATGGAACAAAACCACTTTGGACAAAACTTCTAGCTCTGCTGCATAAACCCACTCTATGGGATGGTCAAGCAGGTGTCATCTTTTGGTGGAATTCACACCGCATTGTGGCAAAGTGGATGTAGCAGAACACTTAATAAATAACGCCAAATGTGCCGCCATATCCACTCTAGAGCGACTCAAGACATGCCCTAAGCGTTCACCTAGGCCTGTCCACTGGCCCAATCCGCTATACTGAGGTGTCGTAGAATGCAGTCACTTAGTGGTTTAGAATGACCTGCATGTTTTGTAAATGGCAGAGTTGAGCCAATCGTGCAACATCAGCCACCATTCTGTTCTGTTTTTGGCTTTAAAGATATTTGAAATTCCTTCATGAATAAAATCACAACTCTTTTACTCTGGCGCTTCTGCCTCACTCACCTCTTCATACTGAGGTTCCCCTCCGCCAAAGTAGGTGATGTATACCATTCTAATTCAATATTGATGACCTCCCTACACTGCGCATTATAAATAATTATATACAGCCCTTTGTTAATCCACTGCTGGCTGAAGGCCTCTCCATTGTGGGGGAGTCCATGGAGGTTATTTACCTCCACATTGTTTTCTTACAGATACTTGAAAGGAGTAATGGATGAGGGTTGCGGATGCGAGCGGATCCCACTGTTTCATAATTCAAATCAAGCAGTATTTGATAAAATACGTGCGAGATTGAATCTAAAGAATAATTGCAATGTCATGTATGGACGTGATTAAACAGAACATCTTTGGTATAGAATGTATTCTGAGAATATCAACAAAAATGTTCCTTTTTATCGAGACAAGTGGCCTAGAAATCAATATATTGTCTCTTGCAATAGTTTCAAAACACTCCTCTTGGAAATGTGACCTTGTGTTCCCTCAGCATAAAGGGGTTTTCTTTCTCTCCACGTATGCTGCATTTTTATTACAGCATGTTTCTGACCTACGTTGTAGACAGGTGTAATGCTTCCAGAGTATAATTGAATGTCAAGAGTAAAAAAGCAACGTGTTGCCTTACAAATAACAAGTTCGAGCACCTTCACTGTGTAGCGGTGTTATGTTTGGGTCTCGAATAAGGTGTTTATTCTGGACAGTGTTCCACTCAATTACACAAGGTCTTATTATGAAACATGCTTTGCATAGGTTCACATGTTTTGTGGATTATATTTATATTCCCTCTCTGCTTGATTCAGACCACAATTAATTTTCTGTCTTTTAGACTGTTTTTTCAGTGTCTCCTGTTTGTCTACATGCATATTATCCTTCTCCTCCGGTCTCTTCCAGTCTCTTTTTATGTCTGCAACACTCAGTATAGGTCAAACAGTATATGTCTCTTGTTCACACTGACTAGACATCTTGAAAGAGGCTTGACATACCTTACCCCAACAAAACTGTCGATTGACTGTGGTTCACTAATATATACTGCTGGGTAGACAGATAGGGTATTTAATAAACTCGCCCATTTAGTTGTTTCAAACAAGCTATAGGCCAGTGGTGACCAATACACCAAGCATTAATCAATTTTGGTGGATCTCAATGGGCTCCGCGATTAACCATAAAGTTACCCTGAAAAGCCCATGTTTGAATGAGGTAAGCTACTTTATTTATATAACTGTCACAGATTACTAAATACATAACTCTAATTAGCATGAGCAACTACTTTAATAACTAAGAATTCAAACAAAACGGAACAGTAAGACACTACCATACATTACGATTCCCATCTCAGGCTCTGCCATGTGCACGACCTAAAGGGCCCACTTAAGGCTCGACCACGTGCGCGACCGACGAGGCCCGACTCAGGCTCCTCCATATGCTAGTTTAACTAGGCCTCGATGGCCATCCACACAGTTACCATCAACATTGTGAATATATGCAGTGAAAGCCAGTAAATGTGTATCGTTGATGCTAAGACGTGACATGAGGTCATCATGACTCAGCAGATGCACCTGCTTCTCACCTCCCAAAGGACCATGGTCCTGTGTTGTGACTTTACACTCTTCTACATGCTATAAAATATCGTTCTAAAATCTAGCAAACATTTACGATATTAGATTTAACTCTATATGTATACTATATAAGCTGAAAATGTGTCGATTTAAAGCTTTCGTGACTGCAAGGATTCATCTTCTTTGGTTCTTTCGGTAAAGTCACGTAGAATGAGAATAAAATAATAAATTGATAAAATAAAATAACACAATAATATTCTCAGAGACTGTCCTTCAGACAGTCTCGTCCCTTCACCTGATGAAGGCCGCTTGTGTTGTGGCCGAAACGTCGTGAGAATATTATTGTGTGATTTTATTTTATCAATTTATTATTTTATTCTCATTCTACGTGACTTTACCGAAATAACCAAATAAGCTGAAAATGTGTGTTGTGCTGTCCTGTAACAACGGATGCCTATATATTAGAATTAAAGCATTGAGGTCTGTATGCACATGTCAACTCTCAACAGCACGTAACTGACCGTGTCTGTCTACACGTTCGTATATGAAGGGGCATGGCCCGTACAGTCGCGCCACTATCATACGATTCATGATTGTGTCGTTTCTAATTTGGTTTATGAGAGATCAAATCTGGAAACCTCTGGATTGCAAGTTCAGGATGCTGCCCTCCGATTAGAACGGTTGGCTACGTACGGTGCGAAAGAAGTTCAACATACATGCAGAACGCAATGTACAGGACAGTATAGAAAAAATATAACCGAAATATTTAGGTGGGTTCATTGGCTGTGGTTTAGAACATGATATGAAGATTCAGCAATGTAGACAGGAGCATGGTTATTTACCATCAACCATAGGTCATTGTTTATACAACGAAAAACACGGTGTACATGGCACAAAATAGGGGTGTATTGAAAATGCATGGCTTCATGAATATGACTTAAGCCCACGATACATGAAACAACGCACGTGTGTAAAAATGTACAGTATTTTGTGTGCTTCACAGTATTTTGTACCTGTACAAGAATTTCCCTCCAGCCACTAGAGGTCGCTACATTCACCACTGAAAAGAAATCTCCCTGAATAGCGATATTTTTTCTTATATTGAGGGGGCAAGTCATAATAGGCATGATTACTTCTGACGGTATATATTCTTGGTTCTTTCGGTAAAGTCACGTAGAAGGGAAACAATCAAATAATAAAAATATAAAACAATAAAATGATCACGACGTTTCGACTGCAACACAAGCAATCATCATCAGGTGTGAAAACTACATTAAGAAATTTTGAAAAAAGTGGCTTAGTTTTCACACCTGATGATGATTGCTTGTGTTGCAGTCGACACGTCTGGAGAATTTTATTTTATATTTTTATTATTTTATTGTTTCCCTTCTACGTGACTTTACCGAAAGAACCAAGAATATGAATCCCTGCAGTCACGAAAGCTTTAAATAAAAAAAAATATGACGGTGTGAAGGTTTACTAGAAAATTGTGATTTGGCAATTAAATCTGTTCGCAGCGTAGCACATAAACAACCTGCAAATTCAATAGCTATAGAACTACACCCATGTAAAAAAAACCGCACCCAAGTTCCTGATTTAACAAATGTACAATGTCTTTATAAAAAGCCGTATTTATGCGTTAATAGAGCCGATTCCAATTAAGATCGAGATCTCATTGTGCGTTGGTGTACACGTGTCGCACGTGCTCAAGGTACACGTGGTCCACGTGACACAGATGACGCGTTTAACAATCGTCGGTCGCGTGCAGCGTGGAATGAGTGAATTTGAACGGGGAGTAAATTGGGGAACGCGGAAAGACGGAGCGCGGTCGGTCGCGAGGACTTGAGTTTGGGAATCGTCATACGATTCCATTTAGCGATGAGAATGTGCCCAAAACAAGCTACTCCTGTGTCTGAGAGGAAGATAAGTTAACGGAGGGGGGGGGTATTTTTTATATCCATATAGCCACTTGCAATTACGTCAAAGTGTCTTCCTGGTTATGAGAACAAATGTTTAGAATCCATCTCCATTGATGGCCCTGGGTGGAAATGCCACATTCCCATGCCAGGACCCAGTGTCTCCAGCAACTCTTCACTTTCCATGGAGTTATTTGACTAACGCTGGTGATCATGGGTCCAGCATTCTTGCAACAGCTCCTTGACGATCACTTCTCTGTCATCTTTTAAGCGCATAGAATTAGATCTTGGGCAAATACCGGAATGTGTGTTTAGACAAGGCGACGTCGGATGCGTGGGGATTGCGCTTCCCGTGAATGCGGTAACCCTTCTTGTGTGCGCGGCTGTGGTAGTGAGACAGCGCCACACCGAAGCTCGTACAAACTCCGTTGATCCGTGACCCAGTTATCCGTGAATGTTTATACAGGGTCGGCAAAACCCGGTTCTCTCTCTCTCTCTTCCAAATATATAGGGGGCATGGCCATCCAAATATCCGGGGTATAGACCACAGTTAAACGGAAATATTCGGCAATATACAGTAATACCTCGATTTATGTATCTTCCTTTTACGTCGTTTCGCAAATACTTTGTCACTTTATGAACACCAGTATCTGATTTGCGTCGCCTCAACCCCCACACTTAACGTCGCTGACAGCATCATCCGTCCCGTTTCTGTCGCCTCGGCCTTCGCCTCCACCTAACCCTGTAAATCGCTTTGATTTACGTCGTTTGGATATTCGTCGTCGCGCCTTTCAGGAACGGACCCCCGACGTAAACCGGGGTATCACTGTACTTCCCATTATCTGGGGTCGGGACCACGGATAAATAGAGTTATTCGGTACATTCTTCCAATGATCCGGGGTTATCCATGACTACGTCTCTCGGTTGGAACCCGGCCCCTGTTTACCCAGAACAAACCGGAGCGTAACTGTATTTATTTAATGCATTCTGTTTTATTGGCCAAAATACCAGAAATATATTTGTTCCCATCATAATTAGAAGCTAAGAAGGATTGTGTCTGGATAATGCTTGGATGAGTGGCCACCATGCATAAAGACAGTGGATGTCGTCTGCTGCAGGGCTACTGTGTCAGCAGAGGGCAGTAGTATTTATATGCTCCAATATCTATGCTCCCCCACTTTAACAATTCGGAGCGACCAGCATTGTGAAATATAAAAAAAATGACTTTTTTAATTTTACCAGGTACAGCCCACTGAGATATATAGCGATTTTTCAGAAGCGATCAGGCCACAAATGATAGCTCAACTAAGTGGTTATTATGTGGACATTTATATCAGCAAAATACTCGAAACGCATGTTTATAAATCCACGCGACCACGGGGAGAACATGCAAACTCCAATTATACAGGCGTTAGTGTCGGATCAAACCCACGACCTCCTATATTCCAGGCGAGGTAGTTAATAGCTGAAGGCCTACTTCACCAGTGTTTTCTTGCTGTGGTTGTCCCACCTGATGACGATTGCTTGTGTTGCGATCTAAACGTCGTGATATATTATTTTTCTACCTACGTGACTTTACCGAAAGAACCAAAGAGTATGGATTCGTGTAGTCACGAAAGCTTCAAATCAAGATGGTAATGGAATGTTTGAATGGAGGTTTTTGTGGATGAGATGATGGAATTTGAGAACCGTTGCGTTAAGTGATATGCAGTCGCATCGTTCGTTGCAACCAACAATTGTAATCAATATTAATAGAGTTGTGACGAATAATTCGAATCCCACATGCTCTGATATTAAACGTATAGATGTTAAAAAAATTATTAAGAACACAGAAGTGTGCCTCTCAGTGTCCATGTTTGTGCATTAGAAATGGAGCAACGAATATAAAAGTTGAGGAAAAACATAAACAATCTTGCCTTTTCAGCCCAACATTGCTTGATCAAACTATACATATAATCAAACATTTTATTTATGATTGTGTTAATATTTTCATAAAAGCAAACATGTAAAAGCAGATCAAAGCTACAGAGGATTGCCATGTCTGATTCAGACATGGATGTAAAAGAGAACCAAGTTGTGATCTAAGGCAGAAAAAAGAAGAGGTAAGAAATATAAATACAAAGAAGAGAGAGTGATGGGCAGATTATACAACGGGATTGAATGATCAACAAAGCAACGTAAAAAATATTCATAATAGTTTCATTGTAACTGTTGTGCATTTAACTCTGCATCACACTGGTGTGCTGAAGTAGTAACTAATTGGCACGTTTTCAAATCTAGATTGGCACGTTTTGGTTAAATGCATTTTTTCATTAATAATATTTGTGGCGTGTTTAGCCAGTAACAATTCACCAAAAGGGGAGCGGCACCTTCCTTGAGACGGCCAGCGAGGCCCGAGATATTTGACCACGTAGACCTCGTGCGTCAGATTCAGACAATGTTCAAAGGTGGACAGGTCATGAGATTTTTCATTGTTCCACTTGTAAGTGTTTCCATCAAGTGTTTTATAGTGACAGGAGGCAATTACATATATGAGTGGTTCCCAGCCCCTTGGTGCACGTATGTACCCATCACTAGACTGCCCGTTGTGTGTATAAGGAGGGTGAGTGCTGGATAAACCATGTAAATTAATATAGATGATATCAAGACCAAGAAGTCTTCATAAACTATCAACGTCTCAGTCTTACTTACTGGTGATACCTATGTCATTTTATGCGGCTATTTCTATTACAACTGGGCATTAAAGTTGCAACTGAAATGCCATGGAAAAATTAAAGCAATCTTAACTTAATTATCTATCTCGTGTTTATCCCATTCTGGTCGAGCAAATGTCACTACTAATTATTCTTAGTGCTTACCTGTACACTTGTGTTCTAAAATCAAAACATCATGCTTGAGAGTTATATTCAAGACAATGAGTAATATTCAAGTATATTCTCAATAGTAACACACATAGGTTGCAACTGTTGTGAAATCGCAATGCTGAATTCTCATTGCAACCTAAATGATCTCCTTATCTACTGGTATACATGTGAGAAGGCACTTTGCATTCTTAATTACCATGATAATCCCTATAAATGCTCGATGCTGCTCCGTATTTCAACGTGTTGTGGTACATTGCCATCTTGAGTCCACACTGTTTTAAAGACCCCACAACAGCATTCTTACCTTACCTGCTTGGTCGAGGGTTTATACAATCCAGTGTCATATGGCAATTCATTATCATAATCATCGTTATGAACTATTGTTAGTCCACTGCCAGATGAAGGCCTCCACAAGTTTTTGCCATCTCTCACGCTGCACTGATATAACTATCCATCAAGCACCTGCATACAAGCTGATTCCAACGCTCCATCCCCTCACTGGACATCGTCATGGATGTATTCCATCCCTGCCACTCCGTTATTATCCTAGACCATCGTCCCACCATATAGATGGTTCAAATAGGTCTTACTACTTTTCTTAACAGGTCTTTATTAACCTGTTTGTTCTATAATTAATAGGTTGCGCGTTGTCTGTCAATGTAATTCCCAGAATGCATCTCTCCATGTTTATTTGTGTATTTTTCAGGTTTTTTTCTAGATTGTATGAATTAATGTACAAGTTTCTAATCCATGTCATTATAGGTATTACACATTGATTAAAAAGTTCTTCTTGAGGCACATGGTAAGTTGTTTTTCATTATAAAGTTCAGTTTTCCAAAAGCACCCCAATATGCTCTCGATGGCATTTTAATTTCGCACCTCCAATTAGCACGGTTGGCTACGTATGGTGCGAAAGAAGTTCAACATTTCATCATTTGGATTTCGGTCCAATTTCAAGTTATATATTGGTATAAAAATTATGCTTTTTTTCTCGAGTGGTGTTCCTGGGACAGATATCTCCATTGTTGGCTAACTTGTTGTACATGAGCTTTATTTAGCTCATATTTTTTTTTCTTCATTTAGTTTTTCTAACATTACCTTCAGTGAATTTCCATGAGAGGTTCATTCATATCTGGATGTTGATCCAAGGACTTCCGTTTACATTGTCTTGGTACAAATAATATTCCTGTTACCCAGCCCTCACTCCTAAAATTAGGATATGGGTTCTCATAACAGCAGCGCTCATGTCAGTGTGATGATTATTGGAAGAAACACTGAGTTGTGGCTATTTGTCTTTCAGTATGTGGTTGCCATTGCCACTCTGGATGCTCCTCTTGTTTGGCATGATTGCCAGAACCACCAACTTACATCTTTTATAAGTAGGGTTTATCTTGTTCTTGTGTATGGAAATGTTCCGGAGCTAAATTCGAATGGTGAGGTCCGCAAGCCGCTAAAGGGAAGACAGTTTGTGTAGCCTTGCTATTCCTTCGTTGAAGAAGCACAGATTACAGCGGTTTACAATGTGGTCCATCGTAAGGTTTCATGGCCACAGGTGTACTCTGGATTTTGCCTTTCATTTTCAATTTATGAAGGGGATGTGTGCATCGGCCTATTGATGTTTTGATGCCGTTGATGGCACACCAGTGTCTTCGAGGGATGTCAAAGCCAGGAGGTGCGATGTTTGGGTCCCAAATGAGGTCTTTATTTGGGACGTCCAGGATGCTAGGGGCTACCTGACTTAATGGCACAGGAGGGTGGAGGTAGGTGGTGAGGTGAGGCAAGGGGGTGGGGGGGGGGCGTGTGGTTGATGAGTGGCATTGAGGCAACGCTGCATATTTCTCAGTGATGATGACTTAGAAAAACAATATCTCTCAGTTGGGCGATGATGTATACCAGGGAGTAGGAGACCATGCGTCCTTGCTTGACATTTAAATGACAAGCTATTTCGTCTTCCATGACTTGGTCTTCAGAAATTCTGAGCTAGCTCATACTCTCTCCTTGGTGTGTATATGCCTTTATTTATTTAATACTATATTCTAAAGCTGATGTGCATAGTCTTGGTGAGAGCGTATCTCCTCATGTGACTCATATTCCTAATTTGTATCTTGCCTATTTCATGCAGTCTCAATGCCCAATGTTCCTCATGTTCCTGAAATGTGAATGGTTTTGCAAATGCGTTTTATGCATATATATTATTTATGGCTAAGGTTTTTGAGAGCTTCTATAACTTCTTCGGTTTGCATGGAATCTAATGTTTTTTTTACAATACATGAAAGTCCCGGACTATATTACCAGTACGTAGACAATTGTGGAAATGTTTTCTGAAGTGTAGCTAATCCACTTTCTTGGTTGTTTTTTTTTTAAACGTACGTGATTAATTTCCTTAAGACCCATTTGAACCATCTATATATTTGATATGATGTTAATGTAATATTTTTGTAAAATCAGGTTTGTCTCACATTTAAACAGGACGATTGAAACATTTAACGATGTATATATAATTTTTTTGCGAAAACATTTATTAAATTAATTTGCACATTTTATGTTAACAGCCAGTCTGGCTTATCAGGTAATGTCTAGTGATTCCATCTGTTCTGTTAGCTTTGCTTTTCTCATATCGCAAAGGGTAATAAGTAGTTCTTCAGATGTGACATCTGGACATTATCATCCTCATCTAAGGAGATTTATGTAAGTCATCCACTAGTTTTATGATTCTGGTTATATCATGCATTCCGATTCCATATTTTTCTCCCAAGAGCTACATATCATTTGCGATTAATCAACTTCCTT
This sequence comes from Petromyzon marinus, assembly GCF_048934315.1. Lineage (NCBI taxonomy): Eukaryota > Metazoa > Chordata > Hyperoartia > Petromyzontiformes > Petromyzontidae > Petromyzon > Petromyzon marinus. The sequence goes on along the minus strand of NC_133667.1, from coordinate 21,124,802 downwards.
TTTACTATTTAGATTATCTCATTGTTTATGACATCTTAAACCACTTTTGGGTTGAGTTCTGCGATTTCTATCTCTGTGGCATTAATAGTGTTATAGTCTATGGTTATTTCAGTAAAGTAACGTAGATACAAAAAATAATAACAATAAAAAAAGAAAATAAAGAAAATAAAGTAAATAAAAAATCATAAAAATATCACGACGTTTCGATCGCAACACAAGCGGTCGTCATCAGGAAGAACCATAGAATATGAATGCATGCAGTCACGAAAGTTTTAAGTCAAAATTAAAAGTGTTAGTTTTAAACTGTCTTTAAATTTGTTTTGGCGCTTTCGTGACTGCAGGAATTATTATTTGGTTCCTTCGGTAAAGTCACGTGACTTTACCGAAAGAACCAAAGCATGTCTTTAAATTGTCACACTGTTAGAGTTTTAATATCGTGGATTTCATTCATGATGGTCACGGGTTAAGTAATTAATACATGTAGGCAATATCTAAATCGGCGAATTTCCACGTGCGTCATTGTGTATGGAAAAGATTAAACTGGGCCGATCCTCCGCTGAGCTAGCTTGTAGCAATGGGGTGAAAATTCCATTGGCTTATGTAAATGAAGCTGCAACGTCATTGCAAGAACCGCTGCTTTTCCACTTAACCCACTATAATTTCATATTGCACTGAAAGGCCTGTTTTTTTTCTCTACAGACAATTTCAACAGTTGCATATCCAGCAGACAAGTGATTCAGTGGCTTACTAGGCTGGAAAACGGCCTACAATGTGCTTTTAAAAATGACCGTAATTTTTTTTGCACGATGGTGTAGATCAATGAATTTCCTGACACCCGAGCTCCTACAATTTTCTTTTAAGCTGGGCCACACATTGAGACAATTAAGTGCAGCAACTGCTGGGCGAGGACACAATCCCTTCGTTTTGTTTGGCCACCGCTATATATTTACCATTGGAAATCACTGCTTTCGCTCTGTATTTGCTTTGATGCATTTGATCTCAGCAGGCAAATGCCAAGCAAATGATCTTTAAAAAGTACTTCCTGTCGATTTGTATTGTGAGTAGGCACATCTACAGATTATTGTTCGTATTTAAAAACATAATACGTACATTTTGCGATGTTTTTGCCTGAGTTACAAAATAATGTTTTAAACCTACGTTGCCAAACACGTATCATTGGATCCATGCGGCAGGAAAAACCAGAAAGTGTTTTTTTTCCCAAATCGAGTTTCGTTCACCCCCCGATATTTACCCAGGGGTTTTATACGGCGAGGAAGAGCAGCAATTGCCCAGGGTGAATACCAGACGAGATTGGATCGCATGTGGTTGTGGTCCAATACCCGAATGTGGGGAGAATGCCAGACGCAACCGCATGCATGGAGCGATCACAAAAGGCAAATGGATAGAGAAATGTCTTCACACCACATTCAATAGGCAGTCATAGTCTCCTCAATGTGATGCATCATACACACACACATACTATACAACATTTTAGGAGGCCATGGCATACTTTCATAAATACATTATATAGTTCCAAGGCATATTGTCATACTGTATATGAAAATAGTAATTTCCATATTTTTCTAAATATGATTTAAATAATTTGGTCAATTCCTCCCACCGTGTCGGTCATGTTTTTTTTACCATACTTTACCACCCTGGCCAGTGCGGGCTGGTGAAACAGGTGGTGTAGAATGGGTTCAGATATTACTCACCACTGATGATAGTCGTGGCCAGGAATCGAACGTCGGCGGGTGGACTTGTAGAGCAGTGCGCGACCCACTGGACCATCGCTTTCCTTATACAGGATATCCCTTTGTCATTCCACTGCTGGATAAATGTCTCCCCACGCCCTGTCAGTCAAAGGGATCGATTGACCGTACTTCACTACGCTGGCACGTGTGTGTTCGTGAAGGGGGAGCCACGGGCAAGAATCGAACTCAGGTGGTCAGTTTCATGGCGTATTGCTCTAATTCACTGCACGATATTTCATGCTGTGAACTGGTTTCGACCGTCTGGGTCTCATCAGAATGGTAATTTCATTGCCCAAGAGTGCGTGGTGCATTTTACGAGAGTATGCGTTGTGTATATGTTCATTGATATACTGTATTTTCACACATTTAATGCACTGTAAAGTGTATATGTACTGACCACATGGTATATGCTATGGGATGTTGAATACGGTATACAAGCTCTCAGTTGTAAGCTTGTGTGTTAAACTCTGTTGCAGAGTAAACACCACCCTTATATCACAGCTCAATCTGCAGTTAGTGAAATGAGTACCAGCTTGTGCAGAACACTACTTGGCGAGTTAAGGGGCCGTCCATAAATGACGTCACGCACCTGGGGGGGGGGGGGGTCAGACATTTGTGACGATGTGTGACGAGGGGGGGTTTGAGAAATGTGACGTCACATCAAAATGCGCAACTTTAAATTAATATAGACAACACGTTCTATTTAATCAAATAATTTTTAATACACGTTTTCTCCTACAACATCAGAGTGCAGCGCCACATTAAATACGCACGACAATGACAATAGTTTAAAGCGATTTGAAGCATGTTTTATTTTTGAAGGGGGGGGGGGGTCAAAACTCGTCCAAAATCACGTGACGTCATTTATGGACGGCCCCTAAGAGGCGGTTATCCGATTGAGACTCACACCTCGGGCTCTTCTTTCTTTCTTTATTTTGGTATAGCCCTGTGAGCCATTCGGCTCAATAGTGAAATGAGCACGATCCAAGGTTGTAAAGAACGAATGTATCGCCATGCTGATAGGTGTACGTACACCCCAGAAAGTGAAATGTGACGCAAAGGACATAGATTCAACGTACAATAGTATCTGTATGCATTGCAGATATAGTAGGGCCAACATGTAGGGAGGCTGAGATAAGGACAACGCATATGTTGACACAAATCTAAAATGTGACATTTCATTACGTACATTTAATTGTCTCTGCAATGTATTTCAAATGATGGCGCCCTTCGAGAACAATTGCAATTGGCCGCGTGGAGAGAGATCAGCGCACAAGACGCATTAAGAGTTGTGTTTTATGAAATCCGGTCACGAATGTATTTTCGTCGTCGTTTTCCTACACTTTTCAAAAATGTTTTGGTGTGATGTGAGAATGATGCGGAGGCTTACACGCTTTATTAAACACGTTCTCGAGCGCAACGCGTGCGTTGCGTTATCAATGTTCTATACGTCTGGGTAATGTCTTTCCGCAGTTTGGCGCCCGCAAAGATGTCTCGGCTCATCGCAGCCAGGAGTCCTAATTAGCTTCGAATAGCGTTGGGCGGCAGAGAAACACGCGCACACACTGCGTGTTACAAAATCGTGCTACGTGACTGCTGCTTTTTTTATATTTTTAAACAATATACAGCATCGTCGCATCAGACCCACCTTAGCCGGAGCACGTGCACGTGCACGCGCGCATCGGTATGGTGGATGTCGCGATTATTTATTTAATTTGTTTACCCAAATTGCACCGTGCCCATCGCGGCAGCGGCGTTTTGCGCTTTCTTTAGCGAGGCGGCGTGAACCGTCGGCTCCGACGGTGGGGCTCGAAGCGCTGCGCGAGCCGGAGGCGAAGGAGGAGGGGGCCCGCCACCGCACCCCGCAGACCGCCACTGTTTACCTATTTCGGCTCGGCGGGACGCACTGAATGCAAATGCGTCCGGGGGGGGGGGGGTGGTGGTGTGTGGAGGAGAGGTTGGGAGGGAGGGGAGGAAGCTGAGCCGCTGCTTGCTTGGAGAGGGACGGACGTGGGGGCGGGAGCCGCAGGCCACGCGTGGCTGCGCTCAGAACGTGCGCAAAAGAGCGCATCTGATTAAGTGCGAGCCCCATTGCAGGGACACTGGAGGCTGACCTGGAGGGTATATTTTAAACAGTCTTGCGTGTCGATAAATACCCCCCACCCACCCACCCACTCCTTGCCCGCCCGCAATCTGGGTTCCCCCCACCACCACCACCGCCGCCGCCTTCCCCCCTCTCAGCCTCATCCCTCAATCCCGCACCCATCGGAGCGGTCCGGTGGTGGTTGCCGGGAGCTTCCTTTGAACGAACGGCGGGCGCTGCGCCCTGCAGCCGATAGCGACTGACAGACGACTTCTGCCCAGCGCGCACACACACACATACACACACACGCACAGAGACAGAGAGACAGAGAGAGGAACGACATCCATCGAGGGGAAGACATCCTTCACCCCAGCCGTTGGGTGGTGGTGGTGGTGCTGCCATGGCCCCTCTCCGCGCGCCGTGCCTCATCCTCCTGCTGCTCGCCGGCGGCGTCGGCGCCGCGAGGCAGCTCGACACTCCGCAGCAGCAGCCGCAGCCGCAGCAGCAGCCGCAGCAGCAGCCCGTCAACGTAACCCTGGCCGTGCTGCTGCCGCTCAACAACACCCGCTACGCGTGGGCCTGGCGGCGGGTGGGACCCGCCATCCAGCTCGCCATCGAGCGTGTCAACGGCGCGGCCGAGGCGTTCACGCCCGCGTTGCGCCTGCGTCCCGTGTACGGGAACAGCGAGGACGCGCACGGCCAGTGCTCCGAGTCGGCCGCGCCGCTCGCCGCCGTCGACCTCAAGTTGGAGCACAACCCCGCGGTGTTCCTGGGGCCCGGCTGCGTCTACCCGGCGGCTCCCGTGGCGCGGTTCACGACGCACTGGAAGGTGCCCCTGCTGACCGCCGGGGCCACGGCCTCTGGGTTCGACACCAAGGAAGGGGGAGCGTACGCCCTGGTGACCCGCGCGGGGCCTTCGCACGGCAAACTCGGCGGCTACGTGCGGCGACTGCACGCGCACTTCAACTGGACGCGGAGGGCCATGCTGCTGTTCAACGACGAGAAGACGGACGACCGGCCCTGCTTCTTCGCCACCGAGGGCATCTACCAGGAGCTCACCAAGTTGGAGAACATCACCGTCGAGCACTTCCCATTCAAGGAGAGCGAGGGCGTGGACCGACGCAAGATCCTCCAGGAGGTCAAGAAGAAGGGCCGCAGTAAGAATGGTTTATTTCTGTGATTGTCAGGGTCATATGTGTAATACTCGTAAGTGTCAGCACACTCTTGTCTGGCCGCTGCTGAATGAAGGCCACCCGCGTCGGTTAAGGGAGGGGGGGTTTGATTGACCATACTTCATTGCTGGTCAGGGCGGGTTTGTGAAGGTTTAGAAAACACTCGCCACTGGTGTTGGCCGTGGCCCGCAATTGAACTCAGGTCACCGCTCCTTAGACGATTTAGAATTTCCAGGTTCCGTAAGAAAAAAAACCCTCAACACAACACATGGAGAAGGGCGAATGCCTGAAACGTCGCCGATTCTGTGTTTTTAAAATATATAAGACAGTGAGTGTTGTTGACGAATCTGTTGAGTGTATTGTTAACTTTGCTTATGGACCACTGCCAATGCAGTATCACCAAATTGTTGTACACCCACATTGTATTATTCACGCATCCAACTGCACGCAACTAACAACTTGTTCATTTTGCGAATATTCAACGCCATTGCCGATTCTTCAGTGCAGTGCACACCGACCCCGTGTGTCTTTGCGTGCGCATACCGACTATAATTTTTTTGTTAAACCGGATAACCCTTCATATTGAAATTCAGTGAACCACACGTAGCCTTGTGCAACGTGTTAACAGTTTAACATTTTAGTTACGGTTATAAACAGGTAGCGATTTGGTCCTTGACATGAGCGCACGGAGATGTCATCTTTGTAATTGAGTCACGGGGCTATTTAGCGTCCAATTTACATCACACAGCAGCGCACTTTTAGTGCCTGGTAATCACCCGCATCATTTGCTCGCCTTTTGCGGAAGAACCGATACTCGGCGACGTACACAGCGGCTGAATTGGCGAGCGCGTTCATCCTTTTACATTTTCACGGTGGGCCCAGTTGTTACGCATGCAAATCGCACCCTGCAAAATAGGCTAATTATCATCTTCAGCCGCATGCTACTTCAACCACTGAAAGAAGGCCTCCTCATGCCGTACGGACAATGGGGATTGCTTCACTATGGGGATTGCTTGACTATAAAGTGCTTCGCCACGCTGATCGGTGGAGGGGCAGGGGGGGGTGCAGGAGCAATCCGCATACGGTACCCGTTGTCATTGATGTTTGGCTTGGCCCGGTATTAAACTTAGGTTCCGCTGCGTTCATTGCGCAGTGTTGCCAAGCACTGCGCCATCGTTCCCCTGTGGAATTCTGCCTTTGTTTTCCAATTCCAATCCACTGCTGGATGAAGGTCGTCCCATGGCGTGATGGTGATGGGGGTTGTTGACCTTACTTCACCTCCCTACTCACTGATTGGTGAAAGGGGGTTAGGGAGGCCGCCACTTTTGTAGCCCGTGGCCGGGAATCCAACTCAGGTTTCTAGGTTCTTTAGGTGAGTGCGTAGGTATAGTGCGCCCCCGTTCTCCGACCCCGATAATTCTAGTATTGTATAAAATGGCAATTATACACTGAATAACAGCATTTGTTTTCTCACTTTGTAACATATAAATTGCGGAAAATTACCGTAATAGATAATTTAACCCATAGAAATGCAAAACATGTTCTTGTAATTACGTAAGCAGGTAATCGTTGAATCATGGTGCCTCGATGTGGCTTAGCCACATGTAGCGAGAAGCTGCGAGGTGGTGGGAACGTCACGTTCACGTGAGTGACAACCCGTGGGCCAACTGCAACCACAGGAGAACGTCGCTTATATCTTTTCGCGAGGAAGGTTGTGGCGAGAACCAAGGAATAGGTCAAACTAAGAGACATCGAACTCCTGTGCTGAAGGAATGGAGAAGGTGCTGTCTGGGTACCAAATCATCAACGCATTACAATGCAACATTTTCTATTTCGCTCGGCGTCCATTCACATGTAAGCATAATAATACGCTCCTAATGATAATCATGCAAATGTACGGCCCTTTTTCAATCCACTGCTGGATTAAATCCTCCCCCATGCCATGTCGGTCGTGGGGATTGTTTGACCATACATCTCCTATTGTGGAATAGTGTGGGTTAGTAAGGGGGGGGAGGGTGCCCAGGACAGGTTCAGATTTTACTTGCCACTGATGTTAGCCGTCGCCAGGAATTTAACTCAAATTTCCCGTTTCAATGCGCGCATCACTGCGCCACTGGGTCTAGGAGTGCCACGATCCACTGGGGCTGAGGATTCTTCTGCACTTCTCTGCGTACGGCTCCATCCACGGGTCGTAAAGCGACTCCCCGACGGGTGGCGATTATAACAGACAAAGCGTGCTCACTAACATCGTGCAGAACGCCGAGCACTGGAACAAAGTTGAATACAGCTAATTAGTTGCTTAACATGTGCACGGGCACGTTGTTGAATTAGACCATGTTTTTTTTTTCAGAAATGGGTTTGTGTTGTTATTACCAAAATAAATGATCCAATCATGTATTTATTTCTCTCGCATACGTTTGACTACACACCATAGCCACAATCCTCATCACAAGGTATAATTCCATTCTATCCACATGTTTGAAAGCATGCCTCATCTAGCTATAGGGAAATACTTCTTCCGATGATCCGTGTTTATCCGTGTTTAATACTATCCGGAATCTGTTTGTGGATAAGTGGAGTTTATTCGCAAATAATTGAATCTGTAATGTTTGTCCCCCACATCGCCATGGACAATCAGAGATGAGTTCCTCTCTGCTGTAACTGCACAGTTGAGCAACGATAGCTTTTTAGTTCAAGCGTAGAAACATCCTCACCCCAAAACACGATAAAAATATAATAGGCAGTGTCCTGTCATGGCAATGAGGCAAGCATCGTACAATTCATACGCTATTTCAAAACGGGCTTAATTACATTGAATATGCATGTGAACATGCGTGGTCATATGTGCTGTGAACAGGGGCCATTGCTTTAAATGTCACGTATTATATATATTTTTCACACGTGTTGAGTTTTTTTGTGAATTTTATTGAACATGGGTGGATCGGCACCCAGATTTACTACGATAAGTCGTGGGCACACTGCTCGATTAATCCGATTCCCTGCCACGGCTAACATCCGTGGCAAATTGTATCTTTACCTGTCGTGAGTCTCCCCCATCAACCCACACTGTCCGGTGTGGTGAAATATGGACAAACAACTCCATAGCCGACATAGCGTACGAGAGCCTTTCAGCCAGCATTGACGATGACAGAGGCTGAAACATTATTGTTATTGTATGAGTGTATTGACTTCATCCCAATGTTAGTCACTGTTACTGGAAGGTAAATTTCGTACTGACCTGTGGGTTTGAGTATAGTGGCATTTCTTTTACAGACGTGAATTTTGCTCCTAATGATGAGTGTCGTTCGATAATCACAGTGGAATCCACGGAATAGAGCATACAACACCTTAGTTTAGTGTCTCAGCTTGAAGACTTGCGTGCATTTATTAAAAGATGATATTAAAATGGTTATTCATTTGATGTAGAAGGGCTGTACAAAGTGATGTGTTGCCATTGAAGAGGTTTATATATCATTGTAGTGAGACATTGCAATTACAGTAGCAATCTATAATGTCTAAAAGTTCCATCATTGAAAACTCTGTGGTGCACTTTCACCATGTCATCTAGTCATTAAATGACATTTAAAAAAAATTCAAACTCATGGATAAGGCATTTAAAAAAATACCATTGAAAATCATCATCATGCATCGTTAAGCTGGATATTTAAAGAGAACATTTTTTTCTCAATATATGCACTGTAATAATGATGAACATACGTTTGTCAATCGAAGGCCCCATTACACTTGTTGGTTAGGGATGAAGGCCACTCACGCAAGTTATTATGGGGGTTATTTGACCACTACTGGTCAGTGCAGGTTGGCGGGAACCAGGACTGGCTCATATCATTTACCAATTATGTCAGTCGAGGCTGCGACCTGAGCTCTAATCCATGTGCTAACTACTGCACTACCACACCACCCCAAATAACAATTACTATTACCATCAGTAACATCCCATCAAGTGGTGCAGTCACATCAGGTGTGTGTATCCACTTTACTGTCCCCAGGAGCATGATGGGCTGATCCTGGGCAAAATTCTAACTCATTGCAATTCCAACAACTGTGTGTTGCATCAAATGGTGCAACTGAAAAACGCACAGGGAAAACCTTTGTAAACGATTCATAGTTAGTAGTCAATTACTAAAGTCATGCTTATTTAGATATTTCCTCTTTCTCCTTATTAACCCCCACCCTGCCCCTCCCCGTAATTTCTCAACTAGATGAATGTGATGTTTTGTGCTGGCAAGATATAAGGTTCATATCGGGAGGTTTAAACGCCTCTGCTCCTCCTATAGCCTGTAACCAAACCTAAGCATTCTATATCATTGATATCAATAACAATAATATACAATTGGTTTATGTTATCATTTATATACGATTGATTTACTTAACCATCTGCTTGAAATATCATTTGCCGGTTAATTCGCTTGTAACTTGAGAATCACATGTGCTCGAAGGATTAGGATAAAACACACCCAAAAAATATCCCCAAAAATACCACATTGTAAAAATACCAGTTGCTTTTTTCAAAATGGCGTGCCCTTACTTGGAGAGTGGGCAAAACACATTTTAGAGAGATCACAAACAACTCGACGATATTCGCCTCACTGTCATCTGCGAGTCACGGGGCAATAGATACTGAGTGAATACCAGAGACTGCACAGCAGGACGTGTTTGGACAAAGTGAAGAGAGAGAGAGAGTGGGGATTGCACTTCATGTGTCATACATACATTGCGGTGAATGGACGGCGACTTTGGATATGGCTGTGGTCGTGGGCATTGTGCAAAAAAAGCAGCGCAAAATATATTTTTTCAATGTATATATAATATCCGTTTAATTGTAACCTTATCTTACCAAAATAGAGATGATTGGTTAATTTCTAATATAAAATGGAGCTACATTTTTGCTGAAAACTTTCGTGACTGCAGGAATTCATATTCTTTGGTTTGTTCGGTAAAGTCACGGAGATATAAAAATAATAATAAAACGTAAATGGAGCTGATTGGTGAAATTAGGAATAACTAAAAAACACCCAGGGGAAGTTTGCGCTGTTCAGCTTAACTCAAGGCGTCAGCAGCCACGATCCGTGTCCCACAAGGTCTCTGCTCTAATTGAAATGCTTAATATAAAGTAGTGGTTTGTGATTTAAAGCTTTCGTGACTGCAGGGATTCATATTCTTGGTTCTTTCGGTAAAGTCACGTTTCCCTTCTACGTGACTTTACCGAAAGAGAGTGCTCAACTTACAATCTCAAGTTTGAAAATTCAAATCTTGGTGGGGGTTGATAAATGAGTATCACTTTACAGGAATTGAAACGTAGTTAGCCTGTGGGTAACCTCCTGTCATTGACAGATATAATTTCTACCAGTAGCTTCGGTCTGTAATCAAGAGATGAGTTTCAGTGTGAAATCGTTTAGACATTAGATTTTTATAACATAAATAGAATGTTAACCATAGTACATATTCTTTTGGTCTTTCGGTAAAGCCACGTAGATAGAAAAAAAACTTAGTACAGTTGTATTTTGTCTATTTGTTCATAACATCACACATTGTATATTACAAACACGGTGGAACAGAATGTAGAAATTAGCTTTCTTTTAAGAACATGTTAGAGTCTATTGAGATATAAAAAAAAATATTCAAGGAAAGCCCAAAGAAATTGTGTTGCATGCAGGAGAAGGTATCCTACAACTGTAAATAATGAATACATAATATACAGCGGTTTGTCAAATAACTTCTGTATGAAGACCATGTTTGTTCTTGGTTGTGTTTTTTTGGTTACCATACTTCACCATGCTTGTCAGTGTGGATTAGTGAAGAAGGGTTGCCCAGGACTTGTTCATATATCTCTCGCTACTGATCTTAGCCATGGCTGACAATCAAACTCAAATCGCAGCGATACTACCCTCACCCCCCCCGGGGTTCTGCATTCATGAAGGAGCTCATAGTTGTCTTCAGGGAATTAGATTTTCTAGTTCTGAAAATAATTGCTCATGGAAGTGGCACAAATATAGTTCAGGGATAGTCTGTCAACGAAGCAAGGACTACAATGAAGGAGGCATTGTCTTCTGACAAATGTCTTTTAGATGTACACTGGATCTGGTTGAGAACTCGAACACAGTATATTGTAGTGAAAACATTTGCATACGAAATAACGAAACCTACCCAATATTCTGCACAGGGCAATACAAGTTTTCAGTATGTACTGTGTATATACTGTAGCCTTTTATTTGTTTTCTAAATTACATTTAAAATGGTTCCACTCTTATATGGATTTGCACTCATATGCGGGTTTACAGCTCTGGAATGTTGAAATTCCACATTCCTGAGGCACGGGAAAGTGTATCATATGACTAATAAAAATGATATCTGCTTCGAGATTCCTGGCTGGCTGCTGGCTGGGTTCCTCTACACCCCAACGATAACTCTCTTGTTAGTGGCTGTGGGCCGTTACCACTGAAAGCATCTGAGCAAATGGATAAATGGGATTTTCTGTGGAACACATAAACATTGAATTGAATTTAATCGACAGAAGACATTTAGAAGACACCATAAGAAAACGAAACCGAAGAGGTGGTAGTAATGAATGCAGGAGACTGACAACTGTTAATTAAAAATTATTCCAACTTTTCAATTTCTGCTCTTATTAATTTCATTATTTTGCCAGAATATTCTTGAAATTCTGAGAGAATATGAAAAAGCTTTACAATACACATTATATTGTCATTTTATTCCGTACAAACGTGGATTATCTTGAGTGCTTTGAGAACATGATTGTGAGACTGGTATGGAAATGACAGCTGTCTCTTATATTCTGTTGCCGAGTAATGGGTTCTCTCTTGGTTAATATAAAAAAACTGTCGACATCTCACAAAGCAGTATTTCATTGAAGCCTGAGGGATTCAGAACTGAGTCAACCTTTGACTTGAACTCGGAACCTTCCGATTACAATCCCCGCGCTCTGACCACTGTGATATTCGGTGGGATCGTATTTGTATACTGACACGGTATGACACCAAGACACATTCTTTCACGTAGACATCTCTAGTCTTGGTAAGAGGGGTTTTAAGAAATTCACAAAATGCAATTCTGAAATGAAGGCGATTGCAATAATCAACTGACATTTTTCCACGATACGTTTGTATATAAGACAAACACATAGTTTAAAATAGAAAATGCCTGAAAATATACATACCACAATATAAACCACATATTTCAAAATTACATCTTTTTCAAATGCAAAGACCACTGACTGAGCACGCATTCCTGGGACATTGTCCCTGAAACCGCATAGTGTACTTACGCAAAAAGCATGAACACAATGCCCGCAAAGTACTCCTCCTATCAATAACGACGGCGTTCTTGTCGCATTTCAGCTCTCAATATAATCACAGTGTTTTAGGGTTTTAATTGGCTTCAGAGGCATCCTGTCAGAAGGTGGGCGCTGCATGGAAGGCAATTACGGCTGAGCAGCACAGATGGTCGCCCAGAGAGCAAAGGGCAGATGGGGATGTGTTGAAGCGCTCAGGCAAATAGCATAGAATTTATTTGTTTTCCACATTCATGAATAACCTGGTTTCATGCTCTACAGGAATGCAAAGAAAAAAAATCACGTTTCAGGTGCGATTCGCGCGGTGGTTCATTAATCGGCATCAAAGCATCGGCATGTGCTGCTTACCGACGTTTTCAGGCTAACGCCGTCTTAGACAGGTTTGTAGTTAGGAATGCTTGCAGTTGCTACGCTGACCGATTTAGGAGTGCTCATCAGTAATAATATTATCGTTGTTATATATAAAGGCGATGGTCACTCATTGGAACATAGCTGGTGAAAAGCATATTTGAATAGGACGCAGCTGTCAGGAGACCTAGCAATGTGTGTTTGCCCTATCAGCCGGAATAGCTTTCCCTGAATGCCTCGGCTCTGACGATTTAAGTCACGCAACCTGCACACGTACCTCACTTACAAACTTCACCTCACATGCCGTGCAAACTCACTCAAAGTTCCAATATACACCTGAATTGTTTTACCGTATTCGCTGCATAGTGTGTGGGTGATCACAAATGCAGTGGTCTGACAGAAATAGCGGTACAACGATGGAGATTTAATGTTTAATTAAAATGTGTACGATTTATTAGAACGTTTGCCCAATTTCAAATCAGTATGTATGTTGAACTTCTTTCGCACCGTACGCAGACAACCATGCTAAGGGAGTTTAAAACATTGTAAGTACGTAAACTTGGAAATCTGAGATGGGAAAAGTAAATCAATATTTGAAAAATAACATAATTCAGCAACAAACCCATTCTTATGTTTGAAACGCATTAGAAATATATGCTCCATTGTATTCCATGTTTATGAAGTGGTAAAAAGAGTGTAAATATAGAAACTAGTGTTTTGAAGATGGTGCATGCTTCGGATGGCTTCCAATTTTCACAACTCAGGGAAATGTAAATGAAGTATATAATCTCATCATCGAAATATTTCTGAGAGTGGTTGCTCTTCATAGGGTATTATAAATATGAATAATCGTTTACAGCCGTTTATTAATCCACTGCTGAATGAAGGTGTCCCCCACACTGTGTTGATTATCACAGTTGTTTGACATTGCTTCACCATGCTGGTCAGAGCTTGTTGGTAAAGGGATTGCCCAGGGCCATTCTGATATCAGTCCACACTCACGTTAGATGTGCCCATTGCTCCATCACTCCCCACCACCCTTTCCCCCAAATGGTGTCTCAGAATATTGACCGTCAACCGGAAGTGAACCAGAGTAACATATAGGAATGCATTCCACGACCATTAGCATTGAGATCCAGAAACAGCTTCACCAGATTTGTGCAAATAAATGAAACAGAGTAATCTCTAAACAGAGTATCTCTGTCGCCCAGATAATATTGAGTTCAACCCTTTTGTGGCTCAATTTTTCTGCATTGGAGATGGAATCACAGCAGTTTATTATTTGTAACATGGAGGCACCATCACAGGAGAGCATTATGTAGACCTAATTGTAAACTTGTGCAATTGCAATAAAAATGGTTGAGGAGAGTTGAGACATGGCATGCTGTTTCACCGGGTCAACGCGTTAAATCTTGAGGTGCCATGGTTGCCCTTTATGATGTGTGATTTGAATTGGATGATCCACCATAACCCACCAGACCTGACGCTGGAGTGACCTATATATGCTTCTACAAATAACGAATCACTTGAGGGGAAACCAATTTTCTAATGACAATGCAGTGATTCGTTTTGGAATGAGTGATTTGGAATGAGAGGATCATGACAATCAGTTTTTTTTTTATTCTGAGGAGAGGCTAACGCATTGGAACATTAATGGATCGAGCGCAATGCAATTCAAGGAGGCTATGGAGAAAAGAAAAAAATCTCTCACCGAGATCAGCTAATGCTTTATATGTCAGGAAATAATCATTTTAATTACCACTCGCATTTTCTGTACAGTCAACAACTCGCCATCCACACCTCACAAAGCAAGCCTTGTGTACTCCACACCCAGCACAGCACACACACACCTATAACACCACACATGCCACATACGCCACACACTTCACACACACACACACTGGCCATGCTGTACGCACTCCACACAACACACTAAAACGAAAACATTGTACATGTACATCACACCCCAACGCATGTCTACTCACTAGCACTAAACCTCGTGTCCTGTGGGCACATCTCCACACCATTAATTATCGGCATCTCTGAGAGTGCGGAAGGGGTCACGGAACAGGGTCTGTAGTGTAAATCTGACGATTCATATTTTACAAGAAGCATCCATCATACGAGTCATATTTCAAACACAGACCGTGGAGTGAAAGTTCGGTGCACTGCTCATCGGAGTTTCGGCATCACTGCGACATCTGTTCCTAAAGGTCTGTTTGTCACGTCTTATTACAGATGGCATCACCGATGTTTTAATTCGTCGCTCCTTGTATACTCATATTTTACATTTCACGCGCGTTCAAGTCAATCTCTGTACAAGTTATTTTGCATAATTCTATCATTCATCATGAAATAACTTTAAATTAGACAATGACGCCGTTAAAACAGTACCACAGATGCGCATGCCCTGCGTCGCGTGGGGATCGTGTTTTCTCTCATGTTCCATAATCGTCCTTTCCTTTTAGAAGAGACAGGGCCTCTGCTGTCCACCTTTGAGGAGCTTCCCTTGAACTGGGGTGCAGCTGGAGGGGCGATGGTGTTCACTAGGAGGGTTAAGACCTCTCGGCCCCCCATCACGGAATATGTTGGTTGTTGGACAAGGCTACACAATTCAGACGAGACACCTGGGACTTTCGGGTATACATTTCCAATCTGTGTAATTGTACAGTCCCCGCTGCATTCTCTGAAGCTTCCAGTCAAATGAAAATATGGATATGTATAGATATTTGTGGGTGGATTAAATACATGCTGTCAGTAGTGCACATTATGATTGAATTACTGCCCTCGGGGCAGTAATTTATTTTAATTTACAATGTTAACCCTGCATATGTCACACATGCAAGGCTCTTAGTTCTGAGCATTTATTGCTTCTTCAGCTTTATAAAACCAGTCATAGTTTATATTCTTGGTTCTTTCGGTAAAGTCACATAGAAGGGCAACCGAAATAACCAAGCATATGAATCCCTGCAGTCAAGAAAGCTTTAAATAAAAACATTCAATCATAGTTTATTTATGATACTGCCTTGCAAGCTAATATATTGTTACTTTAATCTTACACTCGCCTCTAATGCAGCAGTGTTTTCATTTGGTACATTTTATTTACATGCTGATACCTGGTAACTAATCTCCTCATACTCATAAAAAATATGTTTTCACAGTTTCATAAAGTGGCCAAATTAGTCAATCTAACTGCCCTATAATTCAGATGTGCAGATTATCATTAAAACAATAAATACCCCAATGCATAATAATATTCATGTCTAAAATAAAAAAAAGTCTGCATCAGCAGCAGACCATGCTTTCCCACGTGATGATGAACGCTTGTGTTGCGCCCGAAACGTCGTGATTTATTTTATTTTCTACCTCCGTGACTTTACCGAAAAAACCAAAGAGTATGGATTCCTGCAGTCACGAAAGCTTCAAATCAATAAGAAGCATATATTGTATTTTAACTGGAGTAGAATGAAACCTTGTTTTCTTCATCCTGTCTGTTAAAACTAAATACTATTAATTCTACTTCGACTATTTTATATATAATCGTTGCGTTACCATGCTTTTATGTACGCAATATATACGAATTATATCCTGTAGTCATGAAAGACATTGTACAAAGTGGCTGACAATATACAACTATACCTGTCATCCTAAACCACTTTGATGTATCTCCTAACTTCCCAATATTCTTCTCGCCCTTTCCAGTCCTGTGGCAAAAGGTATTTTCTCCAAACAGATTTGATTATCTCATTCAATGCCTCCAACATCTGTTGGCTGCTTTCTTTCAACGTCTCATCAGGAGTCCAGTCTGTTCTCCTATAACTCGTGTTTTCATAACGCGAATCGGATATAACGCAATTAATGTATTAGCGAACACATTTTATAACGCGGATGCGAATCGGATATAACACGACTGAGTGAACAGAACTACGTCGCGCGAGTCGGAACAAGCGGTTGTACGGCTGCCTCAGCGTCGCATCACACAAGGCGGGATGCTGCTGGATGCTTCTAGATGCTACCCGCGCACCCCAGTCTTTGTTCAGCCTGCATACGCATTTCACGTGTTATCGTGAATTGTCCTTTACCCTATATTTTATATTATTCATTGGAACACAATTTTTCCATCATACATTCCTACTAATCAGCATTAAGCTGTTATTCTGCTGTTTCAACTTTATACTCTCCGTGCCTTTCCTTCACCCTGTTCAGCGCTCTAGTTGGGGGATATACCGTCAATAAACAATGACATGCTAATCTCTCACAACACAATGGCCACCTCAGCACAATCTCCAGCCCCCACCCTCTTGCCCGATGCGGCACCCCCCTCCCCGTCCCGGCTCTATATATAAGGACTTGTTTCAGCAGCCTGTTTCTCACTCCCACCTGAAGACGGTTGCTTGTGTGTCGATCGAAACGTCGTGATCTATTATTATTTTTCTTCTACCTACGTGACTTTACCGAAATAACCAGAGTATGGATTCCTGCAGTCACAAAAGCTTCAAATCAAGATTGTTTAAACTTCCTTTATGATTACATCTGTTTTGCAGCTACTTAAAAGTTGCTTTCACCAGCTGACTGATGTTTCTCAATAATTTGGCTGAATCTTGTGGCTTCTTGCTCTATTGTTACCCATTTCTAGCATACATTCCGGGCTTCTTCCTATGACTTATTATTTTGTGTGGCTGCTATAGGTGAATGCATTTTTTAAAATCTATAATCTTAGAACTACAATAAGTATCTTACATGAATACTCATTCCTCTTTTTATTTGGCACATTGAACAAAGTGGGTGACAATAATTTGAACCTGATGTTTGTCAACATAGCATGCTAACATGTACTGTATTTGGCACTGACACATTACCCAAGGTCACCCTACACTCCTCTGTGTGTCATTGGCCGACTTCAGGCTCAACTTCTTTTCCCAGTGCTATGATTATCGAGGTCTTTTGGGAATATCATTGGCTCATAGCTAAATGCAGGGTCATACATTTATAGATATAGAACTACAACACTGAGGTTCAATTATATAATGAAAGAGTGTGATGCAGGGCTGTTAAGCATGGAATCATGTACACATTTTTCCTCAGTTCGGCCAGTTTTTACTGTTTTCTTTACATATTT
This sequence comes from Petromyzon marinus, assembly GCF_048934315.1. Lineage (NCBI taxonomy): Eukaryota > Metazoa > Chordata > Hyperoartia > Petromyzontiformes > Petromyzontidae > Petromyzon > Petromyzon marinus. The sequence continues at coordinate 21,106,996 of NC_133667.1, read as the reverse complement.
TATTGAACCTGTGTCAAAGAATATGCAATGAAAATGTGAATAATTTTCCTTTCTGGTTGTGCATGCCCACATTTTCCCCTGGAATATATGTTGTGTGTGTGTACCACAGATCTGAGAACCTCCAACCATGCTACCACTTTCCTTCTCTGGTTCTCTGTTGAGAAAATAGCAAGAGGGTCATTCGAAAGCAGTGGGGTACTTATAGATGGATTTCATTTATCATAGTTGGTATACATTAGAGGTATTTATCCCTACATTTGCCCACATTAGCCCTCATCACTTCCAGATGACTTCTTATGATGACAAGGGGGAGGGGAGGTCTGCAAATGGCTGTAAAATAACGGTTCACATCATAACTTAGTTGGTGCACAAGTCAGAGTACATCTGGGATAAAATCGAGGAAGATGTGTAGGGGCAGGTTTGGAATTCTAATGGGTGCCATAAAAAAGTCGGTAGATTATAACAAATATTTGGGGGGCAGGGGGCATTTAAACAGCAGCTACGTTGAAGGAACTTCCAATTAGGGATGGCTACTGATGAAGAGCAGGATGGGTAACAGAGGTAGATTGGCTCATGATAGTACTGATTGACAGAAGTAGGCAGATGAAATAGAATTCTCTAAGAGGGGGGGGGGGGGGTGGTACAACAGGGCTTTCAATATTTTGGAATGACTGCGCGAGATCCACTATCCTGTCAGAGGGCCGGTGGTTGTGGTGTGGTGGTGGCGGTGGGCACAAATTGTAGCTCCCCTTGTGGCTGTCAGCAATGGAATTTGGGGTGCAGAAACAGTGGGGGAGAAGGGTGTCAATGCATTCAAACAATGTGTCATTGCGTGAGAGCATGCAAAATATTAAAGGGACATTTAAAAATTATATATATAATCTTGTAAGAGTAGAAAACAATTACTTTATAGATAGTAGTCGGACAAATGTATTAGACGAGGTCCTGAAGGTATGATAAACTGCGATTAGACAGCCTTAGAATGGAGACAACAAAACTAAATTGAGTGGTTGAGAATTTTTATTTAAGCAGGGGGAGAAGTAATTTGTAAAAGGCATTGAATACTGAAGAGCTGGGGAAAAGAGTACGCCTGCAAAGATATTAGTTTAAATGTATGGATTTTGCAATATATATTAAACGATTGCATGACAACTTTTATGATTGGTTGGTCAGTTGGTATTTTCTTTCAGTCTTTTTAAAGTGAATGAATAACCTGTTTCGCTGTGATTCTTAGATTTTAAAGCATAACGTTTTACAAAGTTGTTCAGAAAATGTATGAAAAGCTTGAAATACTGGACGTTTAAGCTTATTTTAATATTTACATGTTGGGCAATAATAAAGGAGATGTGTGCGACTGAAAAACAAATATTTATATTTACACATTAGTTTGCTCTCTCACTCAGATACATTTTAAATGAACGTTTACAGTGTATATGGTTTATTTTGAGAATATAAATGTAAATGGTATGATTATAAAATCAGATAAACTTAATATGTTAACATTGACAATTGTGCGTGTATATTTTCTGAATACGCATTAAGATATGTGTAGGTATCAGTGCATCATCGACAATATTTAATATGGGTAAATGTTTAGATAAAGATAATTGTATACGTAATTAAACTCTGATATAAAACATATTTCACATGGTCAAACTGACAAAATATTTAAACCGTGTGGAATACATACACACCGATTATTTTCCTGATTCATATATTGACCTGTTATTTAAATGTATGAGATTTTAATTCCCAATGCAGCAACCTGTAGCTTTTACAAATTATTCATGAGCAAGAGTTCGAAAACAGGGATTCAATACAACAGACGTCCAATTATGTTTGTCTGCAATCAGATAATGTACATCAAATGACTACCTCATTATCAAGGAATTTAACCATGCCACACCTGCACATTTTAGTCATATCTCTACAATTGCTGTGTATTTTGATCTCACTAGATAAATTCAAATAATGTTGCATTCTGTGCGTTGTACATGAAAACAAGATAATATCTGCGTAGGATATTTGTACATATGAATTTTGTGGTTTTTCATCTTCAGTCCAGCAAGTAAATATGGAAAACTTCCACGTAAATTACGTGGGCAGTTTTCTTGTTGTTGTGTGTGGACTAACACACTTGGTCAGTGTACATAATATATGGTTTGTTATGAGAAGCAATGGGGAGCAGTGGCACAGTGGTTAAGTGCCCAGTGACTCGTGGTATTTGAACCGGTCCTAACCACCTACCACCCCCACCTCCACTCCACCCTATCCCGTCATAACCCCTCTCATAACTGGCACAGTGTGAAGAGGCCTTTATCCAGCAGTAGATTGACAAAGTGGTGCATATATGCAGGTGGAGGAATGTTACGACTGAATTGAATAAACATGAATTTAAATCTGCAATGAACATATCTGCAAGACTTTGCATAGAAGATGCACATTACATTAACGAACATCGTCAGCAACATGGCATCATGTGGTACTTGCCTGAGCCTCATCCTCTTGAGGCTTGGTTGAGCAGCTGTTATTAAATTGGACGAGAGAATGCATGGGTACAATTAACAACCCCACGCTTTACCACAACAATGAGGCATATACTGTATCACTTAATGATATATAAATAATGTTTTATAAAACAATATTAATATCAAGTTGAGTGATTTATATTGACTTTCAGGCTTGCTATTTCAGTAACATTCACAATCCCCCAGCTGACCTCTGATGACATTATTTTCTTTTTCTCAACTATCAGATTCAGACCAGTGATATAGTCACACCTGTATATAAATGATAAGCAATGTGTTCAGTGTGCATTTTGCCTGTCAGCATGGTCTCAGCTGATTGTCCAATAAGAAAAGATAAAAAGCAAGTCTTCATGGTTTTCAACCTCAGTACAAGAAGAAGATATCGAAAACCTCACCAAAGTTGTGGATGGACTAACAGCTCATAAACATAGAGCCTGATTCATGTGTAGTGTTGTGATGTAAAATGAACGTTATGCTGACAATGTAATGCTCATGCGTTTCGCCAGCTTCGTACAGAAAATTGTGCACCTTTAGGTGAAGCGAAATGCAATGTTGGCCGATATATTTTTCATTGATTGACAGATCAAAAATACATTCTTTGAAAAGGGAAGCGTCAAAAGAAAATATCTAATTAAATGAGTCGATGAGGGCCATCACGGGACTTTCCATCTCTATCTCCTGAAAGGCCATAAGTCAAAAATAAGACCCCCATTCCACAATGCATGTGAACCCCTCCCTGCCCTTGTTGATGACTCACTTGCGTCACCCTCCTTCATACCACCCCTCCCCACAGCTGCCATATCCCAATTGTTTTACAACTTTGGAGCAAGCAATTCAAACGTACAAAAAAATGCATTCAAATTGAATAGCCTATAATCAAAGGCTATCAATTCAACTGCTCAACTTATTTCACACCACACGGACGAAATAGGCAGAGAGTCGTTATTTTCCACGCAAAGTGATCTAGTCATGCGATGAAAGGATTTAGAGTTTTTGTGCCAGAGCATAATGATGCCAAGCATAAATCTGCTCCGTTGCTTACAAATCATGTTCCGAAATGCCACACAAGCAAAGGCTTTACATACATAATGTGTTCATACCATATTTATGGTCCATCTATATATAGCTGGAGGAGAACGATGGCCTTGTGATCTGTGCACTGCGCTATGAACCTGGTAACTCAATTCCTGCCCATGGATGGCATCAGTGGCAAGTAGTACCTGAACCGTTGCTGAGCCTCTAGGTTGACTCAGCATTAAAAGAGTACCTGGTATGGTGTGCAAATATCAACACTGTGAAGACATAGGTGGCCAGGAATAGTATTTAGAATACCTCCACAATGTGCATCATACTGGCTTTAAAATATGCTAGCTAACAGTACTTGCCTCACAAGTTTAAATGTTTGGTGTCTGCAAGTGAGCCCATAATCAGGTATGCATACCTGTTGCAGCCCTTCTCATGGTTTCATAAACATTCAACATGCAGGGTAAATAGTCATGGCTGACATCAGTGGCGAGTGATATCTGAACTGGTCCAGGAGACCTATAAACTATTAAACTATTTCTTATTTTACCAGGTAACACCCACTTATCTATAAAACTCTATTTCAGAAGCGACCTTACTACAAATGATAGCTCAATGAAGTGGCTTATCACGTGGAAATGTATAGTGACCAAACAGCATGTTTCTAAATGTGGAGAGGAAAACTGGAGGAACCAGTGAAAAATCCATCAGCAATGCGTTAGACCTAAAACACTGCAAGTTTCAATCAGGGGGGAAGACAGGGTATTATTACGTTCAAAGATTTAGCAGTATCGCATATTGAAGAGTGCAGTAGGATTGCAGTAAAATCATTGACATGGCAAGATGAAGAGGGATGAGTAGCAGGATTAGTTCCAAAGGCAGGAATGTAATAACTGAACTGGACACTTATCTTGGAAAGTTTGAGTGCAATTGCTTATGATTGTTGATTCTACCTCATAATTAACAGTAATCGAGGTTTTTTTTGGGTTAGAGCGTGTAAATGTAAATAAAAGAGTAAACCCACAACACACCGGTGTGCTGTACTAGTAACAAATTGGCATGTTTTATTTACGTGACAAACCTTGCCGGGTGGTGGCGGGTTTAGCGACACATTTATATTGGTAAATGAAAGTCTTCAGGAGAGTACTGACCATAGACGTATTTAAAGAAGGGGTGAGGGAAGGTGATTGAACAAGAATGAGAGAGGAACAATAATCAGTACTTGATAATCCGTATGGTGGATACATTATCTGTTGAGGCATTTTTGTGTTTCCTCTGAGGTAATGCCTCAAGTAATGAGACGAGACTGGCGCTCATCTAGGAGTAGACCTATTAGTCTATGTTTGCTGAAAATGCGTAAAAATAAAAATCCAAGGTAACAGGAGACATTTTTTTTCTGGCGACATAAATGGTGACCTATAGAATACATTCCACAACTAGATTCACTTAAGTTTTAAGTTGCTGGTATGTGGACCCATTAAGTTCATATTGCACACATTTTCAAATTGTAAATGATCACGGTGGTGTTTCGAGTTCTTTGCTCCATCCACTAGTCTGGAGAGATACGTGAAAATCAAACTGGACAAGAGCTCAAGAGATATAGGGCAGATATTATTACCAGAGCAGGCCTCTGCAAGTAGTTAATATAATTTATGTATGCACGAGTTTGCTACATTTTGTCAGCCATATTTTGACAAACCACAAGAACTTCCTTTAACAATGTCATAACGCCCACTTGTCATGTTTCCATCTATTCTTACAGAAGTAAAACCGACGTGATTTTTTTCCAGTATACAGAATTAGGCAGAATGATGGATGGAACCAATTTTGAGTATGGCTGTTATATCCTGCTGAAGCAAAAAGTTATGAATATTAAATTGAAAGGACAATTTTGTTGTCATGTCACTTACAACATTTTCCCTACTCTTACACTGCAAAGAGTGGACTTGAATACAAACCTCTATTATGTCTAAGGCAGAGGTAAAGATCAAGGTTAAGAGGTCATCACAACCAATGCTGTTGGCACTACAATAACTCACAGTCTCTTCCAGATCCCACAACTGTTGCGTAGTCGACACTTGACCTCCAAGGGATGCTCTTTTCATATCCCACCACACAGCATTAGGTGGTCCCCATGGTCTTTAGACTCAGGGTGCCCCACTATAATGCCTGTCTGAATGAAGTGCTCTCATCCATCCTGCTCATGTATCCCAACCATTGCAACCTCTTGAATGCTGCCTTGGCTATATACAGTACATTCAGAACTTATAGGTTATTTACCCTATCCTGTGTGTATTTTCTTTACCATCTGTATGTGCCTATATTCAAAATGTGAAATCTCCCTTTTCTAGTTTCTTTGTTGAAGTCCAGCCCTCTGGACTGTACAGCAATGGAGATAATATTCCTATGTCAAATGCCAATCTATAAAAACGAAAGCTGTCCTCACTACTCTTAAAAATTAGATATACGGTTCCTAAAAGATCTACCCTTCTAGCACAATTATCTTAAAATACAGTAAATACAAATATAAACACATATCAAGATGCTGTACAAAGAGAGGAGATACACTTCTTGTAAGTTAGAGGAAATCTTCAGTGAATGAGGGTGATACTGGGTAGGAGGATACACAGCAAAGAGGAAAATACATTGAGGGAGAGTCAGTTAGTTAAAGACAGAGAAGAGGGCTTCCTTAATGAAAGACTTCAAAAGGTGGAGAGAGTCAACAGGGTGGATGACAAGAGAGATGGAGTTCCAGGCATCAGAAGCAGCAGATGTAATCGAGAAATATCCCATTGAGCAGATGTTGTCGGATGTTTCAACAGAAGACTTCGGTTTTTGCAGCAGAGGTCATAAGCGATGGAACTGCATATTGAGTGAGATGGGATGGAAGAGGGAGGTGAGGGCAGGTGAAAGAAAGATTTTGAAGATTGTAAGGGTGATCTTGGAGTTGATTCATGATGGGGTTGAAAGTCAGTTGAGGGAATTGATTATTGGGAAGATGTGGACTAAATGTCACCTGCAGTTTGGAAGTGAGGGATTTGGAAATCGCAGTGGAAAGAGTTACATTAATTAAGGCAATCGGTGACAGAGGCATGGATGAGTAGTGGATGGAGCAATTAAGTGGCAGATGTGGGAGATGGTGCACAGTGTGGTGGGCGGGGGGGGGGGTTATTTGGCTTCATAACTTTGAGAGAAGTGTTCACGTAAAATGTTTTCAGGATCAATGAAAAAAACCAAGGTTTTAAATTCAATTTGTGAGCTTGACATCTAAGTTGAGCAAAATCACAAAGGTAATTGAATCTGTAGCGATTCCATTGTTAGAACAAATCTAAGGTGAGACAGAATCGAGGTAAGTTGAGAAAGTGGACTGTGATGTCAGTCATTGCATTCTGTGGACATTAACAGTTACCTATTATGAGCAGAAAAATGTTCAATGTAAAATATTTGAGATTTATGTTGAAGTGAGATATTCATTTCACACCTCTGATTAGCATGGTTGGCTACGTACGCTTCCACGTAGCACTAAAATGGTAGCTATCCGAACGGTTAAAGTTATTTTGATTTATTTCAATTTCGATAGATTCTCTAATTAGTCTTGGCCAGTAGTAGCTAGTTTTGCACGAAACTTTATCAACATCAATTGAGTGTTGAAGTCGACGAGGTTACCTTGTTCTCTTCCTCAACAAATCTATTTTCAATGGATGCCATGAGCACAAGTATGGGCCCTAAGTATGTCACCTCCTGTACAGGCTACCTCTATAACAGCACATCCTCCGCCAAATACAATGATTTTTTTTAGCGTGATGTGTGAGATGGATCTGGAGGCATCTCCTCTTGTTCGAATGAAGAGCGTGTTCCCTTCATTCAGTATGCTCACAAATTATATACAGCAATACAATTCACCCAGGTTACAACATTTTTATATTACACAAATGAACAGATTAATGTGGCTGTCCACAGGCACATTTCCATGTTCGCAATTTTTCACTCCTCGTTGCTTGTCTGGCAATGATGGATATTTTTACAGGAGGACCAATGCAATGCAGGGCTTATGTGCCATTCGTAAATACGGTACCCTTAAAAAGTAGACAGTGCCCACCCAGTATCTTCCCAGTCGACCGTGAAATAGCAACACAACTTGTCAACCAAAGAACACGTGACAGGGCCCCATGTATATCAACGTGCCACCCATCAAATGTCATCAAAAAGTCATCCTACATAACCTTTGCATTCCTAACATCGACACAAACATTGTGACCATTGTCAAACTCACATACAGGAACCTCTGAAACCTTGCACGCTCGTGCATGTCCCTTGAGTGTGTACCTGGCACTATCCCTCTCAGTTGGGCAGAATACAGCACTTGTACCTTTACAATAACTAACACACAAATCAGAACACTAAAAGCATAACATGTACCTTGAGTATTATGGTTTACTACATCGCCTGCAAATACTTTACCGTTCATGACATGGGAAGGACTTGCGGATGCTTTGATGACAGTTATATCGAACATTTTCACTCAGTGCCCATGATATTTCTAAAACGTGGTCTTTTTTCTGTGTTGCATTGAGGCTCGGGTGAGAGCAGGATGCTCTTTTACATTCTCTCTGTGCACTGTGCACCTTATAGGGTTTAAAACAGCCATGTATTTATTTATGTGTGTTAAATTTCCAGATACACCTTATTATTATTATTATTGTTTTACGTGTTATGAACACATGCCTGTGCATGTGAACATAGGCAAAGTGTATGTGGGTATGAAAAAGGTTACTATTTCAAAGAACTTGCACATTCATGTTAGATAATAGGGTTTCACTTGAAAATCATGTGCATTGCGAATAAGTTATATTTAACATCTATAGCTTCATCTTACCTTAAATCATCAACCATAATTCTCTACTCCATAGTCAACAAAACTCCTTCACCTGGAAGCTCCAGATGATAAAAATGCCACTGCCAGAATTCTTACTCGCATCCATCAATTGTGACTCCAATGATCAAATCCCTTCATTAGCCCCTAATACAATCCTGAAAATGTTGAGTTACCATAGCTCTATCCCGCCCCAACTAAATGTTGACCAAGGTAACAATAGTAAGGTTTAATCTTGATTTGAGGCTTTCGTGACTGCAGGAATTCATACTCTTTGGTTCTTTCGGTAAAGTCACGTAGATGGAAAATAAAAAAATAAAAAGAATAGATCATGACGTTTCGATCGCAACAACAAGTGATCGTCTTCAGGTGAAAGAAACAGATTGCTGTCACTTTGGTGAGGCACTGCCTTACCAACACTTACTTCACCTGGAATGGTACATTCTACAAACAAAATGGAGGTACCCCAATGGGTTCTCCCTTATCGCCAGTGGTAGCGAATGTTTTCATGGAGAAATTTCAGAAAGATGCCATCCAGACTTCCACCTTACGTCCTTCCTTGTGGAAGACATACGAAGTTGACACGTTTGTCATCTGGCCACATGGCCTGCCGATACTGAACCAATTCTTCAACCACATCAATTCCATACACCCATCCATCAAATTCACCATGAAAGTGGAAAATGATGTCAAGCTACCATTCCTGGATGTTTTGATCGAGAAGAGACCTGATGGCTCGTTGGGACACCCACATGGACTCCTATCTAAAGCCTGATTCTCACAACCATCCAAACCAGAAGAATTCGCTCATCAAAACACTATACAATAGGGCCCGTTGCATCTCCGACCAGCACCACCTAGCCAGTGAGCTGGAGCACATACACCAAGCCCTCAAGATGAATGTATATTCGGACCGCACAATCTGCAAAGCTGTATTCCCAACCATGGGGAGAGAACCATCTGGGGACCCAATCAAAACCATCGCCTTGCCATACATAGCAGGGGTCACCAAAAATATTTCAAAAATCTTGAAAAAACACAAGATCCAGGTTCGATTCAGCACAGTACACAAAATTCGTGACTTGATCTCATCTGTGAAGGATGTGATTCCTGACATGCAATACCCTGGTGTCTACAAACTAAGTTGTGTCTGCAGCAGCAGTTACATTGGGGAAACGAAACGTCATGTCTCGAACACAAGGCAGATCTGAAACACGGCAGAACCATTACCTCTGCTGTGGCAGATCACTGTCTTAACGTGGTGGGCACACACGAAATTGTTTTTTTCCAAGACTGAGGTGCTCTGCAAACCTTCTGGCGACCATCAAACATTTGTTCATGAAGCCATCCAGATATACAAACAGAGACATAACTTCAACCGAGAAGTTGGACACAAATTGAGCAATCATTGGAAGGACTTGATCAACCAGGTAAACTTTTAACTGTTGTGACGGCCGACTCTCTGAGTTGCATTGCATTGTTAAGTTTTGCTAAGTTTGATGTCTCAGCTTTCTTCTCTCTCTCTAAGCTAAGCCCACGTGGGATTGCACTCTCTTTCTCACATGCCCTCATTTCATTGCACACTCGTTTAGTCTCATTTTATTGCACACTCTCACATGCCCTGTGGATTGCACTCTCATTCTCACATGCCCTACATGTTAACTCTCACAATCTCTAGCCCCCACTCTCTTGCCCGATGCGGCACCCCCCCTCCCCCCCTCTCGGTCTATATAAGGCCTCATCCACAGCAGTCTCTTTCTTTCACCTGAAGACGATCACTTGCTGTTGCGATTGAAACGTCGTGATCTATTATTTTTTATTATTTTTATTTTCTATCTACGCGACTTTACCGAAAGAACCAAAGAGTTTAATAGTAAGGTTGATTGTTGATAAAACCCTGAGCTGTAACCAATCCACCCCAAGTGTTTTGTTGAAGCTCTTGGTCAACTGCAGGCAGGCTTTGGTGATACTATGATTATCCAGGATACTGTCAAGGTATTTACAATCCATTGTAATCTTGTTTCAACTAAGTTTATTCTACTGAGGCCCTACATGCTAATCTGTGTGTGGGGCTCCTCCTGTCCTTCTAAACACGGATCTCTCTAACCTTGTTCTCCTCTTCCTTTACCTTAAACATCACTGACCACTCAAAAGTAAAAATAATACCCCATAAACTAAATGTATTGTTTTCTTACAATAAAATATAACATAGGAGCCTAATCGTCTGAGCCATGAGCCACCTTCAGAGTAGAAATAAGTCAGAGAGGGTTGACAATCATAAATCCAGAGATCATACTGCCTTAATAATTTTTCCATCTTTCCACAATAAGTAAAAACACATAATTCTAATTTGTGAATTTCAGAGTGCAATTATGGGAGAAAGGTTACCTGAACTGTAATCAGCAGAGGAATGCCGTTGTTAAGCACATTTTACACGCAATTCAAATTGCAATTTAAAGTGCATTTAGATTTAACCTTAAAGATTATGTACCAAAACAGGAGTAATGGTTTCAAGTTTCAAGTTCAAGTTTCATTTATTAGGTATAGCCCTGTGAGCCATGCGGCTCTTTAGTCTGGTGCAACCGCAACAAACAAAATATGAATATACATTGCAGAAAACTATTACACCACAACCAGACCAAAATAAAGCTAAGAAAACAATGTAACAACAGTAATCATAGGAACTGTGATTTTAAATTTAACAATAAGCAATATACATAACACGTACGACAAAAACCTGCAGCCATAGCTGGCAGCACGACACTCCCAGTGTATGATGTGTGAGTGAGTCAGCAGCAGCGTGAGTGAGTGTATGATGTGTGAGTCAGTGTATGATGTGCGAGTCAGCGCACGATGTGTTAGCGCATGATGAGTGAATCAGTGTATGATGTGCGAGTGAGTCAGCGGCAGTGTGAGTGAGTGTATGATGTGCGAGTGAGTCAGCGGCAGTGTGAGTGTATGATGTGCGAGTCAGCGCACGATGTGTTAGCCAGCACACGATGAGTGAGTCAGTGTATGATGTGTGAGCGAGTCACCGGCAGTGTGAGTGAGTGTATGATGTGCGAGTGAGCCAGCACACGATGAGTGAACCTGTGTATGATGAGTGAATGGGTCAGTGGTTGTGCGAGTGTATGATGTGTGAGTGAGTAAGCGGATGATGAGCGAGTCAGTGCATAATGTGTAAGTGAGTCAGTGCATGGTGTGAGTGAGTCAGTGTATGATGTATGAGAAAGTCAGTGCCGACTCCCTCTGCTCGCGCCGTCGGCCCCCCCCCCCCGGCTCCGTCGGACCCCCTCCTGGCTCCGTCGGCCACCCCCCCGGCTCCGTCGGCCCTCTACCCAGCTCTGTTGGCCCCCCCCAGCTCCGTCGGCCCCCCCTGGCTCCGTCGGCCCCCCCCCCAGCTCCGTCAGTCCTCCCCTGGCTCTGTCGGCCCCCCCCGGCTCCGTCGGCCTCCCCTGGCTCCGTCGGCCCCCTCCGGCTCCGTCGGCCCCCCCTGGCTCTGTCGCCCCCCCCCCCCCGGCTCCGTCGGCCTCCCCTGGCTCCGTCGGCCCCCTCCGGCTCCGTCGGTCCCCCCTGGCTCCGTCGGCCCCCCCCCCAGCTCCGTCGGTCCCCCCCTGGCTCTGTCGGCCCCCCCCGGCTCCGTCGGCCTCCCCTGGCTCCGTCGGCCCCCTCCGGCTCCGTCGGCCCCCCCTGGTTCCGTCGGCCCCCCCTGGCTCCATCGGCCCCCCCGGCTCCGTCCGCCCCCCCGGCTCCATCGGCCCCCCCTGGCTCCGTCGGCCCCCTCCGGCTCCGTCGGGCCCCCCTGGCTCCATCGGCCCCCCCTGGCTCCGTCGGCCCCCCTCCTGGCTCCGTCGGCCACCCCCCAGCTCCGTCAGTCCTCCCCTGGCTCTGTCGGCCCCCCCCGGCTCCGTCGGCCTCCCCTGGCTCCGTCGGCCCCCTCCGGCTCCGTCGGCCCCCCCTGGCTCTGTCGCCCCCCCCCGGCTCCGTCGGCCTCCCCTGGCTCCGTCGGCCCCCTCCGGCTCCGTCGGCCCCCCCTGGTTCCGTCGGCCCCCCCTGGCTCCGTCGGCCCCCCCGGCTCCGTCCGCCCCCCCGGCTCCATCGGCCCCCCCCGGCTCCGTCGGCCCCCTCCGGCTCCGTCGGCCCCCCCTGGCTCCGTCGGCCCCCCCTGGCTCCGTCGCCCCCCCCCCCCCCGGGCCCCGTCGGCCCCCCCGGCTCCCCCGGCCCCGTCGGCCCCCCCAGCTCCGTTGGCCCCCTCAGCTCCATCGGCTCCCTCCGTCGGCTCCCTGGGCCCCCTCACAAACGGCCCCGCCAGCCGCTGCTGGGAGCGCGCACGCCTCTGGCGGCCATCTTGCGAGGTAGGGCAATATCTTCATCCCAGAATGGTGTGAGCTACGTGAAAAGAAGGAATATATATTTACATAATATAAAATCAGCATAAGCAGAGAATAGGATGGTCCTGAGTCTAGACTTAAACAGGGGCAGAGATTTGACAGCACAGATGGCCTAGGGGGAGGGAATTCCAGACGAAAGGGGCTGCAGGGGAGAGAGAGTAACCTTCCGCTAAGTGAAGGTTGACCGGAGTCTTTGACAGAAGGACTTGATTGCTGGAGTGAGAACTTGTGAGATGCGAGGGAGAGGTGTGCAAGTCCATGGAGGATCTTGAATGCAATGCAGTGAGTTACCTTGAAGTTTGACTGGGTGGAGAATAGTGTGACCCTTTTCCATGATGTTTATAAGAGAGTTTGCTATGCCCCTTTTGACAGTGTGTCAAAAATTACATCGCAGATCGTTTATATTACAACCCTTTGTTAATCCACTGGTGAATAAAAGCTTTATCATGCCCCATTATTCGTGGGGGTTGCTTGACAATTATTCACCATGCTGGTAGACTTTACTTATACTTCACTTCACCATATCACTCGCCACTGATGTTAGCCATGAAGCTGAGGTTAATGGGTTCATAGTGCAGCGCACAAACCACTGCACACCTGCCTGCCTCTTCCAGAATGAACTCAGCATCGGAATGGTACCAACATTGCTATAAAGCATTTGATTCTGGCATGATGCACACATCATATATATTTTGGTATTCTAATGGTCACCCAAAGATGAACACTCAATTTTAAGGCCTAAATTCAGATGTTGAGATGCTACAAGAGTAGACCTTGCCAGTATATTGTGATTGTCCAACAGCTGTAGGATCTGGCAGTGGAGAGAAAATTAGGACAATATGTAGTGGCATTACCAACATTGATCATCTATTGACTTTTATGTACACACCTGTACGTTTCTTAGGAATGTATTGATTTTTTCGGTAAAGTCCCGTGACTTTACCGAAAGAACCAGGAATTTCGAGAATTTTATTGTTATTTTATTTGATCAATTTATTATTTTATTCTCATTCTACGTGACTTTACCGAAAGAACCAAAGAAGGAGAACCAAGAATATGAATCCCTGCAGTCACGAAAGCTTTAAATCAAAATGTATTGATTTGTCGATCCATTGATGATATTGATGGCAGTGGTTAGGAATAGGGCTCCTGCTTCTTGAACACATCTGTCAGTCGGAATTAAGGATGTGGGAGGTGGTGGAGGACTTTGTGTATTTAGGTGGTAATGTGCTCAGCATGTAATGATTCTTTGATTACATTTTATTTTTATAATCAACAATGCATACTGAGAGTTGTGCGTGTTAGGGTTTTATGGAAATTCTATGGAAATATTACCCCTTAGGCTAATGGAATGAATGAAAAGAACACTCAAAACCAACAATACAAATAAACCAGTACAAACGAGACGAAATAATATATTCTTGAATTGCATTTTCACCCGCCCAAATCATGACAATCCATCAAATTGCGCTGGGGGCAATGAATCATGCATAATGCAGTGGGCTGTAAGAAGGATTTCAAGAGATGTACTGCATTAGTGGGCTGGGTTTTCAGTGGATTACATTAACCATTTTAGTGTTAAGAGATCAGTGTTTGAAGTAGTGTGCGTGCCTACTGTTCCAAAAAATATTATGTTCTTTAAATGTTGGTGTATATAGAGGAATATAGGAATTTAATGGCGGGATATTTAGGAAGCATTTTGGAAGTTTAGAATGCACATGGAAAGGAAGCATTGTTTATGTGATTAGGAGTAGGAGATTGTGATGAGGGGAGCAAATGTTGGAGGCTGAAAGAAGACAGATTACTGAGACGAGTGTAGTGACTGTACTTGTCACTGTATGGTGCCGGGGCTTGCGAAGCCACGGCCGGTAATGTGTTGTCATTACGGGCAGCCCTAGCGGGGCTTGGGTGAGTGCTGGTTAGCGCGGAGGCATCGCGAGCAGTGCAAGGGTGGGAAAAACCTGATTTTTTTTTGCCCGACAAATCGGGTTATTGGTTTTAATGGAATTAAACCCGATTTTGCCGATTAAAACCTCGTTTTATTATCGGCGTCTCGTGCACACTTCAGTCCTGCTCCTCGTCGTCGTCCGCCGCCGCGTCTTCGTCTTCGTCGTCGCTCTCGCCGCTGGACTCGGTGTTGTCGTGGCCGTCGTCGGGCATCGGGTAGTCGTAGAACGCGTTGAGGTTCGACTTAACGAAGACGAGCTTCTCGACTGTGTTGGGCGCCAGGCTGTTCCTCAACTTGGAACGGATAAATCCCATCGTCGAGAAGTTTCGCTCAAACGCAGCGGTCGACGTGGCCAAGCTGAACAGTTTGATGGCGATCTTCTGGAGCGCGCATGGCGGCTGAGCCCGGGCCCCGGCCGAACGCCGCTAATGGGTGCGTGCGACTGATATCCCGACTTAACTTTAATAAAACCGAATAAAACCGGATTTGGGCAGGATCCAGGTGCTCTGGTTTTATGTAAAAACTGATTAAAACCCGAATGAATAAAACCGGGTCGTGCCAGCCTTGGAGCAGTGTGCGGTGCGGGCTCCTGGTGAGGGAGCGAGAGGGAGCGTCAGCCAGCCAGGGTTACCTTGGGGCATGATACGCTGGTTGACGTGCTGTCACGTGACCGGATGATATTGGAGGGGGGCCACCGGTGGACGGGGGCCGTGGGACGGTCACGTGGTCTAAAGGAGCTCTCGGGAACCTTCGAGAAGGAGCCCGAGAGACCTGGAAAGTGGGTGGGGCGAAGGGCGGAGCCAGCCCCAGCCTGGGGGCGTATAACGAGGGCCCCGTGAGGAGCTCGAGGTGCTTCGTGTGCTGGTGTTACAAAGATCCACGTCGGGGAGAAGAAGCCTCTAGCCACGCGGTCCGGGACCCCGTTTGTGGTCCGGACCGGGATAGCGAACCGTGTCTAGTTCTGCCGAAGCGTGGTTAGATGGGCATTCGAGATCCGAGTGTAGATCGTGTTGTGTTGCGTGTTGATGTGTAATACAGTGAGGGAAAAAAAAGTATTTGATCCCCTGCTGATTTTGTACGTTTGCCCACTGACAAAGAAATGATCAGTCTATAATATTAATGGTAGGTTTATTTGCACAGTGAGAGACAGAATAACAACAAAATCCAGAAAAACGCATGTCAAAACTGTTATAAATTGATTTGCATTTTAATGAGGGAAATAAGTATTTGATCCCTCTGCAAAACATGACTTAGTACTTGGTGGCAAAACCCTTGTTGGCAATCACAGAGGTCAGATGTTTCTTGTAGTTGGCCACCAGGTTTGCACACATCTCAGGAGGGATTTTGTCCCACTCCTCTTTGCAGATCTTCTCCAAGTCATTAACGTTTCGAGGCTGACGTTTGGCAACTCGAACCTTCAGCTCCCTCCACAGATTTGCTATGGGGTTAAGGTCTGGAGACTGGCTAGGCCACTCCAGGACCTTAATGTACATTCTTCACAATGTCACGAAAATGATTGTATCTTCAATTAAGTTGTGACACTGAATCTTGATACTTAACTCATTTATAAAGGAGGTGCTGTACATCGTTCCGTACTTCGTGTTGATGTGCCAAAAATGAAGGGTACACAGTTCCTGTCCCTTATTATGGCTTTTACATCCTCTGCATGCTACAGGCAACAAATGCAATCTGTGGAGTTATTCTACAAAGTGTGGAATGGTTCTGAATGTGTATTACAGTATGTGCTACAAAGAAGGGCCATTGCCCAAAATGGCACGTGTTATATATTTCTCCTTGTTAAGGTTATATTGTTGACAAATGTGAGTTTTTTGTTCGTTATTTGTGCTTACGCACCACTCCCAACGGAGTATCGCCATAACATTTGTGTAATTGTGTTAGACGTATTCACGTAATAATCAAGATTAACAGCCACTTAACAATCGACTGATATGTGAAGTCCCACAATGTGAGGGTTGTTGTATAACCATATTTCATGCTGATCAATGCAGGTTGGTTGACGGTGAAAACCCAGTTTTGGTTTGTAATCTACTCACCACTGATGTTTGCCATGGCTGGGAATCAAACTCTTTAGAACTTATGTTTGTGTTTAGTTTGTTGTCCTTCCCCCCACACCTCTGATTAGCATGGTTGGCTACATACGGTGCGAAAAAAGTTCTACATACCTAAAGGTACGCCTTGTGTTTATACAGTATATATGCACACAAATAAAATGGTGCACTTTTATTAATATTTATATAATGGTGTACAATTACAGGCTATTCAATCTAATATTGTAAAACAAAAATCCCCAACACTTGAGCTAGAATACAAACTCATTTTCTGGAGTATCACCATCTAAAGTGGCTCTTACTTTATTAGTCACATATATTGTGAGGTGGAGCAGTGGTGCAGTGGTTTGCACACTTCAAAAAAATCCAGCAACTTAAGTTGAATTCCCAGCCACAGCAAACATCAGTGGCGAGTTATATATTTACCCAACCTGCAGTGGCAAGCTTGGTGAAGTTTGGTCAAGCAAACCC
Organism: Petromyzon marinus; assembly: GCF_048934315.1. Lineage (NCBI taxonomy): Eukaryota > Metazoa > Chordata > Hyperoartia > Petromyzontiformes > Petromyzontidae > Petromyzon > Petromyzon marinus. Next base: position 21,089,693 of record NC_133667.1, on the reverse strand, counting down.
CCATGACTGACTGGCATAGCACCGAGAGGCTTCCTCTCACATTGACAAAGGGTTGTAAATTGTATATTACTTTTATGTTTTTTTTTTTACCTCCGGTAAACAAATGTATTTCCAAGAATCTCTAAATATATGAAAAATGTGCTAGTATTCAGGAGTATCAATGTTGAGAGCAATGCAATGCATGTACAGTAATGTTGTGCAAAGTGGTACTGTTAACCTAATCAGTAAGTAAAACATGATGAAAACGTGTGAGATGAATGGAAAGAAGAGACAACGTGTGGGTGAGTTGTGAAATATTGTTTGGAACCGCTGTGGTTGTCTGGAAGATATGGCATTCTGCGTAAGTATTAATTAATGGTAGTCACAGAATTCAAACTGAAATATACTGTATGTCTCTCACTCGGTGTTTTTATTAACAAGTGAACGCAAGGGTCTTTTTAATATACGTACCATCTTTTGAAAAATAATACAGTAGGAAGCTTTTCACAATAATATTTCACCCGAAGCATGCAGATTGCTTTAAAAATGTGCTTATAATTGAATAGATTTATATTTTTAGGTTAATTCTCTTTGTTTATATTTTGCAATGCTGGAATGCACGTCATTTCCCGTAACAAAAATATTCAGCTCCATCCCACAACCCCAGCTTGAAGCCAAGGTAATACAATAGCTCCATTGAGCATAAGTGCTTTCCGTTTTGCCTTACAAAGTCCACTTTGGTGAGTTAGCTGCAACTGCAAGACGAAGACTAAATACTTAAATTGTCTTGCCAATGAAAACTGAGAAAGTAACTGGTGTCTTAGAGCGCAGCAGTGACTGCATATTGTAATATCAAGCCAAGCAATAAAGACAACCTATTTGTAAAAATAACTCTACAAAGTAAATTCATTTATTTGATGTGAAAGGGGTCTTTTTGAAATTATTTTCTTAGCAGTAATTGCCACTTGCTCTAGGTTTACATTTAAACAGGCCCAGCATAACAAATAGTGAAACTTTTTTTTACTTCAGTCGACTGAACTTATAAATACTTTCAAATAGGTGAGTTGCTTTTATTTTACCAAAGGTTAGAGCCCAATGAGATAATTATTTTATTTATATATTTTTTTTATTTTCAAGCAAGGCCTCACAATGAGTCATTGTGGTGTCGTGTTGCTTTCTGGAATTGGGTGCTGTGCAAAGGATTAAATCCCATCGTTGATGGCTGCGCAGGGCTCTTAAAATAGAGACACTTTGCCGAACCGATATGTGATTGGCACTTCGTTTTAAGTGTGTGATTACTTAAAACAATTCAGCGTTGTTGCCACCTGTTCTTCTCATGAGTTATTGGTCAGTATGACGTAGCCTGAACAATGGAAATGTTATACGCTCTACAGCAGCTAGCTGCGCCGAACGTGTTTAGCTGGGGAAGGCTTGTTTACTCACATGTCCACCGTAACTGAGTAGACTAAACGTTTTGAGAATGTAACATTGAGAGTATACACGGACTCTTCGCGCTGTTGAATGTAGAGCTTTTATTATCCATTACCCACCTCCCTGTGAATCCTGTTATTTTCAACAGACCAGGGGAACAATTCTTTTCACTGTTATCCAAGGATTCTCAGGAATTCACAGAACATTGTAATGACAGAGAACTGCATTTGCAATTGCAATTTTACATCTGCGGTTTGAGTTTCCGTGCAGCGGTGCGCACTGGGGCCTCTGTGTTTTAAATTAAATATATGATCCTTGAAAAACTATTGTGATTACAGCAGACATTAAAATCAGCATGATTTATACATTCGGCATTTTTAAATAAAGTGCGTCATTACTCATTGTTTTTTTTCGGTAAAGTCCCGTTATGTAGAAATACCATAAAATAATATAATTTTATGGTATTTCTACATACGTGACTTTACCGAAAAAAAAACCTGAGTAATTGATGCAGTCACGAAAGCTTTAATTCTTTATTAAAGTGCGTCATTTCAGATGTAATCGGGTGATGTCATTCAGCCATGACATTCTACTCTCTCTGTCTCTTGTATGTCCACAAGATACATTAGGTAAGCATTAGCCATTGCTTAGCAGAGGGATTTTACCGTGACCCTGTTAAGTGTTATGTTTATCGCAGACATAGCACCAGCGATAAAATCAATTAAATGCTGACGAGCTTTTCTTGCTGTGCATAGGCGATATTTTCTCTGCAGGGAAGGCCCCCCACATGTTTTGAGGGAGACATGAGGCAAATGTCAAAAGATTTGAATTCGATTCACGCCAAAATCTGAGCATATTAGTGATGTATTGTATGCTCACTATATCATTCACACAATTACAGTACTTAAAAAAAATTGAATATAAACTTTAATATAAAAAATAGAATAAGTGTACTGATAGCAAATAAACATACTGCAGCATGAATGCATTTTTGTTCATTTGACATTCAGTTGGATAATTTTCCAAAATGCTTCTGCTGTCAAAACCAATTAATAGTCATGAATAGAAACGGTATTTACTTTAAACATTCTTTAAAGTTGCCCGCACTTAATAAAATAACATCCTGTTACTAATGAACGTTGAAACAAGCCATATACATGTTATTTATATATATACATTTCCTAATGGCCAAACAGCCTAAGGGCACAGTATCAGGAAAAATGGATACATTCTGAATGTAGGTGCACATGAATACGTAGCATATGAGTTTGTAGATCTTGGCTCAGTCATACTTTCCGAATGTCGTTTTTGTACTTTATCATTGTGACAGGTTTTTTTTTGAAAAATATAAATGATGGGGGTGATTAACAATGAAAAATGTACAGAATGAACAGAAAACCCGAGTCCTGATTGCGAATAATTGTTTTCGGTAAAAGTATAATCTGAATGTACTCTTTTTGATTTAAAGCTTTCGTGACTGCAGGGATTCATATTCTTTGTTCTTTCGGTAAAGTCATGTAGAAGGGAAACAATACAATAATAAAAATATAAAAAAATAAAATTCTCACGTTTCGACTGCAACACAAGCAATCATCATCAGGTGTGAAAACCACAGCAAGAAAATTTGAAAAAAGTGGCGGTTATTTTTCATGTTAGCACCACGGAGAGCGATTTGACAGTTTGTTCAGATGGACGAGTCCATCTACGTTACACAAGATCCAGGTCCGATTAAACACATTACATAAAATCCGTGATCTGGTTCCGTCTGTAAAAGATGTGATTCCGGACATACAGTAACCTGGCATCTACAAACTAAGTTGCCTCTGTGGTAGTAGTTACATTGGAGAAACCAAACGACATGTCTCGGACCGCATTCGTGAACACAAAGCAGACCTAAGACACGGTAGGACCAACAGCTCGGCCGTGGCAGATCACTGTTATAATTCAGTAGGCTCACATGACATTGATTTCTTCAAGACAGAGGTTCTTTGCAAACCATCTGGCTACCATGAGAGATTCGTTCATGAGGCTATCCACGTATACAAACACAGAGACAATTTCAACCGAGAAGATGGATTCTGGCTTAGCAATCATTGGAAGGATTTGATAAACCATTTCGGGTCTTAATTGATTGTTCACGCTTATGGTGGCTTTCAGACCGCATCCATTATTTTCGTCTCCCCCTCTTTTCCGAACATAGATGGACTCGTCCATCTGAACAAACTGTCAAATCGCTCTCCGTGGTGCTAACATGAAAAATAACCGCCACTTTTTTCAAATTTTCTTGCTGTGGTTTTCACACCTGATGATTGCTTGTGTTGCAGTCGAAACGTCGTGAGAATTGTATTGTTTTATATTTGTAATATGTTATTGTTCCCCTTCTACACGACTTTACCGAAAGAACCAAGAATATAAATTTGAATGTACTCTTTAATTCTGACCTCGAGCTTACCTAGAGCGTTGCAAAAACTTGGCATCTTCCCAAACATCCTTCTCTCTCTTATATTTAAACTTTCGAGCATATCCTATCAGCCAAATTTTAATATTTTTTGCCAGGTTTTCTGCCGAGATCCGTTTAATTGCCTTGGTTATTGCAACTAAATCTCTCTTCTATGATGTCCCCAAATTCCTCACCTGTTCAGCTCAAAACGATCAAAAATTTAGTAGCCTAACTTCTTGCCAACATCTACAGACAAGAAACCATTATCCCTGTTACCAGGCTACTCTAGTGGCTTTCAATCTAATCTCAGGTCACTCTCAATTGTCATCAAGATCCTCCATGGACTCTCACCCCTTTTGACCTCTTGCATTTAATCTCACGATAAGCCTCTCCACGTTATTTCCACTTCAGCAACCAAGACCTTCTGTCAACCCCCCCCCCCCGCTTCGGTTAATGTCTTCCCAACTGGAGGTCGTCCCATATTTTACAATACAACTTTTAAGTGGCTGTATAACAGTCCAGCTCCAGCACCCACCTCCTGAATTTTCACATCAAGCTGGCAAAAATGCATCTGTACTCTATCAGAGTATATTTTTTGTTTGCATTTTGACCACAAGTATTGTGGTTAATGCACACATGATTCCTTGTAAAAAGGTTTCATTTTTGTTGCTAGAAAAAAGGTAAAACCCTATTATTATATTTTGGTACTGGCAAAAGAGGTCTGATGATGTAGATGCTTACCCCGAGCCCTCATTACTTTGATGGTGCATTGTCTTTGAGCTGTGTGACGCCTTCTGGCGTCATCTGGTCTAGCACCAATTGAGACGAGGCTCAAAAGAAAGCCGTCTCTGGTGTGGACCAATCAGTTTCAAGGACAATGTGTATATTATCAGTGGTTTTTTTGCATTTTGACCACAAGTATTATGGTTAATGCACACGTGATTCCTTGTAAAAAGGTTTCAGTTTTGTTGCCAGAAAAAATAGGAAAACCCTATTATTATAATAGGAACAATGGGGTTAAGTTCCTGGTAGGAGTGAACATAGGGGTGAAATGGTAAATGTTTAATAACAATGACTACAATAAATAAAGAATACATTATAAAGAACAATGTGTTTTTATTATTACCTTTGATGATAATGGTTTGACGATAGTGGAGGTGATGGTGAGGAATTCGGGAGGGGGACCCCTCGAGAGATGCAACGCGATACACTTTAGAGCCAAGATTAGGGGCAATGAAGCAAGTGTAGTACGTATAAAGTAAAAATGCACAATTGCGAGTTCACAGGAGCGGCAAATTCGTGGTGCACGAGATTTACTGTGAGACTGAGATCGTAGCAGGCAGCCCAGGTGGCGTGTGCCTGATCTTTGCAGGCAGCTTCAAATTGAAACAAACATCCTGCGCCCAGCTCCTCGGTATCACTGGTCTGGCGCTACATACACTCACGGATACTCGAGTCCGGCGGGCCGTGAATAGGGAATTAGTATGCATTTGGTACCTCGCCGAATATATGCGAAACTCGCGAATAGCGAGGGTTTACTGTATATATCGCATTAAGTAGACACGATGAAGCTTATTGATCTGCGTTCACTCCCACGTGCTGTCCTCATCAATATAGCCAATTGGTGACGAATGCGAAATTGAAGCAGACATTGCGGTGCGATGAAACTGCCATGGGCACGATGTTGGGCAAGATGCATGTAAAAGCACGAAGCGTTTTTTTTTGCTTATCCCTCTGCGCGCGACTGTGTTTCAGTCGTGTACTTCTGCTGCTCGGCGGCCGTGTTCAGGCAGACGATGGTGCAAGCGCACGCGGAGGGCATGACAGCCGGCGATTACGTCTTCTTCTACGTCGATCCGTTCAGCGAGTCTCTGAGCGAGAGCAATGTCTCAGAGTCACGCAAACCCTGGAAACGTGGCGATGAGTTTGACGAGCAGGCGAAGGAAGCCTACAAGGTACAACAACTGTTCACTCTGCCTACGGAGGTTACACACCGTTGTCTATCTACGAGGTACACACCGTTCACTATCTACCAGGTACACACCATTCACTCTCTACCAGGTACACACCGTTCGCTACCTTCAAAGTACACACCGTTCACTCTCTACCAGGTACACACCATTCGCTACCTTCAAAGTACATCCCATTCACTCTCTACCAGGTACACACTGTTCGCTACCTTCAAAGTACACACCGTTCACTCTATACCAGGTACACACCATTCGCTACCTTCAAGGTACACACCATTCACTCTCTACCAGGTACACACCATTAGCTACCTACAAGGTACACACTGTTCGCCACTTACGATGGAATCTCTGACTTAAACAGCATTTATGTTCAGTGGTAACGTGAGATTTATAAGCAAAACGTGTTTGTTCCACAGGCTGTTATGATCATTTCTTATCGTGAACCTCAGAACATCGAATACAAAGACTTTGTTGTGAAGTTAAAGAAACGGGCTAAGGAGCAGTTCAATTTCACGATTGAAGACACGCTGGTGAGTATGCGTGACCCCGTGTGTACCAAATATAAAGTGTCAACGAGCAATAATATCGAAGATGAAAACAGAAAACATTTCACTTCAATGAATGTGCAGCTTTGTATGGTGTTTGTTTGTATATTGTTGGATGAAGGTATCTTAGCAGTTGTGAGATTTTATGAATGTTGATTAGACGATTCACACAGAAATATAGCAACGTGCTTCAAGAAGAACGTTTTCAGTTAGGCCATGGCACCTGCTATGACATGCATTGGAAACGTGGAGGCGGAGAGATGCATCCTAGGAATTGCACCGAGAGACAGGCGGGAACCCATGGATGAGAGAACAAATGAACCTTAAATACGTCATGTTGACTGTTAAGAAACGTAAGCAGACTTGGTCAGGACACATCGCTAGAAGGGAAGATAAGAGATAAGACTGGTGATGGAATAACAGCTAACGGAGTAAAGCATGGCTGAGAGGGGGAAGGGGCAATGATAACTCATGTGCACTAGCGAGATGGATTGTGGCCCGTCAGGATCATGAGGGATGGGGATGTAATGTGGATTCGATCCCTTTATCAAGCAGTAGATAGATCATTGCTGATAATACTTGTAATTATTATATAATATAAATGTCCGGCTCGACTGGCACCTTAATATTATAGCTGTCATTTTGTGGAACAAGGTGTTGCAGTGGAAATCAATCAAATCTCTGGGGCTGCTCAGTTATTGGAATTTTAAGCAGTTTTTTTTGGAAGCATCTATCATGAATATGTAAAACACAGTTATGATTGTAAATCTGACAAATAACTGTATAGTGCATCCATAATGACATCACACTTCATCGTGACTCTTCCAGCATTATGCATCTGTGCGTGCTCACATGTTCGAGTGTGGATGTGCTCAAATCACATTGGTTGTTTCGGCACCGTGTTTGTAAAGACATTCAAAGGAATGCCAAATACAGAACGCGACGGCCTTTTTGTTGAGATTCTTGTTAATGCTGATGTGTATAAACCGAAAGAGAGCTAAACTGTTTTTTTAATTCATACGGATGTGGTTCAACACATTATTCATTGTGTTCAAATGCAAACAGATGAATTTAATAGCGGGCTCCTTTTACGACGCCATCATGATGTACACGGCAGCGCTGAACAAGACGCTGTCTTCGGGAGGTGGTGTGCACGATGGTCACGCAATTACCAAGCACATGTGGAACAGGACGTATCGCGGTAATTAAACGCAAGTTTATTCAGTCCCATTATTAATTTAGATTAAGTTACAGAGCTCTGGGTGAGTGAAGCTGTGCTGGAATGAATACTGGTATTCACGCATTCTCAGGAAATGTTGCCCATTTGTGTACACATGTAGTGCTGGGCTGACTGCATAGAGCTCTTTCAGCACTTGTGTGAAATAAATGTAATTGCCATGAAAGCCACAACGTTTAGAATTTCGAATTTATTCACCTTTTTTTGCGACACACTGAAATGTACTGAGTTTCAGAGTCACAGATAAAATATGCCCGATGTAATCATTTCACTTCACGTTTTAAAGAGTTTATACCAATCTCCGTTTTGGTAAATCTGAAGGTACAACAACAACAAAATATGGTTTAATCTGCTTTGGGTGGTGAAATGTGTTGCGGCCCAAGAAGGAAAGAGAGGATTTTCAGATCAAGATACCAGAACTCATTAATTCAGATGTGCAAAACTTAAATTAAATGTTTTTTAACAATGATACATTTTTTTCTAGGTGTGACTGGAGAGTTCACCATAGACCGAAACGGTGACAGGGAAACTGACTTTTCTCTTTGGGATCTGACAGACATGAACACTGGGGAGTTTAATGTAAGTTTTATTTTAAGAATGTCTCCATGTTTTAACCAGTCTGTTGCTAGAAGTTCAAATAACCTGACTATCCAACTTTATTTTGTGTGTTCATAACATTTTTTTTAGAAACGACAAATACATTTATTGCATTGAGAAGCAACAAACGTAATCTTAATGCTTTATTTAAAAATGTTATATTTCTCTTTAATTAATAGTATTTGTTTATATTGCTTGTTACTGGAAAGGATGAAGTTAAAACCGTAGTAAAAGATGCAAAACGATATTCCATGCTTGAGGCAAAGTATAAATGATTGTTAAATAATACTTAAAATACTGGGTATCCATATGGCACCGTGCATTGTTAAATATTCATAATTAGACACCAGTTCTAGCTGGGTTCTAAAACCTAGACACTTAGTGATATGAAGATGTTCCTCCATATGTCTGCCTGTGACATTAGCGACACTCATCGCAGTCAATAATTTGCGAGAGTCCCCAGGTGTTTTTTTTATTATTATTTTAAGCGTGATTGCACATAACTCAAGCATTCAGATCTTTCGGTGTGCACTTCATCTTTCACATAACCCCAACATACAATCGTGCAGTTCACACTGCGCTTTTAGAATTCTTTAATAATGAATGACACATTTACCGACAGCCTGTTCAGTAATATTTGTCATACATGTTTCTTTGCAGGTAGTTCTCAGCTACGATGGGGCATCCAGTAAGCTTATTGAGGTCCCAGGCCTGGAGATACAGTGGCCTGGGGGATCCATCCCCAAAGACGTCCCGCTGTGTGGATTTGAGAATGAGGCCTGCATCTCTGGTGTGAACACAACTCGCAAATATTGAAGACAGCACGACAGAGAGCCAAACATATTTGTCTGGCCAGCAGTGATTGTGCTCAGTGTGTGATTCGTGTTATTTATTTAGTAACTTTATCCTGGCTGGCTCCTGTCTTGGATCAACTCTTTTCCTTGCTTTTTTTTCGTTTGCCTCCATGCCCACGTTTCGTAGTGTCTTGAGATGCATTAGTATTTGTATCATTGAAACTGCACATGCACATTTAAATTGTTATTATATACTTAAATATGAACTAGCATAGCTATTATTATGGTACATTCTAATCTGGAGGAGCTGGATATATCGATTTGTTATACAGTATTTAATAAAGAATATCGTTGCACAGTATTTGACAATAAGTATCATATGGCTGAGTGTACCATATTTTATCATAATTTGATTTAACTATATATCATAATCCTACTCGGGCAGTATCGTGTTTATCTCGATATTATATATAGTACGACTGAAGTATGGAAAACAACTAATTCCTCGTGTTTTTTACCTTAACCAGGTGGATTTTCAACCATGGAGGTTTTAATGATCGTCTTCAGCCTCATACTGCTGATAGTTGCAGTATCGTCCTTTCTCATATACAGGTTAGCAGCACATACAAAACATCGATTACACATATTGAGTGTATGCTAAAACAGCTGTTTAACATATTAGCACGTTTATTGCAAAATCACAGAGCTGCGTGGCTGTGCATCTGTTTGCACACAACGCAGTGGCACAGCGTACCGATATACATTCCTGAGCATGTGAATATCTCTTGTTTTTTTGTTTAACTTAAAAGGCTTCTCTTGCATGTCCACTCCTCTGCTTGGTAGTGAGCAGCAAACATTTATGAAAACAAAATCGGTCCACCCACCAGATATGAGGTGGCTTGAGAACAGAGTGGTTAGCACACTTGTCACCGAGCCAGTTCTCGTTTGCGTGAGCATTTCCATTCTGGCAGGCATCTGGTAATTTCTGTTGGATTAAAGCATACTACTGACTTTGGTAAAGTTGGCCATTAAACACCCTGGAAGTAATTTACGAAAGTAGTCCCAGATTTTTAGACGAAAGCTCAACCTTCAAAGATACATGCAACGTAATTGTAACATTTATGATTAAAATGTAAATTTAAAAAAAAAATGTGTAGCTATGTTTAGTTATATCTTTTCTGGAAGAAAAAAAACATGCCAGAGCGAGAATGGTTCACCTCCCCTGGCGATTAAATGCAAATTATGTGATTCACTGTCACAATTCATTTAAAGAATGCTTATTTATATATTTATACAAACCAGCTAAAAGTAACATTACTCTCAGTATAGCAAGAGTACTAAGCGAAGAAGATATATAAGAATGTTGCTGTCATGAAATGTACAGGTTTATGAGCAGGAAAAGCAGGCTGTATGTATGCTGAATTTTTTTTTGCACCGTACTTAGTCAACCGTGCTACTTGGAGGCTTTGTCTGATCGTCACCCAGTGTCAGGGGAAGATAAACGGGAAGCAATTATCATGGTGGGGGAAGGTCCAACTTGGGTGCAATTAGATACAACGTTCCATTTATCACCCCCACCCCGCTCATCATACGTACAATATCAGACTTGATCGTGTAACTGTTCTAGGGAATTCTAGGGAAGGCCAGTTGAGCCGGCTACAAAACCATCTCGACCTTATTCGTAATGTTGTGGGGGTTGGGGTGAGGGTAGGGGGTGAGGAGGGGGATTAGGAGGTGGGAATATATATATATTTTTAACCCTTTGGTAAATGGTAGCACTCCACTTTTTTCATATGTGATTCAATGAATGTATCATGAGCTTAAGAATAGATAAACCTCTATTTTGCAGTAAGCTGTTCCCTTTTTTGGATAAAGACAACTGAAATGACTAATTAATATAAAATATTGAGTGTTTTAAAAATATAATTCCGTGCTATAAATCAAAACTAAATACAATGGATAATCATTAACGGCCTTTGTTAATCCACTGTTGGATGATGATCTTTGCATGCCATCTTGGTCATCTGAGTTGCTTGACCGTAACATCACCATGCCGGCCAGTGCTTGTTGGTGAAGGGGGCTACTCAAGGCCATTCTCATATCACTCACCGCTGATGTTAGTCGTGGCCATGAATCAAAATCAAGTCGCCGGGTTAATAGCAAAGTGTGTTAGCCACTGCCTGCTAGAAAAAAATGTAAAGGATTATTTATTTATTTTTAACAACGTATGGCTGCTGGGATGTTAAACCTTCACCATCACCAGATTACGGCGTGATGTAATGCAATCAAGTTTCTCACAATATGACAATCAATACTTGATGACTTTCGTATATTTTATGGTTTTTATGTACGTTTTAGTGTTCCCTAGAATAATGTGTTGAAGAGAGTTGGATTTGTTTGATCCTCCTGAGCGATAATCGGCCGATGAACACAATGGTTGTGTCGCCAGTTCTTGTGCCTTTTCAAACATTCACCAGTGTGATTGCACGTGATGCTGGTATCAAAAACACATGGTGTCTTTCAGGCTTCAGCTGTTAACGTGGCCATTTTTTTGCCATAGTTAACCATCATTTTCCATCCCATAGCTAAATTTACTTTACGCAAAGAATTTAAGAGAAAAACAAGCCAGGGCCTATTTTAAAAGTTGCGCACAGCTTGTTTTCATATGTATAATGGACACATTTACAGTTTCGAGCCTAAAATTTCAATGCCACTTTATTTTCATGTACATTTGATAACATTGCTTTTAGAAAGGGTGAAACAAAATTATATTAGCCGAGGTTTTTTTCAGCAATTCATATCGTGGCCTAATTTATCTGCCAGTTGGCTGGCATCAAACTCATTTCCATGGGCATGGTTTGTTCTTAAACGTCTGCCATTACACCTGGTTTGAAAAATTAAGGACACCACCATCACCAAGTCAGCTAAGATACTTATGTATTCCAGTGTGGGGGTATTTCTGGGTCATTGCAAAAACTGTGCTTCTGTTTGCTTGCTTTCACATGTGTTCCACTTAGGAAGTGATGGAAGTTTAGGTTGGACCTTACAATGCCGCACTTTTGTTTTTGGCTATGCAGCCGGTGGAGTTCATTTGCTGACGTTCCCCCCCACCCCCATCTATAAAGCCCCAGTGCAGTGTGCAGGGAATTGCCTGACAAGTGCTGTCATGAAGAGAAGCAGGCTCATGTGTAACAAAAAAAATATGCCGGCTCAGCTTCTTTGGCGTTGAGTCTCTCACTTTTGTTCAGCCACAATCATGCGTTCATGAAAGTAACGATCTGTGTGGACCTGTGTGTGAGTGATGCAGGAAGCTTAAGTTGGAAAAGGAGCTGGCCAGCATGCTGTGGCGACTGCGCTGGGAGAACATCCAGGTCAGCAGCCTGGAGAAAGCGCGGCGCAGCGCCGGCAGCAAGCTTACCCTTTCCATGGTACTCGGATGCAAAAACACCGGCTTCACGACGCTTCCACTTATATTCTTTAGTCCCCTGTTCAGTAATGGCGGGGATTTGACTCAGTGCACATTGTGTGTTGTTTGCCAATAAAAAGCAGTTCAACAAAAAAATAACAACTATAATAGAGGGTTGTTTTGGGTTAGATCGTGTAAACATAAATGTGTCGTTAAATCCGCCACCACCCGGCACGGCGAATTAGTAAGATTTGTCACGTAAACAAAACATGACAATTCGTTGCTAGTTCAGCACACTGGTGTGTTAGAGAGTAAACCCACAACATTTACAATTCGAGGACGATGTTTTACCAGTAATTAAAAAATGTACTATTTTAATTGTTTAAGTGATTTGCTTACCTTTCCAATACTTTGCACTCCTATTGTCTTTTCGTATTGTTTGTTGTTGTAACTTTCTGATCCGCCCCTAATGGACATCTGTGAAAAAGAGCTTTGTACATTTACATTTATGCGATCTAACCCAAAAACTCTATTGTGGAAAATATTGGTCGCAAAGCCTACGTGTTAAACAAAAAAAATGACGTCAATCATCTTTCCACATTAAATTGAGTTTTGATATGAATGTGTAAAGGTTCAGCAAACCAAAGAGATATACCTTAAATGTTTTGTTTACAAATCTGACCTTAATAACGTCGTGATTTATTTTAATATATTTTTATTATATTTCTACATACGTGACTTTACCGAAAAAAAAACAATGAGTAATTTATGCAGTCACGAAAGCTTTAATTCTATATTAACCCACTTCTACGGGGAAGTTACCTTTACAATTCTGTCCTAAACTTATTGCCCTGTGTTGTCTGTTCTTCGAAGTGCTTCAATGTGCTTCGTCTTTTGTTTAATGTGCTTCGTTTTTGTTTTTTGTTCACCGTGGTTTTGTGTTTGTCTCTATGCTTCCGTCTGTTTCCGCCCGCACGCTTGCGCACCTTGCTGTCCTCGGCCCCTGCCCCCAGCTCTGCTGCTTATTTAAGCCCCTGTCTGTTCATCCCTCCGGCCCTTTTCTTGCTTCTCTGTCCGTCTTTCCTCTTCTTGCCTCTTGGTGTCCCTGTATAAAGTATTTCTGCTACCTCGTACCTCGTATTTGTTCACTCTGTCTATGCTGGTGTGTTCAACCCAGAGGATGAACACGAAATTTAGCACTCTTCTGAAATTCGTGGTCCACCGGGCAAGTGTCTAACTGTGTTCTTGGCCGACTGGTTTTACATCACGTAATTTTTTCTTAGGTTTGCTGAATTCTCGTCTCTCATCTTCTTGTTGTATTTACCTCCGTGCAGTTTAACGCTCTCTGTGTGTTGCGTTGATGTCACCCTATGTGCTCCCTCGCTATTTGTTTTTTGCACCTGATGATGATCGCTTGTGTTGCGGTCGAAACGTCGTGATTTATTTTAATATAATTTTATTGTATTTCTACATACGTGACTTTACCGAAAAAAAAACAATGAGTAAATCTGACCTTATGAAGGTCAAGAGGTTATTGTGGCTAGTGTTGCTGATGCAACCACGACCTGCCTTCACTTCCTTCTGTTGAATCCTGCAGCTGATGCAGTAATACACCAGACCTTGGAGGTCTGTAATACACCAGACCTTGGAGGTCTGGTGTATTACAGTATCCCATCCTCTGGCTTTAGATCTTGTCTTGTGTTGCCAATCTATAGGTGTCAATGCAATTCCTGTCTGCCCTCCTTTATCCTGCACACATGACCCACCCATCACCACTGCTTCTGCCTGATTACATCTACTACACTTTTTGACATGAACTTTCAAATTGCGTTCCTTATCCTGCTGTGCAGTTTCTAGCATGGTCAGCATGCCCATGTATTTTAAAGTCAGAAGTTTGTTTTGAAGGTGCTTTGTTAAAGTCCAGATTTCTATCCGATTCAGCAACACAAAATAGTCATAAAAACCCTGCTCTGCTAACAAGAGTATTAATCTCATACTCTCCACCAGATATAGTGTAAAAGTTACATTTCACTATCTACACCCTTGATATTACCCTTGATATGTATTTAGAAACATGTGTTTCGATTATTTGACTGCTAAAAATGTCCACATGACAAGCCACTTCGTTGAGCGATCATTTGCGGCCAAGTTGCTTCTGAAAAATAAGCTAATAGCTCAGTGGGCTTTACCTGCTAAAATAAAACGTTTATTGATTTACTTTCCTTTCCTATACTTTGTACTCCTATCGTGTTTTTGTATTGTTGTTGGAACTTTCTGACCCGCCCCTACTGGACATGTGACAAAGAGCTTCATAGCTCATTGAATTCTGAAGAGTATAAATAAAGATAGTAAATCAATAAATAAAAAAACACATCTGCTTTTTCAAATAAAGGGAATACTTTTTAATCAGTGTCACCCTGCAGGTGTCAGGACTCGCGTGTAAGAGGGCTGTGGATAAAACGAATTTCGCTGAACTGACTTTATTTGAGGAGATAGTTGGTGGTTGGAGAGAGCAGTGGCAATACAGTTTCCAGCAAGGCGAAGGCAAAGGAAGAATGGACAATGGAAGACCAGATTGCCACTCAGGATGATCATAACCACAGGCGGCGGAATGAAATTGTTTTTTGGCATGGAGGGGAGTAGCAGGACCTGTGCTGTCGCACTGCAAGCTGTGATGTTTGTGCTAAAGGTGACATGGTTACAGTGGTTGATACAAGTGTAATGCTTTCGCCTCCGTATGATTAGATAAATTGCCATTATTCAGTATCGCGATGTGATTCAATATTCAATTACTATTTTGTCTTGTTTTTTTTTCATCTCACTTGTATCTTTTCTCATTTGTTCTTTATCACAGTCCAGTTGCGTTCTCTCCATTTGACTATATGTGACCACATGTAATTTTCACGTAAAGTAGTAGTTCTTACACACATCAATAGATATATTAGCTTGCGTAGACAATTTGTTTTAATCGATTAATCATGACGTGCCTTACTGGTGGCTCATTAAATTATCAATGCCCTGCTCGTTGATTATTTACTCTTCTTTTAGGAAAGGCATTGCTCAGGCTAACACATTTTCCGAGAGGCCAATTTAATAAACCCTTTTTTGCAGACGTCGGTGGCGAATGCCTCAGCGATAATGATAGCTAATTTAAACTGCGGTATTTTTTTTGGTACTTGCGGGAAGGAGAAGAGTTTATTGTACGGAAAAGAGATCATAATTTGATTTTGTTTTAGAATGCACCAGATCCTTGTGTGTGGCATGAGCTCCTGTTTGCTGTGTTCGGGGAGGATTTATGTAGCGTGTATGTGCGAGTGTGTATTTCATTGTAGAACAATGAGTAATGTATTTATGCGCGTGCGGTATTGTGTTGCGCATGTGTGTTGGGCATTCACGGATACATTGTGACCGAGTTAATTTATATGTGTTGAAGAAATGTGTGCATATTTTAGGAACTACGGCTTGTACACTTGTCTTATTCATTTGCGGTATGTATCTGCGTGTTCACATTGCACATGTATAAGTGTAGTTTCCGTATGTGTGGCGATACAGTATGTGTGTACGATCCTTATAATTCTGTGCATGTATTTATTTTTTTATCCGAGTCGTATAATTTGTGTATGCTAGTAGTGAACTGTATTTGTGCGAACAAAGGTTTGAATAATGTGTGTATACATGCATCTTGTACTGTTATGCATGTTGCGTATTACAGTATCCCCTAGTTATTTGCGAGGGTTACATTCCGGAGATGATAGTGAATAGAAAATTTCGCGGAGAATGATATTGACCTATGAAAAGTCAAGCACGTATTAACAGGGTTCACTCGCAGTTTCACAGAGAATATTCACAAGCTAACAATTACAAATGTTGTACACGTTAGTTTTAATTATAGATTTTAATAATTAGAGACTGGCGGCATATTTTAGTGCGTGTGGGAAATCATTCCAAGTTGAATCCGCTCAATCTGAATGAGAGTATGTGCCTTGCCAATATTTTTACTCTAGGGACATTTGAATTGTTATGATAATAGGATAGAGGAGCATAATAGCTGTTGGAGTAAAATTATAGTTTTGAGTTGTATACTTTCGTATTTGATGTGTGTGAATTGTGTATATTATATGTTTGAACCAAAACAATCAGTGTACTGTAGCACCAGGGTTATTATAGTAAAAAAGGGGTTTCCCTTTTGGGGTGGTACTCATTCAGTCATGAGTACATTTGGTATTTGTGCCATTTCTGTAGTGCAAGGTTAGCATAAGGAACTATATAGTTCAAAGACGAGTATAGTCTGCCATTCGTTTCACGGTAGAGGGTGATTAGGTAATTTGCAAGTATCCATTAAAGTTAAATAATGCCACAGGGTCTTTAACATTCACTGTGAAGCAGACGGTACATATATTTGGTTAATGCACCTGCGGTATTTAGCAGGGTAGCCGCTGGGTTCGAACCACGAAATTTAGCAAATAGCAGCATGCATATGTGCTGTATCTCAAGCCATGTCACCCCATGTCCTGTTTACGACCCTAAGCCAGTGATGGGAATTCCAGAAGCCTTTGGGAAGGGGACATCTCTTCACTGCTTGTGAAAATGTTCTGACTCTTGATTTTTTTAAACTGTAGTTTTATCGAGATACTGATGTGTATTTTGATGCAGTGGAACTGATGCAATCTGTATTTGATTTTTATCTGGTTTCGATTAATCCATCTAAACACTAATATAGTTAAGAGAGGTTTAGAGTTCATATTGACTAGATCATATCCCAAACTGATTGAATTTGATTGCCAGCAGAACCTGACTTGATCATTTGACTGAACTTATAAGTAATGTTTTATTATGGCATACAATTGCACCGATCAACGTTAAAAAGGTAATTAAGTTTTCGTATAAAATACTCATATTTATTGACAATTTAAGGTCAATCAACCACTTCAGCAAACTGTAGTTTGGAAGGGCTTTTCCACCATTGACCACACACACGGTATCAATCAAAGCCTAGAAAAGACAAATGGATTTTAACGATTATGAAAGGGCGTTTAAGTGAGTGAAAACTGAAGTAGCGTCAACCAAGCTCTCACAAATGAAGGCAAAAATAACAAACGTACAGACATCATTACTATTTACAAAGAAACAACAGCAATATTGAAGTTGCACGAAGAGAGCAGTAAATATAATCAGAAGAGCAGTTGTGAAAGGAGATATGCTCGTACAAAGGTAATTCACAGCGACAGATAATATCTTCTGAAGGTTAGATTTAAGATTTAAAGGCTTTAACATGAATTTAGAGGTTTTAGCCATCTCAGAATTGCTGATGACAGTTATTTTATGAAGCACTGAAATTAATTAAAAATTATGCAATGTCACAGAGAAGGCTGTAAATATTGATTTCGGATATATAAGTAAAATATAAATAATTTACCAGTTTGCTTAAAATGAAATAACCACTGAAGGGACGCAACTGGAAAACTCAGCAGAATATGTTTAGCTCGGGCAGCTATTGAAGGTAAATCGAGATATTGGGATCCAAGCGATGGAATACAGAACAGTAACAGGATGGAGTGAATTTGGAGAGTTGAATATCATATTGAAGAATAAAGTTTAAAATCAGTGCATACATCTAGCTATGACATGGAAAACACAGACACTAACAAAGATTGTGGAACAAAAGCTGAGATGTGTCAACAGAAGTATGGAGAGACACATTAAAAGGAACACATGGTCTATGGAACAAACTAAAATTAGAATATTGTCAATTTGGATAAGTAAATAAGCTTGGGCAGGACACATTACTCGATGGTATGATTGCTGATGGATGAGGCAGCCGAAGGACACAATGCATCAAAGGGTACCTACCACCATGGAGATGGAGCAATAAGATCAGTCCATGTGTAGTGAATGACTTTCGAGACACATCAAGTAGAAGGCTTCTTATTTATTAAGAGCACACTGGGCGATACATTATGTAACGCAGCTACACATAGGCGACCCTAACACTGACAGCCCCATCGCCAGCATACAACTACTCAGCTGTCCGACTAGCGTAGCGACAGCGGCCGAGAGGGCCTTGCAGCAGATCAGCCACGTGGACAGCGACGCAGCAAGGACCTAAGACTCCAAACAGCCTCGAACCTCTGGTTTGGTCCTCCTTATAGCTGCCCCGGCGTGGCCAAGCTCCAGCTCTGGCCACGCCCCCTTCCAGAACCCTCGAGCCGGTTCCCGGAGCTTCTCGACTGACTCCGCCTTTCACCTTTACCCCAGATACGCCCCCCCCCTTATTATAAGGCATTATGTAATGCACCTATGACCACAATTACCACTCCAGGCCGACAGGTGTCACCCTGTCATTACACATGTACAGGAATGAGATGGCAGCCTGGATCATGGGGGAGGGCAATAGCACGGGGATACCTTCACCCAGCAGTGGATAAATAATGGTGATCATGAGAATTGTAAACTACTGAAAGTAAAGACATTTTTTGTTTACTTAAATTTGAATACAAAATTAACTCCAACTCCCCGATGAGCAATATCTCTCAGCTTAGGACTGTCACTTGGGGACTGCATCATTAACATATCAAGCTTATCTTGGTTCGAATATTAGAATGTTTTATAAAGTACATTTTATAAAAATTATATTATCATAAATACAGTATAATTGGTTATGTGGTTACTTGAATCAATGTGTACAATTGGGTTTCAAATGTGTTATTTATTTGAAACGCCTGTTATCCACCTTGATGCAGGGGCTGCTATTAGGAGAATCCCATTACTAATATTTAACCGCAAAAATAACTCGGCCTATCTGCATGGCCACTCGCAGATAAATATAGATAATAATGCAATCACCATCCACTTCTGGATGCACCTCTTACCCACATATGAATGCAGATAATAGTATGAATCTTCCAGGCAACTCCTCTTATCTGTGAAACCACGGATAATAGGACTTGTTGTGGACCATTTAGGTAAGTGGTGGCCAATGCACCAAGTACTGTGATCAATTTTGGTGGATCTCAACGGGCACCGCGACCCACCAGAAAGCTACGACCAACACTTTCCCAGATTAATTAGTTATTTACTCGAGACATACCAAGTATGGCGCCATCTATTGATATAATTTATGTTTTTAATTCTATACATTAATTATAATTATTAGTCATCCATACCATTGTTCTTGGTTCTTTCGGTAAAGTCACGTAGAAGGGAAACAATAAAATTAAAAATATATAAAACAATAAAATTCTCACAACGTTTCGACTGCAACACAAGCAATCATCATCAGGTGTGAAAACCACTGCATGAAAATTTGAAAAAAGTGGCGTTTTTTTAACGTTAGCACCACGGAGAGCGATTTGGCAGTTATTCAGATGGACGAGTCCATCTATGTTCGGAAAAGAGGAGGGGGGAGACGAAAATAATGGATGCGGTCTGAAAGCCACCGTAAGCGTGAACAATCAATTAAGACCCGAAATGGTTTATCAAATCCTTCCAATGATTGCTAAGCCAGAATCCATCTCGGTTGAAATTGTCTCTGTGTTTGTATATGTGGATAGCCTCATGAACGAATCTTTCATGGTAGCCAGATGGCTTGCAAATAACCTCTGTCTTGGAGAAGTCAATGTCATGTCCATCTGAATAACTGCCAAATCGCTCTCCGTGGTGCTAACATTAAAAAAACCCGCCACTTTTTTCAAAATTTCTTGCTGTGGTTTTCACACCTGATGATGATTGCTTGTGTTGCAGTCGAAACGTCGTGAGAATTTTATTGTTTTATATTTTTATTATTTTATTGTTTCCCTTCTACGCGACTTTACCGAAAGAACCAAGAATATGAATCCCTGCAGTCACGAAAGCTTTAAATCAAAATCCATAACATTATTAGTCAATTTAACACGTAGGCTTTCGCGACCAATATCATCCATAATAGAGGTTTTTTCTGGGTTAAATCGCGTAAATATATAAATGTGTCGTTAAAACCCGCCACCACCCGACACAGCCAACTAGTAAGGGTTGTCATGTAAACAGAACATGCCAATTCGTCACGAGTACAGCACACCGGTGTGTTGGAGAGCCAAGGCACAACATTTACAAACTGACTACGACGTTTCGCCAGTAATTACAACTAGCTTCATCATGAAGCTTCATCATGTTGAATGTATGCACCTTCCTGCCAAAGTAAATTCCTTGTCTGTGCGAACTTTCATGGCGAATAAAACCCTTTCTGATTCTGATTCTGATGATCACATCTGATTCAATGTACGACTGGTCCAATCACCAGACTCGATCTCAAACCAACCTATGAACCAGTATAAGTTAAGCCATGCAATCCTTTCATTTCATTATTTGTTTAATGGTTGTGACTGTGTACGGATACATTTTAAATACCACTTATTAAGAGCAACTTGCATTTGGTAATTGTTGTTAAAGGCAATCATACATTTTTGGATTTGGAAGTAGGGAAGAAAAACTCGAATCATGGCATTTTTGAAAGTTTTTTTTCTGTAATTCTCACGTGAATTTCAGTAAACACAAGGAGATCATTAGGCATGATGTACATAGCTCACACAATTCTAAATGGATAACACAAAGGAATTGATATCATGTATGTATCCATTTTCCATGAGAAACTAATTATGTGTGACATAATTGTGTGGTGGACACATACCAAAATGAGTACGCAATGCGTTGATTGGTTTTAAAAATGTTAATTTGACTGTCATTTGAACAGTGTTGAGCTATTTGTGGGAAATAATATGGAAATAAATGTTGAACACGTGTGTGCTTCTGAGATCATCTCGGGACAATTATTTGACAATAACAGGCATCCCATGAGTATATGACCATCTGCAGCTGTGATCATTTTTTGATGCATGTGTCTGAGTCCAGAGAGGCTCCAGCTGTGGATCACTACTCACCACACAGGGAAGGAACCAAATGTTTGCGAAGACGGGGTATTACAGGGTATGTTTTACACCAACATACTGGCTTACAGTTATTTGTCAAACTTGTATGATTGACATTATGGTCCATGGGCTTACAAGCTTAGACTGCATAGGGAAGTCCCAGACTAAAATAGAAAAAAAAATATGGTTATTTAGTGGTTTTCCTATGTAACGTAAATGATCACCCTTTCAACAAGCACAACCGAAAATGATAAACGAATTTAATGGGATCAATTATTTTTTTAATTATTATTGGAATGAGTTCATACCTACACAAACTGTTTATAGGTCTAGATTAACTTTTAATTTTAAATATATACTATATTCCTGATGTATTCAAAACTTCAGTATTTCAGGAAAACACGCAGTATTTTTTAAAATTCCTTATTTTTCCAGACTTAACAAGCTTCAGAGAATTACATAATTGCCATTCTCGTATCAGTTGCCACACACATGGTGATAGATTATTGCTTTCGATCATACTACGGTTTGAGGGAAATGAATAGTTTGATTTTGTAAAAGTAGCAGTTTCATCAAATATGTATTAATACATGCGGCTTACAATGCGCTCTTATCTACAAAAATGCAATATGGCATTAAAGTGCAATACTGATATCGTTTGACAGGGAAATCTGGTGGCCATAAAGCCAATCAACAAAAAGAAGATTGAGCTGACCAGAGAGGTGTTGTTTGAGCTTAAACATGTAAGTATAAACGTGTGTTGTGTTGAATGCATCATACATCTCGGATTATATATACTCATGCACGTATAAATGTAAACTATGAAGCTTTGTGACTTAATACAGTTGGCTTGTGAATGTGCTTTTTAAAATTTGTGTTGTCATTTTATGTGTTGGCATGCTTTTGTGAATCTGTTGTCACATTGCTGCAACATACGTGAGATCAGACAAAATATTGAATTTTTGGAGACTGACAAAGCAAGTATGGAACTGCTCATTCTTTGCCTGGCTTGCGCTATGTATTGACAGATGAGAGATGTTCTGAATGAGCATTTGACAAGGTTTGTGGGAGCATGCATCGATCCCCCAAACATCTGTATTGTAACTGAATATTGTCCACGGGGCAGCCTACAGGTAAGCCCAATCTGAAATGCACAGCTGTGTATGTTTACTTATTCTCTATTGCCCACTATCTTCCTCTTACCTCCTCTCACCCCCCCACTCCTTCCCGTCCCTCCCCTACCCTTTCGTGATCCCCAAGTACCCTCGTTCCTCACTCCTTTCACGCCCCTCCCATCTGAATCATTATATTCTGTCACCGTCTTTTAATCTGTCAGGCGTCTTGAGTGAAGGGGCTCTGTACATATAACATTTGATTCGATTTTAGGAGTGGACTAGTGCACATTCAATTAATGGCAATGTAATAAAATTAAAATCCAATTACCAAAACTGTAACCAATACCAGATGCGTGAAGCTTAAATTGTGGCACCTCTCTTGAGCACATGTAAAACATGGCATTTTCTGCTTGTGTACAAGTTTATGCACTGCCTATAGTGTGGGGATGCTTCCATGTAGCTATGGTCAGCACACTGGTGGAGGCTGTTCCACCAGCACTGGCATGAGCAAGCAACTGCAAGGCTGCACCATTACCTTGTACACTTTTAGAATATACCTTTAGCAGTCTCTAAAATGGTATACAGTAGCTATTGACTGTTTCTGTAATGTTATGCCATTGCCAAGCAGCTTGTTTGAAGTTCACTGTTTAATGACAGATGTTGTCTCAAGAATATTATACATTATTATATACTATATTTGCAAATACATTTCATGCTGTGAGAAATTAAGTACGTACACCAAGCATGCACTACATCAATCCCATTTAGATCTATCAGTGTGGAATACAATATTTATCTCAAGACACTGTACAGAATAAGTGGTGATAACCAGGAGGTACACATTACTGATGGTTCTATAGGAGGATTCCAAAGAAGCCGTTGTTATATTTAAACATGGAGAGATAATTCATAGCACAGCCAGTTAAGGGGAAAGCCAGTTCGAATTGTTGGAGCTGAGGACCAGAGACTTGCACCTTGTTTCGATGCCATATTTCAATACTTGGCAGACCTAAGCTGGGATAGTCGTGAATCCGAGTTTAAACTAAACAATGTTTTTGCGAGGTAAGGCCCACTGAGCTATGTGGCTCTTTTTCAGAAGTGAATTGGCTACAAATGATCGCTCAACGAAGTGGCTTATCAGGTGGACATTTACAAATACTCTAAACGCATGTTTCTCAATGTGGAAGGAAATAACCCTAAGAACCCGGAGAAAAATCCACGGGATCAAACCCACGACCTCCTATATACCAGGCGAAGTAGTTAACATTTCGCCTGTACCCATGAATTTATAAATGTGTAGTGGGTCCAACTGAGTCACAGACGTTGTTCCTTTTAGAGCAACACATTTATTTGTAACACAAAGGGGTAACTGCCCCTTTACCAGATACACCTAGGGTGGTGACCACCCAGCTAACTACACTATACAGAGGAGTTACAGCTACGACGGGTCGGACCTTCTCACTCAGGTCCGTGACCACGTGTTTGCCTCGTAGGACGTAGAGCTTCCAGCTTGAGACGTAGAGCTTCCAGCTTGAGACGTAGAGCTTCCAGCTTGAGACGTAGAGCTTCCAGCTCGAGACGTAGAGCTTCCAGCTTGAGACGTAGAGCTTCCAGCTTGAGACGTAGAGCTTCCAGCTTGAGACGTAGAGCTTCCAGCTTGAGACGTAGAGCTTCCAGCTTGAGACGTAGAGCTTCCAGCTTGAGACGTAGAGCTTCCAGCTTGAGACGTAGAGCTTCCAGCTTGAGACGTAGAGCTTCCAGCTTGAGACGTAGAGCTTCCAGCTTGAGACGTAGAGCTTCCAGCTTGAGATGTAGAGCTTCCAGCTTGAGACGTAGAGCTTGAGACGTAGAGCTTCCAGCTTGAGACATAGAGCTTCCAGCTTGAGACGTAGAGCTTCCAGCTTGAGACATAGAGCTTCCAGCTCGAGACGTAGAGCTTCCAGCTTGAGACGTAGAGCTTCCAGCTTGAGACGTAGAGCTTCCAGCTTGAGACGTAGAGCTTCCAGCTTGAGACGTAGAGCTTCCAGCTTGAGACGTAGTGCTTCCAGCTTGAGACGTAGAGCTGCCCGCTTCTAGAATGCAGCGACCCCGGTTCCTCTCCGGGACCCGCCGGGGCCGCTCCGTCCTTGGCCCCGCCCCCTTCTGGAGCCTTCCAGCTCCCTCTCGATCCCTCTCGAGAGCTCTTGCTCTCCCCGGACACGTGATCCCCCCCTAGTCCCCCCACCTGGGGGGCTCTCTGTGGACACTCCAGGTCACGTGTCTGCAGGGTCAACCAGAGTGCCATGGCCCGGGGCAACCCTGCCCCTGGGCTGACACTCTCCCACTCCACACGCTATGCGTGGTGCTCGCGCTATCCCAGCGCTCACCAAGCCCTGCTAGGGCTGGTACTACACCCGCCCACGGGGTGCACGCGATGACGGTGCATCGCGTGCCGTGGCCCTCTCAGGCCGGCACCATACAGTGACATCCCTGATGTCACTACAAATGTACCCGGGTTTTGATAAGCAGACCCGGGTTTTGATAAGCAGACCCAAGCCACGGCCTGGGAGAACTCTTCCATTAAGTGTTCATTCAAACTCTGAATGCACGTTTGTTTAATCAAAATGGTTACCACTTTTACACATATTTCAAAGTAATACCTTTACCTACTAAATATAACTAACAGCCTAAGCTACCATCACGTTAAACCCTTTAAGGCCAACGTTGATAGCATGTCCTTGTCCAGGTAGACAGTAACCAGGATCAAACGGATTCAGTGCATGTTTGAATCTTGTCTTGTCTTATTATATGTGTAGATAGTGTTTATACCGTATATACATTTTTAATGACCACCACCATCAAACGATCTTGCTTAGATACTTGCCCAGTGTAGGTGTGTCCGCCTAGGATTGGACACAAAGTCACAGGTGGATGATGTGGGAAGGGGCAGGGGTGTGGAGGGGCAAGTAGTGGGGATGGCATAGGATGGGAGGGTATGAGTCCACTAAATTAATGAGGACAGATCTCGGCCTGAATTTGGCACCTGTGCAAAATGGTCTTGGAAATGTGGGATTATTGTGCGTAAGTTCAGGGAAAGTTAAATGGTCATACTATCTTTCAATTGTGCCCTATTATTCAGGGTGCCATGGTGGCGAGATGTTAACTCCCTTGCCAGGTATACTGGAGGTTGTGGATTCCATTCCAACCCTGACGCCTGTATATTTGGAGTTTGCATACTCTCCCTGTGGTCGTGTGGATTTTTCTCCTGGTCCTTCGGTTTCCCCCCCCCCCCCCCAAATTTAGAAACATGCGTTTAGTGTATTTGGCTGCTATAAATTTGAACATGATAAGCCACTTCGTTGAGCTATCATCTGTGGCCAGGTCACTTCTGAACAAGAGCTATACAGCTCAGTGGGCCTTACCTGGTAAAATCATTTTTTCCGTGTTTATAACAAACTACGCATACTGGATTGAGAAATCAATATAAATGCAAATTCGATGTTTATGGTATTCGTGTCTTTATTTATTAATTAAAAATTTCTAAACGGACAAGAAGGACAAATGTGAGACTTAATTAATGAATGTTCAATTAAGTGTATTACTGGAGATAATAACCTCTGCAGTCCCCAGCCTAATTAAAGCATTGGAAGGAAGTCTGTGTAGCTTTTAATATCAACAGTCACGAATTACAACACATTAGTGGTGTTGATTTGAAGTGCCTTGATTTACTATTTATCTAATAGTGAATACGTGAACTTTTGTAAGTGTTCGAAACCATTTTCTCCTGTATGAGACCTCCTTTGCCAGTAACAAGATATAGGAATAGGTTTTACCCTTTTAACTGGCACAGTTGTACGCCTTTTGGCGTCTTTTGGTCCAACACCAATGGAGACTAGGCTCTAAGAAAAGCCGTCTCGGGTGTGGACCAATCAAATTCAAGGACAATGCATATGTTCAGAGTTGTCTTTTTTGTTTGCATTTTGACTGCTTGTGTTGTGGTTATTGCAAACATGATGCCTTGAATAAAGGTGTCAGTTTTTGTGCCAGTTAAAAGGGTTAAACCTATTCCCATTTTCTCCTGATTTGAAGAGGTATTCTTAATAAAATGTTGATATAATATGCCTCAGAATATTTCCCAATGAAGCAGTGTGTGGCTCACATCTTATTTTCGTGTTGTTTTGTAGCAGTTTAGGTTAGTTAAGTGTGTATTTAATCATTACATGTGCGTGTAATGAAAGGTGTGACGTGCCCCGATATTTCTTTTAACAGGACATTTTAGAAAATGAAAGCATTACGCTGGATTGGGTGTTCCGATATTCCTTAATCAATGACATAGTGAAGGTAAGACCAACACTGCGTTCCATGCTTCATAGCATGAACCTGAATACAAACCCTAACTGCTATCGTTTTATTTAATTTACTTAATGTGTTATTTGTTTGTATTTAGATTTCATTACGTGGTCCCAAACTACTTTCTTCCCAATTGAGGTGTTTCGCTAAATGTAATGCATCTTCATTTTTTTTTTAAATGAATATTGGTTTGTATATTATGTGCATTCTCTCGCTCCAAGTTGATTCAACTCACAAATGAGGTCTGCAATTTTCAGAATCTAAGGGGATAAAAGCAGTGAAGCATGGTGATAGCTTAGCACTTCTTCTATTTCCCTTGTGACCAAACCAAATTGAATCAAGCACTTCCTGGCAATGCTTGCCCAATCAACCCAGCAATTGCTTTAAAAAAAAAACATGCTATGCCAACGGACACACTTGAAAAGAGGACGCAAATAGTGGGGCGATTTAAATAGCAAATAAGAGAAGAGATTTAGCCTCCTCACAAGCCTCCAGCACAGGTACATCAACGCAATCAGAGTTTTTTTTTTAATGCGCTATTCCTCCACTCCCACGACAGGGAATGCTGTTCCTGCACAACAGTGTCATTGGATCACACGGAAGCCTCAAATCCTCCAACTGTGTGGTGGACAGCCGATTTGTCCTCAAGATCACGGATTACGGGCTGGCCAGCTTCCGCTCATGCAGTGAATGCGAGGATATGCACTCCCTTTATGCAAGTATGTTCTTCCATGTCCCAATCGTGTCTGCTTTTTCTGCAGCACAAGGAAAATACTCTAGAAATAAAAAAAACAAATAATGTCCAATGATGGACTTTTGCGGCTTCAAATTTGCCTACCTTATTAGGCCATACAGTTATTCTATTACCAACGCCATGATGATTGGATTTTTATTATTTTATGATTTGCTTACCCTTTTATTTCATTTTCCGTATTTGCCATTTTATAAATGAAAATGCCGCTGTCCGAAATGTCAGACCATTTTGATTTTTTTCCTTTGAAGCGCTTGATAAGTCACGTAAAGATTGCACCCAATGTAGAAATCATGTCCAGTACAAGTAACGTGCTGATTTGCATGTGTTTTGCAGTAACGCAATGCAAATCGTAATAATGCACAACCATGTGCTCACGCATATCAATAATCTGTGACATCACTTCAAGGCTGTTTTTAGCGCATAAATTTGTTATAAAACCTTGATGGCTTTAAAAAAATTAGTGACATGCATAGCAGCGATTGCTGCCATGGTTGCTAATTTTTAAAATATATTTTTGAGATATTTTCTTGTTTCTGCGCTAAAAACAGCACTGTCACGTGCTGTACTGTACTGGGCGATCACGGAGCAGCACCATGAGCAAACTGAAACCGTGATCGTGGAAACTGATGGGTCAGGTGAGTCGATTTTAACATTTGTTTATTTTCATTTTTTTTATTACGTCCACGTTTATTTTAATTCATTACATTTATGCTCTTACGTGGTTTATCAAGCTGCGACCAGACAAAATAATAATAAAACAATGGGCTTCCATCATTGGGCTGCAATTGTACATAGCTGTGTTGCTGCTGTCACAATCGCGACTGCCGTATCTCTTGGTGTAATGAGCGGAGCACCTTCCACGTGACGCCATTTGACATAGCCTTGATCTTCTGGCATTTTTATTTCGGAGCTTACGCACGATACGGTATCCCAGTGGTGTAGAGTGGAAATGTTTGGTGTGTGTTTGTCAGTGTGCTGTACATGTGTACAGGTGCATGTGCTATATTAGCAACTCTGTGTGAGAGACACTTTTTTTAATTGTTGATATTGATGTCTGCCTCCTGATTACCTAAGGCACCCCTCTTAACAAAATTCCCACTTTGGATGGCATCGCTTTTCTTTTGCTTTGGCACAAAAAAGTGGCTGCATGCAATTGAGTTACCCGGTTTGAATTGGTGCTCACTTGCCACGACCATGACCCACCCACATATTTTGGAGAAAATAAAGCACTGTCAAGTGAAGTGCATGAATTCGTAAAGACACGACCAGCCCTTTCAGCAGAGGGGAGTCAACCAGGATGGCTCTGCCAAATGGCGTTGTGTGTAAAAGGCATCCAGACACCTACAGCTGTTCATTTACTCCATGGAATGTGGCTTCATTATACGTGTGCCTGTGGCCTGCCACACTCTTGCTTAGGCTGTCAAGTTGCATAACGATAACATAGTGAATATTTTACTTGTTCATAAACTGCGTACATTTACACATTCAACAAGAAAAGTTTTGGTCATTTCTATGTATTTTATGTAAGAGGAAATACAAGCCAATTTAAACGTTGTGAACCATGCATGCATCCGTTCTTGTTGCATTGTTTTGATGCCATGAGAACCATGTTGAGGAAAACACACTTTACTATATCTACTGATTTTGCTTGAGAATTTAAGTATAATACTAAAATATGAACAGTCACATAATTGCTCGCACTTTTCTGAAAAAAATGGCTAATAATAGCCTAGATATATAAAAAGAAAATACAAATAAAAATTCCCTTTTAGGAAATGCAAATTTCCTTTTAAAATTGGGGATTTACTTGCTTTCAAAAATCTCAAGGAGGATTGCTTGGCAATCTTAACCCATATTTAAAATTAAATTCATTAGCTGAATGGGAGTACCTCTGTTTAAAGAGGTTGGTCAATTATTCCCAGATATGGTCAACAGTCTCTGTGGTCTCACTGTTCAGTCAGCTTTTGAATCAACTATTTTTCACAAAGAAAGATCCGAATCAAAAAGTTTATTACATAGGGTTTTATTTTACTTTGTTATTAAAAAGAGAATATGATTATTATATTAATGGATTGAGACACATTCACAATGCAATTGCATTACAATATGCAACATTTGCATAGATGTCATAAGCAGCATGACATCTATGCAATACTTTTTTTTTTTTACAAAATCAACGTAATTTTGTTTTTGATAATTTCAGGTACTGAAAACATTTTGCAACCAATCTATAATGAAGCATAGCAAGAAAATAATTACTTCAACCTTGTCGTGTGTTCCACAGAGAAGCTTTGGACAGCACCAGAGCTTCTGCGTTTAGAGCACCCACCTCCACAAGGCACCCAGAAAGGTGATGTCTATAGCCTTGGCATAATCCTGCAGGAGATTGCCTTAAGAAATGGAACCTTCTATGTGGAGGGGATGGACCTCAGCCCTAAAGGTGAGCCGCTGTCATGAGCATGGAGACGGTGCCATGCATATAGACCTATGAAACGTTGGTGGTTTTCACACCTGATGATGATTGCTTGTGTTGCAGTCGAAACGTCGTGAGAATTTTATTGTTTTATATTTTTATTATTTTATTGATTCCCTTCTACGTAACTTTACCAAAAGAACCAAGAATATGAACGCCGACTAAGTTAATGCTACCAGGTGGTGGTTTTCTGGAAGAGTTTGGCTCGTGACAATGACGTCTGTTTGAATGGGGCTATAACTGGAATTTATTCTGCTGCTATTTTCAGAGATTGTACAGAAAGTGAAGAATGGCCAGCGTCCATACTTCCGGCCATCCACGGATGAATCTTGTCACATTGAGGAGCTTGGGCTTCTCATGCAACGCTGCTGGGCCGAAGACCCAGCGGAGCGACCGGATTTCAGTCAGATCAAGATGCTCATTCATAAATTCAACAAGTGAGTGCAGGCAATTGGGCAACGTGGAGACGAGCACACTCACGACTGAGCCACGTTATACGCCTAGTCAGTGATTCAATTTCCACAGCAATTGGGTAACTCCTTTAGGGAATTATCAAAGTACACCATTTACTGTGAAGTGGTTATTAAAGGCCCTGTGACATCATTTACAAAAGTAGGTCATCCCAAAAGTGAACATTACCCGTAAACAGCAGAAAGAAATCTAAATGTCACCACATGATTACAATTACCTTAGTACCCATTGCAAAAGCAAGAAAGGTCAATGGCCTCACACCTGGTTAAAGGCCATAGATTACTAATTCATTGAAACGGATTAGAATCAAGAGGCAATCACAAGCACAAGTGAGAAAAAAATCCGCATGTTTATTCACCACGGCAAGTGAGTGAGGCTCAACATTATCATTCTCAAATAAAAGTAAACAGCTCAAGATGACCAATTATGGGCATGAGTCAACACATTATTCTTTTGGAATTGATGTGCCAAGTGCCACTGATGAGTAATAATCATGAGAAGAATAATGAGGTTTTGTCAACATGATACCAAAATGGCATTCATGGAACTAATTTGCAGAAATGTTTCATAATATAAATACTGAATATAAAAACTGTTTTACAAAGCAAATGACGAATATATTAAACTAAATGGTTTAGGATTTGGTAATTTATTTTCTCGATAACAATGATCTGCATATCTGGGGTTAATGTGAGCTTCAGGGACAGATCATCAGAAGTGTTTTGTTTGATAGGATTGCCTGAATTGTAAATATGGTCAGTCCGTTGTTTTAAATTGAAAATGTACAGCAAGATGTGTGAAGTTATAATGGACCCTAATTCTATTCATGCTCATGGCAATGGGTTCAGGAGCTAAATACCAATGTCGAGGTCTGAGGGCCACGTGAGGGATATACCTAATCCGTATGAGCATGATAAGTGATTGACATAGTCATCTTAATAGAGTGCAAGTCGTAATAAAGTGAGTGGAGAGGAGGGGGAAGGAGTTGCAAATATTACGAGTGTTAGGTGTGTTGGAAGATGCTAAGGGCTTTGTGTGGCTGGTTTATTTACATGACGAGATGAGAGTTTCACAAGTAAAGCAACGTTGATATAGAATTGAGGGAGAGTTCAGCAGCACACTGACCATAGATGTACCTGTAGAAGGGGCAGAGAGAGGCATCACTGATGATGAGAAACGGGGCTGTATCAACAATCAGCTTCCTATTGGATTCTGTGAAGGTATTTTGGTGTTGACTTTGACAAACCACTCCAGATGTGGGAGCTCTACTCCATTCCGGAAACAGACTAATGATTTGTAGATCACGATGACTAAACTCAGAATTTGCATGATAAAAGGGACCCGATTTCCTTTGAAGTATTATTAATAGCATAAATTAAGTGTGAATGCAAAGGTGAGAATAGACAGATATTTAAACGGTAGTAATATTAGGCGCATTAGAAATTTGAACAAACTGTAATGGCCTCGTGGAGGAAATGAGTAAGAGTTTGTGTATTAATATATGCACATAATAAGGTTAATGCAACCTCACTGGAATGTGTGAAAGTTCAAAGGAATGTGAGGTACTTGAGTCTAGTATGGTCTGCTGCAGTTTCTTGGTGTGTTCAGTTTGAGTCTTAAATTAGTAATTGCAATCAAATTTTGATTTAAAGCTTTCGTGACTGCAGGGATTCATATTCTTGCTTCTTTCACCAAGAATATAATTGCAATCAAGTTTAGTATCCTGAGTGGTTAAGGGTGGATATTATTGTTTTTTAGGGGCAGGAGATTTGTTCTTAAACAATGGAAATATTCTTGTCTTCATAGCGCTGTTCAATTCACATTCTGTAAATTAGTTCAAAATCGACAAGTGATTTCCTGTTCATGTGAGCATCTATGTGGTGCTCATCTCCTGTTCCGAACCTTGAGCCAGTGGTGGAAAGTCCACATTGCTTTAACAGGAGTGAGTCGATCCATAGGACAACCACTGTTGACTTCTCCACTTGTGGTATTCATTTTATGGATGCCAGATGAATGATGGGCTGAGTCAATGCCCAACCAGTAAATGAAATTAGTCCGTACCACAAAATGTATGGGTGATTTTTAGAATATGGCAAATTTGGGCCATGGCACTGGCACGCTCTTGCTAATAACGTCACGCAATATTTTAACGTCCACTCTGAAGCAGACGGCACATTTGTATGGTCAATACAGCTGCAGTATTAACCAGGGTAGCCACTGGAGTCGAGCCACGGAACTCTGCAACAAGTGGTGAACCTGCTTCCCCAAGGTCATGTTGACATGGCCTTTATTAAACATTGCATGGCGAAATGTGGTGGCAAATGGGGTATTTTTAAAGGGTAGAAGTTCTATCAAACTCTTGGAAGAGTCATTCACTCGGCTTTGGTATCACTCAGAAAGTATGTCCTTGCTCCAAGGCTTGCACATTTCAAGTGTATGAAGGGGTCATACTGTACTCACCAATAGGTGCTCATTTGTTGGTATTCATTGTATTTTTAAAGGCAAAATAAGAGTGTCACAAAGCACGGGTCACACGCTGTAAGGATGGGCGGCGGCACTATTAACGATGTCTGACAGGGTGTGATGTAGTGGGAGAAAATGGAATCTGCTGGCCTGTCTATCACCCCCACTCAGTGCAATTCACTCTCACTTTCTTTTTGCTCCTTGGCAGTATTTCTTGGGTCGATTAAATCCTTCAAAAATCCAATAGCATTACGTGAGGTTATTTTTAATTGTTTTTTTTTTACGTTCAGCATGTCTTTTTTATATTATGCTTATTTTGTATTCTTTGCAAAATTTATTTAGCAAATTTAGAATGAAGGTGCGTGATATTACATCTATTTTTCTGCACAATTTACTAAATATTTATAAGTTATTATACAATATTTTACCAAGAATATGAACATAATTTAAAACATCTAAACTGCCACTTAACCTCTAGCTGGGAAAATTCCATATCTATTTTACCCAGATTTATGATATATTGCTGCTTCTAACTGCTACAGGGCATTTCCCTTGCAAATAATACACAAAATGTTCATACACCTGAATGACATCCAGTAAACTCAATATTTAATACTTTACTGTATTTTATACTTTAAAAAAAATCTAAATATGAGTACTGCTTTTGTTTTATTCTATCCAATATAATGGTATTTTTCTCTACTTAAAGATCACTCACATTTACATCTACCAGTCATATTTGTATTATCACTGTGCATAATGTGGGCTGAAAGCAGTCCATTTATCATACTGAATATACTGTTACGATATTGGGAACACTACTTCAGAAAGCTTTATAAATGTAATGGTACTGTTGTAATAATGATAATGTACACTAAGACAACGTCTTAACACTATATACATATCAAGACACTAGAAAGGAAAAACTATATATATAAAAAAACATTAAATATCGTAGAAACTTGCCACAGTGACCAAGCATGGATAACAGTAACAGACATTAAATATGGTTAAAATTTGAAAAAAAAAATGTTAAAACAAACGCACTGCATGCGACTGATGTATAAATACAATGCAATGAGGGGGAACCAATTTACCATATATTCACAATCACACACAACCACCTTGAATGGTCTAAAACAGTCATACACTCAATCATAGTGTGGACTTCAACAATGAGAGGGAGTCAGTAGCACGGATATTGAGAGGAAGGGAATTCCACACTGCAGGGGCAGCTGAGGAGATAGAGCAACTCCCCATGGGGAATAAACAGAGATGAGAGATGAAAGGTAGGTGGGGTGGAACCATGAAGAATCTTGAAGTCAGTGATGGCAATCTGAAAATTAATGTGAGGGTGGATGGGTGACCAGTGGAGGGAACGAAGTATGGGGGTGATGTTCTCACATTTGTGGGTGTGGGTGAGAATTCGGGCGAGTTTTTAGATGAACGATTTGGGAAGACAATAAAGGATATAATTTCAACAATCTAGCCAAAAAGTGACATATGCATGAATAAGGGTTTCGGCAACAGTCGGCATACCTACACTGCAAATATGGGACATTAAAGTAGTATGTTCTACAAAATGTAGATATATTGGGAATACTTGAAATGCTCAGATGACGTGCTCTCTTTGCCAGTTTGATATTAGCGTTAAGAAGACGAACATTTAACAGGGAAGCCTTCCTTAGGACAGATTTCTCCCTGAATAGGAGAACTTATATTTTTGCAACATTGAGCTGCAGAAAATTGGGACCTATCCAAATCTGATACATCATCCATGTGAGGTATTAGGGCAAACCATGCTATTTGGGTTTGGTGGTTCAAGAGTGATGTAGAGCTGTGTGGCATCAGCATAGCAATTGTGACTCATTTAAATTGGAAATTATGTGTCCAAGTGGTAAGACATAGCTTTGAGAAAGGCAAAGGAGTCAGAATATAACCTTGTGGAGCACAGTAGCACAGTGGTATAGTTACAAAGAATGCACATTCAGATGGACGGGAGAAGAACCAGGAGAGATGCCCATGCAGGGTTGGGGACGTTCAAGAAGAATGCACTGGTAAATCGTGTCAAACACAGCAATAATAACCAAGGAGAGCTTTGATACCTGCATAGAACTTTGGTTAAAAACCAAGAGTGTTATAGATTAGGGGACCACAAAAATATGCATCGCCAAGACTGGTAATGAATTACTGTATGTGACTGCAGCTTAAGCAAATAATAATAATAATGATACATTGTTAACGGTTTGCTAATATTAAATGCATCAATTGTTGGTGCAAACTCATGCATGGCAGACCATAGCTTGGACAAAAAAAACCCATTGTGTCATAACGATGAGTCACGTGCACGTTTCTCCATGCTGTGGACTGTTACGCAGCAAGTGAGCCACACACCATTGTTATTTTGTACGCCGCTGCAGCGCCCTTAAATCGACACTGTGCCGCATGCAGGAAATAAAATAAAAATTCTGCGGCAGATCATTTGAGTCTAGCCCTAAAATAATAAGTGTTACGTCTGGTGTAGTGTGCACCCAAGCCAACCCCCCTCCCCCAACCCCTTCCTTCTCCCCAAACGATGTTTGTTCCCACTCCACTGCGATAAGCAACGCCACCGTTGGCTTTAAATGGCAAAAATAATCCAATAGCCTACGACTCGAGCGAGCGAACGCTAAAGATTGTACGAAACCTTGAGTGCAATTATAATTGCAAGAGCTTATCCACCCCCCCCCCCCCCCCGGAAGACAATGTTATTCCTCCACTATCGGTTTTATAGTCCAATGTTTACCATAAAATGTTTTGCTTACTCTCGCGAACATTAGGAATTTGTTACGGCTCCTAATATTTTGTTTTATTATCCAGACAGTGAATGCTCAGTTATTCGAATAATACAGCAATCTTGTATGTGCGTGCACTTCATAGTGGCCGGTACATCGCCGTCATTAAACGTTTTAGCATTGCCAAACATTGCAACGGCTTGTATGCATCGCGACCGTGCAGAACCAACAGAGCGACACGGCGTCTCGTCGCATGTTGTCTTGGCAAATTACTCTTTTTTTTGTTTGTTTGTTGTTGCGTTGATCAAAAAGGCGAAGTCCATTGTGAAATATAAGAGCGAGAGTAAAAAAATTGTACAGTGCGTTCAATGTGTCCCTCTATCTCGGGGAGAGTTTTAGATAAATGCGCACTCGTGGCTCGGTGTGAGTACGGCTTCACACAGCTGCCACTCGTGAGACGATTTGCGTGGGTGGAGGCCGATAGTGCACAGGCTCGTCGCTAGGCACCCACGAGGCTCATTAACCCCCTCTCCGTCACATTTCTTTGCCCATAAATCATATTTCTCATAGCCTTCCCTGCCAAAAGTGAGTTTAAGTGTCAACTGAAACTCACCTGGGGTTACAGAAATGCCATTATGTTGCACTTTGAGTTATATTCATTGTGACGCTGTTGTTGCAAGGATGGAAGAAACGCTGCAGACAACGCAACGCAATTTGGATGTACGTGGCAGACTTAGAGTCGACCGCATCTCAATATGCTGTACAGCAACAGTGTGCTTGTGTATTTTCTGGAGAGAGGGGCATGGAGTCGCCAGCATGGATGGCAGGGAGGAGGAAGTTCCAGACTATTGGGCAGTTCG
The DNA here is from genome assembly GCF_048934315.1 of Petromyzon marinus. Taxonomy (NCBI): domain Eukaryota; kingdom Metazoa; phylum Chordata; class Hyperoartia; order Petromyzontiformes; family Petromyzontidae; genus Petromyzon; species Petromyzon marinus. The sequence continues at coordinate 21,053,155 of NC_133667.1, read as the reverse complement.
ACATACATATACGTGTTTTGTTAATCATATCCCGGGAAAACAAGTGTCAACATTGGGCCATTGTTGGTCCAACATTGGCATGTTTACTGGAATATGGTACGGGTGGAGTGGTGGCCCAGTGGTTAGCACACTGCACAATGAACCCGGTAACCTGCGTATCACAGCTCACATCAGTGGCGAGTGATATCTGAATTGGCCCTTTTAGTCCGTTCTTCACCAACCAGGACTGACTAAAGTGGTGAAGTATGGTCAAACAACACCACACCTCCGATTTGCACGCGTGGCTTCGTGCGGAGCGAAATAAAAAAAAAAGTTCTACATACAGAAGAGAATAAGTGACCTAACACTGATTGAAAAGGGACTAGGCTCTTTGGCAGAAAGCCAGTGGCTGAGGAGGAGAATGTGTGGCAGAGAGTTGAGCGAGGTGGAAGGGGAAAGGTAGACATGGGTGAGTGTATGGAATATCTTGCAGATGGCGCGTGCAATCGAGGAATTCATTTGGGAGTGGATGGGAAGCCAGTGGAGGGTTTTTCAGCCATGGGAAGGTGTGACATTGTCTACTGACGTGGGTGAAAAGTTCGGCAATGATATTTATATCACCTGTGGTTTGAAGATGAGGAATTTTGTAATGCTGTAGAGGAGAGATATACACTTGTTGAATCAATCTCTGATGAAGGCATGGATTGTCGAGTTGAGATATATGGTGAGAGAACAAGAGCTTGGGATCAATGTCAACTCCCAGGATTCACACACTCTTCGCCAGTGTAATGTCAGAGTTCAGGAGGTGCACACTCAAACCAGAATCTTCTTTGACAGTGAGAATAATGTAGTGATAGTGAAAAGGAATGAACCTCCTCTAATTGTATCACACGTGCCAGGAGGAAGTAATAATGTGTATATTGTATAGGACTTTTAAAATTTGAGCAGTAAGGTATATAAGATGAGAGTTGTGAAAGAATCAAGACACAAAGGTTAACCATTTAGTCTTGCTTGCAATTAGTGATGGTCTTACAGATAAAAGGTCCAATTTAATCCAGTTGCAGTTTTCTTTGAGATTCATTGGCAGTTTGATTTACGTTGTCTTCAAATGTAGTTTTTCACATAAAGAAAAACTACATTTCACAAAAATCATTCTAAATGTGTACAAATCGGGCAATTAATATCAACAATTGTGTTTTATTAATTGCAATTGCCTTTTGGCGTCATCTGGTCGAGCACCAATTGGGTCGAGGCTCAAAAGAAAGCCGTCCCTTGGTGTGGACCAATCAATTTCAAGGACAATGCATATATTATCATAGTATGTTTTTTGTTTGCATTGTGACTGCAGGTATTGTGGTTAATGCAGACATGAATCCTTGTAAAAAAGGTTTCAGTTTTGTTACCAGAAAAAAAGGGAAAAACTCTTATTACATTGTGGTACTGGCAAAGGTCTAATGATGCAATTGCATGTTTTTTACATGTTTTTCCTCAGCATTAACGCCTATTTTATCTTGAACAAACCCAATCTCTCAGGTTATAGAACATGGTTGATGTTGGTTTCAGAGACAATCTCTTTGAATGCGTCTATGCAGTATATACAATTACAAGTGGATTTTTTGTATTGGTGTGTTGTTGGAATGCTTTTTAGAGAAAACAGCACCAACATTTTGGACAACCTGTTATCCCGCATGGAGCAGTATGCAAACAACCTGGAGGAGTTGGTCGAAGAGAGGACGCAGGCCTACCTGGAAGAAAAGCGCAAAGCTGAGACCCTCCTCTATCAGATTCTACCACAGTAAGTGGCAGCATGTCGGGAAGCTTGGACTGAGGAAACATAATCTTCTCTGGCATTATCAGGAGAAGCAGTTAAAATCTTTCAGGTCACATTACACATGCACGTCATAAATATACGTTTTTTTGTCTCATCCGGACAGTGTTCATCTACCATATTGCAGGTCAAAGACACTTCGTTTTCTCTGTCTTTATTTGTATTCTTCAACTTTCTAATTCCCCACCAACACCTATTTTGCCAGGTTCTTACAATCTTGCTCAATTCAAGAAACATCGGCTATTTGTTGCTGGCTGCTTGGCGTTTTGGGACTCTAGGTTTGTGGTCAATAACCATAGTTAACAATGAGCGATATTATTCATACCTACAGAACATATGGAACACCCTGCCATATTAAACTCACTCACCCTGTTTAGTTCTTCTCTAAAGACTCAACTTTTTCCCTGCTTACACTTCCCATGTATGACTCCGGACCTTGTCGCATTCATATTTCAAACTTCTTGCTTGGTGCACTGAGATCCCTGGATGAATTGTACCTTATAAATTTCAATGATTAAAAAAACTTTTATTTTTACCATACTGGCCTGAACAGGTGCCGCTGACAGCACTTACCAAAACAGAATCAAACATGCTGCTTCATGAAGTCAATTACTGTAAATTTAATTGAACATGTACATCCTCTGAAAGAAAAATATACAAAAAAACGTCTTTGGTCAAGAGTCATTGAATTAAAATGTAGTCTCTTCCTGGGAAGATTGCATAACGCAACAGACCTGGACTATTTTCTTGTTATTAGTGTTCATAGAATGACTGACAGATGGGAAGAGCAATTATCCGTTATTATTTGTACTACATTTAAGGAATAATTAAATTATATTCAAAATAATAGAGCAAAATGAACAAGCTATAAGGATTTGAGTGTCAATAACCCAAGCCATAACACAGCACCTCTGATTAGCATGGTTGGCTATGTACGGTGTGAAATAAGTTCAACATACATACAATAAATAGTAAATGCTAAGCACCTGGCTTCCCCTATCCCGATAAATGGACTGTTCACTTGCCAGTGCTTTGTCTCCACAACTATCACCCACGTGACACACAGGTCTAGCTCGTGTATTCCACTCTGTCTCCACTAGTAGGACACTGCTATGCAATGCCAACCAACTGCTCGGATATCGACAATCAACCATCTTCCTTTGATGCCAGTCACAAATTCGATAAAACACTTAATGCACACCTAACATTGTAATCCACTTTACAACTTCCACCAAAAATCAAAGACTGTTGAGACCACGATTCTGTTAACAACCACTAAATAATCCCATAGCTCTCCTCCTTGTTAGCACTCGATAATATTTCCAATTTCCACTTATTTCCCAAAACACAATGCAATGTATCGTACTAAATTCCTCATAGACCAGTTTGTACCGCATGGGAAAATCACGTCCCAATGGATAATCGATAATTTTGCTCCAAATAGGTAACAGCTCTGGAAATCCCCTTGTCTTGTATTTTATTACCCTTAAGACAAAGTATGAGGCAATTTGACAAGGATCTGTATAAAACTGAACTGCTATTTAAACCATCCTTCTCTGTATTATATTTAAAATAAGTGAATCCCCCGCTCACTACAACTTTAGCACTCGTCACATTGCTAAATATTGCACCAGCAGAACCTGCATAAATTTAGAATGATCATTTACCTCAACAAATAAAATGTATTCGCAAAATTACTTGTTTTACCTAATTTTGAATGCCATTTGGACATCTCTGCCTAAGTTAAGCTATTAATCACGATTGCCCTCACTAAGCTTCAACAAACTTCCTAAATCTCCTCACCTCTTCTCTCACCATCTTTCACTCGACAGCAGTACTCCAATAATCCACACTGATATGGAGGGTCCATATCGTGGATCCTGTAATCTGCGGTGCACCGCTGAGGTTAGTTCTGTCCGCGAAAAACATCACGCAATGGCGGTGTACCATCAATAATGGGAGGAATTAGCCGCACGATTAAATTAATCTGCTCAAACTAATCCGCGAAAAATGTGCAGATTACAGGGGAGGAAGGACGAGCACGTGACTATCGGCCAAATTAATCTGCAATAATTTGCGGATTTTAAGGTTACATGTTTTTCTGAGACCCAAATGGCACAAATCTCCCATATGGGTCTGTCTTAAAAGATGTTTTGTCTTTGATGTACGAGTCAGCACTGTGCAGCTTTCTTTTCGACTGACTGAACACATTATGTCACGAGAGTGACATAATGTGTTAACGAAAAGTGTTAATTTATTAAAAAAATATCTTGCCACTAATTTTTCCCCTGCAGCTCCTCCGCATTATCCTCGCCCACTTCTATGGATCGCGGCATGCAGTCCATAGGACATTTCCACTGTGGTATGCCGTGGATTATGGGAGGAGTCACTAACCCCTGGTTACAGGAGTTTTCAGGTTATTGGAGTCCTGCTATATTTGTCTAATTTTCACCCTGGGACCGATATCCACCACCCCAAATTCGAACGTCGCATAACACTCTTGCCGTCGCTCACAACAGGGGGGGCATTCCATTAACACTCTTTGGTTATTGTTAAACGATTTAGGACGGTTTGCTAATGAGAACGAGCACAATTTCTATTGCACCATAACCAAGGTGAAAACCATTCACCTTAAATGCCTTTTCACTGGAAATGTGATTTTAAATGAATGGAAATGCAGTTTTTTCAACAACATGTACTGTATATGCTATGGGTGTAGCGACTTGCCACTTTGCTATCCATATGTATGTATGTTGAACCATACATAGCCCACCATGATAATCGGAGGTGAATTTTTTTTACATTGCGATGAATTTAGTGATCTCTATGGGCTGGAGGGGTCATGAAAACCCTTTACATACATGTACAAATTTGAAAGGCTGATTTCTGTATGACAGGTTTAATTTAATATACACCGTGCTGTATGAATGTAGCCATGGCACGGTGCTGACTGGCTGCTGGGTTTGACTTTCATTCACCTTGCAAGGTTCATAAATCAGTTTTCCAGAATTCACATTGAACAGCTTGTCCAAAGACAATTATTTAACATATCAAATCTAACCAGAGTCCTTTATTGAGATAAACAAATGTTTACGTCACTTAGCCTTCAAGACATTGTTTTATATGGTTCCTCGTTGAAAAAGGTTGGTCAAATGCAATTGAGTCTTTGTGAGTGGCTGGGGAAAATGTATGAGGGAAAATGTTCCAAAACTATACAGAAAGTGGAGCAGAAAATGGCTTCGTGTATTACCTGTTATTTACCACCTCTCAGTCACTGAATGATGATGTCACACCAATCCTACCTCCAAAATTCTGGATGGTGGGTGTATTTAATCACCCCAGCATATTAGTAGCTGCTTGGAAGATAAAGGGAGCTGGAAAAGCGTGGTACTGCTGTTAACAGCTCTAATTTGCGAGCTCAACACTTTTAGTCGCATATCATCCCCACTCCCATGATTCATTGTTGTTGTATTATCATCTTTCCTCGTAGCCCCCCTCTCTCACCCACCCACCCACCGACCACCCAATCCCAACACCTCCTGTGCTGTACAAATTTCCACTCGCTATATTCATGAATTGAGCTTGGACTAACAGAAAGGTAGTACAACCACGACTGGCCCACTGGGTAAATGTTTAGTTGAGCAATGGCATAGTCGTATCCATACACGCATGCGTAGGACTGGGCCTGTGTATACGCATTAACGGACATGTGTATCACAGGGGAACAGGGAGGTGTATATGTAGTATAATGCTGAAGCAAAGGGAGAGTCGGGCAGAGGAGAGGGGGAATGGCGTGAGCTAAGACATCAACAGAAATAGGAAGGGAGTTCCAGACTGCGGTGTACCAGAGGAGGAGTGACACAAAGAGTTGTTTGCTGAAGCAGGGAGCACATGAAGGGGAGTAGAACGAGATGAGATGGTAGAGGTAGGCAGGGACAAGTCTATGCAGAACCTGGAAGATGGTGAGGGAGATCTTTTAGTTTTTCTGGGACTGGGATTAGGAGCCAAATACATCACCTACATTGTTTCAGTAAGCCCAGATGCAATCAATGTCAGATACTAAAGCCGAAGGTTACATTTGTTGAGATTGGATGTCAATCGGGACAGTCTTGACTAGCATTCAATATTTCCATTGCGTTATGAGTCTCCTCATCAGCTTTAAATATCAACGTAAATCGCAAGTTTACTTTATTTGTAATCTCAGCGAGAGTCAAATTTAATAAGGACAGTTTATGCATTGGTTGAAGGTCATGGCGTTTAAATAATTCTGCAGCGCAAACATTTTGCCAAGTGGCATTCATTGAAATCAAGTTACAATTTATGTATCATTGTCTGGGGGTAAAATGGGCAGATTTTTGCGCTGCAGACGGCAAGGAATCCTGAGGCAGGCTGGGAATGCTGCGTTCTTTTTGCACTCGGCACGGACCGTGATGCCAACGTGTAACCCCCACCTTCAGACAGAACTGCCCAATCAGGCTCTGAGCCATGACACAAACTCGTGAGTGTATAGTTTGCCTGGCAGTGAGTGGTGGCAGCTAATTAAGAGATTTACATGTGTTCTCTTCTGCAAACATTACAATTTATAGCAATGCTAATGATAATACACCAATCACGATTCATTTTGCCCAATACAATAATTACATCATCATTATAGGTTGCTCAAATGAAAACTAAGTGAAAGATTTGTACCACGTGAAGTAAAGATTGCAAGAAAGTTGGAATGTCCAGCGCTGGCTTCAATCGAGATGAGCACCATCCACCACTCATTTGGAGCAGCAGTAAATCCAAAATATCTCAATTGCAACCTTTATTATTTTGTATTTATCTTTAATCACTCAATTTTATGATAAAAAATGCACACTCAGAACTCGTGCAGAGGAGTGTTAAGGAATAGTCTGTGAAAGGCAATGCCACATAATTACTTCTGAGATCCCTTCCAGTAGCCTTGTTTATTCACATTAGAGGACAAACCTTTAGACATGCCCTGCTAGAGAGAATTGTTTGTCACAAGGGAGTAAAAACCAATATCTACAATTCTCAGAACTGGAATTGAACCAAATTAAGGGAACTACAAAATGTAATTTGATGCGGTGTTTGTGCAGTCGTTGGTTAGTGGGGTGAGACCATTAACTCGCTCTCATTGATAACCCAATTTAATCACAGGTGGCTGCTTGGATTCGAACCTAGGATCGAAGAGGTTCCTGCTCAGTGCTCTGACCCAGTGACCACTTGGCCACCAGCAGCACAAACATTATTTAATACAGTCCACAAAAGCACATTTAACATGTATGTCTGTATATCAAAGTCACATTCGGCTGTATACACACATATCTGTGACATGTGGAATAACTGGGTTGTAGATAGGCCAATATACAGATACAGTAAAATAAGTTATGCACGGATAAAAGGAATTGCCCTGCACGGGTCATGTCACCTGAACTGTGTTATCCGTAGGTCACTCTGTGCCATGTTACACATACGGCAGCTTGAAAATACATCCAAAATATATTTTTTTACTGCTGATAGTCTCTCCCTGTTCACACAAGCATGGGGCAGTGTGTGTTGGTGGCCCCGAGCCAGTGGTATGAATTCCATGTTTCTCCCTCCATAGGACAACCACTGTTTATTATCACGAAGTTGTACTCATTTTTTTTTTGCCCTGGATAAATGATGGGCTGAGTCAACCCACAACCATGATTTTAACTCACAACTTTTTGATAGTGAGGAAAGTGCTTTACCACAGGGACACCCTACACATTGGCCAGATAACCATCAGCTGCCATTTTTTACCCACTTCTTGATGAAGGACACTCGCATCGTCGCCAATCTCTCAAGATCCTGTGATGCCACAATCCATTTCGTTGCTACACGTTAACTTATTTCATCACTCCATAAAGTGAGGGAAAAAAGTATTTTATCCCCTGCTGATTTTGTATGTTTGCCCACTGACAAAGAAATGATCAGTCTATAATTTTAATGGTAGGTTTATTTGAACAGTGAGAGACAGAATAACAACAAAAAAATCCAGAAAAACGCATGTCAAAAATGTTATAAATTGATTTGCATTTTAATGAGGGAAATAAGTATTTGACCCCCTCTCAATCAGAAAGATTTCTGGATCCCAGGTGTGTTTTATACAGGTAACGAGCTGAGATTAGGAGCACACCCTTAAAGGGAGTGCTCTTAAAGGGAGTGCTCCTACTACTACAGCCAGTACATACTACTACAGTAGTATGTACTGGCTATAATAGTAGCTACTGCTTCAGCAATATGTACTGGCTGTAATAGTAGCTACTATCACTACAGTAATATGTGCTGGCTGTAGTAGTAGCTATCACTACAGCAGTATGTACTGGCTGTAGTAGTAGCTATACTAACTCTATGATAATAACGTGTATTCTTTCGATAAAGTCACATAGATAGAAAAATAATAATGATAATAACAATATAAATGAAAACAAAAAATAGGAATAAAATAAAATTAATAAATAACAATTAATGTAGATTGTAGCCTGGTTTTTAATCAGTCAGTGCACTGGCAGTTTATAATGTAGACTGTATCAATAGTTATTGAGAACCAAGAATAATTATGAGCCCTCCTTTGCCAGAAACAAGATATAGGAATAGGTTTTACCCTTTTAACTGGCACAAAAACTGACACCTTTATTCAAGGCATCGTGTTTGCAATAACCACAACACAAGCAGTCAAAATGCAAACAAAAAAGACAACTCTGATAATAATATGCACTGTCCTTGAATTTGATTGGTCCACACAATACTCTGATAGTGCGCTGTTTTTGAGTTGTACACCTTTTAGCGTCTTCTGGTCCAACACCAATGGAGACTAGGCTCTAAGAAAAGCTGTCTCGGGTGTGGACCAATCAAATTCAAGGACAGTGCATATTATTATCAGAGTTGTATTTTTTGTTTGCATTTTGACTGCTTGTGTTGTGGTTATTGCAAACATGATGCCTTGAATAAAGGTGTCAGTTTTTGTGCCAGTTAAAAGGGTAAAACCTATTCCTATATCTTGTTTCTGGCAAAGGAGGTCTCATAATGTAAATGCTCACCCCGAGCCCTCAATACTCTGATAGTGTGCTGTTTTTGAGTTGTACACCTTTTGGCGTCTTCTGGTCCAACACCAATGGAGACTAGGCTCTAAGAAAAGCTGTCTCAGGTGTGGACCAATCAAATTCAAGGACAGTGCATATTATTATCAGAGTTGTCTTTTTTGTTTGCATTTTGACTGCTTGTGTTGTGGTTATTGCAAACATGATGCCTTGAATAAAGGTGTCAGTTTTTGTGCCAGTTAAAAGGGTAAAACCTATTCCTATATCCTAAACCAAGAATAAGTCTACATTATAGACTGGTTGTACGCTCACTCCGTGTAATAAACCATTTCTATAGCCCAGATTATAGACTGGCAATACGCTCACCAAGCTTAAATACCAGGCTACAGTCATCATTATAGACTGCCAGTACACTCACCGAGGCTAAGAACCAGTCTACAGTCTACATTATAGACTGCCAGTACACTCACCCAGCTTAACCATTGCTACAGTCTACATAATAGACTGCCAGTACACTCACCCAGCTTAATGACCATTGCTACAGTCTAAATTATAGACTGGCAGTACGCTCACCAAACTTAATAACCAGGCTACAGTTTACATTATGGACTGCCAGATTACTCACTCCAAATCAGAACCAGGCAGCAGTCTACATGAGTGGTTTCAATTAATATTGTTATATTATTATTAACTTTATTTTGTATTATAATTTTTCCATCTATGTGACTTTACCGAACGAACCAAAGAACATGAATTCCTGCAGTCACGAAAGTTTTAAGTCTAAATCTATAATAGTCCTAACGTAACAGAGTGTAGTGGTGAGGCCTAGTCCCATACAGAGCCCCCGGCCTCGCCTAGATTGCCCAGCCGTCCGAGGTGGCACCTTGGCAGGCTGAGGCTCGGCTGCTACCCCCCCCCAACCACGATCCCCCCGCCCGCTCTGCAGTAGTTACTACGGCCTATAGTAGTAACATCTGCCGACTCTATAGTAGTTACTGCACACATTGGGGTGGGGGGGGGGAGAAGAGGACATCACACTGTGAAGAATGAACCTCAGCATTTTGTGTATCTATATTGCATTTTTAACGCGAATGAGAATTTTTCCCCAACTCCACCGATCGCGCGTGTGCCTTGCTAGGGGCAACCACGGCTTTTTTCGCGCATGCGCAAATGTGTGCTTTGGCGTGCTGAGTGGCGTAAGGAAATAAATAATCATAAATAGCACTAAATTTCGAGTCATCAATATGCTAAATCCCTCTGTTGATATGTAAACTCCTTTGTCAAGGCGCTCTCCTCCTCCCACCCAGCTTAAAATACGCTACCAAACTTGATTAATGTTCATTAGGACGCTGTATTTCCGACAACTCTGTTCTTCACCTGAGGACGGCTGCTTGCGTTGTGGCCGAAACGTCGTGAGAATTTTATAATGTTAAATTTTTTATTATTTTATTATTTCCCTTTTACGTGACTTTACAGAAAGAACCAAGACTATATAGCACTAAATTGTTAATTTAACTACTTTAGAGTTGACGGATGTAACAATGGAATAGCGCTGGCTCACCACTGGGCTTATGGCGTGGTTCCTGGGTACTTTTTTTAAAACCTGAACCCCACGGTTTGCGAGCCAAATCCTTCGCAAGTTTTGTACACAGACAGACACACAGACAGACAGACAAAAAATGACGTTTATAGGTAAGATGCAGGTGACTTACTGAGCCTTCCTATGCTTTGCACTCCTATCGTTTTTTGTATTTGTTGTTGTAATTTTCTGACCCACCCTATTGGACATCTGTGAAAGAGAGCTTAATAGCTCATTGAATTCTTCTAGGATAAATTAAGATTCTGAATCAAAGCATGTGAATGTAATCGCATGTGTCACAGTGTGCCTAACAGGTACCTGACGTGTGTATCTGTGTAAATAATAATTTTTAGTTGAATCCTTTTATAACAAGTGCTCCCTACATCAGCTGTCTTACTAGCTAGATCTTTTACACATTGGCTAAACATTGCAATGCACTGCATGTTCTACCATTGAAATTTAGATTAGAATACATTACTGTACAATTCACCTCTTCATAGTAGATGGTACATTGTGGTCCATATATTTGCAACACATGCAAACTGCAGCGATTCTCTGCTCTGTGAGTTAGATTATGATTCAATTGCTATGTAAGTTCACATTCTCAGTGTACTCTATCTTGTCAGAACATATCCACTCAAAGTGTAATCTCTGCCTGACTTGCATTCCAACCTTCATAGGTCATCCTGACCTAAAACAACTGCAATCTTTGCATTGGGACAATGTCCAGCTTGTCTTCTATGTTTGGAGCTGCTTTCAATTATGCAAACAAGATGGCTTAAAATAGGCTGTTTATTTTTGGCCTAGGGCATACTTGCTTTCAGAACTAAATTGCAGTGAATGGCTGTGTGACTTAGAAAGTTAAAAATAGTTGTCTAATGAGTAAGAGTTGTTTTTGAATAATACATTTGAATGACATACACGAAGAGACATACATTTTATAATTATATTTTTTACTTAAAGTTTTCGTGACGGCAGACATTCATATTCTTTGGGTCTTTCGGTAAAGTTACATAGTTAGGTTCAAAGAAAATTACAAAAACTACAACTTTTCGATCGCAACACAAGCGGTCGTCATCAGGAAATGGGGGTTAGCCTCTAAAGGCAGAATGTTTATAAAGGTTTGAAATGGCCATACCCCAAGTGTCATCAGTATGGGCGGGGCAGCTAATGTTAATGTAAGTGATGGTACTCGTAGAGGGTAACAATTAATTGGTGGAAGCCCACCACCAGGCCCATCACTTCCCACTACTACCATCACCACTAGCAGTAGCCCTTTATTGGTGGCAGCCCACTACCAGTGCCGTCGTGGCCCTCTACGAGTACCATCACCTCCAACAGCAACCTCCACCGTCAACAGTGTGAGTGGGTAAAGCGAGGTGCAATGATTACTTGGCAGCCCTTTAATTGGTGGAAACCCACCACCAGCACCGTCGTTGCCCTCTACGAGTACCACCACTTACATTAACATTAGCTACCCTGCCCATGCTGATGACATTTGGGCTACGCCCATTTTAAACCTTTATAAACAGTTTGCCTTTAGAGGCTAACCCCCTTTTCCTGATGACGACCGCTTGTGCTGCGATCGAAACGTCGTGTAGTTTTTTGTTATTTTCTTTGAACCTATCTACATGACTTTACCAAAAGACCCAAAGAATAATAATTATTTTTTCAACAATTAAATTGTGGAGTTTGGCTGTATTTCAATATATTACCAGCTGAAGTTAAAGGTATGTCTTTTCAGCTCGCACTTTCTGTGCGGAGTTTGTATGTTCTCCCCCTGTTCTGCTTGGCTTTCCACTGGTATTGGCCGAATGTGCCAATGCTAAAAAAATTCTGCACATTACTCAATTTGGGATTACACATCGCAACACTGCCCTCCTACTGCAGAAACTTGCAGGACCTTCCTGAGACTCAGTGAGGGGTAAACGAGTACAATAACAAAGTAATAACATTCACGTGTGCTTTGTATAACATAATTTAGTGTCAGTTTGACATTTTATGATCATATTATTGCACATATCACCGTAACGTCGACAGTGTCTTGAGATGCAGCTAGATTTAGACCCTTAGTAACTGCAAATTATATTGTAACGTTTGATCCTCACTTTCCTCTACAGAGGTGAGAAAACTAATATTAACAATACTTAAGTTAGGATAACACGCATGTATTAAATTAATTTAAGAATATTACTCAGGGTGTATTGTTTAACTCTAAAGGAACCTAATACACATTGTGTTCAACGACAACTTGAATCGGATTCTGAGATGACCTTATCTTTTTTCACATATGATCGCTTGGCAGAAACATGTAATCACGATAAACTATTGTATTATCGTGTATAAAGTATGCCATACAATATTTTTTGACATAAATTGACCTAGCATACAACGGCAGCTAAATAACCACTTTGTGAATGGAATTGTGACCTTTAATCCTAAAAGTTGAGCAACCTGGGGGTATTATTTAATCCCGACTAAGACAGAGAAAAAGTGTTCACTTCAGGAATGTAATGGTTTGTTGATTCAGAAATTATACTCGAATTTTATGCTAATGCTACAAAAATGTATTGATACGTGTTGCACAATTTATATATATATTTATACCACTATAGATCCCACTCAGTCAAACATTGAACATTAAAAATGTTTCCACCACTATATATCTTATAGATTTGCACGACTGTTTATTATATAGACACCACTAGAAATATGTTTTATTCACACCACTGTGCATGTTATAGATAATTATCACAGTATAGATGCATCTCCACATTTGAGTCCATAAATGCACTCCACCACAGATTCTATCTCTGCATTCTCAAGGGCAAAAAACAAGTGATCTGTTAATTTATTTCATAACCGGAATTGGGACAGATCATAACATTGTGGAAGGAAGAACTTCCTTACTTCCATATTGTAGTATGTATGAATAATTCATCACATTTCAAAGGATATGATAGATTTATGTAAAAAAAAAAATATTTTTTAAAGTTGACTCATCTCTAATATATTGATCAGGTTGATGACTGGGCAACATTCTGATCCATGTGCTGTCAGTCCAACCATCTCATCTGAACCTAATTTGTCACAAAAACTATGTTGAATCCGATTGTAATCTAAACTGACAGTGCCCCAAACGTATTTCTCGTAAAAAAAATACAGCTTGGTTAAGAAACAACTGTTTGTCTGACAATTTTCTTCAGAATGATGGCAAAAACAATACTAAACTTTACAATTATTTGAGCATTTACTCAACAAAATATTTGGTGGGAACTGCTCTTTTTCGTCACAAATTAGTAGGTGTTTGATACTGCCTGAGGTTAAGCCACCACCTGTATCTATCTTTATTTGTCCTAATCTAACATTTTGGTAGGTGCCAGAAGATACTTGTCTCATGCTCGCTTGTATGTATTTATTTGTGCGTTTAATTAAGAAGTTCATATTGTTAGTCTCTTATGTTTCTGTTGCTGCATTACATTATAGGCCATAGGGTTTCTGCTTAGAAAGTGCAGAATTACCCCACGTGTTATGCATAAATGTTAATTCTATATGGCTATAGAACACATTCATTGCTTGACTGTGTGTACGTGTTGCTCTGAATGTCCAACTGTTCATCCAATGCCAATGGGGCACTGGTAAAACGACTGCATATATGGAGTGAATTTTCAATAAACAACATAAGAGTGCCTTATTGTTGATTTGACAAAGAGGCACTCAAAAAGGCACCTGCACACGCACGGCAGCGTGAAAGATGCCACTGACCGCATCTCACGAGCACACATGCTGAGCAAGGCGAGGGGTACAGCTTGCGGCTAATGGAGAACAGCAGGGGTGGCTCTCTTACCCTGCTGATATGGAAATGCATGTCAAAAGCCTATATGTGGTGTTTCCTTTTTTTCCCGATCTGTTTTTAGACAGACTGCAAATGTTTTAGAGCCATTCTAGCCAACCACAACATACCTTTTCAAAACGTGTATATATTATAGGCTAGGATAGGTGTGAGTCCTTACTTTTTTCACCTTCGCTTACCTGCACGACTGGCACATAGAGCTTGCCCAGATTCGATACTGCCATCAAATAGAAGCATTGCCTGGTAGGATGGGGATGGTTTAGTTTAATTTGTATGTTTTTGGGTGATTTTGTTTACCTTGCTTGTACTTTGCACTACTTCTATGTTTTTGCTTTGATTTATTTTATAACGTTCTTACCCACCCCTACTGGACATCTGTGGAAAAGAGCTTTATGGCTCATAGAATTCTTCCAGTATAAATACATGTTCTGATTTGAAACCAAAACGTTTATTCAATTAATGGTAAATAATAAAATTGGGTAATATACGCAATAAAAGTATAAGAATCAATATTTTCAATTTCTATATATGTAATGGTTTCGCTTCAAAACAGCATTGGCGTTAGGTGCTACCATTCACCCCGATGTAAATAATAAAAACAGTTTAACCGAATCGTGACTCATGGGAAATTATTGAATCATCTTACGTATGAATTTGAGCCAAAAACCTGCGCGACGGTAATATTGGTATGAAAAGATGCATATGGTGATTCTGTCCTCATGTTCAAGGTGTGCATGGTCTGAGTTCACAACCTTGATTTGAAGATGTGCTTTGTGTTGGGCAGTTCCGTGGCGGAGCAGCTGAAGCGTGGAGAGACGGTGCAGGCCGAGGCCTTTGACAGCGTCACCATTTACTTCAGTGACATCGTGGGGTTTACATCTTTATCAGCTGAAAGCACTCCCATGCAGGTTAGTGCTGGGGGGGCGAAATCTGGACCTGTCAAAGTGGGGAGTCTATGGGGTGACCTGAAATGTATTAGATTGGCGCACAGTACATCAACAGCATTGTGTGCTAAGCAGCCGGTGTGTTAATTTACGACAACCGCGCATCAACATTCATGGGAAATACCTTTTTATAAGACCTTTACAAAACATTACAATGCTGATCTATAGACTGGCAAATGTAATAACTTCTTAAGAACCTGTAGAACGAATGTGGACATGCACATCGAGAGGACTTCAAAGGCAGCTGATAACTGGGAAATAGAGTTTTATAAGAATGAAGAGGGTGTTTATGAGGCGAGAGTTATAAGAATAGATGCGATGGGGCAACATACAATGTGCACTGTCACATAGGTTAGAGATAATGTATTGGGTAGACAGTGACAGTGAAAAGCCTGGGTATGTAGTGAAGTGGGAGTCGGCCATACAGATAGTTAGAGGGATTGAGTTCCAGAGGTAGCAGGGCAAGCAGAGGAAAATATTATCTCATTGAGCAGAGGTTCTTTGCGAGTTTTCGATAAAAGACCTTGGCTTCTGTAGTTGATGGCATTAGGAGAAGAGAAGAGTGAGATGAGATGGGAGAGGTAGGCAAGGGTAGGTCCATCCATGGAGGAGCATAAAGAAGGGTTAAAATGATGAATGTGTAGTTGAGCTAAAGAAAGGGTTAAAATTGTGAATGTGTAGTTGAGCTAAAGAAAGGGTTAAAATGGTGAATGTGTAGTTGAGCTAAAGAAGGGTTAAATGGTGAATGTGTAGTTGAGCTAAAGAAGGGTTAAAATGGTGAATGTGTAGTTGAGCTAAAGAAGGGTTAAAATGGTGAATGTGTAGTTGAGCTAAAGAAGGGTTAAAATGGTGAATGTGTAGTTGAGCTAAAGAAAGGTTAAAATGATGAATGTGTAGTTGAGCTAAAGAAGGGTTAAAATGGTGAATGTGTAGTTGAGCTAAAGAAGGGTTAAAATGGTGAATGTGTAGTTGAGCTAAGGAAGGGTTAAATGGTGAATGTGTAGTTGAGCGAGTACTGTTGGATTGGGAGCCACTCTAGAGATGTTAGGAATGTATTCAGGCATAGAATGAGCAGAATAAAAGTTTTGTTTGGAAAAGTGGAAATATATACATTTTCACATATTTTCGTTTTTCTGTGAAAGCAATGCTAGGGATTCAGCAAAAGTTTTCTGATTATTGGGGTCTGATGATAATATTTTCGAGATTATAGTGAAGCTGCAATCATGCAAGTGAGTGCGATGAACAATACCAGAGGCGTTTATAAATGCCTTTATGTAGGAGACCAACAAATTGGGAATCAATGTAGTGGATCAAGGATGAAAGATGATGTTTTTGTTTGAGACAATAGCAGTGGTGTAACTGGAGGTGGACTGACAGCAATGTAAGGTGGGAGAGGTGGTGAGGCAGGAAAAGGGCAGGCAATACAAGAAGGATAATCATGGGCTGAAATGTCAATAATCTTTTTTCTAAACCTTGTCAGAGAAATAACAGGCAAATAGCTGGTGATTGACAGGGTAATTGAGAAAGTATGGTTCTGGGGATGCAGAATTGAGCTTGTGCACATAATACTTGTCAGCCGTGGTGATGCATGGGGGGAGTGTTCCATGAAGAGGGAAGAGAAAAACGTATGATACATTCAAAGACTCGATGCCTTCCTCATAATTATAAGACTCGATGCTTTCCTCATAATTATAAGACTCGGTGCTTTCCTCATAATTATATAACATATTCTTGGTTCTTTCGGTAAAGTCACATAGAAGGGAAACAATAAAATAATAAAAATATAAAACAATAAAATTATCACGACGTTTCGACTACAACACAAGCAATCATCATCAGGTGTGAAACCCACAGCAAGAAATTTTGAAAAAAATGGCGGTTTTTTAACGTTAGCACCACGGAGAGGGATTTGACAGTTTGTTCAGATGGATGAGTCCATCTATGTTCGGAAAAGAGGAGGGGGGAGACGAAAAATAATGGATGCGGTCTGAAAGCCACCTTAAGCGTGATCAATCAATTAAGACCCGAAATGGTTTATCAAATCCTTCCAATGATTGCTAAGCCAGAATCCATCTTCTCGGTTGAAATTGTCTCTGTGTTTGTATATGTAGATAGCCTCATGAACGAATCTTTCATGGTAGCCAGATGGCTTGCAAAGAACCTCTGTCTTGGAGAAGTCAATGTCATGTGAGCCTACTGAATTATAACAGTGATCTGCCACGGCCGAGGTGTTGGTCCTACCGTGTTTAAGGTCTGCTTTGTGTTCACGAATGTAGTCCGAGACATGTCGTTTGGTTGGACTCGTCCATCTGAACAAACTACCAAATCGCTATCTGTGGTGCTAACGTTAAAATAACCGCCACTTTTTTCAAATTTTCTTGTTGTGCTTTTGACACCTGATGATTGCTTGTGTTGCAGTCGAAACGTCGTGAGAATCATATTGTTTTATATTTTTATTATTTTATTGTTTCCCTTCTACGTGGTGACTTTACCGAAAGAACCAAGAATATGAATCCCTGCTGTCACAAAAGCTTTAAATAAAAATTTCAAAACAGTTAACTCAAACATGATGGACCATTGAACACTAAAAGTGAATTGCCTCCAATTACAGATAGTCTGCTATTATCCCAGTACATCTCTAAATAGCATTTGTTTGGAGTCAACTGTCACAAATATGATAATTGTTTTTTTACCCTTTTATCTGGAAACAAAACTGACACCTTTTTTTACTAGGAGTCATGTTTGCATTGCCCACAATACCTGCGGTCGGAATGCAAACAAAAAACATAACTCTGATAATGTATGCACTGTCCTTGAAATTGATTGGTCCACACCCGAGACAGCTTTCCTTAGAGCCTCGTCTCACATCGTGTTGGACCAGATGACGCCAAAAGGCGCACTGGTCCAACACCATGTGAGACCAATCAATTTCAAGGACAGTGCATACATTAGCAGAGTTATGTGTTTTGTTTGTATTCCGACCGCAGGTATTGTGGTCAATGCAAACATGACTCCTTGTAAAAAAAGGTGTCAGTTTTGTTGCCAGATAAACCGGTAAAAAAACAATTATCATATTTTGCTACTGGCAAAGGAGGTTCCAATGGTGTCACAAATATATTTATAATGAATTTCATTGATTAAAATGAAATGTATTTCTTGTAAGGAATTACATTTGTTGGCATGTCCAAAAGTTAGCATAGCGTTTAATCAACCATAAATTAACACAGACAATTAGTTCATAAATATAACAAGACCAAATTTCCAATCGCAATCTGCACACCCTCCCTACTTTAGTTATATGATTTCTGAAACCCAATCCCGATTGACTAATTGGGATCAGATTTCATGATTATATTTATTACACATTGTACTGCAATACCTGTATTACCTTAAGTGTTAAGGCATTAGCTATTAATTTTAAATATGTTATTTTTATATTCACGATAATGCACCAAACCGTGCGTGTAAGAATCGATAATTTCCTATTCATATATACAGTATTGTACGTGAGCGGTTCCTTGGTTCATGTAAAGTCTGTCGCTACTGTTAACTGTACATACACCGAAGAGGGAGAAACTATATTTGATTCATGGGTAGAATCAGGGAACAGATATGTGACAATGAAATGAATCATGGAGGGAAAATCAAGACCAGGGAAATATTTAGCCACAAGGGGACGTCCATAAATGACGTCACGCACCTGGGGGGGAGGAGGGGTCAGACATTTGTGACGATGTGTGACGAGGGGGGGGGGGGTTAAGAAATGTGACGTCACCTCAAAATGCGCAACTTTAAACAAATATAGACAACACGTTCTACTTAATTAAATAGACTTTTTAGTAAATATTTTCTCCTACAACATCAGAGTGCAGCACCACATGAAATACGCACTACAATGACAATAGTTTAAAGCGATTTGAAGCATGTTTTATATATTTTTTGGGGGGGGGCGGAGCTTTGTGACGTCATATTTGAGGGGGGGTCTGACTTTTTGTGACGCCGAGTGACGAGCGAGGGGGGAGGGTCAAAATTCGTCCAAAATCACGTGACGTCATTTATGGACGGCCCCCAAGCAATTAACCACGATAAGTGCTGATGCTCACAATACATGCATCGATTCATAAGAAATGACTTCTATTTTTTACTTGTTTATAGTTTTTTTTTATATTACTTTAGATTCTCATCATTATCAATCATCACTATCAGCCATGGGGAATCCACTGGTAGATGAAGGCCTCCCCAATTAGCCACCACCTTTCACGGTCCTGCGATGTAATAATCTACCAATCACCTGTACACAAACTGACCGAGCGATGAATTGTACCCCATGCTCCTTCACCTACCCACCCAATGCTGTGGCTGGTGGAGGCAGAGATTCTGGCAGTGGGGGGGAGTGGGGGTTCAACAACTTCACCACGCTGGTCAGATCAGATTGGTGAAGGGAAAATATTATGTTGCGCCCTTTTGCCGAGTACCTGATTGGTACAGGTGCCTCTGTCCAGCAGAGCTAGTCAGGTCTCCAAGGCAATCAAGTCTCTTCACCGCAGCAAGAGTGCTCTGTTGAAGTGGCAATATATCCACAAGACTAAATTATCCTATAGATTCAAAACAACTGTGATATATAATCCAGAGTGCTGTGAATCTACAGCTTGTATAGGTTACAACTCGTTATGCACTGGTGTGGTGCATTCTGTGTAATTGGTGAATAAACAGATCCATCACCGTTCTGTATTTCCACCCAAAATAATATGCTGTCTAGTCTATTGGCCTCTTGGTCTGTAGACGAAATTAATGACTTATGTTAACCAGCAGCATTTGTTTCAGTAAAAAAGTGCTCTTACTAATCACGTCTGGTAAACTAGCCTTACTCTCTGGTTCTTTCGGCAAAGTCACGTAGTTAGATCTACATAACTTTACCTAAAGAACCAGACTAAACTAGCCTTATTTATTTAACAAGTCTGACTGCAGATGAAACCCAGAAGTGCAAAACCAGTGCCAGAATGTCCTTGCTCATACAAATGGCTCCTGGTTAACATACCAAATGTAGAATTGTTAACACTGGCTCTACAATGGAGATGAACACCACTTCATACTTGTTGGAACTTGCAGACACATTGACTGTCAAAATGTTAACGAAGGAGATTAATCCCTGACTAGATTCACCCGTGTTTGAACCTATATCCCATCTTGATGAAACCTTGCACAAGTGTAGAGCTGGGCAGTTGGTTGATTAAGTCGATTAATCAACAAAATATTGCAATCAACTACATATTTTCTATGGTAGATTACTCATGCGCCTTTAAAATTGGTAGCCAACCTTCTACATCCTACCTCCTGAAGGTGGGAAACCCCCACCAAAACCACACCCAGTATGACACAGCTGATGATCCTGATGATATCGTACCTCCACCCATCACCTCCCATCCAGCAGCACACGTGGGAAAGGAGGTGAGGATTTTTTTTTCCCAACATTTTTTGTGTGTTGTCGATTAGTTCAGTAATCGAACCATTAATTGATCGAGCAATTGGTTACTTAAATAATTGGTTAGTCCAGCTCTAGCCAGGTGCCTGCCCCTATGACTTCCTGTGGGTTGGCAGTATGACAGACTGACAAAGAAACCTCTGTAATATATCCATTGACAATAACCTTAGCAGGCTCTTCGTTAAGTAACCACTGTTTTAAGTAACTAATGAGTTACCGTGTATGTTATAAGCTCCGATGTGTTTTCTTTTACTCATTTCTATTGAGCAGTTTGTTGTCCTTTCCCCCGCACCTCCGATTAGCACGGTTGGCTGCGTACGGCGCGAACGAAGTTCAACGTACACACCTCAGTTTGGTTGCACAGTATTTGTCTTGTTTTTATTTATCAAGCTTCCACAGTTGGAATGCACTATTAAGCAAAGTTATACTGTCTCAGAAATTGTGATGGTAAACATTTAAGGGAACTGCACTCTCGAGCAGAACGAAGGATTAGCTTCCATCTTCAGAGTGCTTTGCTCAAAAACGCTTCTCAACAATATTTTGGTTGGCATATACCACTTTCCTGTAGCGAAGCTAAATCACACAACCAGGAGTTAAACGGGTACGTTTTTGTTTAGCCAGTCATGCTCAATGGCATTTTCGTTCATACCTTGTTAGTGAAAATAACAAAATACAAGGAATAATTAAAAATGTATGCAATGTGTGACACATCACTGTTTTATTTCACATTTTTATTACATTATTTCTACCACACTGCGTCTCAAAAAAGCTACAGTGAAACCCATTTTGGTTATATTCATATTCCTCATAGATTTTAAGCCTTTAGATTGAGATACGTTTTGGTGAGCAACCAAGCACTCTGAGCCTGTTCACGACACAGCATGGCACTGTAGCGACATGCGTAAGTGAAGTGGCTCTGTCCTTTGCTGTCTGCTTCAATTGCCCGCGTTTTTATTACATCAGTTCTGCCACTTTCTCATATTTGTTGATACATTTAGAGTTTGTATGCATCACAGGAAGCACGTGCTAATGGAAAATGAGGGCAACTGACAAGTCCCCTGCTCCATAGTGCAACCCCTGTAAATGGGCTGTCAGCAGCAACGGCAACCCCTTCTTTGATGCGTCGTCTTTGCTAGTATATCATCTTTCTGAAAGTCATTCACAATTAACATAAATTCCTAAAAAATATAAAGCGTACACTGTGTGCGTGGAGATTAATGTTCGTCATGTGATTGTGGCGTCGTATTTATAATGTAATATACGACCACAATATATCATCATGTGGCCGGGTGGTGTTGCAGTTGTAGCCCCAGAGTAACAATCAGAAAGTCAAATCCCTGTTGGCAGTCGACTTAGTCCATTATTTATCAAGTGTAGATACAAATGCTTGCCACTTTATGGGAAGTTAACAGTAGTTATAATTTGGATAGCCTGGCACCTGCACGGCAATGTGGAATTTTCACCTCTAGCTAAGGGCTGTCAACATAGGCAAGTGCTGCTCCATCGCTTGCTTGAGTAGGAAGGCACTTTAATTATAGCATTATATCACACAGATATATTTATTCTCCCTCCCCCTAATAATCACGTAATATTTAAAGCTAATGCCGTTAGTGCTGCCACACCTCACCATCGCTGCTTTCATATTGCTGGATCCCAAACCCACCGTTGTTGCAAATTCAACAACCCTCCCCCAAGGACTACTCTAAAAACAAACCACCACCTGGCTTTCGTCTTCCCTTTGAGTTGCTAACCCGTGAGTGTCCAAGCTAATGTTGTCTAAGTAGCCTGCCTTCCGCAAATCCAGCACACGTGCTCCGCCCATCTAAACATATATACCTGATTATTTCTACCATATAGTACTTTCCTGCCGTGTTTAACCGTTTAAAATTCCAAGATGTTCATCCGCTATTGCCATGGTAATCCATTAAACACTTGCGCACATCTCTATTCAATTTACAGAGGAGTCCATTTTCGTTTGTGAATTACATTTTTTATCAGGAAATACCGATATTTCTACTCTCTTAAACACCCAAATTTTACATCAACGATAATCACTCTTTAAAACGTATTTATTTTTGTTTATAAATTACAATTCTACCATGTAAATGCTATTTCTCTTACACTCCTTCTGGCCGTGGCACATGCCTATAATCCAGCACTGTGGAGGTGAGGGTTAATGGCTCAGAAATGTTGTAAAACACCCTTCCCGTGGGAATCGAGGTGCCATACTCTGGCTTGGCAGGAGCAGGCTCTACAGCAAATGTGGACTCCACCTGTGCTGTCTGCATGGGATAAAGTATTGCCCCCTCACATGCGTAGGTTTACTCTGGGTATTCCAGTTTCCTCCCATATATAAACAATCATTCGTTGGCCAATAGCATTTTAATATATAGAGGATCACAGAGCTCGGGGATGAATTTAGCCCTAGCTCACTGCTTGGCTCCCTTTCCTGCTTGTCCTATGGTTCCTCGTTGCTCTGAGTCATTCTCTTTCTTTGAGAATGAACGAATACTGTGCACGTTACAATATTCAATTATGATCAATTCACAATATGACTTACTATAAAATGTTAACTTCCTGATGGCACACGTGATAAAGTTGTATGAACGAAATCTGTAACTACCTGTGATTAGCACGGTTGGCTACGTACGGTGCGAAAGAACTTCAACATACAACCACTGCCAGTAACCTACTTTTTGAAAATGAAACTACTATTTGGTGATGCAACGTTGGCGGTGGTGCGCAAGCACAATTAACCAAAATAACTCAACCTCATTATTGAGGCTTTTGTTGTTGTGTTTTTGAAAGGTGTACCCACGAATCCCCAACCAAAGTGCTTGTAAAAAAAATCTTCATCATATACATAATCAAATTCTCTGGTGGAAAATTACCCATTGTCATTCCTGGATATTTTATCATCACTAAAATCCACCTTGAATTTAGGAAAAGCATAGTCAAGCACATCCATGATCAAAGTCCTGACCTCAAAATAGTTGTTAAGCAGGTCAACATATCTTACCCTTAAAGGTTACTGATGCTCGATGTTATCGTAGCATTTCAATTCAACCAGAATGATTTGCTTGCTTAACATCAAAATACTGAATTCATATAACCTTATTTACCCCACTCTTCTGTATTCTCTGCCTCATAGGAAATATGTTTTACCACGACCGCTGTTTTCTCTAAATTCTCTGCATCGTATGATATCCTTTTTCCAGTTATTTGGCAATTGATCCATTCCCCAAACAACTTTGATTATATCTTGACTTAAAGCTTTTCTTGACTGCAGGAATTCATATTTTTGGGGACTTTCAGTAAAGTCATGTAGATAGGTACAAATTAATAAAAATGTAGTGACATACGACGTCACTACTGTGTCGGGACTGTACGAGCGTAGGGACACATGACGTCACTACTGTGTTGGCTCGGTATGGGTGCTGTAGGCAGGTGTCACCGGGGTCGTGTCAGGCCGTGACACTCTGCGTGAACCCAACAGGACACGTGACCGGATAAAGGGGGATTAGGGGCCCCAGGGGGGAGCTTGGGGGTCACGTGGTTGGGGGCCCGGACCTTCTCGAAGGATCGAGAAAGGGGGGCGTGGCTTGGGGCGGAGCCGGCCACGCCGCAGCGGTTTTAAGCGGGGCGTGAACAGAGAGCGGGGCTGTTCAACCTTGGGATGAAGACGCCATCAGCGGTCCTCGAGTCTCCGATCGTCGTTCGTGACCAGGCAACCTGTCACCTGCCTTGGTCACGCTGTGTAGTATTCCCCGAGTGTTAGTGAGATTAGGAACGATGGTCACCACCTTATATATAGTGTTCACGTTGGTTGTTATGCGTTAATAAATAGTGTTGTCTCCAAGTTGAGTGTGCGCCTCAATCGAACCCACTACAAAAATAATAAAAATACAATTAACCAAAAACTATGACTTTTCGATCACTACACAAGCGATCGTCATCAGGAGGAAAGAGGGGGAAAGCTGCTGAATGCAGACTGTTTTATAGGTTTAAAATGGTGTAGTCCTAGGGTCACCCATTTTAAACCTATAAAACAGTCTGCATTCCTCAGCTTTCCCCCTCTTTCCTCCTGATGACGATCGAAACATCTTAATTATTATTTTATTTTATATTTTTTATTAATTTGTACCTATCTACGTGACTTTACCGAACGACCCAAAGAACTTTGATTAATTTAATGCATAAAGGTTTTTGGGTTAGCTCGCGTAAGTATAAATGTGTCGTACCCCTCCACCATCCGACACAGTCAGGAAGGTTTGTCACGTAAACAACGCGCCAATCAGTTACTAATTTAGTCCACTAGTGTGTTAGAGTGTAAAACCACAACATTTGCAATCTGAATACGACGTTTCTCTAGTAATTATATCCAACATCATCGGGCGATTTGCCAGAATAGTGAAGCCATCCACCAGCTTTCGGTCTTAAATAGAGCATTCAAATTGTAAATGTTGTGGTTTTACTCTCAAACACACCTGTGAGCTGAAGTAGTAAATAATTTGTGCATTTTTACGTGACAGGGGGTACGACACATTCATACTCACGGGATCTACCTCAAAAAACTTTATTATGAATAATATTGGTCGCGAAAGCCTACGTGTTAAACTATCATAATGCATTTCCCCCAGTAACTGTATTTACTAATACTTTCTACAGTTGCTGTAAAATAAATAACCAGCATTTTAATAGCAAAGTATTGCTTTTAACCAAATCATGTGTTAGTGACTGTAATAAACATATCCATTAAAAGGTACTGATATTGCTTTCTACACAACAATAACAATATAATTATCTTAATTCACTTAAAAATGCGCTTTTTAGTGTCATCGCTCTCTGTGCTAAAGGAAACACTACTGCATTACCTCTTTTCAATTGAGCAATGAGTGTCTTGTATGCCTGTGTACAATGGGGTGGAAGCATATTTTATTTTCTGTCGTTATTGGTCACTAAATTATTTCTCTTTTGCAGGTGGTCACTCTGCTGAATGATCTATACACATGCTTTGATGCCATCATCGATAACTTTGATGTATACAAGGTAAATGCTGTGTAAACCATGATTGATGCACACAGAACCAAATACTTTGTACACACAGGATTGCATACATACACACACATTCCCCCGCACCTTCAATTAGCATGGTTGGTTATGTAAGGTGCGAAAGAAGTTCAACATACATACCTTTTGGCATTCTCTGGTCTGGCACTGGTGAGACAAGGCCATAAAGAACGTTGTCTCCGGTGTAAGCCAATCAGTTTCAAAGTCAATGCATATATAATTATCAGCATTTGTTTGTTTGCATGTTTGCCTTTATTCCTTGCAAAATGTATCTATTTGGTGTTTGAACATCTTAAACCCTGTTTTTATTGCCAGAAAGGCTAAAAACTCTTCTCATTTTTCATACATATGTAGTGAGTTCAACTGAGTCGCAGACGTACTCTTGGAGGCAACACATTTATTTAACACCAACACATGGGGTAACTGCCCCTTAACAGAATAACAACCTATGGTGGTGACCACCAGGCTAACTACACTAATTACAACGTAACTAGCTACTACGGACCGGGACCACAACTCTGTTCCAGGTCCACGTGTTGGAGACTCGGTAGGATGTAGCACGTAGACGAAGGTTTCTTCAGGATCAACAACAACGCCGGCCCCTCTGGGGGACCCGGCTTATATTCTCTGTGGCGTGGCTGGCTCCGCCCCTGGCCACGACCACCTTCCAGAATCCTCGAGCTGGATCTGGCCCCAGACCACGTGACCACCCCTAGCCCCCACTTGCGGCCTCTTTGTCGACTTAACTGGTCACGTGTCCTCTTGGGTCAACCAGAGTGCCATGGCCTTTAGTAACCTCATTCCTACAGCCGGCACTCCCACACCCTATCCTGTAGGGCTGGCACTGCACGCCAAGCGTGGTGCTACCTAGTGCTGTCAACCAGCGCTCACTGAGCCCTCTAGGGCCCGTACTACACCCACACCATAGTGGTGCCTCTCCAGATGGGCATTCGAGACCCAAGAGTAGGTTGTGTTATGTTACGTACTGTTATGTGAATAAATAGTGTTGCTCCCAAGATAATGTCTGCAACTCAGTTGGACTCACAACATATATATGTGTAGTGACATCGCGGGATGTCATTGTACAGTTCTTATGTGGTTGAAAAATAGAGGATGCCATGCATCACTACACATGCATGGCATCCTCTATTTTTCAACCATATAAGAAACTATTTAGACTTAGGACTAAGCAACCGTACGTGCATTGGCATTCACATTAAGGCATTCATGTATGTCATAATACATTCATATTATAACATAACGTTGTATTTTAAAAGTATTAAATATTAACACTTTTTCAATATAATACATGTATAATACCATATAATAGTATATTGCGGTGACCAAAAGCATTGTTGTATAAATATTGGAATTTACTTAAAGTGCTCACATAATTGTTAAACAACAACAAAAATGTGATCATTACACTTAGCAATAAAGCATTGGGGAAAGCAAAATAAAGATTGATAACATTGCCTTGCATATCCAGTACATGCTTTGGAAATGTTTTAGTGGAATTATATATGTATAAAATATGATCAGAAGATAAATAACATTATTTAATAATCTCCCCACAAAATTGCTAATCAAGTTTCTTCTTTAATGCATTTTCAAGAGCGCTATTTCATGCAACTGTATTTATTATAATATGGAAAGATTCAAATGAAGAATTTCTAAATGCTTCGGTTGCCATTTCACAGCTTTCACACAGGGCTCACACAGACTTCTACTGCATATGTGCATTTCCTTCCAGTACCATAGCTTTGTCAAGATCAGCATATTGATGACTTCACCCTCTGCAAATCTCAGTGCTTCATTTTTCCTTGGTTCCCAGTTTTGCCTCTCTTCCGAGAATTTTATGACGACATCTTTAATCCACTTTGGTGACATGTTTGTGGCATCGTGTTTGTGGCATCTCCTGCAGGTGGAGACAATAGGAGATGCCTATATGGTGGTGTCGGGGCTGCCCGTGCGGAATGGGAAGCTCAACGCCAAAGAGATCGCCCGCATGTCCCTGGCACTTCTAGATGCCGTGAAAACATTTAAAATACGGCACAGACAAGAAGACAAGCTCAAACTGCGGATAGGCATTCACACAGGTAGACCACAAAGACATTTTTCATTACAATCGCAGTTCAATAATCGTATCAATCATAAGTTGTGGCAATGGTTTTTAGTCGGATATAATTAGGCGGTCCACACAGCATCGGATAAATGGCTGTGATTACGACTCTTAAAGGTTTCAATCTTGATTTGAAGCTTTCGTGACTGCAGGAGTCTATACTCTTTGGTTCTTTCGATAAAGTCACGTAGATAGAACATTATTAATAGGTCACAACGTTGAGATCACAACACAAGCGACCGTCTTCAGGTGAGAGAGAGAGAACGCTACTGAAACAAGGTCTTATGTAGGCTTGAGATGGGTGCAGCCTCAGGGTAAGAGGGCGGGGCTAGAGATGGTCTGCCTGAGGCTGTGCAAGTGGCTATTGTATTGTGAGAGATTAGCATATGAATGAGCTTCGTATACTGCAGCATCGGTGACTTGCCTAGTATGTCACAGCATCCGTGACTGAGCGAGAAGAACATCCAGCCCGTCAATACAAAGACATCCAACCTAATCATGCAACTCAGAGAGTCAGCTAAAATCGCAGGAAGGATGGAAACATCACAGCAGGTTAACACTGTACCTGGTTAATCACGTCCTTCCAATGATTGCTCAATTTGTACCCATCTTCTCAGTTGAAATTGTGTCTGTGTTTATATATCTGGATGGCTTCATGAACAAATCTCTGATGATAACCAGTGGGTTTTCAGAGTACCTTTGTCTTGGAAAAATAATTTTCGTGTGTGCCCACAGCATTAAAACAATGATCCGCAACGGCAGAGGTATTGGTCCTACCGTGCTTCAGATCTGCCTTGTGTTCGCGAACACGGTCCGAGACATGTCGTTTCGTTTCCCCAATGTAACTACTGCCACAGCCACAACTTAGTTTGTAGACACCAGGAAATTGCTTGTCAGGAATCACATCCTTTACAGATGGGATCAAATCACTGATTTTGTGTACTGTGTTGAAACGAACCTGGATCTTTCCATAATATATATTTTTGGGTTAGATCGCGTAAATATAAATGCATCATTAAACACGCCACCACCCGACACAGCCAATTAGTAAGGTTTGTCACGTAAACAGAACGTGCCAATTCGTCACTAGTACAGCACACCAGTGTGTTGGAGAGACAATCCACAAAATTTACAAACTGAGTATGACGTTTCGCCAGTAATTACAACTAGCTTCATCAGGCGACAGCCAGATTTATGATTTATACAATGTAATGAAATTTGTTAAATACCTACCAGTGTTAAAGGGGAGGTGACAACAGCTAGGCCATGGGTATTTACATGTGTGAGTAATGGTGATAAAAAAAACTAAAGTTGGTGCTGCATTAGATTGGTTTATGCAGAAGTAAAATTTAAATGGTAAGGCTCTCTCACTCAAAATTACTGGTCAGTCACTTGGCCAACAGGCTTCAGAAAAAAGGCATTAGACAGTCTATTTCATGGTAAACTAAGCATATTTTAAATTTTGATTTAAAGCTTTCGTGACTGCAGTAATTCATATTCTTAGTTTTTTTCGGTAAAGTCACGTTGAAGAGAAACAACAAAATAATAAAATATATATAAACAATAAAAAAATTCTCACGACGTTTCGACCATAACTCAAACGGTCGTCTTCAGGTGTGTTGGTCCGCGTAATTTTTTTAAATAAATAAATAAATGCGCCGTTTACAAATACATTTATGCAAACCAACACACCTGAAGACGACCGTTTGAGTTATGGTCGAAACGTCGTGAGAATTTTTATTGTTTTATATATATTTTATTATTTTGTTGTTTCTCTTCAACGTGACTTTACCGAAAAAACTTAGAATATAAGCATATTTTACCGAGAGCTTTTTTGAGTATGTCAACAGTGTTCAATATAAGGATGTTGTACGCAAGTATTGTGAAATCAAATTCAACATAATTTGTCATTTACAAAAATATATATATTTTAAACATATTGAAGAGTTTTTTTTTTAAGTTAATGACAAAAGTGACACTTTGCATCACTTGATTTGTTTGTGTATTGCTGAGACAATCATACGTTTTGCATTGCTTAAATTACAGTACATTAATATATGTGCATGGCATTATGTGTCCACCTGACGTTACGCATATGTTTACAGTACAATTTACATTTCATCACTTCTGCGAACAATTTACAGGGTGCAAATGTCTCCTCTGACATTGCCAAATAACAATTGGCTTCACAGACAATACATAGCCTCCAAAATGAGCAGTGTAATGTTAGTCATGTCGTTGTGTTTTAGGTCCAGTCTGTGCCGGTGTGGTAGGACTCAAAATGCCGCGCTTCTGTTTGTTTGGTGACACCGTAAACACTGCTTCGCGCATGGAGTCCAATGGTGAAGGTATGTGATTGATACGCGCAGCTTTATTATCTGAAAGATGTTAAAATTACAACAATGTTTGTGTAAAGGACCTGATTAAAGTTTACAGTGTGCTTATTGACCACAGCAAGATAGATTTCAGTTAAGTGTAACACATTTTTCTGAAACTGTATCAAATAAAAACACCAGGTTGAGAGGTCATGATTCCAATGTGATGTAGCTGTACTCATCCCCACTGAGGTATGTGAATTTCACATTTCCACTGTGGATAGTCCTATAGCTTGCTTTTCCTATTTGGCATACATGTGTTAGGTACAGACCCTGAGGTTGAAAGGGTGGTCTATTTAAATTTCATGACGATAAAGCAACAAGGCAGTTACCAGGTGTGATTGAAGTCTGTGGCCTGACATACAAGTATTTTCTACAATAAAGGGTGAGTGTTCACCTAAAATTATACTATTTATGAGAGAATTACAACATCGGAAATCACATTTTGTGAGAACTGAAAAATGTGGAATTCTGAGCTGAAAGCAGCCATAAAATATATTTAAAAGGACATGACCCTGCCTGAAATCCATTACTGACATGGGACATGCATTATGTGAATCTGTTCCATCGTGTTCTATGGTTAAGAGAGGGGTACACAAATTTAGTGTTGAAAGAGGCTCGTTAAGATGATCGATCCACAGCCTGGGCATCTTCCAACTTGAGCAACTCAAATGTCAATACAGTTCATGATCCCCTTGTGAACAACTGTTTGACAATTGTAAAGATTTCTGAGAATCTTGACCTTTTATATGATACCATACAAGCTGACAATTTGAGGATACACAAGGTGTCTGTAAGATGGGCGTTTAGAATGTAATCTGTCAACCAGAAATGAACCAGTTTGGCATAGTTAGGCATTGCCTTTTCAGAGTGTAAGCCTCTGCTGTAAACGCATTGAACTCAACTTTTAATGATGCAGTTTGAGTCAAACTATTTGCAGCATGTTGGAATAATCACAGGGTAGTATTATACATACTTTAAAAATTGTGCAATGCAGTAAAAAAGGTGAGACAAGCTGGGACATTGCACGATGCATTTTAATTGGTCGTTACTCCTGACCTAATTGGTCAGGTGAGACAAGGAGCTACTCCTGACCTAATTGGTCAGGAGTAGCTCCTGCAATGCTCGTGAGAGTGAAGTCGTGTAATGTCAATGCATGGTCGAGGGGGTGAGACAGAGAGTTGTCCTGTGTGGAGATTAAAACCTTGGGATGTCAATGGATCAATTACATTGGATGTCAACGGGGACTATGTAGAAAAAAATGACAGTTTAATGAAGGTCAGTAATTGCTTTCAATCCCAGGCCATAGACTTTCCAATCCTCCAATTTTAATATCTCGCTCTCTCCCCTCACAATTACATCAGTAGTAGATATGATGATAACAATCTGAAATTGAACTGCTACAGAGAGAAGTCCCCAATCATTGTGAGCTGTCCTTAAACCAAGTAATTAGCACATCCTAAGAATTGTCCGACTGTCCTATTCATCACATAAAGGGCGGTGACATGGGCTAGTGGTAGTGTGTCACTGCTTGTTGCAGAGGTTCACAGCTGAAATCAAGTGGCTGCCCTGATTATTACTGCGGGTGAAAAAAGACATATAATATGCAGGCTAATTCACAGTGGACGTTAAAGACCCCTGACGTCATTCACACGAGTAGACCATTGTGTGCTGGCATCAGGTTCATATTTGTCAAATTTGATAATTGCCACAAAATTACTCAATTTGGATTATACAAAGCAATCATTGCCCCCCACTGTAAGACGAATGCCCGAGGTCACTCTTGCAAATGAGGCTGTCCTGGTCTCTAGATTTCTCACCTGGTTAAGTCAAATAAACTTGAAACATTGATGGGGGATGCTGCTCGCGTTTGTAAATAATAATAATCTCCACTCTTGTATTTTTCAGCTTTAAAAATTCACGTTTCACAAACTACAAAGGAAGTTTTGGATGAGTTTGGCTGTTTCAGGCTGGAGTTGCGTGGTGATGTGGAAATGAAGGTATACAAAGAGCCTTTTCTTTTGCAACTGCATTCATTCTGCACTTTGAAATTATATTTTACTGTTATTTACTGTTGCATATTTTAACAATAATTTCTTAAATATTCATACATGTGCATACATTCCAATCTTTCATGAGTAATAGTATTTAAATATAGGGTCTCATGAATGTAATGTGATGGCTTTATACATATATATTCCAAATTAGCTCCAAATTGGTTAATTAATATAGTCTTGATTATCCCAATGCCATTCATAAGCTTGTAATGAAAACGACTGTTTATTACTCATGTGCTTATGTACATATAATAAATAAAATACGTATTTTCGAATTGCTTGATTCATAATCTATCACAGCAATAAATTGACCGAAGGGCTGAATTTGCACATGTACAAAGGCAATTTAAAATCCATTAAGCAAAATTCCTATTTATAGCTGTGTTCTGCCTGACTTTGTTTTGAAAACAATAAAAATTTAGACTCATGTTTGTGCTTCCATCATGTCTTTGATGCCTATTATCCCTAAGATTGTACTGACCCACAAATAATCCGATTATTTGCAGAGTAATTATTCCTGCGATCTATTTTTCATGGATAATAGAAAGAATACAGAGAGGCATTGTCATAACAATGAATAATGTGAAGATGTTATTAAATGGAGAGGAATTTTGTACTAAATGTGTTGTATGAATTTCATAACAGGTGAAGTATTACACTTTGCTCTCAATAAATAAATATGTGCATCAGATGTGCATACAAATGATAATGTTCGGATAGGTGTTAGTGACAACCTAACCATTGTTTGGCTGTCAATTGCAAAATACAATGTTTAGATACGTTCATAAAAGCTTCACGAAATGGGATGGAGCAGTGGTGCAGTGGTTAGCACACTGTACTATAAACGCAGTGACCTAGATTTGATTACTGGCCAGAATAAACATCGGTGGGGAATAATATCTGAACTGGTCCTGGGCTCCACTTCAACTAAAACCTACACTAATCAGCGTGGTAATGCTCAGTCAAACAATCACCATGACTGAGACAGCATGTGTAGGATTTAATCCAGCAGTGGATTGACAAATGGCTGTTTATTTTTTGTATCTCCTAAATCTCTGATAGGAGCTTTTAAAAAAAAAAAATAGAGCCTCCTGGTCTTAACAAGCTGTTACCTGGTTGAGATGGCATCTTTATTTATCCATAGCTTTGTATAACTGCTATAGGGTCCCTCCCATATCATTACAGATAAGAGGAGCTCATTGTGCTGCATTTACGTTTGTAAATGATAACTGCTTATTGTAATTGTGTTGCCTGCTACACATTCACCACTTGGGAACGCTTTCCCTCTCTTCCTCGTAACTGTCGTTGTTTGCAGGGAAAGGGGAAAATGAGGACATACTGGCTTCTGGGAGAAATTGAGGAGAATCCAGAAGCATAACAAATGATTCAACCAAGATGTAAATATTTTATTATATTTGATCACTTGAATTATTTTGATTGTAACCTTCCTTGAAGAGCAGATGGAATTGTTTCTGTTTATTAGTACTGTATTTATTGCACTTTTGTATATGTAACGGGATATTTTCAAATCATTTGCATACCTACATTCACTATGGATGTTTGGAAGATACCATGATAAATCATGAAATTAACCCTGAAAATGTAGCCTGGACTCCAATGGGATTGCATTCTATTGTTCATATTGTAAATAACACTTTAAACTATTTTGTTAAAATGTGAAACATTCTAAATGTGATATGTTTATTGAATTTATATTGACATGAACACCACAACAACATGTAACTTTGTAGCAATACTGTGTTTAGCAACACGTGATGAATATAAAAACAAAATGTAACAAAAACACTTGGAATTTTAATACGATGGATTTGATATGATTTACAGTTTCATTTCGCACACATTTAGTATTACAATTTTGTTTGGCGGGCATAAAATATGTGCAGTCTAAAGGTAAAAGGTATGTGAATTATTGTATCCTTGGTATATATTATTCTGTATCCTGTAATAAAATGAAATTCACTGGCGTCCACTTTTTATGGGTTAAATATTAAAATTGCTTCATTAAAATGGTGTGTCCAGGCGCTCGCTGATTGGTTTGCTAAAAGTGGTGTTCTTGAGAAAGGGTTTCTCTCTTGACTTGATGTCTGTTACTCCCTAAAATAAAATAAAATGCACATTATAAAGAATCCAAGTACTGTATATAATAGAGGACATTAAAATATCTTTATTAAGGAGTGTTTCCTAACACATCTATAGTTACATATGTGAGTGGTATTACAATATGGAATACTTTCTTGCAACTTTGAATTAAAATTGTGCATATTTTCTTATGGCTATAGTACAATAAACATCAAACAATATCAAGATAATCTTGCAGACAAACAATCATATATTTTTTGTGGACATAAAACCATTACGTGGGTAATTTCACATCTGCTGTAGAGATGTACTCCGTATGAATGCTGTTTATTTAGATTGTTATCATTACCAAAACATTACATATATGGCCAGGACAAACAATATTATGGAGATGATGCCAGCGAAAAATAATGGATTTAATTAATGCGTTTATGTAAAATTACCGTAGTTTTTGCCAATAGAAAATTAGTCTTATATTTTGCATCCTTTGCTATTTCCATTGAAAATATGTGGTAACTGCCTTACTGCCAACACACGGCTCAAACAGTTGGGAGTGTAGCCAATAAAACATGTTCAACCTTTATATATCTATTAAAACTTTTTTTTAAATACGAGGTGAAGAAATACAAATTGAAATCACATTACGTACAACTGAAAATGCATATGCGATTGTGGGAAATGAGATGACCATGTATATAACAGTAAAAACCCAATTCTGTAGAGGTGGAAGACAAGCCTTTGTGAGGATTCAAAATAAGACACTGGGGAAATGAAGCGTTCTTGCCCTCATAAAATCAAGATGGAATTAAATGGTAGTACAATTTACGATAAGCATAAAGGTGGTACTGATGATGATGATGATGACGGTAAAAATGTTACTGTGCATGATCGAAAACAACTGTACAAAACTCTTCCTCAACAAAATCTCTTGTCAGCCTTCCCCATCGTTTCCCAATCGCTCATCGACTAACTCTCCAGTGCAGCACAGCGACGTAGTTACCTTCGAATTGCTCGTTCATGAAGTCACATTATTCGTATGAGATTGAAGTAATATGAAGTATAACTCGAAAAATGATTGTATTTTTACATTTATTGTTTATAATCAATGTTATATGTATGCTATTGCAACAGTTCCAATTGCAAAATGTGCTGTGGTATTTTCTATTATACAATAATATGAAACACGTTTCGAAAGCGTTCAATAACTTTGGGCACCATGGAATGTATACTTTTTTCCAGTAACATTTGTTCTTCCATTCTTGATGGCATTAGTCTCTTATGCAGCAGCACAGATATTAAAACAAAGGACAAAATGCATTGTCGGTTCATACATTGTATCTTCTGAATAACAAAATGAAGATTACTCATTTCAATGTCCAAATACAGAATTGGATGTAAAATCAAAACTCACGGTT
Source organism: Petromyzon marinus (assembly GCF_048934315.1). NCBI lineage: Eukaryota > Metazoa > Chordata > Hyperoartia > Petromyzontiformes > Petromyzontidae > Petromyzon > Petromyzon marinus. Next base: position 21,017,281 of record NC_133667.1, on the reverse strand, counting down.
TATCTCTTTAGATCGGAAAAACAGTGTAGGCTCTCACCTGTATGTTGTTAACATTATTGGACCAATAGGTGATTGGCTGCTCTGTGTGATAATCATGTGCCTGCAAACAGCAAGAGAAGTATTAATTGAATGTAAATTTGCTATCGGCTAAGGAAAATGCAAAAGAGAATGAAAGAAAGCACTGACTCATTTCTGAGTCAAATGGATTTTAGTTTCCGTATATGTAGTAGTAATAATAAACTCAGAAAATACATAAAAAATACGTTTTGCAGTTGCAGACGATATGTCAAACTTAACTGTTAATCACAAGTGGTCAAGCCTCTGGCCTACCTTATTGGGCACAGGGGGCTCTGGTTTGAAGGTGTAATGAAAGAAAGCTTGCTTTGTTGTTGAATATTGCTTGGGTGGAGGAATTGGACTTGACTTCTCCAGCACCTCCTTGCTGCTCATTAAATCATACAGAACCAGCATTTGACAAAAATGATTATTGTGCACTCTATAAAGCACTTATTAGACACCAGTATATCTATCTGTCACAAATATCCCTGATGAAATACGTTGTAAAACTAGTTGCTGCTAAGCAAATCGTGTGGTGATGTGGTAATACAGAATATGTAAAGTGACTTTTCGATACAATATTGAGCAAAGGGAAACAGTGATGATATTGTGGCCTCGTTCCTTTCCAAGTGTTACCCACAACACCTGTTCATCCTTCACCTCTCTCTTAACCACAATGGTCGTGAGGGCACCACCGATGCCTGGGCTGTCATCTCTGTTAACAGTTGCCTGTCCTTTGCGGTCTTTGTTAGGTGTTGTGGCGGCTTGTCAGTCCATGATATCACATTTGTCATACAGTTGATCTGGGGTCATTCACTTTTTTTCCTTCTCCCCTGCCCTGTGAGATAATGTTTGATCGTTCCCCCTTTCGTGTCACATGTCTCTTCTCCTTTACTATTGTCAGCAGTGGTTTGTGTTCACCCACTTTTGTTAGTAATTTAAACTCGAACTGATTAATAAATTACCGATTGCATAATTGTTCCACCTTAATTGGCATAGTTTCTGTATCAGGGCAGTGAAAAACTTGTTGAGACAGAGATACCAAAAAGCCACATGGACCAAATATCTTTCAATTAGCCTTTTTGTACTAAACTGTACTTTCCCTCCTGCCCTACCCCCAAATGTGCACTAAATAATAGATTTAGTATATTGATGTTAGAGGTGAATTCAATAAAAATTCATATGTATTACGAAGTCTATATTGAAAGTGTAATATTTAATTTTAAGATGTGATGAAGCCCAATATGTTTATACTGTATATTTGTTCCAGAAAAGCAAGCATTGAAAATGATAAATGACAATTATAGATTGGTCAAATCCATTAACAGAAATTGCATCTGCATTATATGATTATTTATCATAACATATTGAAAGGTCATGCTGTAATAGACTGCCATGTATAATATCAGGATGGAGATTATATTTGTACTGGATGTCAAGAAATAAATATGTGGCAGCTTTAATAATATATTCAATGCACTGTCATAGCTACAAGACCTTGAATTTCACTATTAAAAAAAACCCTGTTTAAGTAAACACACGGTAAGCGTGTTTTGAAAACAAAAGGTTACACATATATTTAGATAAAGCAAAACTGACACATTTTTTCAAATATTGCATGTCATAAGAAACTTACAACAGCAAACCATAGCGTATGAGGGTTAACAGCCTACTTGCTATACTGCCATTTACTGAACACCTAGCAGCCCTGCAGGTTGAGAGTCTCATGCATATTAAATCAGCATGATCCACAAATCCTGCCTCCATGGTACTGGGTTACACGCATGTGGTATGATACCATGCAATATTAATCTTTACACTTTCCGTACCTTATTCTGTCACGAAGAGTCTTTTCAAGTAGCATCTCCCTTTTTCCTGGGGAAAAAAATAATAATCGTAGTGGAATGGGCACAGATTGCTATGGAAATGTGTCCAGCGGCTGTACCGTATAACATTTGTCAACAATAAACATTTGTGTTTGATCTTTTTGCGTAGTTTATTTTCTTTGACCAAGTGGTTTTTGGACAATATTCTGAGAAGTTAATTCACAATCGTTAGTATTCACACTGGGACTCATCAATCTTTACGTTGAGATACATGATCATGATACTATGCTTGCATAAGTTGGGGGTCTGGACAAAATCATTAAATTCAATTCAACATTAATCATCATCATAATCTTGATGATCATTTTCATCCATCATTGTCACCATCATCATCCCTCCCACGACTCATGTAGAGTTCCCACAATCATCGCTTGTGCTCCACAGATAATAGGGTAGATGTAGTGCCCATTCGCAACATTTACCTCTAAGTTGTGTTAATAGAAGGGCCACTTTGTGAATAGAAATAATCATGGTTCAACCCGATTCCATGGATATTAGCTGTAGCTAAAAGGAGTTTAACTCGACTATAAATTGGAAAGGCATTTAAATCAGCAGTGCACTGGAATCGTAAGTGAAAGTATACCATACTCTGGCCAGAAAACCATCACCTCGTGAGTACGAGTGCATGTGTAACGACATAAATGGGCCGTTCTATGGCGATGGTGTGTTTACTATACACGAGGGCTCACTAGAGGGAAGATTCCGGATGTCACGGAGGTCGGGTCACGACATGACACTCTGGGTGAACCCGCGAGAGCACGTGACCGGACGAGGGGGCACGGGGGCCCCCAGAAGGGGGCGAGCGGGCCACGTGATGTGGACCCAGACTCTTCGCGAAGGATCGAGAAGGGGGCGTGACCAGTGGTGGAGCTCGGTCACGCCACAGGAGATATAAGCTGAGCCCCGAGAGGGAGCGTGGCTGTTCAACCCGGGAAGAAGTCGTCTTCTCCGATCTTCGCTCTTAAGTACGCAAAGACACGACGGCGTGTCGGCAGTTCTGGTTCAACCATATTGAGAATCCGTTCAAGTGGTTAGGTGGTTAGGAACGGTGGCCACCACCTTATGTAGTTAACCTGTAATGTGCATAGTCGCTAGGAATGTACATAGTTAACCTTGGAACGTTGAATAGTGTTGGTTGTGTTAGAGAATAAAACGTGTTGCCTCCCAGTCTTGGTGTGCGCCTGATTAGAACTCACTACACGTGTTATGGAGAAAATGTTCCTCATCATAATAACATATACATTGGTTGCACATTGGGTTTAATTGTATAAAATTAGCATTGTTTTTTAAATGCTCCAGTATTTCAGATACTGTATACTAAAGACACCAACCTGCCTCTCGCTACTCACCTTTGGTGCGAAAAGCTGTGTTAGTTGGCAGGCTGTCGATGTCTTGTCTGGTGGGCTCAACACCCCTTGCTCTTGTGAGTGTGGTGCTCTCAGTGCTGCAGTGGATTCCACAGGGCGGACCAGTGGCGAGGCCTTTATCCTCCTCCACATGTTGCCTCATCTGATGCAAAGACATGGCCTGATTTTGCTGGCTCGTATAAAAGAGCACACGATATAAAACAAAACAAATTATCTCCATGACTGAGTACGACTGCATTTTGGCCATATTTATTCAGCTTGATGTGTAAATATTTGAATGATTTTGTCATGCATTAACCCTAAATATATGAAATTATACTCTGAGTAGGCTAAATGGACTCCATATTCTTAGGTTATTTCGGTAAAGTCTATCTACATGACTTTACCGAAAGAACCAAGGAATATGAATTTGTGAAGTCACGCAAGTGTGAAGACTCAATAGTCCAAGGTTGTATACTTCCTCACCAACTAGAACTATTATATGCGGAGGAAAAACTTGCCACAGTATTCAAATAAAATGTATGCCATTTCCCTGAACTCAAGCGGTTATAATGCAACTATAGTATAGTTCTGATGTAACGGTCATGGTAAGTGTGCAGGATGCCTTAAAAATGTAGAGGAGTAATGTGAGCAACCATGAGAGGGCATATAGAGGGAAGTGCAAGCGAGTTGACAGCGGAAGATGACGTCATGTCCAGGGGCGGAGCCAGGGGGGGTGACAGGGGTGACATTCTCCATATAAGTGTATGACACTCGGTCTGGCGGACTCTGTGCAACTGCATTGTCAGAGTGCGTCGCCAACCGATGGCGTCTAGTTCAACAGCCTGACGCTCTAATCATTCTTGAAATTAACATTTGTCGAATGTCACCCCGGCCTGAAATCCTGGCTCCGCCCCTGGTCATGTCACGGGTGCTGTAAGGGGGTACCTTCGGGAACAAAGGCGGGTCCGAGTTAGGGGGAGGAGCCGCCCAAGGGGTACTTAATGGGGACCCCGTGACGAGGGCGGGGTCGTTGTGGGAGCCCGGAGTAAGGATCAGCTGCAGGAGGTCTCTCCCGCTCGTCGCCGGACGGTGTTGGCTGAACCCCCGTCCAGGGCAGACGAGTGGGAGAGCCAAGGGGAGTAGGGCTCCAAGTATTCAGTGAGGATCAGCTGAGTGAGAGAGTGGGTTCTTCTCTCCTCGTTGCCAGGAAGTGTTGGATGAGCCCCCGGCCCGAGTGAGAGAGCCCAAGGGATAGCCGAGGGTAGGACGACATAGTGTTCGGGGGTCCAGGGTAAGGACCTAGAATAGAGAGCACCTACCCCTGGTGTGAGCTTGAGTGCTGAATGTAAGTGTTTAATAAACGGTAACAGCCCTTATAGTAAATTCCGTCTCTGCGTGGTTCTACTATACAACAAAAGTAATGTCTCCTGTTTGTATGCCTCAATACATTTCTATAGAACGCATACAAAGGCTAAACTAGTGGAAGAATTATGTATAAACTTTCATCTTAATTTTTATAGTACATAAAGCGAATTAAAAATATGGACTCTGATAACGTACATGGAAACAGCTGGAAAGTCTGCAAAACATGCAGAGATGTATGCTTGTGATGACATAAATAGGAATACATGGATCAGAGAATATACACAAATTAAATACATCATGTTGACTCTTCAGAAAATAAAGTGGTCTTGGGCAGGATGCATTACTGGAAAAAATGATATAATATGGACAAACCTGGTGAAGGTGTGGTAGCCAAAGGAAAGATCAGCTTATGCGCTGGTGCCAGATGATTTGTGGCATTGCAGGACTGGTGACTGTGGGGAATTCTTAATTCAGCAGTAGACAGTACATAGCTCATGATACACAACTGTAGATATATATTCATGGGAATGGCAAGAACATTTGGCTATTTTCAAAATTTACGCCATTATTTTTGATGCACATACACATACGGGGAACCTGGCGTAGCATTTCATAATGTTTGAAGGCTTTATCAGTGCCACTTTGTCAAGGTATTAACGGTGAATGCATTTAGTCGTCGTTAAGCTCCATCAACAAATCAACAGCCGCACCTCCGATTAGCAGTGTTGGATACGTATGGTGCGAAAGAAGTTCTACATACATACATAGATGCTTAAATATTTGCAAAGAGCACTATGTGTTGCAGTGCCATTTTTGGAACATCGTTCACATAGGCAATTCCACAAAGGACAAAATTATGATCATCTGGATGTGCTATACCAGGTTTGCAGATTAGTGGATGAGGCAGCACAGTCCACCAAACTATGCAATGGCCTCTAAAAATGTATCAATGCTTTGCAATCTGTATACATACAATGTTGAATTTTCCCATAGACTCACTTATTTGACAAAATGCTGCATATATCTATCTTCAAATTACCCAAGCTGATTCATACTTGATTTGAAGCTTTCGTGACTGCAGGAATCCATACTCTTTGGTTCTTTCGATAAAGTCACATAGGTAGAAAAATAATAGATCACGACGTTTCGATCGCTACACAAGCAACCGTCTTCAGGTGGGAGCGAGAAACAGGCTGCTGAAACAAGTCCTTATATATAGAGGCGGGAGGGTGGGTGCCGCATCGGGCAAGAGGGTGGGGGCTGGAGCTTGTGCTAAGGAGGTGGCCATTGTATTGTGAGAGATTAGCATGTCAATGTTTATTGACGGTATGTCAGCCACTAGGGGGCTAGAGCGCTGAACAGGGTGAAGGAAAGGTAGAGCTGAACAAGGTGAAGGAAAGGCGCGGAGATGATCGAGGGTCGAGTGTAATAACGTTATATCAGCCAATAGGGGGATAGAGTGCGCAGCAGGAGACACACACAGAGAGAGACAACAACAACCGCCATTTGCCATGGTGACGTCACCACGACGCTTGTGCCAGGCCATGTGCACTTTAAGGCCACGTGAAGTGTCGAACGCCCGCTGACAGGAGGTCACGGGGCAGACCCAGGTGCCATGGGTCGACTGACTGAGATGATTGGCTGATACACCACCTGTGCCCCCTACTGTGCCAACTTGCTGTGCTTTAGCCACCTGGCGCTCCGCTCGTTGTTGTGAGCGTCGCTCCTCCACCCTCCATTGTTGTTGGAGGGCCGACTGCCTCCAACTGCCCAGTAACATCCTTCATGAGCCTCCTCCACAGAGGCCGATCTTGACACCGCTGGTACCAGTCATCGGCAAGTCCACTCAGCTCCACATCCTCCTGTACCACATCACTCCATCTCTCCTCTAGCCCGTGCCGTGCCCGTTTAGCCCCCTCGTTCCGGCCGAACAAAAGCTGTTTAGGCATGCGGTGGCTGGGCATGCGGGCTACATGGCCCAGCCAACGCCGCCTTGCCTGCCGTAGGAGCTCACCGATGGGACTTTGTCCAGATCTTTCAAGGATTTGTGAGCTCCTCACACAATCCAGCCTAGTAAAACTCAGGATGGATCGTAGGCAGGCCAGCCTAAATGTTTCTAACCGGCGAAGATGTTCCATGAGGGGGGTCCACGTTTCGCAAGCGTAGAGAAGGAATGACCGTGGCCGAGAAGACCTGGAGCTTCGTGCGTAGCGAGAAACCAGGTAGCTTCCACACAGCATTATGCAACCGATGAAAAAATGCTGCTCGACTGAATCGGAGTGAGGGACACCCACAAGTTCTTCCTGGCAATGTCACCCCATGCCCAGTGCATTTCTTTTGAAGCTGCGTTTAGTTTATTTTTCATTTAGCACAATCGTTTTTTTTACTTGAAAATGTTGTCACACATGTTTTGCCCTGTTTTTGCTGTATCCATAATAACTATTACTTTCCTGCAAAAGAGATTAGGGGGGGGGGGGATTTGGGGTCACTATGCCCTCGGGCAGTGTGCAAAAACAACTGCTGTCGATGGTGTTACTCCGTTTGACAAACGGCGTGCCTCGTAGGTGGCATGGCAACAGAGCCCCCACCTGAGCCGGCCCTCACACATTGCCAGCGAACTTCAAAAGACGAGAAGCGTTGCATGCTCGGTTCGAGTGCGTCACACACCAGACTCGCTGGCGACTGAGATACCGGTAGATATGTGGAAAGGCCAGAAATGTGAATGTGTACATGAAGTGACGGTTACATCATGTACAATTAAGGTACCAGGACATAAATAAAGTGAAAAACGCCTTTGAACGGGGGGAGGAGGGGGGGGGGATGCTTGACAATAGAAGTATGTGAACAAGAGATTAACAATGGAAAACTATTCGTGAAAAAGCTGGTGTACATCTATAGACAATGTGTGTTACACCATGCACAACAGGGCGCATATGCGATGGTCAAATAAACGATGCTGCTTCGATAATTCCACCCCATACATTTCCTACGCAAAAGCACTGCTGGCTAGGCATCTCTCCTGCCCCGTTGAGGGTTGGCGTGTCTAATTTGATTTACTACGACACCTAGCAATGCTCCCGCGTGGGTGGCAAAAAATAACACACGCAAGAAAAAAACCTGGTAAATAGGTGATAATGGTACCGGCACCCGCAGGAAGCACTGTGGGCTTGTTCTGAATGTGCAGGATGAAAACATAAATAAAACATATGAGCAACGTATAACGTTGTTTTGTTTGCAGAACGTGAAACAAAAAATATAATCATTGCATGTTAGACTAACACAATAATCTGACTCACAAGGATTTTGATAAGTCTTCTGTTCCTAATGTAATTCTATATATATAATTTCAGCTGTGCAATGTAAGTATTCAAATTTTTTGTTATGTTCTCAACAATTAGCTGTCAATGATTGATAAAGATTAAGGTAATGTGGTGGTCTATATTTGTATTGTTGGGATGCTGTCCTGATTTAAATTGTCTGACCTCATGTGCCATTTCGTATACGGACAAAGGGCGGGGCTAACCTGAGTAGTGGTTGGGGTTGGCAGAGGAGGAGGTGTTGCCTATGACCAAAAAGCAGGGCCAACGTTATACATAAGAGAAGCAACTAAATGCGTGTGCAGGGCTTTGTGATTTAGCGGGCGTTGCTATGTAAATGTGGGCTAGGATAACAGAGGGGCGAGCTATTAGCTCATCATGTGTCATGGTTGAGCCTCCCAGATAAAGGTGTGGGTGACGATGAGGGTGCGTATCGATTGACAAAGCCGCGGAAAGAAGATGACGATTACAGATATGCATGAATATGATGAAGAGAATGAAGGACGATGATGATGGCAACGAATTCATTTAATGATGTGGAAAATGTGTATAGATATAAGATACCTCATATACTGTCCTCAAATGATGTTGTTCTTGAAACCAAAATATCTGAACTTGTCTTGCAGATGTACTCTTTAAACAAGTTCATATTCGTGGCTAACACTCAAACGTTGCCGAGTAAATACTAACTTTGGACTGGCATCCCTGAAACGCAAACAGAAAGGCCACCCTAGAGCTGCTGAGATGTGTTCTGTCAGGTAAACTGTGAGAATATAGGATTGATATTCTTGGTTCTTTCGGTAAAGTCACGTAGAAGGGAAACAATAAAATAATAAAAATATAAAACAATACAATTATCACGACGTTTCGACTGCAACACAAGCAATCATCATCAGGTGTGAAAACCACAGCAAGAAAATTTGAAAAAAGTGGCGTTTTTAAAAATTACTTTATTGTTTCCCTTCTACGTGACTTTACCGAAAGAACCAAGAATATGAATCCCTACAGTCACAAAAGCTTTAAATCAAAATATAGGATTGATTGGCAGAATCTGAACTAACTGTAGGATTTAGTACCGAGCATGCACGCTGAATGATCTAACCTGACAATAGCATCGAGCTGCCCTACCCCATACACAATGTGTGGAAAAATACAATTAATTGTTATGCTCATAATACTTTAATAAAATTCTGTGCATAATAAACCATATTTATATAAGCTCGATTTAAATGGTTCATGCCCCCCATTTAACCACTTGAGGCATTAACGTTAACTGCAATCTTCAATATGGGATTCTTAAATTTAAATGCGAATTTGAATCACGACAATTCATAATCACTCATGTGGCAAAATGTTCCACTCCCATCCTCACCCACCAGGAACACTACCTTCGCTTAGCACCTTCATTCTGATCATTAACAACCAAGGCCGACAAGGCAAAGGCCTTGGGACTGCGAACCCAGAAACTCTTTTCACCTTCTCTTTTTTCCCACATATTATGTCGGTTTCAGTACTGCACTGTCCTCTTTAATATACTTATTGCGCTTTAACAAGCTATATCTCAGTCATGATACTGATATCCACGTGAACAATCCATAATTTTCTATTTCGGAACCGTCTGTATCAGCAGATCCACAAAGATTTTGGAAAACTCAAAAATTGCATCACGTGGATTTGCAATTGCTTTGTACACTACAATGGTAACGGTGTATTTCACACAACCATTGGAGTGAGACCATCAAAGGCAAGTACGTATGTGGACTTTCATCTTGGGTAGACATAGGACATTCAATTCATGGATTTCACTGGTGCTAGTTCAGTGTTCTCAATTGGGCATAAACGCCCTGAAGAAACGAAGCCTCTTATGTAATTTACGCTTTTAATGATTCTCCTTCAAAAATGCCTCGCCACAAATCCAGCATTGCTTACTAAAATGTTAACTTAATGCCAGATTTTGTGGCACTGCAACACGATTGCTGATCTTCATATCTATTTGTACATCTGGTTGTTTAAATATTGCCTTTGGAAAAACCGAGTATTTTTGTTATCAAGACCATTTAAATAAAATAAACATGTGTTGTAAATATATGACTTTGTATTTACACATTTGCAGATGTTCATGTATTCGCAAGACACGAGTTACATTTAACAGGATGTCTAATATTTAATAAAGATCACTTTCAAATGTATTTAGATCGCATATATGAATGTGTTACTTCTTCTTAAAAGTAAAATACTATATTGTACTTTGATCACAATGTGGAATAATATCACACCGGTCATCATGTGTACCCTCAATGAATTTACGGTAAATAGTCAGGAATACAGACCTGCCACACAACATATTTTGTTAAATAATGATACTTTTAATAGAAATGGGTTTATTTATACATATTTTATTTTAAAGGGGTTGTCTGTTACTTAATACCTACTGTAATGAAACTATGCAAATATCTATTTAAAGTCTGGTCATCATATCACATTACCATTATTTTATTATGATCAGGCCCCATGGTGTTTAGTACAGTCTCCAATTCGTATTATCCACTCCATCTCGCTGGACCCTCTATTTGCGTGCTACAAAGGGTAATTTGCCCGAAACGTCCCCTGTTACAAATGTTTTCACATCAGGCTAAAGTGTTGCGTTTTTCAAAAAACACATATACTGTACTATCAATTGGTAATTTCATGAATAAACACCAGGATTTCATACAAGCACAACTCTGTACAATAGCAAACGCAATCCAATTAAACCTCTAGTAGTATAAGAGGCACAAACATAACACAATACATTAATTAAATTTGACATAAAGAGAACTTTCGTGAACAATTGTCAACCGAAGGCGTCCTTACAAACCCGCAGAAATAACTCTAAAAGCAGAGACACAAGCCCATCAAATGTGACAACTTAAACGCTTCCACGGCCGTGTACCTTCTCCACGTTCTTTTGCCGAGGTTTCGTTTCCAGCAGCTGAGTCTCACCCCCACTGTGTGGCGATGCGATGTTTCCTCCGGGTTAAAACAAACACCCGAAGTAAAAAGAAAAAATCAGTGCCACAGAGATCAGTGTGAAGGAGAAGGAGGAGGTGGAGGGGGGGTTTCTGAAGCCAGTCGAGAGCTACAAACTCTCTCGGCGTGTCAACAACAAAGCAAGTTGCCGGGCAACACAGAAGCGCTTGTTGTGACGATGGAGAAGCGGAGGTGGGGGGGGATTAACACTGACGCGCTGCGCACCGAACGTCTGTGACGAATATTTGAAAGTTTCGTGGGTCTCCCCCTAGGTCGACTCAGCCTCAAAACGAGAGTACCTGGCGCTGAGTGTAAACATCGCCACTGGGTAGATAAAGGCGGCCGGGCGCTCTAACCTTCATAGGTGCTCGATAACAGCACTTGCCCCAAATATGAGTCTGTGACAGTCCTGAACGTGCCCAGGAAACTTCTGGTAGTGTGCACCACCCCCCTACATTAATGTTACACCCATGTCCTCTTCGTGTAAGTCAAGCTACACTATTTTGTGATAGCAACCATGATCAATCCATTGCTAGATGAAGATCGCCAAAAGTCGCTGCCATCTCTCATGTATGTTGAACTTCTTTCGCACCGTACGTAGCCAACCGCGCTAATCGGAGGTGCGAGCGAAGAACAACAAACTAAACACAAAAAAGCAGTTGTAAAGAAATGAGTTTTGAATCTAGATTTGAAAGTGCATATGCTCCATCTCACAATCATTATCACATCTCATGATTGTAAGATGAAATAATCCTCCGATGTGGTGATATGCATTACATTTATGTAATGCATTTAATAATTCAGTGCATCCATTTGCACTGTCAACGCTGCATTCCTGTGGCAGAGGTGACTGTTTTTTCTGTGGTACAGCAGCTGTTTATTTTGTCGTCGGTGGTTGCTCAACGAGTTTTAATTATTGTATTTCATCACCACCATGGTTGCGAAATGGAGACATTTATACTCCACTAGAAACACTGTGTTTGCATGCTTTCCTATGTATGCTGCCTCCTGAATAAGATTCCTGGCTACAGCTTACATTACTACCTCGTCATATTTGAACCAGTCATGGCCCTTTCACCCCCCCCCCCCCTTCACAAACACATTGACCAGTGTGATGAAGTATGGCCAAACAACCCCCCATGACCTACGGTGTGGAGAGATTCGTCCAGCAGTTAATAGAGAAAGGTCAGTGGATACTTTCCTTCATTAAATTACTTTTCACCACTGCATGCCTCATGTCCTATTTATGTTCGCTATCCATGGTTATCATGTGAAACGACTCTGACGACAATATAATGAGAGCCACTTTATTGGGACACTGCCACAATAACGGGACCCCCGGCTTCGTTCTTGTCTTCAGCTTGTAAAATTCATCCGAACGTCCCCAACTCCTCGTGCTCTCCCCCTTTTGCACTCCCCGTGCCCCACTTTCTGGAACCTTCTGTCACAGTTTTTTTTTTCCCCCTTAGCCAATCCCTTGTCCTTCCACTCTCGCGGATCCTCTCTGTTTTCCGCCTAATCCCGTTCAAACCATATTCCTCCAATCCCTTTAAAAGTCTGCCTCCTGACCAATACACCCCGTAGGCCTCTTTATACCCATCGGAGAACCTTTTGGTTATTTTCGAATGGCCGTTAGGCTGCACATTGGCTTGGGCTAATTTTTCGGTCATTACACATGGATAACAATTGCAATACTCAATACCCTATTGTCAGCTTTAATTGCAGGTAATGTTTTGCCTTTAATCCATGTAAACTAATTTTAGCTGGAATATGCTTACGTCTGACAGGGTTTCTCTCAAGTGCATGGCTACATGTCAGACGTTTTATACTGAAGCCGGTCACATTGTTGAAGAAGGCAGCAGACCAGAGCAGCATAAGACTTTTCTCCAGATATGTATACAGTATTATTTTATGTCCTAGAGAATTTTATTCTCCCAATGAAAAACTAAGATCTCAAGTAAACAAAAAAATGCAGTATACTATGTATATTACATTCATATTCACGACAGCGCATACCATCAATTGGAGACGTGAAGCCAAGCACGCATGTCATGAATATTAATGAGATCTTGTGCCACCCAGTGCCAGTAGAAAGTCACTGTCTCATTAGTGGTGAAATTCTTTCAGAAAATTCCAGCAATAACGGTAAGTTTGGCTTTGGAGAGGTGGTTAACTAATGCCAACGCAGACGAGACGGGGTCATGCAAGGTCATGCAAGTCATTTCAAATGTAGAATACGTAGCGGCAGTTACGGAATTTACATGAAAAGGTAGAGTATAAATACGAGACATGTCATGATGCATCGATTCGCCAATTAATATCGCTTCTTAAATGCATGATAGCGCATTGCACATTGCATGTACGAATATATTATTTTGTATTTATTTACATTGTGTATTATTGGTTCAAATAATAGAGAAGCTTCATTTTATAAAATCACATCACGACCCAAAATCATAACACTGTATCAAATCGTGAGGGAGTGAATCGTTATATGGCAATGGAATAAATATTTAGAATTTTGCATACATGGAAGGCCGATGTTCACTGGATATAACATGCTTAAAGAATGCATTTTATACATATAAAAAACCAGTGAAAAAATATAGATAGCAGTAGCAAAGCACGTGGATGTTCTACAACATCCAAGGCCACAGGGTCACTGCATTCCATGCAACAAATAAGTATATAGCTTTGGAACTGCCTCAGTACAAACGCACATCCAGTGATCCTTATGGCGGTACCCCGGGGTACCAAATAACACAAAATATCCGAGACAATTAAATATTGTATTTCTGGGACACTATTTTTACCCAGGGGTGGGCTTCACTCCGCGACTGGGGGTAACAATAAATCGAGGACGTTTGCGCTGAAACCCTGAACGCTCGCACGCACCGTGGTGGTGCATCGTGAGTACAGCTCGTAGTGTGTACAACTCTAAGTGTACAGCTCTAAGTGTACAACTCTAAGTGTACAACTCGTAGTGTGTACAACTCGAAGTGTACAACTCGTAGTGTGTACAACTCGTAGTGTACAACTGTAAGTGTACAACTGTAAGTGTACAGCTACAATTCGTAGTGTACAGCTACAACTCGTAGTGTACAGCTCTAATTGTACAGCTCGTAGTGTGTACAACTGTAAGTGTACAACTCGTAGTGTACAACTCGTAGTGTGTACAACTCTAAGTGTACAGCTCGTCGAGATGAGTCAATTGCCGCATCGCCGACCATCAACAGACTAAAAACGACTGCATCACGGACATTGTGCGAGAGCCGGGTTACTATGGTACCCCGGGGTACCGCCAAAAGATTCATTTGTTAGAACAGTTCACGATAAGACGTTGCACTTCCAAGTGGTGACATGTACATCTCGAATTCCCTACAAATGATGAGCTTAGAGTTTTACCATGTCCGTTTATGGCACAATGCTGTATCTGACCGTACGCACCTTAATTTGCAAAATAACTTTATTTAGATAATATTTATGTTCTTAGCTCTTTCGGTAAAGTCACGTTGAAGGGAAACAATAAAATAATAAAATATATATAAACAATAAAAAAATTTCTCACGACGTTTCGACCATAACACAAACGGACGTCATCAGCGTAATTTGCCGCATTGGTCGATGTTGGTTGATGAAGTGGTGGGGTGCAGAGGCAGGTTCAGATGCTGCTACTCTTCACTTTACTCTTGGCTTCATCGTGCAGCACGCTAATTAATCACTTTGCCAACACTCCACCCCTCAGATTTGTTAGCCGCGGTGAAATGACTCACCTTGTCTGCAATTTGAGGCATTGTCACGATGTGAGTTCTGATTATATTACTGTATTGCCACTGTGGTCCATGTTGAATTCATAGTGCCATGAAACTATGGACGCTTTCGTGTTATTAAAACTAAACATTAATTTAAATGAATACGGATGGCAGTATGAACACATGACGAGTTGTGACGTGCCAACCTCTTAACAATGAGGCATTTTGCAATAGCAAACATCAAATTCATCCGGTTGAAATTTCCCCACCTTTCCAATGGACTTATCTTGGGGAACGTATACAGCTCAATCTGCATTCTGGTTCAATAAACCATGGAACACTAGATGTATGTTTTAATATATGCGTATGAATGAGTGTTTCAAAATTCAGGTCGGGAAGAGAGGAGTGGTTTTTGAGGGGAGGGGTGAGACAGGGATATGGATGGGGAGTAAGATGTAAGCAGATGCACTTACTTTGGTTTGTATAGTTGTCTTTATGTATGACCAAGTGACAGCCCATTGAGAATACAAGTATCTTTCAAGGCTATAAACACCGGTGTAAGTCCATGCATGGCACTCCGTGTGACCATTCACTTGCCATTGTGGTTGTCCACCCTTCAGCCCCAGACCACAGGGTAACACAGCCAACTAATTTCAACCGTCTGGCATTATTTACAAAAAAGGCATATACATGTCCAACTTTGCAGCTCCTATGAGATTCATTGTTATGCGAAAACGTCAGCCGCTCACATTCGATTTTGCCACCTGCTATTTTTTTAATAAAACAGGACCTCTAACTAATCAGAATGTGGACCCTAACTAACGCTTTGCAGGTGCAATGCTAAAATTCCTGCTCTTTCAAGCGTTCTTCGTCCACTCCCAAAAAAGCATTCCATCAATCAGCATGTCTTTCAGCTGTTAAACAATTCTGTGGAATGGTTTGACAGCTGATGGGACTCCTCGGAATGGTATATCATTCTTCGTTGCATAATGTCTTTTTTAATGGGTCATTATTTAAAATGAGTTTCATGCTGCTGCTATTCAGATGGGAAATCATGTGAAAAGCAGTTCTGCCAATTAAGTTCGCAGTTTGTTTAAATAGCCAACATTTGAATTATAATGCATGCAATACATATGCGACTACGTACACACTAAGTATAATCAAATTATGTTTGTATGTAAGAGCATTTTCTTGAGCACGAACATTTCCTGCTGCTGGATTCTATTTGCACGCAGCCTTTCAACCAGCTCCTGTTTATGTGCTGGATAAAACGTGCATGCTCATAATTAAGTAGCCGCTGTACGTGCAGCATCAAAGATAATGTACCTTAAGTAAATATTAGCATTACCAGAAACATGATTATTTAAGAGCAAGGTTTGTTCAATTAGCTATTAGGCTTTAACCAAAATGAGGATAAGCCATTACAATTACGAATATGCCAAAAGTATGCCTGTTTCTTATGATATAATGTACACGAAGGCTTGGTTTCCACAAACTATTTAAACTTAATGTAAGGTATTTATGAATATCTTTCACTGCTTTGCACAGTGGAATGTGTGAATAAATATGGTTCCAATAAAAAAAACTCAGTTTTCAAGGCGTTTATATGCCTTCTATACTCATATAAATTGAATGAAAAAATTTGCTCGTAAAGTAAAGGTATTTCGTTGGTATGTAATGGTTTAACTCCCCTGCATGTCCCCTCATCACATTTCAATACGGGAATGAATTATTTTCTCATTTGTGCTGTCCTGTGTGCACTCATTCATTTTTACCAACCATCTCATTTATTCTGTCTCATGAGCACGGCCTGCCTCATTGTTTTTCATTTGTAACATTTGACTCTGGTCTGTCTCATTTGTTTTAAATATATGAAGAGACAACTCGCATACAATTTGCATGAATTGAAAGTTATTTTTGCAGTCATAATTCAGTCTATGTACAGGTAGCGTGCATGTGGGTTGAGCAGCAGAACAATTCTCTACGAACCCCCCGGTGGCGCGAGTTGTGTTCCCACTGCCGCAGGTAACATCGGTGGAGTCATATCTGAACAGTTTTTTTTTACTCTACCCCCCCCACATCACGAGCCCACAGTGACCACCGTGGTAACGTATGGTCAAAATGTGTTCGCCACAAATGAGCCACAATACCTTGCTGATCTCGCCAAGGAGCATAAACCATCAAGCGAACTTCGGTCATCCTCGCAGAGGCTTTTGGCCGCGAGCCATCGAACAAAGACGGTCGCTGTATCGCTCCGCTTTCAGATGCGCTTCTGCGGCAGTTTGAAATCCTCTTCCTTCCGATATGAGGAAACCACTGGAGCTATGCACTCTTAAATTTAGATTGAAAACTAATTTCTTTGGAACTGCTTTTTGTGTTTAGTTTGTTGGCCTTCCCCCACACCTCTGATTTGCACGGTTGGTTACATACGGTGCGAATGAAGTTCAACATATATACAACCAGCACAACAGCATAGAATGGGGAGGTCTTCATCCGGCAAAATATTGATAAAGGGATGTAAATAATTGTGCGTGTCAGAAAAAAACCGCTGTATTGATAAAGAGTTATTTCCTCTTATTCTTAGCTCTTTCGGTAAAGTCACGTTGAAGGGAAACAATAAAATAACAAAATATATAAAACAATAAAAATTCTCACGACGTTTCGACCATAACACAAATGGTCGTCATCAGGTGTGTCGGTTTGCATAAATGTATTTATTTTTAAACCTGATGACGAGCGTTTGTGTTATGGTCGAAACGTCGCGAGAATTTTTATTGTTTTATATATATTTTGTTATTTTATTGTTTCCCTTCAACGTGACTTTACTGAAAGAGCTAAGAATATGAATTACTGCAGTCACGAAAGCTTTAAATCAAAAGTTCTTTCCTCGTTTAGCACACCCGTGAGACTTTGTAAAATCCACAATGAACACTTTCCATTTCCTTACGTCTTGTGCAATTATTCCCATTGCTATTACGAGTATTCCTGCCATTTCTGTTTTTCCATCTTGTTGATGGTCATCTTTTATTTTTTCAATCCATCACACCTCTTTTCCATGATGCTCTCTTTTTTGTTTGTAATGCCACTTCTCATGAGCCACTCTTCCAGTATCGATTCATTGCCCAATCGATTCATGGAACACTATTTTGCCTGCAGTAATACATCTTATCAATTCAGTTTGTCTCATCGTCGACTTTGCCCAGATTTTAAAACCATGCAACACGATTGGTAACACATTTTCTCTTCACCCACGTAAATATTTTCTTGAGAGTACCACGTTCTCACAGATACGTTGATCGCTTATGTAAAATCACTTTTTACTAAAGGTACTGGAAGTGGTTTCTCATATCCTCATTGGAGCTCTCTAGTTATTCAAACTTACTTAAAAACTGCAATTATTTTGCTCACATTGCATGCATCAAATCGTGTGTGTAAGAATTTATAATTTTTGGACTCATGAAAATCTTATGACAAATTTACTTTAAGGTTAATGGTTGCAACAAATGTGGTAGAAAATTATGTGATTTAAACATGGTTACATCTTCAGTGGTTTCACTGTATCCAGTAATAGCAAGTTTATACATTGCCAATTACCACAACATATGCCTGTTTCACAATAAGGAATGGTCCATATTTTCACTAAAATTAGATTTTTCTCCAATATACAATCATTAAAACGAATTTAAAACCTTACAGTCTTATCACGTTGCAATTACGGCATATTCATTTATTTTATGCAAATGATAGAGAAACTAGGAAAACATAATTCAACTGCCACTAATTTGCGATGCGAAATATTTACAAAGAAATGCTAAGAACCAAACTATGATTTGATTTCCACGCAGTCCGGTCGAACCTTGCTGGTGTGTGCGTGCAGTTCACGCGTGATGCCGATTGACCGTGCCGGCTGCCACCTCTTCTTCACTCGTGCATGGAGGAACTTGTTTAGCAGGGTGCGCCCGAACACATGCACAGGTGGAACCGAGAGACAGAACAGAAGAGACATGTGGAAAGAAGGGGCATGTGGAAAGAATGGGCATGTGGGCCTACTCCATGGAGTGTGGAAGCGGCATGCACTCTGGTACAGTAATGCACACCCTATAACATTTTAGTTAGGGCCTAAATAAACCTACAGCACGCATATGCAATTCCTGTGGCCAGACCACAATGTTCCATCCTGTGCTTGAATTCCACGACTCTGTTGTGCTGTGCAGTGTTGGAGTTATACATGACTTGCTGCTCGTTGTCTGAGTTTTCAGCAATATCTGACCACGCATTACCATGGATAAGCGTAATTCCACTGTATAGAGGCAAAACCAGGGCCACGTGATACAGAGCCAGATTGGCCGATGAGCTAAGAGGCTGCAGGAAAAGGCCGTTATGTAAAAACTCTGAGTGTGCTGTAAGGAATGTTTTTGTCAAGGTATAGTCATGCCATATGAATATGTAGTTCGGAACAGTGAGCTGTAGACAAATATGAAGAAGAGCCGATGCATTAGTGAGTGTGAATGTTTGTACATGTTTTGTATGGATGGGTAGACTTTGCCCACGTTGCCCACTTATTTCATATGTTCTTACAAATGCAATGTCGATCCACAGGATGGTGTGAAAGCTTAAATGTATTCCTCCAGAGCCCCTTGATGATCAATCTTGCCCTGACTTTGTATGTTTCGTGACTAACCGTGGCAACCACTTGGGTGATTTTGAGGTGTACCAACACCCATTTCCGAGGCATGGCGACTTAAATACCGTTCCTGTATATATTTGATGGGAGGAGAATGCAATTAAATTTCAGACAACATGCATCTTCTAGTTACATTTACATGTTTTCAGGCCAGCTTTTATCCATGGAGCACTGTCTAGTGAGTAATAGCGGCATTATTTTTTTAACTGATGACATCAGATTACAGGGCTGCTCATGGTTGATATGAGCGCTTAATGTTTCTCGAAATGATATGTCAAAAACCCATCCCCCCGTGTGAACATTTGGAGCACGCTTGAAAGGTTACATTCGTCTATATTTTAACGTCGAATTCTCAGATGACAATATAATTTTACATTCCCGTACTCGGCTGTGGATTATTTTTTTTTACAATTGTGTTCTTGTGAAGGGGCATTTAACGACATTCTCGTGATGTAAAAAAAAAACCTCTCGTAGCCCTGTTCTTCCAGTTGTAAGTTTCTTCCATAATGTTACATGTACGGTGTATTCATGTATGTGTAGTGGATTAACACGCGCATGCAGTGGGGGGAAATGGTAAAGACGCGCGAGTTATGGACAGTGGGGGGGGTTACGTGGGGCCGGCCAGGTGTGGCGGCGGGAAACTGTGCGGTAATGACGGGCCAATTAAGCTGGAGCGCGATGTACGGCTGTGATTGGCTGGGGTTGTTGTCAAGGGCGAGGTGGCGCCGGGATGTCTGGGAATAGAGGGGGGCAAGTAACAGGTGCGGGGGGGGGCGTCGGTGGCACGCGGCCTAATTGATTGGTGAGTAATGAAAACGGGGACATATTCGGGAGACACGGGAAGACAGAGGGGAGTTGTCGCTGGGACAGGAACGAAGCAGGTGTGGGAGAGACGGGGAGAAGACATTGGAGACAGAACAGCGAGCAGTGGAGCAGAGACAAGCAGAGACAAGGAGCGACTGAGAGTGATAGAGAAAAGCAGAGACAGAGTGAGAGAGAGGGAAACAGAGAGAGACATAGATACGGAGAGGGTATGGAGAGAGACAGGGAGAGATAAACAGTGAGACACAGAGAGACAGCGAGCGACGGAGAGAGACAGAGACAGCGAGTGATGGAGAGACAGACAGAGAGAGCGAGTGACGGAGAGAGACAAAGACAGCGAGTGATGGAGAGAGAGACAAAGACAGCGAGTGACGGAGAGACAGACAGAGACAGCGAGTGACGGAGAGAGAGGCAGAGACGGCGAGTGACGGAGAGAGAGGCAGAGACAGCGAGTGACGGAGAGATAGACAGAGACAGCGAGTGACGGAGAGAGAGAGACAGCGAGAGACGGAGAGAGAGACAGACAGCGAGTGACGGAGAGAGAGGCAGAGACAGCGAGTGACGGAGAGAGACAGACAGCGAGTGACGGAGAGAGAGACAGAGAGAGATGGAGAGAGAGACAGCGAGAGACGGAGAGAGAGACAGAGACAGCGAGTGACGGAGAGAGACAGACAGCGAGAGACGGAGAGAGACAGGGACAGCGAGTGACGGAGAGAGAGACAGGGACAGCGAGTGACGGAGAGAGAGACAGAGACAGCGAGTGACGAAGAGAGGGACAGAGACAGCGAGAGACGGAGAGAGACAGAGACAGCGAGAGACGGAGAGAGAGACAGGGACAGCGAGTGATGGAGAGAGTAACAGAGACAGCGAGTGACGGAGAGAGGGACAGGGACAGCGAGTGACGGAGAGACGGACAGAGACAGCGAGTGATGGAGAGAGAGACAGAGACAGCGAGTGACGGAGAGAGAGAGACAGAGACAGCGAGTGACGGAGAGAGAGAGACAGAGACAGCGAGTGACGGAGAGAGAGACAGGGACAGCGAGTGACGGAGAGAGAGACAGGGACAGCGAGTGACAGAGAGAGAGACAGAGACAGCGAGTGACGGAGAGAGACAGAGACAGCGAGTGACGGAGAGAGAGACGGAGACAGCGAGTGACGGAGAGAGACAGGGACAGCGAGTGACGGAGAGAGACAAGGACAGCGAGTGACGGAGAGAGGGACAGAGACAGCGAGTGACGGAGAGAGAGACAGGGACAGCGAGAGACGGAGAGAGAGACAGGGACAGCGAGAGACAGAGACAGCGAGTGACGGAGAGAGGGACAGAGACAGCGAGTGACTGAGAGAGAGGCAGGGACAACGAGAGACGGAGAGAGAGACAAAGACAGCGAGTGACGGAGAGAGAAACAGAGACATCGAGAGACGGAGAGAGAGACAGAGACAGCCAGTGACGGAGAGAGAGACAGAGACAGCGAGTGACGGAAAGAGACAAAGACAGCGAGTGACGGAGAGACAGACAGAGACAGCGAGTGACGGAGAGAGACAGAGACAGCGAGTGACGGAGAGAGACAGAGACAGCGAGTGACGGAGAGAGGGACAGAGACAGCGAGTGACGGAGAGAGAGACGGGGACAGCGAGTGACGGAGAGAGGGACAGAGACAGCGAGAGACGGAGAGAGACAGAGACGGCGAGTGACGGAGAGAGGGACAGAGACAGCGAGAGACGGAGAGAGAGACAGAGACGGCGAGTGACGGAGAGAGAGACAGAGACAGCGAGTGACGGAAAGAGACAGAGACAGAGAGTGACGGAGAGAGACAGACAGCGAGTGACGGAGAGAGACAGAGACAGCGAGTGACGGAGAGAGACAGAGACAGCGAGTGACGGAGAGAGAGACAGGGACAGCGAGTGACGGAGAGAGAGACAGGGACAGCGAGTGACGGAGAGAGAGACAGAGACAGCGAGAGACTGAGAGAGAGACAGGGACAGCGAGTGACGGAGAGAGAGACAGAGACAGCGAGAGACGGAGACAGCGAGAGACGGAGACAGCGAGTGATGGAGAGACAGACAGAGACAGCGAGTGACGGAGAGAGACAGAGACAGCGAGTGACGGAGAGACAGACAGAGACAGCGAGTGACGGAGAGAGAGACAGAGACAGCGAGTGACGGAGAGAGAGACAGAGACAGCGAGTGATGGAGAGAGAGACAGCGAGAGACGGAGAGAGAGACAGGGACAGCGAGTGACGGAGAGAGAGACAGAGACGGCGAGTGACGGAGAGAGAGACAGGGACAGCGAGTGACGGAGAGAGAGACAGAGACAGCGAGTGACGGAGAGAGACAGAGACAGCGAGTGACGGAGAGAGAGACAGAGACGGAGAGAGAGACGGAGACAGCGAGTGACGGAGAGAGAGACAGAGACAGCGAGTGACGGAGAGAGAGACAGAGACGGAGAGAGAGACGGAGACAGCGAGTGACGAAGAGAGACAGAGACAGAAAGTGACGGAGAGAGAGACAGTGACAGCGAGAGACGGAGAGAGAGACAGAGACAGCGAGTGACGGAGAGAGGGACAGCGAGTGACGGAGAGAGAGACAGAGACAGCGAGAGACTGAGAGAGACAGGGACAGCGAGTGACGGAGAGAGAGACAGAGACAGCGAGAGACTGAGAGAGACAGGGACAGCGAGTGACGGAGAGAGACAGAGACAGCGAGTGACGGAGAGAGAGACGGAGACAGCGAGTGACGGAGAGAGAGACAGAGACGGAGAGAGAGACGGAGACAGCGAGTGACGAAGAGAGACAGAAATCGACGGAGAGAGAGACAGAGACAGCGAGAGACGGAGAGAGAGACAGAGACAGCGAGTGACGGAGAGAGGGACAGCGAGTGACGGAGAGAGAGACAGAGACAGCGAGAGACTGAGAGAGACAGGGACAGCGAGTGACGGAGAGAGACAGAGACAGCGAGTGACGGAGAGAGAGACGGAGACAGCGAGTGATGGAGAGAGAGACAGAGACAGCGAGTGACGGAGAGAGACAGAGACAGCGAGTGACGGAGAGAGAGACGGAGACAGCGAGTGACGGAGAGAGAGACAGAGACGGAGAGAGAGACGGAGACAGCGAGTGACGAAGAGAGACAGAGACAGAAAGTGACGGAGAGAGAGACAGTGACAGCGAGAGACGGAGAGAGAGACAGAGACAGCGAGTGACGGAGAGAGGGACAGCGAGTGACGGAGAGAGAGACAGAGACTGCGAGAGACTGAGAGAGACAGGGACAGCGAGTGACGGAGAGAGACAGAGACAGCGAGTGACGGAGAGAGAGACGGAGACAGCGAGTGATGGAGAGAGAGACAGAGACAGCGAGTGACGGAGAGAGAGACGGAGACAGCGAGTGACGGAGAGAGAGACAGAGACGGAGAGAGAGACGGAGACAGCGAGTGACGAAGAGAGACAGAGACAGAAAGTGACGGAGAGAGAGAGAGACGAGAGACGGAGAGAGGGACAGCGAGTGACGGAGAGAGAGACAGAGACAGCGAGAGACTGAGAGAGACAGGGACAGCGAGTGACGGAGAGAGACAGAGACAGCGAGTGACGGAGAGAGAGACGGAGACAGCGAGTGATGGAGAGAGAGACAGGGACAGCGAGAGACGGAGAGAGAGAGACAGGGACAGCGAGAGACAGAGAGACAGAGACAGCGAGTGATGGAGAGAGAGACAGAGACAGCGAGTGACGGAGAGAGAGACAGAGACAGCGAGTGACGGAGAGAGACGGAGACAGCGAGAGACGGAGAGAGAGACAGAGACAGCGATAGACGGAGACAGCGAGTGACGGAGAGAGACAAAGACAGCGAGAGATGGAGACAGCGAGAGACGGAGACAGCGAGAGACGGAGACAGCGAGAGACGGAGAGAGAGACAGGGACAGCGAGAGACGGAGACAGAGACAGAGACAGCGACAGACGGGGAGAGAGACAGGGAGAGAGAGACAGACAGCGAGAGACAGGGAGAGAGAGACAGGGAGAGAGAGACAGGGAGAGAGAGACAGGGAGAGAGAGACAGGGAGAGAGAGACAGAGACAGCAAGAGACAGAGACAGCGAGAGACAGAGACAGCGAGAGACAGAGACAGCGAGAGACAGAGACAGCGAGAGACAGAGACAGCGAGAGACAGAGACAGCGAGAGACGGAGAGAGAGACAGGGACAGCGAGAGACTGGGAGAGACAGTGGGAGACAGGGGAGGAAGCGGAGCGAGCGAGACGGTCGGAGCGCGGCCAGCGATCTGCGGCAACAGAGGAACTGTGAAGTTCGAGACGTAATGTGGGGACTTGTAATGAAAGTGGTGTCGGAGAAAACAATAAAGTTGTCCGCGTGAAGTCACCACTACATATACCACAACTATGAGGAATACGAATTTATGGCAAGTGCTATATCCTAAGATACTGTGAGACAGATTTTGAATACTTATACAGTATTGAATTAAAGTCATTTGCTGATATTTTTGTTTGTTTTCCATACATTTTAACATGTATTAATGTTCTAAACATGCACATGCACTAGCATGTGCTGCAAAAGTTTGGGGTACCACTACTTGAAAAAAATATACTGTACCATTGAAAATTAGTTTAATGTTTGGTTCGATTTAGAACATCTTTCCAATGGTTGCTTAATTTGAAACCATCTTCTCGGTTGAAATTGTGTCTGTGTTTGTAGATCTGAATTGCCTCGTGAACAAATCTCTGATGAAAACCCGTGCAAACCCAAACTTTCGCAGAACATGCGGGTGCATGTGCACCCGCATGTTCACCATCTCTACACCTTTCATCATGCTAAGTCCGCCAATTAAATGCTAATTTTTTAATGCTAATTCCTTTGTCAAGGCACCTTAATCCCTCTCACACAGCTTAAAGGCCGTGGTCTGAGCTTGGCTCTGTTTCACTCCAGCGCAGTCTTCGAGACAGTCTGATCCCTTCACCTGATGAAGGCCGCTTGTGTTGTGGCCGAAACGTCGTGATTTTTGTTTTATTTTTTTACCTACGTGACTTTACCGAATAGAACCAAAGAAGATGAATCCTTGCAGTCACGAAAGCTTCAAATCTAGAACTGTGTGTTCCTGTATAAACGTACACTTTCAACACCATGTAATAAAATAATGTCTGATAATTTGCATTGTTGCATCCTTCATTGAGTGCACTGTTCATGAATTCATTTTATTCGATTAATACATGAAAACATAAGGGATGATAAGTTTAAGATTATACAGAATTAATTTAAAATCTAGCAATTGTTATTATTGCATTATTTACATTAAGTGGAAATACTACAAAGCCACAGCACATATGGTGTGCAAATTATATTTTTCAGTAAATTTATATGCAGGAAATGCGTTCCATAGTTAATCAGGGAAGGAGTTGGCACAATGTCTAAAGAATGAAAAGCACAAAGTACAGGTGAGATGTCTAAGCCGTCTTGTGCGAGTCTTAGGTAGAATTGACTTTGCTCGCTTCTGAAGACGAATGAGCAGATGCATATCATAAGTACAATTTAAAAAATCTGCGAATCCTAAAATCTGTGGAACTTTAACATTTTTCAGAAACTCCCGTAAACTGTATGGGTGATATACATTCTGCTCGTTTTCATGAACTTTTGTAGTTGCATGTTTCAATCTGCCTAAAATGTGAGAGATGCCTCGATGTTTGATGCTGCAGGGTTTCTTGAAGCACACTTGTATGTGCACATATATACGCAGGCACCAACAAAGACACCAGCTGTGCTTCAAAGAAGCTCGCCACACTTGAAAGAAAGTTCATTTTCATGGCAGTGTATCACTTTAAAATGATTCCATCGCAGAGTATTGCGGCAGAGATAGAAGCGGTGCAAGTCGTCCTTAAAACAAGTGTCTCCGAGATACAGGGAACTCGACGGAGATGCGCAGAGACACACGGAGATAGAGTTAGACAGACAGACATACAGATGGAGATAGAGAAAAATATGAATGCAAAGGCAGAGATACATCGAGACATGTAGATAGACGGACACAAAGGGAGATGGAGATGCACTCCGTCTCGCATAAATGCTTACAGTAAACCCTCCTCTGTACGAGCAACAGAGGAGAAGGGGGTGATCACCACACGATTCTCAATTTGCAAACATCTCTCCTCCTTTCTCCCCGACAACTTAGGCTTTAACTTTTATCCACCAGCTGTTACCAATTAAATGTAAATAGACTGATCATTTTTCAATTCACAAGTGAAACATTCCTAATTAATGATCTAATTAACGATCACATCTGATACTTTGCCAAACTAGATCAACCAGAGTTTGTCAAAGTATGATGTTCATTTGTGATTCTCATAATTTTAGCAAAACATTTTTTAAAGACATTTTCAAAATAAATAGCAATTACAGATAATAAGCATAGATACCATGCTTTATCATTTTGGTAATTCAATGACAAATGTGTGATAATTAAAAAAGCAAAACAGTATAAGGTAAATAGTCAGTTCTCCAAGCATCTGAATCATTTCCCTCTATCTTCTCAAAGGAAATTGAGATTTGAAATCCCCTTTCATTTGCTCTGTTGGAGTTGGAAATTAACTTCAAGTATTTGACTGAAATCTATTATCTAATTTAAATTGATTGCATGGATGTTCTATATCCATACCATCACCACCACTTTAAATCCATATACTCTAATTCACTTTCATTTTTAAAACTTTTTTCTAATCACACACGGATAAAAGCGGTCTTAACATTAATCCTGGCCAAGCATTAACCACAAATAGCATAGAGTCCTTGTCCAAGACCGTGAAGACCATTTGACACAAATTAAGGGAATGCAAGGAAAGCCTGAGCAATTTTATTGAAAAAGTTACCGATTAAGACCGGTTAGCCGTTTGGACTTATGACGTGGCTGTTGCCTGATTTACATTTGTCATAATTGTTAACTTTTAAGTATATCCTAATTGTATGTGATTGTTAAAAAAATATACGTAGACTATTATATAATTTATAAAGTGAAACCTCTGGATGCCATACCAATAGGGAAGAGAGCCTTATTTATTGGATAATGTCCAGTATACGTATATCCAGGCTGTTTCAGCTGCCCCATCTGTTTCATGTACTCCTGCTGCCCTGGGTATTGTCTGCCACAGCTGCCTCATCTGCCTCAGCTGCTCCAGCTGTGCCTGCTGCCTCATGTGCACTGACTACCTAGGCCACGTCTAAATTGACTGCTACATCTGTTTTGGTGGCACTGCGACTTGTTGATGAAGTGATCAGTGGCTTCAGCACCCCCTGCATTTTAGTTTATGGTCCCGGGGATGTGTCATGCATGCTGTTTTCTCTCTTTACTTTGAGTGTTCAACCTCACCATACCCACTAAAACATCTAACAATGCTATATAAAGGGAAATTGTCGCAATCGTGTGGAGAGTGGTAGGAGAGTGGCTTGTATAGTTCACTATGATCCTCATGACCTCGGTTCGGTTTATGGCCACACTCATCAGTGGCAAGTGGTATCTAAATTGCTCTGGGGCCTCCACTATGTTTTTTGGTGTTAAATAACTGCATTGTGCAGTGTGTACACATAAACAACACCGGGTAGACAAAGGTAGCTAAGTACAATGGTGGCCACATCGCCCCAATTTTTGCAAATTAAAAAAGAAGCACCTTTTCAAATAATAATGCTGATCAGTGTGAGTTGGTGAAGGAGGTCCTTAGGATCAATTAACATATTTCTAGATTGAGAATTACTTGCATTGCTACATATTTCCTTCTGTTTTAGCTTTCAACTTTAACTTCGTAATGCATTCACATTTTTTCCATTGAGAAAACGAATGGCTTTTTTGTTACGTTTGAATGTTTAGTGGGGATTCTTTTCTACGCCTGAACACATTACGTTATACTCTTTCTCACTAATGGTACGTGAATCTTTTATGTTTTCTTCGAATCACCTTTGTTTTTTTTTGTTTAGGACTGCTCAGGCTACCAGGATAAATTGAAAACATGTTTCCCAGAACTCAAATGTGTTTCGATTTAAAGCTTTCGTGACTGCAATGATTCATCTTCTTTGGTTCTTTCGGTAAAGTCACGTAGAATGAGAATAAAATAATAAATTGCTAAAATAAAATGACACAATAATATTCTCACGACGTTTCGGCCACAACACAAGCGGCCTTCATCAGGTGAAGGGACGAGACTGTCTGGTAGGACAGCGCTGGAGTGAAAAAGCCACGTTCAGATCTGAACGTCAAATGTGTTTGTGAGGGAATGGTAGTCACAAGAATGCCTGCAAGCACGGAGCCTTCACACTGTACAGCCTGCAACCCTAAGAGACGCAGCAGCACGAAGAGAATCAACCCCAGGTTCAGCTTTGATGGAAAGTTTGCCATTTCTAATCACAGCCTCTTGTTGCAGAGGCTTGACCCTGTCAGCCCAGCTAGCAAACTGATATTCCGAGAACCACTCGTGGGGTTTAGAAGGCTGGGATCAATCGTGGTAGCATTGCAATAATGACCCGATGTGTCTTAGTCGTAACTGTTAGTACATTTATAGAGCAAATAAAACAGCAGTGCTCATTTGCCATTGATGACGACTTGCCGAATGTAAATACCATTTGTCAGTGTTACATTGCTGAAATTATTTCTTCTGATCTGGCAGCAAAAACACATTTTTTCTCCTTTATTTTAATCTGTTTTGCTTCCATACCGGTCATATAAGCTAGGTATAATAAAAGAATGTGTTGTGTATAAAATAGGTTTACAAAAACATTACAAGAGCTGTTTTCATCTATTATGAAAACCCGTTGTACGAAATAAACCATTTAACGTCGGAATGGTTGTTATTGTTCTTCTATTAGATTATGCATGTGCAATTTCGTAGCTCCATCCAACAATAATCTTTCTTGTCCCCACACTGAACCCCGCAATCCCTGGCCAAAACAACACATTAAGGCTGTTCACATGGGCCTGGGACATCAATGGCAGCTATTACAGCCGAGGTAATCCACCTCCTAAAGGTGGATTTGTGTCTCATGCTAAGTGGAGTGCTACACGTACTCACGTGCTGAAATTGTCGCTGTAAGTTGGATGTGACACCATTAAAACCGAAGTAACGTTTCCACATGTGAAAACGTGTTCTTTCATTATTATTTCACGTCCCTCTTTACAGAAATCCATGCAGCGACCTCAATATCTGGTTCCAATCAGTATTTTAAAGGTGTAGTCTTGCAATTACTTACTCTGGCCTACTCTTCCCGCGCTGCCCAGTCGTTTTGAAAAAAAAGGTGGGAGAATCCACACTCTACTCCACCACATGCGACCTTCCAATCGACTAACTGTGGTGCCTCTGGTTATACAGCTGGATGGACAGAGGTGGGGAGATGGAGAATCATGCCCATTATTTTCACTGCCGCGCCAGGAACCAGCAACCAGCAACCTTCTGACTGCAGATCCGGTTTGCGAAACATTGCATCATGGCAGTATCCCCAGTCACTATGACACTCGACACATCATGAGTTTACTTAAATGAAGGTTAAACTGCGTGCCATATTAATGTTTCAATTACCACCAAAAACCATTAATCTCAACTATTTTCATTGCCATAGGTAACATGTCGACCACAGAATAATTCCACATAGCTACATTTAGGTGGGCATGGTGGCACATGCCTGATATCATTAAACGTGGAGTCAAGTTTGTGCATCATTTAGATTTATTCAAGTCCAAAAAATTATTAATCTTTTGGGCTGAACTTACTAATATATTGGGCATCATATGCTAGTGCTGCATCAGGATTGGGGAATCTTATATTTTGTATGAAAGAGGTTCAAGAGTATATTGGTTACTCACAACAATTTGGTTTGAGGTGATGTTGCTGGAAGGTCTCCTTGGATCCCAGGCTCTATTTTGTGGTTCTATTCTATTCTTAAGTATACTAACATGTTCAGGAGCTGAACGCCAATATCGAGGTTTGCTTTCCACAAGAGGGCTTCAGGACAGAGTTTGGATAGTATTGCTATTCAATCCGTTCAAGGAGCACAGGCTGCAGTGGTTTACTCTATGGTCCATATGATTGGATTGCATGGCCATGCACTGTGGCTTGTCTTTCATTTTCTATTCACGAAGGAGATGTATGCATTGGTCTGTAGATGTTCTGATGCAATTAATGCGACACCAGTGTCTTCAAAGATGTCAAAGCTGAGAGGTGTGATGTTTGGTGGCAGAATGTTGACCAGAACAGGGAGCCAGCTGATTGGTTTTGGTTTCAGTGTACTGGTTATGATGCGCATTGCATTATTTAATGTTTGTGTCTACCAGTTTTGTGTACAAGCTCCTGGATCAGCTTGGAGCACAGTGGTCTACCACTGAGTAGATCAGTAATAGGGTGGCAGATCACCGCACTTCAGCTGAGGCTTGAAAGTTAGTATTCTATCCATGATAACCCCTTCATATCTTAGAGTGAAATCATAGTGCACTCGACTACCACAACAGGATACATCAAGGGTGGCACCTGCTGCATGGTTGTTTAGGTGGAAATTGCTTGTGGTGGTTTTGGAGGGATTCGGTCAGTATCCAGTGATGGAAATATGCCTCCAATAACATGAGATTAGCTGTTAGAGTACAGTATTGGCAATGTTCTCAAGGTTTGTGCCCTGTGCAGTAAAGGGCTATGTCACCTACATACATGAACTTGTGAGATGATGTACATGGTAGGTCGCCTATTTATGTTAAATAGTGGTTGTGCTAGTACCGTGCCTTAAGGAAAATAATTGTTCATAATTCTATTGTGTCTATGATTATCAATCTATGGTGTTGTGGCGGGAGCAGTGTTGTCACTGGGGTAATTACAAATGGTACCAATTATTTCCACCATATTACATTTGGCTTCATCCCTGGCCTTTAGGGGGCACAATCACTATCATGAATTCCTTGCTGTGCTCAAAAGTGGCTGACTCTGCTCGAGTTTCATGGATATTTGGTCATCTCCACACACCTGGCCACCTCAACACTTCAACTGTTTGGTGCCCTTTGACCTATTCGGCATTCATTAAGTCATCTCCATCTTGCTTATGGGTTGCGAGTGGCCGATGAGTGTCCCACTGGCCATCTTGAGTGGTGTCAGGTTGCAACCTGATGGGGCGTTAGTGAATGTGTAGTGAGCTCAAACGAAGACTCAGACGTACTCTTTGGAGACAACTCATTTATTTAACACCAACACACTAACACAAAGGGGTAACTGCCCCTTTACCAGATGACAAGCTATGGTGGTGGACCACCAGGCTAATTACACTAATTGCACTGTAACTAGCTACAACGGACCAGACCCCAGCTCAGGTCCGGGTCCCCGTGTTGGAGAGTGTGTAGGACGTAAAACGTGGAGTCTTCAGGATGAACAACAGCAGCCGGTCCCACTGGGGGCCCGGCATATATCCTCTGTGGCGAGGCTCGCTCCGCCCCTAGCCACAACCACCTTCTAGAATCCTCGAGGAGGATCTCCACCTGGACACGTGATCACCCCAGCCTCCCTTTAGGGGTCCCCAGGTAGACACATCCGGTCACGTGTCCTGCGGGGTCAACCAGAGTGCCATGGCCCTTTGCAACCCCGTTCCGTGGCCGGCACCCTCGCACCCTATCCTGTAGGGGCTGGCACTGCACGCAGAGCGTGGTGCCATCCATTGTTTTCAGTCAGTGCTCCCCGAGCCCCACTAGGACCGGTACTGCATCCACCTTCAGCGGTGTCTGCGATGTCAATAGATCGCGCGCCGTGCCTCTCCCAGGCCGGCATCACACTGACATCCAACGATGTCACTACAAATGTAGAGGGGACTGTTGACCTTTTTTATATATAAGAAAGGCAAACAGGAAACAGTGTGTACTGCACGGGACACTGCATAGTATGTGTAATTATTCTTAGGGCTTTGAGAGTCTCCTGTCACCAACCAAGGCCAGGGCTCTATGGCACATTGGCCCCAAACATTTTCCCTGGTTAAGACCACGGTGGGTATTATAGAACGGTGCTTATTTGTATTCTTAGTGTATCTGCAGGCGTGTTTGCGAGGGGGGCTGTATATGGATTCCAAAAGCTGTCTGAAATGGAATTCATGCTCTATAGCATGGGTCAATTGATGGGTAAGTGCACCCACACCCATTCTCACCTCTTAGTCTGTTCGCTCTCCTAGGCGTGCTTTGTCGCACACATCCCAGGCTCTTTTTCAGGTCCCCGATGCCTCGTGGTCTTTTCACCCCTCTTACCACACTCAGCTGCCCACAATCGTTATCCCTACCTCTCCAGCTCGCCAAGTAACGTCCAGCCCGTGCCAAATGAGCGATCCCCAGTCAACCGCACTCCTTTGCTGGACCCCCCAGGCATGCAACAAAACCTTTACTAACCCGGCTCAAGAGGCACCACTGCCCTGTGACACAGCCAATCAGCACTCTCACACAACTCTCAAACGCCTCTGCAACTCCCTCAGAGTAATTATGTACACATTTAATAAGTTTAACCTTAGAGAGCACTGAAGGAGCTGTGGGACTACTCAACAACCAATCAATCATCGAATGACACAATAGCAAAATGGCCACAGCCATACAACGTAATGACCGAACAAGTTAACAACCAACAACGATATTTCATCCATATAATGAAGGATACAACAACTGTGTCCTCAACAACATAACCATATTAACAAATAAATTCATAAAATACAATAACACATTGCAACTAAGCACTGCAAAACAATAACGCAACACAAACACACATTTAATCACTGGATAGATGGACTCAGTATGGTGTTCTTTATATGTACGTTGTATTTAAAAATCAGTTTTGAAAATAAAGAATTGTAAAGCAGCACATACCTATTTAAAAAAAAAAATTCTGGTGGATTATTATGTGGTGGCAGCTGCACTGGACCCCTAGTGAATGACATTTTACACTGCTCAATAACTACGCTCCGCTGGGTGCCCAGGGCAGAAAGAAAATTACATTATCAGAGCTTCCAATTGCCCCATTGTAG
The DNA here is from genome assembly GCF_048934315.1 of Petromyzon marinus. NCBI lineage: Eukaryota > Metazoa > Chordata > Hyperoartia > Petromyzontiformes > Petromyzontidae > Petromyzon > Petromyzon marinus. The sequence continues at coordinate 20,984,042 of NC_133667.1, read as the reverse complement.
GCCATTCGTGAACAGCATTAGCACAGCCCCATTCAAAATTGGCCACGCATCAGAAAAGATAAGCGGTGAATAAAAGTCAACATTACCGTGCTTGGGAGGAAATTAATAAATATTCCAATATGATTAAACACGAGCAAATCGAGGTGGCCTCTTGCAAAACTAATGTTGTACATGCTGCAATACATTCCCTAAACATATGTTTATTACGTGTACAGTGTTATTATTACAAGCATAAACTTCACATATGACTCTTAAAGGTGTAATTGTCTTATGTACAGAGCATTTGCCTAAATCTTGTCTGCATTGGCTGATAAAAATGAGCCATAAGTATTTACAATTCATATAAGAAAAACATTTGTGGATAATAATTTGTAATTCTCATATTTTTTTAAACATCTTGCCCATGGCTATTCTCCAAGATAATTGTGGAGAACATGGTGAAATTGCGATGACGTACAATGCACCTTAACCCTTACCTGCAAAAAAACCACATAACAGGATGTGATTTAATACAGAGGTAAAAGTATAATTTGCTGTATATTTCGGCTGTGGAAAACACGCAGAGATCCAGAGACCGCCACTGAAGAGGAACTCATCTTCATTGTCTTTGCACAACTGTTGCACTATTGGCACATATCCTCCGAAGTCTTCTGTGTGGTTGCTGACCTCTCTGGACGCTGCTCCAATGCCCTATCTTAGTGAGCTCTCCTCTGTTGGCAGCGACTGGCGACCCAGAAAAAATGACCACAGTTATTATCATCATCATCACATAATCGTCTTGATGAGATGTGATGATGAAAATAATTGTCATATTTATAATCTTCCAATAATGAAAGTAATTCAATATCCCATCTATCCATGTACATCGTGGGCAATAACATACAATAATTTGTATTTCTTAAAAGGATCTGTAGATAAAATGGGAGATTCATGACTCGAACAGACATTGCCGATATTTTGACTCTTAGATAATAACTTCATGGATGAGAGGGGTTGTATTTATAATCGTCTATATGTGTTTCAAATATATGTTGTTGTGAATGCATATGAATTACATATTTAGCCTACATTGAAAACGTCACGCCATATTTAAAATGCTCCTGCTCAAATGAGCATTGAGGTGGTACTTCTCTCCCGTTTAAAGCCTTGAGCCAGTGGGGTAAAATACACATTCCTATGACAGGGGCAAATTTATCCAAGTGGTGCTCATTCTATAGCGGGATGATGGAATTTGAACTCGTAACCTATCAGCTTGCACGTCGCTCATTCTACCACATTGATCTGTGGAAAATCATATTTACCACGCATCAATTTATTTTCATTTAACCATGCTTTGTCATGGTCAAGGATAACCAAAATGTGGCAAATTCGTTCAATTATCTCTCAATGGCACCCTGAAAATGTAAATTCATCCCATTATCACCCATGCTTATCCACAGACAGGAGGTGTCACACGGACATTTCGTTTTATTAGCTGTGTTCATCTGTGAATAGTCACATGGATAACAGAAGCAATTTATGCAGATAAACACAAGTATTAGGATATGTCAAGAGTGTGTGATGCCACGACATCGAAGTCGCTCCGCCGAGGCCGGAGCCGCCGCTGTGCTGCTGCGACAGCGAAGCCACCCGGATTCCGTCACAGCGCTTTCACCCCCCACATAAACACACACATGCCCTCACGTAGGGCCTCGTGAGGGGGGGTCGCCTGCCCCTGAGTTTTTACCCGAGAGACCCCTTGTGGGGGTGCTCCACGGTTTCTCAGGGCCAGGAAATTGGCAGAACCCCTCCCAGGCCGAATGACACTGTGGCGCCGTGGCTTAGCTTAAAATTGTACGGCCACGGCGAACTCACTGAGAACCGCATTGAGGAAATGCCCAAGGCACACGCGGACCAGCAGGCAGGTGGGGAGCAGGGCGACGCAGGTTGATGCCTATGATGCGGCGCAGGTTGATGCCTATGATGCGGCGCACTCGGTTAAACAATGAGGAGGGCGGGGCGGCACCGGTTGACCTTTAGGATGCGTACACGACACGCGCAGGGACCTCGCCATGGCACAACGGGTGGTGGGGAGGTACAGGAGGATGAGGACCTCGTGCACTCGGTTAAACAATGGGGGGGGCGGGGCGTCAGAGGGGAGGCTGCTGATTGGATAAGGGGCCAGCGGGTCGGCGGCACGTAGGCTTTGAAGCTGGGGCATAAAAAGGAGTGGAATTGGGAAGCAAGGTCTCTTTTGCCCGGGGTCTTGTGGAGAGAGTGACCGAGGAGTGATCGGCCGCTGCTACTCAAACGTCCGTGAGGCGGGTCGCAGAGCAGCCAGGTCCAGCCCCAGCAAAAGCCGCGTGCAGCCTCGCCTTTCAGCGACTTCCTACACCTCGAGATCGGATCGTAAGTACGAAGAGGAGAGGTAAGGCAAAGGGGAAAATGTTAATAGAGAGAGTGAATAGAGAGTGGACAGGCTACTGGAGTATTAGACCGTAGAGAGATTGGTTAGATCTGCCCTGCTGGTCCACACTGACACGGGTAGATTAACTCTAATTAAACAGAGAATAAACCACCAGTAGACATTAAACCGTGTCGTGTTGTCTCTGTGAGTACGGAGGAAAGGGGGGGGGGGAGTGCATAGTGTGGTGAGCCTGTGCGTTGTGTGGTGTCTTGTGTTTGCGCACGAGTGTATAATTTGCCCGGCGTGCACGTTCACCGTGCACGTTAACGTGTGAGCCCGTGCGTTGTGGTGTCCGGGGTATTCTGCCCGCGTGGGCACTCTCGCCGCTGCGCAGCTCGTGGTTGGCGTGTACGAGAAGGGCACCGCGGTGTATTTACGAGGTGGTTAGAGCAGCTATTTAAATCATGCCACGAGGTGCAGTAGCGAGGGGGGGAGCACAGGAGAGCGGGGGGGGGGGCACAGGAGAACGGGGAGTCGAGGGGCAGCAGCCCTAACAAGTGCCCCACCCCCACATCACGGGCAAGAGGAGTTTCCTTTATCGTCTTTGACTCCACTTACAAATGAACAGTTCTGCACATCAGGTTCATGTATAATGATTGTGTTAAGATTGTGAAATTTCGATTTGTATGTATGTATGTAACCAACCGCACTAATTGGAGGTGCTGGATTTTAAGTGATATTAAGCACACTTGTTATCAAATTAACTCTTATAGGAATAGGTTTTACCCTTTTAACTGGCACAAAAACTGACACCTTTATTCAAGGCATCATGTTTGCAAAAACCACAACACAAGCAGTCAAAATGCAAACAAAAAAGACAACTCTGATAATAATATGCACTGTCCTTGAATTTGATTGGTCTACACCCGAGACGGCTTTTCTTAGAGCCTAGTCTCCATTGGTGTTGGACCAGAAGACGCCAAAAGGCGTACAACTCAAAAACAGCGCACTATCAGAGTATTGAGGGCTCGGGGTGAGCATTTACATTATGAGACCTCCTTTGCCAGTAACAAGATATAGGAATAGGTTTTACCCTTTTAACTGGCACAAAAACTGACACCTTTATTCAAGGCATCATGTGATCATGTGTTATATATATAAATATACCAATTCATAGGAAAACTGTGTTCCATAATTGTCAACAATACAGTTACAATTTCTTGGTAAAATACATTTCATTTGTTTCAATTAACATAACACCTCAATGGCCAAAAGAAAAAAAATACCTGTAATATTAAACTAAATTCAACACGTAGGCTTTTGTGACGATACATAATTTATTTTTGGGTCAGATCGTGTTCTGGGATGATGGAATGATTCTGACCTGATCTAAAAGTCTAAGATGAGTTATAATTGTAAACTAAATGAAGGCGAGAATAAAAGTCAGTTCAGTTTATTTATTTTGGTATAGCCCTGTGAGCCATTCGGCTCTTGAATCGGGTGCAACCACAACAAACATAAAAAACAAAAACACGAACAAGAAAAACATCTTAAAGTGACTTTGTGTGACTGTGCAAACAGAAAATCCATGAAAAAAACCGCAAAAATATTCCTGAAATCGCACCGTACACCAACGCTGTGTGCAAAAAAATCCCAGTGGGATGCAAGTCAAACAACAACAAAAACAAAAAACTTAGATTAAGGCCATCAGTCTAACTCCGTACTACAACAAAACAAACATGTCCAAACCAAAAAAACTTTTTCAAATCACCAAAAAATAAAGCCATAATTGCAACGTAACAGTGATCACAAGGACTGTGACCGAATTTTTACAATAAACTACATAAATAACATGTAACACCAAACCCTAGAGCCATAGCTGGCTGCATGAGTTACTCCACAACAACAGAAGCATCGGTCGGAGTATCAAATTTTTCAATGCACCTTTAAGATCAGCACGCTAAATCAAAATACAGATAATACTTTGCAGCGTCATCCAGAGCGAAACATTTTATTTTATTTTACGCCAATGAATAGCAGTGGCAGCTAGGGGTGTACAACTCCTCTAGAGCAGTTGTGACAGAAGATCTCATTGGTAGCGATTCAAGTTGCAGTTTATTGGCAATTGCATTCCAGACTCTGGGGGCATCAATAGCAAAGGCCCTTCCTCCAGTTTTTGTACGGCAATAGGGAATGTGAAGCTGGTAAATGAGCGAAGAACTGAGGGCAAATTTGTTCTTTGAAACAGAGAGGAGATCCAGCAGGTAGTCTGCGAATTTTTTTGTAAGTACATCGTGAATAAATAAGATCTGGTGCACAAGCTGTCGAACAGGTGGAGCGGTGGTACACTGTGCTACGAACCCAGTGATCTGAGTTTTATTGTTGGCCAGAGCTTACACAAAGTGGCCAGTGGTGTGAGGCAGCTCTAACTACCCCTTCACCAAACCCATATTGACCAACGTGGTGAATTATGGTCAACCAATCTAATCTAAAAGTGGGCTGACAAAGTGTTGTAAATGAATACATGTTTTATTGTATTTATGTGACAACAGTACGATGACATGGGCTGTTTCATTATCAAAGGTGATTTTGGTGCATTTATCTTCAATGTTGACATTGAAATTGCCACTCTTCTAGAAAATGCGGTTATGCGTTTGTGTGCCAAGCTGTGGAAAATGAGCAAGTAAATGTCCGTGGTCTCTCCGCAGCGTGTCTGCATGCCTGCAACTTCCTTGGAGACATACTGCTTATTTTGTGAGCCTGGGAGCAACTAAAGTACTGTACACGCCATTGATGAGTGTAAATGTGGCATGACGGTGTTTTACAATTTAAAGGTAGGTATGTGCAATATGCTATTGTGTTATTGCAAGCATAATGAAGTCATGTTTAGGCATGATGCTTTGGCAACGTTGTACGAAATAAGTTCAAAGTTTTTCTCATGAAATAAACCTAAGGATGCTACAAGCTAAACCATCAGCAAATACATATTGTAACTTGTTGACCCACCCTTACTGGACATCTGTGAAAAAGAGATTCATAGCTCATTGGATTTCTCCAGGATAAATAAAGATTCTGATCGTGAATGCAAGAAAAATGTCTACCAAAAGTGCATAGGAAATTCTACTCTACTGACTTGGTACACATTCATTTCTTACAAGGGTCTATAAACGTAGATGTTTCAATACTTTTTAGTTAGATATAAGACGTAAAGTTTCATATCACACTATATGAGAAAAAACTTTTTCTGGCTGGTTGGCTTTTTGGCTTGCGCGTGGTGCTGACGTGACGCCTCCCCCATCCCAACCTCTACCCTGGCAGTTTATGGCGTCATCTGGTCTAGCACCAATTGAGACCAGGCTCTAAAGAAAGCTGTCTCTGGTGTGGACCAATCAGCTTCAAGGACAATGCATATATTATCAGTGTGTTTTTGTTTGCATTTTGACTGCAGGTATTGTGGTTGATGCAGACATGAATCCTTGTAAAAAAAGGTTTGTTTTGTTGCCAGAAAAAAGGGGAAAAACCCTATTATTATATTTTGGTACGGGCAAAGCTTTTAGCATACATTTGTTATCATGTTACAGTGTATTATCCCGTCTTTTTCTATGAAAAACGATAGTCCCCATAGACGTGTTAACATATTTTTGAAGCAACCCTGTATTTCAATGTGATTTTTTTTTTTAAAATTTCTCAGTACTGGAGTATGGATGTTGTCACGGTGTAATGGTGAGCTCAGCCAAGAGATCCAGAGCTCGCTTTGTCGATTCCCCTTCTCCCGGGGTGGAAATTGAAACGATGGCGAAAGTTTCTGAAGTACTCCCCCGACCGCACCTCAGTCCACCGAGCACGATAACTGTGCCCGCCACCAGTCGATCGGCCGGTCGCGTGCTGTGGGGTAAAGTGCTAAAGTACTCACACCTCTTCTGACACATCTGGTGGTCATGAAAGAGATTTTCTTTCTCTAGAGCTCCCTCGAGTGGAGGCCCTTCTACCAGCAGCAGTGTGAGCCAGCAATTTGCAAGGGCTGCACCTTTAACCTTACTGTAGTAGGGACTTTTAATAGCACAAAATGCATTTAGATGGTACGAAAAAATATTCAACTTGGCTGGCACTGCCGGAGTTCAAGCCTTCAAATCGTGGTTCTGGTTCTTATTTTCAAGAGTTTGCAATGTGGTAAATTGTTCTAATCTAGATTCTGCTGTTGCACACTGCAAGTCTTCAACGTAACTGTAAAAGTGCCTTAATGCACTTCTCTCTCATTTGCCTCCCACTTCTGCAATAAATAGGCGATTTCATTCTTTTTGCAGCCGTATGCAGCCTAGTTTTAAATCTGATTTTCTGTTCGTTTCCCTGCATAGTATTAATCTATGAGCATCTCAGGCTTAGCAACTGTTGAAATCTGTCATCTTGCATGATGTTCTGTTGGAACTGGGTATTACAAATAATTGCCACTGCAGAACTCAAGCAGTCTTTTTAAATTATTTTTACCTATCCAATGTTCGCCTACATGTCATCATTCATAACTCGTTGTGGACAAATATGCGATTAATTTAACCATAAAGCAGCAGGGTACACAGATGCTGGAAGAACCGCATAAGATACATCTCCATGCTATCGGGAAAAGGTGTCTCAGGACTGCAAATAGGCTGTTATCCATATAAGAAGTGGGATAAAAAGCGGGTGACGTTTTGGAACATCACATGCTTTTCTATCTCCCATCTATATTTGGACGATAGTGGGGTTGTAACGATAATATTGTGCTGTCAGGCATCTAATTGAGTAGAGATTGAACTTTGGGAGGCACTTCGGGTTTGTTTTGTGCACTTGAGCTCTTACATATTCTGTCTGGAGAAGAAAGATTACAGAAACCTCTTTGTACTTCCTGTAAGAAAGCACCTGCTTCATAAAGGAGCGACAATACGAGGTGGATTTGATGATGACTGAACGCTCTGAGGTTAGAAACATTTACATAGTGGATAAGGATTTTCATTTATTTCCAACTAAAATCCCGTGACACCTCAGTGGCACGGGATCAAGGTGGCATCTTTCACTTCATTGTGCACACGCTGCACCTTTTAGTTGAGCAGAATGAACAGGGCACGTGTGCACTCCAGGCCATCAAAAGCGAGGGGCAGGGTGAGGAAATTTGCGCCACAGCATTAATAGTGCAGCCCCCCACCCATTGATGCAAACTGACCAATAAAAGCCTGATCTGTCGGATATGCATGTCCGTGTGTGTGCATGCTTAGTGTGAGGGGTCCATTCAGAACAGAACTGTTTCACAGATCACAGAGTGAGCATCCGAACTGTAGAGCTATTGCGCAAAGGGGAATATCACTTCCAAACGGCATCTGCTATGTGCCTCTTGCTTCAGTGTGAGAGCAGAGTGGTCCTGCTGTCATGTATACACAGACACGTGTGTATCTGTATACCTCAAGGTCAAGGCTAAGAGGTTGTCCCAGGATATTTCTCTTCACCCCACCAGTTTTCAGTTTTTTTCAGTTGGTTTATTTTGGTATAGCCCTGTGAGCCATTCGGCTCTTGAATCGGGTGCAACCAACAACAAACAAAAAAACAAAAACACGAACAAGAAAACATCTTAAAGTGACTATGTGACTGTGCAAACAGAAAATCCATGAAGAAAAGCAGCAAAATATTCCTGAAAAAAGCACCGTACACCAACGCTGTGTGCAAAAAATCCCAGTGGGATGCAAGTCAAAGAACAACAACAACAACCACAAGAAAACTTAGATTAAGGACATCAGTCTAACTCCGTACTACAACAAAAAAAACATGTCCAAACCAAAAAACTATTTCAAACCACCAAAAAATAAAGCCATAATTGCAACGTAACAGTGATCACAAGGACTGTGACAGATTTTTTACAATAAACTACATAAATAACATGTAACACCAAATCCTAGAGCCATAGCTGGCTGCATGAGTTACTCCACAACAACAGAAGCATCAGTCGGATTATCAAATTTGTCAATGCACCTTTAAGATCAGCACGCTAAATCAAAATACAGATAATACTTTGCAGCGTCATTCGGAGCGAAAACATTTTATTTTATTTTACGCCAATGAATAGCAGTGGCAGCTAGGGGTGTACAACTCCTCTAGAGCAGTTTTGAGAGAAGATCTCATTGGTAGCGATTCAAGTTGCAGTTTATTGGCAATAGCATTCCAGACCCTGGGGGCATCAATAGCAACGGCCCTTCCTCCAGTTTTTGTACGGCAATAGGGAATGTAAAGCTGGTAAATGAGGGACGACCTGAGGTCAAATTTGTTCTTTGAAACAGAGAGGAGATCCAGCAGGTAGTCTGAGGATTTTTTTTCGTGAGTACATCGTGAATAAATAAGATCTGGTGCACAAGCCGTCGAACATTAAGAGATGTTAAGTTTGACCCAATGTAGAGATAACAGTGGTGAGTTCTTTATGGGCAGTTCAATGTAAATCTTAAGGCTGAGTGATAGATGGAATCAAGCTTCTTCAGTACAGTACTTGGGGCTGTTTTATACACGATGTCACAGTAGTCAAGTAGAGGCAGTATGGTAGCTTTTATCAATTCGAAACGGAACATTGGGGGGGAAGCAGTGCTTGTGACGATACAGAAAACCAATTTTTATTTTTGTCTTTTTACCAATATAACCAATGTGATCTTCAAAATTCAGTTTTGAATCCAGGATGACCCCAAGATACTTATAGATCTTGAGTGCTCTATTTGATAATTATTTAAGGAATGTAATTGGGGAAAAATATCTTCCTGCTTTAGTCCTGGTGAGAAGCATAGCACCTTGGTTTTGGAGGTATTCAGGACTAGTTTAAGAGCAACTAGCTGATGTTGTAGTTTGTGGAAATCATCCTGTAGCTTAGGGATCACGTCATCCGGAGAGCGGCCAGCAGTAATCAGTATCGTGTCATCTGCAAAAAGATGTACCCTTGAATGATCCAGGTCAGTGCCCAAATCATTGACATAAAGAGAGAACAAGAGGGGGCCGAGGCTGGAACCCTGTAGAACCCCATTTGTTATCTTAACACTGTTTGACCTCCAGCCATCTGTGAATAGAGTTTGGGTGCGAGAAAAGAGGTAATTTTGTAACCATTTTACTGTGTTTTCGGAAAAACCGAGGCAACTTAGTTTACTAAGCAGGGTGTTGTGGTCTACTGTATCATAAGATTTAGACAGGTCTAGAAAAAGACAGGCACAGTACTGCTTATTATCAAGGCTACTGTAAATGTGATTCAGAGAGTCTAATGCAGCAGATGTGGTGCTGTATTTTTTTCGGAACCCAGATTGTTTAAGATGTAATAGATTGTTGGTGGACAGGAAACTGCTAATTTGGTAGGTCAATAATTTTTCAAATTTTTTTTTATCAACGGGGACAAACTTGAGATAGGTCGGTAGTTATTGGATCATCTTTAGGGCCCCCTTTGTGAAGTGGACGGACATAGGAATGTTTCCATTCTAGAGGAACTGATGCTTCTTTGATGGACAGGTTGAAAATATGAGCTATAGGTTTGCATATTAGGTGACCAACAGTTAGTAGAGCAAAGACGGGAATACTATCTGCTCTGGTAGAGGAGGACCCTTTGAGGTAGGACAGTTGTTTCAGAACATTACTTTCGTGGATTGGCTGGAAACTAAATTCGTTTAATGTTTGGACAGGGGTGTAGGAATTTGCATGAGCAGGGGTGACTCCCAATACATTATCAAAAAGATTACCAGCTTCAGAAAAATTAAGGTTAAAATTGTCAACTATTTTTGGGGGATCTGAAACATATTCCCCATTTCGGTTAAGCTCAACGGGCAGATTATCTGTTTTGGATGCCTTTTCGATGCATTTGATTGTTTTCCAGAAAATCCTGGCATTTCCATGTGATTCCAGGAAAGTGGAGGAAAAGTAGGCATTTTTTTGCATGCCGTATTTTTTTGACGCATCTATTCCTTTAAATGCTGTATTATAGCTAGTCATTGACCAAATTACTTTTCTGAGCACATGCCCAAGCCTTGTCCCTAGTTTTCATGAGCTTTGTAATAAAAGGTTCAAACCATGGTGGGCGGTTGCCTTTAGTTTTAAATCTAACCAACGAAGAATGTTTGTTAAGAATTTGGAGAAACGTGTACCTGAAGGTCTCCCAAGCCGTAGTCAGGTTGGGGATATCACAGACCTTGTCAATATCCAAGTGAAGCACATCATTAGTAAATGCCTGAGTGCTGAAGTGTCTCATCGAGTGCTTCTCAACCAATTTAAGGGGGGCTTTGGGTCTGGCTGATGAGCTCGCCCCAAAAATGGAGTGATCACTAAGGTTATTACATTAGGGAAAATAAGCGACATGTCTCGGACCGGGTTCATGAACATAAGGCAGATCTGAAACATGGTAGGACCAATACCTCAGCTGTGGCTGATCATTGTTTTAACGCTGTGGGCACACAGCGTTCATGAAGCCGTCCAGATATATTAACACAGACACAATTCCAACCAAGAAGATGGGTACAAACTGAGCAATTATTGGAAGGATGTTATTAACCAGTTTAGGTCATAACTAGCTGTGATGTTCCCTCCCTACCTATGTTAGCAGTTATTTTCGACTCTGAGTTACATTAGCTAACACAGCCACCGTTAGCTGTGTTAGTAAATGGCGGCTTGCCATCCTTTTCCACCTCCATGTGGCAATAGCTCTTTCCGAGCTCTCTCCGAGCTTACATTTACAAACAAATTTATGAAATTCACATGCTAATCTCTCACAGTACAATGGCCACCCCCACAGCTTCGTTTGTCAAGATTTCTCCGATCTTTCATTTACATGCAAATTTCATCTCTAGCCCCGCCCACTGACCCTTGGGCTACACCCATCTCAAACCTTTATTACTCCCTGCTCTTTGCAGCGCTCCCACCATATATTTTTTCCTGCCCCAGCAGCTCTCCCGCTATATTTTTCACCTGATGACGATTGCTTGTGTTGCGATCGAAACGTCATGATATTGTTATTATTATTTTTTTCATTAGTTGTTCTATCTACGTGGCTTTACCGAAAGACCCAAAGAATATTAATTACTGGAGTCACGAAAGCTTTAAGTCAAAATTGAATGTATTAGCAGTGTAGAAGCAGCTTGAAAAACAATGCTTGTGATGGTTGAAGTACATATATATGATGGGGTAGGACAAGTTCCTGAGACAGGTATTTGATTTGGCACCAATAAGTTCGCAATCAAGGTAGCCAGCTACGTGAAGAGACCGTGGAGGTCAGGTGTCAACTATGCAACGAATTATAATATCTGACAGAAGGAAAAATAAGTGATGGCAAAGTATGCTGACATGAATAACATTGCTTTGAGGACCTTTTGACTGCCCTCATGATGAACAAGCCACTTCATAGGCTGAATAAAATGACACTGTCCTGTAATTTGTTCCTTTGTATTCTGAACAACAACAAAAAATCCTACAGCACTTCTGGTCGAGTGACAGTCACATACAATGTCTGTTTATGCCTATCTCGCTCGAGAACTACTGTTTAAATCAATTTCCAAGCCCAATATTCAAAGTAGCATACAAATATAAAAAGCCATACCCATAACTCATAAAAATAGAAATAGTTATTGTAAGGTTACAGTGCCTCCACTGTGGAAACACAGGGCAAAAGGCAATAAATCACGAATTGTTTCCACCCTGTAGGCGATATCGGCAACTTGGTGGCAACAATGAGATGCACCATTTTGCGCGCTCTCTCTCTCTCGTTGTTTCGTTGCCACGTCGTTGTCGATGACTGCCTTGCATTTTATTTCTATACCCTTCTCTCCGAGCAGGAGCGCCGATAGTTGGGCGTGCATATTTTCCGTCGTTCATACGAATCCCAGCACCGTGCGGAGATAATGAAACGTGATAATGCGAGATGTGTGTTCGTTCAAGTGTGTTCATTGTCTTCCCGGAGTCACGATGGCGCAATGATCACCTCATTGCTCGATGCACTTCTTCACAGCTGCGCAGAGCTGATAAAAGTAATGCGAATGCTCTTCGTTGCCTTTAAACATTTTTCGTGCTACAGCGGGATAAATGTGCACACAAATGTAATGTAACATCATTCAAAAAAAGTATAATGTAAGCACTACTTATATAAACTATGTATCTTGTGTACATTTTGTACACTTTTTGTAAATGGTAATGGAAGCTTTTTGTTTCATGTGTTTTAAGACAGACCGAAGAAAAACTAAATATGAATAATAAATATATCCCGAAAAACCCTATACAAGCTGATTATTGCTTTAAATCGGGTTATATCGGGTCTATTTAGGACAGGATTAAAAATGCTATCTGATGTTTGTAGTTGACACACGTACAATTCATAAACGTAACTCAACTCTGCCTGAAATAAATACCAATGCTCGGTTGCCAAATGTAATATAGGCACATTTGTTTTTATAAGGTGACATCATTCATGTACAAACTATTGTGTGTGTGTTTTTTGTATCTGTTTGTTTTAAAAGGGTCCGTAGCAGCTCGGTTAATACTCGAGTCATGCAGTGCTGGATAACATTAACACATGGCTGCCTAGATCACATGGTGAACTGGAGCAAAAAAAACAGACTGGGCAGATGGAGAACAAAATGTAATATGGGATTTAGACTCCTGAAAGTTTATTTTATGGTTAGGGGTTGAGTCAAGGTTAGGGAAACAGGCCATACACAAACCTGCTAAGGATTAAACCTTTATGAGGTTATTGTTGCAGCATCCTGATGGCATCTCTTTTCAGGCACTGTTTAACCTCGAGGTCTGAGAAAGCAGATATCATCTGACCTGATGGCACTGTGGTCAGAAAGCTTAGCTCACAACTAGAATGGGGCTATCTGATTATTTAATAGGTTACCTACTGATTATTGGTTTCATTATTCGCCGAATAACGTTAACTTGAAAAAGGTCTCACCTCTGTCCCCACGTGCCGCTAGATGGGTGGTGATGGGCCTCATTCTATCATCGGCCACATAGCGTTGGGTGTGGATTGTAGGGGAGATCAGTGTTTTTAAAAGCGCCCATGTAATCGACCATAATAAAATAAGTTTAAGGGCAGATTAAGGGGACTATATACATGCAACATAAAAATGTGGAGAAGGTTATTTTTCATAATTTGTACTCGCTCTATGTAGCGTGTCCACATCTGCAACTAGGTATATTTTAACGTTCTTTCTGGTCTCCAAATGTGTATCTTTTTGCATGCAATTTTAGAGAGTTATTCGAGAAGATGCTGTCAGCTTTCAGTTTCTACCACCGTAACAATCGTTTCAACATGAGAAATAGATGTAATAAAAAAATGCAAATATTAATATTTAACACATTGAATTGAACTCATTAATACTCGACTTTGGTGGGCCCTTTCCAGTTCCCTTCGAGCATCCAGAGGAATTGTGAACAACGATGTATGAATCATATTGTGTTAACTATGCTGCAGGAATTATATTAAACAGCCATGGGGAGTCATTAAAATAAACCATGACGTGTAATGCAAGTACAGGTAATCCGTTTATCATAATGAGAGATCAGCAAGTTATTCATTTGAGATTTTTTTCATCTATTTTCCGCACTTAATTAATTTAAAAGATAATCAGGACATAAATGATTTGCAGGTGGTCCTCTGTTCTCAGTGAACACCATTTTTATTTTATTTTAATGTTGGGCTTGAGGAATATGTGGGAATGTGGGTCAAATATAGTAAAACAGTGTTGCCTGCAGAATGTTTATTGTTTGAGAAAGTGAAGTGTGATTTATTGAGATAAAAGAAAATGTAAGCTTGCAATTTCACTTGTACTCCATGGATGTCCTCAGCAACATAATATTGAGGGGCAACCTTGTAGATTTGGCCCAAATGTAGAAGGGAGAGAAGCTGTATACAACCTCTGTTCTCAGAACCAGACCAATCCCTTGCTACTGACGTTGAGTGGAACATAACGTAAGGGATCTGATAAGGTAAAAGCAACCAGTTCACGCTTAAGAGCAAGTGATTAAACACAAGATCTGATCATTTGTTGTATTGTTAATGATTGCTGTTTTGCTTTTGTGGCAGTTACTGGCCAGAGCGACAATCTTGGTAACCTTGAGCAGATATTTATATTAGTATTCAACTCAATGCTCCTTACCAAACAAGAACACACTTGTTCAGGAATTAATTTAGTCTTTTCATTAACGATGCTCTTTGACCTTGCAAGCGTCTAGATTAATTCTCCATCCACAAACCCATAAAAATTGGCTGTAAAAATACACTAATTTGTATATTTTTCGCTAATTATTCAAGCATTATGTATATCTAAAGCTGTGATTTATATTATGGTGTATATATTCCCACATACTACCATCAATCATTTATCATAGATATTAATTAATATGTTCATTACCATCGTCAAATGTTATTAATGTCTGTAATCCACTGGTGACTTCCAATTGGCTTTAAATTGCAGAATATGTAAAAAACAACCTTTCTAATTAAAAAAATGAATGACTTCATATTAGGGCATATTAACAAAGATAATGCAATTGTTCTACAATGATGCCATCATGAGTCAATGACAGCGTCTCAGAAAACTAGACGCAGCCGACCAGTGGTGTCTGTGACAGATACTCTGCATCCACGACAGTGAGCACATCATTAATGCAGAGGTCCGTCGTGAAATAGCATCTCCGGCGGTGACTGAAACGTTGAGAGTCAGGAGACTTCGCCTCTTTGGATTCACGTTGCCCGGGTGGACGCCTCGGCCGATCGCACCAGAGCCCTGCGCACCATCATAATTAATGACGGCGGAGCTACCGCGGGATTGGAGTTGACCTCAGGGGCAGACCTTGGTTGACGTGGATGCACGCCACTGTTGAGCTGAATGGAGTTAAAAAAAAAAACACACTCGCAAAAAAACACCTTGTGAAAGACCCAACGCAGAAGATCCCTGGATTTGATATTCCACAAAAGCTCATGGTCCACCCTCAACCGCATCCATACACACCATGGCAGATGCGGATACTTGATGCAAATATGGAAAATGTAAAACTCTCCAGTGTGTGACTGTGGTCATCCAGAACAGACCATACAACATATTGTGAAGATGCCATGAACTTCACCAGTGCAATCTCTCTTTACCGCCAATGCGGCCACAACTGCGAGGCTAAAATGACCCTATTTCACGTACATAGAGATGCCAGACAGTGTTCATAATTGTGTTATTGTTGGAAGTTTTGAGTTTGCTTCGTTCAATGTTTATGCAGTCCAATTTATCTAATCTGCAGTGGGCTGAGTAGCCACAGATTTAAAAGTTGTGTAAGTTTTACGACTTTCATCTTTAAGGAGCAAACGAGCAGAAATACTTCTTCTGTTTTATCTGCCTTTTTTTGGCAGAATTTATTTTTTGCACAGAAGCCCTCATTCCACCACTGTTGTTGATTATAAGTATGGTTCTGTTGGTAGAAAAAAAAGTGGTGGAAAACAAATCTTCACTTTTCGTAGAAATATGTTCTGAAATGCGCATGAAAACTCAGCATTCAACAAGTTAGGGAGTGTAAGCTGGAGTGGGTATGGTGGAAGGGGGGTGTGCAGAATATGCCATGCTCCTTTGCAGAATAGCTCCACGCAAATTTGCATAGTGTGGAACAGTTTTATCACACAATTGTACACACTGGACATGTAGCAATTCACAGCCTTTGCAAATTGGAAGAATTGTAACAATTTCGAATCATGTTTTCATTCCATAATTAATTATCATTGTTTTTCTTTTATCGTGAAGCATGTGGAATCTCAAGTGGCTGCAAGCTTTTCAAGAACCAATTATATAGGACACATATGAGTCAAAAATACATTTTTACATGCAACATTTAATGTGTGAATCGTGAGAATTAAAATAAAATTTTATCAAAGCATTGGACCATAGTTCTATGCCTCGTACACGCGGGCTTGCAAGGGAAGTGCGGTGACTCCGGTTGGGCTTCGTAATTGCAGTCGACATATGAGGCTAATTAATTAGAGGTCAATAGAACAGTGAAGTCCGTGCACCAGTTGGTACTTGAATGTCTCCAGACCTTTTCTCACGCAAAGGCTGCAGGGATTTACTTGCTTGGAAAACCCAGAGGTGGAGCTCAGGCCAACCTGACCACCTACCTGACAGGGAGGCACGCCAAGTCCCTGGAACGTGTGTGTGTGTATGTCAAATGAATCAGTCAAAGCCCTGGTTGGCTAATCCTAGACATAGGTTTGGGATCACGACTTGGCATCATGACTTTTTGGTGGAACCCTCACGACTTGTCTCTGACTTTGGAATGAGCTGCTGCTCGCGGAGTGAATATTACCACATTTTTCATCCAGTGGAATGGTGAAAATATTTGACAATAAAATAGCCAGAATATTTGCCATGCTACGTTCTGCCCAATTCATGAAAGTACCTTTTATTCACTTTGGTAAATATATGGATTGCATACATAAATACTCAAAATTGCTTTTAATATAATAACCTGGGGAATTGCAAATCCACTGCAATTGTCATGCTTACGACACAACATTACATATTACATATAAGCTAACATCAAAATAAGTAACGCAGATTGTGAACTAGTTGCAATTGCACAAGTGTGCGCAATGCAGTGTTTATTGAAAAACAAACTACAATTATCATGAGAGCGTGAACAAATTGTAATTTAATCAGTTTTATCCACATGAATTCAGAGAAATTTAGTAGTTGCCTCTTGTGTACCTGATCACGTGTTGTTGGTAAATGTAAACCAATGATGTCATGAAAAGACCTTAACATTTGGTCAGCACATCTGAAAATGCAAATCACGCTACCTACAATTAACATTGAAAACATTTCCTCTATTACAAGGGAAATCTGGGGAACTATAAATAGTACTGGTAGGAACCTCCTGGTTACACCAGCCCACAGGGGATTATTGTGTCCGTCCGTCCGTCGTGCATCCAAAAATGGGAGGGGTTGGGTAGAAAGGGGAGGGTGGGGAGGGGCTGGGTGGGGAGGGGAGGGTGGGGAGGGGCTGGGTGGGGAGGGTCGGGGCTGGGTGGGGCTAGGTGCGGAGGGGCTGGTCACCCCGTGGTGCCCTTATAAAACTCAACGTTTAACCTACTCACGCTGGCTTGTGCCCGCCCTCACAGTCGGGCATATTTGCGGAATACACCACGTGGTGCCGCCGTTGACCCTGGCCATTGACCGAGCAACCCAACGTTCCTACCAGCTCCCTCCGCAAGAATGTGTTCAATGTCATGGTTTCTTACCTACTGCTTAAATAAAACACATTTAAGATCGAAACAGGAGGACTTCTTGACATTTATAGCTATCACCTGACGAAGCTGATTGTAATCACCAGCAAAACGTCGTACTCAAATTGTAAATGTTGTGGGTTTACTCTCCAACACACCGATATGCTGAAGAAGTAACTAATTGGGACGTTTTGTTTACGAGACAAACCTTACTAATTGGCTGTGTCGGGAGGTGGCGGGTTCAATGACACATTTATATTTACGTGATCTAAGCAAAAAAACCCGTTATTATGGATAATATTGGTCGCGAAAGCCTACTTGTTAAAATAACACATTCAAACAAAATTCTATTATCATTTTGCAGCTGTGTGTGTATATATATATAAAAAAACTTAACATGTATAACAATAGTTTTTTATTCAGAATAATATTTCTAAATTCAACAAAAGAGTGGCCTTGGCTGCATTGGTAGTGGTGAACAAGCAAAAGGCAAATAATTCGCTACATCCAGTCATTTGCACTGCCTCATAATAAATATACAGCACATATATGTTAGCTTGGCGTTTCAGATAATGCCCCTTCTTTGGAGCGGAGAAAGAGGGCAGAGAGATCGACTTTACACTTTACACTGCATCAAACTGTTTTAGTTAAAACTGTTTGTTACTTAATATTTTAATTACACAATTGCACACATTAACATGCATACATATAGAGCTAATCTATTTTATGAAGACATCACTTTCAAAGGTAATGTTAGAACTACTTTGAATGTGGATCTATAGTTTTTACTCTAAATCAGTATATTTACACTTTTAAAAAGAGTTTGTGCATGTATGTGTAAGCATACATTCAATTTTGCAGCCAATTGAATGACAGCAGTTGTTGCAAGTTACTATGGATTGCTTTGGCATTTAGAGTGGTTTGAGGGGTTGTTGTTTTTACCATGAATGGTCTGCTGGAATGCACACGTTGTGCCCTGCTGGTCTGTGTGGTGTGCCGTATATGTACGAGTTCAAACAATGTGGGGCTTTCATTGCTGAAACTGCGGCAATCCTGATGGGGATTGTGCTGGCTGAAATATTATGCATATCCAGGCATAGTTGAAAAACTTTTCTTGTGGGCCAAATGGTGCATTTACTATCAGCTATAAATAAGCATAGTGCACTTATGTCTGAAAAATGGTCATGGAAATAATAAGTGCTGTATATGATCATGGTTGACTGTGGTTGATGGGGATGATAATATATGATCGTGTGAGGAGTGGTGGTAGGAGTTAACACACTACGCCACGAATCCGGCGCCCCAAGTTAATATCCTGGCCATGGCTAAAAACAAGTGGTGAACGATATCTGAACCAGTCCTGGGCCAACCAGTGCCTTCATCAACTCACACTGATCAGCATGGTATAGTTTCGTCGTAGAACCCATTTAACCGACAGTATCGGGCTGCGAATAAATACGTTGACATTACTATTTTAAAACTAATGTTAATATTGCGTTTATTAATATCCTGTAAACAAAATAAAACCATGTTGGTGGAAGTGCTCTACATGTCATCTCTAATAATACATTTTAATAAAAATTGAATGTGTGTAAATATGAATGAATTGTTGTGCTGAAACCTTTTCGCAGTGTATCAAGGTCATACCTCATATTTTTCTGCCCATTGTCGCTGTGCATAATCACAGATACAATAAATGCCGAACACAACTATTTGCTTGCTCACATCTCCAATAAAGCATCCTTATGCAGATGATTAGTATCAATGGAAAAGTTTTATCCTGTTATTTTACTACAGGTTGCTAAGAATGGCTCTAAATTACACTTACTTGATCTCAATGTAACATTTAATAAAACATATATATGCTAAAATGTACAGCGAAGGACCCACATGACCCATGGTTTACTACTCAATTATAGACCTCATTTGACAATTAAATTAAACCTGGGTGTGTATCTATATAACTAGGTTCTTCATGACATATTCAGTGATTTGCAACTTAGAACGTTGTGCACTTCATGGACATATTTAAAACACCTCATTCAAGATTATCTGCCATTATCATTATAAATGGAGCTGAAATGTAAAATAAAAACATATTTTCACGTTGCTTTGTGGCAGCAGGAAATACCCAGAGTCTTCGCGAAGGATCGAGAAGGGGGCGTGCCCAGAGGCGGAGCTCGGTCACGCCACAGGAGATATTAGCCGAGCACCGAGAGTGAGCGTGGCTGTTCAACCCGGGAAGAAGTCGTCTTCTCCGATCTTCGCTCTTCAGTACGCGACGACACGACGGCTCGGAATGTACATAGTTAACCTTGCAACGTTGAATAGAGTTGGTTGTGTTAGAGAATAAAACGTGTTGCCTCCCAGTCTTGGTGTGCGCCTGATAAGAACCCACTACACTTGCAATATCAATACAATGGATGAACACTGCAGCATCATAACTGAGAGGGAGCCAATGAATGCATAACATTTGGCACAGTTCACCAGGGCCTAATCTGCTGTGGGTGATGTGTGGAGTGGAAAATGCATTGGGTGGGAGGAGCAAAAATAAAGGGCCCGCCCATTGTGAAATGGCCAGATGGCGGCTACAACAAGTAGGTTTTTGGATTTGTCTGTGTGAAACTCTTGAGCGTTACCTCTTTTGTGTGGTGTTATTTTTGTCTTCTGGGTACACGATTTTCTTCCCACATGAAGCAAGGTGCTCATCAAGAGGAAATGGCCAACCATCCCAATGCAGGGCCCTCCTGAAAACGAGTTATGTGACTTTCTGGATAAACAAATTGCATGCATACATACAGGGTGCTACGAGGCCATCTGTCGATATAAAGCAATTAGACGTACACGGGAGACTGATTGCGTATTAAGTTGATCTCAAGTGACATGCCTGCTGATGCTATGTGTCTGTCAACTGATACAGATGGAGCTACTTATGTAGCCCCAGAACAGCCTCTCCGTAACTGTGGTACCCTCATACCCAGCACATTGTCAACTCCTTCACAGTACTCTCACTCTGCAAAGGCATGGTGTTCTCCCACTAAGAAATGAACAGCACTGCGAGTGCAGAGGCTATGTAGGCTTACGCATTAAGTGGCTTAGATCTATACTGTGGCCTCTCCTATACATGCACCACATACCTGTCTGCAGCTTGGTACTAACGATTTCTGTCATTAGAAACAGGTTTATTATTTTACAGTGTTAAATACATGAGCACTGGCCACTCAAAAAACTATCACGTGTGGTGGGTTCCACGGAGACACACACTTGACTTTGAAGGCAACACGTTTATTCTCACACCCCAACAGGGCAACTACATAAACGTACAACAGGTTAACTAGACTACAACGGGTAACTACATAACCCGGTCAGTCATTAACACACTGCCTGACCCACGATGCCGAGCGTAAAGACCGAAGACTGAGGACCGAGGATCGAAGAGACGTAGCACCGACGGGTTTCATTTCAACAGACAGCCCGGATCGGCTCTTGGGACCTCCCTACACATGTGTAGTGACTGTGAATGTCAGTGTGTGGTGCTGGGTTTGCGAGGCCACGGCAGATAATATGCTGTCATTATGTGCAGTCCGGTTACTGAGCGTAGTAGCAGCCCTAGCGGGGCTTGGGTGAGCGCTGGTTGGCGCAGAGGCACCAATACACATGTATTGTCACCAATTGCAGCTCGCGGTTAGGGAGCGAGAGAGTCAGCCAGCCAGGGTTACGTTGGGGCATGATACGCTGGTTGACCTGCCGACACGTGACCAGATGATATTGGAGGGGGGCCACCGGTGGAGGGGGGCCGCTGGGTGGTCACGTGGTATAGAAGAGCTCTCGGGAGCCTTCGGGAAAGGGCCAGAGAGATCGAGAAGGTGGGCGGGGCGAGAAGCGGAGCCAGCCCCAGCCCGGGCCGATATAACGGGGGCCCCGTGTGGGGCTCCGGGTTCTTGACTGTTGGTGAGTGAAAATCCACGTAGGGTTGAAGAAGCCTCTAGCCACGCGGTCCGGGACCCAGCTCGTGGTCCGGACCGGGATAGCGGAACCGTGTCTAGTTCTGCCATAGCATGGTTAGATGGGCGTTAAACACCCGAGTGTAGGTGACGTTATGTTGTGTTGAGTTGATGTAATAAATAGTGTTGCTCCCAAAACAACGTCTGCGACTCAGTTGAACTCACTACACATGGATTGTTAACAATGCAATAAGTAGGATAAATAACTACTCCATGTTAAACAATGCATATTTACTTGTTAATAGTCTGACCAGCATGGTGAATTTTGGCCAAAACTGACATGGTGTGGGATTTACAAAAGGCTATAAATTATTAATGTTATTTTTTGTCAGGGCGCCACGGTGGTGAGATGTGAAGTACCGTGCTTGGTATATAGGAGGTTGTCAGTTCTATCCCGACCCTGATGCTTGTATATTTGGAGTTTGTACATTCTCCCTGTGGTTGCATGGATTTTTTTCCAGGTCCTCCGGGTTTTCCCTCTACATTAAAAAAACATGTATTTGCTTGCAATAAATGCCCACATAAGCCATTTCGTTGAGCTATCATTTATGGCTAGGTCGCTTCTGAAAAAGAAATATATAGTTTGGTGGGCCTTACCTGGCAAAATGTAAAAAAAATGGTTTCGTTTAAGAGTATTTGTGCAATTGCCGTTAATGTTACATATACATTGGACACTTGCATGAAGACCATCGAATTACAAATGTAATGCAATTGTCATGTATAACACATGTCCACTGCAAGTGCAATCAAATATTAAGTTACTATACAGAGTATAGGCACGAAAGATGGGAGGTAAAAGTGTGTTAAGTTGTTAAGATGTACGATAAACATTTATGGGCAACCACAATAAGAAGAAACGGCATTCGCACCTCTGATTAGCACGTTTGGCTACATATGGTGCGAAAGACGTTCAACGTAAACACAACTGTAAATGGCCAAACATCAAGCGGGCTGAAATCAAGAGTTTATAATTCCACTGCAACTCTTTCTAAACCTAACATCGTATCGAAGGATGTGCCAATAAACATTCGACTCTTCCATATAGGAGGTCAAGTATCGTGCTTTGTAAGAGCTGTAAAACACAGGCTCTTCACAAATCTGTTGGTTGTTGCCAGGGACCAGGGCTAAGTGGAATATTGATGCAAAATATTATGGTGATTCCATCTTATGGCAATGAGATAATGATTATGATGCAGCAGTTCAAGATGGTTATGAAATTTAAAATACAATGTAACCTATATATACATATATAATGTAATGTGGAATACCAAAGATTTCCACTGACCTGAATCGATCCATCTTGATTCACTCAAACAACAAATCATGATGTAATATCACTTAACCCCACTAATATGCTTGCCTGATTTGAGTTCACACATTCAATTGTCCGATCCTTGTTTAATCTAAGGAAGTGGCGTATTGGTTAGGGTGTGTGTGTATGTTGAACTTCTATCGCACCGTACATACCCAACCGTGCTAATCAAGTGTGACTCACACTCGGCTGGTTGTGAGTTAATATTTTGAAACGGGATCAACTCAGCCCTTTTATCCCTCCAGGGTTGATGAGAGAACTCAAGTGGTTGTCCTATTTAAAAAAACTTGCCCCTACCATAGGAATGTGGAATTTTCACAACTGGCTTAAATATGTCAACATGGGACGAACAGCACCACACATTCGTTTAAGCTGAACCACACTTGTTTTGTCCTTGTGTCACTCACATTGTTAATCCGCGGACTTCCTGTTAGGTCTTTTAATTTTCTTTCTTTTCTGGAGTGTCGGTAATCATACAGTCATCCAACCGTTATTGTTCAGATGGGAATGCAGCATATGCTAACCTACTTTGTACAACCAGTCACAATACATCAGCATACTCCACAAAGCTTGTTAGTCAGGGTGGCATTTCATCTGGCATGAGCTGAGTGGCTCAAAACACGATATGACCAGTAATAGCTACCACCACGCCTAAACCCTGCATTTGCTTTAGCTTCATAGCCCCACATATTTCTTCTCTATTCCAAATGCAATTGATGTGCATGTACTGCTTAATTGTACAACATATTGAGATAAGTAGCATTCAAACACTTTAATATTCCACATTTCATTTAGGCTGTTATGTGGAGAAGGATTGGAATTGTTTTTCTTGGAGACTACTGGACATCTGTGAAAGAGCTGTATAGCTCATCGGATTCCTCCAGTATAAATAAAGATTCTGATTTCCCTTGATTTTGTTTTATTGGACCTGAGAGTAAACAAGACAAGTAAAATCAAGATAAAAAGGAGCAAATCAAACACAGTAAGCATGTGCACAGTCATTTCTCAATTTTAGCAATATATATTTTTAAGACAATGTTATCATACATCCATATTAACTGGGTCCATGATGACCCTACAGGCTCTGTTGTTTATGTTGAATCTTTAAAAGGATGGGAGTTGACGTTTTTCTTGCCCGGCATACAGAGCATGCATTGCCTGTGGAGTTTATTTTATTCTTTCTTAAATAATAAGGTTCGTGTCTCTGGTCCATTGTCTTCAAGGAATATTTTATACACCAAATTACCACTTAAAAGATGACAGATTAAGGCGGCAGAGTAAAAGTTTGCTATGTCTATGGTTTCCTTCATAAGTCATATGGAGAGTAATGCCAAGTCGACAGATTTTTTTGAAATTGAATATATTTTTAAAACACCCAGCCTACCTTTGCTTTCCCCAGGGCCCCATGGTGCATGTTTATTTGAAAAGGGGAGGGAAAACGCGTCCGGTCGAGGCTATGAAGCCTGACCGCCTACGCAGCAGCATCTGTAGTGCGAGCTAATGAACCTTTTCGAAGGCCACATGTGAAATATTCATCACTGTTTTTTCACTTATGCCACCTGTTTTATGGTCTGCTTAAAAGCCTTTTTTCCCCCACCCCCAATATTGACATATTCTTTATTTAATGCGATTATTTGTATCCATATATCTTGACCACATTTGTGTAAAAAGTGAGAAATGTAAACAAACATGGGCATAGGTTACATACTGTATCCATGTGATCCGGTGATCTGCAATGTAAATGGTGAGGTAGGACGGCTCATTTTTTTTTTTACAGCGTCTTGAGATGCACTTACATATAGATGCTGTATAAATCTACATCGCAATCGTGACATGACACTTAACTTGCATTACAATCTACTACAATATGCAGCTATCATTCGAATGAATCCCCATTTCGTGATTCTGCGAAGGAGTGAGAGAGCCCCGGGCAAAAACGCACACACACGAAAAGAAAAAGAGGGCGAAGGAAAGGATGGGAGAGGTAGCTGTGGGGATACAGGATAGAGACATTAGATGGAGGTGGGGGGGTAAGTCATAAGTGGAGGAGGAGAGTGTCTTGCGCCTGAACTTGAACAAGGAGTTGAATCCATCAGTGCACACATTAGGGAGGTGGTGGGAGAGTTCCAGACGATCGGGAGCAGACGTGATAAGTCACCACGATTAACCTGGGGGTGGGTGGGGGGGGTATCAACAAAAAAACACCTGGCTGCTGTAGAAGCGGAGTGCATGGGAAGATGAGTTAGAGCACGAACGGATGAGAGAGATTGGTTAAAGACAATCCATAGAGGTGGTCATTTTGTAATCAACCTAAACATGTATTGGGAGCCAGCGAAGCATCTTAGGAAAGCAATCATGGGCAGGGCGCCACTATCGGGTATACCCCGTATGCGACGCATAGGGGCCCAGTCGGCCAACAGGGGGCCCCGAATGAATAGATAAACAAGTACAACATCTGAATAAAAACATTCCCGAAAAAAATGTAGTCATAAAAAATATTACCTGCGGTCTATCATGGGCTAAGCCCGAATAACGCATCTGGCTATCATGTCAATGAAGCATAAAGTTGCACTTTCTACTCACTTTGAGGACATCCTAGATCGATGGGCTGGAATGAAAGTCCCGTGATAACTTAATTGCGAGTAGTGTACCTTTAAATATGTTTTATTAATGCTGTCACTGTGAGACTGTCTTCCTCTAAACCCAATCAATGGTCCAACTAAAACAATATATACAGTATATGCAGTAGTTATAGCCTACACATTATTGTATACGGGGTTAAAACATTCCGTAGCTATTTCAGTAAAAGTGAGTCGGGAGAAAGCAAGGGGGGTCCCACAATCGTATCCTGCATACTCCCCGTTGAGATCTCATTTGTGGCTGAGGATGAGACGTCTGGTTGTGAGGGATTTGGGAAGGCGATGTGAAAAGTTGTGGATCAAGATCTCTGCAACACAGTTGGAGGTAGGATGGCTTGCAGAGAGATAAGGCGTATGAAGATGCAAGGAAAGCTCTTAGCGCACTTGAGGTCAGAGTTTAGCAGGCAGTTACAAATCATTGTGGATCATTGCGCAGGTCTGATTTATCGTCAATGCCAATTTGTTTTTAAAAGTTCAGTTGAGAAAAGTTTGAAATGATGCAGGTTGAGAAGCAATGAGAGTAGATTCAGAAAATACACAGTGAAAAGAGCCCAGTTGAATCAATCGTCATACACAGCTGAGCATGCATGTAGGTAGCTTTTTTCCAAGTTATAGGAGGTCATCATCATGATCCATGGGCAAATAGCTCGTAGATAGGAAAAATAAGCTGATCAAAGGTGGAACCTTTGAGGACACCTCAGCAATGGAGTGTCTGATACGTGTAGGTGACAAAAGCATGCAAGAGACACCAACATAGTCGCCCTGAAAGGCTTTAACATAGCCGTGAAGGCGTTACCCAGCGTTGTATAACCACAGGCGTTACTGACCCTTGTCACAGTTTACTGGATAATGTCAAACTGATATTTGAACCGGTCTTGGGAACCGCTCCAATGCACCAACCGCTTCAGCCGACCTGCATTGACGAGCATAGCTAAGTAGGGTCAAACAAGGCCCACGGCTGATATGTTATGAGGAGGTCCACATCCTTGTTTCATAAATGGTTGTGCATTACATTTTTTAACGAAGTCTTTCGCCTTTGTATTATGCAGTGGTTTTAATACGTATAACACCAACACATTGCTTTGGGTTATTAAAGTGTGTTTTAGACAAGTTTGCTTGTCGAGTAAGACAAAACAAGTGTTTTCCACAATATAGTTCACGTTTTTCCCTCCAATATCAATGCGTTTCAAACAGCGTGTAATATAATTGGTTTCTATCAGGCTATAATGCGCCAACATGTACAAAAATATATAATTAAAAACAATGAAGTAGAGGTACATTTTGATACATTTAGCACACAATCTATGCGCTTCATGTGCTTGTAGAATTGGGTCTGAAACTGCACTCTCTGGCATGCTGTATATTATATGAAACACAAAACAAGGGTGCTATTAACGAATACTAAGGCTTCTTTCTCAATCCAGACATATGTGTTGTGACTGCATAGCAAGTTTA
Organism: Petromyzon marinus; assembly: GCF_048934315.1. NCBI lineage: Eukaryota > Metazoa > Chordata > Hyperoartia > Petromyzontiformes > Petromyzontidae > Petromyzon > Petromyzon marinus. The sequence goes on along the minus strand of NC_133667.1, from coordinate 20,957,011 downwards.
AACTAAAGGAAGCCACCGCCAATTATTTGTCTAATATTTGCTCTATTAATATTCAGGTTCCACAGCCGAATAAATCCCACCCAATGTGAACATCACCGGCTGCGCATATTGAGTGCAATCTTATCGTTGTCAACTGCCATTATCAGCTGTTCCCTCACAGGGGTGAATGCGAGGGGAGTGTGAGGCTGAGTGGGCGGCCGGGTGGATGAGGGCACTCCGAGGTGCCATGCGAGATGGATTTCGCCTCTTGCACCAGCACCAGCAGTCTTATCGCAGCAAGGATCCTCTCTCTCCTGCCTGTGTTCTGCTTCAGTTGTACTATGTCTGTCCCTTGTTTATCCACCTCGTGGACATTCTGTTTTGCGCATAATTCGTGGCTCATATAACCAACCTATTGACTCTTTTATGGTTGGTATATAAAAAAATACAACAGGAGGCTTTTTTGCCTACAAGTCCTTAACTAAAGGACTGCACTTTCTGGCATGTCGTATATTATATCAAATATAAAACAAGTGTGCTATTAATCGGAGGTACAAGGACATAAAACAAGGACTTGTACCTCTGATTATCATGGTTGGCTACGTACGGTGCGAAATATGTTCAACAAACTTCGACATAAAAGGCACAGAAGGCCAACTAAAATAGACGTTTTTCTGTGGTGTTTTCAGGCCGTGATTCTACATCACTGAAAATATATCCCTCAATGTTTGTGTGTTTTTTTAAATGACATAAATCGTTGCTGCCCCTGTGGGTGAATGTTTCCTGACTATGCACTTGATATTTGTGATTCACTCACCCTCTGTCCAAAGCAATGGATTTACAGATATGCACTGCCATGCGAAATACAGTACAGTGCAACTACTCTTATTGGCAGCCTTATTATCTGTGACCTCAAATACCCGAGCTCTCATTCTTTACATTATCCACAATTATGAATAAATGCCCCAACCTGCATTGTCAAATGGTTTCTTATTATCTGCAAATATTTCACTGATCACTGGAGTTCATGGGAAAACTCATCCCGTTATCTGCTATTAGTCACGATTTTTTTACATGAACGGAGTAAACCCACAGAAAATATCATGAGTTCTATTGCATGTGCGTATCACTATAGGCTCTTTTAACTACATTTCCCCTAGCCTCTCTATAAATAGCATATTCCTACGTGATTCGTATTACTCTGAACTTTGTAATCCCTTAATAAATAAATATGTCCAAAATCTTCATATATTTTCTTCAGTCAAAAGGGAAAACCAATGTTCCAGTTTAACTGACCCTGTAAGTACAAACCCCATGATAATAAATGTACAATCAATGGCGGTTAGTTACGTCTAGTTGTGTCTCCTGGGAAATTTAATGGCTTGAACTAATACCTTTTAAGAGAGTCATATCAATGTTCATTATACTCGATAGTAAATCACTCTGCAAAAAAAAGAACACATCCTGGTGGTTAAATACATGTGATGCAGAATTATGTAAGCAGCACTCCAGATAAGCTGCGTACTGGACATTTTACACTCTAAAAATATAAATGACATGGCATTTACATTTAACGTGCGTAGCACTTTTGCTGCATGGACTAAGAATGTATGACAGAAAAAAGCTCGCACTACGCACGGTGAAAGTGCAGTCACATGATCCTCATTAAACTGAAATGGCATGGGGAGTTCTTCGTCCAGCAGTGGCTTGAGAAAGATGTGTGAGATGTTTCTGTTATGAGATGGTGCCATGGTGTAATGGTTGACACACCACACTTACAATTGCGAGGTTTCCGGTTGGGTAACCCTGCAGTTATTTATTTAGGAATAATACGGATAAGTCTTTGAAAGTTTAAAAGTTTTTTTAAAGCTTTTTCATTGGGGTATATGTGTGTGTATCATCATCCCCACCACCACTCTTTATCAATTATATTAAGCATCAACAGTCATAAACATCAGTCTTCAGCATCTTAAGCAGCAGCATCATCATCGTCATGAGCATCATGGTGCAGTGATGTACTTCTGTAATCAAACAGTTCAGAATACAATGTTGGTGGATCACTGTAGGAGTATCATTAGATCGTCGTACAGCAAGTGGTTTAATCAACCCATCCGTGTTAAATTGTGATATCCCCTCTTATGCAGATGTTTTCTCCAGACACTCTTGTTTAATATGAAAAAACACTACTTCAACATAGCTTATTATTTTGAATTTAATGTTAACGTGCGTAAACAACACTAAAATATGATAGTAGGTTTTTCCCTTTTTTCTGGCAACAAATGCTTGTCTTGTACGCCTTTTGGCGTCCTCTGGTCTAACACCGTTTTAGACGAGGCTCAAAAGAAAGCTGTCTCTGGTGTGGACCAATCAGTTTCAAGGACAATGCATATATTATCAGAGTATTTTTTTGTTTGCATTCTGACCACAAGCATTGTGGTTAATGCAGACATGATTCCTTGTAAAAGGTTTCAGTTTGCTGTTTTAACATCTTAACACCTGTTTTGTTGCCAGAAAAAAAGGGAAAAACCTATTATCAGGTGTTAAGATGTTAAAACACCAAACACTAAAAGAATACATTTTCACTTTACACTTTCGTGACTGCGGGAATTCATATTCTATGGTTCTTTCGGTAAAGTCACGTAGGTAGAAAAATAATATGATGATGACCACTTGTGTTGCGATCGAAACGTCGTAATATTTTATTATTTTTTATTCACTTTATTTTCATATTCATTTTTATTATTTTATTGCTATTATTATTTTTCTATCTACGTGACTTTACCGAAAGAACCATAGAATACTAAAAAAATACTACCGTTCATTTCAGTGCAATTCAGTATCACCATTAAACGAAAAAGCAGTGGTTGTGTCTCATGGGTTCTAGAATATATATTTGGAGGGGGGGAGGGGACGGTTTGTAGAAAATGACAGAATGTGAGAGTGAGAGATAGCCCTCGAGAATAGCACGAATGAGTGCGATGTTCAAGTGCACGGGTTTATAATATTCCACATAACAGATAACTAGTATATAGCTTTAGCATTCCCATTCTGCATACACCAACATAGCTGGCTAAGCACTTTGTTGATTATTTATTTTCAAGCCTTTCTGGATTCCCGAGAATTCCAGCTTTGCTGTTTTAGATTGTGAATGAGTATTAATACAATGCTTTGTGCACTCCACTTTGAACCTAGATGACCCGAGTTTGAATCCCAGCCTCAGCTATTGGAGGGAAGTGATATCTGAACTGCTCCTGCCCCCTTTCACCGACCTGCACTGACAGGCATTATGGTGAAATTATCCCCACAACTGACAAAGTGTGTCGGGAGCCATTCATCCAGCAGTGGATTGGCAAAGGTGCGTGAAATACGTATTTGTGTATATCAGATGGTAGCTTTTCTTTATTATATCAGCATGTAGTACTTTAATGATTATCATGCATATAAAGGGCATGAGGGTGTTTGATCTGAATGGTTAAACCTTTCATCTGAAATGCTTTTAAAGAGGGAAACAAAGACATTCAATTAAATATTTAAACGTTTTATATATAATCCGAAAGGTTTAAAAGCCACATTTCCTCACATAACAGGAATCGAGCACAGTGATAATTATAATTCTTTTGCATGCTCAGTTAAATGGCAAAGTGTTTCCTTGCTAAAACCAGCATGGGATAGTGCTCATCTCCATTGGTGGCCCTCAGCTAATGCTTTGAATTCCACGTTCCTATGACGAGGCCAGTATGTCTGGTTGACTCCCCCCATAAAGTGGCAGTCATGATGATGGGCTTGGTCAGAGACTCAAGTACATCTTTAGTGCCACTCAGCTGGCTAAATATGATATGATCTTGTAAGAAACTAATCAGAAATTCAAAAGAATCCACTTTGGTAGACTCAAAATAACATCAAGGTAAAATTTTTAAAGATAATTTTGCATCACAAAGAGAAAATACAATTTTGAAATGTTGGCTCATGGGCATTCTTTTAGAAATAATATCTTTCAGAGTGATTTTAAAAACATTGTATACTGGAAATAATGTATCTGAGTTGTGTTCAGTTCAGTTCAGTTTCAGTTTATTTTGGTATAGCCCTGTGAGCCATCCGGCTACAGAGCATCCAGAATTGAATGCTAGCAGATTTACCAAAATTAAAGGATATGAAGAAGGTTAATTGCTCAAAAGTTTTCTGTGATATATTGTTTCCTTTAAGACAGTCTTAATAAATAACGTGTTTATTATTTTTAATGGATAGATTAGTGACTGAAACTGATATCACTGCTTATAAGATTAATCTTAAGAAGTAGCCACTCTTGTCAAACCAAGGTTGAGAATTAGGAATCCTGGAATTTGAAGATTCACTTATAGCAGAAGGACGTTTCATTGATTGAAGAACACATAGCCAAGGAAAGCTGGACAATCAATTTCAAAGGTAACCGTTTGTGCAGCTTCAGATGGTAGACTTATTTGGTTTTTTAACGTGATGAAGAAAGGTTTAATGTTCAACTGTGTTCACATACACACACATTGGTCAGTGTTTCTCCATCCACAGGTAATTTTAGTGGTATGAATGTCATAATTATAAGTGAAGAAAAGACCTAAGGGGCGAGGTGAGGATACATTAGATAGTGATGGAAAAAAGTATTTGATCCCCTGCTGATTTTGTACGTTTGCCCACTGACAAAGAAATGATCAGTATATAATTTTAATGGTAGGTTTATTTTAACAGTGAGAGACAGAATAACAACAAAAATCCAGAAAAACGCATGTGAAAAATGTAATAAATTGATTTGCATTTTAATGAGGGAAATAAGTATTTGACCCCTCTGCAAAACATGACTTAGTACTTGGTGGCAAAACCCTTGTTGGCAATCACAGAGGTCAGACGTTTCTTGTAGTTGGCCACCAGGTTTGCACACATCTCAGGAGGGATTTTGTCCCACTCCTCTTTGCAGATCTTCTCCAAGTCATTAAGGTTTCGAGGCTAACGTTTGGCAACTCGAACCTTCAGCTCCCTCCAAAGATTGTCGATGGGATTAAGGTCTGAAGACTGGCTAGGCCACTCCAGGACCTTAATGTGCTTCTTCTTGAGCCACTCCTTTGTTGCCTTGGCCGTATGTTTTGGGTCATTGTCATGCTGGAATACCCATCCACGACCCATTTTCAATGCCCTGGTTGAGGGAAGGAGGTTCTCACCCAAGATTTGATGGTACATGGCCCCGTCCATCGTCCCTTTGATGCGGTGAAGTTGTCCTGTCCCCTAAGCAGAAAAACACCCCCAAAGCATAATGTTTCCACCTCCATGTTTGACGGTGGGGATGGTGTTCTTGGGGTCATAGGCAGCATTCCTCCTCCTCCTAACACGGCGAGTTGAGTTGATGCCAAAGAGCTTCATTTTGGTCTCATCTGACCACAACACTTTCACCCAGTTGTCCTCTGAATCATTCAGATGTTCATTGGCAAACTTCAGACGGGCATGTTTGTGTGCTTTTTTGAGCAGGGGGACCTTGCGGGCGCTGCAGCATTTGAGTCCTTCACGACGTAGTGTGTTACCAATTGTTTTCTTGGTGATTATGGTCCCAGCTGCCTTGAAAGCATTGACAATATCCTCCCGTGTAGTTCTGGGCTGATTCCTCACTGTTCTCATGATCATTGCAACTCCACGAGGTGAGATCTTGCATGGAGCCCCAGGCCGAGGGAGATTGACAGTTATTTTGTGTTTCTTCCATTTGCGAATAATCGCACCAACTGTTGTCACTTTCTCACCAAGCTGCTTGGCAATGGTCTTGTAGCCCATTCCAGCCTTGTGTAGGTCTACAATCTTGTCCCTGACATCCTTGAAGAGCTCTTTGGTCTTGGTCATGGTGGAGAGTTTGGAATCTGATTGATTCTGTGGACAGGTGTCTTTTATACAGGTAACAAGCTGAGATTAGGAGCACTCCCTTCAAAAGTGTGCTCCTAATCTCAGCTCGTTACCTGTATTAAAAATACCTGGGAGCCAGAAATCTTTCTGATTGAGAGGGGGTCAAATACTTATTTCCCTCATTAAAATGCAAATCAATTTATAACATTTTTGACATGCGTTCTTCTGGATTTTGTTGTTATTCTGTCTCTCACTGTTCAAATAAACCTACCATTAAAATTATAGACTGATCATTATCTTTGTCAGTGGGCAAACGTACAAAATCAGCAGGGGATGAAATACTTTTTTTCCTCTCACTGTATGTATGATGGAGGTTACGCGTTGGAGTGAGTATCTAGAGGTCAGCAACCAAGGGGAGGACCTCAACACAGGTGATAGCCATTAGCTCCGATGACCTGTTGATAATATAATTATTGCATTAAAACTATTGAAAACATGTATACATATACAATGCATCATTCATGCTTATTATATTTTATAGATATTTTGGGTAACGTATGGGGGAACTGGTCCCCATTATAGCAATGTTGAATTTCCAACACTCGTTTCAGGGTCACAAATGCAGATGAGCACCATCACATACACTTGTTTAGATAGGAACACACTTTGTCACATTTGACCAACACGGCATCGTCTGATACAACAATACTTGTTCTTGTATATGAATCGATAGTTCCGTATTCCATATATACTTGTCCTCCTGTAACTGCAACCTTTATGTAGTCCTCTAATAACCCACTTTAGATGCTCACACTGGAACAAGGTGCTGACTGATACCACTTTGCTCGAAGCACATTCTTGAATTCAAACGTCAGTGGACCCTGCGTGATTTTAGTCTACAGGACACAAACATGACTGATGGTTGAACCATCAAAGACAATTCCGTTTCACGGGACATTCCCACAGAATATGTCAAGCACATGTTGAAGTCAATCCTCAGAGTGCCTATGAAAGCACCTGGTAGGGGGATAGAGAGGTGCATAACAATGAGAGAGCACTACGTTACTCTAACAGGGATGACAATGTCCAATGGTTAATGCAGCATTTCTACAGTAAGGGAAAATCCATCACATGTAAATGAGTATATTTTAAAACAAACAGATGCGCAAACATTCACCATTCTATTTTTTGTTGATGGCATTGGCTTATGCCAGTTTAACTTGAGACAATAAATGCTGATATGAACAAACAAAATTTCGCTGACACTTGACTCCATTTTGCAGATGGCAGCAATTACACATCCTGCCCCCAAACATGTGCCCCCATCAGCTGCACTGGGGCCTCACGCTAAGTGGATGCGTAACTAAACTTTCACAAAAAAATGTTTTACAATCTTAAAACTATGGGCCGAATTTGAGCTAATACACGTGCAAAATTAATAAACACGCGAGCCAATATGTGGAGCCATAGCTTTTTCTCCATCGAAAAAAGTAATGGTCGACTGTGTAAAATGCTTTGTAATGACTCTGAAATAGAAGAGCATAATTATTGTTTAATGAACTGTAAATGTAATCCAAATCCATGAATGGAGCAATAATAGTGCTTTCAAGTTTAAGTATCTTCCTACTCAAATGAGCAATTGGGTGGCACTGATCTTCCTTGGTGTTCCTGAACCAGTGTTCATGTTTCCACATTCCCATGGTGTGATGTAATTTCTCCATAAAATGACCAGAGTTTACTTCCCATGCAGTGGTACCCATATTATTAACCCCAAAATGACGACAGAGGCTGAGTTAACCCATCCCACTAACTTCTGATTGGGAACTGATCCATCTAAGTGCACCGCCACCTGGTCATGGCAATTCTGGCAGAGCTAAATATAATTTATCTCCGGCTTATGATTGCTTTTCAAGCATTTCATTTCAGAAATATAGCCAGATTGCTCCTCACTCCCTGGTTATCAGACCTTAAAAAGCTGGTTCACGCATGTGTCTTTTCACGCACGTACAGAATGCAGCTGCCAGAGTTCTTACTCGAACACCAGTTGCTGAGCACATTACCCCTGTACTTGAGTCTCTCCTTTGGTTACCGGTCAGGTTCCGAGTGGAGTTCAAGATCCTACTTCTCACCTACAAGGCCCTCAACAATGCCTCCCCCTCTTGCATCCGTGCCCTGCTCCACTCGCATGTCGCAACGCGAGTTCTTCGGTCGCCAGAGTGTGGGCTATTGTGTGTGTCGAGGTCACACCTCCGTTTAATGGGTGACCCAGGGGCCTTTTCCCGTGTTGCCGCCAAGCTATGGAATTTACTTCCATCAAATATTCGATCTGCTGAGTCCCTCGTTTTATTTAAATCCCGCCTTCAGACATTTTTTTTCTTAAAGGCCTTTTCTCCTGATTAATTTGGTTATGTGTTTTGGGAGTGTGGGGGAGGATTTGTATCTGTGGTTAAATCATGAGCCTGCACGCTTATATTAGGTTTTAGAATTGTGTGAGTTATTTACTTATTTACTTTTAGCTGTGTGCAGAGCCTTGCGACCGGTTGGTGCAACATATTTTCTCAGTGTAAATTATTATTAATGTTGGCTTGTTTTTCAAACCAACCATTACACCAATAGTATGAGCGAATAATATAATTTGAGTGACATTTAGAGTGCACAGCGAATTGAAATCAGACCTGGTGCTAACAAGTGTGAGGTTGATTGAAATAAAGAAAATATGTGAAGAATTCCATGTATGGTCAATTACAATTGTCTTGAAACAAATTATTTTTACAATGGTATGTTTGATGGTAAAGACAAAATTAAATAAGCTGTAGTAAGTCTGATGGCAATGTATTTTTCTTGCATCACAACTAGACCAACTATTTATTCTTGGGTCAGTTCTCTTACAGATAATACACACGTTCACGGAGGAAATTTTGCATTCGCAACAACCATTTATAGCTTTCGCTTTGCACAAGATGAACCCTTCCCAAGTGGCTTTGAAGGCATTATCACTCTAGTATGGTGTATATATCTAAAAATGTAGCCAACTGCTCTGAACACTAGTTCATAGCAGCGTTCATAGCAATCATAAAAGATAGATGTGAATGTATTCCCATCATAATATGCAAAATCCATGGGGCTTTCACAGCAATTCAAAAATGATGCACTCTTTGTCTGCATTGGAAGTCTATAATGGAGTAACATGTTAGAATACCGTTGCGTAATGTTCAAATGTGGACACTAAATTGGAAATATTACGTCTAATTGACTACCCATTGAACCTGCATCAGGCATAATATTAAATGCAGCTTCCTGCTTACTTCAGTCTAAAATTGTTCATGCATTCAACATTTTTCATACGTAATTTTCTGGTTCATACAAAAACAGTAAGTACAAAATAAAGATCTGCTATGTATCCTCCTTCATCCCAAATCCAGTTGTCTAATGAGCCAACGACCTCTTCGTATAAAACTTTTTGCGCTCATCCCCTTTTTGAAAACATTGCCATTCTTAACATATGCTTTAATATGCTGTTTGAGTGTGACATTGATATAATCTTCTTAACTCAAAGCTAGCATTCTCCAAATGATCTCACTCTTTGATGTCACCTTCCTGGGCACAGCAACTAAAGGTGGTGGGCTTTTCATGTTTTCAAAACCTCAATTCGGATTCGTTTTTTACACAAAATGTCATCCTTTGAATGCCTCTTCCTTCTCACCTCAAAGGCTTAAATTTTGTGTAGATGCTAAACTAAAAATGTACTTCCTGACCACACTCACTCTCATGCCCAGCGTATTCAATGATCCCATTGGCAACGTCAACATTTCATTTGTCACTTTATGATTCTAACAGCTTCCACCAACAAAAGTTACTTGCGGCCCACTTTAATAGTCATATTTTTACCTTCTCATTTCATACAGAGAGCTCAATGGTTTGTCTAACAATATTAATACCTCATTCTTCCATTGATCACCTTATCATTAACTTCTCCTCTTGCTACTATAAACTCTAAGTTCTCAAAACAGACCTTCCCTACTGTAAAGCCACAGTTGTTGCCCTTAAGCTCACACGTAATTATTTGACCCTATCAGGAAAAATACGGGTTAAACCTTCCCTGGAATGTTCCACATACGTATCCCTCCAGAGCTACCAAATGCATTTTATAGCCATGATGATGGCGTTTTCCAATCTGAAGGCAATTGTTTGTAAGTTCAATCATCAATAATGTTCTTATGTTCGCTCTATTCTCTGCCATCTTGTTGCAAGCTCCAACTTTTTGATCACATTTCAGCTAACTTAACTGTTTTTCCAAACTCTTCTATGGTCATTTAGTTCTCCAGCTTAGCAGTCGAATTGATCTTTTGAAAGTTGGATTTGTCTAACTGCTTGATGTTTCTCAATGATGCCTCTCAGCGCTGATGTTTCTCCATTTTTTTAAAGCTGCTTAATCCAACACCACCAAATCTCCAGGACTCCATAATTTTCCGTAGGTTGTGTTCCCCTGTGATCCATCTTCTAACCAATTTAGCTAGCTACGGTATTGGGACCATTCCATACTTTCCTGCTTTTTTGTTAGCATCTTTGGAGAAGATATTTCAAAACAAGAAACAGTAAGGGAACGATATTAAAAAGATGTTTTTGAGACATCGACAGAAGTACTGGGTAGTTGCAAGGTGGTACAGTGAAGAGATGAGGAAACGTGTACATCTTTAAATGCAGGATACGAGCAGAGAACATGAACAACACTTGGAATGGCTGCTAAAAAGCAGGAGAGGATGTAGGCCAGGTTCAAAAGTATATGTAAAAGGTGAGATGCTGGTTTCCGAATATGATTGAGAGTTGGAAAAAACAGGCAGTAAAAAATGTAAAAGGCAAGCAAAATAAATCATACATGTGGCAGTGTTGTGCTCATTGATTGAGACTGAAATTCTTCACTTTGTTAATGGTAATCAATTAAATAAAAAAAATATTAACATTTTGCGTTGAGGACAACATGAATTTGAATTTTTTAAAATAATATTTTTTTGATAATAGTTTTTTCCCATTTTTTTCTGGCAACAAAACAGGTTTTAAGATGTTAAAACACCAAACTGAAACCTTTTACAAGGAATCATGTCTGTATTAACCACAATGCTTGTGGTCAGAATGAAAAAAAAAAAAACACTGATAATATATGCATTGTCCTTGAAACTGATTGTTCCACACCAGAGACAGATTTCTTTTGAGCCTCGTTTCAAACCGTTGGTTACTCTCAGTAGCATGGCTTCATACTCTGCTCCCGTACCCACACGGCAAAGTTGTGATCCGTGTTCAGAGAGAAACAATAAACTGTACTGCATGGAGAAGCATGTGGAGTGGAGAAACTGTGCTACCCTCTGTCAAAACTTGGCAGAGACTCGTTGAGACTTTTTTGGGTAAACAGGCAGATTAAAAATAAGAAAATAGAGCAGTGGATACTTATAAGGCACTCTTTAAATTCTGCAATCTGCATATTTTTTAAAATGTTAATTTAACGAGTAATAGTACATGGTCACAAATATCGTAGTAATTCAATTTGAATTAAATAATAGGGGTTCGTTTATGCAAGTGGTAATGTTTGAGGCACACAGAGCCACGTTGCAGTAATCATCACTTTTTATAGCTCCATTTTATTTAACCAGGTGAGAGACTTGTTAAATTTACATATACTCTACGTGTGATTAATGTCCTTTAATTAACCAAGTGAGAGCCCTTTCGGATGAATCGCTTGTGCTTGATGTCCCGTAATTTTAGAAAGTGGGAAGTCATCGATAACATTCTTCAGCCAGGTGGCAGGTGAGGGCCATCGGGACCAGGATGTATGTAGAACAATCACGTGAGAGTAATAAATACGGCCTTTTTTAGATACACCACTGAGTGCAGTCTGCCCCATGCAGTGTCAACCACGGACTTCGTTTCTCGCACCTCCGCTTAGCACGGTTGGCTACGTAGCGGTGCGAAAAAAGTTCAACATATGTACCTCGCTTTGTCATGCTGGTTTGTATTGCTGATGTGGGGACCCAGGGTCACTTCAGCTATCACTCAAATAAGGCCAATTATTTTTCAATTAAAGTTGTGGCAAATTTAGAATGTATCATTTTACCTGTGGTAATTGTCAATGGACTGACTATATGTATATGCATTGATGATTCTTAGAATTGTATGCATCTTTCTGCGTCATCAAGGATCATCCTCCTACTTGGAAGTTTGGATTGGAATGTGGGAAGGCTGTAATCAGGAAGGGTATGTACCAATGTACGCAATGTTGAACTTCTTTCGCACCGGAAGTAGCCAATCGTGCTAATCGGAGGTGCGGGAGGAGGACAACAAACTAAACACAAAAAGCAGTTCTAGAGAAATGTACTTTAATCCTCGATTTCAAAGTGCACAGCTCCAGTGGCTTCCTAATATCGGAGGGAAGAGCATTCCAGACGGATGCAGAAGCGTATCTGAAAGCGCGTGATGGAGTGGCCGTCTTTGTTCGATGGTTAGGCAAAAGCTGCTGTGAAGATGACCGGCGATTGTGTGATGTTGAAACCCCTTGCCGAGATCACAGTATTGTGGTTCTTATGTATGTTGAACTTCTTTCGCACCATAGATAGGCAACCGTGCTAATCGGAGGTGCGGATCAGTTGTGGCAGGCACTTTGTGTGTTATGCGTGCAATATAATGTATTCGTTCAGCAACCATAAGCCAATGTAGCTCTGTGAGCACTGGACAGACATGGTCAGATCTTCCAGTACCTGTCAATACATGTACCAAATTATTTTGTACACGTTGCACCATGCTAGTGTTTTTGCCAGACGTCCTGTAGAGTAGTGAGTTACAATAGGAGAGCCTTGTCGACAATACTCGAGCCTTGTCGATAATATGAGATGTTGGAGCACAGTTTACCAAGATAAGTATTGGAGTGGTTAGACAATTTAAGAGCAGATATTCACGGTGTTATGGCAACTGTAAAAGAGACAGCAAATTCCTCACCCTCGTTTACAAATCGCTCTATGGTTCTGCCCCACCCTATCTCGCTTCTCTTATGTATTATTACATCCCATCTTGACCCCTGCGTTCACAACACAGTATTTATTATCCCTCACTATGCCCCCCCGCCTCTCTGTGCTCAGTCAAGTTTCTGCTCCTTTTCCCTCCTGGCTCCCCACCATTAGAATAAACTCCCACTCCGCATCAAACAGGCAACTTCACTAACCATTTTTCGTTCCTCCCTTAAGACTCATGGTTTTTCACTCGAGTATCTCTTTACTACTTCCTGTCCTGGTCCTTAAAACCTTCACCATCCTCCCCTTTTCCCTTCCTAACCTCGCCCCCCCCCCTTTCCCCATCATCACGCTCTCTCACCATCCTTCCCCTTCCTAATCTCGCCCATCCCTTTCCCTATCACCCTTCGTTGCCATCCCTTCCCCTCCCAACACTCAAACCTCCCTTTTCCCCATCAGCCATTACGAATGTACAATTTATAATTCTTGTAAAGCGCTTTGACAAAAGTGCTATAAAAAAACATAGATAGATAAGAATGGTTCAACCATTTACATGATCTTGTGATGATATGATGATGTAATGATGCTAGTGACATTGATGTTAAAAAGATAAAGAACACATTATTCCATTCAGCAGCAGCAGAATATCTTAACCTTCAAAACAAGGAACAGAATTCCAGAATTCCCAAAAATGTGCAAGTAATTTATTTCAAATCCTCTGCAACCACCCTACCTCTCTTAAAATGCTACCCCAAAACAAGCTGTTGACTCCCTTCTCCTAACGGCCCCTGCTACTCCCCCTCATAAAATAACAATGCCACATACGAATGTGTATACACCTGGAGACGTTTGTTTTGCATTCATGTCTATTACACGCAAATAAAATATTCGCTCCAAAACCTTGGTTAAGATCACAAGCTAGTCGATGCACCAGTTTGAGTGAAGGTAAAATAAGCCGACTGCGTAATACTGTTAAACGTGTAGTGATGTAAGATGGGTCACTACGGCGTGTAGCGCTAAGTGCAGTAAAACAAGGAAACATGAGTGCAGAGGCTCGCACACCGTGCAGTACCATACAGTGGGTCACTAGGGGCGTGGTACTGGGTGCTCGCAGAAGGAGGCACACGAGCCCTACCGACAGAATAGGGAATAGCCGCCACTCCGCCAGCGCAGCGAGTAATTGCTACGTACTAGGTCACGGGGGAGCGTGGTGAGGGCTGCTGACGGAGGGGTGGCATGTGAGGACGAGTCACCCCGGCATCGGGTGAAGCACGTGATGGGCCGGGGTGAGGAGTGGGGGGGGAGGAAAAGGTGACCGAGGGGACACGGGAAGTGTAGCCGGAAATCTTCTGGAGAGTTCCTGAAGGGGGCGTGGTTAAGGGCGGAGCCGGGCAGGTGGCACGTGCAAGGTAGTCTGAAACCTTTGGGAATGTTCCAGAGGAAGGCGCGGCCGAGGGTGGAGCCAGGTCGCGCCGTGAGGAATAAAAGGGGAGCCCTGATCGCATATCGGGGCTGTCTGCAGGTGAAGTGGAACTCAAGTGCAACGTCTTCGTCTCCGACGTCGTGGGCCAGACAGCAACGTTGGCTGATCTGACCCGGTTATAGTTATCCCATGTGCGCAAGAGATAGGCGTGTTATAGTCCCGCGTGTAACGAGTGTCAGAGTCAGGTGTATTGTAGTCCCCTGTGTAACGGTGTTATGTAATGTAGAATAAACGTTGTTGCCTCCTGAATAGTGGTTCCGAAGTAACTCACTACAAATGTATGAGAGAAGTCAGTATTGTGTGTAGAGCGGTGTGGGGATATTGTTTATTAATGAAAACTTAGAGATTGTAATCAACCAGGCTATGCGTTAACTGTGTGTTAGCCAACTCTCTGTGTTGCATTGCATTACATTTCCAAATAAATTGCTAAGTTTTGTTTTCTCAAACTGCCTATTTCTCTCTCTAAAATGTACCAGGCTCTAATAATAGGGTTTTCCCCTCTTTTCTGGCAACAAAACTGAAACCTTTTTACAAGGATTCATGTCTGCATTAACCACAATACCTGCAGTCAAAATGCAAACAAAAAATATACTATGATAATATATGCATAATATATGCATTGTCCTGGTGTGGACCAATCAGTTTCAAGGACAATGCATATATTATCATAGTATGTTTTTTGTTTGCATTTTGACTGTAGGTATTGTGGTTAATGCAGACGTGGATCCTTGTAAAAAGGTTTCAGTTTTGTTGCCAAAAAAGGGGAAAAACCCTATTATTACATTTTGGTACTGGCAAAGGAGGTCTAATGATGTAGATGCTCACCCCGAGCCCTCATTGCTTTGATAGTGCATTGTCTTTGAGCTGTACGCCTTTTGCGTCATCTGGTCGAGCACCAATTGGGTCGAGGCTCAAAAGAAAGCCGTCCCTTGGTGTGGACCAATCAGTTTCAAGGAGAATGCATATATTATCATAGTATGTTTTTTTTGTTTGCATTTTGACTGCAGGTATTGTGGTTAATGCAGACATGAATCCTCGTAAAAAGGTTTCAGTTTTGTTGCCAGAAAAAAGAGGAAAATACCTATTATTACATTTTGGTACTGGCAAAGGAGGTCTAATGATGTACCAGGCTCTCATAGGGCCATTCCATCTTTCTCTCCCTCGGTCGCTTCGGGGTGGATTTCCACACAACTCTATGAAATGTACCAGTCTTGTTGGGTCTTTCATTGACATGCTAATCTCGCTGCTCCAGCAGCTGCCCAGCAGATCCACCTCTCTCTTGCTCCCCCCTCTCTCTCTCTATTTAAGGCCTCGACACAGAGGCATTGGGTCTCTGTGTGTCTATGTTGTGTCTCTCTCTGTGTGTCTCTGTGTTGTCTCTCTGCTTGTGTGTCTGTCTGTGTGTCCCCGTGTCTGTGTTTTGTCTCTTTCAAATTTAGTTCTACCCGATGATGGTTGCTTGTGTTGCAATCTAAACGGCGTATTCTATTATTTAATTGATTTTCATTCTACACGACTTTACCGAAAGAACCAAAAAGTGTGTATTAATTGTTATGCCCAACTATGGGCTCAAATGTGTGTAGTCAAACACCCACAATTGACAATTTGCACCGGAGAGATGTGGAAATACAGACAATGCAGGTTTGTAAGCTGGTATCAAGGTTGAGACATTGCAGCTTTTGGCAGTTTAAGTTTAAGGCACCAAGGCTGAACATTGTGACCTTAAGGTGATGCCAAAAGAAATGCTTCATTTCCACAGCCAATGGGCACTGCAATGGACCCCCACTTCACAGATAAGATGAGATGTAGCTATGTCTACCATTAGCTTTAGACCTTCACTCATTTCAAATATCGCCCTCCACTTATTGAACCACTCACTGGGAATTTCTGAATGTACATATTTTAAAATAAGTGGTTTTATATGTCTATTTCATTTAACTTATTAAACATCTTAAATGTTCACTTCTACCTCTTATATTAAAACACATGCATTTATTAACTATATTTTCATGGAATGTTTATTTTGTATGGTAAATATTTAGTGCTCCTTTGCCTTTGGCATTGCATTATCATTTTTGCATTGATCTTAATCAATCCTATATTTTTCTTTCCTTCCTCTGAAAGAGATACTTTTTCAATGAGTACTCACTTGGTTACAGAACATCTATCAATGTATCTTGTTTTCTGCATAATAGCTCCAAATCTTCGTTTCATCGATTGCTAAAACAATCTAATGATCTGTTAGGTCATAAAAGACTACCCTGTGTGCATGTTCTCATATTGATAAAAAGCCGTCAGGTTGTGACAAGCAAGGCCGCGACACCTTCTTTGCTAAGTCGCCAAGACGGAAGATTTAGTCTGGTGCATGACTCATTTGAAAGGTAATCCCATGAAATGCGATAATAATGGCCCTTGTCCTGTCTGTGCTTTGTGCGCAAGTTCACCGCACACGATGGTCATGAAACCCATGCAGTAGGGGTTTATCCACAATGATATCCTGGCTTTGCACACTGTGCTATGGTCACCCATGCCTCATGCAGGCGATGATGAATTTCAATTGCAGGTTTTATTTATGTCTTCTTTGGTACATAACTACAATAAGTGCCGAACAAATTGGACCTAGTTGGGAGGAAGGAGTAAATATTCCAATGAGAGGACACCATGGGCAAAATAGATATGACATACATGCATCCAAAATTTGCTATACGATTTAACAACGCAGTATATTACATGTGTAGTGTTATAAAGACGAATAAACTTCTTAGGAGGCACACTCTGTTTATTGTAATTCCTTTCTTATACAGTCCTTAACACACAGAGGGGTATCCGGTCCCCTCACCTGATACCCTAAGGAGGTACAGCCTCCGGACTCAGCCTAACCTACACACAGGTCTCCTTGATACTTAAGGAGGTACAGCCTCCTAACTTGGCGGGACTTGCACGTTTACCGCTACCCTATCCCAGAGTCCTCCGGCTGGGACCTAGGGGAGGCTATCTGACCCACCGCTGGCCCGGTGGGTCCTGACCACTGGATACGGCGAGCCTTAGCCCTCAGAAGGGCTGGAAGGCTGGTCCAGGGTCCTAGCTAGTTTCAGCCCGGACTTCGGTCTTCGTGTAGGGAGAAAACTCCCCGAGCTCCCCGCGGTCACCCTTCTTATACTCGTTTGTGGCCAGGTATAACCAATCCCACATTCCCACGTTGAACTAGCTGATTGGTTCTCCCCAAACTGTGGCTACGATCCACTTCACCTCGTCTGACCCCAACCGTTATGTACCCCAAGGTAACGCTGCGCTGCTCCCTTGATACCCGGTGGCAATGCAGGTTACCGAACAGTGCGTGGTCAACACCTCTATAATTAATATCAGCATCCAATAATTATTAATGTTGCATTTTATTAGTCCCTTATATAATTTAAGATGAAGAATAAATTATACATTTATAAATATATTATAATGAATATTGCACTGTATTCTGTGTGATATAACAATAAAATATTAATATACTTTATTGCAGATTAAGAAAGCAAATGAAACTTATAGTACTGCATATTTATAATTGTATACCTCACTACAAAATGATATAATTGTATATACCGTACTTCATTAAGTTGTTGAATTAATTTCCTACAGTGGAAGCCGAATATAAGCAGACCAATTGGGAGAAAGTCTAGATGTGCTTATATTGAAAGTGTGCTTGTATTATAAGTTACCCTTCACCTTTTCCCTACCAGTGTGATGTAAGGTTGTGTTGTTTATACCAGAACTATTTTTTATAAGGTGTGCTTATATCTAGCTTCTAAGATTTGAATAATATTTCCACCACTCTCACAAATAGGTTAAACATTTCGCCACCCATTGTCTTCAATGTCAACTCGGTGTGCGTGCTCCTAATCTGGCCCGACTGCTCAGTGGTGATTGTCAGAGTAGATTTCGTCAGACCTGGTTTGTTTCGGGTAAAATTGGTAAGTCCACAACCCGGCTTTACTTAAAACAGGTCTGAAGTCTGTGCCAACCATACCAAATCTAGAGTTCTACCATACCAGTTCTTAGACAGTTGGTACATCTCATCTGGAATTACATATCTAAATATATGTTCCCAGAGCCCTTGTATGGAGTATCGCTGTACTGAAACGGGTTTATATAAAGTGTTCGAGAATAATGATTAAGTTTCAAAATAGAACTGCAAACCCTGAAAATGAATGCACTTGTTCTGCTACGTGAGTAGTGCATTTCGATGGTCCTATAAATCAGTGCTATGTGCTAATGTAATTCATTCGGTGCTGGAAATTAAAGCTATTTCGGCACCTCTATAAATATCTTATTGTTATTCTTGGTTCTTTCGGTAAAGTCACGTAGAAGGGAAACAATAAAATAATAAAAATATAAAACAATAAAATTATCATGACGTTTCGACTGCAACATAAGCAATCATCATCAGGTGTGAAAACCACAACAAGAAAATTAGAAAAAAGTGGCGTTTTTTTACGTTAGCACCACGGAGAGCGATTTGGCAGTTGTTCAGATGGACGAGTCCATCTATGTTCGGAAAAGAGGAGGGGGGACGAAAATAATAGATGCAGTCTGAAAGCCACCATAAGCATGAACAATCAATTAAGACCCGAAATGGTTTATCAAATTCTTCCAATGATTGCTAAGCCAGAATCCATCTTCACGGTTGAAATTGTCTCTGTGTTTGTATATGTGGATAGCCTCATGAACGAAACTTTCATGGTAGCCAGATGGCTTGCAAAGAACCTCTGTCTTGGAGAAGTCAATGTCATGTGAGCCTACTGAATTATAACAGTGATCTACCACGGCCGAGGTGTTGGTCCTACCGTGTTTTAGGGCTGCTTTGTGTTCACGAATGCGGTCCGAGACATATCGTTTGGTTTCTCCAATGTAACTACTACCACAGAGGCAACTTAGTTTGTAGACGCCAGGGTACTGTATGTCCAGAATCACATCTTTTAGACAGAACCAGATTACGGATTTTATGTAATGTGTTGAATCGGACCTGGATCTTGTGTTTATTCAAGATTTTGGAAATCTTTTTTGTGATCCCTGCAATGTAGGGTAAAGTGATGGTTTTGAAAGGCTCCTCAAGAAGGTCCTTCTTCATGGTTGGAGTGAAAACTTTGCGGATTGTGTAGTCGGAGTAACCATTAGCCTTAAGAGCTTGGTATACGTGCTTGAGTTCACTGGCTATATGTTCCTGGTCGGATATGGATTGGGCTCTATGATGCAGAGTCTTGATGAGGGAATTGTTTTGGGATGGATGGTGGTGGGAATCTGGTTTCAGGTAAGCATTTGTATGGGTAGCTTTCCTTGTAGACAGAGTGGTTCATTGAACCATCAGGTCTCTTTTTTATTAGGACATCCAAAAAGGTAGCTTGCCATCTTTTTCGACTTCCATGGTAAATCTGATAGCTGGGTGTATGGAATTGATGTGGTCGAGGAATTGGTCTAGAGCAGGCCGGCCATGTGGCCAGATGACAAAAGTTTCATCCACGTACCTCCTACATAAATTTGGGCGCAGAGTGGCAGTCTCGATGGCGTCAGTCTCAAATTTCTCCATGAAAATGTTGGCTACAACCAGAGATAGGGGGGAGCCCATTGGGGTGCCCTCTGTTTGTAGAAAGTTCCATTCCAAGTGAAGTACGTGACTTTACCGAAAGAACCAAGAATATGAATCCCTGTAGTCACGAAAGCTTTAAATCAAAATTTAACCGCCTCTACGGGGAGGGTTTTCACATAACTTTGATATCCTTCAACAAACTCCGGGACAAGAAGGCTCAGCTGATCGAGTCTCTCACCTTTCTGAAGAGATGCTGCGACTCTGGGGTAATACCAATCGCATTTACACTGACCTCTGCTGCTGTAACTTCTTCTAATGTGAAACGAATTATTTCCAGAACTAGCTTAGCTCTTATCTCAGAGAAAATCAGACTTATATGCACCGAACTAGATCAGTTAGACAAGACACTCTTCAAATCACACTTATCATTGACAGCAACAATGTCCACATCGGATTGGGAACATGTAGACAATATGATTGCCTCTTCAGCTGCAGCTATGTCGACCAAATGTAAGGACAACCTGATTTCCAAATTTAACCTCCTCTTCAACAAAAGACCGGACCCACACACTAAAAAGCTAGACGTTAACAAAGTCGTAATAAATCGCAGTAACATTTATATTTCCTATGGTCTGAAATCCGTTTTAGCTAAAGGGCTAAACTTTGCAGTCACACCTAAACACATACCAGTTAATGATATAATTGCCCAAGTAGACGTGGCTCTCAAGGGCCTGGGTCACATCGCTGCAGACGTAGCAAGATCGGAAATCGCTGCAACCCTCAAACGCTAAGATGCCAGCTAGCAACCTCAGCAAAGATGAGCGTTTTGAATTATATAAATACAAAAATAGGGATGACATTGTCATCCTCTCAGCCGACAAGGGGAATGCCACTGTCATCATGGATAAAATAGAATTTAACAACAAAATTAAAGAATTACTCAACGATGGTAGCTATACAAAAATAAAAAGAGATCTCACCAACAGCCTTGTCATACAAACCAACAAAATCATTTCTGATTCAACCGCATATATTGATCAAACCAAACAGTTCTCGTTGAAACCTTCTGCTGCCAGGCCACCAAGATTATACGGCTTACCAAAAGTACATAAAGTAGATACACCCCTCCGTCCCATCGTCTCAACTATCAACTCCCCCACCGACAAACTGGCTCGTTTTCTGTCTGAAATCCTGCGGCCTTTCACTGGAAAAACCACCTCTGCGGTACAAAATTCTACTCACCTGGTATCGACAGTTAAGGGTATTTCCCTATCCCCAGACGACCTGCTTGTCAGTTTTGATGTAGTTTCCTTATTCACCAAAGTTCCTGTACTTGACACCATCACAATCATTGAAGACTTGGTTCATCAAGGACTGAACACTGAGGTACCCCCCCTGGTGAGACACTGCTTAACCAATACATACTTCACTTGGAATGGAACTTTCTACAAACAAACTGAGGGCACCCCAATGGGCTCCCTCCTATCTCCGGTTGTAGCCAACATTTTCATGGAGAATTTTGAGACTGACGCCATCGAGACTGCCACTCTGCGCCCAACCTTATGGAAGAGGTACGTGGATGACAATTTTGTCATCTGGCCACATGGCCGGCCTGCTCTAGACCAATTCCTTGACCACATCAATTCCATACACCCAGCCATCAGATTTACCAGGGAAGTCAAAAAAGATGGCAAGCTACCTATTTGGATGTCCTAATAAAAAAAGAGACCTGATGGTTCAATGAGCCATTCTGTCTACAGGAAAGCTACCCATACGGATGCTTACCTGAAACCAGATTCCCACCACCATCCATCCCAGAAGAATTCCCTCATCAAGACTCTGCACCATAGAGCCCAATGCATATCCGACCAGGAACACATAGCCAGTGAACTCAAGCACGTACACCAAACTCTTAATGCTAATGGTTTCTCCGACAACACAATCCGCAAAGATATTACTCCAACCATGAAGGACCCTTTTGAGGAGCCTTTCAAAACCATCACTTTACCCTACATTGCGGGGATCACAAAACATCTCCAAAATCTTGAATAAACACAAGATCCAGGTCGGATTCAACACATTACATAACATCCGTGATCTGGTTCTGTCTGTAAAAGATGTGATTCAGGAAATACAGTACCCTGGCGTCTACAAACTAAGTTTCCTCTGTGGTAGTAGTTACATTGGAGAAACCAAACGACATGTCTCGGACCGCATTCGTGAACACAAAGCAGACCTAAGACACGGTAGGACCAACAGCTCGGCCGTGGCAGATCACTGTTATAATTCAGTAGGCTCACATGACATTGATTTCTCCAAGACAGAGGTTCTTTGCAAACCATCTGGCTACCATGAGAGATTCGTTCATGAGGCTATCCACGTATACAAACACAGAGACAATTTCAACCGAGAAGATGGATTCTGGTTTAGCAATCATTGGAAGGATTTGATAAACCATTTCGGGTCTTAATTTGTTGTTCACGCTTACAGTGGCTTTCGGACCGCATACATTATTTTCGTCTCCCCCCTCCTCTTTTCCGAACATAGATGGACGCGTCCATCTGAATAACTGCCTAATTGCTCTCCGTGGTGCTAACGTTAAAAAAACGCCACTTTTTCCAGATTTTCTTGCTGTGGTTTTCACACCTGATGATGATTGCTTGTGTTGCAGTCGAAACGTCGTGATAATTTTATTGTTTTTATTTTTATTATTTTATTGTTTCCCTTCTTCGTGACTGTACCAAAAGAACCAAGAATATGAATCTCTGCAGTCACGAAAGCTTTAAATCAAAATATATCTTATTGTGTTTTTTTTATATAAACATACCAACAATGTAATATGTATCATGATATTGTTTTCTGTGCACTGCACATGTTCAATAAATATGCAAAGGCAGCATTAATTATTCAGTCGCATTCATTTTCACAGGCCCCGGAGACAAAAGCGTTTGTGTGATGAACAATTCCTCTACGTGAACAAAAATTCCCTACGGGCGCAGTAAAACGAGAGGCACCGTTTTCAGTGGTAAACGCTGAAATTCTTTACCTCACAGATGGCTAAGCAGGCACGCACGCACTTCATTGCATCAAGTGACAGCTCTGAGCAGCAATGCAGCTCGTTGGTGAATGTTTAGTCGACATGTGTAAGTAGTTATGCTCCCCCCACCCCCCGCCCCCGCAAATAACGATGTGCAGCATTGGCTGAACAGCTGTAATCGGAAACCTTGGGACCGGTGTGCTTCGCCATGTGGTTATAATAATAAGTCTCTGAGTTGATTCGGCTGGACTGGTGGTATGACTACATCAGCCAGCAAAGCAGATAGACCTTTTTTCACCCACCTAGAGGTATGGGCATAGGGGTTATAAGCAGTCGGCCCTACCACAAACAATACCATGTTATATGTAATCTTAATAGATGTCACACCACTCAGGATTGCTGCACGCTTAATCCCGGTTTGGGATTGCCATCAAAGGTAACGAAGGCAGTCGTTGCCCTTTGGTTGAACACTCTGGTTCCATTCCATATTTGGATTGTTTACAACTCACGATAAAGAGCTGGGGTACATGTGAGATGTTTTGACTGGCAAGCAGATCTTACTTTTTCGCCATCATCATTCTCAAATTTCCCCACAATCGTGGTAGCCGTAAATAGGTGAGGTAGGATGAGACAAGCTGAACAGTCACGTATACAGATACAGTACAATCCGTGATCTCCTTGCTGTAGTATAAATGTCTCACTTGTTTAATAAAATGCTGCTGTGGCCCACCTTATCGGCATGCGTATTCAAATTTCCAGTTACACTGTGCGTATTCATGTTTTATTTTTCATGTCAACATAGCAACATTCTCACAGCTTTGCAGAGCTGTAATAATTTTAAATACTATACTGCTTTTGGCATGCACTGAATTCGATGCTCATCCTGCTATATACAGTACATGACTTGAGGTTTTATGAGTACAATGCTCACAGTTCCCTCTAGAGGTCTGAATATTTTATTTTTGTAATGGCCTGCTTGCCATGCACCACTGCGTTTGGGAATGAAAGTTTAATCTGAAATGTCTTGGCTGGAAAGGAATTCCACGCCCGGACGCAAGGGCGTCAGTTATGTTAATGGGGGATATTAGGGAGAGAGGGATTGTGGAGGGAGATTAACATGAATGAGCTTCCGTCGCCGCATAAGAGCATCATGCCCGCATATGCGCACAACATCAGTGTTAATGAGAGATTAGCACCATGAGAGTGTCTGAAAGGTGCACATGCACTTTGGATTGCACTCTCATGGTGCTAATCTCTCATTAACACTGCTGTTGTGCGCATATGGGAATAGATGTGGAAAAAAAATACGGCATGCAAAAAATGCTTACTTTTCCTCCACTATCCTGGAATCACATGGCAACGCCAGGATCTTCTGGAAAACAATCAACTGTATCGAAAAGGCATCTAACACAGATAATCTTCCCGTTGCGCATAATCGAAATGGAGACTTTTTCAGAGCCCCAAAAATAGTTGACAATTTAAACCTACATTTTTCTGAAGCTGGTGACCTTTTTGATAATGTATTGGGAGTCACTCCTGCTCATGCAATTGACTACACGCCTGTCCAAACATTAAACGAATTTAGTTTCCAGCCTATCCACAAGAATAATGTTTTGATTTAAAGCTTTCGTGACTGCAGGGATTCAAATTATTGGTTCTTCCGGTAAAGTCACGTAGAATGGAAACAATAAAATCATAAAAATATCAAACAATATTGTTTTACGTGACTTTACCGAAAGAACCAAGAATATGAAAGTAATGTTCTGAAACAACTGTTCTACCTGAAAGAGTCCTCCTCTACCAGAGCGGATAATATTCCCGTCTTTGCTCTGCTAACTGTTGGTCACCTAATATACAAACCTATAGCCCATATTTTCAACCTGTCCATCAAAGAAGCATCAGTACCTCTAGAATGGAAACATTCCTATGTTCGTCCACTTCACAAAGGGGGCCTTTAAGATGGTCCAAATAACTACCAACATCTAAATTTTGTCCCCGTTGATGAAAATTTTTGAATTTTTTTTGAAACAATTTTGAACTACCAAATTAGCAGTTTCCTGTCCGACAACAATTTCTTACATCGAAACCAATCTGGGTTCTGAAAAAAACACACAGCACCATATCTGCTGCATTAGACTCTTTAAATCACATTTACAGTAGCCCTGACAATAAGCAGTACTGCACCAGACTTTTTCTTGACTCGTCCAAAGCCTTTGATACAGTCGACCACAACACCCTGCTTTGTAAACTAAGTTGGCTCCGTTTCTCCGAATACGCAGTGGAATGATTAAAAAAATACCTCTCTTCTCACACCCAAACTGTATTCATAGATGGTTGGAGGTCAAACAGTGTTAAGATAACAAAAGGGGTTCCACAGGGTTCCATCCTCGGCCCCTTCTTGTTCTCTTTTTACGTCAATGACTTGGGCACTGACCTGGATCATTCCATGGTAAATCTGTTTGCAGATGACACGATAGTGATTACTGTTGGCTGCTCTCTGGATGACGTGATTGCTAAGCTCCAGGGTGATTTCAACAAACTACAACATCAGCTGGTTGCTCTTAAACTAGTCCTGAATACGTCCAAAACGAAAGGTGCTATGCTTCTCACCAGGACTAAAGCAGGAAGTTATTTTTGCCATACAAATACTAGAGGAAGGGCCTTTGCTATTGATGCCCCCAGGGTCTGGAATGCTATCGCCAATAAACTGCAACTTGGATCACTACCTGTGAGATCTTCACTCAAAACTGCTCGAGGAGCTGTACACCCCTAGCTGTCACTGCTATTCAGAGTGGCCTGAAATCAAATGTATCGCTCCGGATGACTGCTGCAAAGTATAATCTTGAGTTTTGATTTTCGTGTCCTGATCTTTAAAGGTGCTTTGAAAAATGTGTATACTCCTACTGATACTCCTGCTGTTATGGAGCGAATCATGCTGCCAGCTACGGCTGCAAAGTTTGGTTGTACATGTTATGTATATTGTTTATTGTTAAATTTGAATCACAGTTCCTATGATCACTATTACATTGCTTTAATCGCTTTATTTTGGTGATTTCGAAAACGTTTGGTTTAGCCATGTTTGTTTGTTGAAGTACAGAGTTAGCCTGATAACTTTAATCTAAATCGTCTTATGGTTGTTATTGTTTGACTTGCATCCCACTGGGATTTTTGCACACAGCGTTGATATATGGTGTTTTTTTCTGGAAGATTTTGCTGTTTTTTCCTGGATTTTTCTGTTGCGCAAAGTCACTTTAAGATGTTCTTTGTTCATGTTTTTGTTTGTTGCGGTTGCACCCGAGTCAAGAGCCGCATGGCTCACAGGGCTAAATCTAAATACATAAAACTGAAAGTTCTCATTATACTGTCCTTGGTAGCGGCGTTCAAAGTCCACTATATATCCTGGTGGAAGCGCTCGCTTTGCTCCTCCGAGTACGCGCCCATGTCCTCCTTGAATTTATCAAGATAAGCATCAAGGATATGGACTTTTAGCGACATCCTACAGCCCATTGTGCCGTAGTTCTTCACCAGAGTCTCAACCAGCTCCACGTAGTTTTCGACCTTGTGATTGCCCAGGAAGCCACAAACCACTGCGACAAAGTTGTTCCAAGCCACTTTCTCCTTCCTCGTGAGCTTCTTGGGGAATTCATTGCACTCCAGGATCTTCTTTATCTGTGGTCCAAAAGAACACCGGCTTTGACCTTTGCCTCAGGCAGCTTAGGGAAGAAGTCTTGAAGGTACTTGAAGGCTGCCGACTCCTTATCTAGAGCTCTGACAAATTGTTTCATGAGGCCCAATTTGATGTGCAGTGGTGGCATCAGCACCTTCTGGGGGTCCACCAGTGGCTCCCACTTGACATTGTTCCTCCCCACAGAGAACTCGGTCCGCTGTGGCCAGTCCCACCTGTAGTAATGCGCCTTGGTGTCTAAATCCTTTGTAGTCATTTTTATTTTACTTTAGTATAAATACATGCTAATTTTGATTCATATGTTTTTTTCTGATTTTATGTGACTGAAAATACACAAATTTGCCCGTTTTCTCATTGAAAATAGGTTGATTTCAAAATATCACTATCCTGGTCATAAAAGCAAAGTTTGTGGGGAATAATAGGCATTTTTTTTTACTTTTGAGGCATAAGCAATTAGGAAATAACACGTACTACCCAGGAACAAACAAAAATTTTTGGTTACACAGTGTCATCAGTTTGGGTGGTACTGTGAAATGACGGTAAAGATGACGTGGGGGATGGTAGCAGAGATGACAACATCTAAGCGTCTTAGAACATAAACGACAAAGACTTCCACAAATTAACATTTAACAGACTGTAAGGACAAGTGCTGTTAGCGAGCACCTATAAAGGTCAGCACGGCACACAAGGATGTGGGTGGCCAACACCACGACCGTTGTCTCCCCAGTGGTGGTGTTTACACACCGCAACAGGTACTCATTTGAGGCTGAATCGACCTAGGGGAAGCCCAGGACCAGTTCAGATAACTGTAACTGGTGTTGACCATGAGCGGGAATCGAACTCAGGTCGACAGGTTTGTAGCGCTGAGTGCTAACCACTGCACCACCGCTCTCCAACAGCATCACACACAGCAACTGGCGGTTGTTCAGACGGACGAGTCAATCTATGCTCGGAATGGAGGAGGGAGGAGATAGAAAGAGAATGGAATGCGGTCTGAAAGCCACCGTAATCGTGAACACAATCAATTAAGACCCGAAATGGTTTATCAAATTCTTCCAATAATTGCTAAGCCAGAATCCATCTTCTCGGTTGAAATTGTCTCTGTGTTTGTATATGTGGATAGCCTCATGAACGAAACTTTCATGGTAGCCAGATGTATTGCAGAGAACCTCTGTCTTGGAGAAGTCAATGTCATGTGAGCCCACTGAATTATAACAGTGGTCTGCCACGGCTGAGGTGTTGGTCCTACCGTGTTATAGGTCTGCTTTGTGTTCACGGATGCGGTCCGAGACATGTCGTTTGGTTTCTACAATGTAACTGCTACCACAGAGGCAACTTATTTTTTAGACGCCAGGGTACTGTATGTCTGGAATCACATCTTTTACAGACGGGAACAGATCACGGATTTTATGTGTGTTGAATCGGACCTGGATCTTGTGTTAGCATCACACACCTTCACCTTCATCGTCTTCATCATCTGCATTGTCGTCTTCAATGTACTTTGGCTGTTGCATGATGTTCACTCGTCCTCTGAGGTATTCTATAGATTTGCAATCTCAAACATGATTGATGACCTCTCTGCTGCTGCTGCTTCTGCTGCTGCTCGATTGCTTATTCTGAAAAATCATCTCAACGGTTGTGACTGGCAGTCAAAATGTAGACCACTGACAAACATCATCTTTTTCGATGGTGGTGGTGGTGGTGGCAGCTATTAACATCATAATCATCATTATCTCTACCGTTTATGGAAACTTTAAACGATTGGAAAAATATGAACGGCCTTGTTATTATCTGCATATGCTGTGGATAACAGGATTACTGTTTTGCCTGCAGATTCTTCATTATTCGCAAAAAACTCCAGAACATTAGAATAACTACCTGCAGTTAATGAGATGAATCATGGACTGATCAAACCGAATGGATATTCGGAGTCACATCTAGTAAGGCTATAGATAATGTCTCTACTGTATACAAAATATTCATACAATTATGATTTGTAAGTGAAAACTCTTTTTACCTGCGAACATTTTCACGGTTATAAACAGTTCAGGAATTATTGTAACAATCTATTTTTTTTTATTAATCACATCACACTCAGTGCTACGATGCTGGCTTGTCACAATTGTAATGAAATGGACTCCACTACTTTATACGGACTTACTGCATGTACCCCACAGTTTGTTCGAGACAGTGGTATTCTGAAACCTGTCGTCTTGTGTTACTGATGTGACACCAAACGCAAGAAGCACATCTTCATATCCAATTGTGCGAAGCCACAGTCATGAAAAAAGAAGTAACGTCGCCCGGCAAACGTGCGGGAAAACGAGCAGTGAGGCTGTTCCAAGCAGTCTCCACAGCGCCAGTAAAGCATCACATTGCACTTGTGCTGTTGCATGGGGTGACTGGAATAAATAGCACGTGGCCAATTAATGCAGACATGCCATTTCACTGACATTGTGTTTCTCACAGTCGGTTCAGGTCAGTGGTATTCTACCAATTTGTATTACGTGTATGTGACATTAAACCAGACATTTCTGAATTTGCATCCAGCTGCGTAAAGCTGCAGACGCAATCGAATTATATCACCTCGTCTCTATGGACAAAATTGAGGGAGATGTGGCGAGAAACCTCTCCCATATACAGGCAAAACATGAGCCTCAATAGCCTTTCAATGTATTTTAGGGTTGCACTGCACGTTACTGAATATTCCATTTCTAAAGAAGCTCCAAGCACGTGGAGAGAAAAATCGGACACGATGCTGAACAACACGCAAATCGGAGAGCTCTATATTACGGCTGCCAAAACCTACACAGTGATACGCCTCAACATATGCGGTGAGTGAAATAAAATAAATAACACTTAAAGGGCCACGGTGAATTTCTCTCCTCAATGATGGAGAGAGATGAGGTCTGCAAGTCATTGCTCTGTAAAAATTAAAGTGCACCAAATCACTTTTTGTCTTGAGGCTTGCTTTGAATTTATGGTCCGTAGTAAAGAAAAGGATGCTAGACTTTAGATTTATTTTAGCACTGTGAAGAATGGAATATTTGCAAAGGTAATAGGGACATATTAAACATTTTAATTGTGCATTATGATAATTATTGAAGGGCAACAATAAAAATTAAGACGTAAAAAAATCAATTAAAGAAGTGGTATATTAAATAGTGTACATTGTACTGAGACTCAATTGGGAATGTGTTCATTACAATAATGGCAGGATGAATATGTAGAGCAAAAGCCATAGGTAGAACAATGTTAATTAAAGGCATCAAAGAGTGTTAAACATCAAAGAGTTATCAAGAGATTGAGAGAATAACAGAACATAGAGAAGCTGGGAAGAGCATTATTACCGACCATCAGATCAAAGATGTAAGCTGATGATCATCATGAGTAAAGTACTGTTTGTTACACACCAAAACACAAATTTTAATCTACGGTGAGATATTGCTACCCCAATGACTCCTAATGGTATTTTGGTACTGAATTAAGATTTCCTTATTTCTCTAATAGGATTATCAAATAAAAGGATTATGGATGAGTGGAGTTTCACTTATACTTGTAACCTGCACATCCTTTAGACGTGACCGTCCATCCCTCCCAACCGGCCATCCAGCAATATTGTTTTCTCAAATAGAGCGCTGTCTCTCTCCACCTTTCTCCCGCCTTCTCTGTGCTATATATCCAATTTATCTCGATTTTTTGCTTTGTTTCTATCCGGTTATCAATTCCTCGGTACCATCTCCTCCATCCATTGTAACTCACCCACTTCCCTCTTTCTAGCTCTCTCCCTGTCCATCTCTCTCATCTCTCACTCTCGATTGCCTTATTCCCCCTCTCCCTTTCCTGTGTCATTCTCTCCTGCCTCTCCCTAAACCTCTCTCCCATTGCTTCACAGGTTCCCTCACTGTCCTCTTTCCGTTTTGCTCTACCCCTCTCTCTCTCACCACTTTCAGCTATCTTCCACTCTGACCTCCCTCCTTTGTTTTACCATCGTATGGCAGCATGAGTATGATATTGAGAGTATGACATGACAGAATGATAGAGTGTCCCGCACATTTGTGTGGGATACACATCCAGGGTGGTGGGTGAGTGGGAGGGTGGCATGATGTTAGCATGCACAAACCCGGCTCAACGCTGGAGGTCTGCGTTGTCCCACTCTGTTCACTAACATTCTTCCAGATCTGGGTGAGGTTCAAGGATCCTGACAGCACGATCCCAAAAGAGAGATTGGGACTTGAGATGGCGACGAGCTACATGGTTCAGGTATTGGTTGATGGGAAAGTAGATGTCATTCGCAAGAAAATGTGGATGACATTATTGCTCAGGTCGATGTAGCCCTCAAGGGTTTGAGACACTGCAGACGTGACAAGATCTGAAATCACTGCAACCCTCAAAAGCGCTAAGATACCAGTCAGTAAGGAGGAACGCTTTGAGTTATTTCAATTTAAAAAGAAGGAAGATATCGTCATCCTCTCAGCCGACAAGGGCAATGCCATGGTCATCGTGGACAAAACCACATACAATAACAAAATTCAGGACCTACTTAATGATGGTAGCTATACACAAATTAAGAGATCCAACCAACTGCCTCGTTACAAAAACTAATAGTATCATCATTGATTCCGCTTAATTCATTGAACAGACCAAACCTTCTGCTGCTAGACCACCCAGACTATATGGCTTACCAAAAATCCATAAAGAAGGTACACCCCTTCGTCCCATCGTCTCCACCATTGGCTCACCCACCTACAAACTGGCCCGATATCTGTCTGAGACCTTGCAGCCATTCACTGGTAAGACCACCTCTTCTGTTCTTAACTCAGCTCACCTGGTATCGTCAATTAAAGACATCTCATTGTCCCCAGGTGATTTGCTCGTTAGTTTCGATGTAGTTTCTCTGTTCATTAAAGTTCCTGTGCCCGATACCATTGCAATAATTGAAGAATTGGTCCAACAAGGACTGAATGCTGATGTCCCAGCCCTGGTGAGATACTGCTTCACCAATACATACTTCATTTGTAATGGAACATTCTACAAACAAACCGAAGGCACCCCAATGGGTTCTGCCTTATCTCCGGTTGTGGCCAAAATTTTCATGGAAAAATTTGAGACGGTCGCCATCCAGGCATCCACACTATGCCCGTCCTTGTGCAAGAGGTACGTGGGTGACACGTTCGTCATCTGGCCACATGGCCGACCAGCTCTGGAACAATTCCTCAACCACATCAATTCCATACACCCAGCCATCAAATTCACCATGGAGGTAGAAAAGGATGGCATGCTACCTTTCTTGGATGTCTTAATAAAAAAGAGACCAGATGGCTCAATGAGCCATTCTGTCTACAGGAAAGTAACCCATACTGACACCTACCTAAAACCTGACCCACCACCATCCATCCCAGAAGAATTCCCTCATCAAAACGCTACACCATAGAGCTCAATGTATCTCCGACCATGAACACCTGACCAGTGTACTCAAACACGTACACCAGGCTCTCAAGGCGAATGGTTACTCCGACTACACAATCCGCAAAGCCATCACCCCAACTGTGAGGAAGGAGCCATCTGAAGATCCAATCAAAACCATCACCTTACCTTACATAGCAGGAATAACCAAAAATATTTCCAAAATCTTGAACAAACACAAGATCCAGGTCTGATTTAACACAGTGCACAAAATTCGTGACCTGATCCCATCTGTGAAGGACAAGATTCCTGACATGCAATATTCCGGCGTCTACAAACTAAGCTGTATCTGCGGCAGCAGTTACATTGGGGAAACCAAAAGACATGTCTCGGACCGTGTTCGTGAACATAAGGCAGATCTGAAACACGTCAGGACCAATACTTCTGCTGTGGCTGATCATTACTTTAATGCAGCTGGCACATATGAAATTGATTTCTCTAAGACGATGGTACTTGCAAGCCGACTGGCTATCAACAAAGATTCGTTCACGAAGCCATCCATATATACAGACACAGACACAATTTCAACCGAGACAACGGTTTTAAACTCAGCAATGATTGGAAAGATGTCATCAACCACTTTTGGTCATGACTTGATTTGTGTTTTCTTGTCAAGCTCTACCGTCAGCAGTGTGGATGGGTGTAGCGAGGTGCAATGCCCCCCCCCCCCACATCTCTACCCCCCCCCCCATCTCTGCCCCACCCCTTCTCTCTCCCCTGTCTCTGCCCTTCCTCCCCCCATTGTCTGCTCCTACATTAACGCTGGCTGACTGGCTGCCCCGCCCATGCCGTTTGCGCTGCACAAGCTCACCTCGACCCAACTCCCCCTTTGTTTTGCTCCTGTATTAGCGTGTTGCATGTGCAGCTCTTTCCCCCACCCACTCTAGAACCCTTATAAGCAACTACATTTGGAGGCTTGCCCCCTCTTTTCTCTCTGCCTGATGAAGACCGCTTGTGTTGCGATCGAAACGTCGTGGGTTTTTTGCTTTTATTATTTTCAATTTATGTTTAATTTGATTTTACTATTTTTATTGTGTGTTTTTTTGCTTTTATTATTTTAAATGTATTATTTGTATATATTTTTGATGTTTATTTAAAATGTATTATTTTATTTTATTTACGTTTTTTAGATTTTTTTCTGTTTTGCCAGAACGGGGAGCCAGGGGATTAGTGTCAGTTTCAGTGTTCCGTTTATAATGCGAATTATGTTAATTGTGGATACAGCACTTTGTGTACGAGCTGCCGGACCAGGCTGATGTGCAGTACTCTGCCACGCAGAAGATCAGTGACAGGGTGTGCAAGTTTTTGTAGCAGGGTAATTCCTGATCTGGTCTTTTCACAGATCTGTTGCACGTGGGGCTTGAAAGTCAGGCTTCTGTCCATGGTAACCCCTTGATATCTTGGACTGCAATCATAGTACACTTGGGCTACCACAGAAGGACACATTAAGGGTGGCATCTGCTGCATGCTTGTACAGGAGGAAAGCGCTTGTGGTGGATTTGTAAGTATTTGGTTGGAGACTCCAGCAACAGGAGTATGCCTCCAATACACTTAGATCAGCTGTTAGAGTAGTGGCAACATTCTCGAAGCTTGTGCCGTCTTCAATAAGGACTATATTAACCACATGTGAACTTGCGAAATGATGTACATGGCAGGTGCATGATATGTATGTACGTTTGTGAAGTTGCTAGTACTGAGCCTTGAGGAAGGCCATTTGTTTTAACAGTGAGATGTACTCTGATAGTATATTTGCGAAGCATCGCACCGATTAGGTGTATAGTAGAATGGCATCCGATGATTTTGGCCAACTTCAACAGCAAGCCATAATATCAAACAGTGTTGTAAGCAGCGGAGAGGTCAATCATTGCTAGTGCTGGTTATATGTTGACGATGGAATCCGGGTCTATGATGGTGGAAGCTACAGCTGTTCAGGAGGCAGTTGGGGAATGGGGGAAAGTCTGACAAGCACTAGCACATTCTATCAGTCTGGAGGTGAGATGTGCGCACTCACGAAAGCATGCTTGGCCTTTAATAGGTACAACGCAAAAGACTATGCTCTGCACAACACCAGTTTGCAGCACGTTGTGAGGCACAGCGTTGCGTAGCACCCCCATACGTTTTTAAGTTGCACCGCATGCTGCTCGGCAGAATGGCTTGATCGATCCATGAGCTGGGGAGCCTCTTCATGATCAAGTGTGGGGGCATCATGCTGAAGAACCCGCGATATAACCAGCAGACACGTTGGAGCGCTTTCGAGCACAGTCGTGAGAAACTATGCAGTGCTAATAACGTGGTATAATCCAAGTGATTTAAAACTTTCGTAACTGCAGGAATTCGTATTCTTTGGTTCTTTCGGTAAAGTCACGTAGATAGAAAAATAACAAAATTAAAATTCATAAACTCACGACGTTTCGATTGCAACACAAGCGGTCGTCATCAGGTGGAGAGTAAATGGGGGCAAGCCTTCAACTGCAACTGTTTATAAAGGCTTGAGATGGGCATAGCCCAAGTGTATGAAGGAGTGGGGACAAGTGCTGTAGGGCAGCATGAATGGACGAGCCAAAGCTGCGAGTGGGCGGGGCACAAGAGCCGTGGAGTCAGCCCTGAGCGACGTGTCTCGGACCGTGAACACAAGGCAGATTTGAAACACGGTAGGACCAATACTTCTGCCGTGGCTGATCATTATTTTAATGCGGCTGGCTTACACGAAATTGAGTTCTCTAAAACGATAGTGCTTTGCAAGCCTATTGGCTATCAACAAAGATTCGTTCATGAAGCCATCCACATATATAGACACAGACACAATTTCAACTTAGAAGATGGTTATGAAGTCAGCAATCATTGGAAAGATGTGATCAACCGTTTTGGGTCTTGACTTTATTTGTAATTTCTTGTTAACCTCCACCATCAGCAGTGTGGATGTGTGGAGCGAGGTGCAATGCCCCCCCATCTCTTTCCCCCTATCTCTACCCCCCCCCCCCAGCTCTGCCCTCTCTCTCCCCTTTGCCTTCTCCTGCATTAGCATTGGCTGCCCCGCCCATGCTGCTGACACACTTGGACTGCGCAGCTCGACGCTTAGGGCTGGTTCCATGGCTCTTGTGCCACGCCCACTCGCAGCTTTGGCTCGTCCATTCATGCTGCCCCGTAGCACGTGTCCCCACTCCTTCTGACACTTGGGCTATGCCCATTTCAAGCCTTTATAAACAGTTGACGTTGGAGGCTTGCCCCCCTTTTCTCTCCGCCTGATGACGACTGCTTGTGTTGCGATCGAATCGTCGTGAGTTTGTTTTTTATTTTTTTATCTACGCGACTTTACCGAAAGAACCAAAGAATAACAATCCAAGAGGTTTTTTTTTTATCACGATTAATTGTATTTCTTAAAATAAAGGACATTAACATAGTAGAGCATAAATTTTGATTTAAAGCTTTCGTGACTGCAGTAATTCATATTCTTAGCTCTTTCGGTAAAGTCACGTTGAAGGGAAACAATAAAATAATAATATATATAAAACAATAAAAACCGACACACCTGATGACGACCGTTTGTGTTATGGTCGAAACGTCGTGAGACTTTTTATTGTTTTATATATATTTTATTATTTTATTGTTTCCCTTCAACGTGACTTTACCGAAAGAGCTAAGCATATAGTAGAGCATTTCAGCTGCTTAACAAACACTGCACAGACCCCAGCCGCATGTTCAAGATGCTGGCAATCTGTAATTTTTTGATAGCAATGATTATTAGGGTGTAATGATTCACTCCTCGAGAAATTTGATTTCTCACCATTCAGGGTGATGACTCAATCCTTTAAATTAATCGTTTCATATAATTGACATACATCGGAAAACATGGATACGTAAGCATGTGATCCATTTGTAGTGAACTACCTTCTTTGGTTCTTTCGAAATGTAGTGAACTAATTCACTGACACTAGTAGGAGGTACTCTCTCTTTAATTCCGGCCTTCAAAGCCTTAGGGGATAACTACATGCCGGGTCGGGACAGCCAACATGCTGCCAGACCCACAGCTTGAAGAGGGCGAAGATCATGACGAAGAAGAGGGGGGGGGGGGGGGGCGGCGGCAGCGGCACGACGAGTTCCATTCCAGATCGCAGCAGCCCCGACTGTCAGTCGGAGCTCGTCCTTTTATCCTGCCCAGCGTGGCCAGGCTCCGCCCTCGGCCCCGCCTCCCTCTGGATCCCCCAGAGGGCTCCGTGCCTTGCCCACAGGTCCAACCGGTAGAACGGGCTGCTGTTACCCCTAATTCCATTGTCTACCAAATCTCCCAGCAGCACGCGCTACAGTGACTCATTCAGCGTCACTACGCATGTAAGCCGTATGTATAAATGTAATTATATTAGTTAATGCATTATCAAACCCCTAATTATGAGTGATCTCTATAGTATACACATCCATAATGCAGAAGATATTTTTTTAAATAGCACTCAAAGGACGTGACTTGTGGATTAAGCAAATAAAGTGTGTCCTCGACATACCAGGTTCATTCAGGAGTGGGTGCCCCATTGCATGTTTTCATGAGTATAAACAAAACCCGTTGTTTCCGTGAAGACCAAATTTACACCATTTACAGCTTGCAATATTTGCATTTCCTTTTAAATGTAATTTTAATTTTGAAAATCAATATGAAAGATGTCAAGAAAAACAATCGTAAAACCAATTCTAGAATACATAATAATCCAGTGCCGCTGTAGTCACCGCACAATATGGTGCTCGACTGAGACAGCCTATCCCGTGATGTTTCTGCGCAATGTAGAGACGCAGGTAACAATGCATCGTTGCTTTGCTGAAGATATTTTTTCAACACCAACACAAACCAAGGTGGCATGGGTACTATGCAAAGTGGCTGCTAACAATATATATCAATCACACTACAATTCCACAAATGCTGTATTTTTTTTATTTGGAGAGTGTTGTGTTGTTATCACGTTTTAATTAGTGTACAGCCATTTACGGAAAAGCTAATTGTTTATATTACACCTATCTATTTTTTTTATTCTACATTCTATTGTTTTGTTGACTTAAACGTTAAAATGTAAAAGCCCACAAAATGATATATATAGTGCAACATGTCCAAACCATGTGGCTAGCTGCCTGAGGGAGTTAAAACCTAAACAGGAATGTTTCTGAGCCAGCACATGTTAATAAAAAAAACACTCAAGCTCTGGTTTACTGGTTTCAGTTCTGAGTCGCTACAATTTGATTGTGCCAGCTCAGTCACCAATGAATAATGTTAACTTTTCATTTTGTTTGGCACTATCCAACTCTTTTTATGAAGTGAAATTAAATTGTGTAATTCTACATTCAATGAGAAACCCAGAATCACAGAGAATGTCGATTATAAAAATGTGTAATATTCTATGATACTGTATTTATTTTGCAATAAATGTGTACATTTAAATTGGCACATACTATATTGAATACAATGTAATTTCTTGTGTAAAAAATACAATATTCTGTTAAATGTATGATCAAGACATATTTTAATCAAATGTTATTTTCATAAAATATCTTCATTATATTCAAGTGTGTAACATTTAAACAAGTTGGATCTCAGAGCTATGAATGCCAAAATATATGGTTCCAGGAAAAACTATGATGCCAATCTATAAATTAAAGGATTTATTTCACAATCACATTGAAGCAGAGGCACAGGCCAAGCCTTCAAATAAACATCGGCTATCTCAGGCACCATCTTGACAGCATTCTTGTAAGTCTCTTGCACCAGACACTGTATGTACGTACATGCCGACCATTAAACGTATTGTGGAAAGAAGATTGCATTTCTTCTAGTTTCGGTGTGTTTTATCGGTGTAAAACATCAGCCAGCAGGTACAATGCTGGATATCAGCTTTGGACACCGCGTCATGGTGTAATAGCGTCCTGTTGCTTGGCAACGCGGCCAGAAGCGCACGTGCAGAATCCATTTAGATTGCGAGCTTGGAGTGCTTTGCTCGTCATTCCATTACCGAGGACGATTGACAACAGCAACACTTGATAGATGCAGAAAAAAAACAAGGAAAACAAAAAAAACAAGTGCACTAAATATTACATTAAAAACAATAACACAATGGACCACGTGGCACAGTTGATTCATGAATTGCATAATTTTTTTTTTATAATGCACATGGGGTCTAACTAAGTAATAATGCTCTCATTTTGTTCTAGGTTTAATCATGGAACAGATGTGAGGGGGGAGGCACTTCAGGAAATGCCTCAGAGGGGGAGGGTTGCCTTTGAAATGCATATTTATTACTCCCCATCCCATATCTTTCACTATAGGCGACCGCCTGTCACCTACCCTTAATGCATCCACTGCTTAGAGGCAGATTGACATAATTATGACTCATGGTCTTAAAAGTGTTTGCATAAATACTTAATGATCAGAGATGAAGTCTAAGACGTACTTTAAATTCATGGAGTTAAGCGTGACTTCGCGCGAGACTCATGCTGTAGGTCCATAACAATGGGCAGTAGTCTCAGTGGCCCAGAAATGGCCCATTTAAGATGCCAGGATCAAAAGGACGATGTTTTGCGCTCACACACTGCATGAGCCACAAGGCCCTCTTGGCTCAACCCCAAGACCAACTTCGGGGTGCCAATGGCTTCGCGTACAATTTTTTTTGCATTGACCCCTTTGTTCTGAGGTCGGCCAAAGTAAAAGCGGGGGATTGTTTGGTGTTCGGTCAGCTCTGCAAGGCTGCCGTGAGAAAGCTGGGTGAAGCTGCGAGGCCCCTTTACGAACTGAGTCGGCACCATTCCCAGTGGTCGTAGACGGGGAGCCAGACTAGGTCATGAAGGTGATAATAATTCATTGATAACACCCGAGGCTTATCGAGATCTACATTCATATATTCAACATTATTGCGGTTCACCTAAATGAGAGTCAGGCTGAGAAATATGTAGGCCTTTAAATCTACATGGTTTGCTTACAATGCGCAGAGAGACAGTTTTAAGTGGCATAGCCATTTAGCTTGCCTAGCAAAACTATTTTAGATTTGAAGCTTTCGTGACTGCAAGGATTCATACTCTTTGTTTTTTTTTTCGGTAAAGTCACGTAGGTAAAATAAAAATAAAAGAAAATATAAATCACGACGTTTCGGAGGCAACACAAGCTTCCGTCACAGCAAGATGTTGCTGTGACTGTTCCACCTGAAGACGGAAGCTTGTGTTGCCTCCGAAACGTCGTGATTTAATTGCTTTGTTTTATTTTTATTTTACCTACGTGACTTTACCGAAAAAAAAACACAAAGAGTACAAACCTATTTTGTGCATATGCTATGTATAGAAAAATCTAAAATAACGGTATGCAATGAATTGCTCAATTTCCTACAGAATAAAATAAAAATTGGGAGGTATAGCATATAATGAGCTTGCAACGGGCACATTTTATAACGAGTTGACAGTTTAATTTTCCCCGGTACTTGATACATGACTGTGATTTCTGTGGGAAATTATCAAAGTGTACTTTATACTCTAAAGTGAACTTGATAATGTAAAATGTATATCATCATTCACAAAGTGGGTGGTAATAGTGTGTCATCGATGTCACCCAAATCCAAAGTTTAAAATTGGCTTCATCTGCAATAAATATCTCTCCTTTACAAAAGTATGCAACCCAGTAAACATGCAACATTGAGTCAGCATTAGCATGTTCGAACTGCTGGGCCAATGTTGACCCAATGCTTCATGTTTACTGGTTACTGACTTGCTATGATTATCGCCAATTTAAATCAACACATTTTGGTGTTTATGTATTTATGTTGATTCACTTAATCCAAGTTACTTTTCATTTACTGCATATTTTTCAAAGTTATAGTGTTTGCATTAAAATCTAAGTTCTCGTAGGATAACCATTGTTCCCAGGCATATAACAATACATTAATTGATTGATTGGAATAAATGTTTACACTAATGACACATTCATTGAATTATGCATTTAACAATCGGTTATATTTCGAGTCATGTTGTAATTATTTGACGCGACTCCTGCATCCACTAGAGGCATTGAATTGACAATACTAAACTGGTTGATTCATCAATCGAATTATTGTGGCAATTCATAGAATCACGAGGGGGACAAATTGTTACGTTATTATCTCTTACCATCAAAGCTATATTTTAAAACATAATATGTGAGCAGACAGACTCGAATTAACAATCTCTATGAAGGATATAATTTTCAAATACAAAACTGCAACGAAACCTGAACAACAGATGATCAGATGAAGGACAAAGGCCTGCATTTTGAATTTTGTTTTAAAAGGTAAAAAAAAAATATACATGATCCACATGGGATTACAATTTTAAATGGTGACTTAATAAACCATAACAAACTCATATTCTTGGTTCTTTCGGTAAAGTCACGTTGAAGGGAAACAATAACATAATAAAATATATATAAAACAATAAAATTCTCACGACGTTTCGACTGCAACACGTGACTTTACCGAAAGAACCAAGAATATGAATCACTGCAGTCACGAAAGCTTTAAATCAAAACATAACAAACTCGTTATAATATGTCAGAACATAATTCTTACGAAATAATTTTCCACAAAAAAATAACCAGAGCGTTTTGCCATTACAAGAGAGGCCAAGTGTAACACTACCTCCACAATTGGCTGACTTGTAAAGCTATGATTTTTAACAATTCATCTTCATCACAGCACGCGTGTATGATGCATTACCAGCACTTACATTTTAAACACATATAATTGCAATTTTCCCGACATATTTTCGATGAGTTTATTATT
The DNA here is from genome assembly GCF_048934315.1 of Petromyzon marinus. Classification (NCBI taxonomy): domain Eukaryota; kingdom Metazoa; phylum Chordata; class Hyperoartia; order Petromyzontiformes; family Petromyzontidae; genus Petromyzon; species Petromyzon marinus. The sequence goes on along the minus strand of NC_133667.1, from coordinate 20,916,164 downwards.
GAAACTGTAATGCCTTTAAGCAAACAGTTCTTTTTTTGGGTTAGGACGCATTTGAATGAAAAGTAGAAAATGTTATTGTTTTTTTATAATTATGACGATATTCTGGGTGGATAGGCGTTGCAGTTTTTGAGTGCACTTGCTATGCACCCAGGGTTTCCTGTGTTTAATTCCTGGCCAAGGCTAATATCGGCAACAAGTTATGTCTGTACCATGCCCTGTGCCCCTACCTTCACCAAACCGCTGTGACCAATGTGGTGAAGTTTGAGAAAACATTTGCTCGAGTTGATGTGGCATGGCCTTAATCTAGCAGTGGATTGACAAAGATCTGCAATATTTGTGGTTAGTATTATGTAGATGCACATGTACATTCTAAAAAAGCATAGATTTTTAGGAAAATGTAAAAAGCCCTAACATTTTTTGTAAATGTTGACTCGATGTCATACCTTCTTGTATAGAAAGGATCATCTTCCCTCCACGGTTGCTGTGACCCAATACAATTTGCTTCCACTCTACAAAGACTGCACTCCTACGTGTGATCAATAACGTCTCTCTTCAGACCTTCTACCCCTAAAAGTTCTCCACGTTTCTCATTGCTGCATTGACCACTTCATCCTCTTTGAACACCGGCACAGACTGTCTCCTCTTACTTGGGAAATATAATTTTAAAGCTTCTTAGATAATGACACTCAACTCTTCATATCGATGAACTCAATGAACCCGACCTCACTGTCCACTCACAAATTCTGCCTTGATGTGGTCTAACTTTCTGTAGTTAAGCATACCCAAAACTGAAATTCTCCTAATTAACTATATCCACTCTCACTAAAGGCTCAAGGAATTGCATCTCCTGAATTCCAACATCACTCAAGTAAAGAGCATATCTAAGCTAAGCCATCATTGATCCCTGGCTCTCATTTTGCGCTTACATATCTCAACTGGTTATAGGAAATACCGTGAAATTGAAAAGTAATGATTATCATCAGTTAATTGGTATGAGTATATAATTAAGTAATGTTTAAATTTCCATCGTGATTTCAGCGATGGCTGGACCCACAATTGCATTAAGATGTAAGAATATATCATGCACGTACGTTTTCATGAATAGGCTCGATTTGTATACAATGTTTTAATGCGTAGCGCGGTGTAATAATGATTGTTTCGTCGATATCAGACATTGATGAATAATAAGCAATTCAAACAAATTTAGAAATGTTAATTGTAGACATCTATTTGATGATACAGTGTAATGAATGACATTGCTTTGTTCGGTAAAATGCCCAAATCGCAATTGGACATAGACATAAAATTATTACGGTTGATAGACACTTTCAAGATTCAAAGAACTAAACTAAGACATTCCTGAAAGTAAGACGAAGAAGGTGATTGGTGTATAATTGCCAAAATCTCAGGATAAAAAAAAAACATTCTGCGCTGGCTTGTGCTCCATATTGTTTAAATATTATGTTTTCTACCTACGTGACTTTACCGAAAGAAGCGAAGAGTATTGTTCAAATAGTTTGTTTTATTTCCATGAAAATGTCTACATTGTCTGAATTGTTCTGTAGCAAATTTTGATTTAAAGCTTTCGTGACTGCAGTAATTCATATTCTTAGTTTTTTCGGTAAAGTCACGTTGAAGAGAAACAACAAAATAACAAAATATATATAAAACAATAAAAAAAATTCTCACGACGTTTCGACCATAACTGAGTTACTGAGTTATGGTCGAAACGTCGTAAGAATTTTTTTATTGTTTTATATATATTTTGTTATTTTGTTGTTTCTCTTCAACGTGACTTTAAAAAAATTCTCACGACGTTTCGACCATAACTGAGTTATGGTCGAAACGTCGTGAGAATTTTTTATTGTTTTATATATATTTTGTTGTTTCTCTTCAACGTGACTTTACCGAAAAAACTAAGAATATGTTCTGTAGCAGTTTGAGTTTTGTCACTTCGTAAACAAACTCTAAGCAGCTCATTGCTGCTGTCCTACAATGGGCTATTTTTTTCCAGACCCATGTTACACAGTGCTGACATTATTATTTTTTTGCATTACGTCATGCAGTTTTTCCGCTGGAACCGGTGATGGGATTGTCACTTGAAAGCATGAGCAATCAGCTAGTGGGATTAGCTCAATGATGTAGTTACTAAGTTGTCAGACGTTGACCCTCACAGATTGTTTCAATATGCGTCGAAGGCAAAGGACATCAATTAGGCTTACTCTACACGTGGGAGAGATGAAGTTCACAACCTACACAATAGGAACATTCTATACTTTAACAGATTTTAACAATGCTTTTTACTCATGAACACATCTGTATGTTAATGAAAAACAGTGCGACTGTAACAACTTAACGTAACATATTTCAACAAATGTTGTTATTGAAGACTTAAATAATTCCATCTATTTAAACACTTTTTTTTCATAAACAAACGTTTCTTTTACATCCAATGGTTTCATCATGAAGTGACAAAACCTCCGTTGATAAACAGAATAGTCTCATTGGGAATTTGCGCAGCTGTCACATTATCAAAGGTGTGATCTATGAAACTTGCTGCCAAATTGCTATTTTTGCGATAAGTGTTACAATAAAGCCAGCAATGATAAATCTTTGGGTAAAAAATGTTTTTATCCAGAGGTGAGAGGCTCAATGGTTGCCTCAGGAGGCTAAGTGCTCTGTGTATCAGAGCACTGAAGCCGACACTGCTGAGATCCTGATTTGGAATCTGGGCAGCCACCCATGACTAAACAAAATCCTGAATTGTAGGGAGTTATTTTATCTGCTCAGCTTGATAACCAATGGCTGCACACACAAAAACTACATCATAATATATTTAGTTTTACTCTCTTACATATCCATATTGCAACTGAAGAGGAAATTATTCTGTTAATCATGCAAACAAAAACACTCTTCACCGAGCATATGTAGGTATTATTGAGTGGAAATAAGAGGTCTATTATGATGGCTTTAGTAGTGCATTAGTTCTGTAATGTCATGTTTCTGAAGCTGTTCTTTGACAATAAGTACAGTACAGTAATGTTCTGTTCCATGTGAAGACTTTGTCTCATAATGTAATGCTCATTGCAAATGTGGCGTACCGAATTATTGTGAGTTGAAACAAACAGATGTTTATCGATGTGGAACCCTGCTTTGTTTCGAGATTGGCTGCAATTGCAGAGTAAGGTGCCTACCGATAGACAAAAACTGATCAACTAAAACTGAATAAAATGGACTCATGGTGATGCATTTTAAAATTTCTGGATTCTTAAAAGCATACAGCCATCATCTGCTGAATATTGAAAGGTTAATTGCCTAAAACCACTTTAGCTCTTTAAACATTTTTACCAAATGCAATTATATATAATCTAATGGGAATTGTGTGAAGGGTGCACAAATTGTAGGACTGCGTTCGTACATTTTTACTTTTAATGGAAATTTTTAAACATTTGGAATGTTTTAATTGCACGTCATCACAGACTCGTGGTATCACTTTATTTTTTGAGTAGGAAAATTAAATGAACGTTACATACAGTGAGGGAAAAAGTATTTGATCCCCTGCTGATTTTGTACGTTTGCCTACTGACAAAGAAATTATCAGTCTATAATTTTAATGGTAGGTTTATTTGAACAGTGAGAGACAGAATAACAACAAAAAAAATCTAGAAAAACGCATGTCAAAAATGTTATAAATTGATTTGCATTTTAATGAGGGAAACAAGTATTTGACCCCCTCTCAATCAGAAAGATTTCTGGCTTCCAGGTGTCTTTTATACAGGTAACGAGCTGAGATTAGGAGCACACTCTTAAAGGGAGTGCTCCTAATCTAAGCTTGTTACCTGTACAAAAGACACGTGTCCACAGAAGCAATCAATCAAGCAGATTCCAAACTCTTCACCATGGCCAAGACTAAAGAGCTCTCCAAGGATATCAGGGACAAGATTGTAGACCTACACAAGGCTGGAATGGGCTACAAGACCATTGCCAAGCAGCTTGGTGAGAAGGTGACAATAGTTGGTGCGATTATTCGCAAATGGAAGAAACACAAAAGAACTGTCAATCTCCCTCGGCCTGGGGCTAGATGGAAGATCTCACCTCGTGGAGTTGCAATGATCATGAGAACGGTGAGGAATCAGCCCAGAACTACACGGGAGGATCTTGTCAATGATCTCAAGGCAGCTGGGACCATAGTCACCAAGAAAACAATTGGTAACACACTATGCCGATAAGGACTGAAATCCTGCAGCGTCCGCAAGGTTCCCCTGCTCAAGAAAGCAAAAATACATGCCCGTCTGAAGTTTGCCAATGAACATCTGAATGATTCAGAGGACAACTGGGTGAAAGTGTTGTGGTCAGATGAGACCAAAATGGAGCACTTTGGCATCAACTCAACTCGCCGTGTTTGGAGGAGGAGGAGGAATGCTGCCTATGACCCCAAGAACACCATCCCCACCGTCAAACATGGAGGTGGAAACATTATGCTTTGGGGGTATTTTTCTGCTAAGGGGACAGGACAACTTCACCGCATCAAAGGGACGATGGACGGGGCCATGTAGCGTCAAATCTTGGATGAGAACCTCCTTCCCTCAGCCAGGGCATTGAAATTGGGTCGTGGATGGGTATTCCAGAATGACAATGACCCAAAACACACGGCCAAGGCAACAAAGGAGTGGCTCAAGAAGAAGCACATTAAGGTCCTGGAGTGGCCTAGCTAGTCTCCAGACCTTAATCCCATAGAAAATCTGTGGAGGGAGCTGAAGGTTCGAGTTGCCAAACGTCAGCCTCGAAACCTTAATGACTTGGAGAAGATCTGCAAAGAGGAGTGGGACAAAATCCCTCCTGAGGTGTGTGCAAACCTGGTGGCCAACTACAAGAAACGTCTGACCTCTGTGATTGCCAACAAGGGTTTTGCCACCAAGTACTAAGTCATGTTTGCAGAGGGGTCAAATACTTATTTCCCTCATTAAAATGCAAATCAATTTATACAATTTTTGACATGCGTTTTTCTGGATTTTTTTGTTGTTATTCTGTCTCTCACTGTTCAAATAAACCTACCATTAAAATTATAGACTGACCATTTCTTTGTCATTGGGCAAACGTACAAAATCAGCAGGGGATCAAATACTTTTTTCCCTCACTGTATGCCAAAAGAGACAGTATCCTGTTGATTCTAAATACAGGAATAAAAAACGAGTCAGTGTACTGCTTTTCACGTGACTGTCCATCCCTCCCAGACAGCCAGCAGCATCTATATTCTCATATAGAGCCCTGTCTCTCAACCTTTCTCTTGTCTTCTCTATGCTGTATATCACAATTTATCTCGATTTTCTTGCTTTTTCACCGTTTCTGTCTGTTTCTCAATTCCTCTGCCCGCTTTCCTCCATCCACTGTATCTCGCCCACTTCCCTCCCCTTATTTCTCCCCTTGTTTCTCTCTCACCTCATACTCTCTTTATCCCACCTTTCCCGTCTCAATCTCTCTTGCCTCTCACTAATCCTGTTTCCCACTGCTTGTCATGTTCCCTCGCTGGCCTCTTTCCATTTTGATATCTTTCTTTCCTCTCTGTTTCATGCTCTTTTAATTCTCTCCCCGTCCCTCTCCTCTCCATCTATTCCTCTCTGCTCAATCTCCCACCCTCACCTCCCTCCTCATTCTCGCTCCCTCACCTCCCGCCTCTACCGCATGTGTGGGGGGTGAAAGGTGCACTTGGGAGCCTGGCACCCGAACAGACAGGAATCCATCCAGGTTGTCCAGCCCGAAAAGTTTTTTTTGTTTTAATGTATATTACGATACAATTCAAATGACTCACTATCACTTTACAGTTAGATTGATTTGTATATACACATATATACAAATACGAGACTCTTTTACTCTAGTTTCATGTGGAAATTAGGTTATATTTAAAGTGGATAATGTTTATGGAACACATGAAATTTAACTTTACAGTAAACCCTTAACATTCATGTGGAATACGTTCCAGTATAACGGCGCAAATACTAAATCAGCGGATATTAATACTCAAAGCGTATGATGAATATAGGGTTGGGGGAATAAATAAATGTATTACGTTTAAAACAAATAAAACATAAATTGAATGTATACATTAATGAATACATATCTTGCAGAGCATTAGTGTGCTATTTAATTGACCATTAATACTTATGAACCTAAACGTATTTAAAAGTACAAATATCAATAAACAAATTAATGTTATCCCGTACTTTATTGCAAATAATTGTAAAGGAAAGCACTCGTGTGTAAACATTGTGGCAGACAGAGGCAGACTGAGATGGTGAGCACTCTCGCCGTCTACGCCTCTGCCATGCGTCACCACTCATTGGGTAGTCGCGGGCACTGTTTAAAATACAACCCCGCGAATTTCGAATAGCACTGCAATACATGTGTCGCGAATACACAAAGCAGCAATGATAACGTGCGCAAATTTTGAGGTTTCGCTGGACTTAAAACAGATAGGCTGTGAAATAATAAATAGTCCCTTTTTTATTCTTAGTTCTTTCGGTAAAGTCACGTTGAAGGGAAACAACTTTACCGAAATCACTAAGAATATGAATTACTGCAGTCACGAAAGCTTTAAATCAAAATTTAGTCCCTTTTTTGTTGACTGTGTTAGGGCTGCTGCCCCTCGACTCCCCGTTCTCCTGTGCCCCCCCCACTCTCCTCTTCTCCCCACCTGGTTACTGCTCCTCGTAGAAGCATGATTTAAATAGCTGCTCTAACCACCTCGTAAATACACCGCGGTGCCCTTCTCGTACACGCCAACCACGAGCTGCGCTGCGGGGAGAGTGCCCACGCGGGCAGAATACCCCGGACACCACAACGCACGGGCTCACACGTTAACGTGCACGGCGAACGCGCACGCCGGGCAAATTATACACTCGTGCGCAAACACAAGACACCACACAACGCACAGGCTCGCCACACTATGCACTCCCCCCCCCCCCCCCCCTTTCCTCCGTACTCACAGAGACAACACGACACGGTTTAATGTCTACTGGTGGTTTATTCTCTGTTTAATTAGAGTTAATCTACCCGTGTCAGTGTGGACCAGCAGGGCAGATCTAACCTATCTCTCTACGGTCTAATACCCAAGAGTAGCCTGTCCTCTCTCTACTCACTCTCTCTATTAGAATTTCCCTCTTTACCTTACCTCTCCACTTCGTACTTGCGATCCGACCTCGTGGTGTTGGGGGTCGCTGGAAGGCGAGGCTGCACGCGGCTTTTGCTGGGAACTGGATCTGGCTGCTCTGCGACCCGTCTCACGGACGTTCGAGTAACAGGGGACGATCACTCCTCCTCCGTCCTCACTCCACAAGATCCCAGGCAAAAGAGGCTGGGCTTCCCAATTCTATCCCTTTTAATGCTCCTACTTCAAAAGCCCACGCGCCGCCGACCCGCTGGCTTCTCATCCAATCAGCGGCCTCCTCTCTGACGCCCCGCCCCTCCATTGTTTAACTGAGTGCACGGCTGAGAGGTCCTCGTGCTCCTGTATCGCCCCGCCCCCCCCCCCCTGCCGGTGTGCGGCGTGCACCGCATCATAGGGATCAACCTGTTCTGCCACGACCCCGCACCTGCCTGCTGGTCCGTGTGTGCTTTTTGGCTGTTTCCTCACTGCGGTTCTCAGTAGTTCGCCGTGGCCGTGCAATTTTAAGTCAAGCCACGGCGCCGCAGTGCCATTCGGCCTGGGGGGGGGGGGGGGGGGTGCCAATTCCCTGGCCCTGAGAAACCGTGGAGCACCCCCAAGCGCTGTGACGGCAGCCGGGTGGCTTCCCTGTCGCAGCACCCCCGTTGCAGGCACGGCTCCCACGGAGCGGCTTCGCTGTCGTGGCACCACAACTGTACCCCGTTGGAAGACAAAGACAATCTGCAAACTTTAGCTGTTTCAATACAAATTTGAGTAACATTCTCAACTATGTTGAGAGAGTGAGATTAAAACAGTCCTTGGCCTTTAAACTGAAAACTTAGCTTTAACACTTAGGCTTTCACGACCAATATTATGATAATATGGAATGGAACTTTCTGCAAACAAACTGAGGGCAACCCAATGGGCTCCCCCCTATCTCCAGTTGTAGCCAACATTTTCATGGAGAAATTCGAGACTGACGCCATCCAGACTGCCACTCTGCGCCCAACCTTATGGAAGAGGTACGTGGATGACACTTTTGTCATCTGGCCACATGGCCGGCCTGCTCTAGACCAATTCCTCGACCACATCAATTCCATACACCCAGCCATCAGATTTACCATGGAAGTCGAAGAAGATGGCAAGCTACCTTTTTTGGATGTCCTAATAAAAAAGAGACCTGATGGTTCAATGAGCCACTCTGTCTACAGGAAAGCTACCCATACGGATGCTTAGCTGAAACCGGATTCCCACCACCATACATCCCAGAAGAATTCCCTCATCAAGACTCTGCACTATAAAGCCCAATGCATATCCGACCAGGAACACATAGCTAGTGAACTCAAGCACGTACACCAAGCTCTTAAGGCTAATGGTTACTCCGACTACACAATCCGCAAAGCTATCACTTCAACCATGAAGAAGCACCCTCTTGAAGAGCCTTTCAAAACCATCACTTTACCCTACATTGCGGGGATCCCAAAAAAGATCTCCAAAATCTTGAATAAACACAAAATCCAGGTCCGATTCAACACATTACATAAAATCCGTGATCTGGTTCCATCTGTAAAAGATGTGATTCCTGGCGTCTACAAACTAAGTTGCCTCTGTGGTAGTAGTTACATTGGATAAACCAAACGACATGTCTCGGATCGTATCCGTGAACACAAAGCAGACCTAAAACACGGTAGGACCAACACCTCGGCCGTGGCAGATCACTGTTATAATTCAGTAGGCTCACATGACATTGACTTCTCCAAGACAGAGGTTCTCTGCAAGCCATCTGGCTACCATGAGAGATTCGTTCATGAGGCTATCCACAAATATAAACACTGAGACAATTTCAACCGAGAAGATGGATTCTGGCTTAGCAATCATTGGAAGGATTTGGTAAACCATTTCGGGCCTTAATTGATTGTTCACGCTTATGGTGGCTTTCAGACCGCATCCATTATTTGCGTCTACCCCCTCCTCTTTTCCGAACATAGATGGACTCGTCCATCTAAATAACTGCCAAATCGCTCTCCGTGGTGCTAACGTAAAAAAGCCACTTTTTTCAAATTCTTCTTGCTGTGGTTTTCACACCTGATGATTTCTTGTGTTGCAGTCGAAACGTCGTGAGAATTTTGATGTTTTATATTTTCATTATTTTATTGTTTCCCTTCTACGTGACTTTACCGAAAGAACCAAGAATATGAATCCCTGCAGTCACGAAAGCTTTAAATCAAAATTTGGTGGAGGATAGTTTATAACAAACATTTTATTTAAGGGATCTGAGCATAAAAATTTATTATGAAAGTATAGCTCATTGCCAGATATCATGTTAATGCTGCATCAGATGTCCTCATAAGGACCAGGCTAATTTTTCATGTAACAATGGGTGCTGCATATCTACTCAACAACATCTTCAGCTTTTCCATGAAGTAATCTCCCGGGTCACAAACTTTAACCTAAATCATTGTATTCATCTATTTTTTACTTTTTAATGGTTTATTGTCCTATGGATACTAACCAAAACTGTTCATATGGCCATTCAATACAGTTTACAATCGTTATTATAATATGATGCAAAGAACGATTGACACCAAATAATCTGAAATGCGCACAATCTCGTCAGATCTTAGAAGATAAACAGAGTTGATACTGGATAGTGATTGGTAGGGTGACCACCATGCATAATCCGTGTTTTAGACTGCAGAGCTACGTCATGTGCAGCAAGACCAGTCCATTAAAATCCATTTCCAACCCCCACTGACTAGTGTGGTGAAGTATGGTCATACAACCCCCGCGAACTGCGCAATGTGGGGAGGCCCTTAAGCAGCAGTGTATGTTTATTACGCATGATTACGAGAGCACATCACTGCCAATGCAGCTCCTTACGTATTTATCTATTTACACAGCTTAGTAAAGTGGTGCATACATACAATTCAAGCAAAATAACGTAAAACTCCTTGTCAATCCACTACCAGATTAAGTTGGTAACGGTGATTCTCGGATCACACTTCACCGTGATGGTCAGTGCAAGTCGGTGAAAGTCTAGGGTGGGGTACCACGGTGGCGAGATGTTAATTACCTCACATAGTATGCAGTAGGTCGTGGGTTCAATCCCGACCCTGACGCCTGTATATTTGGAGTTTGCATGTCTCTCTCCCCATGGTCGCATGGATTTTTCTCCAGGTCCTCCGGTTTTCCCCTCCGCATTTAGAAACATGCAATTCTAGAGTGTTTGGCTGCTAAAAAATTCCACGTAATAAGCCACTTCTTTGAGCTATTATTTATGGTTAGGTCGCTTCTGAAAAAGAGCTACACTGTATAGCTCAGTGGGCTTTACCTGGTAAAATAAAAAAGAAGTTTAATAATTTAAAATATCACTCGCCACAGATGTTAGCCCGTGCCTGGAAATAAATTTGGGTAATATAGCACAGTGTGCTAACCACACTCAGTCATAAGATTATGAGGATATTTATAATGAGTGAAGTGTGTCAGGTGTGGCCAGTGATCAAAGGGTGTAATTTAACATTATGCAAAGCAGAATATATTACCAAAAAACTGCTGAGAAAATTAGATTATAGCACGGCTTTAATAAAACTATAAACTTAAGGTTGGCAGTTTGGCTGACAAGAATGTCAACCTCAGCTTTGTCCCTCTTAGAATGACAAACTTATTAGGCGTCCATAAATATATCAACCATATTAAAAAAATCAGTTTGATCTCAAGAAATATAACTCGAAAAGCACACTCATTAGTATGACGATTTTTTTAATCATATGGGTTGCAACCCACATGTTCACCATGACATTGGAGAAACACGTGGTATTGAGATTTCAGAATTTTAGGTGGTTTCAGATGCTTATGTTATGTGCTCTTGAAGATCACTGAAGCTTTTTGATTGAAAACATTGAAGTATATAAGGAATACAGTGCGTTGTCAATATTTCAACCATACACTTAAAACTGTTATCTAATTGTAATCCTTTAGATAATGAAACATATGTGATAACCTACATTTTATGGGACATACCCGTTATTAATGTGGTATAGCATTTTAACACGTACAAGTAACTAGTAAATAAAGTTAATGAAATATTCATCGCATGAATTTAATTACATCTTTGAAGTCACACTGTGTAAGAACGCGTAATTATAAATGCATCGAAGGTGCTGAAATAAACAACTATTGTGCATTGGTCACCACAAAAATCCGATTAACTATAATTACAGGGAATAATGGAAGATCTAAACAAAGAGGGCCACAAAGTTCAACTCAAGGATAATGTTGGGAAAACACAATCCATGCGCGAGTTTTCATAATTATAGTTCAATTGTTAAAACTGAACGAGAAATAAAATGATAAAAAATATATAGGTGAACAATAACAATACGGTTCCTTTTGGAAAAAAAATAATAATAATGAAAGACAGCATACTATTTTCCCTGAAGAGGAACGATTCCAACCAACACATAGTGCTCGCTATGATTCATCGATCAACAATAGGGACAATGATGAATAAATTTGGAACGAAAAATTGTGCAAAGAAGCAAGGAGAGATGCATGCTTGGAATGCCACTGCAATTGAACACATGGGTCACGGAATAAATGCAATCGGAGATATATTGACTTTTACGAAAGGTCAGTGCAGGCAGGATCCAATCAATGCTGGAAGGGATGATGGCTGATGCACGCGACAGAAAAGGTGCGGCGAGCTCAGCTCACGTATGCTCGCGAGGTGGATTGTGCCATCGGAGGACAAGGAAGGATTGCGATGGTGTTGGGATTGCCTTCATCCACGGTTGATGATGACGATTGTGCATTTGCTCTGGTGCAGTTTCCACGAAATGCAGTTGTGGCCTTGCTGTGACGAGCGATTAATATTTGTCACTCGTAAAAATTTGTCACCACCAATTTCATTTTTTTTTTAAAAACCCCCAATGACGAACAGATCAAAGGTGAAATTAAATCAATCAGCGTGAACAGATACGTGGTTGTACAAGAGACAGGGGGAATGGGGGGGAATAGTTGGGAGAGGGAGGTTAGACTTATCCTCAGTGAGAGCGAGGCGAGTGAAGAGAGTGGCGCTGTGGTTGTTGTGCACGTGTGTTGTTGTGCACTTGTTTTCGTTGTTGTGAATCTCCCGGGGGCTTTTAATGATATCAAAAACACCCGTATTGTTACCAGATCTCGATAGTGACAGATGGGCGACCAACATGCGCATAACCTCGTCCGATTAGCACGGTTGGCTACGTACAGTGCGAAAGAAGTTCAACGTACAGGCTGCTGCAGGACAACATTTTAAAAGCCACGGTTACACTGTAATTTGAATATGCGCTCCCCCTTTTCACCAACACGCACGGACCAGCACAGTGAAATATAGTTAAATGTTAAATGACCGCTGCATCCATTAGCGGATTGACAGACATACTCTACTGTACATGTAGTTTGGTGAGGTGGGATGGATGGTGCAGAATTAAACCGTTAGTTGGGATGGGAGGGGGATGGTGTCATCTCCATATATATAAAAGGCAAAGTTGTGATTATGTGTGTCTGTTCAAAATGTTTAGCGTACTTCCCGACATGCAACAAACTTGAAATTTGCCATGTGGCTACTTTCCAGACTGTACAAAATACATGTTTTTTTAGGGGGGTGGGAGCTCAATAATGCATCTTTTTTTGCACGGCAAGTGAGCTGTGACGTCAAATCTGTCACGTGACCCGCGCATGTGGAAGCGTAACGCATTGTAGTGTAGTGGTTAGTGCGCTGTGTATGTGTCTGTGTGTGTCTGTGTGTAGGTGAAAAAACGGTGATCCAATCTCCGACTCCCAGGAACAGGTTTGCAGATTTGCTGAGCATTTCTGTGAGGTCCTGGGGGAGGGAAAATCCCTCAGCCAGGAAAACATCGTGGCACAAAGGGAGGATGACCCTGCTGAGGCTGCGGTGCCTCAAATATTGGAAGAAGTGACCCCCTGTGAGTGGCTGGCTGAGGTGCCATCTGTTGAGGAAGTACTGAAGGCGATCCGGAGTCTGAGACCAGGAAAGGCAGCGGGCAGAGATGATCTCCCAAGCGAAATGCTGAGGGAGGGTGGCGTTTGTGCACAGACTGCCCTATATGACATCATAACAACAGTCTGGACCACTGGACGGGTTCCGCAGGATTGGAAGGATGCCCTGGTGGTCCCCCTTTTTAAGAAGGGGGACCGCACAGACTGTAACAACTACAGGGGCATCTCACTCCTCAGTGTGCCGGGAAAGGTCCTGGCAAGGATTATTCAGCATCGCCTTGCCAGGCACGCTGAGGAGAGGCTTGCGGAGCCCCAATGCGGTTTCAGGATGGGGCGGTCCTGCACAGATGCCATATTTTCTGTCCGTCTGCTACAGCAGAGGTGTAGGGAATTCCAACAAGACCTACATCTCTGCTTTATTGACCTGGTCAAGGCCTATGATACCATCAGTAGGCCTGGGCTCTGGGTCGTTCTTCGTGCTTTTGGAGTACCTGACCCTCTGCTCACGATCATTAAGGACCTTCATGATGGTGAGCGGGCCCGGGTAAAACTACGTGGCCGGGAGTCAGAGCCATTCCCTGTACACCTTGGGGTGCGACAGGGATGTCCTCTGGCTCCCACATTATTTAACATCTATTTTGACCACGTAGTTCGTGAAGCCTTCAATAGCTGTACCAGGGGAATCTCCATATGGTACAGATATAATGGGAGGCTGATCGATGCCCGGGTGCGGTCAAGGGATGGCTCCCTATTGCTCAACCACGTTATGTATGCTGATGATTTGGTAATAGCTGCTCAGTCAGAGGAGGAGTTGGAGACGCTGCTGCTGAGACTGGAGCGTGCCACTAAGAGGTGGGGCCTTACCATCAGCCCCACCAAAACTAAGCACCTGCCTGGGTATTTTGTACCATCGGACACTCCACCCCCACAACTCCCGATCGGTGATGGGGCAGTTTTGGAGAGAGTGGAGAGTTTCCCATACCTGGGCAGTGTGCTTATGACTGGCTCCAGTTTAACAGCAGAGGTCTCACTCCGAATCAGTCGAGCGGCAATATATTTTCATCGGTTGCGTAACGCTGTGTGGAAGCTACCTGGTTTGTCGCTCCGCACTAAGCTTCAGGTCTTCTCGGCCACGGTCATTCCCTCCCTTCTCTACGCTTGCGAAACGTGGACCCCCCCTAATGGAACATCTTCGCCGGTTAGAAACATTTAGGCTGGCTTGTCTACGATTCATCCTGGGTTTAACCAGACTGGATTGTGTGAGGAGCTCACAAACCCTTGAAAGATCTGGGCAAGGTCCCATCGGTGAGCTCCTCCGGCGGGCAAGGCTGCGATGGCTGGGTCATGTAGCCCGCATGCCCAGCCACCGCATGCCGAACAGCTTTTGTTCGGCCGGATTGAGGGGGCAAAGCGGGCGCGGCACGGGCTAGAAAAGAGATGGAGTGATGTGCTACGGGAGGACGTGGAGCTGGGTGGACTTGCCGATGACTGGTACCAGCGGTGTCAAGATCGGCCTCTGTGGAGGAGGCTCGTGAAGGATGCTATTGGGCAGTTGGAGGTAGTCGCCCTCCAACAACAACGGAGGGCGGAGGAGCGACGCTCACAACAACGAGCGGAGCGCCGGGTGGCTAAAGCACAGCAGGTTGGCACAGTAGGGGGCACAGGTGGTGCATCAGCCAGTCATCTCAGTCAGTCGACCCGTGGCACCTGGGTCTGCCCCGTGACCTCCTGCCAGCGGGCGTTCGAAACTTCACATGGCCTCAGGGTGCACATAGCCTGGCACAAGCGTCGTGGTGACGTCACCGCCACTTAGTGGCGAATGGCGGTTGTTGTTGTGGAAGCGTAACGCATTGTAGTGTAGTGGTTAGCGCTACGCTGCGCTACGAACCCGGCGATTCCCGCTCACGGCCACCACCGGTGACGATTATTTGAACCGGTCCTGGGCCTCCCCTAGGTCGACTCAGCCTCAAACGAGTAACTGTTGTGGTGTGAACATCGCCACTGGGGAGACAAAGGCGGCCGGGTGTGGTGCATCCAAGTCCCGGGCGAAGCCGGGTAGTACAGCTAGTGTTGTATAAAGGGGGACCCTGTTGTGGCAGGGGTAAATATATAGAGTAATACTAAATCAGCTTAAGCCTCCTGTTAGTCACGTGAAGTCGATGTGGCCACCCCCACTCTGAATCCCTCCCCTCTCCCCACCCCCTGTGAAAATAGACACTGCTTCGTGCAGCGCCGAGGTACTTATGTAGACTCTTCCTCCCTATCCTCATCTTTCTCGACCCTTTGGTCCCGTTTTTCCATTCCATCATTTTCCTCTTATTTCCCAATATTTATTTTCTCACCTTTTCTCGCCTTGACTCTACTCACATTCCCGTCATGTGCCAAGGGTATACCAGTTGTTGCATACAAATTCGGTGATATTGCAAAGCAATAGGTGGAGTGCATATGTGGCGATGCGCATTGAGCACACAGAGGATGTTGGAGAGGAGGTAGATATTGACCGGTTTGGTCAACAAAATACTGTGGGTGCAAGTCTGACTCTGGAGATTGTGCCATTAACGAATGTGGGGGCTCCCGGGCAAGGCAGCGTGGGTGCAGCAGAAGTGGTTATAGGATGTACCGTCATTAATCATAGGCTAGTTGTATTAATTGGCAATGTATTGATTGACCTGATTTTTGTTGTTTTAATTGGAAGGTGGGAACGTTATGGGTGTCGACTGGCTGAGGCGATGAGTGTGGGGAATAACTGAGAAAAATACTTTTAATAAAACAACATACGGGATGGAGTGGTTGGCAGGGGTTCGTACATTGCACTTTGTACCTGGCGACCTGAGATAGATTCCCATCCATGGCCAATACCGGTGGTGAGTGATATCCTAATCCATACTGTACAACTCCATGACTAACCTGCACTGATCAGATGTGGAGTATGGTCAAACATCATCCATGAGCAAACAGAGTGGGAGGACTGTAATTCAGCAATGGGATTGATCAAGGGTTGTACCTTGCAAGTTTCTTGACAAAGTACAATACAGTTCTAAATATGAGCAGAGCTGAGCTGCCTACGCAGTCGGGTGAGATCACTCTAGTCACTGTTTTCAGCAAACTGTCCTGTGGAGCCTTCATTCACGGGGCTTCAGGAAAATTGCATAGGAAATATTTTTTTTCTGTCAAGTTATTTTGCCCATCTGGAAACAATGTCTTGTTTGATGGGCTAGACGATTATCTGTCTGTATATGTAGTTATATACAATACAATTTTTTTTTGTATTTAAGTAAAGTTTTTGAAGGTTTTTTAAAAGCTAAAAGTATGTTAGGTATATAAAAATGTCGATACATATCTCAATAGTTATAATGTGTTTGTTCTTTCCTTTTTGTCCAGCGGATTTTTTTGTATTTATGTCATAGACGTTGCAAAACAGGATGTGCTTGGACCTCCCTCAGCTGACGCATTTTTTTTTTAAATAACGATCCTTCTCTTTAACATGTAGACTTTCGCGACCAATAAATCTGTCCGTCGCCAGATAAAGCTAGTTATAATTACTGATGAAACGTCGTACTCAGATTGTAAATGATGCGGCTTTGCTCTCCAACACACTGGTGTGCTGTACGATTAACGAATTGGCATGTTTTGTTTACGTGGAAAACCTTGCTAATTGGCTGTGTTGGGTGGTGGCGAGCTTAACGACACATTGATATATTTGTAGTGAGTCCAACTGAGTCGCAGACGTTATTCTTTAGAGGCAACACATTTATTATACCAACACGTAATACACAAAGGGGTAACTGCCCCTTTACCAGATACAGCCTAAGGTGGTGACCACCCAGCCAACTACACTATACAGAGGAGTTACAGCTACGAAGGGTCGGACCCTCACTCGGGTCCCGGCCACGAGTTGATGCCTTGTAGGACGTAAAGCTTCCAGCTTGTAGGACGAAGCGGCCCTGGTCCCTTTCAAGGATCCACCTTATATCCTCCCCGGTCGGGGCTGGCTCCGCCCAGGCCCCACCCGCCTTCTCGAGCGTTCTAGCTCCCTCTCGATCCCTCGCGAGAGCTCTACCCAGACACGTGATCACCCCCTAGACCCCCCCATTTGGGGCCCTCTCTGTGGACACTCCGTATCACGTGTCTACGGGGTCAACTCGAGTGCCATGGCCCAGGACAACCCTGTCCCTGGGCTGACACTCTCCCGCTCCCCCTTGTGGGAACCCGCACTACGCGCTATGCGTGGTGCCTGCGCTATCCCAGCGCTCACCAAGCCCCGCTAGGGCTGGTACGACACCCATCTTCGGGGTGTACGCGATGACGATGCATCGCACGCCGTGCTATAGTAAAGCCGGCATCACACAGCAACCCATCCAGTGCTGTCCACGACGTAGGAACATCGCACGCCACGACCCTCCCGGGCCGCCACCATACAGTGACATCCCTGATGTCACTACATCACCCCCCCCCCCCCCTTCATAGATAGCATCCTGCCATCCCAGCTGCCAACTCCCCCTCCAAACTAACGAATTATTGAAATGCAAAAAAAACATAGTGTACCTCAACTAACTATTAATAAGAGTAATACATACCCAAACTCACCTGTACACAATTTCACTATGCACAAATGTACACTTTGTTGCCATTAAATTGTTTAATTTTCATTGATTGAAGTTCTATTTTTTATTTGTCAAATCGTCAAGATGCATATAAAGTATCTCAACGTATTTGAACTAAAATGGGTTGTTTATCCCTCTCAGTTGAGTATTTTTTTGTATTCTAAAGTGGATTTTTGCTCTCCTATTTAGCTCCTTGTCATCATCAGGTATATAGAGGGTGCTTAAAAAGAAGGACCCAATTTTAAAGCAATATTTCACTATGGCAACATATTACAATTACACAAAAAGTTACAAACGGTTTAATGCGTTATAACGTTTTACTAACCATTTTATAAATGCTCTATGTGCCCTCCACTTGCTGCATGTACGGACAACATCGAGACAATAGTTGAATTCGTCCAAAACGCCCCTCAAAGTCTTCTTTGGTTCTTTCGGTAAAGTCACGTAGAATGAGAATAAAATCATAAATTGATAAAATAAAATAACACAATAATATTCTCACGACGTTTCGGCCACAACACAAGCGGCCTTCATCAGGTGAAGGGAGCGAGACTGTCTGGTAGGACAGCGCTGTCCTTGTGAATGACTGAGGCTAGGACAGCGCTGTCCTACCAGACAGTCTCGCTCCCTTCACCTGATGAAGGCCGCTTGTGTTGTGGCCGAAACGTCGTGAGAATATTATTGTGTTATTTTATTTTATCAATTTATTATTTTATTCTCATTCTACGTGACTTTACCGAAAGAACCAAAGAAGATGAATCATTGCAGTCACGAAAGCTTTAAATCGAAATTTAACCAGCCCCTCAAAGTGTCTTCTTCCACTGAAGTCACCGCTGCCGTGATTCTGTTTTTGAGGTCATCCAGATTAGTCGCTAATGGTGGCACAAAAACACGGTTTTTTGTGCCACCATGTTCTTTGGCAATGCCAAAACGCAGTTGAAACGCACGCTGCACTGAAATTACGGATTCATTCTTGCTGAACTGCAGAATGCAAAACGCCTTGTGTTGCGGGGTCGCCATCTTGTGAATGACTGAGGCTAGGGGCTGTTTGTGCAATGGGAGAGGCACCTAGCGGTAACATTTGAAACTGTATGCCCCGCCCTTTCAAGTGGTAAGAGTTTCATTCATGGGCGGTTCGTGGTTGCAGAGATATAGCGATTTCAAATCGTGTCCATCTTTTTTACACACCCTGTATTCTTTCTAAATTCGTGCCTCGATTAGCCCTCTATGTCATTACTTTGGTATAATTCACTTAATTCTAAATGGATTTGAAAATAAATAAAGGACATGCATTTTCATCCTTGCCGTGCGCAGGATACGCTCTTTTGGAATGACGTGTATATATGTCTTTCTATCCATTTTGTTAAAATTTTCCAAGTATTTTTCAATAGCATAAATGGCACTTTAGAACAAATTGGAAACCTTTGACTTGTTTTATTAGTACAATTGTTCACCCAGGAAAGCCTCATTGCATTTGTCAGTTTCTCACCAGTGACATAAACCACATGCATCAACAAAAGCACAATTGTCGGACAAACCAGGACTGGCATGGTTAGCTGATAATATAATTTGTTCCTCGCTATCTCTTCACCTTCAGCCTTTATTAAATCCTTCTAACCAGTACTGTGCTTTCCCATTTTCTCTTTTCTTCAAGGGAGGGGCATTGCTTTGTTCACTGATTATGATGGTGTATGATTAAGTGTTTACCACAAGACTTAAAATATATAGAACTGTAGGCTGACACTATGCCATGAGTAAAGTTAACTTCTCGGTCACATGTTATCGGGACCTATTTTATAACTTTTTAGGTGTTAACTGTTTATAGTTGTATACAGTGGCAGCTCATCTTTAGGTGCCAGTAGGTTCAGGCCCCGCTAGTGATAAAATAAAACAACCTCAACAAACGTCCCTGTTCATTATAAATGTAGTGGGTTCACTTGAGAGACACACTAATTCAGGAGGCAACACGTTTATTCTATGACCACAACGGGATAACTACATAACCAGTAACCACAACGCGATAACTACATAACCAGTAACCACCACGGGGTAACTATATAAACGGGTCAAGTCAGTCGGCACACTACCTGACCCACGATGCCGAGCACGAAGACCGGAGAGCGAGGAGAAGACGTAGCATGGCGGGTTCCATTCCAGCAGACAGCCCCGATGGGACCCCGGGACCTCCGTTTTATGCCCCCCAGCATGGCCTGGCTCTGCTCTCGGCTACGACCCCTTCTGGAACTCACCAGAAGATTCTGGGCCATACAACACGCGCCCCTTCTGTCATCTTTGGCCCACATCCTTACCCTGTTCTGTCACGTGCCCTTGCCAGCCAACCGGGCTGCTACATCCTCAGATGCCCCCTCTCTGCAAGCCACCAAAACCATGCTCCCCTAGGGACCCTCTCCATGACATAGCGTACCCTGCTGGCAGAGAGGGCTACTACACTCCCAGTTCCCCTCTATCAATAACTCGCGCTAGGCACCGGAGTGACCCATTATATGTCATTACATAAATATTATGAAGTGCATAGCCCCGCCCCCCACCCGTCATTCTTTCCCCCTCCTCCTTCCCTCACCCCCCACATGATTCCATGCCCCACCAGTATATTCACCACCTGCCGCCACTGGATATAAGCATAGACTAAATTATATTTGGCCAAAATTTTGCAATATACCCTAAGTGAACGTTGGGAAGCCTTGTTCATTCGTAGCTCTTGCGTTACACTATTCAAAAGAGTGGTGAACATTTAGAATACCCCGGCGTCTACAAACTAAGCTGTGTCTGCGGCAGTAGTTACATTGGGGAAAGTAAGTGACATGTCTCGGACTGTGTTCGTGAACACAAGGCAGATCTGAAACATGGTAGGACCTATACCTCTGCTGTTGCTGATCATTGTTTTAACACTGTGGGCTCACACGAAATAGATTTTTCCAAGATGGAGGTACTCTGCAAACCCACTGGCTATCAACAAAGATTAGTTCATGAAGCCATCCATATATACAGACACAGACACAATTTCAGCCGAGAAGATGGAAGGACGTTATCAACCAGTTGAATTGGCTGCGATGTTCCCATCCTGCCACCTTCCGATGTTAGTTGTTATGTTTGGCTCTCCGATTTTACATTAACAGGTCAAATTTCTCACACCAACACAGCCACCTTCGCGCGCCGTACCTCGACATGGCGGTGGCTATGTGATCTTACATTAACAATGCTAATCTCTCACATTAACATAGCCACCTCAGCGCGCTCGCCATGGAGGCTGCTCACTGATCTTACATTAAGATGCTAATCTCTCTCATTAACATAGCCACCTCAGCGCGCTCGCCATGGAGGCCGCTCACTGATCTTACATTAACATGCTAATCTCTCACATTAACATAGCCACCTCAGCGCGCTCGCCATGGAGGCCGCTCACTGATCTTACATTAAGATGCTAATTTTTACCTGGCAGCCCTTTAATTGGTGGAAACCCACCGCCATCGTGGTCGCTGCCCATCACTTACATTAACATTAACTGCCCCGCCCATGCTGCTGACATTTGGGCTACACCCATTTTAAACCTTTATAAACAGTTTGCCTTTAGAAGCTTACCCTCTTTTCCTGATGACGACTGCTTGTGCTGCGATTGAAACGTCGTAGTTTTTTGTTATTTTCTTTGAACCTATCTATGTGACTTTACCGAAAGACCCAAAGAATATGAATTCCTGCAGTCACAAAAGCTTTAAGTCAAGATCCAACGTAAAATTTCTACCATGCTGGTCCAGCCAATTGCATCTGCCAATCATATTTACAATACATTTAGGGGTATGGGTGACACTTAAAATGACTGTTGGGTGAGCACCTGCTCATGTATCTGGTGTTCCCACCATTATTTTAGCCCAAGGCTATTGTAAACGTAATATGTTTCACAGATATGGTCTGCAGCAGTTTAACAATTGGGGGGCGATGTTGTTATGTGCTGGCACACAATGGCCTACCTGTTTTGTATGACTCCGTCTCTCTGTCTCTGTGCCTTTGTGCGTCTCCATCTGTATATGTGTGTCACCGTGTCTCCGTGCATGTCTCCATGTCTGTGTGTGTCTCTTTGTCTTCGCTGTGTTTCTCTATGTCTCCATCTCTCTGTGTGTATATGTAGTGACATAGCGCTGACTGTTGAACAGCAGCAACTGCAGGTGGGTACTTAGCGCACACGCCCCTGAGCATATACGCGGGTGTGCCGGCAGGGCGGAGGAATTGGGGCAAGGGTCATGATAGACCTCGCATGGAAGGGTTCGAGAAGGGAGGCGCGGCTAGGGCGGAGCTAAGCCACGCTGAGGGGAATATAAGCAGCGGAAAGCGAGAGCTCTGGGCTGCTGGTTCTGGGATTGGGCTCTTCTCATAGTCGCTGTCATCATCGCCACCCTCGTCGTTGCCGCCTTCGCCCAATCATTGTGCGGCTGGACAGTGGTTAACTGTCCCGGTCGACGTCGTCGGTGCAACGCAGGCGGGGTCGTGTCTGGGATGGGGCTCGCGGCAGCAGGGTCGTGTGTGGGAGAGAGAGGGGGCCCAAGGGGTGGCATGAACTCGGCAACAACGATTAAAGAGGGCAGCGCGGTGCCTCATGCGACCACCTCACGCACAGACAACACTACATATACATGTCCACGAGGATAAGAGGACTTATTCTGCAAATTACCTGCTATGACTAATAGATCAGAAGCATGTGATTCAACGCAAGAATTACGGTGAAACAGGAGGAGGAACATGTGGAACAGGAAACAAACACAGTTAGATTTCGCATATTAACTGTTCAGAGAGGAGTTGACTTGAGCAGGTTAAGGTCGCTACAAGGGATGACGGTCAGAGGTCGATACTGATGACAGAGTGATAGCTAAAGGAGGGCATTTACCCAAGAAGAAGTGCACGTGGAGACGGAGTGATGAGATTAACTTGTGTGCAGGACCTAGATGGATTGTTGCACCACGTAATTCGACAGATAGCAATCACTTGGGGAGGACATCGTCCAGTGGTGACAGTGGTTGATGATGATTTGAATGATACCCTCTCAATGTTCTTTTCTCACACGGTGAGAGCTCATTACAGTGTGTGTACACAATTTGTATATTAACTTATGGAATATCTTAAGAATTCTTCAAACTTATAATCTAAAGTTACCTACTACCCAATTCCACAAATAATTTCCAAAATGTTTGAGACTATCTTTCTATAACCTCAATATTTCTTAATGAAATAATTCGGCTGAAACTTTAAGATATTTCTTCACTCCTAGTTAAAATCTCCTGTTATATTTCATTTACCTGTTGCTTATTGTATAATAATACTGAAGCAGCAGTTTAATATTATGTAGGCTATGCAAATAACAAATATAAACACTTACTATTGTTGAGGGACAGCCAGAATTATCATTATGTAGTGGACATGAATTGTTTATTGGGTAGATTTTTTTTAGATTATTTTCATCCCCTTTCTCTGTTGTTCACATGCAGTCTAGTTGGCAGGGTGATCCAGGTGTCTACTAAGAAATTGGCTTATTTATTGTTCCCGGTGCACAAGCACCAAGCGTGGGCTGCCCTGTCCACCCACGTGCGATCTCCCAAGGATGAAGGGCAATGCAATACTCAGAAAGAGAATAGCTCCATAGAGGCAGTCGCATTGCTTCGCAGGTGACATTTGTTGGTTGTCAGGGGCAAGTTATTATTCCGAACTTTTTAACACATCTAATGAGCATGTGCTTCCATGGTCTATATATGTGTGTGTGTGTTGTGCCACATTATTAGATCCTGTCACTTTGTAATGTAATTCCAAGAGTGTTTTGTGGGCATTACTGTCGCTATACCTCGTTGCATGGATTTCAGCACAAATTTGTGTAAACACAAATGACTGAAAACGAAAGCAAGAGGCAGAGCGAGAGAAAAGAAACTAGGAAGCAATGAGATGGAAAAGAACGACGAGTGAGAGACAATGAACCAGGGAATAAACAATAATCCTGTACATACTAAACTAAACAATTTTTCGTAATATTTTTTTTTACCAGGTAAGGGCCAATGAGCTATATAGCTCTTTTCCAGAATCAACCTAGTCAGGAAGGATAGCTCAACGAAGTGGCTTATCATGTGGATTGTTATAGCAGCCAAATACTCTAAATGCATGTTTATAAATGTGGAATAAAAAAAACCGGAGGAAAATCCACACGACCCTGGGGAGAACATGCAAACTCCAAATATACAGGCGTCAGGGTTGGGATCAAACCCACGACCTCCTGGATACCAGGCGAGGTAGTTAACATCTCACCACCATGGCGCCTCATCCGAACAGGTCTTCACAGACACAAAGAGATGAGGTTCAGAACATATGGGCATTACTGCAATTTTTGATGATCTCATTCTCTCTTTAATTCTTTTGCGGAACAAACTTCTGACACGATTGCTCAAGATGCCACGTTAATTTTTTTTACAAAAAACAGGGATGAATGTGATGGAGAGGAGAATCTGGGTGCTTAGGGGCCGTCCATAAATGACGTCACGAGATTTTGGACCCCCCCCCTTCGTCACACGGCGTCACAAAAAGTCAGACCCCCCCTCAAATATGACGTCACAAAGCTCTGCCCCCGCCCCAAAATAAAATATGCTTCAAATCGCTTTACACTATTGTCATTGTAGTGCGTATTTAATGTTGCGCTGCACTCTGATGTTGTAGGAGAAAACATTTATTACATTTTTTATCTAATTAAGTAGAACGTGTTGTCTATATTTATTTAAAGTTGCGCATTTTGATGTGACGTCACATTTCTCAAACCCTCCCCCCCCCCCCTTATCATCACAAATGTCTGACCCCCCCCCCCCAGGTGAATGACGTCATTTATGGACGGCCCCTTAAACATTTGCTGAAGCTTCAACAAGGTTATCTATATTCTTGGTTCTTTCGGTAAAGTCACGTAAAAGGGAAACAATAAAATATTTTTATTAAAATATTTGTTATTATTTTATTGTTTCCCTTCTACGTGACTTTACCGAAAGAACCAAGAATATTAATCCCTGCAGTCACGAAAGCTTTAAATCAAAATTTAAGGTTATCTATGTTTCAAAAATGTAATCAAGCAAGCAACTCGCTGTATTATATTGTGGAGTAGTGGCCAGACCAAGCAAGAGCTTTTGTTGAAAACATAATGCAATGCTTTCAACAATAATGTTTGGACTCGAAATCGTATGACAGTGACCTTTTAATTTTTCTCACAGACTAACATATTTCAGAAGGGTTTGTAATAAACATGCACACCATTCATATTTTGAAGCATTCAGATGTCTGGCTAGGGTTGTTTGAAATGTAAGTCCTGATTGGGAAATACAGAGTACATAAATGCCAACGACAAAGATCCCCCATATAGCCTTAACTAACTGTTGGGCCAAGTGCTTTTAGCTAGCACTTATGAAGGTCGGCACGGCACGCGAGGCGGTGGGTGGCCAACACCACGCCCGGCCGCCTTTGTCTCTCTAGTGGTACTCATAAATGAGTACATACATTGACATACATACCTAAACAAAAATAAAACGAACAAAAAATACCCAGATTTTCTTTAATACTGCCCTATTACAGTGAAATATATAACATTAAAAGCAAACGCCATTCTTGATGTTGATCCATTTGTGTTCAGCTTGTCTTGCATTGCCCCGTGTGTTTCTCTCTACTTTGCTGCCGACGTGCAGCTCTCTTCACATCTCCACCTCTATGCCCTGACCCAATTTCCACATCAATTACAAGTAATTGACTTCTTGTAGGGATGTCTGTAGCCATTTTCACTCACGTTGTTCGGCTGCCAAATGCCCTAAAGATTATTGTGTCTTGTGTACAAAAGTTTTTTTTTTACATATATATAATTTGCAAATTTTTCAAACGAAGAACAATGAAAGCGTGCACAAGTGCATGGCCACCACATGCCCACCTACATTTGCAGAAGTGTCTGTGTACTCGTGTGGCACATCACATGGATACTGAAATATGTATCTAGATATAGCTGGTGTACTATGTATTATTCATGTATATGTGGTATTTTATCTTCTGAAATAGATTTTTTAATGTTTTCAACTCAGGTTGAAGCGTTAATACATGAGATATGTTCATCTGTCTGGGTGGCAATGTGGTCTAGCGGTAGTGTGTTTGCTATTTTTTTGTAGAGATTCACGGTTCTAATCCAACGGCCATCCTTATTATTACTGCAGGTCATAATAACCATAATAATACATGCTTCACAATGGATATTAAAGAACCCCTGATGTCATTTGCTGACATCAGGGTCCAAATTGGCCGAATTAGAAAATTTATCGCAAATTACTCAATTGGGATGACAGTAAACATAGCAATCATCGCCCCCCTACTGGCAAACTAATGCAACACGCCACTGTTGCAAATAAGAAAATCCTGGTCTCTTGAGTTCTCACCCGGTTAAAGAAAATAAACTTCAAACATGGCTGTCCAGGTGTCCATCCAATCATATCAGGGGGCAACCTTAACGCTCATCAAGATGATGCTATTTGAACGGAACTTGATTATAAATGTGTATGAGGAAATTACCTTGGAAAATCAGCCAAATTTTATTAAATAGACACACAATCCTCCGAGGCAGGGCTGCCCTATGAGCCCTACTGTCTCATCGTGGCCTTGGGACCTATCCGCTTGCTGCTCGCCTGGCACGAGAGCTACCTTTGTTATTGCAAATTAAATACTGCTGAGGACAAATACAAGTTGGAAAGCATGCGTAAACTATGCATATGCATGTGTTTTATTCCTTTTCCTTTTTTTATTTGTGGCCAAGAAAAAAGGGCATTTGATAATGTTAAGCAAAGCCTAAAAACAACGAGGAAACGATATCTAAATTTTATATTGACAATGTTGATTTGAAGCTGTCGTGACTGCAGGAATCCATACTTTTTGGTTCTTTCGGTAAAGTCACGGAGGTATAAAATAAAATAAATCACGAACCAAAGAGTATGGATTCCTGCAGTCACGAAAGCTTCAAATCAAGATTGAACTGCCTCTACGGGGAGGGTTTCCACACATCTGTTAGAGCTTTTAACAGACTGCGAGACAAAAAGGCTCACCTGATCGAGTTGATAACCTTTCTCAAGAGATGCCGCGATAACAAGGTAATACCTATCGCATTTACACTCACATCTGCTGCTGTCACTTATCCTAATGCTAAATGGATCTTGTTCAAAACTAGCCTATCGCTAATCTCAGAGAGAATAAGATTGCTCCTATTTGAACTTGATTATTTAGACAAGACTCTCTTCCAATCACACTTAAAATGAATGGATAAGATGTCCACTTCTGATTGGGACCATGCAGATAACATGACAGTTTCTTCTGCTACTTCAATGTTTAACCAAATGTAAAGTTAATTTGATCGCTAAATTCACTCCAGCCACACGTAAAAAAAAATTAGACGTTAACAAGATTGTCATCAATCATAGCAACATCCCAATTTCCGACAGCCTAAAATCGGTACTAGCTAAAGGGTTGAATTTTGCAGTCACCCCTAAACACATCCCAGTGGATGATATAGTTGCCAAGGTCGACGTAGCCCTCAAAGGCTTGGGACACATCCCGGCAGACGTTGCTAGATCTGAAATCGCTGCTATCCTCAAAAACGCGAAGAAACCCATTAGCAACATCAGCAAGGACGAGCGTTTTGAACTCTCTAAATAAAAAAAACGGAGATGGCATTGTCATCCTCTCAACCGACAAGGGCAATGCCACTGTCATCATGGATAAAACCACTTACAACAACAAAATTCAGGACCTTAATGATGGCAGCTATACCAAAAATCAACAGAGATCCCACCAACCGCCTAGCCACAAAAACCAACAATATAATCACTAAATTGACTTCTCTAATAGATCAGACCAAGCAGAGCTCCCTAAAACCTTCGGCTGCTAGACCACCCAGATTTTATGGCCTTCCAAAAATCTACAAAGTAGGTACAGTATCCCGCTCCATCTTATCGTCTCCACCATTAACTCACCCACCTACAAACTTGCCCGATATCTGTCTGAGACCCTGCTTCCTTTCACGGGCAAGTCCACCTCAGCAGTACTTAACTCAGCCTACTTGGTTTCTCTAATCAAGGACATCTCACTGTCTTCAGATGATTTGCTTGTCAGTTTCGATATAGTCTCTCTGTTAACCAATGTACTTGACACAATTGCAATCATTGAAGACTTGGTCCAACAAGGACTGAATCCAGATATACCAACTTTGGTAAGGCACTGCCTTATCCAGACATCCACCCTACGTCCTTCCTTGTGGAAGAGATACGTAGATGACACGTTCATCATCTGGCCACATGGCCTGCCAGCACTGAACCAATTTCTCAACCGCATCAATTCTATACACCCGTCTATCAAGTTCACCATGGAAGTGGAAAAGGATGGCAAGCTACCATTCCTGGATGTTTGATCAAGAAGAAACCTGATGGCTCGTTGGGACATTTGGTCTACAGGAAAGCCACCTACACAGATGCATATCTGAAGCCTGACTCCCACCACCATCCAGCCCAGAAGAATTCCCTCATAGGGCCCGGCCCGTTGCATCTCCGACCAGCACCACCTAGCCAGTGAGTTGGAGCACGTACACCAAGCCCTCAGGATGAATGGATGCTTCGGACCGTACAATCCGCAAAGCTATCCCCCCAGCCATGGGGAGACAACCTTCTGAGGATCCAACCAAAACCATCACTTTACCATACATAGCAAGGGTTACCAAAAAGATTTCCAAAATCTTAAACAAACACAAGATCCAGGTTCGTTTCAACACAGTACACAACATCCGTGATTTAATCCCATCTGTAAAGGATGTGATTTCTGACATGCAATACCCTGGTGTCTACAAACTGAGTTGTGGTTGCGGCAGCAGTTACATTGGGGAAACGAAACGACATGTCTCGGACCGCGTTCGTGAACACAAGGCAGATCTGAAACATGGTAGGACCAATTCCTCTGCCGTTGCTGATCATTGTTTTAACACTGTGGGCTCACACAAAATTGATTTTTCCAAGACGGAACTACTCTGGAAACCTACTGGCTACCTTCAGAGATTTGTTCATGAAGCCATCCAGATATACAAACACAACCGAGAAGATGGGTACAAACTGAGCAATCATTGGAAGGACGTTATTAACCAAGTAATGCCTTAACTGACTGTCATGTTTCCATCCTACCTGCCTATGTCAGTGGTTATTTCCGACTCTCTGCGTCTCTCTCTCTCTATGCCTTTCTTTTAGATTTCTTATGCTCACATGTCCTTTGTATTACACTCACATGCCTTTGGATTGCACTCTCATGCTCACATGTCCTTTGGATTGCGCTCTCATGCCTTTGGATTGCACCACTCTTCGATCTTACATTAACATGCTAATCTCTCACATTAACATAGCCACTTCCATGCCCTCGTCGAGGAGGCCGCTGACTGTTCTTACATTTACATGCTAATTTCTCACATTAACATGACTATCCCCACCCACTTCATTATGACCCTTGGGCTACACCCATTTCAAACCTGTTAAAACAGTCTGCCTCAGCAGCAGATCATGCTTTCCCACCTGATGACGGACGCTTGTGTTGTGCCCGAAACGTCGTGATTTATTTTATTTTATACCTACGTGACTTTACCGAAAGAACCAAAGAGTATTGACAATATTCTTAGTTTTTTTGGTAAAGTCATGTTGAAGAGAAACAACAAAATAATAAAATATATAAAACAATAAAAAATTCTCACGACGTTTCGACCATAACTCAAACGGTCATCTTCAGGTGTGTTGGTTTGCATAAATTTATTTTTAAACGGCGCATTTATTTATTTAAAAAAAAACCGTTAGCGTCACGCGCAGCGATTTGGCAGTTTACCCAGGACTAGTCCATCTATATTTTGAAAAGAGGAGGGGGGAGACGAAATTTTTTATAATGTATTTTCACGAGTCAAAATCAATACAAGTGTATATATGAAAAGTGAGGTACAGGTGCATGTACAGTGAGGTAAAAAAGTATTTGATCCCCTGCTGATTGTGTACGTTTGCACACTGACAAAGAAATGATCAGTCTATAATTTTAATGGTGGGTTTATTTGGACAGTGAGAGACAGCATAACAACAAAAAAATCCAGAAAAACGCATGTCAAAAATGTTATAAATTGATTTGCATTTTAATGAGGGAAATAAGTATTTGACCCCTCTGCAAAACGTGACTTAGTACTTGGTGGCAAAACCCTTGTTGGCAATCACAGAGGTTAGACGTTTCTTGTAGTTGGCCACCAGGTTTGCACACATCTCAGGAGGGATTTTGTCCCACTCCTCTTTGCAGATCTTCTCCAAGTCATTAAGGTTTCGAGGCTGACGTTTGGCAACTCGAACCTTCAGCTCCGTCCACAGATTTTCAATGGAATTAAGGTCTGGAGACTAGCTAGGCCACTCCAGGACCTTAATGTGCTTCTTCTTGAGCCACTCCTTTGTTGCCTTGGCCGTGTGTTTTGGGTCATTGTCATGCTGGAATACCCATCCACGACCCGTTTTCAATGCCCTGGCTGAGGGAAGGAAGTTCTCTCCCAAGATTTTACGGTACATGGCCCCGTCCATCGTCCCTTTGATGCGGCGAAGTTGTCCTGTCCCCTGAGCAGAAAAACACCCCCAAAGCATAATGTTTCCACCTCCATGTTTGACGGTGGGGATGGTGTTATTGGGGTCATAGGCAGCATTCCTCCTCCTCCAAACACGGCGAGTTGAGTTGATGCCAAAGAGCTCCATTTTGGTCTCATCTGACCACAACACTTTCACCCAGTTGTCCTCTGAATCATTCAGATGTCCATTGGCAAACTTCAGACGGGCATGTATATGTGCTTTCTTAAGCAGGGGGACCTTGCGGCGCGCTGCAGGATTTCAGTCCTTCACGGAGTAGTGTGTTACCAATTGTTTTCTTGGTGACTATGGTCCCAGCTGCCTTGAGACCATTGACAAGATCCTCCCGTGTAGTTCTGGGCTGATTCCTCACCGTTCTCATGATCATTGCAACTCCACGAGGTGAGATCTTGCATGGAGCCCCAGGCCGAGGGAGATTGACAGTTCTTTTGTGTTTCTTCCATTTGCGAATAATCGCACCAACTGTTGTCACCTTCTCACCAAGCTGCTTGGCAATGGTCTTGTAGCCCATTCCAGCATCGTGTAGGTCTACAATCTAGTCCCTGACATCCTTGGAGAGCTCTTTGGTCTTGGCCATGGTGGAGAGTTTGGAATCTATTTGATTGGTTGCTTCTGTGGACACGTGTCTTTTATACAGATGTAGTGGAATAAATAGGCGCATGGGGGTAATTGGTGAGATTGCGCGGGGGGAGGACAGTATGGGTTATATTGGGACAGCCAGGTGCGATGGTTGGGACGATGAGGTAACGATTGGGCCAATTAATCTGGGGAGCCAAGGATGGCTGTGATTGGCTGGTGTTGTTGTCAGGGCTGAAGTGTGATTGGCTGGTGTTGTTGTCAGGGCTGAAGTGGCGTCTTGAAGTCTGGTGAGGTCACAGGCGCACGGGCACGAGGAGCGTTGTTGGGATGCGGGTTAATTAATTGGAGTGTAATGAGAGCGGGGATACATTGGGGAGACGTGAGGAGAAACGGGAGTTGGAGTCGGGGGCTGTACGAGGCAGGACGTGGAGCAGCTGAAGAGAGAAGTATCCAGCAGTGGAGAGCAGAGACGAAGCAGTTAGCAGTAGAGAGAGCACAGTGATAGCGGAGAGCGGAGAGCAGAGACGAAGCAGTTAGCAGTGGAGAGAGCACAGAGACATCGGAGCTGACGGAGAAGTGGAGATTGGAGAGACAAAGGCGGCGAGCGAGTCGAGTGAGGCACGGCGAGCGAGCTGTGGCAACAAGGGAACTGTGGAGCATTGAGGACGTGGATAACTAAATAAAGTGGTGTTGGAAGAAAGACAAAAGTTGTCCGAGTGAAATCAACAACTACACAGGTAACAAGCTGAGATTAGGAGCACTCCCTTTAAAAGTGCTCCTAATCTCAGCTCTTTACCTGTATAAAAGATACCTAGGAGCCAGAAATCTTTCTGATTGAGAGGGGGTCAAATACTTATTCCCCTCATTAAAATGCAAATCAATTTATAACATTTTTGACATGCGTTTTTCTGGATTTTTTCGTTGTTATTCTGTCTCTCACTGTCCAAATAAACCCACCATTAAAATTATAGACTGATCATTTCTTTGTCAGTGTGCAAACGTACAAAATCAGCAGGGGATCAAATACTTTTTTCCTTCACTGTACATGCACCTGTACCTCACTTTTCATATATACACTTGTATTGATTTTGACTCGTGTGTCTTTTGTTTTTACGACCGACAAATACCTCGTTTGTTAGTTGTACAATATTCCTTGAGGACCCAGTACTCAGTCTCTGCTAAATTTAACTTGGATTTTGTTGTTGCTGTGCTCACACTCACGGATCTCTCTTGTAAAATAGCTGGAAATTTGGCTAAAATGAATCATCCGTGTACCAAATCAAAATAAACATAAAACGTAAACTTTCCATTCGTACGTGTAACGTACCCCAGTTGAGAAAGTGGTGTAACAATGGAGTCACATCTCACAGCTGACCAATCAGATTATGGTTTTGAGTTTTGTATGGATAAATCAAATCGGATCCACACACCGAAAAGAAAGACGTTAACCAAGTCGTAATTAATCGCAGTAACAGTTCCATTTCTGATGGCCTGAAATCCGTTTTAGCTAAAGGTCTAAACTTTGCTGTCACATCGAGACACATACCAGTTAATGATGTCATTGCCCATGTCGACGTTGCACTCAAGGGCCTAGGTCACATCGCTGCAGACGTAGCAAGATCTGAAATCGCTGCAACCCTCAAAAACGCTAAGATGCCACCTAGCAACATCAGCAGAGATGAGCGCTTTGAATAATCTCAATTAAAAAAGAGAGATGACATTGTCATCCTCTCAGCCAACAAGGGCAATGCCACTGTCATCATGGACAAAATAAAATATAACAACAAAATTCAAGAACTACTCAATGATGGCAGCTATACAAAAATAAGAAGAAATCCCACCAACAGCCTAGTTACCAAAACGAACAAAATAATCTCTGATTCAACAGCATTAATTGATCAGACCAAACAGTTATCGTTGAAACCCTCTGCTGCCAGACCACCAAGATTATATGGCCTTCCAAAGATACAGAAAGAAGATACACCCCTTCGTCCCATCGTCTCCACTATCAACTCCCCCACCTACAAACTGGCGCGTTTTCTGGCTGATATACTGCGACCTTTCACTGGAAAAACCACCTCTGCGGTACTAAATTCTACTCACCTGGTATCGACAATCAAGGGCATTTCCCTGTCCCCAGACGACCTGCTTGTCAGTTTTGATGTGGTGTCCTTATTCACCAAAGTTCCGGTACCTGACACCATCGCAATCATTGAAGACCTGGTTCATCAAGGACTACATACGGAGGTATCCCCCCTTGTGAGACATTGCTTAACCAACACATACTTCACCTGGAATGGAACTTTCTACAAACAGACTGATGGCACCCCAATGGGCTCCCCCCTATCTCCAGTTGTAGCCAACGTGTTCATGGAAAAATTTGAAACTGACGCCATCCAGACTGCCACTCTACGCCCGACCTTATGGAAGAGGTATGTAGATGACACCTTTGTTATCTGGCCACATGGCTTACCTGCTCTAGACCAATTCCTCGACCACATCAACTCCATACACCCAGTCATCAGATTTACCATGGAGGTCGAAAAAGAAGGCAAGCTACCCTTTTTGGATGTCTTAATTAAAAGGAGACCTGATGGTTCAATGAGCCACTCGGTCTAGAGGAAAACAACCCATACGGATGCTTACTTAAAACCGGATTCCCACCACCATCCATCCCAGAATAACTCCCTCATCAAGACTCTATACCATAGAGCCCAATGCATTTCCGACCAGGATCACATTGCCAGTAAACTCAACCACGTACACCAAGCTCTCAAGGATCATGGTTACTCCGAGTACACAATCCGCAAAGCCATCACTACAGTCATAAAAAAGGATCCCCTTGAGGAACCATTCAAAACCATCACCTTACCCTACATTGCGAGGGTCACAAAAAGATCTCAAAAATCCTGAACAAACACAAGATCCAGGTCCGATTCAACACAGTACATAAAATCCGTGATCTGGTTCCATCTGTAAAAGATGCTGTTTCAGACATACAGTACCTGTGCGTTTACAAACTAAAGTGCCTATGTGGTAGCAGCTACATTGGAGAAACCAAACGACATATCTCGGACCGCATCCGCGAACATAAAGCAGACTTGAAACACGGTCGGACAAACTCCTCTGCCGTGGCAGATCACTGTTATAATTCAGTGGGCTCACATGACATTGACTTCTCCAAGACGGAGGTTCTTTGCAAGCCAACCGGCTACCATGAGAGATTCGTTCATGAGGCCATCCACATATACAAGCAGTCACATGCTAATCCCTCACATTAACATCATGCTAATCTCCCAGTTACATGCTAATTTCTGACTTTAACACCCTGCTGATCCAACATTTTAACACCACTATTTCAATGCTAAATTATCTTGTTTGATATGTAAACTCCTTTGTCAAGGCGCTTTACCTCTCCCACCTAGCTTAAAAGAGGCTGCGAATCTTAGCAGCGTCCATTGAAGCGCTGTCGTCCTGACACTTCTGTTCCTTCACCTGAAGAAGGCTACTTATGTTGTGGCCGAAACGTCATATTAATTTTATTGTCTTATTTTGTTTTATTGTTTTATTCTCATTCTACCTGACTTTACCGAAAGAACCCAGAAGAAAAATCAACTCCAATTTTCTATCTCCACATCCCAGCTCTAGAAGGATTTAAGATGCGTGGGAAAGAGAGAGAGTTATAAGAGATATAAACATAAAATCTCAAGGAAGCAGTTATATTTGGTGGTAGACGAGACATGTATTTATTGTTGGCATCCACCTGACCATGTATCAGCTGATATCAGCTTTACTAATCACCACGTATAAACCAATCAATGCATGTTGCTGTTTGCGAGTATAGTTTCCTTTCTGAGGAAATTTAAACGTTTAATTATTGTATGATAAATAAAAAAAAGCCGTTAAGAAATTGTTACACTACTTGGGCATCTCCACAGGTAATATAGTAAGGCTGATTGATAATCTTGTTAGATAAGGAAGTACACGTCTCACAATTTTACGTGTCATATATGTTTCAAAACAACTAATTTTCATGAGACATTTCTGAATATTTAAAAATGTAATTGTTGGACCAAATTATCACAAAATAATGCAACACTCCATTCAACATCATTAACTTTTTCAAAGCAGTGTTAAAGCACGTGCTAAATGTGTGACCTCCGCACTTTGCCTGAAATCCCTGCTCGAAGTATATTTATTTTTTCTGCGTAGTTTGGTTTGCATTCCAGAGACCATTAATGTTAATGGCGCAATTAAATGGCCCCTATTTAAATGATTCATTGTACAATATGGCCTTGTTCAGCACTGATCGCATATCCGGCTTACAAATGTATATTTCTATGGCAACCGTAATGATTCATATAAATAGTCCGCAGATGTTGGTTTATGGTGTGACAAGTTGCTGTGTATAATCTTGGTAAGCATATCTCTTTGTCAGAATCTCCTATTTATACTGATACCAAAAGAAAAAAAGACAGACAATATGTATATATCACATACGTGTCTCCAAAATAACATGAAAGTATGTTTTACACAACCCATTAGCTGCACCGCCTTCTGGGACTGCTTAATTTCAACAGCACTGTTTCAAGACAAGCAAACTGTAGACTCGTTTCAATATACAGTCTCTCATCAGCAGTCAGGCTTGCTTGAATCAACGCTGGTGAACTGCCTACCTTAGAGGCAAGGACCTTGCTTTTACGATATGAGGTCCCAGTATATATTTGCTACTTGATTCCTACAACCTAAATCTTGAAGCATTTAGTGTTTTTTTCTACATAAATATATTTTTTATGAAGGTCTTGTAAGAATGTTGACGATTTCATCGGTTTCTACGATATCAAAAGTATTTTTATAAATGATAAAATCCAGATCAAATTTGTATTCAGTTTCTATTTTATTTTATCTTTATTTCACTGTAGTCACACTCATGCAAATGGAGCATTCAGACTAAGGTGAGCCATTTGCAAGCTCTCATCATGGGTTCACAGCAACTGGAGTGGCTAAAAAAATGTCATGAAAGTATTGACAGTCTGAACAATTTTGGAGTAATTGCTTAAAATTGAGAATTTTTATCTACGGCAATTACATTTTCAAAGGAATCCATGGAATTTAATGATAGTGGCTTTAGCCTACTTAGATGAAAGAGAGTGCAAATATAACGGCAAAGCAACAACATGACAAGCAGTCAGCAGTGGCTTTCCTTTTTGGCTTAAGCCGGTGGCATATAAATACACATTAATTCTGAACAAAATGTGTCATTAATTTTGATTTTGTTACAATTTCATTTTTAGAGATTCTCCAATACCATATTTCCATAAAATACAGTAACATGGTTTTAGTTTGTTTATTTTATGAGGATCCAATGTTTAAATAACGTATTTTAATTGTCAAGCATGAACGAGCAACTTAATGGATAAAGCATGAACCTTCCTGCACATGTTCCATTAACCATCAATACATTTAATGGTTTTATGTAGTAGCTGCTTCGTTTAAATCCTGAATAATTAATTTAATTTGGACTCTGTTGTCCTCCATCAATCTCAATAAAAGCAATGACCACAAACGGTTGTTATCGTGTTATTGTTATTAAAGCACAATTTGTAAAAGGCTTATTTTAAAATACACTCCACTAAATACATGCTCCATGTTCATATGCATTTTCACAGAATTGGGATTTGTGGGAAGAGAATCAGAGATCAGGATCAATTGCAACTCTAAGGTTCCACAAACTCCTTGCAGGTGCTTTGAAAGGTAACAGCAGAACCAGGAGAGAAGCATGCCAGAGACACCTACATAGTTTTGGTGATGTCCCTGGGGGCTTGAGTAGCATATGGTATCAAAAGCAGCAGAAATGTCTAGAAATAAGGTTGAAAGTAACAGTAGGTCTGAGGATTAGGTGGAGGTTATTTACAACACAACGGAGAGCAGTTTCAGTAAAACGGCATTGGCAGAAATCTGTACTGGGTCTTAGGGACCACAAAGAGGCGTTTAAGGAAAGGGGGATTTGAGATAGAATGTCAACGTGAAAGGATGTAATGGTTCAGTGAAAAAAAAACCAGCATGAAAAAGACAGCAGCAGACTTAAGAGCTAATAGAATTGTATCAGTCGAGATGGAAGCATTGAGGAAGCTGGTCATGTATTGAGCCAGGTTTGGTAGGCAGTGGGGGATAAGTTAAGTGAGAAGCGGATTGAAGATGGAAGAACACGTTTTACTTTGGAGATGATTTGTGATGTTATTAATGGCGACGAGATTTGTGTTTAAAAGGGTAGGTGGTGGTCCGATGGAAGTAGAGGCAATAGCAATGGCATAGTCAGACACCAGAATGCAATTCCAGGTTTTATCAACATGTTAAGATAAATAGGAGGCGGAGTCGTGCACACTTGGCAACTGACAGCAAGTCCAATAATCGAAATCCGTGCGCTCATATATTTAACAAAAACACAATCAGATCATGCATGATAACAAACCAAATAAATTGCATGCCCTTTTGCAGAGGCTTATTTTATATAATGGCAGCAGAAACATTTTCAGATTTATCTTTCATCTAAATCGGCACCATTTATATGTTTTGTCCAAAGATCCGTAAATTAATGTAAGATCGAATATTCTAGATTTGAAGCTTTCGTGACTGCAAGGATCCATACTCTTTGGTTCTATTCGGTAAAGTCACGTAGGTAAAAAATAAAACAACAAAAATCACGACGTTTCGGCCACAACACAAGCGGCCTTCATCAGGTGAAGGGACCAGACTGTCTCGAGGACGGCGCTGGAGTGAAACACAGCCAAGCTCAGACCGCGACCTTTAAGCTGTGTGAGAGTAATTATGCGAATTCCTTTGTCAAGGCACCTTAATTACTCTCACACAGCTTAAAGGTCGCGGTCTGAGCTTGGCTCTGTTTCACTCCAGCGCTGTCCTCGAGACAGTCTGGTCCCTTCACCTGATGAAGGCCGCTTGTGTTGTGGCCGAAATGTCGTGATTTTTGTTGTTTTATTTTTTACCTACGTGACTTTACCGAATAGAACCAAAGAGTAAGATCGAATACACATGGTATTATAGCTAAAGGCTTGCAAACAAACTGTTTCTCTTCGGCAGGTAATAGGACATTAGTGACAATCATGAAGCAGTCCAGCTACAGCTACACTGCTTCATCATTGAATACACAACCGCTTGTCTAAATTGTGTATGCATTTTGCTGGTACAGGGCTTAGTCAGTTTACTTTCGTAAAAACACAAGCAAACTTACAATAAATTAACATTTGTCAACACAAGTGGTTTCATTTATTCACAATTGTTGTTGTACCCTATTAGAATGTTTAATTAATTATCGTACCTTGTACTTTCCAATGCAGCTGGTTTAAATAAAAGCCATAGATTCTCTGCAAGTGCCTGAGGATATGTTTATATTGGATCTGTTGAATTGCAAGCCCTGTGTACTGCTGAGTTTATTTTTCCATGTGTATGCAACTGTGGTAGAATCTCGGAAAAGAGGAATCCATGATAATGCACACTTTGTATAGCTGTGACAAATTTTGAATTGTCTAATATAGCTGGATCTCTGTGGACATACAAAAAATGCTCTGCTGAACATCCAAGGAGCATATTTGAATACATTTCCACAATTCCCCTTCATAAAGAAGAAAAACCGTGACATGTCCCAGTACAATACATTCCATTAGGTTTGGATTATAGAGATACTTTGCGTTACAGAAAGCATTACAAATGTACATAGTGCTTATGTTTAGAGTTGAATTAATTCCATTCTGAATACAAAGCCAATATCATATTTCGAGACCGCGCCCCCCCCCCCACCACCCTCTCATGCTTTCGGATGATCTATCTCTCACCCTTGGGTAACATCCCTCTCCAGCTGCTCATTCATTGAGTGCCCACAGGTAGAGTTCCAGCGTTGAGCTCATCAGCGCAATCAGGGCAGGCAGCATTGAAGCTGTGCATCCCGAGGGCACTGGGCTTCATGCCGTCACATACTTGGCCTAACGCGGGCCTCTGCGTCACAAAGCAACTGCACATTTTAAAATAAGCGTTCACAAATTTTTCTTGCACACTTCTCATAAGTACTTACACATTATCACGCTGATTATTAATGTTTGGTTGCTGTGTTTTTTTCGCAAGTACAGTGCGTGTGGTCAGTGTATGTCACGTAAATACATTGTAATGCAGATAAGTAGAGTGTATTGCAAGTACGGTTCTAGAATGTGTCAAATATTTTCACGCCGAATGAATATGCCAACTTGTCCAATACTATTCACCCCCTCCCCCCACTTCTCCCCTCTCATCTCACTCTTCTTCATGTGCTTTCCACTCCAGAAACCAAGGCTTGTCAAAATCTTCCGTCAGCCCCTGTTCAATGGAAGTGCACTCCTGTGCCCGTGTGGTGTGGCTATCTTGCCCCCCATGGCTGTCTATATTCTCTGTGAAGTGTCTCCTAATGCACCTTAACTTTAAAACACAACATGTGTACCTTCCTTTTCGGTTGTCCTCATAATGCACATCCTGCTCGTGTTCACGAAATTTTGAGATGAAGTTACAATGCAGACATTTAAATACAAATTCCACTGTCATGTGTGTTGCTGTAAAGACACACCACTGGTCTACACATTTGATCTCATGAATACATTACCCATGCAATTGTAAGTTCATAGGTTATGCCACTGAGAGACATGGTGTATGCAGATGATGCAGGTTTGTTAGCAAGGACCTTGAGCTAGGGTCATGTAGCCCTTGGTAGTATTTAGACAATGAGACTGGACAGATATTAAAATGAGCTTCCTTGAAACAACACAATTCATCAAACCATTCACTGTACATTCATATTGTCTGGATGGTGACTCAAATTACAAACTAATTTTCGTGTTACAAACTGACATGATATGGTTGTGTATGTAGAACATATACAGATACAACTTTTATGAGGAGCACTACAATATACATTAAAGATAAAATCTACATATTAACCAATTCTAGTCCCGGGACTTGGTGTAAGAATATACATCTTGGAAATTGTGAATTTTCTTGTTGAGTTAACAGACATAATGGACCTGGTGGTCACTTATATACATGCCTTAAAGGCAAACGTGTTTATTGTTACAAACAGTGGAGGATAACCAGCGCAACCATAAAGAAGACTGTGGAGGACTCGTTCTCATTAAGATTCGAGCATAAAACCGAGTGAAAAACCGATTCCTAACTGGTAACTACTGATTGTTCGGTTGACCTTAAAACCACATCACCGCAATCAATGACTGGTTTCATAGTGAAGGTGACAAGTTGGCAATTATTTTTGGAATGAAGGCAAGATATATTTCTGAAAAAGGAGCCTAGTTTCCCATGAATTTATTCATGAGGTTTTGTACATGTATAGGTGATTGTATGCATTGTAGTTGAACATTCTGCAGCTCTTGCAAAACCATACAAGAGAAGCGGAACCGGAACTATAAATACTTTAGGAAGGATATAAATGAGCTTTGGCTGAGACGGCAGCCGAGTTGCAAGTCAAAAACTGAAAATGCATGAAAAGTGTGCGAAAAGTTAAACGTAACAAAGCATCAGTGGTGCCAGGGAATGTATTGCTTGGCATGGCTAAAAGGAGCAATAGAAGATGCAGCCTTAATTGAGAAAAAGCAAAGCCATTCCCTGGAATTACAGAGAACGACTCAGGATAGAACTGATGATGCTGGTGCACACCTGGAATCCAACACTGTAAAGGCGAGGGGTTGGTGGATCACACAAACGGCATGAAGCTCCATTTCCCGTGGGGCATCAAGGTCGCCACAGCCCAGCTCGACAGGATAAGGCAGTAGAGCAAGTAGATTGCTCTTCATATATTTATATCGGATGGAGTGTTGCCCCATCAAACACGTGGGTTTACTCTGGTCACTCAGATTTCCTTCCACGTATATAATCACTCATTCATGGAGTTGGCCATTCATTTTAATTGAGGCTCATAGAGCTTGAGCAACTGTTGGTGCCAACACTGGCTGTCTTTCCCCCTTTCTGTGGGTTTTCGTGCCTCTTAATATACATTAACAAAAGAGATGAACCGAGAAAATGTTCTCTACAGCTAACAGACT
The DNA here is from genome assembly GCF_048934315.1 of Petromyzon marinus. NCBI lineage: Eukaryota > Metazoa > Chordata > Hyperoartia > Petromyzontiformes > Petromyzontidae > Petromyzon > Petromyzon marinus. The sequence goes on along the minus strand of NC_133667.1, from coordinate 20,875,057 downwards.
TGGGGGCAAGATGGTTGAAAATGCAGTCTTAGAATTTACGGAGAGCTGCAGTGTAAGACAGTCAGTAAAGAAGGAAATCTTTATATTCTTAGTTCTTTCGGTAAAGTCACGTTGAAGGGAAACAGACTTGTTTCCCTTCAACGTGACTTGTTGTTTCCCTTCAACGTGACTTTACCGAAAGAACTAAGAATATGAATTACTGTAGTCACGAAAGCTTTAAATCGAAATTTAAGGAAATCTTTGTTTAAGAATAACACATTTTACCTGCAGAATCTCTTGAAATGGAACATATTGTTTGCAAGGGTGTCCCGGATGTCAAATGACGCATGCATATAAAACACATCACGGTGTATATTTCCACACATAAAAAAATCTACAAATTATACAGTATACAAAATATATGTATACAATCCATTATCATGGTTCATACATATCCACTGCACATTTCGTCATTTGTTTCCACTTGGCTCCGACCCGTGTCAATATGCTCAAGTAGTGCACATCTTTCTGGCACCAATCTCTTACGCCATCAAGCCATTCTCTTTTAGGTCTTCCTCTTTTTCCGGTTCCTTCCATTTTTCTGAACAACACACTTATATCTGCTTTGGTTCTTTCGGTAAAGTCACGTAGAATGAGAATAAAATAATAAATTGATAAAATAAAATAACACAATAATATTCTCACGACGCTTCGGCCACAACACAAGCGGCCTTCATCAGGTGAAGGGATGAGACTGTCTGGAGGACAGCGCTGGAGTGAGAAAGCCACGCTGAGATCACGACCTTTAAGCTGTGTGAGAAGAAACAAAGCGCCTTGACAAAGGAATTAGCATATAATTTAGCATTGAAATGGCTGAGTGATTAGCTTGTGACTGGTCACAGAAAAGGCTATGTTAAAGTTAAAGCATACACATCCGCAAACGCACCCCTTGACAAAGGAATTAGCATAGAGTTTAGCATTGAAATAGCTAAGTTAAAGTATACACATCCGCAGAGGCACTCCTTGACAAAGGAATTAGCATAGAATTTAGCATTGAAATAGCTGAGTGATTAGCTTGTAACTGGTCACAGAAATAGCTATGTTAAAGTCAGAGCATATACATTCACCGAGGCACCTAGTACAAATCAAACAGGAGAATTTAGCATTGAAATAATTAGGCGAATTTAGCATTGAAATAACTGTGTGATTAGCTTGTGACCGGTCACAGAAATGGCTATGTTGAAGTTAGGGCCTACACATCTGAGCTATTCACAGTAACTGGGTATACAATACAATATATAATGAATGCTATATAGTGAACCAATAAAAAATACAAAAATATAAATTGCCTCAATGTTATCAATAAACTCTATATTCTCCAATCAGCTAAGCTACCAATAATAAGTCGTTATATATTACAATGCTATATGGCGAAAAATGGGTGGATTCTTACCCTCAACTTTAGCAACACGGATAGCTACGGGTCCCGTTCAGACGGACGAGTTCATCCATGGTCGGAACAGAGGAGGGGGAGAGAGACAGCTGTGAGGCGCTGTTATACTCCATGTTGTAAACCATACCATTAACCGTGGTGTGAGAGGTATTAAGAGTCAATGCCAGCAAAAGAGCTGCGGTCTGAAGGTCATCGTAAAATGCAATTAATTAAGAACAGAAATGGTTTAAAACATCTTTCCAATGGTTACTAAGCCAGAATCCATCTTCTCGGTTGAAATTGTCTCTGTGCTTGTATATGTGAATGGCCTCATGAACGAATCTCTCATGGTAGCTGGTTGGTTTGCAAAGAACCTCCGTCTTGGAGAAGTCAATGTCATGTGAGCCCACTGAATTATTACAGTGATCTGCCACGGCAGAGGAGTTCGTTCTACCGTGTTTCAAGTCTGCTTTATGTTCGCGGATGCGGTCCGAGATATGTCGTTTGGTTTCTCCAATGTAGCTACTACCACAGAGGCACTTTAGTTTGTAAACGCCCGGGTACTATATGTCTGGAACAGCATCTTTTACAGATGGAAATCTGTAAAAGATTGTCTGGAACAGCATACATGCATGGTCGTTGAACTTCTTTCACACCGTACGTAGCCAACCGTGCTCATCGGAGCCAATAGTCAATGAGCTGGCACACCAAGCATTTGATAAAGCTTTAAGTGGGCCTTTCAAACTGGCTATCCCATTCCTTTGCACTACGTGACTGGCTTTTCCCTTCAATTAACTCTCAACAGAGACCAACTTCCATCTGTAATAAAGCTGATGAGGCCCATCCGGTTATTCTTCCCTGTGACAATCTGACTAAAAATCTGTCTATTAACCCATCTCCAACCCATTATAACGCATTGCATTATGAGTGCATAATTGTGTAAATCACCTTAATTCTGCATTGCATGCCACCTTATGAAGTATAAAAATTTAAACAATACAATGGTCAAAATGATTCATCACAGGAAGCATATATAACAAAGTGAGTGTGAAGTTTATATATAAACAGTACAGAAAATAGAGTAGAGCTTATTTTTATACTGATGACAGATACATGACCCTGGGACATCCCTTGAATGTGGAGATGCTGTGCCACTGGTTATAATGGTGAGCAAGAGATTGCATTAGCATACCATTATTATCATCCACTCACCCCCACAGGCAGCTGGCTGTGATTAATTTCCTTTCATATGCAGGAGACTACCTCACATCTTTCATGGAAGAACAAAATCATAAAAGTGAGCTTCAAGAAAATGGATTTCAACTTTTATTATTTTGCTTTTAAGACAAATTGCACTGACTTTTTTTTAAATTAGTGGTTACAGAAAATTAAGTAAGTTAGGCACTTGGGTGAGCATAATGTCAAATGTGTTTTAAGTCTCAAACTGTAGGCACAATTTAAGCTATGTTAAGTTGGTGGGGTGGGTGGGATGGTTGAGGAAGAAGGTTGGTCAAAGAGTACAGCAAATGGAATATGCCTACGAGGGGAAGTAATTGCATGTGTAATCATAATGTGCTGCACACAAGACAGCCACAAAGTAGGATTCCATCAATTTAATGCACGTAATTATTTAATGGGTTGTCCATTTTAAATGAATATTTCCTCTAGAGCCATCAGCCATTATCTGTCCACTGCTGGATGGCAGCCTCCGCTAGACGCTGCTGCCATCCCTAATAGTCCAGTGCTGCTACTATGCAGCTCGCTGCTGCACGTGAACTATTTTCATCGCAGTGGCTTCCTCATGGACTCTCCTCTACCGGCGATTTCGTCACAAGTCTCGTCTATTTGGACATCGTCTCATCCAGCAATGTTTCTTTGCCCAAGGCCAATTTAATTTTATGAATAGTCAATGTAATGTTTATGATTTGTGTTCCCTGATCCACGTACTTTTTACTTTCTCTCAGGTTAATCCAAGCATGCATATCTCAATGATTGAAAACGTTCCCCTTCAGGAAAAATTGTATATTGCTTTTCATGATCAAATCCTTTTCTTCCAAAAGGCACCATCCTGCTCTTGTTCTCCTCTTCATTTTATAGGTCTGATTCTGATTTTCTTTCAATAACTGCCCTAAGGACACATTCTGATGTCCTTTAAACGACTATTTTATTTTGTTTGGCAAAATGTATTGCACATTTTTTTGTTTTACTCATATATCTATTTTGAGTCAAACGGTGCAGCCATTTTGACGTTTTTCAATAATTTCTTTGAATTCATGTTCAATACCGTAAACTGAGATGATGGCTTAAACTCCATTTTTGTTTAAGCCTTTATTTCTCCAATCTGATATTCAGAAGACACCTTCTAATTTTGCAGTAAATATCCCTGGCGAGGGTATATCTACATGATTTGTATTTTTACTGCACTCTTCATGCAATATCAATATGGCTCGCCATTCTGTATTTGTAAATGTTTTGTATGTTTAAATCTTGACTTAAAGCTTTTGTGACTGCAGGAATTCATATTCTTTGGGTCTTTCGGTAAAGTCAAGTAGATAGAAAAATAAAAATTTGTAATAAAACAATAACAATATCACGGCGTTCCGATCGCAACACAAGCAATATTTTGATTTAAAGCTTTCGTGACTGCAGTAATTCATATTCTTAGCTCTTTCGGTAAAGTCACGTTGAAGGGAAACAATAAAATAATAATATATATAAAACAATAAAAATTCTCACGACGTTTCAACCATAACACAAACGGTCATCATCAGGTGTGAAAAACCCAACGGCAAGAAACATTTGAAAGAAGTGGCGGTTTGCATTAATTAATTTATTTTTAAACGGTGTATTTATTTATTTAAAAAAACGTTACCACCACGGGCAGCAATTTGGCAGTTTATTTAGAAGGACGAGTCCATCTATGTTCTGAAAATGTATGCTGTCAGACAGCATACATTAATTGTTCGTCTCCCCCCCTCCTCTTTTCAGAACATAGATGGACTCATCCTTCTAAATAAACTGCCAAATCGCTGCCCGTGGTGCTAACGTGTTTTTAAATAAATAAATATAAATACACCGTTTAAAAATAAATCAATGCAAACCGCCACTTCTTTCAAATGTTTCTTGCCGTTGGTTTTTTTCACACCTGATTATGACCGTTTGTGTTATGATTGAAATGTCGTCAGAATTTTTATTGTTTTATATATATTTTATTATTTTATTGTTTCCCTTCAACGTGACTTTACCGAAAGAGCTAAGAATACAAGCAATATTTTAACCTGATGACGATTGCTTGTGTTGCGATCGAAACGCCGTGATATTGTTATTATTTTATAAAATTGTATAATTTTTCTATCTACGTGGCTTTTATATGGTTATTTATATATTTATTATTTCTTGCTTTATGACAACTTTGATGACTGTTTTAGTTTCCACTCGATGAAATTCCTTTTTAGAAATCGATCAAAGTATTTGACGTGCGTTTCTCTGTTATATGATGTAGTTGATAGTGCCCCCCCCCCCCCTGCAATGTGAATCATTAACACTTACAAATTCAGGAATAAGCTATACCTCTTTAAACAAAATAAAAAAACATCACTTTTCATTCTAACACAGGTGTCCGCTGCCAATCTTATGATTTATCGGTAATTTTTGGGTTAGGTTATGGTTGTAAAGCTGGTTTTCATTGTTGTATAATTCTGCCACATACAAATATCGTCACTCATTATGGATACAATGATGAAAGTACTTATTGATTAAATAGATTCTTACATTTATGTTTGCACTGAATTATGTATGTAAGAATTATTGTTTTTTTTTTATATGTTGTATGTAATGGGTTACGTGACCCCAGACGCCACTCAACGTGCTATACACACAACAACACTGTATGTACTATTTATACTGTATATATCAAAAACATATTATTACATCGAATCGCAAATCTTGATAGTTCATTAAATCGAATTGGAGATTAATTATGACAATCAATAGTTGGGCCAATTCAAAGCAATGACGGCATCTTTTTTATCATAAGAAAATGTGCATTTATAAAGAAAAACGTGTATATCCAAGCCATACATGGCTTAATAGTATCATCAGCAAGCTCATACTGTGGCTAACACCGTTTATGTCACTTGTGGTCAGTAGGCCAGCCTTGTAAATATGAATTCATGGTTTATAAATCAGAAACATATATAATGATGTCGTCAAAATTGAGTTATGCAGCCAATTTAGGATTACAGAACTACCATGTGACATTTACTACAAAGAATAAACAATGTCCATGATCCATACATATGCTGTAGTACTGCATACGATGCCATAAATCACTGACCCCAAAACACTGAATGATGAATGGCAGCCAAATCAATCTAAAGCGTTTCTGAAAATAGACCTGTTAGTGGAAGCAAGCAGTGGTAAAGGCACATACATTTTTTTCATTGCATATGTAAATCCTGAGAGAGTTATAATATTAGAGGGACTTAGAGGGACTATACATATTTAACTCGATGTATAATATTACATTTTTATACCAAAGTTAGCATGGCACACTCAATATACACACAGGGCTCTTTTCAGATATCGGAGTAAATTATACAAAAAAACATTTAGCATAAAAACCATTCCGTGCAATTTGCATCACAATATACCTCCAATGTGTCACTTTCTTACCAGAGGAAGAGTTCATTGAAGAATACAGGCTACCCATTAAGCAAGGGCTGGATCACTGTTTAGATACTATCGACAAGTAAGCATGAGGTTTACACGAAGTGAAAGATGTATAGACTTATGAAATATAATGCTGACCATACAAATAAAACACAAAAATGATCAAAATGAAGATATAACCAAGACCATTAACTGTCGAACAGTTGACATCATAACTAAACATAAACAAATATTTTACCAGGTAAGGCCCACTAATCTATGTAGCCCTTTTTCAGAAGCGACCTGGCCTCAAATTATAGCTCAACGAAGTGGCTCATCATGTGGAAATGTATCGCAGCCAAATACTTTAAACGCGTGTTTCTAAATGTGGAAGGAAAAACCGGAGGACCTGGACAAAAATACACACGACAACTGGGAGAACATGCAAACTCCAAATATATGCAGGCATCAGTTTGGGATCGAACCCACGGCTTCCTGTATACCAGGCGAGGTAGTTAACATCTCACCACCACGGCACCCCATAACTGACAGCATTCCACTGTCAGGTTTTCCGCAACTTGTAAATGGCCATTCCAAGGCCTGTCGCATTAATCTGCCTATAGACATCCTGCACACACGTGTTTCACTGGCACAATCCTCCTCCCTGGATCGTGCATTGTGCTGGCCCCATCACTTCCGTTAACACGTGTGCTGCTTTAAATGGGTGCTCAATGGCAGCACCTCGTGCATGTCTTTGTGTGTGCGTCTTTATTGTTGTGTGCATTTAGTTGTGAACGTCGCACACTGGGGAGGCGAAGGCGGCCGAGCGTGGTGTTGGCCACCTATACCCACGTGTCCCGTATCGGCCTTCATAGGTGCTCGCTAACAGCACTTGCCTCCAGCAGTCCGTTCAGAGTATACGGGGATCTTTGTCTTTGTTTGTGTGCATTTGTGTATGTCTTCCGATGATGAAAATGTGTTGTGTATGCTGTGTACGTATTGTGTGAATTCATATGTATATATGTATTTGTAGGCTGTGTGGGATGGATTCAAAAGGGATTAGATAATTATGTCAGTGACTCAGCCATCGTGTTTTAGACCTTGTGATTGCCCAGGAAGCCACGAACCACTGTGACAAAACTGTTCCAAGCCGCTTTCTCCTCACAAGTGAGCTTCTTGGGGAATTCATTGCACTCCAGGATCTTCTTTATCTGTGGTCCGACAAAGAAACCGGCTTTGACCTTTTCCTCAGACAGCTTAGGGAAGAAGTCTTGAAGGTACTTGAAGGCTGCCGACTCCTTATCTACAGCTCTGACATTGTTTCATAAGGCCAAATTTAATGTGCAGTGGTGGCATCAGCACCTTCTGGGGGTCCACCAGTGGCTCCCACTTGACGTTGTTCCTCCTCCTTGTTTTATTTTATTATTTTATTCTCATTCTACGTGACTTTACCGAAAGAACCAAAGAAGTTGTTCCTCCTCACAGAGAACTCGGTCCGCTGTGGCCAGTCACGCCTGTGGTAGTGCGCCTTGGTGTCTAAATCTTTTGTAGTCATGTTTGTATTACTTTAGTATAAATACATGTTAATTTTGATTCATATGTTGTTTTTTCTGACTTCATGTGAACGAAAAGACACAAATTCGCCCGTTTTCTCATTGAAAATAGGTACATTTCTAAATATAATTGTCCTGATCAAAAAAGCAAAGTTTGTGGGGAATAATATCCATTTTCTGTACTTTTGAGTCATAAGCAATTAGGAAATAACACTGACTACCCAGGAACGAAACAACATTTGTTACACAGTGTAATAATAATTTAAAATAATACATCGCCCTTCTCAGGGCGTAGATGAACTGCTCCTTGGCACCTCCTATTCACTCTCCTGCACTAAGCAGCATGGAGAAGTATGGTCAAACAACACCCACCATGATCGACACAGCATAGGTACACCTTCATCTGATCATTACCAAACACTTCTTCTTCGGCTGTCCATCGCGAACGATTATGACTACGGAGAACAGCCCGCAGCTTTTTTCCCGAGCGCTGGTGGGGATGAGAGTCCCAGCCCTTGAGTGGACGCATCGGCCGCACTGTGGGCAATAATTGCTCGTTTGCTCGATGGGATTTGTGTCGTGCCGCTGCTGGTATCGATACTTTTTTGATGCGTTTTTTCCCTCCTTTTCTCTTCAACCCACTTGACCGAGTCAGCTACAGCACTTTTCAACTGCTTACGGTTGGCTGCTATTTCCTCCCATTTTTCCACATTGATATTGGCTGCAGTGAGGTGTTTTTTTTAGGACGTCTTTGTAGCGCAGTGTTTGGCCACCAGGAGCATGCTTTTCCTCTTTGATTCACCGTAAAGAAGGATTTTAGGGAGCCGATATTCTGGCATTCAGGTTACGTGCCCTGATCATCTCAACTGAGAGGAGGTAACCATCGCCTCTACACTGGGAATTCCGGCTCTCGCCAGCGCCTCGTTGCTTGGAATTCGTTCTCGCCACTTGATCCTCATGACTTGGTGGTCTCAAATATCTCAGCGGTAGGCTCGTCGGTTTCTTCAGGCGTCATGTGCAAATAGTGTCAATGTTTCTGCAGAGTAAAGCAGTGAAGGCATTGCCACTGCTCTGCAGACCTTTGGTGATGTTGACCCCATACTGGGACCAAAGACGCTTATTTTAGATGTAGATTGAAGGCGTAATGAGATCTCAGTGCCTACGGATTTGTCGTTAGACGCGGTGCTTCCCAGGTAAATGAATAAGTTCGCACACCTGAGAGCTTAGCCATCATATTCTTGGTTCTTTCGGTAAAGTCACGTAGAAGGGAAACAACAAAACAATAAGAAAAAATATTAAACAATAAAATTCTCACGACGTTTCGACTGCAAACACAAGCAGTCATCGTCGGGTGTGAAAACCTGTGTGAAAACCTGATGATGATTGCTTGTGTTGCAGTCGAAACGTCGTGAGAATTTTATTGGTTTATATATATTTTTTATTGTTTTATTGTTTCCCTTCTACGTGACTTTACCGAAAGAACCAAGAAAGCTTTAAATCAAAAGCTTAGCCATTGATAAATATTTTTGAGTTATGTTGTTCACATGTTGTTTGTTTGCTGGTTGTAACATCTCAGTCTTATTTCTGTTGCTTTTATTTGCCCAAATTGGTTAAACTACAGCAGCAGTTAGTGATTTCTTGCTACGTTTTTCCGGGGGTGAGGAATTAAGGCTGTGTCATTGGCAACTAATAAGTTCTCCGACACACTGTTCTCTCACTTTCGTGTTAGTATGTAGCCTGGCCAAATTAAATAGCTTGCAGTCGCTCCAGGTTCGTATGTAGATACCAGTGCTAAGATTTACACTCGTGGTTGTGAGCACTGCTGCAAGAAAGAGAGTGAAGAGGGTGGGGCCCAGAACGCATCCCTGTTTCACTCCATGGCAAATGTGAAAAGGGTCTGTCACATTTCCTGCGACTGATACCGTACCAGTAATGTTGTGATGGAACTGTCTGATGACGTTGACAAAGTGCTCTGGACATCCATAGGCTCTTAGAACATTCCAGCGTGTGTTTCTGTCCACCGTGTCGAAGGCCTTTTGAGAAATCGACACAAAAACATACAGGTCTTGGAGCTGCTGAGCAGCTTTTTCTTGTATTTGTCTAAGGGTGAAAATCCTGCCATTTGTTGAACTTGCTGCACAAAAACCACACACTCTCAGGTAGGACTTCCAGCCCATTCAGGAGTATCTTGGCAAGGATCTTCCCTGCTATTGGCAGAAGGGAGATACCACGATTTTTTTCCACAATTTGATCTGTCACTTTTGCACGTGTGTATTATAATAATGAGTGCATCTTTGCATTCCTGGGGAAGCTCTTGTTTATCCAAGCAGGTATTGCAGAATGTTAGCAGCCTGCACTTTCACGCCTCCTTGTTTGTACACTTCTGGTAAAATTTAATCTTGTTCAGGATCCTTGCCACACCTGGTGCTCTTTATGGTGGTCTTGCACAGACAAATGATTCACATGATTAGGAGACGATGCAATTCAAGATTCAGGTTTTTTTTTACAATTCAGTGCATTAGAGTGCATTTGGTTGCTGTGTAAATGTAAAAAATAAAATACTGTAGATATGACATCGAAAGTAACTCTCGTGCACAATTGAATACATGTAATTGACACATTATTGCACTACTAGTGAATGAATACTTCGTTATAAATCAGCACCAATGCCTACTATGTAAAGGTGTCAATGGTTTATGAATGAGAATGGTACAATCTAATAATTTCCATTTTAACCAAATGCAAATGAGGGTGCCAGATTTGAGGTTTTTGCAAGTTTTCTGTGGAAAAAAGTAAACGGGGAATGTAACTGGAGGCAAGACCTAATATTTTCAAATAAATACGCTCTAATTGACCTGAATGAGAAATGAACGTTAGTTTCAAACAAAAATTACAAGCCTACGTGTTAAACAATGTATAAATTACAATCTCTAAATTACAATATATATCATTAGACCTCCGTTGCTAGTACCAAAATGTAATAATAGGGTTTTTCCCCTTTTTTCTGGCAACAAAACTGAAACCTTTTTACAAGGGTCCATGTCTGCATTAACCACAATACCTGCAGTCAAAATGCAAAAAAAACATACTATGATAATATATGCATTGTCCTTGAAACTGATTGGTCCACACCAAGGGACGGCTTTCTTTTGAGCCTCGACCCAATTGGTGCTCGACCAGGTGACGCCAAAAGGCGTGATTATAGTAGGTATTAGGAGCAGGTATTGTCGTTAATGCAGACATGAATCCTCGTAAAAAAAGGTTTCAGTTTTGTTGCCAAAAAAAGGGGAAAAACCCCCTATTATTTCAATATATACCTTTCTATTGTAGAAAAATCTAGTCCTCAAAATTATTCAATCGTATGTGTATTTTGTGTACGTAACGCAGTGTTCATAGCGATGGTGGGGAGGTTGTTTTTGGTCTCATCGAAACAGTTTAATTGCAGGTGCAAGTCTCCCCCAAGTGGTAGGTTTTTGGTTCACAGAAAATTCTACAATAAAACTCAACCAAATCTTGACTTAAGCTTTCGTGACTGCAGGAATTCATATTTTTTGCGTCTTTTGGTAAAGCCACGTAGATAGGTTAAAAATGTTTTTTACAAATTAACAAAAAAACACGATGTTTCGATCACAACACAAGCGATCGTCTTCAGGTGGAAGACGATCAGGTGGAAGACGATCAGGTGGAAGACGATCGCTTGTGTTGTGATCGAAATATTGTGGTATTTTTTATTTTTTTATTTTTTTTACCTAAATACCCAAAGAATATAAAAACTAAGCTATTATTTTATATTTCCAGATCTTAGCTCTTTTTTCAGATGCGACCTGGCCACAAATGATAGCTCAACGAAAGGCTTATCCTTTGGAAATTTATAGCAGCCAAATACTCTAAAAGCATGTTGGTAAATGTGGACGGAAAAACCGGAGGACCCGGAGCAAAATCCACTCGGCCACGGATAAAAAATGCAAATTTCAAATATAAAGGCGTCAAGAGTCTGGGTCGAACCCACGACCTGCTGCATACAAGGCGCTCCTAATACCTACTATAATCACCCAGGAATGTCCTTCACGCTCGTGACGTCACTCCACGTCGACCAGCCCCCTCATTAATAATAATTTACCGTCCTCCACATGGACCCGCCCCTCATTAATAATCATGAGCAGGTGACGTCACTCCACATGGAGACCCCTCCCCCCCCTCATTAATAAGCATGAGCAGGTGACGTCACTCCACATGGAGACTCCCCCTCATTAATATTCATGCGCTGGTGACGTCACTCCACATGGAGACCCCCCCCCTTCATTAATAATCATGAGCAGTTGACGTCACTCCACATCGAACAGCCCCCCTCATTAATAATCACTATAAGGTGACGTCCTCCTAACGGTCACCCCCCTCACCATTAATAATAATTAGGGGGTGACGTCACTCCACATGGGGGGGAAGGGGGCCGAGGTGCCTCCTCCCCCCTCGGCGTCAACTTACAACCCTCACTACAAAGGCAGAACCCTCACGTCACGTGATCTCCGTCACGCTATTGAGACATCAAAGTAAAAAGGACGTAATGATGAACGAGGGATTATAACCTTTATATGAAATAGGTCTGTGTCACTGCGCCCTTACAAATTGCATGCGAATTAATGCAATGACTATCACGTCGCAGTCAGCTTTTCGCTTGCAAGTTTCAGATTTACTGAAATACACCCGTCATTGGACGGGTAGTGTACAATAATGTACAATCGTACTGTATTCCCATATTGATGGATGCAAGCAATCAATGTTTATTTGTTACACGGAAAGTCCCATTTATCCAGTTATCCTGCTAGTGCGCAAGGGAGATCAGTGGTGTGTCAGCACAGAACCAGAACAACATTCAGGATTATGTCCATTCCAGCAGTAACCACCATCCCTTGTTTTATAAAGCCGCCACCTGCAAGTTTACAAAAAGTGTCAAACTTTACAGATTTCCCTCTGCTTGTAGTCATTGCTAATATTATTAGGCTATGTTACACTGACAGAAATATAAATCAGCCAAATTAAAACCCATAAACCCATTTCGTATACTGAATGTGCATGTACATTAGGTTGACAAAGCATAATGAACTTATATGTAAATACAAATAACCTGTGATACTTTCCAAAATGTGTTCTCCTCAAAGGTTTTCTTTTAGTAAATCTGTATTACCTGCGGTGACATGGATCTGAAACACGGACATTAGCGAAGAAAGTGGAACGTTTGCAACAAACTGTAAAGTGTGCAATATCTGAACATTTGTTTTAAAGAAGCATGAACAAGTGCACTCTTGGATTTACACAGAAAGACAGGAAGAGGAACGTATTGATTCGAGTAGAGTGATTGTGCTTGAGCAGGATGCATGCCTTAAATGGATAATGGCACCGATGGTCAATACTGATGGAGTGGCAGCCAAGGAATGGAATTTGCTCGATAACGTCTACCTGGGAAACGGAGCTATGAAATAAGCTCGTGTGCAGGAGCTGCATGGATTGTTATATCACTTTTAAGTATCGTGTAGAAAGATGCTTTATAAACGTAATTTATTATTATTATTCGCGTACGGGACGGTCATGGGTTGGGGTGCCTTCACCCAGAAGTGGCTTGATGATGGCTGATGATGATGATTAACCTTATCTCCTGAGTCGCAGTCCCAGTCTAACGCTATTGACAATTACTTTCTTCCGAGGACATTTGCATGTTCAAAAGCATCACGCAATCCATGCTAATGTCGTGGTCTTTCTTCCTTGTATCAAGATTCCGGTTCACCTTCGAAAACTGCCCGAGGTAGAACATACTCTTTTTTTCCCCACTTGTCTTTCCGACAGATGTCTTCAAATATTTAGCGGACTTGTTCAACGAGACTTTTGTTTTACCCATGTTCGCCTTGAGCCCAACTTGGCGGACACCTTTATTACGTTCATGAATCCGTTTCCTTTATTTCATTATCATCGGATGTTCTTGAAGATGCTTTCCAAAAATCGTACTATACAAATAAAGGCAAACTCCTGAATGTAGAAAATAGTTTATAGTGCAGAACATTTAGCTTTCTCCTTAGCAAAGCACACACTATCATCTATGAGAATAAGATAATTAAATAGACATGATTCTCTTAATTTGTGGATAACAGAAATTTGGGCCAACATTTATGTTTGTCATGATATAACAATATAGTGGACATGTGATTTGCAGTAAATGTCTGTTTTCAGATATAAGTTTAAAATTCCTTTTATTTGGTAAAATGATAAGGAAAGAAGTTGTACTATAGTTTAAACGTTCTTCATATAGCTGGATAAGTGCTAGCTCGTTTATATGCAATTGTTTGTTTATCTTAATATAAGCATTTGTTAAGTTTCCGTGTCTGTTATCACTCAGTCAGGCTCTAGAAGTAGCATGGATGCAAATATTCACAGGATCAAAACATCATTGCATTGCTTTGTTGCTTATTGTGTGATGTTTAATGCACGTCGATGCAAAATGAGATGTTGAGCCAGTGAACAGTGCTACCAGGGATAGAAACGTCTATGAAGACTGTAATATTACAAAATCTGTCTGGGTGGTGCTGTGGTTACAGTGCCTGACTCACAGTCATAATCCCTATAGGAGATAGATTAGCCCGTCTTCGTTTCAGGGTCGATAATACGATGACCACTTGTTAGGAAGTCGGCGATAGTCATCCTATGAAGGGACTGTCCGCCATAATACAAATGTGGAATGTCCAACAATTGCTCATAGTACGGTTGTCACCTTTTCCACAGATCAAATCTATAGTATTTAAATATATACGGTATACATATTTCTCAGTCAGCCTAGAGATATTAAAACATCGCAGTACAAATCAATTCCTGCCACCCGAACACAAAGGATGCCAATTTCCCAACCGTCTCGGTCAAACCCTGACAGTTGGAAACCCTCACTCAGACTCACCAAATAGTGCCTGCCCTCTGCTTGTCTGTGGAGTAAAAAATGTGACTTTGCGACTAAAATCTCAATAAGCATACTGTCTGCTTCCTCCATGCATATTTAGTCTAAATAATATTAATACCACGTTTCATGTTTGCTCTTTACGTGTGTATGCCAAGATAAATGTATTGATGTTATAAAGAAACTAGAAATATATTACACTTTAGAGTGTTGGTAAGGGGTTCAGAGTCAATTCGATGTAAAATCACATTGCATTGAATGATCAAAATGATGTGCAAATGACCAAAGTTATCGGATCGAGATGATATTATTGAGATAACAATGCAATCGATAACTAGTCTATTCACCAGGTAAAGCACACAGAGATATTCGCTCTATTTCAGTGGTGACCTGGCCACAAATGATAGCCCAACGAAGTGTCTTATCATGTAGAAAGGTATAGCAGCCAACTACTCTGAACTCATGTTTTTAAATGTGGAGGGAAAAGCCGGAGGAGCCAGAAAAAAATGCATGCGACCACGGGGAGAACATGGAAACTCCAAATATACAGGCATCAGGGTCGGGATCGAACCCACGTCATCCTGCATATCAGGCGAGGTAGTTAACATCTCGCTACCATGGCACCCAACTTGGGAAAGAGAGCCACTGAGAATTCCAGAATCTGAAAATTTTACTTAAAAGTCCGGTAAGGTGACAGACCATGATGGCCACCATCCAGCTCATCGAAGTGGCTTATCATCACACGTGGGAATTCATGGAAGCCCAATAATCTAAATGTCTATTTCTAATGTGGAAAGCATGCCCCAGCTGATTGCATTGTTTATGTATCAGCTGATTGCAAAAATAATAGCATGACACATAGTTACTACAATATCTCATTTATGTGGCTAGATAAAATAATATACTGTAGATTTATTAGATGTCATTTACTCAAAAAAATTACATTAAAAAAATTCCATCAAATATTTAAAAGTATAATAGATGAGATTTAAATAAAATATCAAACTTATCTCATTCTACGTGACTTTACCGAAAGATCCAAGAATATGAATCCCTGCAGTCACGAAAGCTTTAAATCAAAACTTATCTCATTGTTACTGTAGCTAACCAGAGTAGCCCCCACTCCATGCCAACTCAAAGGTTTTCAGGTTTTAACCCCATAACGAACCTAGCTTTCTTTTAAATAGTGAATTGGTAAAAATAGAAAAATCCCCTCCCTCCAAAATGTATTTCAATTGCGCTATCGACGTTGTGTCATGTGCCAGCATTCAGAATCTGTGTTCATTTTTAACTCTTATTGCTGGCTGTGCACCACCATGTTTCATTACATAGACTCGGAATGTGACCTTCCAAAGTCCTTACTGAAGTCCCATTTGTAAGTCTTGTTTCTTTTGGTTCAGCGCTGAATTAGGAAGCAGTGAACCTGGTAAAACTGGTGTCCATCGTTTTTCAATGTTGTACTTTAATGTAAGCAGCTTAATTAGGATTTTTAATGCACACCTAAAATTAAAATCCCCTCACGAATTGTTAAAAATACAAAATCACAGAACCTCGCCTGGCCAAGGGATGCGGGGACACACCCCTGGAGCCAGGCCTGCGTTACAGGTCGATCTCAGAGTCGAGCTGCTGCTCCTCCGGATTGAGAGGAGCCAGTTGAGGTCGTTTTGGCACCCGGTAAGGATGCCCCCCCCCCCCCCCCCCCGATAGACTCCAGCTGGATCTCTACCGGGCATGTCCCACTGGGCGAAGACCCCAGCACTGACCCAGGACGCGCTGGCGGGACTATGTCGCTCAGCTGGCCTGGGAACTCCTGGGGAATTCCCCAGGGAGAGCTAGAGTCTGTCGTCAGGGGAAGAGAGGTCTGGACCGCCCTGCCCAACATGCTGTTGCCGCGACCCTCACCAGGATAAATTGGACTGAGAAACGAGCGAACGAACCTAAAAGCTTTAACACGTAGGCTTTCGCGACCAATATCACCCATAATCGAGGTTTTTTTTTGGGGTTAGATCGCGTAAATACATAAATGTGTCGTTAAAACCCGCCACCACCCGACACAGCCAACTAATAAGGGTTGTCATGTAAACAGAACACACCAATTCGTCATTAGTACAGCCACACCAGGGTGTTGGAGAGCCAAGCCACAACATTTACAATCTGAGTACGACGTTTCGCCAGTAATTACAACTAGCTTCATCAGGCGACAGCTAGACCCGGGTCTGGTTGTGTCGGGTGGTGGCGGGTTTTAACGACACATTTATATATTTACGCGATCTAACCCAAAAAAAACTATATTATGAACCTAAAACTTTCTGACGAAGTAACTCATGACTGGATACATTGTAAATAAACAAGGATCATGCAGATGATTTCTGCTTACACAACCCACTCTATTAGCACAATAAATCAACAGACAATAAAATAAGTATATTACACATCCCATCAGTTGCGCTGTCTTCTGGGAGCACAACATTTCAGCAGCAGCAGCATTGCTTCAGCACAAGCAAACTCTTTACTGGTTTCAACATTGAGTGTCTCATCAGCAGAATCAGGCTTGCTTGAACCAATGCTGGTGAATTGGCAGATGTTTATAGACCACCAACTCAAAATAGAAAATGGTTAAATATTCATCTCTTATGAGCCGCTCGTCTTGACAAGGCTGAGAGCATCCTACAGGCAATGTGGAGGTCATATGACATGTATAAAATGCATTATCGGAGTGGTGTCTTCCTGATGTTCTACCTTTGTGTGTTTTGTTAAACTCACTATATATGCTGTGCGGCGGCCTGCCAAATGTACAACATAAATGTGAGATGCTTATGTTCGTAATTGCTTGACATTTTGCGGATTGATTAGCCACCCTTTCTCTTTTGAAAAGGGGCCGTCCATAAATGACGTCACGCATCTGGGAGGGTTCAGACATTTGTGACGATGTGTGACGATGGGGGCGTGGGGTTTGAGAAATGTGACGTCACATCAAAATGCGCAACTTTAAATAAATATAAACACGTTCTACTTAATTAAATAGACTTTTTAATAAATGTTTCCTCCTATAACATCAGAGTGCAGCGCCACATTAAATACGCACTACAATGACAATAGTTTAAAGCGATTTGAAACATGTTTTATATATTTTTTTTGGGGGGGGGGCAGAGCTTTGTGATGTCATATTTGAGGGGGGTCTGACTTTTTGTGACGCCGTGTGACGAAGGGGGTGGGGGTCAAAAAACGTCCAAAATCGCGTGACGTCATTTATGGACGGCCCCAAACATAATGTTTGTTACATATATGGATCATTGTAAATCAGACTTTATTAATGACATACAATTATACAAAATTGGCTACAGAGGTTACATCAAATATAACTTGATATCATAACTCAAGTCTTATTAATAATTCTTATAAAAACTGTGCTGTTCCTTCAATAGTAAAACACTTTATTAATATCCTGTACCGTAAAGGTACCTATTTAGGCAAATAGGTTGAATTAGGGGGCCTTAAAATGAGCTTTTCTTAAAACAGCCTTGAAAGCAGTGACTTGGGGAAAAGTTTCTACATCTTTATCACAGGCACATTAAAACCTGTATTTATATCGAGGCGATGCAACTGCGTCTCAAAACGTCGTACAATACAGTAGGGCGTGCATCGCACGGAAAAAGGAGTCATATATATTAACAAAAAGACAAACATATAGCCTTAACAGACTGTTGAGGCAAGTGTGTTGTTAGCGAGCACCTATAAAGGCTGGCACAGCACACGAGGGGGTGGGTGGCCAGCACTACGCCCGACCGCCTTTGTCTCCCCAGTGGCGATGTTCACTACACACCGCACCAGGTACTCATTTGAGGCTGAGTCGACCCATGGGAGGCCCAGGACCTGTTCAGATGATCTTCACTGATGTTGGCCGTGATTAGAAAACTAATTATACATGGATTTAGTTTTACTCATTCATCTTGCATCCAGCATTGCAAACTTTTTAAAATTGTTTAATTACTTCCTGTATTAAAAAAAAAATTGAGAAATGAATACAAAATACGTAAATGGAAATAAATATTAAACATCTCAGATGTGCTGATAACGGATGGTTTATTATATTCTAATGTTTTGGATTCATCCAATTGTTTTAGATTGTAAAACAATAGACCACAATTCAAAGTGTGGTCTGGGTTCTCTCATTTTCACACGCTATAAAGGAGCCACTGGCTAGGATAAGACTTCACGCGGTAGAGGCATTCGTAAAAAATTGGCCGCGTTGAGTGAAAAAACGCGTGAAGCGAAAACTATTGCCTCATAAATAAAATGTGCCGAGATACGATGTACGTTTAGACAGGAATATTGCGGGACAATGAACTGAGGGTACGCCGCCACGTTACTGTATCATTATGCGTACTGTATCATTGTACCGCTCAGCCGTGCAGCTCAAGAAAGCAGTTTGTCATTGACCCCTCGGAAGCCGCGTTATAACGGGCGCGTTCCACGTTGTTGCAAAAAAAATAGTGCCTGATTGGAAGAACTACGTTATAGCAAAAACGTGTTGTGTGAACATGCGTTAAGCGAGGACGTATCATACATTCGACAGAAAAAAGCCATGAGCCATGTTGGAAATGCTTTTTCTGATAAGTGTGTTTTTTTTGTATGTATATTCAGTTCAACTGGTGTTGTTCATGGTATTACTACCTGAGACTCCGCTAGAGGTTGCAGGGTCCATGAACATTTATTAATACCTGTGTCGCTATTCCTAATTCGAGGATTTTCTGTCTGACATTTGCAGAACAGCATTCTCTGAGCTAAACATTTTGTTTTCAGCCAAAGTAGCTGAGCCGCAAATTAATCCTTGATGTCCATAGGTTACCTGCACGTTTTTTAAAATAAATTATGCCCATACATGATTTTGTTGCCAGGAAACGGGAAAAAAGTGCTCAAGATCCATTGCACAGACAAACATGTGTGGGTATTAAAATCTAAATAAAATTGTTAACGAATCTCCATTATTTGTAATATATTTAATCCTCTGTAGATGAAGGTGGGCCTAAACGTGAATTCATTCGCATTTGAATGCATTTAAAAGCACCATTAAGGCAGTTACGAGAGAGTCATTCCTATGCAAATACTGTATGTATTGCTTGGACAGTGGATGTAGAGGAGTTTGAACGTCTCCACCAATCCATGGGTAGTGCACTTGTTGAGTTTTCAACAGAGTGCATTTCATTGTTATGCTCTTCTTTTTATCCACACGATTTTGCAGATCCGTGGAGGCACGCAACTAAGTCACCCTGTAATATACTACTCTTTGGTTCTTTTGGTAAAGTCACGTTGGTAGAAATAAAATAAAATAAAGTTTATAGTGGATAATATGATACATTTGCTGATGAGGCCCTCTTTCTGCAAATAAATTGTGAATTATAAGTGTTATGATTTAATTTCCCAAAGTACATGCCATAAATTACATCACGATATTTTTGCAGATGAGAGGGGTTAATCACCAAATGCATCCGATTATCTATTTATAAACACATTTTTTTGCAGATGAGTGGACTATCTTAGGAGAAAAACAGGATCTCCCACGGATAAGAGTTCTTCTTCAGTGTTTTATGATTATTGCAGGGTTGTGCTGTCAGCAGAGAGCAGTGCAGCAAATTCCATAGTTTTGCTATACTTTGCTCCAAATCCGCAGCAGTGGACTGACAAAAAGGGTTGTATATGCACCATTATATAATCAGTGGCGTAGCTTGGTTAGCATGGGTTGTGGTGCAAGGAATTAAGTGGGACCCCTCTCCAATTTAATAAAAAAATGTATAGCCTGGTGCCTGGGCCACTGCAGGCCATGCCACCACTCAATGTGAATTGCCTTAAGCTGTGTGCGTGTGTTATCAATACATGGTAACCTCGGCGAAATGCACGTTGTGTGCCGAAGGGGCCATCGTCGTCTCTTCATAAGTCTCCTCTTCGGCCATCTGAACGCCACAAAAACACAAAAGCCACGCAGCTTTACCATTAAGGCTAGTACATTAAACCCAGTCCTCAATGTGGCCATATCACTTTGCCAGATAATGCCTTGCCTGCTCGTGTTTTTTTTATTTGTGACAAATAGATTTAATGTGTCGACAACTGCCAAGCGTTTAATTAAATAAATGGTGCAACAATATTACAATGTATCCATATCAGCATGCTAATGACAATCCATTTCAGAATGGGGGGTGTCATACAATTAATGGGCTGATGATTTTGTGAGAATGTATATATAACTAGGGTTGATGTATCAACCGACATATGCCAGACACTACCAGCCACCACTTAGGTTACACCACCCACCAGATACCAGACATTCACCACTCACCTAACCGGCATTACTCATACCACTCACACACCACTCACAGAAACCAGACATCTGACACATGACCCTCACCAGACAATCAAAAGGCAGCACCACTGCACACGATCCAATTGCACAATTTTATCCAGCAGGCAATGTGCGTTTAGTGGGTGGTCATGGCTTTTTTTTACCTACATCAAACCTATAGGTCCCTGGATTTTTCGCATCACTGTGTATCCTTACTAGACCCTCTGTAATGAAAGTTACTGACAGGCAAAAATATGGACAGATTTGGCGAAGATAAAGTTGCTAATAGACTGGAAGGTAGCCTGTGCTATAGATCAGATGATATAACCCTCACCAGGTACCACTCACCACTGACACCAGACATTTAAGCTCACCCCTCACATCACAAAAATGACACTCGGAAAATTATCAGCACGCGCCACACAATCCCACCACTCTCCTGACATCTGGCACACCACCCACCAGACAATCACCACTCACGTAACACCACTGAACACACATTCACTCACCACTCACCTGACCCTCACTTGTACTTTACTCACCAGACACTCCGTATTCACAGTCACCACTCTACCTATTAGAGTCTGTAGCAGGTGTTGTACTAGGTACTGTACATGTGGAGTTATACGATTAATCATCATCCTCAGCTATAATCTATCTACTGCTGGATGAAGGTCTCCCCTTGTAGTGAAGAAATGGTAATTTTGAACTCCTCCAACAAAGCCTTACATTCCAAACATGCCAAATATTCACCATACGAAATGGCCAAAACTTCCCAATGTAGCACGATCTTGAAAATATATTGGGACTTAATCAGGCTTTCCTGAATAAATTAAGGATATTATTACATATTAGTATGCCTTCATATACTGTATGGTGGAGGGGTAGAGTGTACTGTACTTTGAACCTGGTCACCTGAGTTTGATTTCATGCCACTGCTATCATCAGTGGCGAATTATATCGAAACTATTCCTCAGTGCATCCCTCCCCTTCACCAACAGTGCTCACCAACTTGGTGAAGTATGGTCAAACAATCCTCATGACAGACACAGCATGGGGAGGCCTTCATCCAGCAACATGGAATTATTCCAGAAGGGGACCCCACAAAATTACTTCTGAAGTCTTCTCATTGGGTCACTTAAATTAATGATAGATGGTTTTCATGAACGCGTTGCACAGTAATAACTTGTCTAAGTAAATATGCTGCACATTGAAAGACATTTTCTCGCAACTGGGCACTTTCAACTTAATAAATTTTCTTCCACTGGGTTTATACAAAATTAAGTTTTACACCAACCATAGGACCCTGTCATGCATGTAACTATATTGCATCTTAACTTAAAACGTGGATTTCCGTAGCAAATAAAATTATCCATATTTGTTGTTGGGTGAGACCAGGGAGTGTTTTATGCCAAAATTACTACGTGGTCTACCCCAAAAACAAATATGGATCATAATGCAATTAAGTTTCAGGTTACAAAGCAACAGTTACAACAGTTGCATAGTTACAATTCTCATTGTATATACTGACCGTTTGTAGATTGAGCACAAACTGATCAGCTTAACACTGACCAATTTGGTTGGCACTTTGATTAACTATAAAATGGGCCTCAAGCCCGAGTCTTAAGGAGTGGGCATTGCAGTGAACTTTAATTTGCTGTTGAGGTAGTGGTTTGTAGGAAATACAAGAATGCAATACCTTTACAAACTAAACAATGGCGGTATTTGCGTGATAAAGTACAGCAGGGAGGTTAAACAACAATGTTTTCACATTTCTAAAAAAATATACGGATTTTAAAGTCACTAACATCACCACTTACCTCAGAATATGTATCAGGAAAATCCTCATCTAGAGATGAGAAATAAAACACAATTTACTGTTATAATGATTTATCCCCCTCCACTCGACATAATGAATTTATATCGAGGTCCCGCACTTTTCATATCAGGGCTATACGAGACATTCGACCACTATTGAGTTGTGACGTAGCCAACATGGTGTCATGTAGCATAATATTGACAAGGCATGATTATTGCAACTCACTACTCTATGGGACGTCTGGCAAAAAAACATTACCAAGCTACAGTGTGTACAATATTCCCTGGAATGTGTCGTGACGGGTACTTCAAGATCTGACCATCTCCGTTTAGTGCTTGCCGAGCTGCATTGACTTCTGGTTGCTAAACATATACGTTACAAGGTCGCACTCATTACACGTAAAATGCTTGCCACAAATGAACCACAATACTTTGCTGATCTCGTCAAGGAGCATAAACCATCACGCAAAACTCCGGTCATCCTCGCAGCGGCTTTCGGCGAACTATCGAAGAAAGACGGTCACTGCATCGTGCAGTTTCAGATGTGCTTCTACGGCCGTCTGGAACGCTCTTCTCTCCGACATTAGGAAGCCACTGAAGCGATGCACTTTTAAATCCAGATCGAAAACTAATTTAGAACTGCTTTTTGTGTTTAGTTTGTTGTCGTTCCTCCGCTCCTCCGAGTATCACGGTTGGCTATGTATGGTACAAAAGAAGTTCAACATACATACTTACAGTTACTGCGCGTGACTTTACCGAAAGAACCATAGAATACATACTTACAACTGTCACAATTCAAGGATGTAATTTTATTCAAGAAGCAATTCTCTTTCCTGCAATTTTTAGTCGCATTAATAATCATTATGTAATTATTTTAAAGAGCATATTAGAGAAGTAGGATTCATATTAAGTGGCAGAGCAAAAGCAGGTCTATTGGGATACAAACCAGTCAACTAAAAATTAATTGTTGCAAGATTCAAGGGACAACCTTTAAATATTTCAGTTATCCAGGTTCATGAACAAACATCGGACAGCACAGAGGAGGCTATTGAAGAGTTGTGTGATAAGATGGAAGACACCTTGAAGGAAGATAATTGTAGGAGACTGAAATGCGAAGATTGGACAGGATAACACCGGATGGGAGCGTATAATGCAACGGCATGGGTATGGAGAAAGAAATTAAAGGGGAGAAAATGTACTACAATTTGCTGCAAAACATGATATGTTGATTTGTAATACTACGTTTCATAAAAAAGACTGCAGAAAAAATACATGGAAGACACCAGATGGAAAAATAAAAATATGATAGACTTGGTAATGGTAGATATTATCGATATATATAGATCACTATGAATGAGTGCAATTGTATTTCTGCAGAACATCCTCGTCAAGGTTTATATAACCAAAAATTACATTAGGCCTGCAGTGCTCCCTGATAACAAGCAGGATATTGATAAACAAATTATAAAAAACAGTTGAGGAACTCCATTGGTTTGCCAAAAAAAATATGGTTATTATATGTTTGTGTTTAAATCAATTGCAAAATACATGTATGTGTTCATTGCTTTAGCACTTGGAAAACAATTGCAAACTAAATATGCAAAGAGAGGTGATCTTCACGCCTGGGAACAGTTTTGCCTTCTTTATTCGTTTTCCCCATGCCACATTCGAGGTTTCAAGAGCAGACTTTAGCCTTTCATAGCTGACTTTTGTAGAGGAAATTACTCGTAATGTAGAGACGCACCTGGCATGTGGAGAGTCTTACAAGTAATGTAGATGCTTGCTAGTAATGTGATGAACCTGACTAGTCATGTAAATATGCTTGCGAGTATTCTGGAAAGTGTTGCTGGTGTAGTCTTAATGGTAATGTGGAGAGCCTGACTAGTTATGTAATACGCCTTAATGATAATGTAAAGGAGGTTTACGAGTAACGAAGTAAGCTTGACTAGTGATATAAAGAAGCGTACTAATAATGTGATAAGTGTTACCAGTAAAATATAATTATTAATTTGGAGAGCGTTAAATATAAGGTAGTAAACATTACTAGTAATGTAATGAGTCCTAGTTTTATGTTGTAAACCTACTTGTAATATAACAAGTGGTGAATTGTACTGCAAAGTTTGACTAGTAATCTGGAGACCCTTACTTGTCATGTAGTATGCCTTACTAGGCGTCATGCATTGCCATCTTACTAACAATATTGTATTAATAATGTAGTCAGCCTGATTAGTAATGTAAAAATCCTTATTACTGATGTAGTAAACCTGACCAATAATGAAAAGGCCCTTGCTAGTATGGTAATATAGATTTAACAAAGCTTAAGAGAGGCTCGCTAGTATTGTAGAATGTTTCTAGCATTGTAGAGAGTATTACCTGTGAACGTGTAGTCTGCATATTCAGGTTCAGGTAGAGTTTCGGATGGACTGATGGCGCAGTAAGTATCTGGTTGAATTTGTCCCGAATTGGAGACATTGTTTACATTGTTCGAGGCCGAGTCTGACGTGTTGCTCCTCTGTTGAAGATAAACACATACGTATACATATATTGGGCCCCGTTCAAACCTTTCCAAAACACCCAAAACGATTCCGGTTTGGCAATTTTCCAGACACATCAGCAACTTAAAGTAAAATAGCGTGCCAATACACACTCGCCAGCATTTCAATCTGGCCCCACATGTGTTACATTCAGGAGGCCTGATTTTGCGTGTTGGTAAACGTTCAATTTTCGTCGATTATTTTTGGGAAACGTTCGGATGCCTCCATTAACCAACAGTTTGGGAAATTTACAATGAGATGCATAATAGCCGTATGCTCAAGATGCGCATCTTAATGAGCACGAGAGTATTGTGTCACAGCAATCATTGCCGGCGACCATCACCAGCACGCATTAACTGTGAACGACGGTGACAATTTGGCGGTCAATTGAATAGAAAGTTCTATCGAACCAATCAATGGAAACTTTGTTGCAATGTGTTTTAAAGTTAGAATTAAAATGGGCTTTAGGTTCAACTATACTATTGTCCAGGAAGAAGCAAAATATATGTATATTTATAATCATAATAGATAAAATATTAACTTAACAAACGATTAACATGTTTTAATGGCTCTGTAAAATAAATTAAATAACGCAATGTATCCTGACTTTTGTGCTAACCTGTACAGTGAACTTTCGATTATCCATTGGTAGTAGTTTACACGTGCACTGGATACAATAATTATTAGCTACTCCTCACTCATTAGGAGTCAGTGACTCAGTGCTCACTACAACCACATCTGAGATTAAACCTTAAACAATAAAACAAATGACTCATTCTATGCCTTCATTCCAATTTAACATAAGTAAACAATAAAAACAGATATTCTAAACTAATTTACATATGTTCAGCATTATACTTTTTATATTCGGGCCAGACCTTTCCCTGATTACCATGGATAATAGAGAGTTGAACGTAACAGAAAACATGATGATGAAAAATAAAAATAGGTTTTACCCTTTAAAAAAAAAATTCCGGTCATTACGAGTGCTCCTAAAATATTATTTTACTCTTATAAAGCAACCGTGTAAGTGAGCTGTGTATGTGTGTATGAATGTATGTATGCATGAGACACAGACCTTGATCTTCATTTTCTTCCAAGAATAGTGGACAGCCCAACAAATGATTACTGTGCATAATGTTGTCACCCCAATGTAAACCGCTGGAAGGTTTTCATGCGATGGTTCTGCGAACAAGGATAGATTGTAATTATAGTTGTGTGCCTGCAAGTCTGTGAATGTCATGACCCAAAGATGTGTGGCACAGCTACTCGTACAGCATTGACACTGCTTTAGAGCCCAATTTACTTGTTTATGAATGTTCCTTGCCAAATTATAAATTATTCATTTTTATGAAGATCGACCAATATCTCCGCCACCAACCGTGGATGTGCGACTCGAGCCCAATTTATTTGCGCACGATGAACATTGCACTATGAACCTGGGTAACCGAAGCTTTATTCCTCACCATGGCTGAGATCAGGGGCAAGTGACATCTGAACTCCCTCACCCCACTGTTCAGCATGGCAAAGTATGGTCAACAGCCTCTTGAAAGGCATGACATAGAGATGCCGTTATCCAGCATGGCAAAGTATGGTGAAACAGCCTCTTGAAAGGCATGACATAGAGATGCCGTTATCCAACAGTAGGTTGACATAAGGGTTGACGATTATTTGATTTGATGTGTAATATATTAAAATATTTCATTTATCAGTATTTATGCATCTGCACCCTATATCATACCAGGCAATACTCACTAATTTAAAGCTTTCCTCGAGGCACATTGTTATTTTGTGTTTTAGTATCAAATTAAATGTTATGAGACACTCCAGGCTGCTTTCACTTGCCCGTTTCATGAGTTTGACCAATGCCCACCTTAAATAACTGTCCAATACATATTCTGTTGTGTTTTTAAAATTGTGTCCCTCCCTGAATTTTTTTTTTTTGTTCAGATAACTTGTGTACGTGACTTTTTTGTGTTTCAAATTAATCTGTGACAAAAACTTTACTGCTATTTTAAGTTCTTCAGTAATTTCTAGTAATATATGAACATTAATTGTAAAAACAAATTCTGCAGAGAAAAAAGACATCGTAAAGAAAATGTTACAGACGCTGATGTATTACACAAGGAGACAGAACAAGGAACAAATGGATGAAAGAACAAATTCAATTCAGAGACATTGTATTGACTGTTAAGTGGTCTTGGGCAGAACACATGGAAAGAAGGGCTGATGGCTAATGGAGTAAATCAATAACAGTGGAAACCAGATAAACTATTTACAATGAAACTATTTTTATTTTACCAGCTAAGGCCGACTGAGCTATAGAGTCCTTTTTCAGAAGCGACCTGGTTACAAATGATAGCTCAAAGAAGTGGCCTATCATGTGGAAATGTATAGCAATCAAATACTGTAAATGCATGTTTCTAAATGTGGAGGGAAAAACCGGAGAAAAATCCACGCGACCACGGGGAGAACATGCAAACTCTAAATATACAGGCATCAGGGTCGGCATTGAACACACGTCCTCCTGCATACCCGGCGAGGTAGTTAACACCTCACCACTGTGGCAACCCTGAAGAAGCCATTGTACCCGAAAGGACATCCACCATAGCTTTGGTATGATGAGATTAGCTCATGTATGGGGACGATAAGGATTGTGGCATTTCTGAAACTAGCCTTGCATTAAACGAGTATATCTTCATGTAGTTTTTGGAAATCATGCATTAATAATTTGTGCACATGTAAACAAAGTAAGGATTACCTTCGGTTGATGTTGGTTTCGGTGAGATCAGTCCATTTTTTCTTTTGGTGGAAGGTTTACCTATCAGAGAATAGTTTGATAAATGGCATCTAGAGGCAGTGCATTACATTGTCTGAGCAGAGAACCACGGTTCCGTCAAAGGCGACTCAATAACGCGTGTGTTTCCTGAAAGTGATTGCTTTACATTGCGAGTCCACAGATTCACACTCGTGCATGACTGTTTCGTTTGTTGAATACAATTAACGGCCTTCCAGAATTGTTATAAATCGGTGTAACCTGAAGTTATATCATGAGAGTCACAATGTAGATTTATTTTAATGCATTACCTTTGATTACGCCGAGCTTAGTTTCATAGAATTCCCCAGGAGTGGTCAGCTCACACAGGTAAACGCCTGCATCTTTACCATTGACATCAATAATTAACAATGAAGAAGTTATATATTTTACATATTTTGTTGTCATACTGTCAATTGAGAGAGGGTAGTATGGTTGTCCTTGTAGAGCAATATGCCAGTTAACACTGCCATTGATTTGTCTTGCAGAATTGGTTTGGCAGGGAATCAAGACATGTTCCCCAATTCTAGCTTTTATATTTTTGTTAATCTTCACACCTGCAGACAAAAAATAAGCACATTTTACCAACAATAATCACATTTATTGCTACCTCAGCCAGTACACATGATAAGCTGAAACCCCCTGCCTGTCAGCCATGCCCAATCACTCGTTCCACCCAACCAGTGAGTGGGGCTAACCCTTGATGGTGTTGGCCCAACTTAATGCGAATAGGTCCAACCTACTATTGTGCCAACCATGCCCACTTCACAGCCCCATTATTTGCATATGAATGTATGTTGAACTTCTTGAGCACCGTATGTAGCCAACCATGCGAACTGTGAGGCCAGGAAATTTAACAATAGGACAAAATAAAAAATGTTGCAATCTTTTGGACTTCAAAACAGCCTTTTTGAGACCAGGAAATGTTAAGTGGCCTTACCATTCTCCAAAGCACCATAACTATGCATAACACTTAGCCACTCGTGGAAATTCCACATTCTAGTTATCGCTCAAATATTGTGTAGCTTCAGCACGAGAAAGAGGTGATTTGAATTGGTGAAGCAGGATATGAAGGACTGTGGAGTGGATGTGAAGATGGCCCAATTAGGAATGAGTGTAAATGAAATGACAGGTAGTCCATAAGCCCAGACCAGATATCCCACCTGCCGGTACGACCTGAGGTGGCATCATTCTGGTGGTTCATATTTCTGGCCAACAACAGTACATCTTGTGATAACCATTTCGACTTGTGGATGATCAAATATCAAGTATTCCACTTGTATTTACACTAAATAAATCAATTGGTATGACTAAATAGTTGCTATCTTCGGTGGTACCAATTTCTTCTGTGGCTCATGGGCTAAATGAAAAGATCCCCTGAACTTGAGTTAATTTGAGCCCAATTCATAGTCCCACTTTCACCGACTAGAACCCTCTGAGATAACGACCATCAATTTGGAAAAACGTGGGTTGTAATGATCACAACCTCTTTCATTAAACTTGCATAATAATGCATTAATAGAAACATGTATTCGTGTTATTTTTGGTATAGTATGTGCTTTGTTCAAAATGAATGTGTTTGCGTGTTACTTTCTTACCTTTGATGATGAGAATATGTATATCAACAAAACAATTTTCAGATTTACATGACCATTGACATCTGTGCAATCTAGAGCCCATCCAGTCAGGATTTTCAATGGTAAGGGAGTGGTTATCATGTTGAATGTATTTATTGACATGCTTTTCTTTGTCACTATAATCGTTAATGTGTTCCCATGTACCTGTAAACACAAACCAAACAATATTGCTAACTTGGCCTTTGCAGATTGTCAGACAATGAAGGAGGATATTTTGGTGTTGTTTTGCTTTGACTTGCTCAGTTTTTCCGGGGATATTGCCTGCAGGGTGTGGCAAAACAACCATAACAAGACGATACTCAATGCACATACATTACACATGAAATGTTACATTTCTGAGAAATACAGTACAGTATGAAGAAAGGCAAATTTCCCAAAAATTTACGTTATTATTATTTTTTCTGTTATTAAAACAGTCATTATGTAGAGCCCCTTTATCAATCCACTACTATATGAAGGCCTCCAAATGCATCGTCAGTCATGAGAGGATGTATCACCATTTTTCACCACTCTGGTCAGAGCGTGAATTGAACACAGGTGGCTGGGTTCTGAGTGCAATGTGTTAAGCACTGCCCCAGCACTCCTCCCTATGTGTGAGGCAGTGTTGATAATAATACATGGAATACATTTTTTGTAATCATAAGTTATGCTATCAAGACCATAAGAATGAGCCGACTAAACCACATCTGATTCTTATTCACTTCAGACTGCATCATCATCATTATTAGCCATGATCAATACAAAGCTGGATGAAAGCCTCCCCAACCATTTTACGATCATGTGCTGTATTAATCCACCAAGGACTTGCACACGAGCTGATTTTATCACTCCACTGCCTCTGTGGGTGTGCTGTGGAACGAGTTCCATTCCCCGGCTGCCACTCCATCATCACTCTTAACCATTGGTCATCATTCCTTCTAGAGACATGCCCTGCCCAAACTCACATTTATATTGCCAACATTTGTTTGAACACACAATGCCTGTCTGGGTTATTAATCTTCCAGTCTCATCAGTCGAATCAAGCTTGTTAAACAAACACTGGCTGTGTACCAGATGCTACTGTCAAGAGTATTCCATTCAGGGACGCCTATCGGTGCAATGAAAAATACAACATGCACTGTTGTGGATCATTCTAGGGAATGCAATACAGTAAATGTATTATGTATCTCTAAAAAATATTATTTAGTCCATTAGCCAGTTGACTTTCTAACTCGTGTTAATTTGCAATCATCAGCAGTATTTGTTGAGACAAAAATCCAAACCAAACTCAGTATTCATGTTGTGACCACCAACGCAAACATATATTGTTTTATATGAGGCTGAATGTGTTGATGTGACCACACAGGGTAAAGAGAGGTCACAATCTCGCCACGCTTTCAGACTTGCCCTTAAACGAAGGTGCGCATTGGAAGGGTCTACGTACTCATGACAGCAGCCCAACCAGCGACGATGCAGGCGACACGGAGCCAAGCAGATGATCCAGCCATGTCCAGCTACACACCTCTCACTTCCTTGTGCACACTTCCTTGTGCACCGTTCAGTGCGAAAAAAGCGTGTTGTTTGTTTCCTCTTTCTTGCTGGTGTGTGGGGAGTTTTCGTTATGTTTCCGCTGTGGTCCCACCTCAACCAAATAGGCTGCTGGAAAAATAAAACACATTCCTGCGGAGGGGGCTGGTAGGAAAATTTGAAAATGAAAAGTGAGCAGAATTATAAAACGACGCCAGAAAGTGCAGTGTAGAAGAGGTCGCACCAGAAAGTGCAGTGTATAATCCACTGCCTCCTGTGAATTAACCCGGGTTGGGCTTCCAGTCCATATAAGGGCACCACGGGGTGACCAACCCCTCCCCACCCAGTCCCACCCCACCCAGCCCCACCCCTCCCACCCCCCACCCAGCCCCACCCCTCCGACGTGGACAGACATCCACAATTAATCCTCTGCCTCCTCTGAATTGATCCCGGTTGGGCTTCCAGTCCACTACGTTTCCTACCAGTAAAACGTCGGTACGAGCTTAACACCATTGCACGCATGATATTGCCTTGCTGCAGTAGCACACCCAGAAAATACAGTTCTCTGATGATCTTTTTCACGTGATTGTAATGAAGCTCATTGATTGTAATGAAGATCCAGCTCAACACCTTAACATTTAATTCATTAAGCACGTTGCCATTCCTCAATCTCCGTTATATCGAGAGCTCGATTCACGTGTTGGCAATTTCTCCTTATTTTTGGCAAACGTGTGCCGATGTCTTCATCACATTCGATGGAGGAAATAACTAAGATGTAAATTTTGATTTAAAGCTTTCGTGACTGCAGTAATTCATATTCTTAGTTTTTTCGGTAAAGTCACGTTGAAGGGAAACAACAAAATGATAATATATATATATAAAACAATCAAAAAATAAAAAATTCTCACGACGTTTCGACCATAACTCAAACGGTCGTTTGAGTTATGGTCGACGTTTCGACCATAACTCAAACGGTCGTTTGAGTTATGGTCGAAACGTCGTGAGAATTTTTTTTATTGTTTATATATATTTTATTATTTTGTTGTTTCCCTTCAACGTGACTTTACCGAAAAAACTAACTAAGATGTAACCTATTCATATAGAGTTTTTTTTCATGCTTTTGCATAATTCAAAATTGAGTTGTAAAATCCACAAATGTGATTGCCCCAAACGAATGAGAAAATATGTTACCCAATTCAACCGTGCAAGAAAATGCCGCCGATGAAAACCAGCTGATGGGAATTGTAGCTTTGCATGCTTGCCCTGCCGATTGACTGAGCCGACCAATCAGGCTCTATCCATCTCACATACGAACGAACTCACATTCCAAGTGTCGCAGACACAGAGAATGTGTGTACAATATTTGAAATGTAAGTAATGGCTCACAAAATCACTTTTGCGGATACTAGAATGTGTGCGCGATTGATTAGTAGCACTTAGCCAAAGGCTGCTTTAAAATCATCATCATCATCATCATCTTTGTCTTGATCATTAAAGTAATCTTCATTTATATGTGAGCCTCCATTGCGGTATTTGTTGCTAAACTTAAGAGCAGAAAAAAGCCTGCTCTAAATTTTAATTTTAAAAACGCAGATAAATGTTGCAGAATTCAGACACCAAACATGCACAATTCGTGGTTCACGCGATCCCACTGACTGGTGAAAACGTTCTGCTATCCTTGACTCGACCATTATTCCTCCCTAACCTCACAATAAACTAAACAATTTTTATTTTACCAGGTAAAGCTCACTGAGCAATGTAACTCTTTTTCAGAAGCAACCTGGTCACAAATGAAAGCCCAATGAAGTGGCTTATCATGTGCACATTTCTAGCAGCCAAATACTCTCAACGCATATATCTAAATATGGAGGGAAACCCCACGTGGAGGGCATGCAAACTCAAAATATACAGGCGTCAGGGTCGGGGATCGAACCCAGGACCTCCTGCATACCAGGCGAGGTAGTGTATACATGTCTAGCAAACAATGCTTCTGCCAAAGACGTTTAACCTAACCATCAATCTGATGAAATTGGAAATGTTTGACCAACCTGCAGCATGTCAGAGGCCATCAGATCTATCTGTTGTCATAGATGGTGTGCAACATGGAATTAAATGTGATGCAAAGCTTATGGTCAACAATCTAGAAGTCATCACAACCCTGCTTCACGGTAGGGAATGCCAACCCCCATACCATCGGCCTAAGTATGACAATTTGCGATGAAAAACACCATTACGGTGCATTTTCTCTACTTGTTGTGATGGACCACACATTGTGAGAAAGTATAACGCTCCCACTGGTATAATATTGCATTACAAATGTGTATGGTTAATATTTAATCGATTGAAAGTTTTGTGTTGTCATTAGCAACACTAACACTATATAAAAGTTACATTATGCCATAGGCAGTTATAGAATGTTCATATTTTGTAAAAAAAACAATTTGGTTGTTTAAAGCTTTATATTAAAAAAAACACAGTTTAAGAATACAGTAGAATTGTTATGCTATGAAACTCTGGTTACCCTTACTATAGAACTCACTAATACATGCTCCTAGTCCTGCCACTAGGTAGCAGAGGGGTCCACGTTCTGCAAGCATAGATAAGGGAGGGCATAACTGTGGCCAAGAAGACCCAGAGCTTCGTATAGAGTGACAAGCCAGGCATCTTGCAAAGACATAAAAAGATAATGCCGCTCGACTGATTTAAAGTACTGTAAGAACTCCACTGCCGAACAAGGGCTGTTCATGAGCACACTGCCCTGGTATGGAAATGCCGCCACTCACTCTGAAATTACTCTATTACTGTACTCATGGAAGGTTGAGGGGTTGGTGTGTTTGATGACTTAAATGCCCAGGTAGTGGGGCTGATGGTATGGCCCTACTTCTTAGTGGCACCCTTCAGGTTCAGCAGAATGATCTCCAACCTATTTTTACCGTATTATCAGCTAACATTAAATGGTTTACAAGTTGGGAACCATCCCTTGACCACACCCTGGGATTGAACAGCCTCCTATTGTATTTGTACCAGATAGAAATTGCTCTGGTGCAGCCATGGAAAGCTTCCAAAACTACGTACCGGAAAAAAAAAGTTAAATATTGTGAGGACCAGAGACTGCACCCCAAGGTGATGGCTCTGACTCCTGCCCACGCAGCTTTACCCAGGCCTGTTTGCCTTCATAATGGACCTGAATTATCTATTTGTTTTCTCATTTGTATTAGATAGGCAAAAGCCACTGTGAAAATGATTAGGTTCTAATATGAGATTGGATTTTTTCAGCAGCTAGATGGATTGTTGCATCACAATAACATAAGAGATACGTTATTTAATGTTAAATGATTCAACTAGAAAACCCCTTGCGATGGAACATCTCATTTCAAAGGGTGTTCAGGTCGTTGATGGACACACACATAGCAAACTCGCAATGACACGTACACAAACATTTAAAAATCTATAAATACCGTGGTGACAACTTTAGCTGACCTTATTTGAGCAGTGGATAAATGCATTGCTAATGATGATAATGGCAACTCTACTCCAAACAGTACATGAAGGAAGTGTTGTATCTCGCACTGGAATTTTAAACTTTAACTATTCTTTTCAGGCAGTGCAAAGTTGCAGAATAAAATAACATGTAAAATGTGACCCAACTTCCGTGTGAATACAGCTACATTTACACATAGTCCCCCTTTCTTGAGTGCAGTATTTTTACTATATTATTTCGATCATGATGAGTTATAACATTTTTTATAATGCTATAGAGGCTCAACCTGATGGTTCTATAACACTGTAACAAAAGATTGTATTTGTTCCTGGATTGTAAGTGTTATTTCCTAATTTCTTATGCCTAAAAAGTACAGAAAATGGCTATTATTTCCCACACACTTTGCTTTTGTGACCAAGACAGTAATATTTTGAAATGTACCTATTTTCCAGAACATTCCAGATAGATTCAGTGCTGAGTAAACTTGGAGTAACTTCGAGAACATTCTAGAAGTTTTCAGTAATATAAATAGTCGTATAAATACAGGTGCCTTAAGCTCACCAGTTCAGTTTAGTTCCAGCTAAACTAAACTGAACTGGTGGGCTTCCAGCTAAGTGGATACATATCTGCATTTTTCTGAGATGGCATCAAGAGGCTGCAAGCATCCGGCAGACGCATTTTGCTATATCTGCGGCCAATTTATCAAGACAAGAGTGAAAAAGTACTCTGTGAAAGCATCTCCTAAGTCCATTCTCTCCTCCGGCCACTATGGGCAGGAATTCCACACAACTCCCCTTCTGCGCCCCGCCCCCCCTCTCTCTCTATTTAAGGCCTCGACACAGAGACGTTGTCTTTCTGTGTGCCTATGTGTGTGTATATCTCTGTTTGTCTCTGTGTGAGTCTCTCTCTGCTTGTGTGTCTATCTGTGTGTCTCCGTGTCTATGTTTTGTCTCTCTCTCAAATTTTGCAATCTTTGGAAGAACTTAATCAACCAGGTGGGGTGTTGACTTATGTTAGCCGACTCTCTGTGTTGTATTGCATTATATTTCCAAGTTTACTATGTTTGTTTTCTCATTCATTTGTACCTGATTATGGTTGCTTGTGTTGCAACTAAGCGTCGTATTCTATTATTATTTAATTTAATTTCTTTCTACGTGACTTTACTGAAAGAACCAAAGAGTAAAATTTGCTAAGATGCGTGAGGCCTACAAGGCATATTTCAGCATGCCTGTCGGGGATCAAGACAAACCCTGGGCACCTCATTTCACCTGAGAGCAATGCAAAAATACTCTGGAAGGTAATATGTACAATTGTTGCTCAGAATTTTAGGTTATAAAATTGGCTTAAAAAATGTACAAGTTTTTAATTTTAAAATGTTTTACAATTTTCAATGTTATTGAAAAAATATATCATATATGAAAAATATTGTGAGAATCTCTTACACATTAGTCATGGGTGAAATAAATATATTTTTGTAGGATGGTACAGAGGGGAAAAGAGAGCCATGAAGTTCGCTATCCCAAGAATTTGACCACTCAAGAAACTGCTACTTCTGCATGGTGGACCCTTCCAAACGTCGGACTGGCAAGAATGCACCTGCTATCACGTATCCGGACTTTCCTTCATCCATCGCCCCGGTGCCACACTGCCATGACCTCCCCGTACCCACTCCTCCAGAGAGAGAGCAACCGTCTTTAGAAGAGAGTAGCAAGTGAGAGAGCGAGGAAGACGTTGTAGATCCAGATGACAATTGCAGAGGTGGAGCTGAGGAGAGAAACCCATACTACCCCAACCGAAAAGACCTCAACGACTTGATCAGAGATATTGGTCTCACCAAGTCCAATGCCGAGCTTTTGACATCTAGGCTCAAGCAGTGGAACTTGTTGGATGAAAGTGTGCAAGTTGCAGATCAGAGGATGCATCGCCAACCTTTTTGCAGCTTCTTCACCCGTCAAGATGAGCTCTGCTTCTGTCACAATGTGAGCAGTTTGTTCAAGGCAATCGTAATTGCCTGTAACCAGAATGAGTGGCGCCTCTTCATTGACAGATCATCCAGGTGCCTCAATTACAACAGCATCAAGACCTTGCTGGACGCCTTGAAGTGTGATAAGTATGGCTGGGAGATCGTCAGAGACTTCAAAATGGTGGCATTCCTGATGTGTCTCCAAGGCGGTTTTACCAAGTTTCCCTGCTATATTTTCCTTTGGGACAGCTTGGACACCAAGGCGCACTACCACAGGCAGGACTGGCCACAGCGGACCGAGTTCTCTGTGAGGAGGAACAACGTCAAGTGGGAGCCACTGGTGGACCCCAGGAAGGTGCTGATGCCACCACTGCACATCAAATTTGGCCTTATGAAAAAATTTCAGAGCTGTAGATAAGGAGTCGGCAGCCTTCAAGTACCTTCAAGACTTCCTGCCTAAGCTGTCTGAGGCAAAGGTCAAAGCCGGTGTCTTCATCGGACCACAGATAAAGAAGATCCTGGAATGCAATGAATTCCCCAAGAAGCTCACTAGTAAGGAGAAAGCGGTTTGGGGCAGCTTTGTCGCAGTGGTTCGTGGCTTCCTGGGCAATCGCAAGGTCGAAAACGATGTGGAGCTGGCTGAGACTGGTGAAGAACTTCTGCACAATGGGCTGTAGGATGTCTCTCAAAGTCCATATCCTTAATGCTCATCTTGATCAATTCAAGGAGAACATGTGAGCGTACTCGGAGGAGCAAGGCGAGCGCTTCCACCAGGATATACTGGACTCTGAACGCCGCTACCAAGGGCAGTATAACGAGACTACATTTGGGGGCTGATTCGTGATAAGTGATTTACAGTATAATCGTAAATCTCGAAAAACTACTCACTTTTAAATCTTTTGTAGTCATTTTTTTTATTACCTTAGTATAAATGCATGTAAATTTTTATTCATATGTTTTTTTTCTGACTTTATGTGAACGAAAAGACACAAATTCGCCCGTTTTCCCATTGAAAATAGATAAATTACAAACTATCAGTGTCCTGGTCACAAAAGCAAAATTTGTGGGGAATCATAGCCATCTTCTATACTTTTTAGGCATAAGCAATTACGAAATAACACTTACTACACAGGAACAAAAATTGTGTTACATAGTTTAATCAATGCCGAGTCCTCTTTTGGGGAATAATAGGCATCTTCTATACTTTTGAGGCATAAGCAATTACGAAATAACACTTATTACACGGGAACAAAAATTGTGTTACATAGTTTAATCAATGGCAAGTTCTCTTTTAATAAAACTGTTTTGCGTGCATTCCTTGCGATGTGCAGTAGGTGGAGCCTTTGCCCAAAAGGTAATACTGGACTGCCTAATTGTTTTTCTACCAGCGTTGAATGTTACCAAGTATATCGCCAGATATAGCGATGTTTTGCATTGCCCTTGTGACAACATTGTTATACATCGACGAGCTACTAATCTAGCGACATTCTGGGATGAAGATAATGCCCCTCCTTGCAAGACGGCCGTCTGAGTCGCGCGCGCTCCCGGCAGCGGCTGGCGGGGCCGTTTGTGAGGGGGCCGAGGGAGCCGGGGGTGGGGGGCGACCGAGGGGGGGGGGCGACGTAGCCGGGGGGGGGGCGACGGAGCTGGGGGGGGGGCGACGGAGCGGGGGGGGCGACGTAGCCGGGGAGGGGGGGCGAGGGAGCCGGGGGGGGGGGCGAAGGAGCCGGGGGGGGGGCGAGGCAGCCGGGGGGGCGACGGAGCCGGGGGGGGGGGCGAGGGAGCCGGGGGGGGGGCGACGGAGCCGGGGGGGGCAATGCAGACGGGGGGGGGCGATGAAGCCGGGGGGGGGGGACGACGGCGCGAGCAGAGGGAGCCGACACTGACTCATTCACACATCATACACTGACTCACTCACACATCATACACTGACTCACTCACACATCATACACTGACTCATTCACACATCATGCACTGACTCACTCACACATCATACACTGACTCACTCACACATCATGTACTGACTCACTCACACATCATACACTGACTCACTCACACATCATACACTGACTCACTCACACATCATACACTGACTCATTCACACATCATGCACTGACTCACTCACACATCATACACTGACTCACTCACACATCATACACTGACTCACTCACACATCATGTACTGACTCATTCACACATCATACACTGACTCACTCACACATCTTGCACTGACTCACTCACACATCATGTACTGACTCACTCACAC
This sequence comes from Petromyzon marinus, assembly GCF_048934315.1. Lineage (NCBI taxonomy): Eukaryota > Metazoa > Chordata > Hyperoartia > Petromyzontiformes > Petromyzontidae > Petromyzon > Petromyzon marinus. Next base: position 20,836,150 of record NC_133667.1, on the reverse strand, counting down.
ATCATGTACTGACTCACTCACACATCTTGCACTGACTCACTCACACATCTTGCACTGACTCATTCACACATCATGTACTGACTCACTCACACATCATACACTGACTCACTCACACATCATACACTGACTCATTCACACATCATGTACTGACTCACTCACACATCATACACTGACTCACTCACACATCATACACTGACTCACTCACACATCATGTACTGACTCATTCACACATCATACACTGACTCACTCACACATCTTGCACTGACTCACTCACACATCATGTACTGACTCACTCACACATCATGTACTGACTCACTCACACATCTTGCACTGACTCACTCACACATCTTGCACTGACTCATTCACACATCATGTACTGACTCACTCACACATCATACACTGACTCACTCACACATCATACACTGACTCACTCACACATCATGTACTGACTCACTCACACATCTTGCACTGACTCACTCACACATCTTGCACTGACTCATTCACACATCATGTACTGACTCACTCACACATCATACACTGACTCACTCACACATCATACACTGACTCACTCACACATCATGCACTGACTCACTCACACATCTTGCACTGACTCACTCACACATCATACACTGACTCACTCACACATCATACACTGACTTTCTCACACATCTTGCACTGACTCACTCACACATCATGCACTGACTCACTCACACGTCATGTACTGACTCACTCACACATCATACACTGACTCACTCACACATCATACACTGACTCACTCACACATCTTGCACTGACTCACTCACACATCATGTACTGACTCACTCACACATCATGCACTGACTCACTCACACATCATGTACTGACTCACTCACACATCATACACTGACTCACTCACACATCATGCACTGACTCACTCACACATCTTGCACTGACTCACTCACACATCATACACTGACTCACTCACACATCATACACTGACTCACTCACACATCTTGCACTGACTCACTCACACATCATACACTGACTCACTCACACGTCATGTACTGACTCACTCACACATCATACACTGACTCACTCACACATCATACACTGACTCACTCACACATCTTGCACTGACTCACTCACACATCATGTACTGACTCACTCACACATCATGTACTGACTCACTCACACATCATACACTGACTTTCTCACACATCTTGCACTGACTCACTCACACATCATGTACTGACTCACTCACACATCATGCACTGACTCACTCACACATCATGTACTCACTCACTCACACATCATACACTGACTCACTCACACATTATACACTGACTCACTCACACATCATGTACTGACTCACTCACACATCATGCACTGACTCACTCACACATCATGTACTCACTCACTCACACATCATGTACTCACTCACTCACACATCATACACTGACTCACTCACACATCATACACTGACTCACTCACACATCTTGCACTGACTCACTCACACATCATGTACTGACTCACTCACACATCATGCACTGACTCACTCACACATCATGTACTCACTCACTCACACATCATGTACTCACTCACTCACACATCATACACTGACTCACTCACACATCATACACTGACTCACTCACACATCATACACTGACTCATTCACACATCATATACTGACTCACTCACACATCTTGCACTGACTCACTCACACATCATGTACTGACTCACTCACACATCATGCACTGACTCACTCACACATCATGTACTGACTCACTCACACATCATGTACTGACTCACTCACACATCATGCACTGACTCACTCACACATCATGCACTGACTCACTCACACACCTTGCACTGACTCACTCACACATCATGTACTGACTCACTCACACATCATGCACTGACTCACTCACACATCATACACTGACTCACTCACACATCATACACTGACTCACTCACACATCATGCACTGACTCACTCACACATCATGCACTAACTCACTCACACATCATACACTGACTCACTCACACATCATGTACTGACTCACTCACACATCATACACTGACTCACTCACACCATGCACTGACTCACTCACACATCATACACTGACTCACTCACACATCATACACTGACCCACTCACACACCATGCACTGACTCACTCATACACCATGCACTGACTCACTCACACCATGCACTGACTCACTCACACATCATGCACTGACTCACTCACACCATGCACTGACTCACTCACACATCATACGCTGACTCACTCACACATCATACACTGACACACTCACACATCATACACTGACTCACTCACACCATGCACTGACTCACTCACACATCAAACACTGACTCACTCACACATCATACACTGACTCACTCACACATCATACACTGACTCCCTCACACATCATACACTGACTCACTCACACATCATACACTGACTCACTCACACATCATACACTGACTCACTCACACATCATACACTGACTTTCTCACACATCATACACTGACTCACTCACACATCATACACTGACTCACTCACACCATGCACTGACTCACTCACACATCATACACTGACTCACTCACACATCATACACTGACTCACTCACACATCATACACTGACTCACTCACACCATGCACTGACTCACTCACACATCATGCACTGACTCACACCATGCACTGACTCACTCACACCATGCACTCGCACAACCACTGACCCATTCACTCATCATACACAGGTTCACTCATCGTGTGCTGGCTCACTCGCACATCATACACTCACTCACACTGCCGCTGACTCGCTCACACATCATACACTCACTCACTCAACATGCGCTGACTAACACATAGTGCGCTGCCTCGCACATCATTCACTAACTCACACTGCCGCTGACTCGCTCACACATCATAAACTGACTCACTCATCGTGCACTGACTAACACATCGTGCGCTGACTCGCACATCATACACTCACACTGCCGCTGACTCACTCGCACATCATACACTCACTCACGCTGCTGCTGACTCACTCACACATCATACACTCACGCTGCTGCTGACTCACTCACACATCATACACTGGGAGAGTCGTGCTGCCAGCTATGGCTACAGGTTTTTGTCGTACGTGTTATGTATATCGTTTATTGTTAAATTTAAAATCACAGTTCCTATTATTACTGTTGTTACATTGTTTTTGTAGCTTTATTTTGGTCTGTTTGTGGTGTAATAGTTTTCTGCAATGTATATTCATATTTTGTTTGTTGCGGTTGCACCAGACTTAAGAGCCGCATGGCTCACAGGGCTATACCTAATAAATTAAACTTGAAACTTGAAAACTTTAATCATGTATTAATCTTGATTTGAAGCTTTCGTGACTGCAGGAATCCATACTCTTTGGTTATTTCGGTAAAGTCACGTAGGTGCAAATTTCGGATTCCAGTACCTACGTGACTTTACCGAAAGAACCAAAGAGTATCATGTATTAGTTTCATATGCTCAATACTCGGTGAAGTGTCGAGCACCATGTTTAATGACTTAACACCGATATGTTTAGCCACGCCTAGAGACTGGGGTTCATTTTGTGGCATTCTGCTGTAAGGAGTCGGTAACACAACGTCGACTGCTTAGCTGGAAATAACCAACATTTCCACGTAATACAAATTTCACGATACAGGACTCATAAGCGATGAAAGTTATCCCTTTCATCAAATTCATAATCAGCTTCAAGATCGGTAGTTTTGCACGGAAAATATCACCAAACATTTCAAACCTTTAAAACACCCTGGATCAGCAGCTTTTCCGCTATTTTTTTTCTCCTGATGACGATTGCTTGTGTTGCAATCGAAACGTCGTAGTTTTTTTGTTATTTTCTTTGAACCTATCGACGTGACTTTTACCGAAAGACCCAAGAATATTACCAAACAGTTTTGGCTACTGAGTTAGTCGCTTTGCCTTGCAATTGCCGATGGAAAAAAATAATATGTTTCAAGCACCCTTATTCAGCTGCACTTAATTGCACAAGCTACTCTGCTTAGCATTATTCCATTTGAGTGCATTAAACATGCAGCCTCTGCAGCAGTCCCACTGAGTGATTATAGCGTTTTATTATGAACGAGGTACAATAGTAGCACTTGTTTAATTCAGAGCAATGCGTATATTTTGACATCAAAGCATTATAAGTGAAATGTTTTGCTGAATCAATGATGGGTAATTGTGCTATAAGCTTGGTGAGTGGTGTCTGACTCATTGTGAACTCTGTTAAACGTGGAAAAATAAAATTAATACTTCCCGATGCAGCCATATGTGTACATCCCTTCATTTCATGGGAAATAATACAGTTATGACGTACAAATGTGAGATCATAGGTAAAAAGTTAATCATATTGGCTACATTTTCAAAAGTAAACGTTTACACCGTATAATGTAAATATACACACCCCATTTTTTTCCTGATACTTTTGTTTTAATTCTGAAAAAACAATTATCTGAAGGCAGTCCATTGTCACATCATGTACTTTAAATTACGACACAATTATGTAAGGCAGCGTAATACATTTTGCACAGACTCGGACAACTTACGTGTCCATTAAAGCTGCTTAAAAATACGGAATAACAATTGTTATGTATGCATGTAGGCATGCCCACAGAATATTCAGGCACATTTATGATCACATGTTCTCTGCTTGGACAATGTGGCGTGAATGTTAATGGGTTTCTTTCCGCCAGATATTGCATATCGAGGTACAATAGAATGTTTTACAATGTTATGCACGCTACTTTTGCATTTTCTGATGCATTGAAATGTATTAGTAGTATTATACATTTACACATAGTGTGCCCAGTGCATATTGAAAACATTTTATGTGTGCAGCGTACTGTGAGCTCTGATATGAAATTACAGTCATAAGCTGTGCACCATAGAAATTAATTATTTGTGATTACTGTAGATGAGACGTACTATATTGTAAGTCAACAAAGTATATCCCGCTTAAATGAGCTCTAACGAGCTCAGATGAGCAAAAAGTTGTGCACCCCATTGTAATGTTTGAGCATTGGAGTCTCCACCACTGTGTGTAGTTATATGCCCTAAAACTATCATGAACGTCATTGTGGAGAATATAAATAACAATAGATACAAACATGCTAACAGAGCCCAGCAGCCCCTGTGGCCTTCTTGGAGTGAGTAGTTTTAGCAGTATTGATTCAGTACAAGCAAACTCTAGATCGGTTTTAACATGGCAGTGTCTTAGCAGCAAAGTCAGGTTTGCTTGAATCAATGCTTGTGAACTGCCAGGTGTCAAATGCAAGGATCTTTAACACGTAAGCTTTCGCGACCATAAGAGGTTTTTGGGTTAGATCGTGTAAATATATAAATGTGTCGTTAAAACCCGCCACCACCCGAAAGAGACAACTAGTGAGGGTTGTCACGTAAACAGAACATGCCAATTCGTAGCACAGAAATCTGCTCTTATCAAGACGCTCATTCATCGAGCTAAGAAAGTGTCAGATGAAAGTCTGAGAAGTGAAATTCAACATGTTAAAGATGCGCTGCAAATGAACGGTTACAATGATGCACAAATCAACAGGGCATTGAATACCAAAACCAAATAAAATAACAAGAGCATTGAAACTGTCCAATTAATTAAAACGATCAAAATACCGTACATTGCGGGAGTAACTGATAAACTAGCCAGATGTTTGGAAAAACAAAACATCCGAGTCAGATTTGGCACGGTACATAAAATACAGAAATTAATATCTGGTACAAAAGATGTATTACCAAAGCTATCAACAGAAGGTGTGTACAAGATTAACTGCCCGTGTGGTAAATGTTATGTTGGGCAAACAGAACGAATGATCAGCACGAGACTGAAAGAACAACAGAGAAATATTAAATTCTCTCAAATACAACTGTCAGCAGAAGCAGAACAGGCGTGCCAACAAGGACACTTAATTGATTTTGATAATGTTGAAGTTTTGTGTAAAACTAGCTACGACTAGGCAAGACTAATTAGAGAATCTATGGAAATTGAAATAAATCAAAATAACTTTAACCGTTCGGATAGCTACCGCCTTAGTGCTGCATGGAAGTGAATCATCAAATAATCCATTGTTTACATGCATGCCTACAAAGGGCAGCATACCTCAATAGCGATTACCGTTGGTAGTGTTATTTTAATAAACACAATAGACAGGAAGGACAAGTTCAAAGGGCTCGCATAATGCGAATGCATAATGTACGTTGACTCAGTAACCCCCCCCACCCCCACACATTGTGCAAGAGTGCAAAAGTGTGGTCAACACATCTACGCCTCGATATAAGGAACGAAACAGTAAGATTTCTCCATAAATCTGACTGTCGCCTGATGAAGCTAGTTGTAATTACTGGCAAAATGTCGTACTCAGATTGTAAATGTTGTGGCTTGGCTCTCCAACACACCGGTGTGCTGTACTAGTGACGAATTGGCATGTTCTGTTTACGTGACAACCCTTACTAGTTGGCTGTGTCGGGTGGTGGTTGGTTTAAATGACAAATATTTACACAATCTAACCCAAAAACCACTATTATGCAAGGGTCTTAGAAATGGGTCCTAAATAGATAAGCAGAAAATGTCTCCTTTACGTTTATTTCTTTTCACGTAAAAATGTAGAACAAAATATTGTTTTAAATGTATAATAAATAGTTTATTAGTGTATTATGTGGAAACAGATATATGAAGGGGAATATTCATCTTCTTTGGTTCTTTCGGTAAAGTCACGTAGAATGAGAATAAAATAATAAATTGATAAAATAAAATAACACAATAATATTCTCACGACGTTTCGGCCACAACACAAGCGGCCTTCATCAGGTGAAGGGACGAGACTGTCTGGAGGACAGCGCTGGAGTGAAAAAGCCACGCTCAGATCGCGACCTTTAAGCTGTGTGAGAAGAAACAAAGCGCCTTGACAAAGGAATTAGCATATCATTTAGCATTGAAATGGCTGAGTGATTAGCTTGTGACTGGTCACAGAAATGGCTATGTTAAAGTTAAAGCATACACATCCGCAGAGGCACCCCTTGACAAAGGAATTAGCATAGAATTTAGCATTGAAATATCTAAATTGAAGGGGAATATTGTCTGCATATATAATTTTTGCTCTATGAAAATAGAGATACACAACGTTAATTTATGTAAATGTATGCAAGCAAAAATATTAATCTTGAAACGAGGGAAATTTATTTACAGGTACCTTTTTAGAATATGTAATTCATATGTTGTTGTAACTGATGGCAATAAAATGAGAAAGCTGTCATCTAGAAGTGGATAAACAATGTATGATAATGATTTTGTTTCGTGTGTATTGTTATAATTTTGGGATATAATTTGCCATGTTGACTGAATTTAATTCGCAGTTTCATCTCAATGATCACTCGGAAAGAATGGATGCCTGCTGTGAAATACAGCTCTTGGCTGTACAATCTAAATTAAAACTGTAGATTGCACAATTGCTGAATCATTTTATGCGTATCGTCATGTTTCCATGTGGAATATAAATATTTAATATTTTATCCCAACAACTGCAAATTGTCTTGGTCATCGCCGTCATGCCCGCCTTTTGTACTGCACGTATAACAATGACAGAACGTGCAAATTATATTAAGTACTTGTATGGCTCAGACTTCATGGCCACGATGCATGGTGGAAATTTACCGTCCAATAATCCAAAAAGCAGCGCTATTTTTGGACCATGCCCTGACTGAAAATATACGTATCCAATTAAAGTTACGTTTTTCTATTGCAACTATTGAACACAGATGACAACGGGTTTTTTTTTCGACTACGGTCTTTTAAACTTTGTGGACCCAGTTATTTAACGTGCACAACTTGTGCACCTGGTTACCGTTCACTGCTCAAAGTATGTGAATTCTGGTTCGTGTAAAATGGCCCCAATAGTGTAGTGGTCGACTTGACACAGACAACGTTCTTGTTTTCTCCGACACCACTTTTATTATTACAACTCTTCACATTACGTCTGGGACTCCGTCATTCCGCAGCTCGTCCGTCTCCCTCCGCCTCGTCTCTGCCTCCGCCTCTGTCTCTCTCTGCCTCCGCCTCTGTCTCTCTCTGCCTCCGCCTCTGTCTCTCTCTGCCTCCGCCTCTGTCTCTCTCTGCCTCCGCCTCTGTCTCTCTCTGCCTCCGCCTCTGTCTCCGTCTCTCTCTTGCTGCGTGTCTCCGTCTCTCTCTCTGCGTGTCTCTGCTCTACTGCTAGCCTGTTCGGTCTGCGATGTCTTCGCTCCGGTTCTCCCCGACCTGCTTCGTTCCAGACCCAGTGACAACTCAACTCGTTCTTCCCGTGTCTCCCGAATATATCCCCGTTCTCATTACCCACCAATCAATTAGGCCGCGTGCCACCGACGCCCCCCCCCCCGCACCTGTTACTTGCCCCCCTCTATTCCCAGACATCCCGGCGCCACCTCGCCCTTGACACCAACCCCAGCCAATCACAGCCGTACATCGCTCCCCGGCTTAATTGGCCCGTCATTACCGCACAGTTTCCTGCCGCCACACCTGGCCGGCCCCACGTAACCCCCCCACTGTCCATAACTCGCGCGTCTTTACCATTCCCCCACTGCATGCGCGTGTTAATCCACTACAATAGTAATGCTGTGTTATATTTGCTCGCCAATATTTGTGGACTATAGGTTGCGATGTTAATATATGGGAGGTGGCCCAGTGGCTCAGAACTAATGATCTTGTCCAATGTGAGCCATCACCAACGTATGTTGAACTTATTTCGTATGTAGCCAACCGTGCTAATCGGAGGTGGAAATATACGTCACTGGTGTTGGCCATGAGCGGGACTCCAACTTGAGTCATGCCGTGAGGTGGGTCATGGTCAATTAAATCCTGGGTTCAAAAACTGGGAAATCATGACTATTAAACTACTTTTTCAAGTGCAATGGTCTGATCGCCTCAGATTGCTTACTACTGCTGAAAGGCAATGGAATATCGTTAGTAGATCCCTTAGCTCAGTATGTCTATGTAATAATTGTACTAGATTTTTTTTACAATTGTTGACCACGGTGACCCTAGCAAGAGACCTGTTGTCTCAATGGATTCTCAACTCGTGATATAATAAATAAATCAATGTCAATGTATAATTCCACTTGATGTGGTCTATTGCATCTATTAATGCTCCATTTATAACTACAATTCCACAGCTACACTTATTTAGTGTTGCAAATATGCATGGATAATAGTAATGTAAAATCACATCATCCCAAATCAGAGTAATTCTGCATATCTGAGTTCGTATTTATTCCAGACTACCTGTGTATTATTTGTAGAAGTTGCCTGTGCATGAAGTCCTATTCAGGGGAAATTGGCGTTGTCATTCTGCACACTGCATAATTAATGCATAATTATGAATATCGTCTACATTCGGATATCAAGCTGCAGGTTGCAAGATTTAGGCTGAAGACCACATAACACCTTAGTCTAAATGATTTTTGGTGCTTATTCAAATAAATCATGAAAATGTATCTTTAAATTCAGTGTGTGTCATGTCTTGGCTCAAAATATATAAAATATTTAAGGGGTAAATTTGTTGAGCACAAATACAAGGTCTGTTTCCTCTGGAGCTGCACCATCAATTCTGTTCAGGATCATTTCATATCAGAATTTTGTGTAAAAAAAAAATCCACATCAGATAAAAACTATTGGGTTGATAGGGGCTCGCTTTAACCAGGGGAAACCCTGAGAGCTAAAACAGGTCAATATTACATTTCGATTTAAAGCTTTCGTGACTACAGGGATTCATATTATTGGTTATTTCGGTAAAGTCATGTAGAAGGGAAGTCATAAAATAATACAAATACAATTCTCACGACGTTTTGATTGCTGTGGTTTTCACACCTGATGATGATTGTTTGTGTTGCAATCGAAACGTCGTGAGAATTGTAATGTATTATTTTATTATTTCCCTTCTGCGTGACTTTACTGCAAGAACCAAGAATATAGGTCAATATTAGTTTCTCCCTGGCCAATGTAGACACCGTCGGAAGCAGTGTTCACCCACCTCGCCGTCATCTACAGACTGTGGGGTCCAACTATTGCAGCGATTTCGATTTAAAGCTTTCGTGACTGCAAGGATTCATCTTCTTTGGTTCTTTCAGTAAAGTCACGTAGAATGAGAATAAAATAATAAATTGAATTTTATTGTGTTGTTTTATTTTATCAATTTATTATTTTATTCTCATTCTACGTGACTTTACCGAAAGAACCAAAGAAGATTTTGCAGCGATGGTTCCCGTGTGTTTGGGGAGTGAGGCGGTTGTTACCATATCTGCAGAGCGGGTGGTCATTGTGGGGTGTGATGCAGGTGAGCTGCTGAACAACCAACAGAAGCATGAGAAGCCACTTGCATGTACTATGCATGTTGAACTTTTTTCGCACCGTACGCATCCAACCCTGCTGATGGGAGGTGTGGGGGAAGGACAACAAACTAAACACAAAAAGCAGTTCAAAAGAAATTAGTTTTCAATCGAGATTTTAAAGTGCATTGCTGCAGTGGCTTCCTAATATCGGAACGAAGAGCGTTCCAGACGGCCGCAGAAGCGCATCTGAAAGTGCGCAATGCAGTAACCGCCTTCGTTCAATGGCCAGCTAAAAGCCGCTGTTCTTTACCTCTCATGTGTCCCAGGGGAGAAACCATGCATGTGGGTAAGACTACGATGAGAAAGTGGAATGACGATGCTGTTTATGATAATAGTGGTGATGATGATGGTTCTTCATCATATCCGTTGCTGCAGTGTAACGCATTCTGGTATGGTTAAGCAAGTTTCATCTTGTGGGAGCATTCCTGTCAAATTATGGTGGAGCAGAATACGTCAAAATTGCATAATGCAACACACCAGCAGTGAACAGGGCCCTATTAGAATTCCAAAAAATGTAATCACGCCAATTGTTAACAAAATCACCACTAGTCCATGAAAAAAGGTCAGAATAATGGGCAAAAACGCATATAAATGGTATCATTTATCTGGATTAGCCCAATTATAATTACTGAATAGCAACATTCAAGGCTTTTTTCAGCCAAAATGAACAATGGGGTAGCAGTCTCCGAGTATTGTTCAGCATGATGTCCAACATTTCTCTCCATATGCTGGGAGCTTCTTCAGAAACTGATTGTTTCAATGTTTTTAAGTTGTACATTTTGCGGAGCAAAAAAACCCCAAAAAACGCAGCATGAACAAAAACACACATGGCGACAACATTCTACAGCATAATGATGTCGCGAATCTCCTGTAGCGACACTCAGACAATGGCGAAAATGTCCACATTTCCATGACAGGTGTAAGTCTCTTGATCTTTTATACATTATACATTTATCTTGCCACTTGTTCAAAACTGCGTCATAGTTAGAGGGTCTGCCCACTCGGTCCTGCCGTGGCTAGATGCCTGAGTACCCTGATTTTTTAAAATAATCCCAGTGGATTGGCCCCATTCTCACATTTGAAATTATTACACATTTATTATTCTTTGCTGCTGAAACTACTTTAGTACTGTAAATTAAAGTGTTTTCTTCACCAAAAAATATAACCCAGGAGTATTGTGAACTCAATAATGGAATATTTAAATACATCTGTCGTAGAATCAGGATTTTTTTTACATTAGAAATGTATCTTCTCGGTTCTTTCGGTAAAGTCACGTAGAATATAGATAAAATAATAAAAATAACAATAATAACATAATTAAATTCCCACGACGTTTCGGCCACAACACAAGTAGCCTTCCTCAGGTGAAGAAACAGGACTGTCCGGAAGACAGCGCTTGAGTGAACCCTGCCAAGCTGAGCAGCGTATTTTAAGCTGTGTGGGAGGAACAGAGCGCCTTGACAAAGGAGTTTACATATAAATTAGCATGTAACTGGAGGATTAGCATGATGTTGATGTGAAGGAGACATGAGCACCACAGAGAGCGACGAGCTCGGAACGGAGGAGGGGGGAGAGGAGTTTACATATAAATTAGCATGTAACTGGGGGATTAGCATGATGTTGGTGTGAGGGATTAGCACCACGGAGAGCGACGAGCTTTGTTCAGTTACATGCTAATTTACTGTTGATATGTAAACTCCTATCCCCCCTCCTCCGTTCCAAACATAGATGGGCTCGTCCGTCTGAACAAAGCTCGTCGCTCTCCGTGGTGCTAATCCCTCACACCGACATCATGCCAGTTACATACTAATTTATATGTAAACTCCTCTCCCCCCTCCTCCATTCCGAGCTCGTCGCTCTCCATGGTGCTCATCTCTCCCTCACATCAACATCATGCTAATCCCCCAGTTACATGCTAATTTATATGTAAACTCCTTTGTCAAGGTGCTCTGTTCCTCCCACACAGCTTAAAAGACGCAGCTAAGCTTGGCAGGCTTCACTCAAGCGCTGTCTTCCGGACAGTCCTGTTTCTTCACCTGAGGAAGGCTACTTGTGTTGTGGCCGAAACGTCGTGAGAATTTTATTCTGTTATTATTAGTATTTTTATTATTTTATCTCCATTCTACGTGACTTTACCGAAAGAACCCAGAAGATGAATCCCTGCAGTCACGGAAGCTTTAAATAGAAATGTATCATTTCTGTTACCATAAAAAAATACAATCATCCCTTCTAGCTTATCATGAATTTTAACGAGCCAATCAGGTTATAACCCAATCATGATCTCGCCGATCATTCAATGTTATCTGATTTTCTTTGAATTGAAACAGTTTGGATCCAATGCTCAATAGATCATGTATTTTTATTGTATATAGTTATAATTTTTATCATTGTGCCTTGTACTGTTACAATATAATCATACTGAGAACATATCAATGAAAACACAAATTTGGCATTTGGCCTCCTTTATTAAAGGTCCTGTCTTACATACTTAACGGTGTACTTTTCTCATACATCAATCCAGCCATGAACATATAAGTAATTGACTTGTGACAAATGAGTTATATATAAGGTGATTATTTTGAATGAACTGTATTGCCACTCCAACGATGGCTGGAATGTCATTCCAGGCTTTGCTTCTGAGGCCCTCTTCACCACAATATTAAATTATTAAATTAATGATGCTCTGCTGTTTTTTTGTTAACTACTGCATGTAGATGCATTCTACCGTGGCTATCATTCCTTATTTTAATGAGCCACATTGCTCTTCCTAAAACGCATAGCATGAACATGAAAACGATGATATACATATATTTCCTAAAAACAAAGTATTTATGTTTAATATATGCATTTATAAATAAAGTACTGTCATGTTAGCATATAATAATGCTCGTGATGTCTAATCTCATGAGGTCGTTTCACTGCAAGGGTTACATAGAGAGTCTGTCATTGTGGTGCTTACATCAAATCACGAATACGTCAGCAAAGGAAATTTCTGTGCAGTCGCTGGGGACGAGATAAAGGGAAAGTGAATAGCAATGCAAGCACTGTACAGTATGGAGATGGAAGGACATGTTAAAGTACTGTATTGTAATAGGGCCTTACCAAAAATACATTTATTGACAGAATAGATTCATTTCAATTTTAATTTCAAGTAAAAAAATGTTCTCACAATATTTAAGGCATAGCTAATTAATACAAACATAGCATTTAAGTAATAAACACAATTGAGAATGTTTACTTCAAACTTTTGTGACTGCAGGAATTCATATTCTTTGTTTTTTTTTGTTAAAGTCACGTTGATAGAAAAATTAAAATGAAGTGAATAAAAAAATAAAAAACCCCCACGAATTTAGACTATAGCCTGGTTTTTAATCTGAGTGAGTGTACTGGCATTCTATAATGTAGACTGTAGCCACTTTTCTTGCTGTGGTTTTCACACCTGATGATAATTGCTTGTGTTGCAGTCGAAACGTCGTGATAATTTTATTGTTTTATATTTTTATTATTTTATTGTTTCCCTTCTACGTGACTTTACCGAAAGAACCAAGAATATGTAGCCTGGTTATTAAGTTTGGTGAGTGTACTGCCAGTCTATAATGTAGACTGTAGCAATGGTTATGAAGCTGGGTGAGTGTACTGGCAGTCTATTATGTAGACTGTAGCCTGGTTCTTAACCTCGGTGAGTGTACTGGCATTCTATAATGTAAACTGTAGCCTGGTTATAACGTTTGGTGAGTGTACTGGCAGTCTATAATTTAGACTGTAGCAATGGTCATTAAGCTGGGTGAGTGTACTGGCAGTCTATTATGTAGACTGTAGCAATGGTTAAGCTGGGTAAGTGTACTGGCAGTCTATAATGGAGACTGTAGCCTGGTTTTTAAGCGTGGTGAGCGTATTGGCAGTCTATAATGTCGACAGTAGCAATGGTTATTAAACTGAGTGAGCGTACTGCCAGTCTATAATGTAGACTGTAGCCTGCTTCTTAACCTGAGTGAGCGTAATGGCAGTCTATAATGTAGACTTATTCTTAGGTTCTTTCGGTAAAATTATTAAAAATAAAAACCACGACGATCACAACACAAGCGATCGTCTTCAGGAGGAAAGAGGGAGGTCACTGAAGGCAACCGTTTTTAAAGGTTTAAAAAAGTGGGCGTGGCACAAGCGCTGCGGCGGTGGAAGCATGGAACATGCAGTGCCAACAAAACGTCGTGGTGTCAGAACGAAGTGGGCGGGGCATATGTGCTACAGTCTACATTATAGACTGCCAGCACATTCACCGAGGTTAAGAACCAGGCTACAGCCTACATTATAGACTGCCAGTACACTCACTCAGATTAAGAACCAGGCTACAGTCTACATTCGTGGTTTTATTTTTTTTCTTATTTTTATTTTTAATTCACTTTATTTTTACTTTTCTATCTACGTGACTTTACCGAAACAACCAAAGAATATGAAAAACAATTAAGAATGTTTGGCATGCGAATATTATTATCAAGTGATACTGATGTGCAGATAATGTGAGATTTGTTTTTGACATTACTGATGGACTTCAGATACGAGAGTCACACATTATCCGGAAATAAGGCAAAAAATGTAACCCCAGACTCAATTATTTGTGGGCTGTCAAACCGCGTGCATTGTGCGCATGACACGCATAATCAGACAGGGGGTAATTTATGAAAAATATGTGTTTGGTCGATCCCCTTATTTTTACACCCCTGTTCGTTCACTGTTATTTCAACATGTCAATCTCCATGGTGAAACTAATGGGCAGTACTTATTACCATTGGCAGCACTAAGCCATTGGTGGAAATTCCATGTTTCTATGGTAGGAGCTAATATATATTCATTATCAACCATTGTTGCCTTCTCACTGGGTGTCATTTTATCAAGCCAAGGTGGATGATGGGCCGAGTGTACCCCCAACCTGGTTGTGAACTTTCAAACAGTCCAAGTGTAGTGACGTGGGATGAGTCGCTGGAGCGCGTGCCGCTGGGTGATTGGTAGACAATAGAATTAGGGATAACAGCCCGTTCTACCAGTTGCACCTGCCATCTGGGGATCCAGAGGGGTGCGTGGACGAGGGCGGAGCCTGGCCACGCTGTTCAGGATATAAGGCGTGCTCCGACTCATAATCGGGGCTGCTGCGATCTGGAGTGGAATTCGTCGTTGTGATCTTCACCCTCTTCAAGCTGTGGGTCTGGCAGCATGTTGGCTGTCCCGACCCGGTGGGTGGTTATCCCCTAAAGGCTGTGATAGGCCGGAATTAAAGAGTACCTCCTCCAAGTGTCTGTGAATTAGTACGCTACACAAGTGTGGGTCGATGGCTTTAATCACAGCATCACTAAGACAAATTAATGCACTATTTAAAAAACTTACATGAAGCAAAATTAAATCGTGATCCAAGATAAATGTGCGTCACGGTAATTCCCAGGTGTCGCAGTGGTAGACCAGATGTCACGCTCGATTGCAACTCACAATCTGAAGGTTGCGAGGTCAAATCTTGGTTGGTTGTTGACTCAACCCATCATCCCTCTGGGGTCAATAGAATAAGTACAACTTTCTGGGGAAGTTAACAGTGGTTGTCCTATGGAGAGACTTACCCCTGCCATAGGAATGTTGATTTATTCCTGTGGCTTAGAGCTGTAAATAGGAGATGAGAACCACCTCAATGGTCATTTCAACAATAAATCACCTTTGGTGCCTCTCTTGAAAATATGATTAGCATCAGTTATATAATAAATACCTAAATAATATTCATGGCTTGACTGTTGAATACAATAATACACACCACTGCATTTGCACAATGCAAATGCAGTGGTGTGTCGCTGGTTAGGCCTTCTGGAGCAGCTGTGGAAGCCATGGGCAGCTTAAATCCCCTCACCTTTGTCCACGCAGCAGTATAAATGGTTATACACCGCAGTTAGATGATTGCAAGGCTACCTCTTCCAAGGCGCCTGGCCAGTGTGGAAGAGTAGGCCAAGTAACCTCGAGAGGAGCTCTTTAAAGCTCCCTCCAGTGGAGGCCCTCCTACCTGCAGTCGTGTGAGGAAGCAATTGCAGTGCTGTGGTTTTACTTCATATCCGCTAAAAATCCTTTAATCTATTATCTGTGGGAAGCAGGGATTGGTGGCCAAGGTGATGACCTAAAGCGAGATGGAAGGATCCAGTCATTGGACCTTTGAGGTCAGCTGTCAAATGTGCAGCAGTTGTGGGATTTGGCTGAAGCTTACCCTATCCTGCCATTATGACATTCTGTGTATCCTCTACAGGTACCTGTGTTTAAAAAAAAACAGACACTTATTTTCGAATTGCTTTGTTAAAGTGCAGCTCTCTGATCTGTACAGTACTAGACACGATTCCTGCCTCGAACACCAGTCTCTTATCACTTAAACTCACGTATCTATGTATTCAAAGTGGTGTATCTAATATGACAACAATGCACACATCCCTGCAATGCCAGAACACTTCTGAGAACGCTGGATTTGGAGAATTCGACCATAACGGACTCGTGTCCGGAAACTTTAAGAGCTGACTTAATTTTGTGACAATATTCATGGATATTTTTTTTTACGTGGGGCGTTAGTGCGGAAAAAAAACGTGAATATTGGGGGATGGAGGGCATCTTCTTAAGTAGCCTCATCCAAAGTACGACGAAAGCCTAAAACAAATTTTGGTAGAAAGGCAGTTTAAACTCACCAATATTTTCTGTAAAATGAACTGCTGTTTGTTATTATATTCTTAGTTTTTTCGGTAAAGTCACGTTGAAGAGAAACAACAAAATAACAAAATATATATATAAAAAACAATAAAAAATTCTCACGACGTTTCGACCATAACTCAAACGGTCATCATCAGGTGTGTTGGTTTGCATAAATGTATTTTTAAACGGCACATTTATTTATTTATTGAATGAAAAGTGTTCTACTCAAAATAAAGACAGCTGCCACAAACACATGGATTAAGCCCACTGCTCCCGGTGGACTCTAAGCTGGTTATAACGGGTTTAATTAATTCATATGCATAAACCACAAAGTCTAAAGGGATCAGGATAATTCAGTCACAATATGAGCGATCATTTTAATTATACATCAACTACTGCGTAATAGATTAATTAGTGTGCAATTAATTATGGTCAATTCTAATACGGCTTTGGATGAAACAGGCCCTCGTTGGCTGATGTAATGTAAATATATTAGAGCTAGATGATCTTATTCAATAACGCCTTAACATAGATGCGAATACAACAATACAAATCAACCCATTTTACGGTGGCTCGTGTTTAAATATTGCAGTCAATTTATAGCTAATAAATTACATATAAATAGGACTGCGGTTAGAAATAATTTTACAAATGTACACATTTCAAATAACAACTTACACACGGCATGCTACGGTGAAGCATCGAGGCTGTACAATGATATTCACCATGGCCGTGACAAGATGAGTCTCTGCGCCGTGATGACTTACAGCTGCCATGCGCTCGCAATGACGTCAATGGTGACATGTATCTCAGGCAATTTGTCCAAGTGGCATCACCATGCATTCATTATTCGCTGCTGCTGGAAATCAATTTCGGCAATTATACTTGCCTTCAGCAGCATTAACTGTTCTTTGGAACTGCGCCATAAAGGAAAGTGAAACACATTCATTGAAGTGGTCTGAATGTACACAGTTGTGAAGTGATACGTTTGCCGAGTATGATTAATACCAGCTTTTACGTAACCTCAAAATGACAAGGACAGTGCGTGGCAATAGTTGATTTGTGAATCCCCTATGGGATGAAGGCCCCCCCCTATGCCGTGTCAGTTATGGCATTATCTGACTGTCCTTCACGATGCTAATACATGCGGCGGCTTTGAGATTGAGTGGGCACGAACAGGATTTCTAGGTTATTCATTGCCACTGACGTTAGCCGTGGCTAGAATCGAACTTCTGTCATCAGTCCCCGCCCTCTCTGGCTTTAAATAATACTGTACATGTAAAATATTGTGAATTTACAAAAATATATAATGAACATGCTTTCCGTTCATGTCCGACTATTTCTGAGTTCTATTAACATATAATGGGGGTAATTTAATAAGATTAACAATACATCTGTAAAAATAAGTGTGGAAACTATCCTATGGGCCTACGAGAAGTGGGACTGACTCGAGAACAGAATATTTTGTTAAGGACTTTCAATACAGCAGCCAGAAAAAAACATATTTAGTGCGTGGAAGGATCACGAACCCCCCTTCCCATACTCAATGGTTGTATTAATTTGGCCCAACCTCAGCACTGGAGCATCTGAGCTATAAGCCCAGAGACAAGAAAGAAGAATACACACGTACAAGGGGTTAATTCTTAAACCTTAGACCAGTCTTAAATACCTGAGCCCAGAGTGGCGATGACCTGACCACCCCACCCCACCCCCCTCCCCCAAAGAAAATCCCCCCCACCCCCCACCTGCTCTGATGAGTCCGGTATGCCTGATACCGTCACTACAACTGGTAATGCTGTCCAGAATGTCAGCATGTTACAATGTATGATGTGAGGGAGGATGTGGAATAAATAACAAAAAATAATATAAAAAATATGGTGAAGTAGCGCTGCAGCGGTTAGCGAATTTAGCAATAAACCTTGTGACTTGAGTCCAATTCCCAGCCATTGATAACAGTGGCAAGTGATATTTGAACCAGTCCTGGGCCACCCAACCAACCCATACTGTCCAGTACGGTAAAGGATGGCCAAACAACTGATGCAGCTTTGGTAGACTTTCATCCCTTACTGGATTGACAAAGGACTGCGAAGGTACTCCACTCCGTCCTATCGTTTCCACCATTAACTCACCTACCTACAAACTGGCCCGATTTCTGTCTGAGACCCTGCTTCCATTCACGGGCAAGACCACCTCAGCAGTACTTAATTCAGCTCACTTGGTTTCTCTAATCAAGGATATTCACTATCTCCAGATGTTTTGCTTGTCAACTTCGATGTACTCTCTCTTCACCAAGATACCTGTACCTGACATCATAGCAATCATTGAAGACTTGGTCCGACAGGGACTGAATCCTGATGTACCAGCCCCTCAAGATGAATGGATACTCAGACCGCACAATCCGCAAAGCTGTATCTCCAACCATGGGGAGACCACAATCTGAGGACCCAATCAAAACCATCACCTTGCCATACATAGCAGGTGTTACCAAAAAGATTTCCAAAATCTTAAACAAACACAAGATCCAAGTCCGATTCAATACAGTACACAAAATCCGTGATTTGATCCCACCTATTCTTAGTTTTTTCGGTAAAGTCACGTTGACTTTACCGAAAAAACTAAGAATATGAATTACTGCAGTCATGAAAGCTTTAAATCAAAATTTGATCCCACCTGTGAAGGATGTCATTCCTCACATGCAATACCCTGTTGTCTACAAACTAAGTTGTGTCTGCAGCAGCAGTTACATTGCGGAAACGAAACGACATGTCTCAGACCGTGTTCGCGAACACAAGGCAGATTTGAAACACGGCAGAACCAATACCTCTGCCGTGGCTGATCATTGTTATAACGCAGTGGGCTTGCACAATATTGTTTATTACGAGACCAAGGTACTCTGCAAACCGTCGGGCTACCATCAAAGATTTGTCCATGAAGCCATCCAGATATATAAACACAGAGACAATTCAACCGAGAAGATGGGTATAAGCTGAGCAATCATTGGAAGGACGTTATTAACCAAGCAAACTCGTAACTTGCTGTGGTGCTTCCATTCTTCCCTGCCGTTTGGCTGTTATCTCCGACTCTCTGAGTTGCATTGCCCTATATATTATTGGTTCTTTCGGTAAAGTCACATAGAACTTCTATGTAGAAGGGAAACAATAAAATAATAAAAATATAAAACAATAAAATTATCACGACGTTTCAACTGCAACACAAGCAATCATCATCAGGTGTGAAAACCACACTTTTTTCAAATTTTCTTGCTGTGGTTTTCACACCTGATAATGATTGCTTGTGTTGCAGTCAAAACGTCGTGATAATTTTATTGTTTTATTTGTATTATTTTATTATTTCCCTCCTACGTGACTTTACCAAAAGAACCAAGAATATGAATCCCTGTAGTCACGAAAGCTTTAAATCAAAATATGCATTGCCCTGTTTGGTGCCTCTGCATTCACGGGCTGGGGTCTCACTAACATGGCCACTTCTGCTCCCTTAGCCTCAATGTACCGATGGTTCTGGCTGTGTGATGGGCTGTGTGTCTCACTGGCGCGACCACCGTTGCGGTGGTTCTCTTGCTTGCACGCGCTTGCCTCTCACAGCGCAGTTGGCAGCGCTGCAGCAGCTTGTGTTACACATAGACATGACATTAACTTGCTAATCCCGCTAATCTCTCTGCCTAATCTCTCCCATCAACATAGTGCTAATCTCCCATTAACACTGCTGTTGTGCGCATATGTGGGGACGATACTCTTATGCGGCGACGGAAGCTCATTTCATGCTTATCTCTCTCCCTAATCTCCCCCATTAACACAACTGACGTGCTTGCGTGCGGGGATGGAATTCCTTTCCAGCTCAGACTCCGCCTGCTTGCCCTTCGCCACATATATAACGTCTTGTTAAAACAGCTCTCTCGCTGTGTTCTTCCTGGTTCAGCAGTTCCACTGCTGGATTATTTTTCCACCTGAGGACGACCGCTTGTGTTGCAATCGAAACGTCGTGACATATATTTTTTTCTTTTATTTTTCTACCTACGTGACTTTACCGAAAGAACCAAAGAGTATGGATTCCTGCAGTCACGAAAGCTTCCAATCAAGAATGACTGCGAATTATTACATAATTTATGACTCTATTATAAAGTGAGCTATGTTTAGGGTCACAACAGCTTTAGTTCGTGAAGCATAATGGATGGTGTTAAAACCAGTCCAGCGTTTGCTTGTATTTAAACTAATCCTGCTGAAAGGGTTGTGAAAAAATATATATACTTTAAAATGTTTTGCATGGAGAGACAAATATTGGAAGGAAGCATATTGTCTGCTTAATACGTGTCAGAAACATTGATACATTGAACATAGGACGAATTATTCACAGTAATTCTCTCTCTGTTGACTTGCACTGTTCTGAGAAAAACGATTTACTTTGTCAGAAATTACATTTGTAATTTGTGTTTGGTTCCACAAAGCCATTGTAAAGAAACACATTTTGCCTAACTTAAACCTCTTCACTTTAAACAGTATTAGCACATACATGCATAGTTGAGTCATCAGCGTCCTCATTTTTCTTAAAGCATTAGGTTAATTTGCGAGTTATCCGACTGAAATGTAATGAGTTTTACCATTGTGCAGCCATGTAACGGGAGGCCAAATGTGTCCGACAATCTACAAATGAACTTCTAAATGCATTAAAATGTTCAGGTGTTGATGACTCATCACGCCCCAATGCCTCAATTACCGCCCACCATCCAACTTCACCCACCAAGCCTATTTAACTGGGATAAAAAAAAACCGATACATTTAATGGAGAAATTGCTTTTTGCAGAATTTGCACTTGTTGGCAAAATTATGCAAAAGCATGTAGGAGAACGATAGATAAATTGGGACCATTGTGTCTGAGTACATGGAGATGTGGCTGTTATAAAATAAGATGACTTAGAGCACCGTCAGGTGCCTATATAAAGCCACAACAACAGATCATTCTTTCTCACCTGATGACGGACGCTTGTATTGCGACCGAAACGTCGTGTTCTTTTATTGTTTTTTCTATCTACGTGACTTTACCGAAACCACCAGAGGGTATGCATTCCTGCAGTCACGAAAGCTTCAAATCGAGGTTGAATTTAAAGTTCATGGAAAAAAAATATTTGTTTCTCAGGTATTTTCTCAGTAATTTAACTGCTGTAATAATAATCATAATCATCATCCAGAGGGTTTTTTTGTGGTTACATCAAGTAAATACAAATGTGTCGTTAAACCTGCCACCACCCAACACAGCCAACTAGTAAGGTTTGTCACGTAAACAGAACATAGTTCAGCACACCGGTGTGTTGGAGAGTAAACCCATGACGTAAAAAAAATTGGAGGATGACGTTTCGGCGATAATTACAACCATCCTAGCCAGAATTGTGGATAAATCCTCCTGTTTCGGTCTTAAATTGAGGTATAAATGTGATGTCATCACTTGTGACCCAATCAGGTGCGAAGACCAAAGAGGGGGGGGGGGGGTAATGTATTTATAAAAATTACAATGAATATCTATTATTGGTTGTGTTATTCACAGTTAAGCAAAAAGTAACCGGGGAGAGACAGACTCAACAGACAAGAAGGAAGAAAAATATAGCGCTATAGAAATATAGCGCTATAGAAATATATATAGCGCTATATATATAAATATATATAAATATATAGCGCTATATATAGAAATATATATAGCGCTATATTTCTTCATGCCTCACCAGTCCACCTGCTGTATTTTTTCACCTGAAGACGATTGCTTGTGTTGCGATCGAAAGGTCGTGGTTTTTTTATTTTATGATTTTTCTATCTACGTGACTTTACCAAAAGACCCAAAGAGCATGGATTCCAAACATGTTATACAACATGTAAACTAAACATGGGGAATGGATTAAAAAGTTGTATAATCTCCTGTAGATACAGATGCTACTGGTTCTTCATTATTCTGCAAGATTTGGATGCCACCACCGCCATCTATTGCATTGCGGTCGAACTTATGACTCTTGGTCCGAACAGGCAACTGGATATATGGACAGATATGTTCGTATGTCTGCAAGTTCGTAAGTCGAATGTTCGTAAGTAGAGGAGTCACTGTATGTCTATCTCTCCACGTAAAAAAAACATATATATGTTACACAACCCATCGGCCCCACTGCCTTCTGTTAGTGCACAATTTCAGCAGCATTTATTCAATACAAGCAAACTCTGGATCCGTTTAGATATAGTCTCATCAACTGTTGAAATTACGTACTGAATCAATGCTGCGGAAATTATGACCTCCCAGATGACCATTGGGCCGATGGGTTGCATGTTTATTTTAATGAGGGGAGACAATTACACGAATTATTTTGTATTACAATGTTTAATTGACAACACTATTTTGTTTACAGTTAACTGATGCGTTAGCATGAAGAAATATGACACATTTCTAATCTGAAAATGGGATCCTTCAATCAACCAGTCAGAATATGACTTGAGCCTGATCGGGTCTCAATGCAGTGCATGCACAAATAATTCAAACCGATACAGTTTATTTGCCGAAAAACATATTGGGTCTACTGCGAGCATTCTTTTACTCGTAATATATAGCAGCACTGAATGTTCAATTGTATCGTGCAAGGCCATAGCCCTAATTTACTAACACTTCTACTAAATGCTAAATATGGCATATTCTTTCAACGTTGACTCATCAAAATGTAGTTTGAACTGCATAGGTGACATTTCAAGGTAACACGGTAGCCACATCAGCTGAGGTGTCAAGGTAGTCTCTCTCTGAATAGTGGCGTATTGTGCATTTTCAATTAATATTCATGTTATCCCCACTGAAATGTACATTGTATCGTGTTCATGTGCGGGTTTGGCTATGTGCCAGTGATGTAAATTCCATATCCCTTTGCCCAGGGTCAATGACCTCCATAATACAACCGATGTGCACGCTATAATAATCATAAAAAATCCGCAATTTTTTATTCACTTTCAGATTCGAAGCCATAAACAGAAATTGTGACCTCGTAGTTATTAACCCTGCATTGTCTCCCCCAAAACCATATCAAAATGAGCACACGGAAGATTATACCAGAGCACAGGCAGCAATAACACCAACATGGTGTGAATGCTATAGTAGACCAGCATAATTTGGCTTCACGACCTTAATAAGGTTGCATGCCTCTTGTCAGCCCCAGTTTGATTGTAATTTTATTTGAGAGTAATACTGCACCCTGTCTACGTGACCGCGTGGACTGCCCAGACCAGTTCTCCCATTTCTTTTTTTTTTTAACTCTGTCATGTTCTTTAGAAGAGATTAAACAGAAATATAACAAAGACCGAGGAAAAGGGGAAGAAACCAAAGATAGGATATGTAATATACAGTGAGGGAAAAAAGTATTTGATCCCCTGCTTGTTTTGTATGTTTGCCCACTGACAAAGAAATGATCAGTCTATAATTTTAATGGTAGGTTTATTTGAACAGTGAGAGACAGAATAACAACAACATCCAGAAAAACGCATGTCAAAATTTTTATAATTTGATTTGCATTTTAATAAGGGAAATTAGTATTTGACCCCTTCTCAATCAGAAATACTTTTGGCTCCCAGGTGTCTTTTATACAGGTAACGAGCTGAGATTAGGAGCACACTCTTAAAGGGGGTGCTCCTAATCTCAGCTTGTTACCTGTATAAAAGACACTTGTCCACAGAAGCAATCAATCAGATTCCAAACTCTCCACCATGGCCAAGACCAAAAATCTCTCAAAGGATGTCAGGGACAAGATTGTAGACCTACATAAGGCTGGAATGGGCTACAAGACCATTACCAAGCAGCTTGGTGAGAAGGTGACAATAGTTGGTGCGATTATTCGCAAATGGAAAAAACACAGAATAACTGTCAATCTCCCTCGGCCTGGGGCTCCATGCAAGATCTCACCTCGTGGAGTTGCAATGATCATGAGAACGGTGAGGAATCAGCCCAGAACTACACGGGAGCATCTTGTCAATGATCTCAAGGCAGCTGGGACCATAGTCACCAAGAAAATAATTGGTAACACACTACGTCGTGAAGGACTGAAATGCTGCAGCGCCCGCAAGGTCCCCCTGCTCATAAAAGCACATAAACATGCCCGTCTGAAGTTTGCCAATGAACATCTGAATGATTCAGAGGACAACTGGGTGAAAGTGTTGTGGTCAGATGAGACCAAAATGGAGCTCTTTGGCATCAACTCAACTCGCCGTGTTTGGAGGAGGAGGAATGCTGCCCATGACCCCAAGAACAGCATCCCCACCGTCAAACATGGAGGTGGAAACATTATGCTTTGGGGGTGTTTTTCTGCTTAGGGGACAGGACAACTTCACCGCATCAAAGGGACGATAGACGGGGCCATGTACCATCAAATCTTAGGTGAGAACCTCCTTCCCTCAGCCAGGGCATTGAAAATGGGTCGTGGATGGGTATTCCAGCATGACAATGACCCAAAACATACGGCTAAGGCAACAAAGGAGTGGCTCAAGAAGAAGCACATTAAGGTCCTGGAGTGGCCTCGCCAGTCTCCAGACCTTAATCCCATCGAAAATCTTTGGAGGGAGCTGAAGGTTCGAGTTGCCAAACGTTAGCCTCGAAACCTTAATGACTTGGAGAAGATCTGCAAAGAGGAGTGGGACAAAATCCCTCCTGAGATGTGTGCAAACCTGGTGGCCAACTACAAGAAACGTCTGACCTCTGTGATTGCCAACAAGGGTTTTGCCACCAAGTACTAAGTCATGTTTTGCAGAGGGGTCAAATACTTATTTCCCTCATTAAAATGCAAATCAATTTATAACATTTTTGACATGCGTTTTTTCTAGATTTTGTTGTTGTTATTCTGTCTCTCAACTGTTCAAATAAACCTTCCATTAAAATTATAGACTGATCATTTCTTTGTCAGTGGGCAAACACACAAAATCAGCAGGGGATCAAATACTTTTTTCCCTCACTGTACTTCCATGACACATAGCTCTTTGGAAGTTTCTCACATTACTCCACTGTTCTTCATGTATAATTTCCAATGAAACATGGCACCTACTCCACGCTCATTTCAATATGGAGACACCTTGGTAAAATGTTAGAGTGGAAACCTGTTCGTATGTTTCTCCTTCATGCCCCATGCAAATATACTCCGGGCTTTATAATCCTCTTCTCTTTTCCCACCTCATTGAATGTGTTAGGTGCAAATTGCCACTTTTTGGTCTGCAATTCTAACAGCGAATAAATTCACTGCATCCACTGCATGACCTTCCATCTGAAGCTAACAATACAACACCAATTATGACCAGTGATACCCACAAGGGGGTGGAAGGTCTCACGGTTTCAACTATCTTTAGCTTTGGATTCATATTTATAGATAATTAATTACTGTACATGCTTGTGATGAGATTATCAGTGACATATTTTTTACAAAGGCATATGATGCTAAAATAAATCCATGCTGACAAAGGAAACACATTCGAACAATCTTCATCAAAATTTGTGGCTATAAATTCCACAAATGGAAAATGTAAAACTCTCCGGTGTGCGACTGTGGTCATCAAGAACAGGCTGAACAACAGCTAACGACGCAGTGCCCGATCCACAAATACGAAGGAGACACTCCCCTGCTAGTGACACGGATATCTGACTTAATCACTTGAATGTGAAATTGTAGCTGTTGCTCTGCATCTACGTACTGTATGTTGAACGGCTTTCACACCGTACGTAGCCAATCGTGCGAATCAGATGTGGGGAAAGGACAACAAACTAAGCACAAAAAGCAGTTCTAAAGAAATGAGTTTTAAATCTACATTTAAAAGTGGATAGCTCCAGTGGCTTCTTAATATTGGAAGGAAAAGCGTTCCAGATGGATGCAGAAGCTCATCTGAAAGCACGCGATGCAGTGCTTAGCCAAAAGCCGCTGCGAGGATGACCGGAGTTCACGTGATAATTTATGCTCCTTTACAAGATCAGCAAGGTATTGTGGTTCATTTGTGGCAATCAGTTTTTGTGTAATAAGTGCGACCTTATGTATTCGTTCGGCAACCAGAAGCCAATGCAGCTCGACGAGACCTGGACGGATTCTACAGTATCCGTCAAGACACGTGCCAGAAAATATTATGCTCCCCACCTTCAACAACCCACACTGATCGCCATAGTGAAGTAAACTAAAACTACTATAAACTATAAACCCAGCCACAAATTATATCATGTGGAAATCTAAAGCAGCCAAATACTTTAACCCCTTTTTTCAAATGTGGTGGGGAAAAACCAGAGGACCCGGAGAAAAATCCTCGTGACCACGGGGAGAACTTCTAAATTCCAAATGTACAGGTATCAGGGTCGGGATTGAACTCACGGCCTCCTGTATACCAGGCAAAGTAGTTAACATCTTGCCACCGCGGTGCCCCAGTATGGTCAAATAACTCCACGATCTGCATGGCCTGGGTAGGCCTTTAACCACCGGTTGATTAACTAGCTCTACATGCATGGGGCTTTAAAGTGAGCATTCCAAAACTAAGTTGATTACAAGAATCCCTCGCCAACCGCGGATCATTATCTTATTGTTATCATCATCATTGTTAACATTAAAGCTATGTAAAGTTAATGTAATGTTTATTTATGTTATTGTGTAATGTACTGCATTTTATTCAGTGTTTAATAAACAGGCAACTTAGTTCGGCTATGATGAGTCTGACCATAGTTGTGGTTCCCCTAACCCCCTATTTCCCAGAGGCCCTGGACTTTACCAACCACAGATTTGCCTAATGCGGCATTTTCCAGGAACCTAATCTCAGCGATTAACGAGAGATTGCCGTAGATTTATTAGGGATGGCACTCGTGAACGTGCAGAGAGTAGAGGCAGGAGAGTAATTTGTGTATTTGAGTATTCATGTGCATACGATAGAAATCTGTGAGGAGGACGTGAGAAGCATTGTTTGCACAATGGGTTTTAGATACACTACATAGACCATCAAAGGGACGATGGACGGGGCCATGTACCGTCAAATCTTGGGTGAGAACCTCCTTCCATCAGCCAGGGCATTGAAAATAGGTCGTGGATGGGTATTCCAGCATGACAATGACCCAAAACACGGCCAAGGCAACAAAGGAGTGGCTCAAGAAGAAGCACATTAAGGTCCTGGAGTGGCCTAGCCAGGCTACAGACCTAAATCCCATAGAAAATCAGTGGAGGGAGCTGAAGGTTCGAGTTGCCAAACGTCAGCCTCGAAACCTTAATGACTTGGAGATGTATTTATTATATTGGTTCTTTCGGTAAAGTCACGTAGAAGGGAAACAATGAAATAATAAAATTATAAAACAATACAATTCTCACGACGTTTCGACTGCAACACAAGCAATCATCATCAGGTGTGAAAACCACAACAAGAATATGAATATGAATCCTTGCAGTCACGAAAGCTTTAAATCAAGACTTGGAGAAGGTCTGCAAAGAGGAGTGGGACAAAATCCCTCCTGATATTTGTGCAAACCTGGTGGCCAACTACAAGAAACGTCTGACCTCTGTGATTGCCAACAAGGGTTCTGCCACCAAGTACTGTCATGTTTTGCAGAGGGGTCAAATACTTATTTCCCTCATTAAAATGCAAATCAAGTTATAACATTTTTGACATGCGTTTTTCTGGATTTTTTTGTTGTTATTCTGTCTCTCACTGTTCAAATAAACCTACCATTAAAATTATAGACTGATCATTTCTTTGTCAGTGGGCAAACGTACAAAATCAGCAGGGGATCAATACTTGTTTCCCTCACTGTATCATAGAACAAATCGAAACGTAGCGACACCTTGTTGACAGTTATCAAAAGTAACGAGACTTGGGCAGCATGCATCGGCTTGAAGGAATATGTAGCTGATGGATGAAAATGGTGATGGAGTGGCAGCCTAAGGAAAAAAAACATATCTTAGAAGATTTCCACCATGAAGATTGAACAATGAGGGCACCTCATCTACCGGAGCATTTTTGGCATTACAGGATCACGAATTATAACTACATGGAGAGGCCTTCATCCAACACTGGATAGACAATGTCTGGTGATGATATTTGTACGTATATATGTATGGTTGTCTTCTTCTCTCCTGTAACTGCAATGGTGGTGGGAGCGCCAGTGAAGCCGCTGCTGTCAACTCTTTATTCACGTTTCCTTGTCCTTTGCATTCCTTGTCAGGTTTTGTACCAGCTTATCCATCCATGATATCACATTTGTCATTCAATTGATATTGGATTATCCTCCACTTGCATCCTTCCGCCATGCCCTGGAATTATGTTGGAGAGATCCCCTTTTCGTGTCACCAGTCCAAGCCATCTTATCATTTTCAGCGCCATTGTCAACAGTGGTAGGCGTTCTCCCATTTTGTGAATTCAACTGTGTATGGTATTTGTAGTAATCTTCTGAGGGATCTTATCCCGAATTCGAGTATTCCTTATTCTGTCTCTGCAGTAAGTGTCCACGATTGACAGCCACATACCACTGTAGAAATAACTATTGCTCGTAGCAGGCAGATGTTGGATGTGAACGATACACGTGTTTGCCCATACCCTTTTGACGTTTGCTAGTCACAAAGCCCCAGTTTCGGCCCAAGTCGTTGCCTCCCAGCGTTCCCTCGGCTTCCCAACTTCACCTCCCAGCCCTCACCCCGCCCCCACACTCACCATGCCCCCCCTCTCTCCATGCCCCGCGACTATATAATCCCTCGTCACAGCCATCTCTGAGACACACTTATTAAGCGTTTGTGTTTTCGCTACGTTGTCCCCAGCTGAAGAAGGACGCTTGTGTTGCGCCCGAAACGTCGTGATTTAATGTAGTTTTCTTTTTTTTACCTACGTGACTTTACCGAAAAAAACAGAGTATGAATCCTTGCAGTCACGAAAGCTTCAAATCTAGAATTGCAGCAGCTAGTCTGCTGTTGATTTCATTGTCTTATCTTTGATGGTTGCTCCGAAGTGAACGATTTTACTCTTTACAACTTCTTCCCACCTATGCAGATATCAGTTATGAGATTGTCTACAGGTTTTTTTTCTGTTATATTAACCTTCCTCTTTACCGCAATCATATCCATCACGTCAAATGATGTCATGCTCTGTTAGATATGCCACTGTTCCTGCAATCAAATTCATGTCATCCGCGAAATTAAGATTGCAGATATTCCTCACTACAATCATTGAACATTCATAATTTTCCAAGACATCTGACACAATGTGTTCTCAGGAATGACTCATGAGATTTGATGAAAGTAGTCAGCCTTGGCACACTCCCCCACTATTTTACAAAACTAGTCGCTAAGTGTACTTCTCACCAGTACCGTGCTCTTTGCATTATGCAGAGACATTTGATTGTCCTTACTATTCTCGAGATTATATTGTGTTTTTATAATTATTGCCCATAGTCCTTGTTGCCATACATGATGAAAGGCTCTCTTGAAGTTAACTAAATTATGGTGTACGCTTTTATTGATCGTTTCAATATTTGTCAAACATTACTAGTTGAAAACCTCTCTTTTAGAGTTCTGCCCTATTCTGAAACCTGCCTGGTTCTTCAGCCAAAAGTGCATCCACCTGCACGTGTGTGTGTGTTTATGTATGTGTAACGGTTATGACCCCCCCTAGTGGGTCATGACGCAGACACTTGGGTTGGAGTGATTGGAAGGCATGGGCCTGATCAGCTCAATAATAACGGGAGGAGGCTGCTGGACTTCTGTGCAGCCAATGGGCTTGTAATTATGAACACGCTGTTCCGGCATCGGCGCATCCACACTACATCATGGATGCACGCCAGGTCCAAGCAAGAACATCTGCTGGACTACATAATTACGGACCAGCGGATGCAGGCTCATGTCCTTGACACCAGAACCTACCGTGGAGCTGATCTGCCCACTGGCCATCGACTTGTCATCTGTAAGATGCGCCTGCCATTCTTCCACTCACTCCAGTGGTGGGTGTCCATCTAGGACCCCTTTCAAACCCACAGTGGTCTGGTCTCAGCTAGCTGACGATAGTTGCAAGCAGGGATTTTAAGATCTCTTGGAGCTGGGGTTGTCTGACTCATTTGCCGCGTGATCACTTAAATAGGCACATTGCCAAGTACTTTGCGGTGGGACTTCTTTGAAAAGCATGTTTTTATTATTGTAATGGGGTACCAGTATTAATAATTAAAAATGTATGCCCCCCACCCTCTGTCCCCCTCTTTAAACGAAAAATTAAACGGTTGTAATTATCATGCTTGTAGAGTTCCATGGGGTTTTTTTTCATTGTGAAGTTCCTTGGGCAAGGGTTGTCACCTTTTTCGACAGAGCAGACCTAGACACATTTCTCAAGTCAGCCGACGTCTATCAACACCTATGCGGAAATTGTGTAATAAAGCCTGGGCGGCAGGGTTGCTCAGTGGCCACACCCATGCCTCACAGCAAGAAGGGCATGGGTTAAATTCCTGACTTGGGCGCCTGTCTGTGTGGAGTATGTATGTTCTCTCTGTATGCATTTTCTTCAGGTTCTCCGGTTTCTTCCCTTAGCTAAAACAAAACTTGCAATGTAACTGGTATTGGACAAACATCCCAATGCCGAGAAGCTACCTGCAAACTACTAAATTGGGATTACACATGGCAATATTGCCCCTACTGCAAGCACTTGAAAAATAGTATTGAGACTCGATTAGTCTTCCTGGGTAAACAAGTACACAACGATAAAACATAATAATACCAGTTCAACACAATATACCACTAGATCTTGGTACAAATCGATTCCTGCCACCCAAACTTAGATGATAACTCCCAGACTGACCCAGACAGATGGCAACGCTACAATGGAATGACTTGTGTGAAGGCACTCCAAAAAGCTAGATTTTATAAATATATGGGTCAGGGAGCTGACTTTAATAAAACCAAGTTATTACAAACAAATATACTGGCCTTTGAGTATATCCGTATACTGAAGATAGGAACTTCATAAAACTATTTGGGCATTATTGGGATGCTGCCGCTGGACTTGCAATCCAAAGATCACTGATTTAATCTGTTGATGTGGAAGTTGAAACAATGGGCAAATCGATCGGCAGGTCCCGTGTGGTTGGGTGAACTGCGTGATCCCACCTATTCCATAATGTTTACTGCAAAGATGTAAGTTTTGTGCCCTTTATCTAATGACAATTAACTTGGAAACCACAGATGTATAATTATTCAGAAGCCAATGGAGCTATGTATGCCCTTTAAAATCTAGATTGACAACTGATTTCTTTAGAAACGCTTTTTACATCTAGTTTGTTGTTCTTCCCCCGCATCCCCGATTAGCACGGTTGGTTACGTACGGTGCAAAGGAAGTTCAACATAAATACATACGTAATCAGTGCACATACGTAAAAATGCATAATTTAAATTAGCTATGACCAGTGGCGTCACTGGGGTTGGTATCACCCAGTGCGGTAACTCATGGTGTCACCCCTCATGGATCTACACCCGAACCAGACCATACAGAATCCATAGTAATGTTTTTTGTACTGTTACTCGTAAATCGTAATTCCTGTATATCACTGAATATAATGGCAATAGTAGTGACGTAAACAACTAGCAAAATTTAAATTACACCTTTAAATTACAATGTTTCCTTTAATTACTTCTTCATTCTCAAAAAAGTTATTGATATAGGTTCACAAATACTTATTACCACAATATTGTAGCTAAAACACCAGAAAATTTGACAAAATCAGCGACGATCAAAAAACACCTGCAGCGACAAAAACAACAGCGCGTGCTTGTGTAGTGGATTCGAATTAGGCGCACACAACTTCTTGGGAGGCAATACTTATTTATTAATGAACACAACAGTAAACTCTTACATTACGCATAGGGTGGGGACCACCGACCTACTCTAGCTAACACACACTTCTCTAACTCTCAGATACTCTAGCGTGACCCAGCCAGGTGGGCTACTGGCAGGTCCACTGACTGGAGGCTTGACTCTTCTTGGCGTCTTCACGATGCATCTTCATTCTTGATACGAGCAGCCTCGAACCTCGTGAGGAGGCTGCTTATATGGGCATCGGCGTGCCCAGGTCCCGCCCCGGCCACGCCTCCCTTCGAGTTCAGTTCAGTTCAGTTTATTTATTTTGGTATAGCCCTGTGAGCCATTCGGCTCTTGAATCGGGTGCAACCACAACAAACAAAAACACAAAAACACGAACAATAAAACATCTTAAAGTGACTATGTGACTGTGCAAACAGAAAATCCATGAAAAAAATAAACAGCAAAATATTCCTGAAAAAAGCACCGTACACCAACGCTGTGTGCAAAAAATCCCAGTGGGATGCAAGTCAAACAACAACAACCACAACCACAAGAAAACTTAGATTAAGTCCATCAGTCTAACTCCATACTACAACAAAACAAACATGTCCAAACCAAAAAACGTTGTCGAAATCACCAAAACATAAAGCCATAATTGCAATGTAACAGTGATCATAGGGACTGTGACCGAATTTTTACAATAAACTACATAAATAACATGTAACACCAAATCCTAGAGCCATAGCTGGCTGCATGAGTTACTCCACAACAACAGAAGCATCAGTCGGAGTATCAAAATTTTCAATGCACCTTTAAGATCAGCACGTTAAATCAAAATACAGATAATACTTTGCAGCGTCATCCAGAGTGAAACATTTTATTTTACGCCAATGAATAGCAGTGGCAGCTAGGGGTGTACAACTCCTCTAGAGCAGTATTGAGTAAAGATCTCATAAGTAGTGATTCAAGTTGCAGTTTATTGGCAATAGCATTCCAGACCCCGGGGGCATCAATAGCAAAGGCTCTTCCTCCAGTTTTTGTACGGCAAAAGGGAATGTGAAGCTGGTAAATGAGCGAAGACCTGAGGTCAAATTTGTTCTTTGAAACAGAGAGGAGATCCAGCAGATAGTCTGCGGATTTTTTTGTAAGTACATCGTGAATAAATAAGATCTGGTGCACAAGCCGTCGAACATTAAGAGATGTTAAGTTTGACCCAATGTAGAGATCACAGTGGTGAGTCCTATATGGGCAGTTCAATGTAAATCTTAAGGCCGAGTGATAGATGAAATCAAGCTTCTTCAGTACAGTACTTGGGACTGATTTATACACGATGTCACAGTAGTCAAGTAGAGGCAGTATGGTAGCTTTTATCAATTACAAACGGAACATTGAGGGGAAGCAGTGCTTGTGTCGATACAGAAAACCCTTTTTATTTTTGTCTTTTTACCAATATAATCAATGTGATCTTCAAAATTCAGTTTTGAATCCAGGATGACCCCAAGATACGTATAGATCTTGACTTGCTCTATTTGATAATTATTTAAGGAATGTAATTGGGGAAAAATAACTTTCTGCTTTAGTCTTGGTGAGAAGCATAGCACCTTGGTTTTGGAGGTATTCATGACAAGTTTAAGAGCAACTAGCTGATGTTGTAGTTTGTTGAAATCACCCTGTAGCTTAGCAATCACGTAATCCGGAGAGCAGCCAGCAGTAATCAGTATCGTGTCATCTGCTAATTTTTTTACCCTGGAATGATTCAGGTCAGTGCCCAAGTCATTGACATAAAAAGAGAACAAAAGGGGGCCGAGGATGAAACCCTGTGGAACCCCTTTTGTTATCTTAACACTGTTTGACCTCCAACCATCTGTGAATACAGTTTTGGTGCGAGAAAAGAGGTAATATTGTAACCATTTTACTGCGTTTTCGGAAAAACCGAGGCAACTTAGTTTACTAAGCAGGGTGTTGTGGTCTGCTGTATCAAAAGCTTTGGGCAGGTCTAGAAAAAGACAGGCACAGTACTGCTTATTATCAAGGCTACTGTAAATGTGATTCAGAGAGTCTAATGCAGCAGATGTGGTGCTGTATTTTTTTCGGAACCCAGATTGTTTTAGATGTAGTAGATTGTTGGTGGACAGGAAACTGCTAATTTGGTAGGTCAATAATTTTTCAAAAATTTTCATCAAAGGGGACAAAATTGAGATAAGTTCGGTAGTTATTTGGATCATCTTTAGGGCCCCCTTTGTGAAGTGGACGGACATAGGAATGTTTCCATTCTAGAGGAACTGATGCTTCTTTGATGGACAGGTTGAAAATATGAGCTATAGGTTTGCATATTAGGTGACCAACAGTTAGTAGAGCAAAGACGGGAATACTATCTGCTCCGGTAGAGGAGGACCCTTTGAGGTAGGACAGTTGTTTCAGAACATTACTTTCGTGGATTGGCTGGAAACTAAATTCGTTTAATGTTTGGACAGAAGTGTAGGAATTTGCATGAGCAGGGGTGACTCCCCATACATTATCAAAAAGAATACCAGCTTCAGAAAAATTAAGGTTAAAATTGTCAACTATTTTTTAGGGATCTGAAAAATATTCCCCATTTCAGTTAAGCTGAACGGGCAGATTGTCTGTTTTGGATGCCTTTTCGATACATTTGATTGTTTTCCAGAAAATCCTGGCATTTCCATGTGATTCCAGGAGAGTGGAGGAAAAGTAGGCATTTTTTGCATGCCTGATATTTTGATGCATCTATTCCTTAAAATCCTGTATTCTAGCCAGTCATTGACCAAATTACTTTTCTGAGCACATGCCCAAGCCTTGTCCCTAGTTTTCATGAGCTTTGTAATCAAAGGATCAAATCATGGTGGGCGGTTGCCTTTAGTTATAAATCTAACCAATGGAGCATGTTTGTTAAGAATTTGGAGAAACGTGTACCTGAAGGTCTCCCAAGCCGTAGTCAGGTTGGGGATATCACAGACCTTATCAATATCCGAGTGAAGCACATCATTAGTAAATGCCTGAGTGCTGAAGTGTCTCATAGAGTGCTTGTCAACCAATTTAGGGGGGGCTTTGTGTCTGGCTGATGATCTCACCCCAAAAATTGAGGAGTGATCACTAAGGCTATTTCCCAGAACACCAATCAGTGTGAAATTGTGAGGGGCATTTATCAATAGGACTTCAAGCAGAGATGACTGTCCCGGATTTTTTAGGTTGGGTCTTGTGGGGACATTTATTAATTGAAACAGATTAAATTCATCTGCAAAATATGTGGCTACGGCCGGTGGGTTTAGCCAATTACAATTTAGATCACCCACTAAAACTATTTCACCTTTAGGGAGGCCCCCAAAAAGCTCTCTCAGTGCAGATGCAGCTTCAACATCCTTCCCACTAGGCGGTCGATAGCAGCACACTACCAATATCTGTTGATTATTTGGGAGAGTTATTCTGAGAGCAAAACCTTCAAAGCAACATTTTTTAAACAAGGAGTGAGCTAGTGAACGTGCAATAGTATTACGAACATAGATGGCAATTCCACCTCCTTTAGATCCTCGGTCAAGCCGAAAAAGGTTGTAGTTGTCAATCGCAATCTGCAAGTCATTGATGGCAGGAGTGAGAAATGTTTCTGTTACGTAAAAAATATCTGGGTCAAGATTTGCCACTTCTAGTTTTAGTTGACTTAATTTAATCACGAGCCCTCTGATGTTGACATGTAGAACACCAACACCTTTCCTGACAGAAAAATCTACAGAATTATACAAGTAATTTTCATTTGGGCCAGGATGAAGCTCAATTCCACCCAGAAATAAGAAAAGTAGAATTAATAGTTTGCACAAGTATTTTCTGTGAAAGAATGAAGAGCGACAAACCTTGGACGAATAGCAGTAGCTCGCAGATGGTGTTATTTTTAAGAGCAGAATGAAGTTTGGAAGGAGTGCTGGTGAAGTAATGGGACAAATATAGGGTTTTAAAGGATACAATGATGGAGTGTAGAAGTGTCTATGAGCTGTTCCATTAGCAGGTGTAGTGGCAAATCGAGCAACAAGTATGGACGCAAAGTAACGAGGGTAGCCGTTTGTAGAGTTGAGTGTGGCACTAGATATGGCCGAGAGGGACAGCAGTAGGATACACAGCAGGAGAATTGCCATCTCTAAAATATCCGGGGTAAACACAGATTAACACACAAGCGGAAAAGAAAAAATATATACTTGTAGGCCGAGCGCGAGAAAACGTCTTGCTGCACTCGTCACACATGCACGGGTTCTCGCCCATGTGCTAGGGTTGAACAGCGCCCCCCCCCCCCCAGACAGGGACAGCAGATTCTTGGCTGTTGTGGGCTCGGCTGTACCGCTTTCCCCGCTGCAGGATGGTACTCGAGCTAGCCCTCCTTGAGCTCAGCCCACGACTGGAATGTCGTTTCTTGGCCTCTCGTGTCTCTGCTGCCCGACCAGACGGCCCCACTGAAGCCCACACAGGGGACTCTTCATTCACGACCCTTGGCCGTCTTGACGATCTCCGTGAAGTTTTCCAGGAACATAGCTTAGGGTCCGTGGCAATGTTGCCTTGGCAGGAATACAGGTTGGAGTCTGTGGCAATGTTGCTTTGGCAGGAACACAGCTTAGGGTCCGTCGCAATGTTGCCTTGGCAGGAACACAGCTTGGGGTCCGTAGGAATGCTGCCCTGGCAGGAACACAGCCTGGGGTCCGTGGCAATGTTGCCTTGGCAGGAACACAGCTTGGGGTCCGTGGCAATGTTGCCTTGGCAGGAACACAGCTTGGAGTCCGTGGCAATGTTGCCTTGGCAGGAACACAGCTTGGGGTCCGTGGCAATGTTACCCTGGCAGGAACACAGCTTGGGGTCCGTGGCAATGCTGCCTTGGCAGGAACACAGCTTGTGGTCCGTCGCACTATTAGCTAGGCCTCACTCAGGGTGCGCCATGGGCGCGATCAACCAGGCCTCACTCAGGCTGCGCCAGGTGCACGACTTACTAGGCCTCACTCAGGCTGCGCCAGGTGCACTGTCAACCAGGCCTCACTCAGGCTGCGCCTTGTGCATGATTATCCAGGCCTCTCTCAGGCTGCGCCAGGTGCACGATCCGCCAGGCCTCACCCAGGCAGTGTCATTTGCACAACCATGCCTCACTCAGGCCGCGCCACGTGTATGATCAACTAAGCCTCACTCAGGCTGCGCCTTGTGCATGATTTACTAGGCCTCACTCAGGCTGTGCCAGGTGCACGATCAGCTAGGCCTCACTCAGGCTGCGCCACGTGCACGATTAACTTGGCCTCACTCAGGCTGTGCCAGGTGCACGATCAGCCAGGTCTCACTCAAGCTGCGCCAGGTGCACGATTTACTCGGCCTCACTCAGGCTGTCATGTGCAGTACTACCTAGGCCTCACTCAGGCCGTGCCACGTGCACGATTAACTAGGCCTCACTCAGGCTGTGCCACGTGCACTATTAACTAGGCCTCACTCAGGCTGCGCCAGGTGGACGATTAACCAGGCCTCACTCAGGCTGCGCCAGGTGCACGATTTACTCGGCCTCACTCAGGCTGTGTCATGTGCAGTACTATCTAGGCCTCACTCAGGCTGCACCAGGTGAACGATTACCTAGGCCTCACACAGGCTGCGTCAGGTGCATGGTTAACTAGGCCTCACGCTGCTCCAGGTGCACTATTAGCTAGGCCTCACTCAGGCTGCGCCAGGTGCATGATCAGCTAGGCCTCACTCAGGCAGTGTCACCGTGCACGACCAACCAGGCCCCACCCAGGCCGCACCAGGTGCACGATCAACCAGGCCTGACTCAGGCTGCGCCACGTGCGCAACCAACCAGGCCTCACTAAGGCTGTGCCAGGTACACATACGAGCGCACATCACCACATCATCACACACACACACACGAGTGTACACCATCACACACACACGAGTGCACATCACCACACTATCACACATACATGAGCGCACATCACCACACCATCACACACACACACACACGAGTGTACACCATCACACCATCACACACACACAAACACACGAGTGTACACCATCACACCATTACACACACACACGAGTGCACATCACCTGTGGTGCCGCTGCAGCGGAGCCGCTCCGTCGGGGCCGTACCCACTGCCGTGACGCCGCCACCGGGGAGTAACGATGCCGCCGCTGCGCGCCCTCGCCGCTCCCCACCCCCCCCCCCGCATGAATACACGCACACCCCGCACACGCATGCCCCACATAGGGCCCGCGGGGTGGGTCACCTGGCCAACAGGTTTTCGTCCAGAAGCCCCTAATGGGATCGAGCTTCATGGTTTCCTGCGGCCGGGGAATTGGGTGACCTACCTCCGAGGCTGACCAGCACCGCGGCGCCGTGGCCTGATATTATAATTACATAGCCACGGCAGGGGGCTGTAAAGCCACCGCGGATGAGATCACACACACATGGCACTTGGCGTGGGAACAGCGATACGCCTTTGTTATAGGTAGAATTAGGGACCCCAATAACAACGGGACAGGAGCATTCTGAAATCTGAATGGACAAGGCAGCACGGGGGGTGGGAACAGCGGAACGCTTTTGTGACAGGTAAGATTACATATCCGAATGTGAAAGAGACGAGAATAACTCAGCCTCTGAATGGACAGGGCAGGCACAGGTGCGGAAGCATCTAAATAGCTTTTGTTCTAGGTAAGGTCACGGATCCGAATATGAAAGAGCACGGGTGGGCAAGCGCGAGAGCAACGGAATGCCTTTAGGGTGGATAAAAGCGCGGAGGCTTAGGGTAGCGGGACCAGAGTTCTTCTTCCAGTCATCAAGGTCCACGGAGCAGGAGAGAGAGACGTCCGTGTAATGAGCTCCAGCGCAGCCAGGCTCAACCCTCTACGGAGACGACCCACAGCCTCGTTCTTCTACAGCGTTCAGCGCAGCAGAGTGGAAGTAAGCGCGAGTGAGAGAGAAGTGAGTTTGAGTGATTTAATCGAGAGTGGAGAGCGGAGCGACAGGCAGAGTAAATTCAGTCTAGGATCCCAGGGGGAATAGGCTGGCACCCACTAACACACACAACGGTAGCCCCTACACACCACACTATCACACATACAGAGTGCACACCACCACACTATCACACACACACAGAGTGCACATCACCACACCATCACACACACAAAGTGCACATCACCACACCATCACACACACACACGAACGCAGAAGTCCCTCTCGTCACGGCCACTCTCACATGGCTCACCCTCACACGGCTCACTCACACGCAGCTCACACACAGCTCATTCTCACTCACATTTTCACACATTCTCAC
Source organism: Petromyzon marinus (assembly GCF_048934315.1). Taxonomy (NCBI): domain Eukaryota; kingdom Metazoa; phylum Chordata; class Hyperoartia; order Petromyzontiformes; family Petromyzontidae; genus Petromyzon; species Petromyzon marinus. The sequence goes on along the minus strand of NC_133667.1, from coordinate 20,795,923 downwards.
GCACAATTTATACTCACGCAAAACAACTCACAAAAACAACTCACACACTGTTACACACGCCGCCGCCATCTCGTGTACACAATAGTGATGCTACACTTGCAACGCGTGCAGACGAAACCACGTGATTCGAAGCATCACTGTAGTTGGGTAACAATGACAGCTCTGACCGGAGCGCATTAGAAGGTTAAAAAAGCAAATTAGCATAGAGTTTAATCCTTGTAGGTATATTGATACAGTACATGTAAGCTGGACTTACGAAAAATGCTTTTGTTGTTATAACTAACTACGGGGATATTTTTATTTAAAATAACACATTTCAGCTGAAACACTGCACAAAAAAAATGTTATAGACAGTTATTTTGGTGTCACCCCTTGTGGTGGTGTCACCCGGTGCGGTCCGCACCTCCCGCACCCCACTAGTGACACCACTGGCTATGACCCAACTGGGAAAAAAAACACAACCAACAATTATTTTATTTGAAACCATCGAAACTTATCAGTGATTTGTGGGAAGAGTTGCCCGGTAACAAATGCACAGCATGGTTTGTGCTGAAACGAGAACATTTCATTACAAAACGATACTCACGTATGCTTACTCATGCCCGTTTGTATGCTCTATGCCTGGAATATTGTTATTATCATTACACTGATTTGTGCAATTTTACTGACAAGAATTGCGTGAGGCATGTGGAGTTGCAGGCAGGAAGGCAGACGCACTGCAATCTTTTTTAATAGCAAAGGCAAGCCAAATGCTGCACCCCCCCCCCGCCCCAACAGGATGTATAGACCCCCTCTCGGATACTTGACAGGAACATTATGACTACTTGCCAAGCAGTATAATTGTTCCCATATTCCTTGTAAACTTCATAATTAATGTTGTATTTCAATTGAAAGCAACTTCATTTGGAGGCTACAGCCTCTGGTGTGACGTCATTTGTGGTGCCACCACAGCGGAGCAGCTCGGCCGGCGCTACCCTCTCCTTGCACCCCCCCCCCCCACGACGCACGCACGCCCCACTAAACACTCACATGCACCCCCGTAGGGTCTCTAGGAGGGATCACCTGGCAAGATGGGTTTTCACCCGAGGACCCCATTAACAGGGATGTTCCACGGTTTCCCCGGACCAGGAATTTGGCTGAGCTCCCCAGACCGAATTACATGGCGGCCCCCCCTAAAAGGGGGGCATGGAGCTTTACAGGCCGGCCGCAATGAAGCATACACAGCACGGGGGATGGTACCCCAAGGCAAGCACCTTTCGGCAGTGTAGACAGTGGGGTGGGAGGGAAAAGCCCCTAGGCATATAGGAGGATTTAAGAGAGAGGACCCGAGGGGATTATCGGTGAGTCAACGGTGGGGAACGCAGGTACAGAGACAATGGACGTTGGGTGAGGGGGGGGGGTCACGTCACCCCCCCCCTCACCCAACGGCCAGAGCGCTCAAAACGGCTGCAACGAGGATTTGATTGGATGCGCAGGATGACGTCATATGACCAGGGGGTTAACGGGCTTTGGGAACATAAGGGAGGAAGGAGGGCAAATGGGATCAGAGTTCTTCTGGAGTGGCGGAGAATACCAGCCGCCTTCAGCGTCTGTGGGACGCCTGCAGGGTGCAGCTGAAAACGATTGCCTAGGCAAAGTCTCCGAGGCGAGCATCTTCCCCAGCCCCCATCGGGCAGCTGAAGAGGTGAGTCAGTACGGGGGGAGGGGGCCAATTCAGCCCAGCTCGCAGTCAGCTCGAGCTGGAGGATAGACGCACTCTGCGACGGCCAGGTGATAGGAGGTTAGGCGCTGTCCGAAGGGTGCTGGCTGGAGGGGGACATAAACAGGGAATCCCCTATTCGCTCCGGGAAATAAATCTTAGCACAGACTGACGTGACGCGTGGTGCATGCGTGCGTGTTTAGAGCGGTGGGACAGCGATCGGCGTACGACGGTGTGTGGGCGACTATAAATCAGTGTGGGTGTGACGCGCGCGCATATTAAAATATCAACGGCTGCCCGCGCCGGCGCGTGTCTGTGCGCGCACCGTAGTGTTAGCTGTGAGACACGCTCTAGTGTCACGTGTGTCTGTGTGCACACCGCAGTGTTAGCTGTGAGACACGCTCTAGTGTCACGTGTGTCTGTGTGCACACCGTAGTGTTAGCTGTGAGACACGCTCTAGTGTCACGTGTGTCTGTGCGCGCACCACAGTGTTAGCTGTGAGACACGCTCTAGTGTCACGTGTGTCTGTGTGCACACCACAGTGTTAGCTGTGAGACACGCTCTAGTGTCACGTGTGTCTGTGTGCACACCGCGGTGTTAGCTGTGAGACACGCTCTAGTGTCACGTGTGTCTGTGTGCACACCGCGGTGTTAGCTGTGAGACACGCTCTAGTGTCACTAGTGTCTGTGCGTGCACCACAGTGTTAGCTGTGAGACACGCTCTAGTGTCACGTGTGTCTATGTGCGCACCACAGTGTTAGCTGTGAGACACGCTCTAGTGTCACGTGTGTCTGTGTGCACACCGCGGTGTTAGCTGTGAGACACGCTCTAGTGTCACGTGTGTCTGTGTGCACACCGCGGTGTTAGCTGTGAGACACGCTCGCGAGTGTCACGTGTGTCTGTGTGCACACCGCAGTGTTAGCTGTGAGACACGCTCTAGTGTCACGTGTGTCTGTGTGCACACCACGGTGTTAGCTGTGAGACACGCTCTAGTGTCACGTGTGTCTGTGTGCACACCGCGGTGTTAGCTGTGAGACACACGCTAGTGTCACGTGTGTCTGTGTGCACACCACAGTGTTAGCTGTGAGACACGCTCTAGTGTCACGTGTGTCTGTGTGCACACCGCGGTGTTAGCTGTGAGACACGCTCTAGTGTCACGTGTGTCTGTGTGCACACCGCGGTGTTAGCTGTGAGACACACGCTAGTGTCACGTGTGTCTGTGTGCACCACAGTGTTAGCTGTGAGACACGCTCTAGTGTCACGTGTGTCTGTGTGCACACCACAGTGTTAGCTGTGAGACACGCTCTAGTGTCACGTGTGTCTGTGTGCACACCACAGTGTTAGCTGTGAGACACGCTATAGTGTCACGTGTGTCTGTGTGCACACCGCAGTGTTAGCTGTGAGACACGTGAGTGTCACTAGTGTGTCTGTGTGCACACCGCAGTGTTAGCTGTGAGACACGCTCTAGTGTCACGTGTGTCTGTGTGCACACCACGGTGTTAGCTGTGAGACACGCTATAGTGTCACGTGTGTCTGTGTGCACACCGCAGTGTTAGCTGTGAGACACGCTCTAGTGTCACGTGTGTCTGTGTGCACACCGCAGTGTTAGCTGTGAGACACGCTCTAGTGTCACGTGTGTCTGTGTGCACACCGCAGTGTTAGCTGTGAGACACGCTCTAGTGTCACGTGTGTCTGTGTGCACACCACGGTGTTAGCTGTGAGACACGCTCTAGTGTCACGTGTGTCTGTGTGCACACCGCGGTGTTAACTGTGAGACACACGCTAGTGTCACGTGTGTCTGTGTGCACACCACAGTGTTAGCTGTGAGACACGCTCTAGTGTCACGTGTGTCTGTGTGCACACCACAGTGTTAGCTGTGAGACACGCTCTAGTGTCACGTGTGTCTGTGTGCACACCACAGTGTTAGCTGTGAGACACGCTCTAGTGTCACGTGTGTCTGTGCGTGCACCACAGTGTTAGCTGTGAGACACGCTCTAGTGTCACGTGCGTCTGTGTGCACACCACAGTGTTAGCTGTGAGACACGCTCTAGTGTCACGTGTGTCTGTGTGCGCACCACAGTGTTAGCTGTGAGACACGCTCTAGTGTCACGTGTGTCTGTGTGCACACCACAGTGTTAGCTGTGAGACACGCTCTAGTGTCACGTGTGTCTGTGTGCGCACCACAGTGTTAGCTGTGAGACACGCTCTAGTGTCACGTGTGTCTGTGTGCACACCGCGGTGTTAGCTGTGAGACACGCTCTAGTGTCACGTGTGTCTGTGTGCACACCACAGTGTTAGCTGTGAGACACGCTCTAGTGTCACGTGTGTCTGTGTGCACACCGCGGTGTTAGCTGTGAGACACGCTCTAGTGTCACGTGTGTCTGTGTGCACACCACAGTGTTAGCTGTGAGACACGCTCTAGTGTCACGTGTGTCTGTGTGCACACCACAGTGTTAGCTGTGAGACACGCTCTAGTGTCACGTGTGTCTGTGTGCACACCGCGGTGTTAGCTGTGAGACACGCTCTAGTGTCACGTGTGTCTGTGTGCACACCGCAGTGTTAGCTGTGAGACACGCTCTAGTGTCACGTGTATCTGTGTGCACACCGCAGTGTTAGCTGTGAGACACGCTCTAGTGTCACGCCGAGAAACCGCGTGGGTGGGAGGTGCCGCGCGCCCGGGAGCGGTCGCCTTGTTGACACAACGGCTTAGTGGAAATTATTAATTAAACCCCACACAGCGGCGAGTCAAACAATTACGTAATGACCCCCCGCATCAGCCCCCACCAATTAGAAGTGGCGCCCCCCCCGCCCGGGGTGGGTGAGGTGGGAGGTCGGCCCCCACCTAATGGGGAGTGAAGGGGGGGGGGGCATCAGCCCCCACCAAGTAGACGTGGCGCCCCCCCCCCCCGCTCGTGGTGAGGGAGGGGGAGATCAGCCCCCACCTAATGGCGAGTGGGGAGGGGGGCATCAGCCCCCACACATTTACTCCAACTTGCGCGCTTCCCTGGTGTCGTTTCATGTGATCCGCCCAGGCCAATTATGGGCAAAGTAATGTTTTTTTTGTTAATCAAGGTTGCTCCTCGCAGCGACATCCGTAACAACCACTGACACCTGGTACAAGGCCATCATTCCTCGTGACAACCAAAACCAACCACTACCCGCCCAGGGGCATGATGGTGTCACTCGCGAACACATAACCATGGCGTACCACTCGGTATGAGACCACCAGGCATGAGATGGCTTTTCTGACAAATACCACCACCAAGGGCAAGACCGGTTATTGTGACCACGTCCAGGCATGAAATCGCTCCTCACCTCCACCAACAGGCACAATATACTCCTCACAATCATCACCAAAGCATTGCGCAAAACTGTTACTCTTGCCCCACCACCACCATCAACTAGGGATTTTGATAATGACCAACCATTTCTCACAACAGGAATCATCAAAAACATGGTCTGATTGCAACAATTCTCAAATGTCCCTCCATTTTGTGCTGATGGAGTCTGGTCGTCTGCCTCACTGTCGGAGTTAGTCATGAGTGGTTACTTTTTGTATTCCTTTGGCAGCACCGACACCATTACATACTCAATGGTATATCTCACCAAACAGGTTTAGCGTGCAGAGAACCATATCCAACCGATCCCCCAGGTATAACTAAAAAAAGAGGTTCGACTGTCCTGGAAGCCAGCAAGGCCATGCTGCGGATCTGGAAAGGAGGGAGAACATGGTTCCAAGCACCTGCTCTTTGCAGTGCACAGCACACCTTGAGGTGCACCGTCTGCCACTAGGTAAAAGTATCGTGGACACTCCGGGCCCACAGTCATGCCTTGTGCGAGTGCGGTTGAACCCAAGTGCGGATTAAGGTCATTCTATAAAGGAAGCTTGGTGATGGTGCAGAAATTTGCACAGCCCACATCGGAAGTGAGGGTGCAGTTCACGACAGGGCCCCACCAAATGTGGCTCGTGGCTGGAGCCCGACCATAGCCTTCATCTGTTGACTGCGTTTCTCTAAACAGTGTGGAATCGGGACAAGCACGGCCCATCTGGGATTTCAGACTTTGTAATATCATCTGCACCGACCAATGTGTTGCTAATGTATGCCAGGCCATGCCTACTGCTGTTGGGGTTACTCCAGCTGGATTTTGCTGCAGCCCAAAAGCCTAAGTGCATTGGCCGTCGTTGATGCTGCGAGTTGGCTGCCCTATACCATGATTATCCCGGAGCTCAAGTACTAATGAGTCCACACGCAGGACTTTGTTGTCACCTTCAAAGCAAGGTAAAAAAAAACACTCCCAACCAGAGCCGAGGGAGTTTTACGGCTTCAGCAGACTTCTGCCATCTGGTGCTCCTGACCCCAATTCTATTACCGGCAATGCCGACAGGCTTAGCACTGATAAGCAGGACAGCATGTGGTGGTCTTTGCGCAAAAATGCATGGTAGACCACGTTGCGGTCTGAGATGCACCACTCAGGCAGACAGGGCTCATTACTCCCAAGGGTAGAACATGAGGATACAAACTTTAAGTGTTCCATCTACACTAGTACAGCGAAAGCATTGATCGCTAAGCACTGCTCTCTTTATAGGTAACATAGGGTGAATGTATGTTGAACTTCTTACGCACCGTACGTAGACAACGGTGTTAATCGTAAGTGTAGATTTGATGCAACCAGGAAAATACATAAGCATAATTATTGTTGATTATAGTTTCTTCCAGACTACACAGAAAAAAATGCCAGTCATAAAACACAAAATCATTGCGGAGAATATAGGTAAAAAGATACGCAATTTACTTTCTAACGGTCTCTCCACAAATAAAGCCAAAATTAAACTTGAAAAGAAAATTGCAAGACACGGATGCAAAATTAAAACCTGCTACCACAAGTGTGCATGTGAGAGGAACAGCAACCTAAGTTTAATTAGTTATGCATTTTACAAGCTTAAGCTTCACTTCACAACTCAGAATTCATATACACCGTAGTCGTCTACAATATATTAGCAAAAACATTTTCACGTGATCATGTTCAATGTTGAAATAACCTATCGTCATTCCATTTTAAGCCAGTGTTATGTAAAATACATATTATAAAAAAAAGTACATTGATAGTGAATATTGTAAAATTAAGTATTATTGTATCCATACTTCTGATTACACTGTGTAACAATTTTATTTTTGTTCCTGGGTAGTAAGTGTTATTTCCTAATTGCTTATGCCTCAAAAGTAGAGAAAATTGCTATTATTCCCCACAAACTTTGCTTTTGTGACCAGGAGAGTGATATTTTGAAATTTACCTATTTTCCAGAATATTCCAGATAGATTCAGTGCTGAGTAAACTTGGAGTAACTTCTGGAACATTCCAGAACTTTCCAGTAATACAAATAGTAGTATAAATACAGGGGCCTTAAGCCCACCAGTTCAATTTTGATTTAAAGCTTTCGTGACTGCAGTGATTCATATTCTTGGTTCTTTCGGTAGGCTTCCAGCTAAGTGGATACATATCTGCATTTTTCTGAGACGGCATCAAGAGGCTGCAAGCATCCGGCAGATGCATTTTGCAATGTCTGCGGCCAATTTATCAAGACAAGAGCGAAAAAGTACTCTGAAAGCATCTGCTAAGATGTGTGATGCCTATAAAGCATATTTCGGCATGCCTGTCAGGGATCAAGACAAACGCACCTCATGTCACCTGCAAGCAATGCAAAAAAACTCTGGAAGGTAAGATGGACAAATGTTGCTCGGAATTTTATGCTATTAAATTAGTTAACATTTTTTTAATTGGAAAAGTTTTAAATTTAAAATGTTTTACAATTTTCCATGTTATTGAAAAAATATATATCATATATGAACAATGTTGCGAGGATCTCTTACACATTAGTCATGGGTTAAATAAATGTATTTTTGTAGGATGGTACAGAGGGGAAAATAGAGCCATGAAGTTCACTATCTCAAGAATTTGGCGGGAACCCACTGACCACTCAAGAAACTGCTACTTCTGCATGGTGGACCCTTCCAAGAATGCACCTATCACATATCCGGACCTTCATCCATTGCCCCGGTGCCACTGCCATGAGCACCCCATACCCACTCCCCTGGAGAGAGAGCAGCCGACTTTAGGAGCAGCAAGTCAGAGAGCGAGGAAGACATTGGAGATCCAGATGACAATTTCAGAGGTGGAGCTGAGGACAGCAACCCATACTACCCCAACCAAAAAGACCTCAACGACTTGATCAGAGATATTGGTCTCACCAAGTCCAATGCCGAGCTTTTGACGTCTAGGCTTAAGCAGTGGAACTTGTTGGATGAAAGTGTGCAAGTCGCAGATCAGAGGATGCATCACCAACCTTTTTGCAGCTTCTTCACCTGTCAAGATGGGCTCTGCTTCTGCCACAATGTGTCCAGTCTATTCGAGGCAATCAGAATCACCTGTAACCAGAATGAGTGGCGCCTCTTCATTGACAGCTCATCCAGGAGCCTCAAAGCCGTGCTGCTCCATAATGGTAACAAGTACCCGTCTCTTCCCCTGGCTCACTCGGTGCACCTCAAAGAGGATTACAACAGCATCAATACCTTGCTGGATGCCTTGAAGTATGATGAGTACGGCTGGGAGATCATCGGAGACTTAACAATGGTGGCATTCCTGATGGGTCTCCAAGGCGGTTTTACCAAGTTTCCCTATCATTGTCTTTGGGACAGCAGGGACACCAAGGTGCACTACCACAGGCGGGACTGGCCACAGCGCGGACCAAGTGGGAGCCACTGGTGGACCCCCGGAAGGTGCTGATGCCACCACTGCATGTAAAATTGGGCCTTATGAAACAATTTGTCAGAGCTGTAGCTAAGGAGTTGGCAGCCTTCAAGTTACTTCAAGACTTCTTCCCTAAGCTGTCTGAGGCAAATGTCAAAGCCAGTGTCTTCAATGGACCACAGATAAAGAGGATCCTGGAGTGCAATGAATTCCCCAAGAAGCTCACTAGTAAGGAGAAAGCGGTTTGGGACAGCGGTTCGTGGCTTCCTGGGCAATCACAAGGTCGAAAACTATGTGCAGCTGGTTGAGACTGGTGAAGAACTACGACACAATGGGCTGTAGGATGTCCCTCAAAAGTCCAAATCCTTGATGCTCATCTTTATAAATTCAAGAATATGGGAGCGTACTCGGAGGAGCAAGGCGAGCGCTTCCACCAGGATATACTAGACTTTGAACGCCGCTACCAAGGACAGAAAACGAGAACATGATGGGAGACTACATTTGGCGGCTGATTCGTGAAAGTGATTTACAGTATAATCGTAAATTTCGAAAAACTACTCACTTCTAACTCTTTTGTAGTATTTTTTGTATTACTTTAGTATAAATACATGTTAATATTGATTCATGTTGTTTTTCTGACTATGTGAACGAAAAGACACAAATTTGCCCGTTTTCTCATTGAAAAATATGTAAATTTCAAAATATCACTGTCCTGGTCACAAAAGCAAAGTTTGTGGGGAATAATAGCCATTTTCTATATTTTTTAGGCATAAGCAATTACGAAATAACATTACCCAGGAACAAAAATTGTGTTACAGTGTTATCACTGTTGGCTACGTATGGTGCGAAAGAAGTTCAACATACACGTTATGAATAAGTCACGCTTACTTTTAACATCCTACTCAGATGCATAAATAGTAAATATTGTGGCTACAAAAATATATCATATGCAAGCTTATAACTGCAGATCCTGGACATTATCCCATTTCCCATGAATCTGCTCTGAACAAAACAATGCATGGACACCCAAAGTGGCACATTTTGGATTGGCTACCAATTTATAAATGTTGATGGGTTACACTTTAGTACAGATGGGGAAGATATCTCCCCCTGTCAACCGATCTGGGGCCACACTTCACCAGCCTGCACAGGAGTGAACATCGTTAGACAACCCTTGCGACCAACATAACTTGGGATGGGTTTCATCGGTGGATTGACAGAAGGGCTGTAAAATATTACTGTACACTTCATTTAATATCCTTGCAGAATTATATGTTTTATGGCATGTGCTACATTTTAGAACAGACATTTTAAAGTTGACTAATTAAAACAAAATTTCACGTCTTAAATTACAAACACAACGCTTTGTAAGACTTATTAACAGACAAAATGAAACAATATTTATTAGAACTGTAAAAACAGGCTTCAACAGCTTTGACACAAATTAAAAACAGATGGCATCTCGATTCGCATAAAACAGCTACCAAGCAACAGTGTTCAATGTTCACAATTACCCGTTTTTGGTTTTCATCCTGAAAATAACCACTTTTAGGGGCGAGTTTTTTTATATTTTTCCTATTTTAAATCCAAGTAGATAATAAAAATACGGCATAACCCATTGTAAAAATGCGGTTAATTATTTACTCAATAAACATAAAGCTACCATTTAATACAATTCATATTGAAAATCTTAATATCTCTATTTAATTCATTTATGTATTGGCCTTTTATTAAGATTTTTTTTTCGTGCAGGAATTTTAAAACCAAAAATGTGCAATTAACTTACAGTATCTTTTTTGTAAATTGCAAAAATTATTTACTGCTCCCCATGGAAAAGGCACCTAAATAAGTTATTTCACTGTGCTGACAATAAAGTAGCCACAGCATAATTCTTTGTTAAAGTATGCACTTTGGAAATTGTGCACATTTAAACATACACATGTTAATGGCAAACTGCTTGATCATAGTATTATGGGCTACAACAAGTTACTTAAACAAGTGATAATTTTCTCAATGTTTCTTACTGCTAGATTCTAGACAAAGCTGCTATTAAAAAAGTATTATTTCCCAAATACACATCATTTTCTAAACCACAAGTACAATAATAGCTTCCATATACAGGCTAAAAAATAGCTCTTAAGGCAAATGTAGGTAGACTCTGAATTGTATTATTATGCAATACATGAACGTAGGCTGGCATTTGTTCCAGTTGATTGGAAGAAAACATTACAGATGTCACCCTCTGGTCACTGACTCAATTTTGTAAACGTCATCAACTGGGATTTTAATCAAATATTTACATTTTAGAAAACAGGCATTTGAGTGAATTGAATTCATCCAGCTTTTGATATAGGAATGTCTCATCAGGCTACGTATTCCTCCTGTTAAGCCTCATTCAGGAGTATTTAAGACAGTCCTGACCACACTGAATCTTCCTCTAATGCATTCTTAATTCCGTTATACATCATGTAACATGTACTACAAGCATTTGAACACGAGTTAACATTCAATCTTGATTTGAAGCTTTCGTGACTGCAGGAATCCATACTCTTTGGTTCTTTCGGTAAAGTCACGTAGGTAGAAAATAAAACAAATAATTATTTTATACTTACCTGACTATACCGCAAGAACCAAAGAGTACTAGTTAACATGATTACCATTTGCAAACAGTCTTGGTGATATGAACATTAGTCTTCATTAACATGATGTGGATACCATGTTCTGGACACCCCATTCCAGTTGTCAGTTTTGACTGGTGATTTCTTTCAATAACCCTTTTATAACCTTTTGTATTGCAACTGTCATTTTGCTTTGCAACGTAGACCTGAGGTGAATTCAAAATTACAAATTAACGATATGGAGCAAGATCATAAATCTTCAACTAATGAAGATTACTTTGAAGGACTGAATATGTAAGCATATTATAGTCCACAATAACTTTAACTGTCACTGCTGAAGGATTTGTTCATAATTTTCTAATACTTTTGCTTTAATGGAATCAGCTTTTTTTTAATTGTATGTTTTTTACATATATAAATGACAAACTTTGAAATTTAGAGTGTCAACTAAAATTAACAGTAAACAACATGTTTTTGGTATTAGTCTATGTTAGTAATTATTTGCATTTACATCTAAATGTGTTTAATTATAAATGGATTATAAATAAGTACAACTTGAGCAATGTTAACAAAAAATAGCATTTCATTCCTGAAACAAAATAAATAAGCTCCAACTATAACATCTACAGTTTATTGTGAAATTATCAGCAGTTTGTTTTACCATGTCATCAGTTTTGCATGACACTCGATCATAACAATATTTGATTCAATTTAAAATGCAAAAGCACGTGGAATAAAAAGGTAGGTGTCCAGTTGTGATAAATTGCCCTACCATGTCTACATGAAGGCAAATGGATTATAAAATAGAATATTTAGAAAGCCAAATGTAATCACGTTCAAGCGTCTTACCCTTCTCACAGTGAGAACAACCATGCTAACTGAACTTTTGGAACATAATTCTGTTGAACTACAGTAAACATAAGGCAAGTTTAAGGAAATGTAAATGTCCAAAAGACTACTTTGACGTTTTTGTTGTTGTTGTTGCAAATTTGCTTTATAATTTACTTGAAGTGGTCATATAAATAAACAACTATTGAATGAGCAATACAGTGATTCTAAGCACAAGTCAATATTTCAGTTGAAAGAATGTCCTAAAAGTAAACTGGCGGTTAACTTCCCGATCATAAAAAATTACAAACAAGGAAAATACCCTCAAATCTACAGCACCCACCACCCCTTAACATCACTCTTGTATTTGTGCCAAAAAAAGTTTCACACTGACCAAATAAAATGCAAAGTAGTTAGCTACCCATACTTGATGCAAAGTCATCCTTATACTTCAAGGTATATTCACCCCAAAACAGGTGACCTTCTAAACATTGGGAAAATAGATGTGTGTATATTATTGGAAAACCTGTGACCATTGTTATGTAAACATACAAGGTAAGTTACATTCTTATTCATTTTAGCATTCAAGACGAGATTTCAAAATAAGACATTTTGTGATTTCAATGGGGTGAGAAATGCATGATCATTGTACAAATGCTACTAAGATAAAAGTGCAAAAATTAGAACAGTCATTGCCTATCGGAGATGAAGTGATGTTTTTCTGTCTAACAACAATATAATTTATCACAGGCTTTCATGGCCAATAATAATATTCACAATTGACACAGCCAAATAAATGTGATTTGTTTGGCTATGTTGAGTGCTGGAGGGTTAAGAATTTGCCCATATTAGCGGCGTAAACCAATTTATTCATTCAAATCAATTAGTTTTTTCCTACTTGAGAACTTGCCACTCTTGTCCAGCGCTTTCAACATATTCCAAGAGGAGGTAAAACACTTATTTTTTTATTCGGCGCAGTTATACTGGGCGACTTGGTCATTTGGGCCAGAATAGACTCGGCCTTTCATCCGTCTTGAGTGCCACTGTTGAGAAATGTGGAAGTTCCAGCGCTGCCTCAAACCTTCCAAAAAGGGAGACAAAGCACTTCCCCACGCTCATTTAGCGAGGAGACACTGACTTTTACATTTTTAAGATAAAGTATTTCAATATTACTTTGCATCAAGCACAGATGTTTAAGTCAGTGATGTGTGTAAGGGTGGTGAATAATATTCATAAATTGTATATTATTATGCGGGTTCCACGGTACGTGGCACCGTTCCACGTGCCGTAAACAAACCCCGCTTCAAACTAATCAAACAAAACCTGATGAAATATTGAGAAACACATGAAGCCACAGTGCACGAGTCTAACCTATGATTTATAGAGATTAGTGCCAGCTTGCGAGGTGTAAACATCCTCAGCCGCCGAAGGCATATGCGGGATGTGTAACTCATGTGACGTTCTCTCTCCTTTTAGACTTCAAGGAGCCCTTGAGCTTTTTCCAAAGGCTGTCTTTCCTTTTGGACCGTCTCTCCATCGCCACCATGGCGTCGTGCTCCTTGCGGCGGATTTCCCGCACGACAGCGTAGAATACCTCGTCCACGTACTGCCGCAACGCGGCTGATGTCTCAAAGAACTGACAGCTGAACTCTCGTGCCAGTGATCGGCCCTCTTCCTGCGAGACCTGCAGAATGCAGAGCAATTTGGGATAGGCCTGGGTTAGTGATCCATTCACGACCACAAACATCATTGCATAAATAGCACACCCATAAGCATATGAATGTGAGCAAATGTGCTCTCCAAAGCACAGTGTATCCATGTATCTGCAGATGCAGTTGTCACAATGATTCATGTTCCAGTATATTGTTTTGTTCGAATATTCTCATTCGACAATTTTGTGTACGTACATTTTTTTTTTATTTTTGAATTAATTGGATCATTAACAGATCTCACGTGATTTACAATATAATGATCTAAATGCCTCAATTCTGGAAACATGCACTTACCAAATGTATGCTAATTGGTCTGCTCTTGAATGCTGACAAAAATGTATTCAAGTATGCTGACTTGCACAATTGGCAATGGAATATATTGACCAAAACACTAGTTTATTTTTCTTTTCAACGAAAAAAACTTCCACATTTTACTTCCCCTTTGTGGACTTTCATTATAAGCACACATCTCAAAGAATAAAGACTGGTTATAAACAGCAGAACAATCTATCACCCCACTCTGAACACTCGCAAATAGCTCAGGCTGCCATCTATACGCCATATCACAGGGTCACGGCACACAAAATCCACTTAGGTATAGAGCAATACCACTCATCCTATTTTATGCCAGAAAATGCTGCTAAAATCTGAAGCTGAATTGCACATTTATTGCTGTGGTGGTGCCAGTGAATCGTTATGATTAAAGTCTATATTGCATTATGTTAAATTTATACCATGAGTAAAAATGGACTTTAAAAAAGGTAAGAGAAAAAAAAACACTGGTTAATCTAATGGGATACTTTGTTACAAAAATGCTAATCTTTGTACTTCCCATATCCTGATTTTGCATATTTCAGTCTACACCAAAATAATGAAAGTGCTGGAATAAAGGGTGATCTATTTATATAAATACCACTGATTTCTAATGATCCTCTTAATTTCTTCTCGACATGATATTGAATGTGTGAAAGCGATTGCCCCATGTGTTAGAGAACAGTGGTTTTAATTATTTTTAAAAAGTGCATTGGGATTGGTGGGAGACATGAAGAGGCATTGAAATATGTTGTTGTTTCCTGTATAATTTCTCCATACTATTTCAGTAGGGTACCTATACATGGTCCACCGAGTTCTTGGAATAAACTTTATGATCAGTAAACATGAGGCTGAAATAGAATTAGGTGCACAAATTCAGTTTGATCATTTGAGTTTAACACGTAGTTAATGTTTGTTCAATGCCACTTAAGTGATTTGTTCACCTGGCGAATTTCTCCCAAGTCGGTCTTGTTGCCCACAAGCACCACAGGAACCTCGTACGTGTGACGGACTTGATAGATGAGCTGTTTGAACTGAGCAGCCTCCTGGAAACTGCGGCGGTCGGTAATGGAGTAGCAGATGATAAATCCTTCGCCTGCGCGCATGTACTGGTCACGCATGGCTGTAAACTCCGCCTAATGGAAAATTAAATGGCAAAGTAAACTGTTTAATGTTCGTCATTTATATGAAATGAACAAATATATGACATGCATTCGTACTAAGACACCCTGCATAAGTTTGATTAATTGAATCCTTCTGTCAAGCAGTCATGGAATGATGACAGTGTATGCTGTCTGCTGTAAATGTTACACATCCTTTGACATGAATCAGAAAAGTGATTTTTCTTTCTCTCCAAAATTACAGGTTTCAAAATGAGCTCGTAAAAGGTCATACCATTATAAGTATATTGCACAGTACAACTGTAAAGGTAGTATCATAAGGAAAAAAAAAAGACTCGTAAGTATATTTTGTTTTAAACCTCTGGCAAAGTATTAAAAATGGTCCATTCTAAAAAGCCTGCAGGCAAGTCTATTAAAAGACAAACATAATGTCCCCTGCGTAGAAAGCTTTGATTGTTTTCTATATTTTTCCCACTACAGATTACAGAGCAACATGATGATTAACATAACAATCCTTTGGCTTACAGGCATACAGCCTTTGAGAGATACTGTCTCTCCATTCACCATATTTCTTACATGGAACAATAGGCAACGGATTACTCTTATTACTTCTTGGCTGAAAATACGGAAATTAAACAATGGTTATACAGTGCAAAACATAGCCAGAATTGTGATGTACGCCTTACTTGTCCTGCAGTGTCCAAAATGTCAAGGTGTGCCGTTTCATCATCAATGCGGACTTGTGTTTTATAGGCATCCTCTATAAAACAAAGTACATAAGGTCAGTTATCACAAACATTAGCTGGGGCAGGAGGCTTGTTCACTTTAATACTCTTGTTTAATAAAAAAGGGTTATACATAGACATTCACATGATCAAATACTGAGCTATACATTGCACATGTCAACAACAAAGACCAAGATCCCCCCATATTGCCATAACAGACTTTTTGGGCAAGTGCTGTTAGCGAGCACTTATGAAGGCTGGCGCGGCGCATGAAGGAGTGGGTGGCCAGCACTATCCTGGCCGCATTTATCTCCCCATTGGTGAAGTTTATGCACCGTACCAGGTACTCATTTGAGGCTCAGTCGACCTATGGGAGGACCAAGACCAGTTCCGTAAGCAAGAATTAAACTCGGGTCACCAGGTTCGTAGCACAGCATTCTAACCGCTACACTACCGCTCCCCGCATGTACCAAGGCTATCACACCCATCACAACTCAATTTTACATTGTCCTACAACTGCATATTACATTTTCTGTTTACGAAGTTTCCACACAAAAAATACGAACACCGAAGGCCAACAAAGCACGTTTTTCAGCACTTTAAAGTAAAATATTGGCAGCAACACAAATTCATTTACAGGCCCAGGAGCAGAGCCTTGACGGCAGAGATTGTGTCCTAATCAGGTGGGCGAGGTGTGCTCTGCAGTTGCCACATGTTTCATGTTTCACGTTCCTCCGTCACTCTGCCAGAGAGGGGGAGGGGCTTTTATGACAACCGCTGAAATAGAGGCAAATGATGCATGGTCTCAGCTCGTGTCTGTATGTGGGTTCTCTGAGAACGGCTGCCTGTGGGAAGGGTACGATGTTATGATCAAGTGGTCTTGATACACACTCTGTTAAGATAGAGGGCGAGACCCCAATAGAATGCGCAAAGTAACGCAGTGCACCTTTAGAACATCTCTTGCACTCGGTTAAGATTGGTATAAACCTAGCAAGATGAACTCCAGTAAGCGAAGGGTAAGGTATTGAAATGTATCATCTATCATGCGATTGATGCCATAAAAAAATCTTCATCAATCCAATTGTTTACTTTCTGGACTTATAGATATGATCACTGTTCCAAAAGTGTAAGACTACTAAATATTTCGGATATCCACATGGTTGTAAGAAAAGCATCTCATCTAATGACCTTGGAAGGTATCGTAATTTAAGTATAAGTGTTTAAATATAATTCATAGTCCAAGAATAATGTCCATGTGCCAGAACAATGAGGCCATGTACCATTATTAAGCACACAGCTCCCTATTCGCAAAATGGACTGTTAATGGAGATAATGGACTGATGCCTGTTTGTTTTCAAAAATTTCAGAGCTTCATAATTTGAGTTGTGTGGCTCATTAACTGGCTATTGGTAATTTGGTTTCCGCATTCAAGCGAATGAGCTAGGTGTAGAGCTCTCAACCCAGTGGACAGTGTTATAAAGTAAAATGTTGAAAGTGTATTGTGAAGACAGGGGTTATCCTCTCTGTTACCACCAATAGCAACCAGGTCAAATTATTTTCCTCCATACACCAGTTCATTGATTTTAGCTGTCCTGCCAAAATATATGCATGTATATTTGGGGGACCAATGCCACCAGTCTTCAGAACGTGACTCCTATTTCCTATCCAATACGACCTTCTACTTAACCATCTGGGAATGTTGCATCTTCGCTGGGCTGATATCTGCCAAGGTAAGTGGTTGCCATAAGTCATCCACTGTCGAGTTCCCATAAGGTCATAATTATGTCAAGCAAATCTTGATTTGATTTGAAGCTTTCATACTGGGTGAATGGGATTTGAATGTTTTATTGAAAGTCAAATATTATACCCATAATGCGACCTGGACTGAATGGCACCAGTTAAGGCATTATGTTCTTGTGTAGGTCAAGTGGTATACACAATTAGTCTTTGCTTAATTGTAAATATATCGCGGTTATAACATGAAGACGTGAATTGAAATGTCCTTACCGATAGTTGGATCGTGGTCTTCAGGGAAGCGGTGGCTGATGAACTGCATCGTCATTGCTGAAGAAAAATAATGTAGAGTAGTGAGAACACAGCTGTATTTTAATAACTCTAGCCATTGACTCATTAACATTGACAAATACTTACAGTAAACACAGTGACTCGTATGTATGTAATCTGAAAGGGTGATGCAATCTAAAGAACGGTCAACAACATTTTAAGTTTCTGGGTTGCAGGTCA